>NC_064885.1:6008333-7328750 GCF_929443795.1 Astur gentilis | reverse complement strand
GCTGAAATGTAGACTGTGCCCAGGGATCCACATGCACATGTGGGGGGATTTTAGCCCAGTTTGTGGCCTCAGAGCCCAATGGGTAGAGCCCGGGGGGTCCACGCACCTGTGCCTCAGTTTCCCTGCCCTGTGCAAGGAAGCTCAGGACCTTGCTGTAGGGACAGTCACGTGCCACGTCTGGGAGTCCAGCACTGTGGATCCTGTCCCAGGCGTGATGCTGAAGAGCTGATCCCAATTTTACTTGCAACACCCAAGACAACAGAGCAAGGGGAGCTTGCTCAGACCTTTGTTAGCTCACCCTTCGCTTGGCTTTATCCAGACAAGTTTCTAAGCAGGTTGGCCGGATCCTGTCTCCTGTATCCCATGCTGGTAGCTCCAGTGCCCATCACTGGTGGCAGAGCCTGAATGCAATCAGCCCGGCCACTTCACCTCTCCTCACTGCTGACCAGCTCCATTTATTATTTTTTTTATTCCGCTGTTGTTTGGATTGCTATTCTGTGATCCCATTTAAAATCATTGATTTACCACAGACTTCTCAATAAGCAATTTGGAGCAATTGAAGCTGTTATCTTGCTATAGATCACATGGTGCTGGGAGTGGGGAGAAAGGGGGAAGGAGAGGAAAACTAAGAAAGAAAAAATGGCTGGAGCTCCACACAGCCAGCATGGATCCATCCCACGTTGCATTTACACACATCTCTGAGGCCCGTGGAGGTCGGGCAGTGGTTTGCATGTTATGGTCCAGGAGGGGGAAGAGGGTCTTTGTTCCCTTTATTAGGATGTAACCCAGATTTAGCGGTCCAAAGAGCATAAGCTCGGGCTGGGACCCAGGGGCTTTGCGGGGTGGGCAGGTACAGCATCTGCAGAGCCTGCGGGATGGGGGAGACCCAAGGTGGGTCCCGAGGGTCAGAAATGGGGAAGGGGCTGAATTTATCCACCATTGATTAGCAACAACCACAATCATGGACATGGGCACTTGTGGGAAGTGTAGCACAGGCCCCGTGCACCAGCGGTGTCATTTCTTTTTCCGCTTGGGTTCAAAGGCTTCTCCTCTCTCTGCTGGGGAGGAAGGTTTGTAGCCCGAGATGCCACCTCCCCTCCTGCCTGGCTTTGCCTCCTGTGTCTTCTGCCATGCACTTTGGAAAAACACCTTTCTTTGAAACACGGAGGGTTTGGGGGGGAAAGGAAGATGAAATCGCAACCTGATTACAGGGGAAATTTGCCATCTCTGCATCAGTGAGCTGTGAAACAAAACGCTCCCTGACTACGTTAGGCAAATACCAATTTGCAGGGCCATCAAGGAGAAGGATAAAGCATCCCAGCACTGTAGGCTGGGGGCTGTAGTCTTTAGCAATAGGTTACCAGTAAATTCATAACCCCCCAGAAGGGAGCTCTTCAGAGTTAGACGTGCCCCAGATCTAAAAGCAAAAGGAGGGCAGGTTTTAAGATACCTGTATCTTTTCAACCACAGCCTTTAGCTGGGAATCAAATCATAAGAGCCCAGGGAAGCTGCCCCAGAGAGACTCTGCTTCTGCACTAATAGGTGGAGAGCTCTCTCTTGATCATAAGCCGCAATGCAAAGCCTAAATCCAAAACCAGGTAATAGAGAGAGGACCCGGCAAATGAGTGCACTGCAGTGATTTGAACTGTATTGTGAATGTTTTGAGTGCAGAGAGAAAATAAACCAGTTATAAAACATCTACCTGAGAGCCACAGCAAAGGTGGCTTTAAAAACACACTAATGAAATGATTCAACTGCTTTCAAGAGGGTTTGGGAGCTGCTATATGGGGGCAAAGACATGCAGGAGAGTGCTTGTGCCCTGGTTGCATTCACAGTGTGCAGTCAATTCATCTAGGCAAGACGCCGCCGTCAGCTGTGGTGGGACCAGAAATGATGTTTCTTGGTGAAATGGCACTGAACTTGTTGCTGCTACTCCCAGAAAGCCCTGGCTTGTCTCTCTTACACCTCCAATGCTTTCCAATCCCATAACTTCTGCTTAGCCTAGCTGAAATGGAGATGACCTACGATGCTTCTCATAGGGGCTCATATTCCCCAATGCAAACGCTGCCCGGTGTGTGTAATTACCCCGTGCAGTGTCCTGTGTGATCCCAGCCAGCCAAGAGGGCTGGGGCCAGCCAAAATCTAGCAAAATACCTGAAGGAAATACCTCAGCACAAAATAAGCTTGCAAGTTATAAAGATCCCCAAAGCCCCAGTTTTTCTGGGGGGAGAAGAGGAGGAATTCAATGGCAGCGTTATCGTATGATGAGCCAGGGCAGGCGGCTTTCCCCATGCTGCAGGACCCGCTGCATCTCCAGCCCTCCGAGCCAGGCTGAGAGACCGAATCCTTGAAATGTCCCCCAGATGGGATCATTTCTATGCTGGAGGGCTTCATCCTGGCTTTGGGGATCCTCCTCCATCCTCCCTCTGCCAAGCACCGTGGGGCCCAGCTCCTGCACCAGCCCAGCTCCCCTTCAGCTTTTGTCAGAGGCATTTTGCCATCTCTAGCTGTTGGTATAGCTTTGCCAAGGCCAACCCCTCCGGAGACCTCCACATACTCAGTATCTCCTTCTCAGCTGTGCCAACAACAGATTTATTTGGGGTTTTTCTTCTTCCCAGTTCTGGAACAGTTCAGAAAAAAAAAACCACTTTCCAGAGACATCATCTGTGCTCCTGGTCTGTTCCAGTCAAAATCAAAAGGGCTTGGGTTGATTTCCAGCTTTTAAGGCAAAAAATAAATAAATGCAATGAAAGGACATGTCGGGGGAGAAGAAACTTCAGATCAAAAGATCGAAGTTGCTTATTGCGAGCCAAGAAAACACGTCAAAAGGAAATATTTTTAGTTTTGAATGTGTTTTTTCTGTCCTTTTTCTCCTGGAGTGTCTTGCTGTTTCAGCCGCAAGCAATCAGGTGAAGCAGGGACAAATCTGAGGGACTCGGAGCAAACTGCTGGGATGCAACACACCCATCACTCCCAAAACAGCCGAGGTGACGCTTTCCCCAGCCGCCAGCAGCATCTCTGCCACCGGCCGGTCCTACCTAGTTATCTAACGCTACAAGATGTGTCCTGTGAAGCTGAAATCACACAGCAGGCTGGGAGTGCTAAAGAAAAGCCTCACTGGAGTGGGTGATTTGGCCAGGGCAGGCTCAGCCTCAAGCCCCTGTGCTCAGCCTGGGACATGCAGGGTGACACCACCGTGGTCCCTGATCCCTCTCCCCATCCAGGGAGCATTCACCTGAGCAGCTTTCGGCTCCTCACACCTCCAGACCAGTTTTGTGTATCCCTATTTGGAAGCAGTCACCCTTTGGGGCTTGAATATCACCGAGGCAAGCAGTACCCAGCGATCAACTGGGGGAGGCGAGGAGCCCTTTCTGAGCAGCTGGAACCAAGAACCCTCCTGGGACAGGCGTTTCTCCCATTGTCACCTCTGCCTGCACTTGCATTTCGGGGGTTTTTATTCTTGGGGGGGGGGGGGGGGGGGGGGGCGGTTTCCCCTGTTTATTTATCTGGCAGCATTTGCTGAGCCTAATCCCAAGCAGCAGCGGTGTTCAGCAGGTCCCTGTAGGCATCTGGGGTGGGGAGAGGTAGTTTAGGGGAGTGCACTGATTCCCCGTGGAGCTCCCTCTGCTTTTAAGTGTTTCTGAACATCCTGGTCAGTGCCCAGAGTGGCTGGGAGGAATTAGGATCAGCAATATGGGGGGAATGGGTGGGCATATGGAGAAGAGGCAGAACCCTTAGTAGCCACTACAGAATCCACGGTGGGACTCAGACCTGCTCATGGACCTTGCAGAGGTGATGATGAGTGCAGCTGGGACCAGCTCTTGCTGGGTGCTTCTCTGAGTCTCCCAGCTCATGTCCCCTCTCTTGTGCTCCCCAGAGGACTCCGGCTCCATAAACCCATGGTTGGATTACACTGATCTAGAAACAGCATTTTCTTCCCCTCCACTACAGGTACAACTCAGAGAATTCTCCTCATTCGCTAAGTAATCCCAGGACCATTTGATAGCAACCGCCAGCACGACGTGAGCAGCAATTATTCCTCATTTTGTTTAACCGTGTGTGCAGGAGAGCCGGGAAAGGCGGCGTCTCTACGTACCCTCCCCAGACCTAAACCAGGGCGGTTTATTAATCTGCTCAGCAGGGTCCTGCCAGGCAAAATGTATTTCACTGTTGAAACAGAAAGAAATGGGCTCCCAAGAACAAGCAATATTATTCACATGGCATTGATCGGTGCAGAGCTTTTGCTGGCTCAGCAGTTTGAACCCCTGGTTTTCATCAGCAGAGTGCTTAACCCCCGGCTAATTGGATTTGCCATCGTTAGCGTGATCTATGCTGCCTCCAATTACTCTTTTTGCACGGCCCCACCTGGGCACCCACTGCTTTCGACATGGAGCCAAAAGATCTGAACCCCTGCAAGGTCAAGGTGGGCAAAAGTGTCCTGTCGTGTTGGGACATCAGGTCCCTGGTAAACAACGCTGACAAAGCTGGAGCTGGAGCTGGGTGGAAGTTTGGGCCGAGGAAGGATTTTATTTGCTCTGAGGTGGGTATACTTTTAACTGTCCTAAATGGCATCTTGCAAAGGATAGAATTAGACCCTGTAAATCCAGGGAGGGGGACAGAGAGGGTGTGAAAATTGGCTGTGATTAATTACTTAGCGGTGAATTATTTTTTCATTAATTAGGCTGCATCTGAGACTGCAGCCCTGAACCTGCACAGTCACAGGCTTCCCAGCAGGGTAAGGATGTATCAGTGTCAAGGTAAACTGAGGCACAGATGGATGAAGCCATTTCACAGGGCCGCCTAGGGGAGCCTTGAGGGACCGGGGCTCTGCGTCCTGTCCCTATCATGCAGGATGGTGACAGAGATGCTGTTTTCATCCCCAGTTTGGTCTTCCCAGTTGCATCCCAATTTAAGCCATTTTTCCCTCAAGGCTGAGCTGGTTTCTCTCACCAGGGAGGTCCCCATCCTGCAGAGCAGTTCCTTCTTTGGATTCCCAATGAAGAAGCAGAGTGATAACATAAAAAAGCCATAAACCAGCTAATTTGCAAGGAACAAGGATCTGTGATTTTTTCCCGCATGGCCAAAAGGCTTCGTTTTCCCTGGACTGGCCCCAAAAACCACTCGGTGTTTTGGCCCCAGAAGTGCAGAGACCCCACGTGTTTGGCTGTCCCTCAAAAGCCAAATATTCGGGAGGTGCTTTCTCCCACGGCAGGCAGCCTCCCACGGCTAAAACGAAGGGACGCAGCCGCGCGCGGGCCCTCGCAGCCTTGTTTTCAGTCATGGCCAAGAGAAACCCTTTAATCGGACATAATGCAGAGCCTCAACAGACCGGTAATTGGGTGCCATTCGCTGAGCCGTGTCACGGGAGGTCAGACAAGATGCTCTTTCGTGACCTTTAAATCCACGAACTAACGAAATCAAGGCCTTTCTTTAGCCGTGCTGCTGGGACCGCCAGCAGCATCTGCTGCCTGCCCTGCCTGCCTCTGCCGTGCAGGCAGGAGCCGGCCAGGAATAGCTGTATTTAGCAAAGAACCAGCTGGGCGCTCGCTGCACCCCACTGCGGGGAGCGATCCCCCTCCATTGCGGCGGGGACGCGGCGTCACTGGGCACAACGGTCCCACTGGGCACAATGGTCCCACTGGGCTGTGCCGGCGGTGCCCGTGGCATCGGTCGGAGCCAGACCCTCATGAGGACACCTGGGTCACCCCACCGGCACTGCCCCGTGCCAGGCACGATCCCATCGGCAGGATGGGAGCGAACTGCGGGAAATTATTCCCCCCCCCCCCCGCCCCGGTGCTGAGTCGGTGAATTGAAAATGCTTTTACCTTTACGGGAAGCAGTGAAGCTTATTTAAAATGCAATGGTGGTTAAAAGGGATCTGCTTCTCCTAATGCCATCTTGATAATATCTTTACTGAGGCACTTGAATGAAAGCCCAGAGCAGGTTTGGGGGAGCAGCCGCAGGAGCTGGGAGCACGGCTCTTTGTGCAGAATGGGGGGGCCTGGTGCCGAAGGACCCGGCCCCAGTAGAGCACCCCACCGCTTGCCCATGCGGCTCCATCCCTGAGCTCCATCCTCCCATCACCCAAGGGTGCTTTGATTTTATTTAGGGGGAATTTCTGAACATGCAGCAATTGCATGATGTCAGTCGAGGCAGAGCATCCCACAGCTGCTCACCGATGGCTTTCAAGAGACAACCAGAGACAGCTGGGGAAACTGAGGCACTCCTGGAAAATCAAATCCTCTTTCCCTCTTTCTTGCTGCCTGGGTACTGTGGTGTTTCAAAGCTCTACTGACCCAGCTATTGATTCACCGAAGCTGTTAATCCAAGGTGTGCAGCCAACAAGTTGGAAACCAGCTCTGGATCTGGGAGGGAATTTACAAGAAGCTAATGGAAATTCCTGGAAAGAAAGGCTCTGGAATTCCTGGCAAGCCGAGAGGAGTCCTGGAGAGCAGCAAAAGTTCCCAGCAAGCCCTGAAAACCTCCTAGATGGGCTCATGTCCCACCGTCCCTGGAAAGTGCTGCAGAATTCCTGGAAAACAGGTGGAAATTAATAGGAGGGTCCTAAAACCTTGCGGAGACTTGCTGGTGCTCCCAAGTGTTTTGGGGATGTGCAGCCTGCTCCCTACCCCAGGGCTGGGGCGGGGGGGGGCAGCTCCACCTTCTCTCCCTGCGTGGGCAGTCCTTGCCCCGAGGGAATATTTTGGCAGCACAGAAGGACCCACAGTTGGCAGGAGGGGAACAGCTTCCCAGCACAGAGGAGGAGTCCCAAAAGTTTGGGACCTGATGGATTTTCCTATCTCCACTCCCTGGAGCCACTGGGGAAGTCCATCCTCAGCTCCAGCTGGTCCAGAGAAGAGAACATCCCTCCTCTTTCCCCAGGGAGATATCTTCGCTAAGCTAGGCAAAAACACAGCCAAGAGCCCCCAGAAATAATGGTGCAATTACCAAAGTAATTATTCTGGCTGCTGTGCAAATCCTGCCCAGTTAATGTCAACAGTGGGCGGGGGGGGGGGCAGCACACAGGTCCTGCCTTAATTAAACTTCCCCTGGCTGGTTGGAGGAGATGACTGCCGAGAGGCTCTTGTTATCGCTTGTATTCCTGGAAAATAAATCACTCCCGCTGTCGGGAATATCCCTGCATCCCCTGTGCTGCGGGGCAGCTTGACGCGCAGGACCATGGTGGTGGAGGCACCATCGCGGGGCGAGAGCGGGGACGGAAGAGCAATCGTGTCCTTCACAGCCCCTTGGGTTTTGTGGTCCTTGTCCCTGTCTGAAAATTCCCATCACAGGGACAGAGCCGCACATGGAGGGGACATGGCTGGTGGCATCTCAAGGGGAGCACAATGGGGATGTGCCGGGGTGGGACTGGGGAAAAGGGGCCCTAATAGGTGTTGACGGTTGAGAGAAAACTCAAGGCATGAGAAAATGTTGGGGGAGATGATGGGGCAGGGGGTGGATGGAGGAGAAGGAGAAGGAAGGAGACTGGAGCACAGCTGGAGCTCAGCAGAGGAAAATTCCTATTTTTCACCCTCACTCCCTGCTGTCTCTCTGTTGCAGAGATGGATGGATGCTTTAGGAGGTCTGATTTTTTTTTATTTTTCTTTTTTTAAGAGCGTATCATTTTTTAAGGGGAATATTAAGTTCTTGGGAAGCTGGCAAGACTTGGAGGGGAGGGGGCAAGCATCCATCGGGGTGCCCTTCCCCAGCTCTGCCTCCTCCTCACAGGTGGTTTGTACAGCCTCACAACGCTGCATTAAAATGCAAATTTGTCCCTGCCTGCTGGGAGCAGATAGTAAAACGCTAAACAGGAAAAAGGCAGTGGAGAATAAACAGAGGGCAGCCCAAGAGGGGAGCTGGAATAGAGGCTTCTTTTTAATTATTTTTTTCCTCTTTCTTTTTCCTTCAGTGAGATTCGGCTGTTTGGTGGGGGGATTATTTAATGGGATCTGAAGCAATAAAGGAGGAAGGTCCCGGTTTCGGACTAGCTGGGTGCTGAGGCACAGGTGGCCGGTGGCCTGTCCTGGTGGGTGCCACCAGCCCCCAGCACGAGTGTGGGCTGCCATCTCCATCTACCATCTCCAACTGCTTTCTTGGGTCTGTTGTTTGGATTTTTTTAAATTCCATGTCCCAGCTGATCATTCCTGATGGGAAAAAATAAACTCGAGTAGTAGGAGTGAAGAGGACCAGGCACCAAGACTCCACCGGAGCCTTGGCAGTGTTCCCATTTTCCTGGGGTTTGGTCCCAGTGGTTTGCCCATTGCCTCCTGGTGGGTTTGCTGCCGGGCTTCAAGAGCATCAGGAGCCCAAATCAGGAGTTGAGCTGCTTCCCTGGTGTTCCTAATGCCCAGGGTGGGGGGGGCTTTTGAGGGCTGGGATGGTGGGTGATGGTCATTGTGTGTATGTATTTATAGGCGTCTGTATGTGCATACGTGCACCCTCGCACCTGAGCAAAGCCCTTTGCATCAATCCATGCAGGGACTACACACATACATCCTTTACATATGTAGATGTAAAAAATAAATATATATATGCACACACATATTATATATGCATATATATACATATGTAGAAATATATACATATGTATGAATTATAAATATATACATCTTTATAGATCAATAAAGAGATAGCTATATAGAAGTTTTTGCTCTCTTCATTCAAAAGTGAAGCCACCCTGAGCAGGTCTCGCACCCTCCCCGCTGGTAGGACACGAGCCGGGGGGGTGCGTGGGGATAAGAGCATCATCAGCCCCCCCACACCCTCGCAAACAGCTCAAGCTCCCCTGGCCCATGGGTGCTGCCTTCCCAAGGGCTCTTAAGAGACCCGAGCCGGATCCATCGGCCAAAATGGGAAGCGATGGGCTGGAAAACCGCTGCTGATGGTTGGTGACAGACCTTCGGCCCGGCTACAGCCGCTGAGGACCGGGAGGAGGCGGTGGGCGAGCAGCCAGTGCTGCTCAGGGGGGCTAGTGGAAAGCAGCCAGAAGAAGGGGGGCAAAACCTGGCAGAGTCTCAACCGTGGGGACACCCCATGCCGAGCCTGGCCAAACTACCTCGTCCCTGACCCCTGCGGGTCTGTGTGTGTCCCCCGCCACCTTCCACCTTCGCAGCCCCTGGGACGCGCTCACGGAGCAGGAGTTGGGCGCTGCCACGTCTTAGTACAATTATAAAATTTTATTGTACACTTTTCTTACCTTTCCCCCCTCCTTTTCTTTCTCTTTTTTTTTTTTTTTTTTTTTTAACAAATATTCATATATGTTAATTTAACAAGGAGGTTTGGCAGTTCCAAGCAGGAAAGTCGGGTGTATTAATTTGACTTCTCGGAGCTGCTATCAGCTCAGCGGCTCGTTCAGCCAGACCTGGGTCCTTTAGATAACGGGGCACAGTAAAACCTAACTGCATCATCTGCCTGGCCTTTGAGCACATCTCAATTCCCCCATATATATATGTATATGTATATATAAAATCAGCATAGAGCTATCAGGTAATATTTAAGGCCACTCAGGGGAGAAATTTCCATAGCCCAAAATCGGTAAACTCTTTAAAGAGGCTTCCAAAACACTGCACACCACCACAGACTGCTGCTTGCCTGCCGGGGAAACTGAGGCACGGAGGCCAGCGAGGATGGGGCTGCAGCATTGCCTGGTTCCCGACCATCAGCCTTTGATCAGGCTGCCCGAGAGGGGAGGATTTTGGAGGGGGGAAGCCCAAACCCACAGCTTTGACCTCAAAGTACTCAGAGCTTGGGTGGAGGGCAAAGCTGAGCCATGTCCCCAGCACCCTGGCAGTGTGTGCCCCCCCACCCCCAGCAGACCCCATGCCCACCAGGGCTGACCCCCAAAACACTGGGAGCACCCCACCCTGGGCACCGCGGCAGAGATACGGCCCATCACAGTGCTGCAATGCCTTTTGGTTTTGGCTTTTTTTGTTTCGTTGTTTTTTCTTTTCTGGTCTTTTATTTAAGATAAAAAAAAAAAAAAAAAAAAAAAAAAAAAAAAAAAAGAGACACAGTGGTGGGTAACTTCCAATCCAGAAATAATCCGCTGCCAGCCTCCACCTTCCCCCTCCACCGGGTGATGCCCGGGGGAGGGTGGGCGTCCCCATCCCCACACTCTCGGTGCTCACAGGTACAACTGCACAGCCCAGGACCCCCAGCCCACCAGCCCCGGTACCCGGGTGTCCCCGCAGGGTTAACCTGGCCGAGGATGCTCTGCGCTGGGCTGGGAGCTGGGGTGGCCCTGGGCTGGGGGGGCCCTCTCAGGTGAGACGGAGGGGCTGGGAGCTGCCGCCAACGTGAGGTGACGGGGGAGGCATTGGGTTATGGCAGTCAGAAGGCACCACGGAGGCTAAGCCTGGCTCCAGGCATCCCTGCTGGGCTGGCACTGGGGGAACTGGGCTGGCACTGGGAGACTCGGGGCCAGGTCCGGTTGTGGGTGTCCCCACCCAGGCTGGTCCCCCAGGGCAGTGGGAAGCCCCCACACCACCTCCCAGTCCCAGAGCCACATCCCAGCACTGGGTGGGGGGGGCAGAAACCTGGGGCTGGCCCTGGAGGTCCCAGCTGCCCGTTGGGTGGAGGGGCCCAGCACTGGCCCCCCCAACAGCTGGGAACAGAGGGAGAGGCAAGAGCAGGCAAGTTCACAGGCAGCGAGCTTGCCGGGCACCCCCAAACTGCCCCTGCCTGGGGGCCACAGCCCTTCCCAGGCAGCAAGGGGGGAGCGGAGGCAGCCACCCACGGTCCCCAAGCGATGCTCACGTGGCAAACGTTACCGTCCCACAGGGCCCACGCCGAAGGGAGCGGGGCGAGCCCAGTGTTTGGGGCTGGGACGCAACAGGCGATGGGGACAGCGGTCCCCCAGACCCATGGCCATGGGGCTCTATCCCTTAGCAGCCACCCTCCCCTCCTGCCTCACCCAGTATCACCCACAGTGTAGGACAGTGGGCTCCGGGTGGGGGTGCCCCCCAACAGCCGTGGGGCAGCAAATCCCTGAACCAGCACTCACCTCCAAAATTGTGCAACCACATACAGCAAAGGCAGGGGGATTGCCTTTAGGAAGCCCCCACCCGCCACCTCCCCGCTGGGCTCGTGGGGGGGATGGGACATCTCCCCTCTTTCCCTCGCCACACAGCAGGACCCGCAGCATCATCCTGCCCCGTTCGCCATTAGAGATGCAAGCACGCACCGAGGTTTTGACCCCATCCATCTCTGCCCCTCGGCTCACCTCCCTTGCTGCCCCCTCGCCCTGCGCCGGCGGGTTAGGGGGCCACGTATGTGCTGATGCCTCCTCTGGAAAAACCAGATGGTAAAGGGCGAGAAAAGAAAGAGGCCCCCGGGGGTGCCTTCCAACAGGGTGAGGACGTGAGATGTGCAGAAGAGGGAACGCGCAAGAGAGCCAAATTTGGGTCTCCAGGCCCGGGGAAGCAGCCAGCGTGGTGTGGCATGGTGTGGCATGGTGTGGCGTGGCACGGCGTGGCATGGCATGGCACGGCGTGGCAGCCCCCTCCCTCCCACCCCATCCCCTCTGCCCCTGCGTTAAGCGATCTCTTTGATTCTGCGGATGTAGTTGTGAAGCTCTTCGGGGTCTTGCAGCCCCATGTCCTGGCAGACCCACTCCAAGTCCTCCTCATCGGCGATGGGGATGGAGTTGTAGGCCAGCTCGTCGGAGGGCAGCGTGGCGAAGGTGGTGAACTTCACCCGCTTCCGTTTGGAGGTGGGCGAGTTGAGCGGGTCCTCACTCTGGTCCCGCGTGGAGCCCCCCGAGGAACCATCCCCGCGACCGTGGACCTGGCTCTGCACGCTGGTCTGCGAGCTCCCGCTGCTGTGGTGGTCCCCGTGGCAGCAGGTCTGGACATTTTCCAGGGGGTTCCCAGGGCTCTCAGGCTGGGGGGAGAGGTCATTGTGAGCCCGCAAGGGCTGCCCGTTGCCCAAGAAGACCCAGTGGTGGGAATGGTCCATGTTAGTCTGGCCTTCAGGAGGGATGCGCTTGTGCCGGTATTTCAGCACAAAGACAATGCAGTTGATGAGGAAGACCAAGATGGCCAGGCAGAAGACACCCAGGAGGGCGTACATGCCTATCTCCAGGTCCGTAAGCCCCCTGGTCACCTGGACAAAGCCAGTGGGAATGGTGGGGAAATCCTCGGTGGGGTGAGACGCGCTGGACATCCTACTGTCCTCGCTCGGCTCTGCTTTCCTCTCCACCTCTGCCCGCAGGGTGGTGCTAGCCCCCGTCTCTGCCAGCCCTGGCTTGCTGGGCACATGGTCGTAGTCATAGGTTGGGTCCTCCTCGGAACCAAAGTGGACCCGCACGCTGGCCAAGGCTGTGAAGAGCACGCTCTTGCGCTTGGTCTTCTGGCAGCTCTCGCAGATGACCAGCTCAGCGCGCAGCAGCTCCCCTGCACCCTCGCTCTCTGCCACCACCAAGGGGAACGCCCGGTCCTGGGTCACCGAGACCACCTTCTCATCCAGGCTGCTCACCACCAGGTTGTAGTCCTTGGGGTCGTAGAGGGAGAGGGGGGCCGTGGTGCCGTCGCTGTAGGAAATCCATAGGCTCAGGAGCGCTTCCTGCGGGACCAACACAAGCACCGGTTGCCCAGCACGATGCCAGTCCTACCTGCACCCATTTGTCCATCCCTCCACCCATCCCTCCTCCTTTGCATCCTTCTCTCCATCCAATTCACCCTTTATCCCTCCATCATCCATCTTGCTAGATGTGGCTACCAGAGCTGGGCTGGGAACCGTACAGGATTTCCTCCAGACCCCTTTGTCCCCACGGTTGTGTCCCGTCCCCAGGCCGGGCAGGGTTCATCCATAGGTTTGTGTGAAGGTTTCTGGGGTGCTTTGGGGTCACCAGGTTGTCTGGAGGACAGTGGGTGCTCTGAGGGCCTTGGCATGACCATGGGCAGGATTTGGGAGCAGGGGCTTGCAGATGGAGCCCTCACCCCACCCTAAGTTCCCCACCGGGCCCCCCCCAAGCCCGAATGCACATCCCACCCCCCCAGCCTCACCTGCTTGAAGAAGCTGAGGGTCTGCTGCACGGACGTCCGGGCAATGATTGTGTGGCTATTGCCGGGGCTGGGGTGGAGGGACAGCGAGAGGCTGGAGACCACTTGGGCCTTCAGGTCCGTGATGCTGACCTTCTCCTCCGCCACCGTCACCAGCGTCTCACCCAGCACCGCCTCTACCAGCGGGGACACGACCTGCAGGGGACGAGGGTGCCTGTCACCACCTGCCACCCCCAGCCAAGCTGGCAGAGGTGAGGAAAGGCAGCCGAGGTGGGGGGGGGGGGTTTACCTTGAAAAGCGTGGTGCCCGGCTCTCTCCCGGCCAGCGTGAAGCTGTCCACCATGTGGGCCACCCGTGGGTCGTCCACACGCATGAAGTCGCTGACCAAGTCGGTGACCTCCACCAGCCAGTCAGGTCCCAGCATGGTGACCACCTGCCCCGTGCCCTCCGCCGCCGTGGTGTGGAACTGGGTGAAGACCTGCAGCGTGGCGTGCTGGTACTGCAGGGCACAGCCCCGGCTCTGCTTCCTCTCCTCTTCATCCTCCTCGTGCTCGCTGTCCCGCACCGACCTGTGGGATGGGGCAGTGGGTGGGCAGTGCTACTAAGCTCCCCGCTGCCACGGCTCTTCAGCCGCCACGGGAAAGGAAGGGGGTGGCCAGGCAATGGAGATAGGCAAGGTCACCAAAAAAAAAAAATGGTGGCTTCTGGCCTAAAGATGCCTGTTGCCCATGAGGTCTCTGAGGGCTTCAGCAGCATGTGGTAACAGGGTCGCCAGCGTCTCTGCTCCCTAACCAGCTGAGAGGACAAGATATCTCAGGCTGGGATGGACACCTGAAGGTCTCTAGACCTCAAAGCAGGGCTAACTTTGGAGCCTGGCTGCTCCTGGCCTCATCCAGGGAAGTTTTGACCATTGCCAAGGATGGATGTTCCCCACCAGCTCCAGCATTTGACCAACCTCATTGTGAAATTTTCCACCTGTGTCCATGATCTCTCTCCTTTTCACTGAGGATCCCCGAGATGACTCTGGCTCCATCTTTAAAACCCCCTCATTAAGTAGCTAAACAAGGCAATTAGACCACTACCACCACCTTCACCTTGCCTTCTCCAGGCTGGACAGACCCCAAGCACGGTGGCTCCGCAGCACCCACCTCCTGTCCGGCAGGATGGGCACTCTCCAGCCCTTCACTTGGCTCAGCCGGGCATCCGAGAGCTCGATGTGCAGCGGCAGTTTGGGCACCCACACTGTCATCTCCAGTGGGGCGGAGAGGTGCTCGTAGGTAAAGATAACCCGAGCGCTCATGGAGCCCCGCGACTCCTTCCCACTGACGAAGACGTAGTCACAGCTGCTGGAGACCTGGAGGAGAATGGAGGATGGGGGTTGCAACGGTCCCACAGACACAGCAGAGATCCTGGCAGGAGGCTGCCTGGAGGAAGGGAAGGGTCGGAGGAGCAGAATTTCACCCGGCAGGTACCCAGTTAAAGGTGGCTCCAGGAGCAGGGATGCTCTCTCCTCCCCGAGAGCCCTGCTCAGAGGCGTGGACCTGCACACACCATGTCCATAATGCGAATTTCCCCCCAACCCAGGTCCTCTTGCCAGCCCTCGCCCACTCCCACCTCCACCAGGCACCTTCATTTAGTCCCTCCGGTTCTCTTTGGCTTCCACACTGAATTGTACCCTTTTTCCACGCTTGAGCTGGAGGCATCACAGAGGTTGCAAGTTGCACATCATGGATATTTGCCCTAAAATCTCCTCCACCCACACCCAGGGGGCACAGGCAGCGAGCATGGACCAGCCACATGCCCATGTGCAGATACCCACCAGTACCTTGTCCCTGTCCCTCCTGCTAACCCCAGAAAGAGCTTCCTGGAGTCCATCTCAATCCTCGCGTTCATCTTCTCGCTCTCTCTTTTTCTCTTTTAATTCCCATTTATGCAAATGCATTAGTTAAATTTGCTGTAAAACAAATATACCCTGGGGGGGCCACTTATTACTGACCGATCCAAGCCAATTAAGGAGCTAAGAGGATGCCACTGCAGCATTGCCTGTGTTTCGGCTTAGGCCACCAGAGTCAACAACTCCTTCCCAGCATGGGTGGCAGAAGACAACCAGGCCAAGGAGACTCCAACCTCTCATCTGCAGTGGCCCCATGGCCCAACCCTGACTCCCTTTCACCCCCCACACCATCAGAAATTGCATCTGAGCTGTTTGCTGCTGGGGAAAAATAAAACCCATTTGCTCAGCCAGCAGCGCAGTCGCTCTCAGATGCACCAAGCACGTCAACAGCACAGAAGGGCTTATTTCCAACAAGCTGCTCTCCCACGTATATTCTCTGATGGCTGATAAGGGGCTCAGTCCATGCTGAATGGTAGGTGACAGCAGAGGTGACAGCATCACTGTCTCTCTCGCCACCTTATCTTTGGGTACCTGTGGCATCCAGCTGCAGGAACTTTGCATTTTCTAGCCCACGAGCAGGGCCTGACAAGAGCCCCATGTTTTGGCTGCAGAAGCCTGCTGCAAGGTGTCCGTGGTCCTCCTGGGCTGGTGGAGGAGGCAGAGCCTGGGACCTGGGCTCCTTGGGAAGTCCCTGCTCCCCGGGCAAAGGAGGGGAGTGCAATGCAGGAGGGCTTGTTCCTTGTCTTCCTATCAGAGATACCAGCTCAGCATATCTGAAGAGACAATCTCATCTCTGGCAGGGTGGTGTCTGAATAAAGATGAGCTCCTGGGCGAATCCTCCAGCAAAGGAGTGCTCTGGATATTGTGTCATTTATCACAATAAATATGATGGGCTGCTGCTTGCGTTACCTTAGCTAATAAATCCCCTCGGCATCTTCTTCTGGGGACCACTTGCTTTGCAACTGGGGGGGGGGGGCCTGAAACTACAACAACAAAAAATCCCAGCACATCAGGCCTGTCCTAATGATGGAGTGACTGCAGATTAGCTTTTAAATGAAGTGCACGCTTGTTCAGAGAAACTTCCCGGATTTGCAGCAAGGCATCAGGAAAACGAGAGGCTGAGGTCTGCCTGGGCTCCGAGCCAAGGCACCGCTAGCTCTGCTTCTGTAGCCCAGAGCTCCCCACTTGGTATGGCCTCAAGCATGGGATCAAGGGGACACATCTTCTCCGAGGTCCTCGAGAGCGGGAAGAGCCACGACGGCTGGTGGCACACCATGTTGGCCAGCCAGGGGTCCTGGCAGTGGCCAGGGTCCCTGGGGCTCAGTCCCATTGAGCTGACTTGCTCCTGGTGGGTCCTCAAGTGGATGTGGATGGTGGGCTCCTAAGAAAGGTTCACATACCAGGTGAGGTTGAGCATCTCCCATTGAGCGTCGCTGGCAGCAGAGGTGGCCCTTCCTCTCTCTGCATGTCCCTCAACACATATGCAGCCCCAAGGCCACCGTGCAGGCAGGCAAGGGGATTATTTCTATGCTACCTTGAGTGATGAGATCCTCCTCTCTGGACAGAGCATGGGCAGTCACCCTGTGTCACCACAGAAGGGGATGAGGATGACAACTCCCACCCAAGGTCTCCCACCATCCTTCGCAGGTGGCCCTGGCACCTTCACAGCCAGGTCTACACCAGATCCAGGACACGTTCCCTCTATGTTACACACGAGAGCGACAACCACCAAACCACAGGCAGCATGGGGAGAAGCAGCTCCCCAGCCCTCCTTCATGCTAAATTATTTACAGTAACAGATAGCACATCCCACTATGTAAACTTTGATTTATGTAACAGGTTTATAGCCCTGACACCGTAATCACACTCCCCAATCTCAGCAGGTAACTGAGAGCTCCCTCAGAAACGAAGATCTGGCTCAAACACAAAATAACTCAGCAAGAAATTGCACGGGGCTCCGAGCGGAGAGCGGGATGCGAGCAGGAGGTGAGCTGGGGCCAGAGGGCTGCTCCATGTATTATTCATCCCGGCTCGTGTGCATATGTCTGCTCCCCCCCAGGTCTGGGGACAGCGTGTAAATAGATTTATGAGTAGAAAGGCGGCACATTAAACAGTTTAAGTGTCTTGGAGTCCATCCTGAAGTGTATTATTGCTCCAGTGTTTTATCACACTGCGGAGGACCGGTCTCCATAAATTAGACCCGGCGCTGTAAATCGCACAGATCGGAGTTTTAGTCAAGAACTTGGGTAAACAGTTTGCGACACCAGCTGTCACCCACCCGCGTGCCCATGGACCACCGGAGAGAGCAAGTCCCAGTGGGGCCGGGGCTCTGTCTATCCCCCCTGGCTCAGCTGGGAGAGCAGCCGGTGGCTGCTGGTGAAGAAGGGGAGAAGGGGCTATGTCCCCTAGCTTGGGGGACAGGGGAGAGCCCAGACCCCCAGCGTGGCTCCCTGCCTCTGCCCGACACAGCGGGGACATGGAGAGGGTGGGCTGGCTGGGTGCGTGCAGGGAGAGGTGTGGGAGGTGTTTGGGAGAAGGTAACGATGTCCAGGGGTGGGTGGATGGGTGGAAACAGTGGTAGAATACAGGCAGGTGGATAGATCGATACATACATTGATAGAAAAATGTATATGGATGAATGGGTCTGGTGATGGAAAAGTCATGGCTGGATTTGAGGACCGACTGCTGTCTCGGTGGCTTGGGCAGATGCGGGGGCAATCACTGCTGCTGCAACAGCGAGCCTTTCGCATTCACCTGATCAGCATCTCTCCCGTGCAGCCCATCTTGCTCCTCTCCCTCAGCCCCCCTTTCCCCTCCATTGTCCCCATCCGCCCAGCTCGTCACCCCACTCCTGGCTGGGGCCAGCACCCAGCCCCAGCCTGAGCTCAGCCTGGCATCTGATCCAAACGGCAGATAAATGTCCCCCGGTGGCACAAGTGAAGCCGCTGATAGAAACGTGCAGCTTGCATTGCGAGGTGACAATATTTCACCTTATCAGTGCTAAGTGCTGTGATAACCCATAGTTATTGCTGCTGCCTGGTGCCAGACTGCGCAGCACCAGAGCATCCCATGGCCTCTCCAGGGACAGTGACAAAGCATCTTGTTCTTCTCCCAACAGATCCCAGGGAGAGACACATGTGAACCGAAGCCACTGAGGGGTTGATGTTTGGGATGAGGTGGGCTTTTGTGGCACATCAGCTCAGCCACTCTCCCCAGCTTGTCAAGCTCCAGCCTGCGCCACTATTGGGGTCAGCACCCCTGGAAGAAGCTCATCCCCTTGCTAGGGTCACAAGATCCCCCTCCTCACACCCACCTTGATGATGTCTTCGTTGTTGGACTTGCATTCGACCATAGCCGAGACATCCACGATGGTGCCGCTCAGCTCAATGGCGATGACCTTCACGGGAATGGCCACTGTCCGCCCCGTCAGGATGGCCGTGTTGATGATTTCTGTGTCCTGGGGATGGGGTGCAAATGGGACCATCATATTAGAGGGCAGCCTGTCCCCCTGGGGTCAGATCCCAGCTGGCCCCTCTCCTGCTCCGGTCCTTGGAGAGAAGAACTTGGGGCAGGGGAGAGAGGGGGAATGTATGGATGTATAGGTGCTATGGGGCAGGTGAGCTGGTGGGAGATCCCTCAGGGGGACCCAACCCATCCTCCACATCCAAGCAGATAAGCTAAGCAGAGGGCAGGAACCCGCTCACCATGGCCAGGGGCACGATGGCCCTGATGTCCCTCTGGATGACCGTCAGCTCCGTCACCACCTTCTCCAGGTCGGGCGGGGGGTTGCGGCCCCGGTAGTCGATGTGCCACATGATGCGGCGTGTCACCGACTGGCTGGTGAAGTTCTCCATCTCGAAATCCAGTTGCATGATCTCAGACGAGGAGTCCCCATCCCTGGGCAAGGGGACAGGAGGGGGACAGAGTGAGCTGGGTGCCCCGGGTCCCGCAGACACCCTGGGATCAGCATCGGACAGTCCCCTCTAGCGATGCAGAGCATCCCCCAGTGGGTCTCTTCTCGGTGTACCCATGCCTGCCACGGGCACCGTGCTGTGGGTACCACCACGATGCTTGCTACCAAACACAGCAGCCCTGATCTTTCCCCTCTGCCAGGGACCGCTCCAATGGGACCCTGCAGATTCCTATGGGAATCTTCCCAGTGGGAGAGAGAAATGCATTTCACTGTCTCTCTCCAGCAGGAGAAAAACCTCAGCGGTTCAAGCAGGCACTCTCCCAAGGCTGCTGGGTGCTATATTATCACAGTGCGAGTGTGTGGCCACGGCCCCAGGGGATGGTGGGTGGCTGCAGGCGCTGCCCTCGTCTCCCTGGCTCTGTCTTCCCAGCAGTGTGGCTGGATTTACCACCCCGGGCTGCTCCCACCTCCACGCTCATCTCCCGCAGGTCAAACCCCAAGCGTCCTACACTCAGGAGGGCGCATGCTCAGGGACGACAAGTAAGTCCCTATACAAGAGCCCAGCCCAAGCCGTTGACTTTACAGCCCCTTCCAAGGGGATCACATGGGGAAACTGAGGCATGGGAGAAAAGTTCAACCACAGACAGCAGATGGGACAACATGGAGCTGGGACTCAGGGTAGGGCTGTCCCCCAGCCTGCACAGGCAGCCATGGGGATGCACAGGGTGGACAGGCAGGGGATGGAGGAGGTAGGCAGGACCAGCAGGAGATAACGGCCCCAAGACCATCAGCTCATCAAAACCCCACGCAGTTAATGCCGCTGCTGAGGACAGTGGGACCCGAAGCTAACAGGGAGCAAACTCTGGGGCATCCCCGAGGCAGGAGGAGATGGAGAGTCTGCACGCTGCCAAACGCGGCACACAGTGCCAGTCTAAGGGGATGAGGGGACTCAGCAGCTGGTGTCCCTTGTCCTCTGTGCCACAGCTTGGACACAGTCTGACGGCAGCAGCATAAATCACTCTTACACCACCACCCTATGAGCAAACCTCCTCAGATGCAATCCTGCCCTCCCATCTCTGTGTCCAACCTGCAAATCCCCTGGGGGACTCAGGATTCAACCCCCTCCTGCCCAAGTCAAACTTCTCCAACACTCCCCAAAAACAGAGCGTCCCCAGGGGACACCCCAGAGCCTTCACAAACTGCTGAGCCAGCAAAAGCCCCCCCAGAGCAGGAGGAGGGAGGGGGGCGAGGAAAGGCGAAATCCCTGCGGAAGGGGAAGCCAGGACCGGCTCCGCTCTCATCTCGCCGTGTAGCAGCTATTGAGAAAGTCCCATCGATCTAGGGATGCAGAATACAGTCAGATTTCTCTCTGATAAATACCTAATGAGTGAAAGGGAGCAGAGAAAGAGGAGAAGAAGAAGCCGGGGCTGCTCCAGGCCATGGCAAGCCCTGCTCCCTTGTCCCGTGGCAGGGACGATGGGCTTTGCAGCGGAGCTGCCACGCAAGGGCTGGTGGGGTCCTGCTGGGACTTTGTGGCCCCAAGGCAGCTTTGGGGGTGCAAGGGCAATTGCCAAAGGCTACCCGGTCTGAAGAAAGGAATTGGGCTGCTCACTGCCTCTTCTGACACAGATGTATTAAATACAGCCGGGAAGAGCCAGGTTCAAAGGCAAACCAGAGCTGCGGCTTCGGCGCTGGGACTCCTCACCATGGGGTGCCCCTGGGCATCCCAGGAGCCCTGCCAGGGGACAGCCACCATCTTCTGCCCTCCCCGAGCATCATCTGCTCTCAGCCACAGCAGAGACAAGAGCTGGGCTGCCCACATTGGGGGAATAACTTAGGATGCAGCTGCTGGGGGTGCAAAACATCCCAAATTGGCCATTATCACCCCAAAGCTCAGGGCCCTCGCCCCCTCCCCGCACAGCCAGCGCTGCCAAAAGCCCCCAGAGCCCCAGCGAGGCAAACTCCTCCGGCTGCACAGCCCGGAGGGCAACACGGCTTTGAGTCATTCATACTTTCCATTCCGTTAATATTTGATGGAGTTGTTTGTCTAAAAGGTGATTGTAATCACTTTAAATTCATCCTCCGTCTCTAACCTTTCCAGGCTGATTTGAAGCGGCGGCGGCAGACGGGGGAAGGGGGAGCGGAGAGGATCTCGCTGCCGGCAGGTTTGGCAGCCACGTGCAGGGGTGCTGAGGTGGCCTTGCAGAAGATGGGGGGGGGGGGGGGGCGCTCATGGCCCCCGGGACGCTCCAATGTCAGCCACAGGGACGCTCCAATGTCAGCCACAGGGCTGCGGGCTTGGATGCCGCTGTTGCATTTTGTATCTGGAAGCGATGGTGTGGGGTAAAGGAAAATCCACCCTCTGGGTAAGCCCTTTGGAGGGGTTTCTCTGCAGATAGCTTTGGAGCTCACGTTCCAAGTAGTCAGAGCTGAGGATCTTTCTGCAAGAGCTCGCGCCCAGCTTCTCTCAGTTATGGGGTAAGGGCAGAGATACGGGGAGATTTCTCACGCAGGCTCAAGCACATCAACTGGCTTTAACCCACCTCCTGGAGATACTCGTCTCCCTTTTCCCAAAGACACAGTGATGAAGATATCGCAGTCTGGGAACAATTGTTTTCCAGCACTTCAGGGTCTTTCCTGTTGGTGGTTTTGACCCCAAGCCCATCCCCTGCCCTTGCTCGTCGTGTCCTGCTCACGTGGATGCAAGGAGCAAAGCTGTCCCTCACCCTCGCAGCCTCTGCGCGCTCACAGGCCAGTCCCGTGTCTCCCCTTCTCCAGGCTGAGCAGCTTCTGGGTTTTCAACTTGGCTTTGTGGGTCCCCGTCCATCCTCATTTCTATCCCTTGGACTCTCCTGAACAGACCCGAGCCTTTCCCAGAGCCCCAGGGATGAGCATCATCCTTGTGTCAAGCAGAACTGGCTCTGCCCGTCTCAGGTGCTGCATTAGTTCATGCTCCCCATCCGACACTCATCCATCGCCTTAGAGTCCAGATGGGACCTTGCCTGGGGACCGCTCCTCTTCCTTCCCAGAGGAGACACCAGGATAGTCAGCAAAGAGATACTGCCTCTCAGGCTATTAAAACGTCTTAAAAAATTAAAATACTTCCACCCCAAACTGGGGGGTTCCCCCCGGCTTCACAGTTCAGCCCCAAAATCCACCACATGCCCACCAGCATCTGACACGGCCAGGCGACCCCAGCTCAGAGCCAGGGATGCAGGTGCTAAATGGTACCCATGACTTATGAGTGCATTGCTTGAGCCCCAGCTTGGTCGCCTGTGTTGACCACGAAGCAGATCCTACCTGAACGCTCCACCTCACACAGCCCTTTGGCAGCTGCCTGCCTGGCCACAAACCTGCCCACCTTGGGCCACAAAACCCACCTTCACCTGCCCTTTAGCCAGCTACACTGTGCTGGCCGAGGTTAAAAACCACACAGAAAATTAAGCCCTTCTCACGTCGGTGCAGGTCCTACCCCGACCTCAGCTGGACTGAGAGTTTGACCCCAAAATTGCTTAACCCCCTTCAGTGCCTCCAAGTCCCACGGTCCAGGCTGTGCACTGCCGTGCCTCAGTTTCCCCTGCCAGCACCCGCATGGCACCGTAGCCAACAAGGCACCCAGGGTGGGGATGAAGGCAGAACTGCTTTGGGCCAAACCGCAGCAATTTCCCCAACTCTCCTGGAGCTGGGGGAGGGAGAGGGGGGGTCCCTTACCTGGGCCCGGCACCATCCGCCCTGGCCACATCGACGGTGGCAGTGGAGTGCTTGCCGCCCGTCAGCAGCTCCGAGCTCACCAACCACTGCCCACTCCTCGACTTGGTGCTGAGCAGGTTGACGCCTTTCTTGGCCTTCACCCTGCAGAGAGCAACAGTCAGGGCCAGACCCTCAGTCCTGGGCACCCCTGGACCCCCTCGGACACCCTGCCGTAGGCGCAGGGGGTGGGAGTTTTTCCCCCCAGTCCCTCCTGGCTGTCGGAAACATCATCCAGGTTGGCAGCAACCGCCGTGGGGCTGAGCCCACCCCAGCCCTTCTTTTTCATAGGATTTTGTCCCTCCCATCACCCTTCCAGCAGGAGTTTGGTCCCCCCACCCCAGTGCTGCCCCCCAGGACAGTAACACCCCTGTGGGGCTGGGCATCCCTGGGGCAAAGGACAGGAGAGGCTGGAGTGCCATGTCCCCCATGCCAGGGGCTCACTGCTGGCCCAGTGGCCACAGAAACACTTGTAAACGTCCTTTGAAGACATGTGGCCGGGGCTCATCCCCCCATCCTTAGGGACATGCAGCAAGGGGGGGGTCTCCCCGTGGACCTCCCCGTACTGGGGTGCTCAGCACTAGGAGTTGGGCACAAGAGCAGGATGCGGGTAGACACAAGGAGCCCCAGCTCACTCTGCAGCAGCCCCGTGGCCATACCACACACCTTGTCCCCAAAATGGCTCTGAACAAACCCACATCCGCTGGCGGGGCCCTAATCCCAGTGCAACTGGGAGGGCAAAGGCAGCAGACCCTAGTGGTGATGCAGAGGTGGAAACCCTGGGTGGACAACCTTTCCCTTCCCTCCGAGAAGCTCCCACTGCAAAGTCCCAAAACGTTGCAAAACCACATCAACTGCTCCTACAGCCTCCCTCACCTCCCCAAAGCCCTGCCAGACCCAGTCCAGCCCCCAACAGGTCCCAGAAACACCACACACCCTCCCCATCCTCTCTTCCCCTCGCCCAGCCCAGCCGAAACAACCACCCCCTCGAAAGACGGCTGCTCCTGGGCTGGGGGCAGCCCCAGGACCTTACCTGAGCGTGAAGTGCTCCACCGTGGAGTTGGACATCAGGTAGAGGAGGATGCTCAGCACCTCGCCTGGCTTGAGGGGCTTGTCGGGCAGGCGGATGAAGATGTTGCCGTCCAGCCGATGTTCCTGCATGGGCTGCCCGGGGGGGGGCTGCAGGAGGCTGACGCTGCCGATGCGCAGCAGCGGGTGCTGCGTGGGACCCTCGGTCCTGGCCCCCCCAGCCCCACGGCGGGGGACCATCTCCCCAAGGCACTGGCCGGCCCCGTCGGGGGCATGGAGGGTGTAGTACAGCTCGGCTTGCTGGCTCTCGCCCGGCACCTCCAGGCTCTCGGGGCTCTTTCGCCTGCCCAGCGGCACGGCTGGGGGGCCAAACCAGGCGTGGGGCAGCTCTGCCTGCACCAGGCACATGGCCAGGCTGCCCCGCAGACGACACGAGCTCTTGATCTCGCGGGCGTCGCGGAAAGCGTGGAGCCGCACGCAGGGCAGCCGGTCGGTGACGTCGAAGTCATCCCAATCCCGGCCGGCTACGTAGAAGAGCACTTGGACCACGGGCTGGTTGGCCACCAGCCGGGGCTGGATGATGAAGGCGCGCACCTTCCAGTTGACGGTGAGGCGGTCGGGGACCTCCAGGGTGCTGGAGGGCTGCAGCTGCTCCTTGGGCAGCACCAGCCCCGTGCTGAAGGGCCCCAGGGTGACGTTGAGGACGGGCAGCTCCTTGGTCTGGAAGACGACGAAGGGCTCGGCGCGTTGCAGCGGGGCACTGCCGTTGCCCACCGGGCTGGCTCCCACCTCCTTGAGGAAGAAGGCCAAGCGGGTGTTGGACAGGCGGTAGCTCACGGGCAGCGTGATGGCACCGGGGGTCTCAGCGGGCTCGGGGCTCGGGGCTGGCCCCTTGGCGTGGGCTGCGAAGGGGATGGAGAGTGCAGGTTAGCATGGGGCATCCCCCTCTGGAGCATCTCCCGAGCCCCAAAGCCGGGAGAGCAAACCCAGGTGGAAGCGGTCCAGCCCCACGGCAAGGAGGAGCCGCTGCTTCAGACCCCAGACCCCTCGTAAGGGCAGCAGGAGTCTAGCTGGGTTTCTCTCCTGCAAACTAAAAATGCAGAAGACCTCCCTGGGACCTTAGCCATCGTTGTGCTTCCCGGAGGGTGGCTCCAGCCTCACCAAACCCACCCTTGGCGTGGGATGGGGTGTCCAGCGAGGAGGGATGCTCGGGGGCTGCCCAAGGCTGGGCCAGGGTGCGTTGAAGCCACATCCAACCTCGGTATTGCCCCTGGGGAGCCCGAAATGCTGGTCACCCACCCCGGCACACTTGCCAAGGCACTGGCCGAAACAGCACAGACCCACTTATAGAAATAGGGCACAACTGGCTACATCCCTGCTTCCAAATGCACAGAGAAAAGGATGCCGAGTTTCTCCAGAGGCTCGTTACCAAAAATTAGGCAGCTCCAGGCTAATTTTTGGCTGGCAGATCCCACCAAGTATCTATGATCAAGGCTTTCCTCCTGCTTTTAGCTCCCAAATCACACGGGGAAAGTGACTAAATCAGCTTCTTCACCCCAGACCCGCTCCGTCCCCATGGGCTGCCCGTAAGGGTGGTGTCACAGTTGGTCTGTCACCTGTCACCCACCCAGGAGTGCCACCCACACAGTGCTGTCCCTGTGCACCAAAGCCAGCCCAACCCCAATTTTTCCAGGCATGGACATGACCTGGTGGAAAAGTGATGGAGATGATGTTGGTGCCACTTTGTGCAAACCCCAGCAGCGCCCAGGTCTGACGGCCCTTAGGAAATCCCTTTTGTCCTTCATTTTGACCATTTTGCTTTAAAAAAAGGAATAAACATCATAAAGGCAGAGCAGGCAGCCACGGCACAGGCAGCGTGCAGTGCCTGCTGGCCACGCACTCCCGGGGGGCTGGAGCTGCCCGAGCCCCTTGGATGGAGCCGGCCGGCGAGCGGAGAGAAACCCCATGAAAGTCTTTCTGCTAAAGCAGATGCTGCGAAAGGCAGTCGGCGTGGAGCCGCACCGATGGCACGCGTTCTGTCGGCAGCCGCGGGAGCCTGGAAGACGTCTCAAGGTCTTTGCATCCGCCAGCGGCTGCCAGCGACTCCCAGGAGGCCTGGGTCCCCCCCCCGCTCCCCTCGGCTCTCTGCCAGCCCCCCGCACCCCACGTTCCCGGCGCTGATTGCAACCGCTCCCAAGCGACTCCCAAGCAGGAGAGCCCAAATTACCCGTGTCAGACGGCGACGAAAGGTGCGGATGTGACGGCTCCGCTCCTGGGAATGGCTCAGCCCCCTCCCTGGTGGGGGCTTCAGAGCGTGCCAGGAGCCCAAGGCTTTCCCCAGCCGGGAACATGGCCTTGGCCGGACCCCCCAGAACTGAAGGGGACCCCGCAGCCCACCCGGGGAACTCTCTGCTGCAGTACACAGGGCAGTTAAGCAGCTTAGAGGGCTCATAAAAGGATTAGCACTCGATACGGGGACGGGCAGCATCTGCAGCTACGCAGCCTGGGAGGAAACTTGTCGGAGAGCCAGGCAGAGAATTCCCCGGGGCCGGGTGGATGCTGGGGACACGCTGCTGGCATCACAGCGAGACCACCATGCCGGCACCGCCGTGGGCACAGCTCCGGCTCCTGCCACGCTAACCCTGATCGCCACCGGCTGCGGAGCCTGTCCCGCTCGCCTGCTCTGTTTTCCAAGCTCCTGGAGAACCAGGAGCTGCAGGAGAGGTGCTGAGCCCCAGAAAGCACCCACGGGTGCCACTCTGCTCGGAAATAACCACCAGCGAGGGGCCTTCTGCTCCTCCAGCCCATGGAGGTTGCTTTCTGCCACGAAACGTGAAGGTTTGCATCCTCCCTGCATCCCGGTTGACACAGCCACGGCTGCTCCTGCCATCCCCAGCAATTAGAAAAGGGGATTTTTTCCAAGGCATGAGATTATTTGCAGAAAAGGATCCACCAGCTGGAGTGACATGAGCCTGACCACTTGTGTGAGGTACCAGCAGGACCGAAGGAGGCACAGGCAGCCAGGAAAGAGGCTATCTTTAACTGACTCCTTGAAGTAGCATCAGGTCCTATCCTTCAAAAATCTCTCAGGTTTGGGGAAGAATCAGGTCTTTTCACAAAGAAAACCCACCCAAAACCTGCCTGACTCAATGCCCGGCTCGGCCCCCCAGCAAAACCCACCCTTGGGATGGTGCAAAACGCCTGGTGTCACCCCCTGTCCCTTGGGTGGGGGGACAGGAGAGCCTCTGTGCCACCGCGGCGAGCACCCAGCCCGCACCCAGCTGCCTGCCAGCGAGGGGCACCCACTGCCACCCACCGCCCCGGGAGCTGGGTTTTGTCTGCAATTTGGCACCCAGTCCCAGCTCGTGGCAGAGACCCCCAGCAACCGGCTCCTTCCTCTTTGCCGTGGGGATTCTCTGATGGCAAATAAGGGTTGTATGCTGGGGGGGGGGGGGGGGGGGGGCAAGGAAAACCGCTCTACTCTCTGCTGCCGGGCAGAAATGTGTGCTGGGGACCCTGCTCGACTCAGGCCAAGCCCTGCTGCGATTGGGATACCTGGGGTGGCCCTGGCACCGAGCCCACGCACAGACCTGCACCCCAGCCATGCCGGATGGGGGAAAGGAGCGGGGATGAGCTGGGATGGAGATTAATGCGACGGTCACGATTAGTTCAGCGCAGGCAGATTGCCGGCACCCAGAGAAGCTATTTCCTTCCACAGACAAAATGCATTTAAATGATGCTATAATCTGTCGCCAGGAGGGGGACGGGACCGGCGTCTCCGTTCCTTGGTCATAAACTAATCCTGCCGGGAGAGGGTCTAACCTAGCCGCATCCAGCCTGGGGTGGGTGCCAGGAGAGCGGATCACAGGCCAGCCCAGCTCGAGCCTCTGCGCCACGGAGGGACAGAGGGTGGGGAGGGAAGGAGAAGGGGGAAGAAGATGCATGGCTGTATGGATTCGTGGCTGCTGGCTAGGCAGCAAAGAAGAAAGGGTGGATAAGGATAGATGAACCAGCAGAGAGAACGGAGGGTGCCTAGATGGATGGATGGATGGAGGTAGGCAGATCAGAAACGGCTAGACAGCAAGAGAATAGCTCTAGGAAGAGGGAGAACAGGCGATGGAGGGAAGGAAGAAAGGACAGAAGGAAGGACAGCACAACAGCTCAAGAGATGGAAGATGGATAGAAGGAGAAAGGATAGATGGAGGGATGGACAGACAAGCAGAACAGCTCAGGAGAATCCAGCCCCCACGCCACTGTTCCCAGCCCCTGCCCTGATTTCTAGCAGCCCCTGGGAGGGAAGGTGGCTCTCATGCCCCCACCTCTGGCTGGGTTTGGGGGGACAGAAGGGTTAAGCCCTGGTCGCTCTGCGGTCCGCTGTGGTTAACGGGATTTGCAGCGCCTGACCTGCATTCCCGGGTTTATTAGGCTGGCGCAGAGGGGACCATATGGTCCTTCCACCCTCGCAGCTCGGCACCGCAAGCAAAAAAAGCAGATCTTTGTGCCTGCCCAGGCTCCAACTGGCCCGGGGGCTGCCTGGACCCCCCCAGGGCTGAGGAGCCACCCCAGCCCCACAGCAGGATGCGACAGGACTCCCGTGCCTCCCCTCCTTCCCACCCCACGGCAGCCCGCGTGACCTGCGACCCACAGCGGCGAGAGGGGGAAAGAGAGGGAGATGGAAACACAACTGCCAGCGACCCCCTCGCCGAGCCCCCACATCTGCCCAGCCAGATGTGCCCCACACCGGCCGCAGCCGCCTGGCCAGATGGGCTGATCTGCTCCTCCCCGCCACGAGGGCACGTGGGGACAGCAGCAGCACCCTCCAGCCATGCCTTAAAAATCAAGAAAACACCCCCCCCTCCCTCCCCAGACCAAGGGGTCTTGATGCTTCTGGGGGTCTGCAGCACCAAAAAGCCCTCCCTGTCCCCCCTCGGTGAGGGCTCCACCGCAGGAGGAGGTGGTCACCGCCGGCCACCCTCCTGCTCCGTGCCCCCTGCTTGGGGATGCTGGGGTCAGACAGACTGACGGACACACGGGAAAAGAGGCTGACGGACAGACTGGATGTAGCTATGGCTGATGGGGGAACACCGGCTCGTTTGCCTTCCCTTCTTGCCCCAAATCCCCAGCAAACGGAGCACAGGGGGAATGCAGCTTGGCCCCCCCATCCTGCCCCCACTGCAGCCTCACCAGCCCCGTTCCTGCTTCCACCCATCATCCCGAGGCCGAAGAGCCTCCTCCTCCTCCTCCTCTTCCCCTTATCTAGCACCAATAGCCAGCACTGAGCTCCAGCTTAGCCCCAGCCGTCTGCCATAGGGATCGCTTTAGCAACGCTCCAGGGGGGATCTTTATCCTGGCTTATCCTCTGGGATGTGGCGGGGGGGTCCCGGCACGTATATCCCCACTTAGCAGGGGAAAAGCATATAGAAAAAGCACTGGAGAAGAGGGAGGAAATGTTTGAGGTCATGCCAGGCGGGTTAAAACCTCTCATGATTTTAACAGGCGGCACTAGGGGCTTGGCGCATCAACGGACCAAACGCAGCTCCAAGGGAGATCCCAAAATACCGGCGATGTGAGACACCAGCCCCGGCTCCTGCCCAGCCACTGCCACGCACTGTAGCCGTAGCCCACGCCAGCCCATCGCAGCTGGTCTTCTGTGGTGGTCCCAAGCAGGGAAAGTTGTCCATAAGGCAATGACTTGAGCCGACGCGATGATAAAACCTTCACTAAATACATGGTGAGGGCTATGGGGTGGGATGGCAGGGGGGTGGCAGGGAGCTGTGTTATCATCCCTAGCAGAGGGCTTCACGCTGGCTACAAACCCAGCTCGGGACTCTTTTGGAGGGGTTTCGGCAGTCACCAGTCGCTGGGATTCCTCACTGCAGGATGAAAAGGCCACCAGGGTTTCATCAGTGGTCCAAAACCCCAGACACAGGCCCTGGGACCCTGCAAACCACAGCAGCCCAGGGCACAGCTATCATCTCCGCTTCTCTGCAAACACAAGCAGGGGATGCTTCTTCTCCCGGCCACAGGGCTGCCGGCACCACCGGGACTGCTAGTAGTCCCATTCTCCCTGGATCCAGCCCAATATCAGGGTGACGAGGTGATGATCCTATCCCTGAATCAGGGAGATAAGGGCTGGACATGCTGCTGCCTCAGTTTCCCCACGTGGGTCAGCACCCAGATGAGACAAAGGGGTGATGGATCTGCCCGAAACGCCGAGAGCTGGGAAACCACAGAAAAACCCTGCAGCCCCCAAGGATGAAGCCCAGCCTGGCTATTTCCCACCAGGCCACCAGCACAGTTGTCCCAACTACAGTTTCGTTTCAAGCCAGCATATAGCCACCCCTCTCCCCCAAGCATCCGCAGATCCCCGGCCAAGGCTTCAGAGCCCCAAAACCTGGTGGTCCAGGTTTTGCCCCCACAGCCAACAGGGCCAAGCACAAAGGGGAAACATGGGCAGCAATGGCCCCAAATGCCGGGGATGTCCCACACCTGGAGCTCCCAGGGATGTCCCATACCTGGAGCTCCCACATCTGGATGTCCCAACAGCTGGCTGCTCCCACTAGAGGCAGCCCCGGCTCCCAGGGAAGAGCCAGGCTCGTGCCCCATCTCCCCACCCGACCCGAGAACGGGCATCGCACCCATCCCTTTCCCTCCCTGCAGCACTGATCCCTGCCAAGTTACACACCAACCCAAGCAGGGTCAGCACCTCCAAACGCCCTAAAAAAAACAACAAAAAGGGGAAACGGAGGCCTCCACACCTCCACTCAGTCAGCCCCAACACAAGCCCCGCTCCACTCCACGCTTCCACACGCCCAGGGAAAAAACCACCCAGTAATAAAACACAAGTCAAAATTAGAAAATACAAGTGAGCCCCTCGTGGAAACCTCCAAAATGTTTCCCAGCAGCCAGAGCCTTGAAAATTGTTTTCGGCGACATAAAAGACAACAAGCTCTCCCTTCCCTCCAACGCGCCAACAGCCTCCATCTCCAGTCCCAGCTAATTGGAACTCAATTAAGTGAATAATTGTTACAAATGTAAAATTACCTTCCCCTAGCACATGGCGGTGAGACACCCCGGCTGCGGCCGCAGGGAAGGGAGGGACGTAGGGATGCTCCCGGCTCCCAGCTCTGCCCACGGCCGCAGCGGCAATGGGGCGACAGGGCTGGGAACCCCTGTGGTATCAAGGACCGCAACATTCAACCCAGGAGGTTAAACTGGTTCAGGCTTCCCAAAATCAGCCCAGAGTAGGAATTGAGTGGATGCTGGCCGGGAAAAGTGAATCAAGTCTTTCTGTAAGCAGCAGCATTGGCTCAGGAGTGGATTCTCTAGTGTCTAATACAGGGTTGTGCTTATGCCTGGTGGGTACTGCTATATTCTCCTTTCTTTTAGATTCTTGAGACTTCTCCCTCTCCAAAAGATCCAGCCCAGCTTCATCAGCAGAAGCGATAAAACAAGAAATGCTGGTGGGACTCAGCCCCGGGCCAGCACACAGCCTGTATTGCGGGGCCGGCAGCACTAAGCAAAAGGGAACCATCCCAGCGCCACGCCAGGCTGCGGTGCTGAGCTCTGCATTTCCCCCAGGAAATTATTAAAAGGGAGGGGAAAAAAAGGCAAGGAACCTAAAGGAATAAATAAATATGGCCTAAATGGGATGTGCCGTGCAGAGGCGCAGCCTGCCATAAATTCCTGGAGCAGGCAAGGCTTTTACGCGGCAGCTACTTTAGAGCAATTTCCACAAATCACGGCAAGGGACAGGCCGGGGGACAGGAGGAGAGGGCCTTTACGGAGGAAGAAGAAAAATGAAGAAATGAATTAAAAGGGGGGGAGGGGGAAAGGATGAGGATATGCCTGACCATGAATGTCCACAGGGATGCCCAGGAGTTCCGAAAGGGGTGGGAGGGAGCAGCCCCGGGATAAAGCCGGCAGTCCCTGAGCCCCCAGCACACGCTGTGGTGGGTCCTGGGCTGGTTGCCCCCCATGCTAGGTTCCTCCCATGCCGGGAGCTGGGAGCAGCACCCCCCGAGTAGCAGGCGAGCACAGATGGCTTCCCCAAATAACTCCCTCCGGGAGTCAGAATTGGGAGGACAGGCAGCAAGGGAGAGCCCTGAAGGGTGGCCTGGGGAATCAAGGACAGGGACAGCAGCTCCCGAAGGAGAAGCCCCCAGCATCACGGTGTTGGGGCAGAGGCGATGCAGTGACACCACCCCCACCCCCCCAAAGCCACATGTCCTGCTTGGATCCCCCCTGTCCCCTCTCTGTCCCCTCCCACTATAGCCAGGAGCAGGAACATCCTCCCAGCACCCTCCAAAACTGAACACCAAATACGCCCCCCAGGCTGCGCCGAGTGACACATTTCAGACTGATTAGACACCGATTAATTTTCCCCCCGGTGACGTGTGTCAGGCTGCGTTTGGAGCCGGAGCCGGGATTCGATTCCAGAGACACCCAAGGAGCGCGAGGAGCCACAGATAAATCCAGCCCCAGACCCCAGCAACCGGGGCTGGGGTCCAGCATCAGCCCCAAACCACATCCCAGCAGCCCCAGAAGCAGAGCTGGGGACAGGCACTGGGCCAGGGACTTCACCAGTTCAGCACTTTGCCACCCAGCAAAGCAGGCACAGCATCAAACACACGCAGCTCGAATACATCCCTTTCCTTTTTTAATTTAGCTGGTACCCGGGGAGGAGCGCATCCAGCAACAACACCTAGCCGGCAGTGGCGGGTATTGCATTTTCAACCTTATTTATCTTCAAGAGGAAAAACGTAGCTTTTCCTTAAAGAAAAATAAATTCAAAATCAATTCATTCTCAACTTTTGCTAGTCCTGGAGAAGAGCCCAGCCTCACGGAGCCCGTTTAATCAGGGCAAAACCTGCCCCATTAACCCTTGCAGGAGACGGGAGGTGACAGCACCTGGAAGCGGGGGCAAAGCCACCCCAGCAGCATCCGCCTGGGCTTTTAGCAGAGCTACTGAAAAATCAAGGATGGCAAATATTGTCCAAGTGATGGGAAAATGCTCGCCAGCAGGAGTCGACGGCTTCATCAGAAGATTGCGAATTGCCTTGATTACGATATCCTCCCAGGAGGCCAGACGAGTGAGCGAGGGGCTCAGCACCCAGCTGGCGGTGAAGGATGTGTGCCCAGCGGGGAGCAGCAACAGGTCAGGCAACAGCTTTGGAAAAATGAAGGGGCTGGTCCCCAGGAGAGCCACATCCCCCAAACCCGGGGCATTTCGGGGAGAGGTGACAGTCCATAAATCCCCCAGCCCAGCTAGTGCCTCCCCTGGGGTGGGGATCGCTGGGCCACCATCAAATGTGGCTGGAGGACCCTGTTTCTCCCAATTTTCAGGGAAATGGTGACCTCCAACCTCCTCTCCCCTTGGCAAGGAGCACCAGGACCTGCCTCACTTCAAACCATTGAACTATTTCTCTTTCTGACATCTCATGCAGACAAACTCCCCGAGCGGGACTCTACCCCCAAAAGGCACCGTCTGGGGTCCCCGGCCCCATCGCAGCATGTCCCACTGCTGGAGCAGCCACCTCCCTCCCTCCCTGGGGAGCTGCTCGTTAGCAGAGCCGTGTATTTAATAATAAAAGACTGATTAGATTAGCAAGAGTGACCTTTTCCAGATGGATGGGATGCCCATACGGCGGCAGCGACAGGCACCGCGCGGGAGGGGAACGCACCGGCAGCTCGCCGATTCCTCCATACGCCCATCGTGGGCTATTTTGGCCAGGCAATTGAAAGAGCCAAAAAAAAAAAAAAAAAAAAAAAAAAAAAATCAAAAAATCAGGTTATGCCATGTAAACACCCCTTCCCTCAGCCATCATCTCACTGCACCTCCCAGGATGAGGCCACATCCTGCTGCCCACCTCCCTCTTAGAGCCTGGAGGCTACAGGAGGGGATGGAACTGGGACGTGCTGGTGCATTGTTGGGGATGTTCTGCAGGGACCCCCAGCTGGGTTGGTTTTTCCTTTCCTCCTCTTTTTAGGATGCAGAGAAGCTGGGTGAGGAGGGACCTCAGCAGCCAGTCATGGTGGGGTTAATTAAATAGTAGCACTTAAAAAAAACAAATAACAACAAAAAAAGCCAGCTTTCTAAAAATTGCTGAGCAACCCCCAGCCAGGGGGTTGCTGCCACCCAATACCCTGCCTCAGTTTCCCCCAGCGATTCAGCAGGGCTGAGCCCGGGGTGCAGCATCGTGCACACGCAGACACACGCACACACAAAAGGACAGTTCTGGCCAAAGGTATCGAGGCACCTAACGCGTCTTGAAATCCCCAGGGTCAAACCCTGTGACTGATGCTTACCAAAATCATCCCACAAAGGATTTCCATCATGCCACCGATAGCATCCCTCATCCTTTTCTCTTTCCTCAACAACACCAAGAGGACAAAAAGGGGAGAAGAAAAGCCAATTTTCTGGTAGGGTGTCCAATGTCGCACCCCCAAGAGCCAGCACAAGCATCCTACTGGGATTTAAGGTAGCAGGGTTAGGGGGAGATGGAGTGGGCCCTGGGGTCACCCAAGGGCACCCCAGAGCCAAAAGCTTTTCGGCTCTGGGGTGCCCTTGGGTGACCCCCTTTTCTGCGGCACCAAAGGTAAAACTTGTGCCAGGTTTAACCCAGCTCAGAGGCCAGATCCTGCCCTCTCACCTGCCTGCCGAGGCAGGGAAAGGTTGTATCACCCTTTCTCTGCACCTGGCTGGAGCTAAGGGTGCTCGGCCGCTCTGACCCCATCGGCATGGCCGGGATGGGGGGCTGTTAAATGAGCAAACGCCGGGTGTACGTTCCCGGTTTGGGCGTTAAATGAGCAGAAGCCGGGTGTACGTTCCCAGTTTGGCAGCGAGTTATTGTACATCTCCACCTGCTGGTCTGAAAATCCCGGAGCCTGGAGATGCTCTAAGCCGAAACAGGGATGAGGGTTGGTCCGTATTCCACCACCCCCCCCCCCCACCAGGGTTGGGGTGCACTGGCTGGAGCACCCCACCAGGGATGGAGCCATGGGCCACAGCATTGTCCTTCACCCCCAGCCCCACGCCTGGGACTTGCCCAAGGTGGGAACAAGCGGTGGGAGATACGGGAGACCGGCATGGTCCCTTCCCCACCGGCAGCGGGATGGAGGCGTCGGGGCTGTAGGATCCAGCATGGGACCCCAAGCCTGCCTTGCGTGCTGGGACAGATGCTGAATAACCCCAACACCCCTGGATCACTGCCTCTGGGGGAGTGCTGCCTCCAGGAGAGGGGAAACTGAGGCACGCTGCGGGTATGAGGCTCAGCAGGCAGCAGAGAGAAGACACAGGAGTCCAGGCTCAACCCCACGGACAGCACAAGTTATTTTGCAAACCGGTGGGTGAATCCCCCCCCGTGCCGCATCCCGACAGGTCCCTCGCAGCTTCGCAGCACGACCGCACCGAGCACACACCATTGGCACCCCCACCGTGCCGCAGCCTCCCCTCGGGGTCCGTCCGTCCGTCCGTCCGTCCCTCCTGCAAGCTCTGGGGCCACCCCAGGGCCATCCCACCCCAGAGTTGCCAAAAAAACCCTTTCTGGAAGCAGCTGATCCGGGGCCAGCAGCCAAGCGGCTCCCAGTGCCGGCGGGGAGCGCAGCGGGGGTGAAGCTGGCATCGAGGGTTGCTCTTAAATAAAAAGCAAGGGAAAAGGGAATAAAATATCCCAGGCAGGAGAACAGCGTGCTGCTTCACCGCCAGTTGACCCCCACCACCAGCCCGAGCCATTTGTAAGAAAGGCTGGAAGAATTAGGAGCTCTCAGCCTCTTTTTCCAGTTCCCTCCGAGACCTTTATTTGTCCAGGAAAGGCCGAAGCGGCAGCGAGGGCAGCTGCGCATCCTGAAAAGAGCCTAAAAACTCCTGGCAGAGGCTTCTCTCTCTGCCGGCACAGGCATCCTCCCACAGCAGCATGGCGAGACCCGGCCCCGCAGCCGGCACAGGCCACCCTCGCCCGCTTCACGCTGGCATCGCCGCCACGGGGACCCCCCCACCCATCGCATCCCCCAGCCCAGGGGCCAGATTTTGCCCCAGTATAAACCGGAGGCCTGACCCACAGGGTTGTTGGTGTCCCAGCAGCAACAGGGGGGGGGAAGCTTAGAAATGGCCAGGAGGGGATGGAGAGCAGGGGGCCACATCCAGCCCCTGCACCAGAGGCGATTCCTGATGGATCACTTGCACGGAGATGTTTCCCATCACCTGCTAGCAAAGCCGACAGCCGCCTTCGGCAGCGCACCCGCCGTGGGGAACCACCGACCCAGACGGTTGAATCTCATCCAGGCAAATTGAGAAGCGGAAGAAATTGAGATCGTGCTTCCCCGCCGGCTGCCAGAGCCCTGCCTGCAAACCCCCTGAACCTGCTGGTCCCAAAGAGGAGAGCTCTGCCCAGCAAACCCTGCCTGGGCAGCACCCCAAGAAGCACCAGGTCTCGGGGTACGGGGGGGGGGGGCAGCGTCTGCCACCCCAAAGGATGCTACGTAAAGTTGCGATGCTCGCCAACCTGAAGCATCTCTGCTCCTGCTCCTCTGTTGGGGTCAGAGTTTTTTAAGGGGGGAAACCCCCTGCCGGCTCCCCGCAATACTCCCAACATCCCCCCCCTCCTCCTTATTTCACCATTGTGGGTGAGCAGCTCCCCAAAGAGCCTCGGGGGGGCTGCAGATGCCCAAAAAAGCCCTGCCTGAGCCCCAGAAGTGCCTCGGCCATGGGCTGCCAGTGCGAAATGGAGCTGGGCATGGTCCAGAGACCCCCGCCAGCTTCTGGGGGGGATCTCGTTTGAGCTGGGCAGCACAGCCCCCAGGACACGCCAAGCCCACAGCCAGAGCCGGGCTGGCAGGAGGGGTCTGAGTGGTTCCCCCCAAACTGCCAGCAGCCCCCCATTTTCTGCTTGGCCAAGCTGGCTGCCAGGGAAAGCCGCTTTAGCTGGAGCATCCTTGGGGCTTGTTTTACACAGAAACCATCCGGAAAAAAAAAAAAAACATCCACGGAAACCAGCCCCGTATCTCCCTTGGGATGCGTGACCCCGCTTTGGCCTCGCTAGCCAAAAAAAGCCCCCGGTTGCAGGTGCTGGCATCCCCAGGGCTGTCACCGGGGCAGGCCGGGATGTCACCACAGCTTGGCCATGGCACAGCAGTGATTTGGATGCAACTCAGGGCAAGTGAGCCCAGGCAGCGGGGGCCCCCCCTGCCCAGGCCACAGGCAGGGGGGTGGGCAGCACCACCAGCCCCAAACCCCTTGCCCTAAACCCATGGGGGGGGGGGCGGGGGGGAAATCCAAAAGAAACAGAGGGATGGCAGGGGCTGCACCCCCATCCCCACACCCCAAAATCATACCACCTTGGCAGCGCTTGCCCTGTTAACTCAGCCCAGGCTGGGAAAGTGCCTGGGTGCGGGTCTGGGGGATAAGCGAGTGGATAATAGCGGATAAAGCCCCTGATCCTCCTGCTAAAGCAGCTCTGCATTAAGGAGACAAGGGGAAGGGGGGGGGGGGGGGGGCAAAGCCCCCCTCGCCCCATTTCCCCCCCTGCCATCCTGCTCCCTACCCAGGGAAACAGCCCGCCGCAAGCGCTCGCAAAGCACAAGCTGTCATTTCATTAAGCCAGGAATAAACTTTAATCTTTACCCATTTCGCTGGGGGGGGGGGGCATAGAGAACCAGGGGAGGTGGCAGCTGAGATTGGAAGGGGGGGGTCCCAGCTGGGCACAGAAGGGCAGGGGCTGCCCCTAGGGGGGTAGATGGGGCTGGTTGGGGGAGATGGGTGCAAACACACACACCCCCCCCCCGTATTGCAGACACACATATAATAGATATATTCTGTTCCCCCCCACCCCCGGTGCCAGCAGCACTTACCGGGGAGCAGCAGGGAGCAGAGACAGCAGAGCAGGGTGGCCGGCCCAGGGTGCATCTTCTCCGGAGAGGCCATTGCAAGGTGGGGGGCAGCCGGGCCCCGAGCCACCCCCGTGGCAAAAAAAAAAAAAAAAAAAAAAAAAAAAAAAAAAGGAATCCAAACCAAGCACCAAAAAAAAAACCCGCAGAAATCCCCTAAATCCAACCACGTGCGAGCCGGGAGCAGCAGCCAACGGCGGAATTTGGGGAGGGGGGGGGGGGGGGGGGAGACCCGGCTCAGATTAGAGGGGGGGGGGCAAAACCGAGCCCCCCCTCCAGCTTAGCGAGCAGAGCACCCCATCTCTGGCCCCCCACCCCTCCCCACCCTGCACCCCAAATTTACCGCACACACACCCCCCCCCCCGCAGAGCCTGCAGGGCGACCAGGGGAGCGCCCAGCCGGCGGGGGCGGGTCCCCCTCCTCTTCCTCCTCCTCCTCCTCTTCCTCCTCAGGAGCCGGGGGGGGGGCGAAGAAGAGCACGTGTAACCCCCACCCCCAAAAAAAAAAAAAAAAAAAAAAAAAAGAAAAGATGTGCTGATGAAGGATGATGCTGCAGGGCTAGCAGGTCGGCAGCCCCCCCATGCACAAGAATAAAAATAAGATTTCCAAGCGCGGTTCTTCAAATTAAAAAAAAAAAAAGAAAAAGGCTGAATTAAAGCGCTCCCCCCCGGAAAAAAAAAAAAAAAAAAAAAAAAACAAAAAACAAACAAAAACCAACAACCGGAAAAAAAAAAAACCCCCCCAACCCCAAGCAGGCGGGTAAATAATTAATCCCAGGCAGATGCAATTAATCGGCGGCAGGAGCAGCTCGGCGGCGGAGTCTCCGCATCCGAAGGCAAAGTTTGGGGGGGGGGGGGTGTCGGGGTTCACCCGCTGCCCCCCCGCGGGGGCTGGAAGCGGGGGGACCTCGCCACGACCATGTAAAAGAGGGGGGGGGTCCCCTGCTCCTCTGCCCCCCCCCCTCCCCCGCTTCGGCTTCAAGAGGAGGGGGGTGCCCCCCCTTCTACTCGCCACTAAAATTAAAGAGGAGGTGCGGGGGCCTTGGGGAAAGCGGCAAGTTTGGGGGTTCTGCCCCTTGCCGCCCCCCCCCCCCTCCCCCCCCCCCCCCCCCCCCCGCCTGCAGCCGGGGCCGGCCGTGCCGTGCCCGCCGCCGGGGGGGCCCCGCCGCTGGGCGCTCCCGTGGCCGCTCGCCCGGCCGGAGCCGCATCGGGCTCCGGTGGGTGCCAGCGAGGGGAGGGAGGCAGGGGGAGGTGCCTTCCTCCTTCTCCTCCTCCTCCTCCTCCTCCTTCTTCTCCCCCTCCTTTTCGGGCGAGGAGGTGGAAGCCGAGATGCGATTTGATGCCAGGGGATGCGATGCAATGCAGCCCCCCCCCCACACCACCCCCCTAAAATCCCCCAGCAGGTTCCCACTCACCCCACGCACACTCCATGTCCCGCGGAGAGGAGGCTGCACGGCCGGCCCTGCCCTCCCCTGCAATGCAAATAAATAAAAAATGAGGTTTGGGGTCACCCTTGGGGGGGGGCAGAGAGCTGCATCCCCCCCTGGGGATGGAGAAGACCACCTGGCTTTGGTCCCTTCTTACCACCCTGGGGGGGTTTGGGTCCCTTCCCCATCCCCGCTGTGGCTGGGGTGTCCCCTCTGCTAGTGTCACCCCGGGGGGGGTCAGCCTTGTCACCCCGTTCCCTGCAGCGCTGTGCATGCAGGCAGGGCCCGGCTGCAGCCCCCACGCGTGGCTGGGGACCCCCTGTGCCCCCACCCCCCCCCCCCTTGGGGATGGGGGGTCAAGAATCGCTTTGCCCCTGTCCCTCGTGGGTTGCCTGGTCCCCTCCACATCAGGGGAGACGCTGGCAGCATGGCTGGGGAGGGATTCCCCTTGTCCCGGCTCGCCGCTGCCAGTATAGAGCCATGGAAGAGCTGGGTTTTTGGGGAGCATCGCTGCCTTCCCACCCTGGGAATGCCACATTCCCCTCAACCACACGGTCCCCAGTGGGGATGCTGGCATTTGGGGACCGAATACCCATGGCAGCCGTTCCCTACGTGGCTTCTGCGTCCCTTCCCTGTGACTGTGCACCATCCAAGGGTGGATTTTCCTGCCTCCGCCAGCCCCGTGAGCACCGCGGGTGCCTTCGCCCTCCCTGCTCTGCTGCCGTATATTTCCCCATCTCCCTTCACCAGGAAATATTGGCCGGCTTGTTCATCCTGGCAGCCTCATTTACAGTGGAACTGCATAAGACATCTCCATTAATGCCAAAATAATTCACGGCAATTAATGGGATTGACCTTGAGCAGTGACAGAAGCTGAAGAAGCCCCCAAGAAGCGGCAGCCCGGCAGTGCCGAGGGGGGGAGGACAGTCCCCAGGCTGAGCCCCCGCGCACCCCCAACACCTTTGGGTGCTGCTGGGAGGTCTTTGCAAACGATGCTGGGGGATGGCAGAGGGACCAGGGTGAAGAAGAGGAGGGAGAGGGGGTCTGCCCCAAAACCCACCACCCGGAGCCCTGCGGGAAGGGCAGAGCATCATTTCTGGCAACCGAAAAGGCCCGGCTGCTGCAGCGAGCGGCCCCATGCCACCGCCCGGGTGACCGCTGCTTGTTTTCATAAAAATCCCGTGATTTATAAGCCAATCTCCCGATTGCTTTGGGGAGGGGAGGGCTGACTCACGGGTCTGAATCCCCAGGGATGGCGAGGCAGCAGACTGAGCGAAGCAGTGGCCGGGCCGTGATTCATTGCTCCCAGCCTGCCCGGGGGGCGATGGGGCAGAGCCTCAGTTTCCCCACTCCGAAACGGGCCCCGAGGTCAGGAAATTAGGGATGATGCTGGGACCGTGCCGCATCCTGCCCCGTCACGAGAGCTTTTCCCGCTGATGGATGAGAGCTTTTAAAGCAGGGTGTTGGGGTGCTATCCCTCCCGCCTTCCCGCGGTGCCTCTGGCAGGTTCTTGGCACCGCCGCCAGGATATTTTTCAACTGTTACAGAAATAAGTATTTTTACCCCAGTTGGATTTTATTTATGGCTCCCGCTTTGGCAGGCAGAGGGGCTGGGGTGGGCAAGAGCGGGCGGCTGTGATCTCTCTTTCCTGAGCAAGGACCGAAGCCAGCATGCCGGCGGGGTTGCCGCTTGTGCCAGGGAGATGCCAGAGATAAATCCTGTTATTTTAGCAGAAGCCAAGGCAGGGAAGGTCAAAATGTGACACTTGCGCAGGGTCCCATCCGTCTTTGTGGGGATCCACCTGAGCATCTCCTGCTCTTTTGGACATACGATGCACTGGGAAGCCCAAGGATGGATTTCTCAAGGAATTACCAAAAAAATTCATTGAGGGATGTCCAGGCAGGGCTGGGTCTGGCTTCCCACATCACCCCCGGCAGCCTGGGGACACCGGCTGGCACCAGTGACCTCCCACCACGCGTCCCGCTCACCCCAGTGGCATTGGATGCCAGTGGTATCCGCAGTGCCGGGACAGCCCGGCCTCTCCCCGGTAATCCCTGACCTGCATTTCACCTGCCCGTAATCCCAGGGCAGCACTAATCGCTGGGATAACAGTGCCCGGGAGGTGCTAATCGCCGAATCCGGCCCTAATCCCTGTGGGAGCCGCTGCGGAGGTGTCGCGACGGAGCCGCGCCGCGGTGGCGGGAGGGCAGCGGGCACAGGGGCTGCTGCGAAGGGCCCCCCGGGTGATGGGTGCAGGGTCCGGAGGGGTGTCCTCATTCCCTTCGCATGGGGAAACTGAGGCACCCGCAAGGACGATGCCCGCCAAGGCACATCTGAGCTTTCTCCAGCTTCGCTGCGTGTCTCCAAGGGTGATGCAAGGAGCTCGCTGTGATGATAAGATGGAGACGTGGAAGGCAGGGAGGGCTCGTGGGGTGCAAACCTCTCTCTGGATGTGTCGGCGTGGGGAAACGTGGCACCGAACCCCACCTTTTGGGGGGGCTTTAAACAAAAAGCCAAGAGCCAGGGCTGGGGGTTTGCACCTGAGGGAATACTCCAGGCTCTTATTTTTCACGCTGTGACCCCAAGGACCCTCCAAAGAAGATAAATCACCTATAAACCAGAAGGAATTAAATATAAAAAAAGCACAGGACACACCCCAGGACAGTGAAACCCTCAGCCCAAGCCTCCAGTTTTCCCATTATTTTCCAATAAAGATTAATGCAGGCAGGGAAGTTCCTCGCCCACAAGCAGCTGGCTCTGATGGCGGCTGCCTTGTTAGCGGCTGGAGCGCTCGCACCCCGGCCCGACAGCTAATTCTGCGCGGGAGTTGAATGGCTGATCCTGGTATGTGATTAAAAATATATATCAACTCCCTCCCCTTCAAAGCAGCGCCCGAAATACATTTATATCATCCGCCTTTCCTTATATAGTTCTGATAATGACATAAATATAGAAATCCCGTAATTGCCATAAATTAATTTTATATTATTATTTCTAAGGCAAGGGAAAAAAAAGGCTTTTATTGTAATTAATCATCCAGCTGGTTTCCTCGCAGGGTTCATGGTTTGTTACGTGGGTCCACGGCTCTGTCCTGCTCTTGCCCCCTCTCTCTGCCCGCTTGGGGACTGTCTCCATCACTGGTCCCCAAGGCCACCCCATGGGTCTCCTTCCTCCCAGGATGATGTTGGCAGAGGAAAATGGGCGAGAGAAGCAAGAAACGGGCTGAGATATTTCACCACTGAGATGCTGCAGGTCCTGAGCACACCCCATGCTACCCACGGCCAGCAAATTGTTTTGACTTTCGTGTGCCCCGAACAGTGTAACAGCACATTAGATATTGAATGCAATATTTATAATATTAAAATGAATATTTTAATAGCGTATAAAAGTAACGGAAGGGCGAATCAAAGCGGTAGCACCAAGCCCTTTCCTTCTTGCGAGATAAAAATGTTTCATTTCAATTTTACTGTTTGGATTCATCTTTGCCTCGACTTTTACGTTCTATTAAAATATTAATTTGGGCCTATATCATAGGCCTTTAAAATTTTATCTGATATAACAAGTCAACATTATCAAAGTTGTTGGGGCTCAGCACGAGGGAATGGGGGGAAAGAAATGGCCCCGCAAGTAGGAAACCCGGTGGACTCAGCGGTTGAGAGGGGAACATCTCAATAGACCAGCAGTGATATTTTTGCCCTTTCCTTCCAAAAATTTTTACCCCATGGGAAAATTCCTCCATTCCCGTTTTTGCGTTATTTCTGAGCAAAAATAAAAGGCAAATGCCAAAGCTTGGGTTTCCCTTGCAGGGCAGGACCGATGGTGCAAATCCCTGCGGCTGGGTGCCGGGCTGTTCTCCACATGCACGTGAAAGCATCCACCACGTGCCAAAACACCCCGTATAAAAACGGAGCATCCCATCATCCTCGCAGAAAATTGATAAACACCACGTTTCTGCAGCTCCGGGGATTCAAAGCACCTAATTACAGCAGCTTGTCAGGAGGGGGTGGTTATCTTGGCAGCCAGGGAGGCCAGCAATAGCGTTTCTTTTCTTGCCGTGTTGTTAGCTTTATTTATTTTTTTTTTTCACCCAAAAATAAAAAACCGCGTGGAGATTCGGGGGAGGATCTAGCCACTTGGATGAGTTCAAAAGCAGCTCCTCCGAAATCAGCAGTGGGCTGATGGCAGCGCTGAGCCCGCGAGCACCTGGTGCTGGGTGCTGTTAGATGCGGGGAGCAGCACGGCGAGGACCAGCCCGTGTTATTTTTGGAGGGGGAGAGAGAATTTGCAGCACCTAAATCAAATACCAAGCCCTCAACGGACAAGAGGCAAGCGAGACAACGGCAGATGCCAGGAAATCGAAGGCAACAAATTCTGTCTTAAGCAGAAGCACGTATTGCATCCCGACCTCGGGATTTCGGCGATGGCCGGATCCCGACCTGCCGATCACCAAAGCCCCTCCGGTGCCTGGGGGTGCAGGAGAGCGGATGGGAAAACTCAAAGCACCGGTGGATTCAATGCCCGGGACACAGACCCTATAGCCCCTATGGATATAGGGCCGCCTGGAGCAGGGTGGGCAGCAGGCTGGCAGGCAGGAGCAGGCAGGGTGAGCCTGGCCCTGCTCCCTCCCGCAAGGCTGATCAGTTTGCAGCTGGTTTCTCCTACGAGCCCGAAGGGACGGCCGGGGTCTCACGGAGGCGAGGAGAGACGTTCATCATCTCCAAATGGCTCCGGAGCTGCAACCATTTATTTCTAGACCTTGGGCGGGCTGGAGGGCAGCGAAGAGGCAGGGAGGAGGCAAGGCAGGTGTCTGCAAGCCCCTGCCTGCAAAGGGACCCCGCTCCTGGGGGAGTTACTGCCACCCTCCACCCAGACCTCACCAACACCTATACATATAGAGAGATATATATATAAAGCATATAAAAACTAAATGCAGAATCCCTTCTGTTCCGGCCTTGCTGCCTTTATTGTGCTGTTTGGGACCTTGCAGGAGTGCAGGAGAGTGCGTGGTGGCCGTGTCTCTAGGACAGGTCCCCATCAGCATCCCCGCGCTCTCGCCGGGGGACACCTGACGGCCCCAACCCGCCTCTCCATCCCCGTCTCCCTCCCCATTCCCAGCGTCTCTGGCCAAGATGGAAAGACAGACAGGGAAAAGCACTTAAGAGGAGGAGAAAAGCCCATTTGCTTTGGTTTCCCAGTCGCCCCCTCACTTGGCTCAGCTCAGGCTGTTTGATTTTCTGGAGGCTTTTAGGCCTCCCCCGGTCCCTAATCAGATAAAGGGCTGCGGTGGGGGAAGGATCCGGGACTAATGCTGCTGTGGGGATGAGCTCACCGCAGGGCACAGCCCTCCCGCAGCCCCAGCGTGGCCCTGGTGTCCCCTCCGTCACACCGAATAGCTCCTGGCCAAGCCCCCCCGGGTGCACGTACGCTCAGCCCCCGCTCAGCCCCGTGCCCTCTGGGGCAGGATCCGAGAGAGTTTCTTTCCCCACCTCCATCTTCCCAGCTGGGATGCTCCGGGCTTGAGCCGGGCCCTGCACAATTTGTGGTCAATGGAGAGGTTGGGTTGGAGTTGGGTTGATTTGCAGGGCAAAGGGTAGGGTACGGGAGCATCCTGGGCAGCCCCAAATCAGGCAAGATGTGCTCACTGATCTGTACTGACCTGCGGGTCCTCGGCATCCTGCCACCCCGCAGCTCCCTGCTGCGGGATTTGGCCGTCCTCAGGGGGAGTTCAGCTGGGAATTGCATGGAAAAGGCTGTTTGGCCAGTTCCTCCGCTCCCGGGATGTTCAGCCCTGCACCCACCACATCCCCCTGCTCACCCCTCGCCGGGTTCACCTGCCTCCAGCAATCCCTTCCAGGGAAGCGCATCCACGCGACGCCAGCTGGTGAACGCTCCAACCCCTGCAAAATGGGTCCTGGTGGGAAGCGGCGAAGACCTGCACCGTGCGATTATCCTGGTAACGGGTTTTCAATGTAAGCTGCGGAGAAGGTGGCAGAAAACTGACAAAACCACACACACGACTCAGCCTCAAAAGGTCCCTTTTTGGCACAAGGAGAGCCACGGTGAGATGCAGGGTGGGAGAAACGTGGCAAGAGCGGCTTCGCCACCGGTCCAGCCCTGACATCAGAGCTGTGTGTGCCCCACAGAGGTGCTACTGCGGGAATGGAAAGAAAAACTGGGCTGTCCCCTGAGGGCAGGGGGACCTGCCTGCCTGGCGGGGGGCTGTCCCCCAAGCACGGGCTCGGTAAGTGCCAGGCTCATGGCTGGCCCAAGGTTGACAGCCTGGCAGTGGCCGAGCGGGATGAGATCCCACCAGCTCTCCGGTGCTGGGGTACTTGGGAGCGTGAAAATGGGCAGTTCAGATGAGAGCAAAGGTCCATCTAACTCTGGATCTGGTTGCTGGGACAGTCAGCTGCTCCCTCTCCGGCCAGCAGCTACCCTTCCTTGTATACCTTCTCTGTCCCTCTGTCTACCTACCCATCCATCCATGCATCTATCCCTACGTACCCCCTCTTTGTCTGCCCATCCATTCATCCATCCATGCATCCATCCATCCCTTTATATCCTCTGTCTGTCCATCCATCCATCCGTCCATCCGTCCTCCCATCCATCCCTCTATCCCCTCTGCCAGCCCATCCACCCCTATCCCTCCATCACTCCATCCCTCACCCATCCCTCTATCCCTCCATTCCTCCATCCATCCATCCCTCTCTCTACTCCTCCATCCACCCATCCATCCCTCTATCCCTCCATTCCTCCATCCCTCCCCCCCTCCACCCATCCCACACCCCGTCTCTCTTCCCTTCTCCCCCAGATACTCCTCATCTTGGATCCCCTCTCTCCCCAAGGCCACCGTGACCTCTCCAGGTGAGGACCCCCATACCGGCAGCTCCGTGTCCCCCGCCACAGGCCCCCTCTGCCACCTGGGTCAGCACCGCCTGACCGGGGCCGAGGACCATTGCCAGCCGAGCGGCGAGAGGCCCCGGCAGCAAGCAGGGCCTCCCTTTCCCCTTCGCTGGACCTGTCACAACAGCACTCATCGGGGACGGAGACGGCGGCGGGGGGAGGCGCTGGGAGAAGGGCTGAAACTGGCTGAGCATCCCGCAGCCTTGTTTTCGGAGGCACCGTGGATGCGTCGAGCTGAGTTTGCTCTTGGGCACGGGGCGGTGGCAGCTCTAGGGTCCCGCTACCACGAGCATCTCCTACAGGACACCCATTGCAGAGCGGTCCCACCCTGCTGCACCCCAAAAAGCACCCAAATATCTCCAAAATGTCAGACCCCAGCAGCAGGAGGGGGGAGTTCACCCATACCCCCTCCGTGCCTATGGGACGTGGTTCAACACCAGCAGACGCTTCCCTGGGGGATCTCCCTCCGGGCTGGCAACCGAGCGCTGGAGCAGCTAATTGCAAGCAAAGAGTCATCAAACACAGCCCGAATTTCCCCCAGAGGCACCCGAGCGGCTGTCGGGGCTCTGTTGAAGTCAAATGGGGCACCTGCCCCCCCTCCGGCTAGCGGAACCCTCCCCTGCCCGCTGGCCTCGAGAGGGGAAACCAGAGCCCAGCTTTTATCCCGGAGTTCAGAGCCCCATCCTCAGCGCCTGCCCGGCTGGCGTGTCCGGTAGGATAACGATGGAGCAGCTGCTCATTCATCTGGGTCAGCCTCAGCGTTGTCTAATGGCAACCCCAGTAATGGCTGGGGTGTCCCGGGGGTACGGGATCCCATCTGGAGCTGGGCCCAGCGAAGCCCTTTCCTTCCTGCCATTAGTAGCTCCCAGCTGGGATTTGGGCTGCTCCCATCCCTCGTGGCAGGGAAGAACCCCCTGGAAGACCATTTAGAACCATGAATTTTTCAGGAGCTCGTGTAGCAGCCGATAGTTTTCCCATCTGGTTTTGTGCAACGTGGATTAACCCCTTCAGCAGCTCCGGGGTGGGGATGGAGGAGCCAGATCCTGGGTGGGAATGGGCTGCTGTGATTTGGGGGCGAGGGGGGGGATGCAGGGGGAGGGCAGAGCAGGGGCTCGGTTGGGCTCCTTGCTTTGCTCTCTCCGGGCTAACAGCAACCTGCTGCCTGCACCAGAAGGACTGGTGTTGCAGCCAGAACAGGCTTGAGCTGGCAGAGAGTGGGCAGCGGCAGCCTCGGTGGCAGCAGAAATTGGATCTAACCCAAAATATGCCTGAAACCAGCAGAAAACCCCTCATTTTGTACCCGGGCATTCACAGGATGCAAAAAACTGCCAGGAAACCTATGCAAAGGGCTTTGCCTGCATCCCCCATCACCGGCGCTGAGCCTCTGGAACCACAGGCAATCCCGTACCCGACAGAAAGGAGCCACCGGCCAGGGCTGGGAGGCGTCAGGGAAAAGAGCATTTGAACCACATGCATTGCTGGAATCTGGAATAATTATAGCACCGGGGTCAAAAAAGCCTCCTTCAACGTCATTTCTCTGCTCAATATGCAGCAGCCATTTAAAATAAAATAAAGCCCTTAGAAAGTCCAGACGTAGAAGGGAAGGATGGGGAATGGTCGGGAGAGAGGGAGGATTTTCCAGTGGGATAGCCGCTGGGCTGTCTTGGGGGAAGGCAGGGAAAGGATCACAATTTTGTGGCAAAAGCTGGTGTTTAAGGCTTCTAGCAATAATTTCTATCAGAGCTCAGCGGTTTTTTGAATTAAATGCTCCTGACCTTGATGGTATCCGGCCAAAGATGATTCAGTATTTGGCTACAGGTGGTCACATCTCAATTAAAGCCCCCGACATCTTCAGTGACGTGTCTGGTCTATCCTTTACATCAACCCTGCTAACGGAGCTGGACATGGGGATGGTTTTTCTGACGTCTGCAGTCCTTTTTTGACCACCTCGGGGGTTCTGATGGACGATTGCATCTTTCCTCAGCCTCATCTTCCTCTCCCGGAGCTGGGTATGGAGGGCGAGGGTCCCCCATTCGCCCAGGGGCTGCCAGGGTCCAGGCTGCGTTTCCCCAACCTGCGACTATGCTTTGCAAAGTCAAACGGCCTTTGAGGGCTCTGCAGGAGGTGGGTAAAAGGGCTGAGCCCCTGCCACCGACTTACAGGGTGTCCTTTGTCACCTCCCTTCACCTTGCCCTAGCTCGCCCCTGTGCACAGGTCAAAATGGGTTTGCATTTTGGGTCATTTCCAGAAGGCCATGAAAGAGCAGCAAAGATGGGGCTGCACCCTGCCACTGCGTCCCACAGGTCAGGGAGCTTGGCTGGGGGTCCCACCGCAGCCCCCCACCAGTCAGCCTCCCCCCTGGGGCTTCCCCCTCTCCTGTTTCCCCTCTCATTCCTCCCAGCCCTGGTCCCAGCCCTGCCCGAAGGTGAATTTTGGGGAAACAGCACTGATTTAGAGTTTCGTGAGAGCGAGGACCCCATAAATCACTGGGTGTTGTTACAGACTGCCCGTAGGCTGCAGCACAGGGGGACCCCGGATTGGCCTATGGGATGCCGTGGCACCCCAGCTGCACAAGTCCCTTTCCTTATCGTCGGGCATTGTCCCGGCACACACAAAACTCTCCCAAAAGAACAGGCGGTGAGAAAAATAAGAATATGCGAAGGGAAGGCAAGGGAAGGCAGCGAGTTTCTGCTTGGCTGCGCAGGGAGGGGTCTGCAGTGCACAAACAGCATCCGCTCCCATCTCTCCATACCAGTGACATTGAAGCGAGTTGCAAAAAAAATCCATTTTCTTCACCCAGAATAGAAGAAAAAAAAAAAAAAAAAAAAGACATTTGCAGCCTTGAAAGATTTATATCCCACCACCAGAAGCTGGCAAGACCACGCGGGCTCCGTGGAGATGCTCAGTGCCAGGGCTGGCCCCAAACAGCCCTCCCAGGGCAGGGGGAGGCAGGGATGCTCCCCAGTGGGGTGATTCCCATGGGAAAAGCTGGGCTGGTGGGAATGTGAGCACCTGCCCAGCCCTGCTCCGTCCATTACTGATCTTAATTAATTACCCCCTTTTGCACTACCCACTCTTAATCATATGCCTCTGAGACCCCTGGGCAGCAGCAAGGGCTGCAGCTGAGCAGAGGGACCCCAAAACGAGCGGAGGAAAGCCAAAACCAGCCTCTCCCCAGTGCAGAGCTGTGATTTGAGTCCTGGTCCCTACAGATGTGCCGGTCCTGGGTAAACCAGAATAAAATCCTTCCCACCTCCACAGTGGAGCCCAGCGAGAGCGGAAGGGACCCGACCAGCTCTGCCAGCCCCCATCCTCCTTATGGGCTAGAGCCCCCCAAGCTGGGCAAGCAGCCCCCCAAGGCCCTGTGTCTCTAATAGCAATTAACGGCGGTCCCTGATCGATGCTGGTCCTGGGCCCAAGGTTTGCCTTCCCGCCGCGGTGAGCCCTGCTTCCCCCCGGGACCGTGGGGCTCGCTGTCTCCCCATCCGCCTCCCCAGAGCTATCTGGAAAACACGCCGGCGCCGGCGTTATCAGCCTGACCGCAAGCCAGATCTGCCAGAGCGTTAGTGGCATCCCAGGAGCCTGCTGTCTATTTTTAATCCCACTAAAAAGCAGGCAATTTGTCACTTAAGTCTCCATCCCGGACTCCCACTTACCCAGGCGGGAAGTGAGCGGCAGCTCCGGCAGCAACCCCTGCGTGAGCAGCCCCAAAACCTGGCTACACGGAGGATGCTTTTCTGTTCAGGGTCTGTGGCAGAAGCGTGGTCTTGGTCCATGGGGCTGGGATCGGAGCCTGGGGCCAGGAATGGACCCTGTCCTAGTCCTTATTCCTTATTTCCTTATGCCTTATGCCTTGTGCTTTATGCCTTATTCCTTATTCCCCATTCCTTATTCCTTATTAATTTCCTTATTCCTCATTAATTTCCTTATTCCTCCACATTTCCATCTGACCATAATTTGGGGAGGGGGGAGAAGCAGTAGTTTCCAACCATCCCAAAGCAAATTTCTCCTCTCCCCTTTCTAAAACTGCCAGAAACTTAGGAAAAAAAACCATTTTCCATCGCTCTGCCACCAACCCATCTCAGGGGTGCAGCGTGCCACCCCACAAAAGCTGCTGCACTTTGCGACAGCCCTTGAACCCTGGTGCATGACACACCAGGGCTCTGCACTTCAGCCGCTGGCAGATAATTTTGCTATTAATAAAATCACCATATTTAATGTGGGGGTTTTTTTGGGGGGGGGTCCCAAGTCACACCTTTGAGCCTCATGGCATGACCCAGGTCTCCCCACCTGCCCCCCCGCCCCCTCCGTGGGTCCTTTGCATCCCAGCGGGATCCAACAGCTCCAGCACGCCAAAACCAAAATCCTGCAGATTAGAAATCAAACGCACACCCCCCCGCAAATAGTAAACCCAATCTGATCGCGGCGCAGCCCGCCCAGGTGGGTGATGGCAGATAAGGGCCCGGTGCCACAGAAAAGGGAATGCTCTCCAGGAGGAATATTAAACCTCACAGCGGATGGATTGGAGGTTTATCAGCGGCTTTTGATGGTAATAGATTTTTGTAATAACCTGACTTTATTACTGGAAACAATGTGAGGATGCAAAGTGGTTTTAAGGCTTGTTAAAAGCGTTTTCCAGCCACTTTAACTCCCTTCTTCCATCACCAGCGCTTTATTCAGGGATGCCGAAGGGTCTGGGCAGGGGATGGGGAAGTGAAGAAGTCCTGGCCCAGCCCAGTAAAACCACTGCTTCAGTGGAGTGGGATGCACTGGGAAAGACACATGTCCCTGAGGAGCGGGCGCATGTTTGGGTGGCACAGGGACGGGATGGGTGCATCCCACCAGGGCAAATTTTGGACCCTACCCTTGCCAGCCACTGCAAGCGATGGGGAATATGCTCTGACAAATAATTGAATTCTCTTTCCTCTTGACCAAATCCCAGGTTACGTGCTTGACAGGTGATATTTGTACCTCTTTTAGTGAGTAAACTGCAGCACTCACGTTAAATCAACATCTCGGATCAGCCCTCCAGCTGTCTTTGAGGGATGCTCCATCCCGCAGCATCCTCAGACCCTCCTCATCCTTGTGATGGAGGCGGGGAGAGGAGGCTCAAGGGCAGCACTGCAGAGCGGGGCAATAGCCAAAATGCTGGAAACTGGGGATGGGGCTAGAAAAAGGGACAGAAAAATCAGGCAAGGGCTGAGCTGGAGCCACAGAGCTGGTCGCCCGGCCACACGCTTCTCTGTGACTGCGGCCAGCTTCTGGCTCTGGGTTTGGGCAAAGAGACGAAAGAAAATCCCCCTCCGGGACCTCGAGGTCGGATGCTTTGAATCACCCGCATGGGGTTATTTTTCTGGTTTTTTGGCCAAAGCCACTGGAGCTTGACCTTGAACCGGTGTTTCGTTTCCCTCTGCCAACCCAAAACTGCTGGTTTTTCAGCAACATAAAAATAGTAGCCAGATAAGCGCTGTTCTTTTCCAGCACTGGAACCAAAGGCAGCTTTACTGGCACCCCACACACCCCAAATCGCCTCCACAGCCCCGCCACCACCACAGGGTGACAGACTTGGGGGTGGGGAGATTTGCAGGTGCCATTTGGGGACACCCACATCTAGCTCTGGACACCCAGGAGCGGTGGAAGGGGAGCCTGGGGAGGAAAGCGAAGCCCCCAGACCCTTCCCATCACCACCGTTCTCCCAAATCTATCCCTTTAATTCTTCTGACACCCTGTTTCAGAGCCTAATCGTGGCGGGGGGTGGAAACAAGGACCCCCTTTTGTGTGTCCTGGGCAGCTTCTTGTGCCTCAGGGATCCATGGTCCAAGTCTGGCTCCAACATAGCGGCATCACATAAATAATATTGAATTATTTCCCCACCATTTCTGGGAATTGCCGGTTAAAGCTCTTAGACGGTGCACTCTCACGGCTCCTAATCTTATTCACCTGCCATTTACCCTGGGAACAGAGCACAAAGCAGGCAGCCTTTCTGGGGTGCACAGATATGGGGTCTCACATTGTTAATAAGAGGGAATAATTAATATTAACCAGACGTGCTGCAAATTCCACACCAGGGCCCTTCAGGTGTGCGGAGTCAGGGTGCAGCAAAGGGAAAAATGGGTCTTTGCACGCCAAAATAGCTCAAGGGAGGAAAAGGAAGGGGAAAAGCAGAAGCTGAGCTTTGTTGTGCACAGGGATTAATCTGCTGCCCAGTTTATAAACACCGTTCCCCATATAGCCATCTGAGCACCAAAATACCTGCCTGGCACCTGGGAGTCACGGTGCCTCCAGGAGATAACACTGGGGATGAAATGCTCTCCTATTCCCCAGGATTTCTGGGCCTGAAAGACAGATCTGGTGACACCGAAAACATTTCCAAACTTGATTGAACTTTGCCAAGTTGCTCATGAAAGTAGATAAGAAGGGAAGAAATCTGAAGGTTTGGGTTTTGCATCTGCAGAGAGAGGTGCTCTGCCTTGCAATCATTTCTTCTCTTTGAAGTGGCCTTCAGAGATGCTGGAAATACCCTGAAATCCAAGCGACCCCCACCAAAGGGTTTCCTTTCAGCCCCCCCCCAAAGTTATCATTTAATAAATCCAAACCAAAATGCTTTGATTAGAGCCCAAGATAGAAGCGTCTCTTTTTTTTAAACCTCCCTATTAAAAAACCCTGAAGGCCGCAGAGGGTGGGAGTTTCTGCTGGGTTTCAGGCAGAACAGTGATGAAGCAGCATCAGGGATGGATGTGGTACCCAGCCAGCATCATGGCCCGGAGGGAGATCGAGGAGAGGTCAGTAAGTGAAATCTTCTTGGCCACATTATACATTTTGCTAAATTTCAATTATTTTTTGGCTGGAAAGTTTAAAAAAAAGACCCAGGTCTTATCACACCCATCCATCTCCCCCCCCAGCAGGCTTGGTGACCCTCTGCAGGCAGAGCCCCGCTCACACTGCTGGCAAACCAGGGCTGCGGCTCCCTGCCGAAAATAGCGGGGAGGGTGCTGACACCCGCTTCGCAACTTCTCCTGACATCAGCTCCTTTTTTTCCCTATTGACATGATTTTTTTTCCTGGCTCATTTCAAGCCTGAGTTCCCCAGACACTCCCTGACATCTGCTAATATCCCTGAAACCGGAGCCTGAAGGGACTGGGAGGCTTTGAAACCACAAACGATGCTATTTTCAGGCCATGATGGGATCAGGAGAGGTTTTCCCCACCCTGGGCTCAATGCCTCACAGAGGGATGCTCACAGCAGCCCTGGGACAACCGGGGCATCGTCTGGGTGAATTTTCCACTGGCTTTTTTGTACGGGGACAGCACGGCCCCAGCACAGGCTGTGGCTTGGGGCTGGCAGGAGCCTCTCCAAACCACTACGCGTGTACCCGACGAACCCGCGCTTGCGTTTGCAGGGAGAGAAGCTCCTGAAAGAGGGGTTGTGGGTGAAACCCAAATTGCCCCAAATAGCAGGGCTGACCCATCCCAGAGGGGAACGGCGGCCGGGGAGCTCCGTGCCCCGTCAGCCAGGGACGCAGATGCCGGGGGGAAAACGAGGTGTCAGCAGCCGGCACATCTCGCCGTGCCCAGCCCACGGGCCTGCCACCTTCTCTGCTTGCCTTCTCATCCTGCTAACTTCAATCATGGAAAACTCCATCTGGGTAAAATAGAAAGCCAGCAATTTTTTTTGTTTCCCTTTTTTCTTTTTCTTTTTTTTTTTGGTGCATATTGAGTGTGTAGTGGATGTAAACTGCGTTATCTGGATGGCTTGCTGGCTTAGCAGAGCCTCCGTTTTACCGTACTAATGACTTTTTACACTCCAGGTAAAATCAGAACAAGACAAGAAGGTTTTAGAAAGCTCGTTCTGACAAATTCCTCACTGTAATTACTGGAGCAGAAAGAACTCATCAGCAGTACATGCCGTTGCTCCGGGCGCTAAAAGTCTCGAGTGGTGAATGGCCCAGATATGGAAACTGCAGCCGCCGCCGCCGCATCGCCGCGCGGCACAGGGCCCGGCAGGTCTCCGTGCCGAGGCGGCGAGCGGAGCCCATCACGGCTTCCCCTGCCGACGGGCTCCTCGCCGGACGAGGAACAATTTTATACATGAGTGATCTGGTATAATCCCGGTCCTCCTGGGGGCCAGGGACCGCCGCGGGGTGACAACACTGCTGCGGGGTACACGGGGGTGTCGGGTCCTGTGCCAGCTGGGCTTGGCTTTGTTGGGGATTAAGGACACCAGGCTGGGCTTTGGGAGGTTGGTTTTATTTTTCAGGTATCCCTTGGGCTCTGCCACGTTGGGGGATATGGAGGGTGGGGACCCCCTGTGCCCCCTCCCAGCCCCACTGGCTCCCACTGCTCGGCCAGGGCTCCAGCTCTGCCCAGGCTGCTGCGGTGGGGAGAAAAGACACCAAGGGCTCTTGCTTCAAATACGTCAAAAACAGGAGGGGAAAATAAAACCCCTCCCCAGCTGGTGGGAAAGCGCCTGGTGAAGTGGTTTGCTGGCTGCACGCTGCCAGCGGCCATCAGCAGGCATGAAATACCCCCCCACCCCCCTGTTTCACAGCATCCATGGCTCACGAGATGCTCGAGGACCAGGTTGGCCACAAAACCCCGGCTGGGAGAGTGAAGCCACCAGGATGACCCTGGCTGCAAGAGGATGTGGCACCATGGCTCACCGACCGGCTGGTATGGGCTGTAGGGACCAGCACTGGGATGGAGAGAGGGGTCGAGGCAGTGCGGGGGGTCCCCGGCACCACCCCAACCCCAGCCCCCAGCCCCACATCCTCACCTCCGAGAGCTGGTCCACACCAAATGCCCAGATCCAGACACCCTCACGGTTGGCACCCACGAAGTCCTTCGCTTCCACAAGCAATAGTTTGGCTAGGAAAGGGCTGGGAAGAGCTTTTGGGGCATTTTGGGGACTTCGAAAGTGCTGCCTATGTGCCTGTCCCGCAGCTCCCTGGCCCAACAGGCAAGGAAAATCCATCACGGCTTGGCTTTTACTGCCCTCTCCAGTCCCTCCCCAGCTAAGGCAGGTCCCAGAGAGGGAAATAACCTCGAAACATGGGAGAAGGGGGCCCAAAGCCCAGGGCTGAGCTGTGGTGGGACCCCCCCCCAGTTCTCCCCCCCAGCCCCAGGGCTGGCCAAGGCGAGCCCTCCTCATCCTCCACCCTCTCCCAGCGCCCACCCGAGTGTCAGGGACCGTGGTCACCCAGGACGAGCCTCCCACGAAGGGTTAGGCTGGAGGCTGGGGGCTGCTGCCATGTCCCCCGACACAGGGGACACGGTCTAGGAGGGGACCACAGTGGCACATGGAGTGTCCATCCCCTCTCTCCCACCCCCCCGCCCCCCCCCGCCATCCCCCAGCCATTGCTGTCACTTAAAAGGATTAGTCATTAGGGATTAAGAGTGGATTAGACACTCGGGAGCATATGGTTTAGACACCGAGGGCGAAGCATTAGCACGCAGCCGAGCAGCGTGGGCAGGGGAGGGCAGCTTGGGGGGCAGCTTGAGGGACAGGCTGGCACCTTTCTGTGGCCAAGAGGCAGAGAGTTTCACAGGCACCGGGGCAGGAGGGGATTTCAAGCCCAAAGGAGAGTGAGCATGGACCACAAGGTGGAGGAACTCAGGGCAGGGGGACAAGTCACCTCCAGCATCCCCCCCACCCCGGGGCCAGCCCCTGTGCCCAGACCCTGCAGGGCACCCCAGGCTGGGCAGCCCCCAGCGGCGCTGCACTCCCTGAAAGCCCCCCCCCCCCCCCAGATCAACCCTGCACATCCCCTGGGAAAGCTCAGTTCCTGACCCCCTCTCTGCAGAAACTCTCCAGCTCTGTTTGTCACCCTCAGCAGCCAATTCACCGGAGCTGGCGGGGGTAAAGGTGCTCTTTTTTGGAACATCCTGAATCACTGAAAAGACTTTTTGGCAGATTTTTTTGGGGGGGTAGCTGTTTCAGAGACACAGCACCCAGGTCTGCCATGAGTTATCCCTCCCCTTTCTCACCCAGCCCCGCAGTGGGGGGCTAGGAAAGCAGATCCTTTCCTTTTGGGGGGCTCCTTCCCTTCCTTCAGGGTCCCTGTGCCCTGATCTCGGGGCCAAGCTGGGCTGCAGGCAGCGCCGTGCCCCCCCCCCCGCCGCCGCTGCAAGCCCCCACGTGCCCACGGAGCAGGGCTGGAGCACATGGAGAGGATGGATCCCTTTGCTCTTAATCTCTTTCTATCTGCTAATTAAATATTGATGGTAGTTAAATATTCATAGAACATTTTGGCTTAGAGTTTTTATCTGTCTTCAGGCAAACGTGAGGTCTTTGATGTGTTATTTTTCTGGTCACCCAAGGTCCCAGAAGCCTCCAGACTTGTCAACACTCTTTTGAGGGTTTTCCCCCCCCTCCCTTTCCACATATGGCTGGTAGAGAGTTTCAATTCTTTCACTGCCAGCTTCTTTTCCCTCTGTATCCCCTTTTGTATTTTTTTTTTCCCAGCGTGGAGCATCTCATCTCCCCCTGAGGGATGCCAGCCCTGGGAGAGCTGCTCTCCATCCCCTGCACACCACAGGGAAGGAGAGGACGGCCAGCGGCAGAGACGGCAATGCCACGAGATGTGGGGATGGGGCTGATTCTCCCCCTTGCTTCCTCTTCCAGGCTCCTGGATTTCTCTCCAGATGATTCCCATGGGACCAGGGGTGTCTGAGAGCCTCGTGGTGTCTCCAAAGGAGAAGAACCTGAAGCTGTGGAGCTGGCTGAGACCTGCTGCTCTCAGTGCATCTCCATCAGTTGGGAGAAGCCCCGGTGGGTCCCTGCCAGCGGGGGGACCATGTCCGGGCCCCAGAAGCACCCCAGGCTGGGCACCCCAAAGTGATGGAGAAGGAGCACCATGGCCCGGCCAGGCCATGAGGGGGGGAAATGGCACCGGCAGCTGTTCCTTGGCCAGCACTGACATCTTGTGCCAAATGGAGGAAAAACATCAGCCAAGGCTTGGAGGGATGCAGAAACCCCTCTACTGCTGCTGTGCCCCAGGCCGGCACCCCAAACTCTGCTCTCCCCTCTTCCGCCCAGCCTGGCAGTGCCAGGGCAGACATTTGGTGGGACCAAAGGGCTCCCATGGGCCAGCACCTCACCTGGCTTGTGGTCCGGCCACTGCCATGAGCCCCGAGTGAGCCCCAGGGTCCCAAAACCACCAAGGGCCAGTGGGACCCAGCCCCGCACAGCCGGTGCTCATCCCCATCCGTGCTGCCACATCAATGCTTCTCACTTCTAATTTTCCTCACAGCAGACTCAGAGGGACGGTAGGGAGGAAGGGCTTTCCCATGGTGGACCTGGGAAATATTCACAAAAGTATTTTAGGGAGATTTCCAAAAAGCAACTCATGCTAAGGGGAAAGGGTGGCCATGCCCAGGCTGCTGTATGGCCATGCTGGTCCCAGCTTTCCCGGCTCAGAGCTGTTCCAGGGAAAGGATGCACAAGGAAAATACCCCGGCGTGGTCCTGGGACAAATGTATTCATCTTCCGCTGGGTGTCTTTTCCTCCCTGGGCAGGTGGTTTCAGAAAATATGTGTGAAAACTAACAGTCACTAATGCTGCAAAAGCAGATCGTAGCTGCTGATAGCCGCAGCCTGGGGAAAAACACCACAGGAACCCAAGGCTGGGTCATGGGGGGATTCGGGGTGGTGCAGCAGAGCCCCCCACATCCCAGTGATGCTGATCCCCATTGCCCATCACCGCCTCCCCAAATCCTGCCAGCACTGCCCACCCTGGGTCTTGTCCTTGGAGAAGATCCAGAGAGCCCAGCATCTCCCTAGTGTGATTTTTTTTATTATTTTTGACCCCAGCTCCTAGGTGCAGAGGATTTTATGAGCATCTTACTTGTTCTGTTGGTATTTCTTCTTTTTTTTTTCCACCATTAAATGCTGCTTCTTGCCTTTTGGGTTGCTGGGAAATTGTGAGGCATGCGCAGCCTGCAGAAATCAGGGTGCAGATAAGGAGGCAGACAGTGCTTCGGGTTTATCTTAGTTTTAAACTCTGGGTTTTCAAAGGCCAAGTTTGGGGAGCGGGGCGGGTGGGGAGAAGAGATCACTCAACTCGAGCAGCCCAGCCCTGATCGTAATCTCAAGCAGAGGAGTTTGGTGTGAAATCAGCTTTTCAGCCAGGGCCGTCCCTGTGCGGAGGCAGCCAGGATGCTGGGGGCCAAAGGACACGGGAAATGAGTCAGGCAGCACACGGCGGGGCACACCGGGGATGGGGGAGAGTTCAGCCTGGGACAGCTGGGAGAGGACAAAACACCAAGGAACGAGCCGCCCGAACGACACAACGTTGGTACCGCAAAGCCCCTTTCCCCGGGTGATGGGGAGAGGGACCGTCATCCGGGAGGAAAAGCTTTTCATCTTTGGAATCAGCTCTGTCACAGGTGCCCTGAGCCCCCCACCCGTAGCTTTGGGTTGAAAACCTTTCCCTTTGGGACTGCTTTCCCCGTTATGGGGACATAGGGTGACCCACATCCCACTGTTTGGCACTGGCAGCCGGGAAAGGCGGGGGGGCTGCCCCGGCACAGCTGCCAGCCAGGAGCAGAGCACAGACTCCAGAATCAAGAGAGGGTTCCAAAACCCCAGAGATCTACATGAAAGCTACGTGATGCCATTCGTTTCGCTGGATTCCCAGTTCCCACAGCCGGGGAGCATCGCTACCAGCCTTTCCCCGTGCCCAGGTTAGGCAGGCGAGAGCGAGGCGGGCTGGTCGGAGCGTGGTGATGCGGCTGCAGCTTCTTCCAGCAACGCCTGCGGCGTGTTCACCATTGCTCCCACATGATTAACGTGCTTGGTTGTGACTTCCCTTGTGAAATCTCCCCTGGACAAGGATGGTGGCATCTGTTCCATCTTATTTCTAAGTGATTACATCTTCCAACAGTAGGAGATGGGCCCATCCCCTCGGTACTGGGCGATGCCCGGGCAGCCACACACCCACTCCCATCCCAGTGAGCATCTGCAGGGTGAGATGCAGATGCCCTCTGGGTTTTCCAGCCTTGGATTAAAAAAAAAACCTCTGCTGCTTTTGGGGGAAGGTGGTGGCACCTGGGCAGGAGCCAGCCAGGCTCCGCAGGGATGTGGGTGGCAGCCAGGGGATGACTATGAGCCACCTCTTTCTGGGGACAGGCGAGGGTGGACGCTTCTCAATATAAACCATCTCTGCAAGCACTTGGGGAAGTCCCGGGTGGCCGGGGCTGGGCAAGGACCTTAAAAAAGGAAACAAGCACGCACAGGCTGTGCATTTAGTGGTTATCTCGCCGTCAGCCCCAGCCAGGTAATGGAAAAGCTGATCCTACCGAGACAGAGATTTAAAAGGGAGAAGAATAAATCAAACAAATCCTTTATAGAAAACAGACCTGACCTGGGAAAGCTGCTTTGATCACATTCATGACTTTGGCTGCCCCAGCTGCAGCAGCCGTCCCGTCCCGCGGGCGCTGCACTTAGATCTTCCTCCCCCGGGGTTATCGATCAGCTGAAACAAGAAGTGCCGCAGCATCAATAAAGCATCTGCATACATGGCTGGAAAAGCAACTCTCACCCAGGGGCTAGCGGCATTTCCAAGGGGGGCTGTGCCATCGAGCCGGCATCCCGGTGTGTCCGGCAGCTCTCTCTGGCAGCCCCAGCAATGCAGCACTCACTCTGTGAGATGAGGCTGGGGCTGGTTCTGAGCACGGAAGGTGATGAAGCACCCACACGCTCCCAGCGGAGGCGGTGGTTTCCTCAGGAGCTGCTTGCGCTTTCTGTTCAAGGATGCAGAGAAGCCTTGGGGAGCGATGCCCGCGTGGGTCAGCTGTGGGGTGGCCGGGGCCACAGCATCCACTGCTGTCCCCCGGGGGCCGGTGGGATCGGGACATCCTCATCCTGCCCAGCAGTGGAAGATTTGGAGCCCCTGCAAATTTATTGGAGGGGACAACGAGAGCTCAGCCCCCAGCAGGGTCCCATATGCCTCTGCCAGCCCCCAGATTTGCCACCTTCTCCTGCGCTTCTTGGCAGCAGGAGCAGGATCCGTCCCATATGTTTTGCAGGCGCCGACACCTCCCACTCCTCCCACTCCCCCAGCCCTTCTCCGGCCCCCAGTACTCCCACCGTGCCAGGGGTGGCAGGAGGGATTGGGGGATGAGGCAACATTTCCTTGGGTCCCCCACCTGTATCCCCCGTATTTCTCGGTGGGATTTTCCCACTCGTGGGATTTCCCAGCAAGGGAGGGTGATAAAAGGTGGGGCCGGCAGAACCCCAGGACCCCACGCCATGGCCCTGGGAGAGGTGTCAGGCAGGGATGGAGGCTGGTGGCCTGTTGCCAGCAGCTCTGCTCCTCACCACGCTCTGCAGCCAAGCCCAGAGCTGGAGATCTGAGTGCTAGCAAGGACCCCCCACCATGAAACGGGGGAAAAAAGGGAGGAAAAGGGTGTTTTTCAGCCCAGAGAGCATGCGGGACTGTGGGATGTACAGGGCCACCCCAGAGCAGAGACTGGATCTGCTCATCACAGCAGTGGGTCTGCCCATGTACCGTGCCCTTCTCTGCATCAAATGTGGGAGGGCTGATGACCTGTAGGGTGAAGTCTAGTTTCTCCTAAATTCATCAAGAGCCACAGGAGCACCTGGTTGTGCCTCTGGCCCCTTTGAGCCCCCATAGACATCCCTGGCTCTGGTGCCAGGTCTGTACAACCCAGTAAAGCCCCATCCTGGCTGATGCAGGGATGGGAAGGGGAATATTCCTCCTGAGATACAGGCGAGCCGCAGGGACCTTGGGGTGCTCAGGGGCTGCCAGCTCCAGGGGACCAACCAGGGCTGAAAATCCTCTGTGCTCCAAAATACCCCGTCTGCAGGGTCCGCTCAGTCCACGGGGCAGACACCAGTGCGGGGGCTCAGGTTGGAGGGATGCTGCAGGTGTTGGGAACGTCATCCCCGGAATTCCCCAGCTTGATGGATCCCAGTATTTTGCATGGGAGTCTTTAAAAGGGGCCTTTCCCAGTCCAATAACTCTCTTTTGTTTTCCTTGCGCTTCTGTTTGATTTTCTTATTGCAGGGAATATTTTCTACCCTTAGGAGGCTACATTTACCCCGGCTGGGCCAGGAGCTCCTCAGTGCGTGGGGGTAAGAAGGAGGAAAAGAGGGAAAGGATAGATCCAGGAAGGGAAAAGCGAGCCAGGCAGCTGCACTGGATTGGGATCAGAGCGATCCGCTTTCCTCCGCTCCCCCAAGTCTCCCCAAGGAGAGATTAAATGGGAGTTGGGGTGATGACGGGAAGGTGGTCTGCTCTGCCAGCCAGGCACTGAAACACGACCTCCCCCCTTGTCCGCACCCGCCAGCCCTGGGGCATCGCCCAGCCCCGCTTGCTGCGCCCAGCTGTTACCCAGCACGCGGGGCCCAAAAAATTGAGGCTGATTTCTGGGAAATGGCTTTGGAGAAGAGCAAACGGCGGGACACGTGCGGTCCCACCGTGGATGTGATCCCAGTTCCCATCGGGGCAGGTCCCTGCCTGGACCAGCACCCCATGCCCTCCCCAGCTGGGTCTCCATGGCAGGGCTGCACTGCAGCCCAGGGTGGCCAAAATGCCGACAGGGTGCCATCGGCGTCCCCAGCCCTGCGTGGCGCTGGCGGGCTGGTGAGGTTGCACGTCTGCATCTCCCCACCGCTTCCCACTATCCGCCAGCTGCAGGCAGCTGGGATGAATCCCGGGATTTACTGGGACTGGGGGGAGAGGGGGCTTTTTGGGCAGCTGTGGCCTGGCAAAATCCACTGGGGAAGCCCCAAACTGGCCCCTGCCTTTCCCAGCTCAGCACGGCCAAGAACATGAGCTGCTGCTTTGATGCCGGGGGGGGGAGGGAAGCAGAGCCACCTGTCCAGCCTTTCCTGGCCCTGATGGGCCCCAAACACCCCTAAAACTAGCACAGAGCCGTGTACGTGCCTGGTACAACCAAACAGAAGCTGTTTCTCTACGGCTCTTTTTAGGGGGGAGGAGATATGTGGCCACTTGTACCCTGGGCCAGGATGCAAAGCGATAGGATGCAAAACTTTGGGGTGCAGGGGGGGGACATGGACTGTCGGGAGCTTGTGCCGCTATTGGGGACCCTGCAGGGTGCTGAGCCCTGTCCTGATCCCACCCGAGGGAGATGCCCCGACCCTCTCGCTTGCCCTGGGGCTCCTGCCATGGGGCGGGCAGCCTGCCCCAGGGATGGGGGTGCTGAGCCAAACTTTGGGAGCAACCACCAGCCCTAACGCTTGAGGTAGGAGCTCAGGAAAAAACCTCAAGTCCATCAGGGGCCAAAAGCACAGCCCAGGAGCAGGTTTCTCTCTTCCCAGGGCTGTGCTGGGAGGGGATGAGTATTGTTCACCCTCTGTGCTTTGGGACGTGGCAGGGGACCAGGTCCTCCCCCTGCCCCCACGTAACTGCTGGCCCTGGGGGAAGCCAGCCCCGCTTCTCCCCCATAAAAGCAGCCCAGCGGCGCTGACCCCAGCAGACGGCAGCTCTGCCCCAGCACCACCGAGCAACCCTCCCATAGCCCAGCATGGCGAAGACAGCCGGGGTGGTCTGCGCCCTCCTCCTCCTCGCCGCGCTGTGCTGCCAGAGCCTGGCTCAGAGTGAGCGCTGCCACCCGCTACGTCCCCACGGGGCTGGGGGACGGGGACAGCCCCTAGGGCCATAGGATTTACTTCCCGCATGGGGTGTAAGGGGGCTCCCCCCAAAGAGCTGCCGTGCCCATGGCGGGAGGGCTGAGATGGGAGGTGGGGGTCTCCAGGCTAAACCAAGCTTGCACTGTCCCCCCAGGAGCCCCGGCCATGCCAGACAAGTGCTGCTTCAAATTCCAGACGAGAAGGATCAAGAGAGACAACGTCGTCGCCTGCTACCCCACCAGCCCTGAGTGCCCACACGAGGCTGTGATGTGAGTACCCTAAACCCAGCCCTGGGGATAAAGCCCCTCTAGACCCTGCCAGACCCCGTGCCTCGCTTGGGTGGGTCCAATCCTGATCCTCCGTGCCTCCGAGACCCTCAGAAACTCAGCACTGGTGTCCCCGTACCGCCACCCTGGTAAGTCCGTCTTTTCTCTGCCCCAGCTTCAGGGTGAGGAGCGGGAAGGAGATCTGCACCCAGGCAAGCAGGGCCTGGGTGAGGAAGTACCAGCAGAGCTTCCAAGTCAGCTCCTTCTCCATCCCCAGCTAGCGAAGCGTCTGGAGGCAGCACGGGGAGTCCTCTCCACGGGGAATGAGACACCGCGAAGGTGATGCCTTTGCAGAGGTGGCTGCAGGGACACCACATTTGGATATAGCAGCTCATCGGGGACATCCTCCCCATCACGCTGTGATGACCCTCACCACCTCCCCGAAGGCAAAGGGCCTTTGCCATGCCCGGCATCCCACCGGGATGGGGTGTGCCGACCCCGTGGGGTGCTGGGGTCCAGACCCGCTGCCAGCCCCCATGCTTTCAGCCCTGCTTTGCATGCAGGCAGCTGCCTGTACCCCTCGCAGGCAGCAGCAGCGTGCTGGTGAGGCTGCATTCGCCAGCCTGACAGCAGCAGAGGGGTTAAGGGGGAGCCGCTCCGCAGCTATTTTTTGTACGAAACACTGAACGGAATTAAACGTGATCTCACGCATGCAAACATCTGTCTGTGCAAGTGTCTGGGGAGGGGGCGGATCCTGCTGCCAGTTTTCCTACCCGGGTGTTAAACCACATCTGTAAGTGCTGGGGTCAGTCAGGAGCTGGGAAGAGCCGAATCCCCGACCATGTGTCTGCGAGGGGGTCCGAGGGGGTCCGAGGGGGTGCATGGACCCAAACCATGTCCATGCGGGCTTTGGGGAAAGCCACCAGTGAGAGGGGCAAGAGGCAGGCACGGTCCGTGAGCAGGGGGCTTCCCACGCTCCTCGTCAGCCATCCTAACGAGTGGAGACCCCTGGCCCAAATTCAGTCAGAGCTGCCCCTTGGGGGTGCCTGGTCGGTCCCCACCGACAGCCCACGCTCTGTGGATGCGAGGAGGAGATGTGATGGGCATGGCCACGGTGACCAGCACCGTCAGGGGCACAGCCACCGCGATGGGCAGCCAGTGATGGGTCTCAGGGTGGGCTGGGGCGAATTTGACCACCGCCGAGCCGCTCACCCTTGTGCAAAATTGCAAGAGAGGCATTGCAGCTGACAATGGGTGGTTTTTGAAAATAAACTCGCAGCGGGCTTTGGCAAGTGTGAGCATCATCCTGTGTGGTTTGCTGGCGGCAATAACCAAACCCAAAATAGACTGCCGGCCCCAGTGCATCACCAGTGGCGCAGAGCTGCCGGCTGCTAGCCACACTTTCCAGCAGCCCTCAGGTACCGCAGGGGCTGGAGGGACCAGGAGAAGGAATTTCCATTCACCACTTGCCCTTTATCAATATCTCCGGGTGGTTCTTTCCCCGGGGAGAGTCCCAAGCTGTCATGGAAAGCCTGGCCAGGGGGTATATCACGCCGAGGTGCAGGCAGGAGAGTCAGGTAGCTCTCGGTGGCCTCGAGTCAGTAAGAGCTGCTGGCTGTTGGCACTGACCAAGACCCGGGTTGGACATGAAGGTCTTCTCCTTGGCCCTGCTCACCCTGCTGCTGGCGGCAATCTGGACTGGAAGCCAGGGTGTCTCCTGTAAGTACCGATGCCGAGCCTTTCCCCATCGCTGCCCCAGCGCCGGCCCCGGCTCCTCCGCTGATGGGGTTTTAGGGGGTCGGGAAGGGGGTCAAGAGCTTCAACTCCTGTTTCTGCTGTGCGTTTGGGGAGCTGAGGGGGCATCGCCGGGGGGCTGAGGGGAATCACCAGCTGCTCGAGCACAGGGCTGTGCCAGTCCTGTTCCAAAGGAGCAAAAATAGGCTTGGGGATGGCTTCAGCCTCGGTACCCCAGCTGGTGAGCTCAGTAATAACTCCCCACTGGCAGGGGAATGGGGGGCTCCTACCCTGGAGCAAAGCAACACTGCCCAGATTGCACGGGGGCGCCCCTCATGGGGGGGGGGGGGGGGGGGGGGGGGGGAGCAGGAGAGTCCCCACGGGAGCACCCACACCCCTCGGGGCAGCACCCACACCCCTCGTGCCAGGCATAGGAAAGCACCGAGCCCTCTTGCCTCCTCTCAGTCCGCAGTTCCTACAGCATGTGCTGCTACCAGAAGATGTTCTCCCAGAAGAAAATCCCTGCCTTCATCATCAAGAGCTACCAGATGACGCCTTCCCACTGCTCCCGCAAGGCCCTGCTGTGAGTACACCTGGCCCCCACCCAGCCTTCCTCCCCGGCACCCCGCTCCTCACCCTCTCCCACCCACCTTCCCTGCCAGTTGTTCTGCCTTTGGGGATCCCCCAAAATGAGCCACCCCCAAAAGGTGCCATGGGTGGGGGTGCCCTGCCCTGGCTCTTTGCAGATGCACCCCCCCTTCTCCTTGACACTTTATCCCAAATAGCCCCAAAATCCCCCATTTCAACTGCCAGCCAGAAAAATGGGAAGGAAGCTGAGGTTTCAGAGATTGCTAAAAATCACCACTTTGGGAGGATGCAGGGGGCAGGATGCTGCAGGCATCCCCAGGCTGGCAGGGGTTTCCCAGGGCACGGCTGGATCCCGCATCCCTCCAGCTAACGCAGCCCCTCTCTCCCCACCAGTGTGCAGCTGCGGAATGGGAGAAAGATCTGCGTGGACCCGGAGGAGAGCTGGTTCCAGCAGTACCAGCAGCAGAAGTTGACCAGCACCTCCACGTGAAGCTGCCTTCCATATAAACTCTATTTATTAGCATCTCTCAATTATCTGTACGTTCTTGTCTCGTTAAGCTATGGAGCTGGCTCCATTCCCTCCCACGCTGTTGCCCACTTCACACTACTGTACATCCCTCGATGGGTTTAATAAAATATCTCGTGCTGACCTACAGCTGGAGTGAGACAATATAAATCCTGCGGGAGAAAAGAGGGGTCACAACAGGGCTCAGCATCCCCGTGGGGACCCAGGAATAGTCCTGGAAGCCCCTGGAAGGGCAGGGAAACCCAAAGGGCTGAGGCTGAACCCCTCAGCTCCCCACCGAGATGAAGCAGCCCCTGCCCAGGCATGGATTTTAAGGATGCCCTAGACAGCTGCCCGCCCGGTGTGATGCCGATTGAGGCAGGGATAAAGGCAGGAGCAGGCTGGCAATGGGAGAAAGGTTGGGTTTGGGGGATTTTAGGGGGGGTTGGGGGTTAGTTTTGTTTTTTCCCAGATGGATCAAGGGGTTAAACAGGGGTGGCTGCAGAAGGAGAGGTGCCTGGAGGTTTAGCACTGTCCTTCAGCCCCGGCCAGACACAGGAGATGGACACCCATGGGGGTGGCCCTGCTCATGCCAGGAGGGCTCCAGTTCCCTGGGAATTACCTCGTCTCATGGGCAAAATCCTCGCACAGTCTCTAGAGCCACTGCGGCAGCAATGGGGTTGGCAAACAGAGGAAAGTGGGCCAAAACAGGCCTGTCAATCATGTCAATAATTTCCTTGAAAACAAGAATTTGAAAACGCAGCTGCTTTTGGGCAGGTTTCCAGGGGGGCACAAGGAGGCTGGAGCAGCCTTCATCTGCCTGCTTCCCATCAGGGGTCTGGCCACAGAGGGTCCGAGCTAACTCCGTATGCCTGCTGTGACCGGTGGAGCAGGGTGAGAAGTGGTATTTCTGGCAAAACTGGGGATAAGTTGGGATTTGACCCCTGGCAGTGGCTTTCTGGGGGTGTCCGTGCCCTGGCATCTCAGCTGGGCCGCAGAGCAGGTCCGCAGCCCCCCGACACGGCGACGCCTCTGGGGCTGTCGGAAGGCAAATCCCCGCCTGGAGCTTGCCGGTGGTGCTTCACGGCCGCCTGCTTGGCACTGCCATCGGGGCTCTGGCCACCGAGCTTGGCGCCCCGGCCTGGCTCGAGGCCGGTGGGGTGCTTGCAGCAGCGGCAGGGTCGGTGTCGTGGGGGCTTGGGCTCTGGCCGGTCCGCGCCGGGCCCCCAAATGGAATCTGAAAGTGGCAGCCCCACGGCCGGCACTTCCCCTTCTGCGGTTGCCCTGCCTTCTCCAGCTCAGCAAAGCTGGACGATCCTGACATAATTTCCCCGTTACGATGCGCTCATTTTCGTTCCCTTGAAACCCCGCGCCCGCCCAGCGGCCGGGGATAAAAGGCGGGCAGCGCTGCAGGGGCTGAGCATCGTGCAGAGGAGAGCCCAGCAGCCCCCCAGCTCCAGCTCCAGCTCCAGCTCCAGCCCCACTCGCGAATCCCTCGGCCCCCGCAGCACCATGAAGGTCCCCGCAGCCGCCCTGGTCGCTCTCCTCCTCGTGGCCGCCTGCTCCCCGTCCGAGGCCCATCTCGGTGAGTCCGGCATCGCCGCGTCCTGCCCGGGGCGGGGTGTGCCATCGCTCCGCGGGAGCTGACGGAGACCCCCGTCCCCGTCAGCGAGGACCCTCGCGGCTCTGGGGAGGGCTGCGAGCGGGAGACCACCGCCAACGCCGGGGATGGGGATGGGGCTCAGGCTCGGGCCGTCCTGGGGGGCCGCCGCCAGGGAACGTGACGCACGGGGGGCCGGGGGAGATGGCGCGTCCCTGGGGCCGGAGCCCGTGCTGTGGCCGGGGTCTCACCGGGGCGGTCCGTCCGTCTCTCTGCCCTCGCAGACGGCATCCCCACCACCTGCTGCTTCAGCTACCAGCAACGCCCCGTCCCGCGCGGCCTCATCGCCTCCGTCTACGTCACCAGCAGCCGCTGCGCCAAGCCGGGAGTGATGTGAGTGCCCACCGCCGCCCTGCCGGGGGCTCGGGCTGCGACGGCCGGGGCAGCGCCCTGAGGGTGGCCGGGAGGGGGACGGGAACGGGGACGGGGCGCTGCCGGCAGGACCCAGCACAGGCACCCCACGGCCCTGGATGAGCGCCCCGACCGACGCGGGTTTTCTCCCGGCAGCCTGGTCACCAAGAAGAAGAAGGAGCTGTGCGTGGACCCCCAGGCGCCCTGGGTGCAGGCGCATCTGAAGCACTTCCAGACCCTGAAGAACTGACCCTTCCCCGGTGCCACCCGCCATGCCCCTGCTGCTGCCCCCGGCGGGCTGGGCTTCCAGCCCCCGGCACGCGGGAGCGTACTTGAACTGATGCTGCCTTCAGAGGGAAAGTTTATTTTATTTAACTTATTTAAGTTAAAATAAATATATTTTGCTAAGACGAGGTGTTCTGCGTTTGTGTTGTGGGGTTTTGATAGCGGGGAGGGGCTGCAGGGGTGGCTCCTGTGAGAAGCTGCTAGAAGCTTCCCCAGCTCCAAGTCGGACCCGGCGCTGGTCACGGCCGAGCCCATCAGTGATGGCAGTAGCACCTCTGGGATAACAGATTTAAGAAGGGGAACCTGCAGCAGAGAGGGGAGTGGAATGTGAGAGAAACCCCTGTGCAGATACCGAGGTCAGCGAGGAAGGAGGGGAAGGAGATGTGCTGGAGGAGGGGATACCCCTGCAGCCCCGATGAGATGGCAGGCTGTCCCCCCACAGCCCATGGAGGTGAGCAGGGGAGCAGATGCCCACCTGCAGCCCGGGGAGAGAGGAACCCACTCCGGAGCAGGGGGATGCCCCCCAAGACGGCCGTGACTCCATGGGAAAGCCCACGCTGGTGCAGTCTGTGCCTGAAGGACTGCAGCCCACGGAAAGGACCCACACTGGGGCAGTTCGTGAAGGACTGCAGCCCGTGGGAAGGACTCGCATTGGAGAAGTTTGTGGAGGACTGTCTCCCGTGGGAGGGACCCCACGCTGGAGCAGGGGACGAGTGAGGATTCCTCCCCCTGAGAAGGAAGGAGTGGCAGAGACAATGTGTGATGAATTGACCCCAATCCCCATTCCCTGTCTCCCTGTGCTGCTGGAGAGAATGACGTAGAGAATTCGGGAGTGGACTTGAGCTAGGAAGGAGGGAGGGGTGGGGGGAAGGTGTTCTATGGTATGGCTTTACTTCTCAGTATCCTTGTTTTGATTTGATTTGTAGTAAATTACATTGATTTTGTTTCTTCCCTGAGATGAGCCTGTCTTTTGCCCATGACCATAACTGGTGAGTGATCCCTCCCTATCCTTGTCTTGACCCACAAGCTTTTCTTTATACTTTCTCCTCATCCCACCGGGGCCAGGGAGGAGGAGTGAGCGAGCAGCTTCCTGGTGCTTTGTTACTAGCTGGGCTGAAACCACGACACTAGGGAAAATATGGAAAAACCTTTTATTATGGAAGATCGGCACGTTCGTTGGACATGGGCTCAGAGGGCAGTTGGCTGTTGGGGTGTCCTTCGAGGATCCCGGCCTCTTTTACCTCAGCCAAAGTGCCAGGAGCCGGGGCACTGCGCGAGGGTCCCGGAGCCGGGGGGCTGGAGTCTGCGACGGCTTCAACGGGGGGCACTGCAAGGGGCAGGGAGATGATGAGCACAACAAGCCCATGCCACACTCCTTCCCTCCTCGGGTCACAGCCCTGCGCCTGTCCCCAGATCCCAGCTGGCTGTGGTGGCCACGTGGCCCTGGGGACCCTGTCCCCCCGGCTGCACCCCTCACCGGTGCCAGTGTCGCTGCAGTCACCGCACTCCCAGGAGTCAGCGTCTTCTCCCACGGCGGAGCAGAGCTGGTGGGTCCCGCGGGAGCCACAGGAGCTGCAGAGCAGAAGTCTCCAGGGCCTGGGGGAGCAACGGGACCCACTGTCACCAAAGGCCCCTGAGCTGTGGGGTTCCAGCCCCGGCACTGTGCTGAATCCACCTCCACTTTGGTCCCCTCCCCAGCAGCCGAGGTTGAGCTGCTGGCACGCACCCTGCGCCATGCCCGGCTCAGCATCCCAGGGAACCTCCATCCCTGCCCAAAGGAGGAGATGAAGGAATTGGCTCCTCACTGGGGCTGTGGGGACCGGGGCCACCAGCACTCACCCCTTCTCCTCCGCCTCCTTCCGTCCCACTGGGCACAGGCACTGGCTGGCATCGCAGGAGCTGTGCCGCACGTGTTGGTCGGCGAACGCCCCGTCCTCCTCCCAGGCAGCATCCCTGTGGGAACCGGGAACCTCTCAGCCCTGGTGCTGGAGGGGACACCCCACTCTGGAACCCAGGAAGGCAGGAGGGGACCGGCCAGAGCATCGTGGAGGGAGGCAGCGGGGAGGGCACCGACCTGTCGGGGATTTTGATGCCAAGGCGAAACATCTCCTCCTGGAAGGCGTCCACGTCCTGGCAGAGCGGGCAGCGGAAATGGTGCAGGCCAGAGCGCAGCGCCTGGCCCTGGGGCAGAGGTGGCCTCAGCATCCGTGGCAGGGGGGTCCCGCTCGCCACCCCCGGAGCTGGGTGACGGGGTGAGGACAGGGGTGATCACGTCAGGGGCCGGGGGCGATGCCGCCTACCTGGATGCAGCAGCGGTGGAACCGGGCGCTGGCGCAGGTGGGACAGACCAGGGTGTCGTAGCAGGGCCGCCGTGCCACCACCTCCTGGCAGACGAGGCAGGGGGTCTGGTCCTGCTGCACCGCCCGCACCCGCTGCACCGGCCGGTGCTTCCAGCAGAAGGACCTGGGGGACGCAGGTGGCGGTTCAGCCCCAGCCCCACTCTGCCCTGTCCCCGTCCCCATCCCCGTGGGGCGGCTACACTCACTTGAACTCCCCGAAGAACTGGGAGACGCAGCCCCGCTCGCTGCCGCAGGGGAAGTGGAAGCTCCGGGGGCAGTGCCGGCGCTGACAGGTGACCGAGGCACCCCGCAGCCGGCAGATGCAGCACCTCTGAGGACGGCACGGAGGGCGACGGTCAGCGCCATGTGCCCCCCGGCGAGCCCGGGTTGCCCTCGCCCGGCACAGCCCTGCCACGCTTCGGTGGGCCACCTGGCCGGTGACATGGGGCCACTGATAAAGCCGCCTACCTTCTCCAACTCCCCATTTTCCACAGAAATGGGCCTTTTTAGATCAAGGAGGATCTGGGGGGTTGCTCGCGGATGGCTGCCAGAGCATCACCCCTGGGGGCTGCTGACCGGTGTGGTGCCGGACACGGGGCATGGGGACCACGGTGGGGACACGTGCCCCCGGCCTCACCTTCTGTGCCACCCGCTCCAGCTCCTGCCAGATGTCAGGGAGGAGGAAGCCGTAGAAGCCCTCTTCATCGGCCCCTCGCTGGATCAGCCCGCTGGCGTGGTACTGCAAGAAGGGCAAAGAGGGCACGTGCCGGGGGCTGTCGGCGGTGCGGGGCTGGGGACCGGGGGGTGTCGAGCGCCGGGGACTCACCAGGCAGTTCTCATGGACGCAGAGCCCGTCCTGACAGCACAGCTGCCCGACCACCTCAGGGTCACAGTGTGCCCGCCGGCACAGCCCACACACTGCCGGGACGCAGCCGCACTGTTACCCCCAGCACCAGTGCCAGGGTGCCGGCGGGGGTAACGCCAGAAGCAGGATGGGGGAGAGGCCGGAGCACCTTCCCACCATGTGGGGGCCACTGCTTGCATGGCCAGACACCGGCCAAAATCTCCAGTGGCAGGTGCCTGGGGTGATGTTCTGCACTCACCTTCCTCCTCGGGGACCTGATGCTTCTTTACAGGCAGGGGAGGCGCAGAGGAGGGTCCTGCCTGCTCCTCCTGCAGCTCTGCGGGACACTGGGCAGGGGGGGGCTGCACCATGTTGCAGCACTGGGACCTCACCTCCATCACTGTGAGTGGCTGCAGCGAAGGAGATGGCTGGGCGTGGGGTCGTTGGTGAGGTCGAACACCATCTTGATCCTCCAGTGTCCGTGCCAAAGGTGCCACTGAGATGGCGGAGGTTGCCGAGGGTGTTTATCCAGCCCGGGTGCTTTGTGACAGCAGCGGTGCTGTGTGTTCTATCCTCTCCCCCATCCTGCTTCTGGCGTTACCCCCGCCGGCACCCTGGCACTGGTGCTGGGCGTAACAGTGCGGCTGCGTCCCAGCAGTGTGTGGGCTGTGCCGGCGGGCACACTGTGACCCCGAGGTGGTCGGGCAGCTGTGCTGTCAGGACGGGCTCTGCGTCCATGAGAACTGCCTGGTGAGTCCCCGGCGCTCGACACCCCCCGGTCCCCAGCCCCGCACCGCCGACAGCCCCCGGCACGTGCCCTCTTTGCCCTTCTTGCAGTACCACGCCAGCGGGCTGATCCAGCGAGGGGCCGATGAAGAGGGCTTCTACGGCTTCCTCCTCCCTGACATCTGGCAGGAGCTGGAGCGGGTGGCACAGAAGGTGAGGCCGGGGGCACGTGTCCCCACCGTGGTCCCCATGCCCCGTGTCCGGCGCCGCACCGGTCAGCAGCCCCCAGGGGTGATGCTCTGGCAGCCATCCGCGAGCAACCCCCCAGATCCTCCTTCGTCTAAAAAGGCCCATTTCTGTGGAAAATGGGGAGTTGGAGAAGGTAGGCGGCTTTATCAGTGACCCCGTGTCACCGGCCGGGGCAGAGTGGGGCCGGGGCTGAACCGCCACCTGTGTCCCCCAGGTCCTTTGCTGGAACACCGGCCAGTGCAGCGGGTGCAGGCGGTGCAGCAGGACCAGACCCCCTGCCTCGTCTGCCAGGAGGTGGTGGCACGGTGGCCCTGCTACGACACCCTGGTCTGTCCCACCTGCGCCAGCGCCCGGTTCCACCGCTGCTGCATCCAGGTAGGCGGCATCGCCCCCGGCCCCTGATGTGATCACCCCTGTCCTCACCCCGTCACCCAGCACCCCAGCACAGGGACCCTCGCACAGTGCCCCAGCTCCCAGCACTGGGGCTAAGTTAAAAAAAGGTCGGGATCCTCAAAGGACACCCCGACAGCGAACTGCCCTCTGAGCCCATGTCCAACAAACACACAGATCCTCCATAATAAAAGTTTATTTTAATATTTTTACTTGTCTTAGCAAAATATATTTATTTTAACTTAAATAAGTTAAATAAAATAAACTTTCCCTCTGAAGGCAGCATCAGTTCAAGTACGCTCCCGCGTGCCGGGGGCTGGAAGCCCAGCCCGCCGGGGGCAGCAGCAGGGGCATGGCGGGTGGCACCGGGGAAGGGTCAGTTCTTCAGGGTCTGGAAGTGGTTCAGGTGCGCCTGCACCCAGGGCGCCTGGGGGTCCACGCACAGCTCCTTCTTCTTCTTGGTGACCAGGCTGCCGGGAGAAAACCCGCGTCGGTCGGGGCGCTCAGCCAGGGCCGTGGGGTGCCTGTGCTGGGTCCTGCCGGCAGCGCCCCGTCCCCGTTCCCGTCCCCCTCCCGGCCACCCTCAGGGCGCTGCCCCGGCCGTCGCAGCCCGAGCCCCCGGCAGGGCGGCGGTGGGCACTCACATCACTCCCGGCTTGGCGCAGCGGCTGCTGGTGACGTAGACGGAGGCGATGAGGCCGCGCGGGACGGGGCGTTGCTGGTAGCTGAAGCAGCAGGTGGTGGGGATGCCGTCTGCGAGGGCAGAGAGACGGACGGACCGCCCCGGTGAGACCCCGGCCACAGCACGGGCTCCGGCCCCAGGGACGCGCCATCTCCCCCGGCCCCCCGTGCGTCACGTTCCCTGGCGGCGGCCCCCCAGGACGGCCCGAGCCTGAGCCCCATCCCCATCCCCGGCGTTGGCGGTGGTCTCCCGCTCGCAGCCCTCCCCAGAGCCGCGAGGGTCCCCGCTGACGGGGACGGGGGTCTCCGTCAGCTCCCGCGGAGCGATGGCACACCCCGCCCCGGGCAGGACGCGGCGATGCCGGACTCACCGAGATGGGCCTCGGACGGGGAGCAGGCGGCCACGAGGAGGAGAGCGACCAGGGCGGCTGCGGGGACCTTCATGGTGCTGCGGGGGCCGAGGGATTCGCGAGCGGGGCTGGAGCTGGAGCTGGAGCTGGAGCTGGGGGGCTGCTGGGCTCTCCTCTGCACGATGCTCGGCCCCTGCGGCGCTGCCCGCCTTTTATCCCTGGCCGCTGGGCGGGCGCGGGGTTTCAAGGGAACGAAAATGAGCGCATCGTAACGGGGAAATTATGTCAGGATCGTCCAGCTTTGCTGAGCTGGAGAAGGCAGGGCAACCGCAGAAGGGGAAGTGCCGGCCGTGGGGCTGCCACTTTCAGATTCCATTTGGGGGCCCGGCGGGGACCGGCCAGAGCCCAAGCCCCCACGACACCAACCCTGCCGCTGCTGCAAGCACCCCACCGGCCTCGAGCCAGGCCGGGGCGCCAAGCTCGGTGGCCAGAGCCCCGATGGCAGTGCCAAGCAGGCGGCCGTGAAGCACCACCGGCAAGCTCCAGGCGGGGATTTGCCTTCCGACAGCCCCAGAGGCGTCGCCGTGTCGGGGGGCTGCGGACCTGCTCTGCGGCCCAGCTGAGATGCCAGGGCACGGACACCCCCAGAAAGCCACTGCCAGGGGTCAAATCCCAACTTATCCCCAGTTTTGCCAGAAATACCACTTCTCACCCTGCTCCACCGGTCACAGCAGGCATACGGAGTTAGCCCCATAACAATGCATTGCACATACATTCATCTCCACTTGGTTGATTCTTGGTTGGACATGTCAGAAGGAAAGATCGTGCAGGAATGAGGTGGTGTTGAGCTAGAAGTGACTGGGAGTCTCACATTTTTCCCTTTGTCCTGGTAATACATCAAAAGTACTATTCTCACGCTGGAAATGTTGCAGAGACATGGAGGATTGGATGGCTTGTAGGGACTGGACTCTGTTGCTCTGCTCCAGGGCTGGAGCAGTAGGCTCAGGCTGCAGCCTAACCTGCCACCCTCCCAGTCCCCAGGGTGAACAGAGGATTTACACCTCTCCAGGAATTTTAGTTTTGGCTGCAATCTGCAGCCTCTTAACAGTCAAGATGTTACATTTACTGCTTGCCCACTTCTTCCCAAGCAGGATAATTTCATCCAATTTAAGCGCTCTGTACTGCCTTAGCCCCCCAAAAGCAAATACATCCATTTCAGGAGATAGGGCACTAAGAGTAGGAGCTGGAGGGAGGAGTGGATTCTGCTGGCGCCCACTGAGATCAGCTCATTGCAGCCTTGCAGATGGAACCTCAAGGAGCTCATAGCATGAATGAAAAGGGGCAACATTTCCAATCCCAGAGGGTGATTCCAGAACGCCCCCGCCAGTGCACACCCAGAAGGAAAGAGCTGCCAAAGTTGCTACTTCCTCTTTTTTTTTTTTTTTTTTCTGTTTCCCCAGCCTTACCCTGATGCTGCCCCATGGTGCCACAAAAGTTTTGTTGCCCAGCTACCACACAAACCCCTGGCCTCCCACTGCCTGCCTCCTGACCCTTGCTGGGGCATGACTAATTCCTTCCACCATGATTCAAAGCAAAAAGTCTAACTCATCAAGATGCTGAGTAATGGCTGTGCCCATCTCCCCATCCTCACCGCATGGCAGGGGCGATTCTCCCCATTCCGAAGCAGGGATAAACCTCACGGTGGCTGCAATGGCCTTTTGCCCAGAAAACTTTCCCATCCCAACAGGTCCCTGTCTGAAGGATGCATCCCTCCGAGCTAGCCCTTGAGAGGAGGTGTAGGATTAGGAGAAAAGGTCATGATTGTTTCTTTTAGAAAAGATGGGTCAGAGGTGAGAACCGCTGTAAATCATCTCACTGGAGACCTTCAGGAGGAGCTAGGCAGCGCTGATGTGGCCTCAGCGTGGTGATATGAACAGAAGGGACTTCCCCAGGTTCCTTCTCCAACTGCTAATGTTTCAGCTATTTCTGTTTAAGCTGCTCTGCGCCTGGGGCTACGGATGAATAAATCCTTTGTAATTAATGGTGACCAGGGTCTTCATCTGGGGCATTTAAGAAGGGCTTGGAGGAGTGGTAGTACCTGCTATAAATGCTCCTGCTTGTCAAATGTCACTGGATACACAAAAGCAGAAGGAAAAGGCTCAATTCCTCAGACGGCTGAAGATCTGTGTGAGTTTTTCTGTGAATGCCATTGCAGAGTCACTAAGAGGTTTCTCCTAACCTCAAAGCATCTTCTGTGTGCAGCGGAATTTCAAGTTCAGGGGTCAGCCAGCAGAAGCCTTTTGTGTTTTTACAAACCTCTCTGCCTGAAAACCCCCACATCTCCCACGAACACCTGCCCCAGACCTCTGCCCTCCAACTACCCCATTCTGGCATTTCTCCTGCCCTCACCAGAGCCAGCTTCGCTTTCTTTAACAAGGAGAAGTCCAGGGGAGGACATCAGCGTGCGACAGGCTGTTATAATGAAGGCAACCAGCAACTGCTCCTCTCGGTCAACTGTTGGAACAAGATGCTGAGCTACCCAAACCTCAGGGGGGGATAATTCTGGGAAGAGCAGCCCCAAGTCAGGGTTGAGCTTGGCTTGGGCAGGAGAACCAAGTCATGGGGCCCACAGCTGCGGATGAGCAATGGCAGTGAGCAACGCTGGCTCGGTGGGAACCCCTTGGCCTGCCCAAGCAGAGAGGAGTGGGATAGGTAAGAGCGTAGCAATGGGAAATGAGAAATGCCAGGGTGGTGGTGAGGAATATCCCACACCCAGCAAGTATTAGAAACTGAGATCATCGCAATGACAAGCAGAAGCATGATGATCTGTGGCTATCGGCTTTAGCAGTTACCACAGGAAAGTTTGTCATCCAGTAGGAGCCACAGAAAATCTCACAATTGCAAAGATTATTTCTGTTGGAAATGGCAAAAATATTTCCTCTTTGCTGCAGAAGTGGTTGGCCAAGCTTTCAGTTCTCCATTTAGATGAGAGCCGGATGGGACTTCTTACTGGATGCTGATGAAATACTTTCCCTTCTAACTGGAATCGAGGATATTACAACGAATTGCACAAAACTGCAGCTCAGCAAAAGTAGATAGTTTGTGTTTAAGTGCATTTAAGGAATTAAATATAAGGAACTGATATAAAGGGAGAGTGAAGAAATTACTTATGGTTTTACTTCTCCTGCCATGGAAGACCTCTGTAAGCAGATGACTTTCTAATCCAGCAGAGAAACACAAGAGAAATTCAAGGCACAGGAAAGGGGGGAAACACAGGAGACAAGAAAACCCAGCTTTCCAAATACAAATTTGAAAAACAAAAGAAAGTAAAGGCCCATTAGTTAGGAAGGGGAGCACGTAGCCAAAGATGCCACCTCTTTTTGGCTTGTCGTTGCATAAAGAAAACAAGAGGTTATGGTCAAGTACTCAACACAATCAAAATTTAGTGCACGCAGGTGAAAAAAGGCAAAAGAGAACAAATAAGGAAGAGGTAGATAAGGCAGGTGTAGTCAAACAAAAAGGCCTCAGAGATTCCCCTAACTCCCACCCCAGCCAGGCTATGGCCATCTCTAAATCACAGGTGATTAGCAAGACAAACTCACATGGAGTAGAAGAGGTACCAGAAAGCCAGTGATGAGCAAACATGACACAAGTCTTGCATTATCAGATGCTTTTGGCACTGCCTTGCATATGTCTCCTTAAGAAAACGAGGGAATTAAAGTCTAAAAAACACATTACCCCCAGGGGCTGTGAGCACAGTTAAAAGAGCAGAGGGACCCTCATTACTGACCTGATGGCAGGCAGCTGGCAAGGCAGAGGGGGACAAGTCGAGGCACGGTGACAGGTGAAGAACTGCACTGAGACGGCAGCCAGAAACAGCAGGGACAGAGTGGGGTCAGAGCAGGCCGCCAGATTTGCTCAGTACTGGGGTGACTGCTGCTGGTGAGAAACTTGCCCCTTAGGGACGTGCATTTCAAGAAATAAGTGATAGGAGAAGAGCAAGAAAAGAGCACTAAGAAAGTCTTGTGTCCAGACAGGGCAGCCAGCCAATGCCACGGGATTCATTTAGACTAGAAGAGAAGACGAGGGATGATCTCAGTCACTGTAAGAGGACAGCATCACTTTCTGGTCCCCGACCAGCTCTTAAGGAAAGCCGAGACACAGCTGCCTCAGTCTGCAACTGACTTTAGGAAAGCCTCCCAAACTCTGCAGATTTATCCTGAGGACAAATCCCTGCTCGCTGCCAGAAGCAGGCTGTATTTCTGACCCGGAGTCAGGGCAGAGGGATGCTCTCTGCACCTCTTTCAGGAGAGGCTGCCAGACACACGGGGCCCAGCGTCTCGCAGCACAAAAGGGATCGCGGCAGCCCTTCTGCCTTCACCATGCACCAGAATAAGAAGGAAACCACGGGCAGAAAGAAATGAAAGAAACTGCCAACACCACAATCCCATGCAAGTGTAGAGGAAACCACACGGCATTACGCAACATCTGTCTGGGAAGTGTCACTCATCATTGATAAAAATTATGCAAAGGGGTCCCATGGGTAGAGGTTACAAGGAAAACACAGATCACCCATCACTCTCACCCTGCAGCAAGCTGTCACTGACCCTTGCATATACTGTTTTATAAGAGTAACTCAGCGTCCAAAGCGGAATTCCTAAACCAGTCCCCACTGAACTCTTTAATACAAATTCCTGAATGTCCTTTCCCTCTCAGAGAATCCTGTGTTATGCCCTGCACAAAGACACACAACCCAGGACAGGGATTTTTCTATGGTCCTGGATCAAAGACAGTCCTCCCCACAGCTTGAGCAACTTCTACACTAGACTGAAAGGAAAGAGAGCGGCAAGAGCAAAAATAATCTCCTCCCAGGCAGGAGGTTGCAGCACACCATTGTGCATGCACACATTACAGAAAAACACAAGGGGATTAGTAAGGTCCAACAAAAGGACGTGTGCCTGCCACCTTCCAGCCACCCAGCACAGCTCTACCAAACCACAGAGACACCCGGAGCTGGTTATCCTCAGCTCTATGTCTGAGAGCTTAGAGACCACCCCAGGGGACAGATTTCACCCCGAGACGGCTGCAGCCCCAGCTTCTCTCACCTCTCCCAGACTCCCCATGTTGAGTCCAAGTCCCCAGCCTCAAGCACCCTTCGCTCCTTAAGGCAAGGAGATAGATTTCTTTAAAGAAAACCAGGGAAGAGAAATGCTGCATGGGCAGAGCAACTGTTTACATGAGAAAGAAGACCCCTGCTTCACCTAAACGTAAATACATCCCTCTATTAGCAAGATTCAGAGCACAAGGCACAGTGAAACCACCCGGGTTCAAAGCTCACCAGCCCACTGGACCATCTTGCCACACCGTGAACTTGGCTTCGCTCTGCCCTAACTCCCCCAAACAGCACTCACAGCCTTCTTGCCTTCTTTCCTTCTTTTGCTCTCTCTCTGCCCCCCACCCCATGCCTACCTCCCACCCCAGACCCCATCCTGCTATTTATCTCCTGTGGCTCCCAACTTGCACTGCAGCCTTGTCCTCATCCTTGCGCTCAAGTGGAGGAAAAACCTGGGGCTAATTCTCACCAGGGCTGGTTTGGGTTTTGTAAAGGCATATGGACTCTGGTCTCCCAGATGTACTGACCTACAGCTCTTCCGTGCAATTTAGCAGAGCCAGTGGCTCTCGGCTACTGCCTCTGTAGAGATCTGTGCCTGTCCACGTGAGTCCATCACTGGGACTTTAAAAAGAAGTTGTCTGACTGCAATAAGTGATTTCAGTTTTGAGTTTGTAGACACCAACTATTGCTACCTCCTGCACCCAGACGGCAGATTGCATAAGACCCATTTCCATTCAAACAGGCTAAAAATAAAAAATTATCTAAACTCACATAGCTGGGGTTATCTCATAGCAATTGTTTGTCTGTCTTCTCCACTTTTTGCCCTTGATGAGGCCTTCTGGCAGAGAGTTTCACGTGTTAATTATGCCTTGTGTCAAGATATTTCCCTCTAGTGCATGGTTTCTCTCTTTAAATGGTTTTAACCACTTAGATGTCCCTTTCTTCTTCTGCATGAAAGGGTAAGTAATCAATATTGAATGTTTATTTTTAAGCTCTCTTCATCTATTTGCCCCATTCTTTTCAATCTTTCATCTCCAAGTCACTAAACGCTTTCATCACCTAGCTCAAAGTCTTCTGTGTCAGCTCTATCCATCTCTGAGTCAAAATGATCAGAGCTGAATGTGGCATTCAGAGATCATCCTGCTGGTTTCTACAACAACATTATGGTGTTTGGAGAATTAGTTTCTGTCCCATCCTTCGCACACTCCAATATTCTGCTTAATCCTCGGACTTGCAGCACTAAAGATCAACTCTAGAAAATAAGGAGATATTAAGTCTCATTTTCTAAAAGAAGATGGCATTTAGGGGACCTGAATGTCATTGAAGAGGAATGGAACAGAGACTTCTAAGTCACATGGGCCAAATACTCAGGACGCAAATATCTTTAAAATCTGTCTATAAACTCAAAAACATTACCACAGGCCTTTTTCTTCCCCAAGTAGCTGTAGTTCATTTGACCTTAGAAACAGAAATTAGTATTTCAAATGACTCCTGAGTGAATGTCATCTGCTAGCATGTTGCTCCATCAACCAACTCTGTTAAACGCCAGTCTTCTCCAACCCTGATTAATGTAAATAATCTTGTATTTCGCAGACATATGCCTCCCACTGAACTCCCCTCTCCAGATCGTCAGGCATCGCACAAGATACAACATATTCGCAGTACATCACACAGTATGGGTCCTGATGCACACCAACACTAACCTAATAGCTTCCTTTTATAAGTTCACAGATATTTGCGACGAAGGAAATGCAGTAGATCTCGCTCATCTGGGCTTCAGTAAGACATTTGAAATGGTGCCACATAGTAAATTATTAGCTAAGCCTGAGAAGATGTGACTGGCATATGAAATGTAAAGTGGGTAAAGAGCCGTCTGAAAGGGGCATGGTAATTGCTTCAGCTGAAAGGGGATGTGCTAGACTGAAGGGGGTTTACCAGTACAGTTCCTTGAGTTTCTGCCTCAAAAATTATTCTGCTTAACATTTGCATTAATGATCTTGGCACAAAAAGCAGGAGAATGCAAAGGAAATTTGCTGATGAGGCAAAACGAGATGCTATCATCAATCTAGAAGAGGCCAGGGTATCACACAGAAAGATTATAATGACCTTGAAGACTGGAGTAATGGAGAAAGGATTTGATTCAGCAGTGCAGACTGTACGATCATGCTGCTGGGGACAAGGGACAACAGTAGCAGCCGTTCCAGTTTGGGAGGCTGTCGGCTAGAAATGTCTGGGGCAGGGAAAGACTCGTGCTACAGATCACAAGACTGTGACAAGACCCTGGTGTTACACGACACGAGAAGAGTCAAATGCAATGAGCTTGGGTTGAGGGGTTAGGAAAATGAGGGACTAATCTGTGTGAATGCATCAGAGTTGACACCAGGGGTGGAAAAGAGGTGTGGTGGACACTGTGGGTATAAGGACATATGGCTAGAAACTGGCTGGGAATACAAATAAATGGGAAATTAGATTTCCACATGAAAGTAGTAAGTCTCTCATGCAGGTTTCTGACCCAAGCAGGGCAGATAAAAACCAACCACCACTCAAATGGGTATCAGTCCCACTGTGCAACCAGCATGCTCGAGAAGCCTGCCAGATCAGAGGTGTGATCTTCCCTCTGAATTTGAACTGGTTTGTCTTTACAAGGGCCTGATATTCATAGAGGCGTTTTAGAGTCCTGCTTTAAAAGGTGTCACTAACTGCAATGTTGTTTTGGAATCAAACCTTCTGCAAGGCTGTACAAATGCCGTCAGCCTGGGCGGACGGCAGCTGCCTGCTCTCTTATTCCCAGGACAAACACTAGATTCACGTGTTCCCCTCCACAACTGGAGGTGGTTTCAGTGGTTGTGGGGGTTTTGGTATGCGATTAACTGCTTCACTCTGGCCTGCTCAGCTCAACTGTTCAGTCTGGAATCACTGAATAATAGCACTTACAAATTTTTCCTCTTTCTCTGCCCTGAAGGTGCAGGGCTGAGGCAGAGTCTCTCGTAGTGCAGGCAGCTCCATCTCCTAAGCTGACTACTTGCTGCTTCTGCTCCCCAGGAGAGAATTTAGTTTTGTAGTGGCAACATTTTACTCTTCACATTCCCTGTGTTTACCCATCTCAGATCGCTGTCCTTGCTGCCACATCCCCAGGAACACGGTCACCTTCACTGCAGCACCTAAGTACATCAAATCTCCTTTGGGATCATCAGGGGTTTCTGTTTATCTCTTTTTGGTTTCTCTGTATACTTGGGTATGATGAGTCCCTCAGAGCTTCCTGTGCTGCCTCTCTGCTGAGTCAAAAGATTTTTATAACACTATTTTAAATTTTCAGGCTTTTTCTATTGACTTCCTCTTTCTCTGGAATCTCCCTTTTGAATTTACCAGCACCAGACTATTTCTGGGGTCAGCCTGTATCCTTTTCCTCTTGCTCCTTTCAACCACAGGATGTAGGACTGAATCACACTGTAGGCAGGATTATTTATTGGTCCCTCCTCTTCTCTTACTTCTATCCCCCCAGTCTGTAAACCTCAGCACCCCACAGCATCCCCCCACTCTCATGGCCCAGCCACAAAGCTGTCTCTTTGGACAGTTTCTTCCACTTTTCAGCTGAAGGGGACTGATTTTTCCTTCTGTAAATTCTCCAGTGAGAGCACAGAGGTTTATGGCCCAGCAGGTAACAAGCTGTCACATCTTGCCTTTGCTTTTAGGACCAAGCCTGGAGTAATGGCAAGCATTAGCCCTTTACCATCCTTTTAAGAGATGGCTCCTTCCTGCAGACTCCATGCCCTAACCCTGCTGGGTGTAATTCAGCAAGACAAAGCCTTCTCCTCCCAGGAGAGGTATGGCTCCTGATTCAAAGTGTGCTCTGTGGTGTGAAAACTACTTTCTACCCCAGACTAAATGCCTCAATGCAGTCCTAGGGGTGGGCTCCCCCATGTGCTCAGAGCCCCTCCAAAAAGCAGACCCTGCTACCCCTGAAAAGGCCTGGCAGGAAGATGGAGAGGAGTCCCAAGGGTGCAAAGAACTAGAAATAACAACACATAGCTAAGTCTTGCATCTGGGCCTGTCTTTTGCCCATAGAGCTATGTGAAAACAGTTTGACCTGTGATTTTTGCCACCAAGGACTCACCACAGCTGTCCCCACGCCAGGACTCTGTCCCCACCAACTCCCCATCACCAAGAGCAGCAGGCTGGGAGCACACATGGCAGTGGCAAATTAAGGGTGCTAGCCTCGTTCCCCACACACACACACACTCCTGAGGTTTGAGCACAAGTGCCAGGGATGCTCTGGGTAGGACACAAGAAGTTGGCAGCCGCCTCCAGCAACAGAGAACAAATATCTTGGGCACAAGAGACAGCAGTAGACCTTGCTGGCTCAGAGCGCACGAGGCTAGAGAGAAGCAAGGTAGCAAAGCAGCGAGATGCAGGGATGACTGCCTGTTTGCAAGGAAGAGGAAGAAGCTCGCTTGTGCATAATTCTGCAAGAGCAGTCCATGAAGGCAGGATGTGAACTCATCGTGCTACTGGTGACTGGACTCCTTAACAGCAGCCGTGCAGGGAGGAAAAGGTCAAGAGCAGATGACTCAGGGGTCAGCTACATGCACTGTGATGCCCACCTTCCAGGGCCAGGTTAACTCTGGATCCAGGCTAGGTGAATATGAACTAGCTGGTCTTTCAGAAACAGGTCCCTGGAGAGGACATGCTGTCTCTAAGGGCTAAACAGCATTTGCTCACTCCCACAGCTCAGATTAGGAGCACCCTGCTGAGCAAGAACATGCAGTTTCCCATCTAAGGTTTTTATGAGGGCAGGGAGAGCCCCTTGGGGTTAGAGCAAGTGGTTTTTCAGAGCAACACAAAACAGGGCTGGGGAGAGTCATCAACTTCTACACAGAAGATCAACAGTCAGCGTCACTCCAGGAACAGAATTCCTCGCTCTCCAGGTGATCTACCAGCATTTCCTCACTGCTGCAGTATTTTTTTTTCCATTTTTTGCCGTTGTCTGAGACCAGAACAGTGTGTCTTACCCAGCATGAAAACAAAGGATTAATTTGTTCTTTCCTCCTTGCAGTGACCCTTGTAGACTGTTCTCAGGCCTCTCCCACCCTCTTTAGACGGCACACCACAATTCTTCCACGCTCTGCAAATTTAACAGGCCTACGCTTGTTTCAGATAGCATTAATGAAAATATCACATAGCACCAGACCCATGGGGTCCCACATGCTTCTGGCAGTCATGGATGAAATCCACTCAGAAGGCCATTTTCACAGTCTGATGATGACAATGATGTGTCAGAACTATTATAGGGGGTTTTTTTGTAATATGTGGAGCTAGCTCATACCCACGGGACTGAGCTGTTTGTGCAATAATCACTTCTCAGAGCACAGTACTTGCACATTTTGAATCCCCATCAAAAATTATGTCAGGTTAAACTCCAGGAAGGGAATACAAGCAAGCTGAGGCTAGTGTGGGAACATACAAATTGGCAGAGATTCCCAAGGAGCAATGCAGGGTTTCTGAGCCAGGTCTTTCCGAGCTGTTGTAGAGCAGGTCTAAGCTGTGCAGCAGAGCAGCATTGCAGCACCATCTGCTGACTACTGCTTGCAGGTCTTCACCCTCATCAGTGGTGTTAGGCCACGACTGTTCAAAGATCGTGACAGCATCATCAGATAAATACCTCGCTCTTTGGGTAACAAATCTTGCAATTACCAATTAGAACAAGATACCTGTGTTCTCTTCCCTGCTTTGGGAAACACCAGGGCTCATGCTTCTCATAATTTCTTCAACTGAAACACAATCTCAGATGCTCCTCAACACAGCTGTAGCTGCCTGTTTTAAGAACTGGTCAGTTCTGCAAGGCAGTATGAGCATCAGAACCACCAACATACAAAGTTTAATTGCTGCAAATATTTATTTAGGTTTTAAGCAAACTAATGCCCGGGTGGGACTTCTCTTTGCAGTGCCCTCCCAGCAACAGCCCAGTACATCTGACTCCATCTGTGGTTGTGCAAGCATTTCTCCAACAGATCCCAGCTCCTATTGCCCCATAGTCTAATCCTGCAACACCCATACAAGTATGCAGGGACATGGTGCTGCACATAAGCAACACACAGCAAGAGTACCTGCGAGCCAGCAGGCTGAGAACAGCTTGTGCACATAGACTTCATTTTTAAGTTGGCAGCAGTATGACCCTATCTTTTTCTTCATTGTGATATCCAGGACCAAGTCCAAAGAAATAAATCAGTCGTGCATGTGGAGCAGTTCTCTTCCTCTATACCCCATATCATGATGCAGCTCAGTTATGACAGCAAAAGGAAGCCCCAGCACATGTGGCAGAATGAGGTTACAAGCCTAACTATCTGTGGCAAGATACAAAATAAAATTTAAAAAAAATAGGAAACAGGAACAGAAGAACCAGGGAAATCCCAGCACTCTTCCCCAACTCCAAATCCAAGAATGCCATGTTCAGAATTGTTTTGTACTGTTTTCCTCTAGGACCATTTCCTATCTCACCACTGTCCAAGTTCTGGCCAATGCCACCTACCCAACACTGGGACCTTGACAGCATCTGCCTCTTCAGTCTGACATCTCTGACAGCTTCTCCATCTCAGACAAGGCTCTTCCCAGACAGAGCAGACACTATGCATGTAATAGCCAATAGTCTGCAAACATCTCATATCAGACAGAGCTGTGAAGAGAATTGACACACCCCACCCCCACTGCCAACTGAAGGCAGCAACTACTCGCAAGGCTGAGAAAACAGACAACAGGACACCACTGCAGATCACAGTTATGTGCATCTTGCCACATAACTGTCATGACTGGCAAAAGTCTGAGAACAGAGCTGGCTACAGATGCTACCCTCACTGTGCTCTCAGTCTGTTCCAGATAGGTACAGAGATTTGTGTGTTTGTTTTTAGAACTTGCCTTGTTAACATTGTTGTAATATTGACACAACATTCAGTTCAGTTGTTGTTAGCAAGTGGAAATTGAAGCTTTTTATTGAATGTGGGTTTTTTTAATCTTAGCTTTTAGAACAAGATACTTAACATTAATATTCATTTTTACATTACATCACACGCTCAACTGTGCTACTACTTTAGCTACAGCTGCATATTGTCTGCCTCCCCAGAAGTCCTCAGACTGAAGATTTACTGTGAAACACACACTTAAACACACACAAAATGCAAGTAGGTTTTACTAACGAGGCAGACATTTTGCTGCATACACCTCTCCATCAGAAACAAGTCCAACTTTAGCAGACACCAACAGCATCTTTTGTCTTTGTCTAATTTGGAAGCTGTGTTACACGGAACTGGGAAACAAGTTAATGTATGCAAAGTTTGCTGGAGCGGCAAAAGCAACAGAAAGTGCTTGATCTAGTGAGAAACTGTAAAGAGAACAGAAGCTTTGCATTCCAAACAAAGGATTCCCCCAGGAATGAGAGGTATTTGAAGATGTCCACTTCTACATCTGGAATTAAAAGCTGAGATTTCTCACAGAGAAATGCAAATCAATTAGGCGAACCAAGCAATGTTTGGGGAGGAAAAGGAAAATATTTGGCAGGCAAACACTAAAACGTTGAGCAGCTCTGGGGGAGTCATCTCCCATGGACCAAACCAAAAACATAATTAGTCTATTGTGTAGGTAAACACCAAGCTCACATACAATTTTTTTCTCATCCCAAACATCTCCTGGACACTTGCTGCCTAGCATCCTTTCTACAGAAGCACAGTACCATACTGATAAGTCAGTGTGTAAAAACACCTGGGGGAGGAAGGTTTAGCGAAGTATAAAGTGTTTCTTCAAAAGTGCATAAGTAGTAAACAACACTCCTCTGGGTTTGTACGTTTACCATTGTACCCAAAGACACTAGCCATTTTACACTGGCAATTTTAACGCTCCCAGCTTACGTTATCTGCTTGGAAGCTGAATGGCACCGCTCTAACTATAGCACCATGTCTCTTAATGCTGATGCCTGTCAGCAGACTGAGCTGCGCAAGTGTCCCTGTATAGATGCATTTTGCAGCAGCCAAAAAGATGGCCACCAGGTTCTACCAGTCTGGTAAGGAAACAAGAGGCTTCAAATGTAGATCACATCCGAGTCATGCTGCTGAACCTACAGGCAAATCAAATAGGAAAAATTAGTTTCGCCCTGAACTCCTACTTAAAGCAAAGTAACTCCCTTTGGTCCAGTTCTTCCTTCACCTCTGACTGTAGCCTTTTGCAAGATGCTCTGCAACAGCTTTTTCTTCCTTCTTAAAGAGGCATATTTGCCTCACATCAGCTATTTGGATTAGGCTAATCTTAAAAGTTGCTTCTGTTGCTTGCATTAGAAAGAGCTGCTTCCTCATTTGTTGCTACACTCAGTTGCATTCCGTCTAGTTCTAAGCGCACAACCCTGCAGATTCAGGTCTTGAATGTTATATACTAGAGCCTCTAACTGACCCTAAAATCCCTCAGTTTTGTTCATATAAAGCAGCAGCAAATACATCAAGCTTTCTTTAGTCCCAATACCTTGCACAATTAGCATTGCCTAGAGAAAGCTGATTTTCTTCCCACTGTTCAAGACCACACGCCCTTACAGTTCTTGAATGCATACTAGGTTCTCCATTCTAGTAAAATTTAAAAGCAGGTCATTTTTTCATAAGACCCAGCTCATTAGGTCTTCAGGACTCTGACAGGGGAAAATGTTGGAAGAGAATTGAACTGTTGGAAGTCTTGGCATTTACTGGTATCTTACTCCCTGCCCCTTAAAACCAGAAGACAGGCACAGTACATTTTAAGCTCTCTATAGCTGGGAGCACATTCTCATTTCCAAGCCTGGTTGATACAAATAAAATTTAACACAGATCCCCCTACTGCTTTCAGGCATCTCCGTTTCATTTACCAAAGCTTACAGCTTTGCATTACAGCTTAGATCATAAGTGTGAAAAAACAGGTGGCCTCAAGTTATAAACAGTCCCAAATGCTGCACCAATGCAGGGTCTCCAAACCCAAGCAACAGCCATGCATTGACTCATCATTTGAGAGGCTGTGACAGAACTGGACAAAACACGTGCCTAAAGCCAGACTCTTCACCTCCCTGAACTCTAAACTTTTAGTCAACATTTGGGAATTTACTTACAAATCTGATTACCTTTATAATCTGTTTTCTGGGTCCTGTGCCCACACTGTTGGCAACCAAGGAATCTGCTTGAAAAGATGACTTTTCCACTGGCACTGTGTGTTGAATTTTGTTGGTACAAGGCCAGCTGCTTGTAGTATTTAACAAGTAAGCAGGGAAAGGTCTTTGAAGATTTATATCCAATGAATCTCCAGTTTCGAAGGTTTTCATCCATGATGGGGTCTTTAAAAGAAAAGAACACATGGAAATTTAATGCCCTCTCTATATCAACACTCATTAAGCCAAAAAGAACATCAGATGCGTTGTCAGAAAATAAAGGCCATCTTCCCTCATAATGTTTCCAAGCCTCCCTTCTTTCTCCAAAACCATTGACTCAGAGCCATTTTTGCTACATGTGGAACAACCTAGAAAGACAAAGCCAGCCCTATTCTTGCACTGGTTCAGGAAGAGGCTGGAGTATTTATATAAATAACACAAAACTTACAACAAAAATCTGGGTTTAGTTCCTCACTTCCCTAAAAAAAAAATACACCAAGACTTTTATGACTTTCAGCAACCACAAAGCACATAAATGAGAATGTGACACAAACTATGAGGAACCACATTTAAATGTGTTAAGTTACAACAATTTAGTTTGCTCCAAGATCTTAAACCCATACTGTGATTTCATAACCTGTAAAATAAGATGATTATTTTTTGCTTATGGTACTGGTATCCCGCCCAGGAAAAACTTCTTAGATTTTGTTTTGACATGAATTTTCCTTGTCTGTGTTCACGCTTTAATATTTTTACTATCAAGGATACTAAAGCATGTGCCTTGAACTGAAATACAGCAACTACCTTTGGCACACCCACACTATTATTTTATGGTTCATGCTGAAAAAAGTGGCAGGTATTTAGGGTACATACATTTCCTAAGGAGCGATCCAAGGATCCCAGTACTTCATTCCAATGACAGTTAAGCCCAGACTGTTTTTCTTCTAATTTCAAAGCATGAATTTCAGACTTCAGTTCTTTCAGTCGATCTTCGAATTTTCTGCTCTTTTCCAAGTAGTCCAGCCTGTAGTCCACACATTGGGGACAAAAAGCTTATTGACATGACATAGGTCAAGAAAAAGGTGTGTGGAAGGAGGAACCAGGAAGTTCTTTGTTTCATTTTGGGTTTTTGATAGACAAAATGAAGACTGGCACGTGTCAGCCTGACTCCCCTGACCCAGTGAGAAGAGGGTTCACTTCCACCCTTCCGCATTCACACACTTACTAACTTTTTACCAAGCATTTCCTTCCAGACCAAGAGGGGAAAAGCCTCTCCATGCATTAGATCAACGCAATACCACACTTCAACACTAGAGGGAAACTTCTGTCCTCTCACATGCTGTTACTCCGGCAAAGTACTTGCCCCTGACATAATCTCTCCAGGACAAAAGGGTTCCGGACTTGTCATGGCTTGATGCCACCAGAACACTCTTCCTCTGTGTAAATAACTACTCTTACACAGACATAATCCACACCAGATCAGGGAAAGGCCTCCAGCCGTGTGTACAAGTAGGAGACAATCCTGAGTTGTTAAAAGGATGAACCGTGATTCCCAGAGATTTTTTTTTTTTTCCTTTCTGTACTTTCCATGATTAACATTCTCATTTATTTACACCATAAGCATACTGATACCTCTCTCTCTCTATCTCAAAGGACAGTCTCTTGAGGTCAATGTCCTTCAAATCCAGCTTCATGGATCCTTTGTCAAAGTTGGCATCTCTGGTGTCAGCTGGCAAGTATTGCGGATACTTGACCATGTGCTGAAAGAGGCAACACAAGCTCTGTCAGTAAGATCTGATTGTTCAATTTTGGGTTTATCTCCCCAGCTTCTGCAAGAATGCCATGCTGAGCCATTTCATAAGTTACCCATGGATTCTGAGACACACAGATGCTCCTGCAGCCCTTCCCCTCTACCTGAGTGGCCCCAGATGAACTGCTGACATCCACAACCCACAGACCCAAGGGCAGAGGAGTATCCTGGCTGCAACATTCTTATCTATTTCAGCAGAGAATGGAAATCCATTCTCAGCAAGACTGGAGCAGAAGAGAGAGCTGGTGCACACAGCCTTAATGCTGCCTTCTCGAGAGACAGCCTCATCTGCTTTGCCTAAACACACTCTTGGGCAATTTGCATGCCAGTATAACACAGCTGGCTCAGTACAACAACATCCACAAAGTATTGCCTGACTGACATGGCACAGACTCAGTACTAGGCATAAATGCAGGCAAGACAATCTCTGCACCCTAAGTCCCATCACCAGTCCTGTTTTTAGCTTTTGTCTTGCCTTTCTTATCACCCTGACTCACTGTCCTGAACAAATACAACTTCCATCCTAGCTACATGGTGTTTAAGCACCAGTTGGTCCAATAGGTGTTTGTCCCCCAGCTGGATGCAGACATGCCACTACTCAGCTTGATGGGGGCTATAAAAATGCAATCAACATCTGACTATCTCTGAAGATGAAGTGGTGCCCAGAAGAGCAGAAACTTACAGGATAATTAAGCCTGGTTATGTCTACGAGTTTCTGTTTTGCTTTCCGTTCAGCCTCTCTGGCTTCATGCAGATCTTGTTTTAGATGCTCTGCTTCCTTGGCTCTGTAAGACAAATATCCTGATATGACTGGTTGATGATTTCCAGTATAAAGCAACACATGGATTTCAGAGCTATGCACCTCACTAGCTTCCAGAGAACAAGATCCATTACTGTGAGTGATTCCTTTACCCAAAGACACTTGTGGTAGGATGGTCACATGGAGAACTAACTGAACACAGCATGACGCATGCTTTCAAATACAATCCTGCACAAACTGGCTGAATTAACATGTTTTTCCTACTCCTAATTTCCATGGGCTCAGTTATGACCTGCTGATACAGATTGTCTAGGCTGTCAGAGATCCTCCCTGAGGTAGGGAGAGGTGCAACATATCTGCTCTTTATTTTGGCAAGCTTTTTGGCAGTATCTTAAAACAAGCAAAAGGCCCTTAATAGCAAGGTTAAACATCATCTGTCAACACTGGTCTACTCTGCATCTTCATGCAGCACAGTGTTATGGAACATGGTAACACTTAGAGTGGTTTATGTTCCACATGAGTTTACCTGGTTTACACCTCTCAAAGATGTGAAAGGGATACAAGACACCATCCCTTGGTACTAATGAATGAAAACAGCCTCATAACTCACAGGGTATACAGACTGGTAAATTCAGATAGCTAAGTAGCCAGTGCTCTTTTGACAATGCTAAGTAGAAAATGCTTCTGCATTCTGGATCTTTAATACAAAACTTCTCTAATGCCTTGCACCTGATCCTCTGTAAAATTCTTGACCTGCATCACAACCACTGGTACCAGGTGGAACAAACAAGATGCAAGAAGCCTTAGTCACTCTGAAGTGTTTCTTTGGGAACAACCCTCCCTCATGGGCTTAGCTCTGAGAAAAGCAGCACGCACTCCACCCAGGCATCTCACTAGAAACCACACAACCTCACTCAAGCAAATCTAACCTCCGGTCAGATTCCTTCACCAGCTTCACTGCTATCAGCTCTGCCTCCCGCATCTTTTGCTCCATCAGGCGTTTCTCCTCCTTGGTTTTCAGAGCCGTGATCTCCAGCCTCTGTCGTTCTTGCTCAGCTTCTGCAGCATTCTGGGCCAGCAATTTTGCCTCTTCCTCTGCAATCTGAGCTTTCTCAGCCAGCAACTCTGCTGCTTCCTGGGATCGGAGCTAAGAAGAAACAATTTTTCTTAGTTACCCTGTCTAGCTTCTACAAAATCACCCCTGCAGACAGTCAGGAAGAGGACATCTTTCCCCAAAAGATCAAAGTGATAAGAATATTATTCCTTAAAATAAGACGTATAGTAAACATAATTGTAGGATCTGGTGTTCCTCCTCTGCTCTGGAACTGCCTAACTTCCTTCCTGCCTCTCACCTCCACAAAGCAAGGAGACACATTTGTTTAGAGTTGGACAAAGACATCAACCAAAAATTGAGTTGGCACCTTCAGTTGCCAGTGCACCATGCCCCTTTCTGCCAGTTTCAGCTCCAGGATCACTTCCTTTCTTCCCTCTTTGCCTGAAGAAAGCACTATGAACCAAATACAAGAAGCAAATGGCGGTTATGGCAGATCAGTTTTCCCGGGTATTCCAGCATGCCCTCTCCACCAGTGGTCAGAAACTCTCCAGCCTTGTCTGAGCTATAATTCCTAGTATCTCACAGGAGCCGTCAGAAGAAAAAAAAAAAAAAGGCTTCCAAACCAAGAAAGCCCATCAAGCACAAGAATATTCAGAATAATGTGCTACTCACCAGGGCCTCATTGGCCTGCCTGGCTTCATCTTCCAGCTGGAAAAGACGCCTTTCCAGCTCTTCTTTGGCTCGCTCAGCTTCTTCTCGGAGCTGCTTCTCCCTGGCCAGCCTTTGATTCTCCATCTGGAAATAGAATGAGCAACACCACGTTTGTGGGTTTGCACAAGAATCTCATCTGGGCCTGAGGCACCACAGCAAATGAATCTAATGAAGAACGGACTGCTCTCTAGCTGGTGGACTGATATTCACCAGAGATGCAATACTGAAGCTGCTTGCACTTTCCAGCACTGAACTCCTCTAACAGGTAATACTGGTTATTTCAGACTGCTGGGAGAGCACTTGGATTGATCGGTTATGTACCCCAAATCTTTGCAATCACTTATTCAGTTTCACAAACATCACTTACATCCTCAGATGCTGCATACACACTAGAGCTGTTCCCACATTCAATCCTGCTGCACTTTCTCACCTCCCACACACATATTGATGCAATGCATGGACAGCAAGGGTACCAGCTGGAATAATAATCAGTGTTTTCAACAATAGAGGAGCAGAAAGAATCTACCTTTTTTCTAGCTTTTTCTTCCCTGGCTTGTGCTTTCATTTGCTGGATCTCTATTGAGTCCACTTTTCTTCTCCTCATAAATAGGTCATGGTTTCCAATGCATAACTGCAAAATCTGGATAAGAAAAGCAAAGCAAATGCGATTTTGATGTCCTTGTGTCCCAGCCAGAGGGACAAAGAGCCCCACATTGGCCTCACAGGACTTAAGCCAACAATTCTAACTTCAGCACAAGTGCTGGCAGTTGCTTCCCTTCCAAGAAAATCAGTACCCAGGGCAGGTTCACACCCAGGTACATAATAGTTTAGAAAAGTTCATAACAGGATGAGGGGTTCCTTGTGTCCTTCATCTCTCTCTGGTTCCATTTTCCTGAATAATAACAGGCAACAGATCTAGGCCAAAAAGATGTAGCTGTGGGAGTGGTCACCTGTGATGGCCCCTCCACAAGCTCCTTGAGAAGTGACCCAGCCCCTGTGGTTGTTAGGAAGCAATCAGTGATGATACAGTTAGCCAGCTGATTAGGTCCCTTCCTTGTTACTTCTCCCAAAAAAGGAGAGGCAGTAGCTGATTAAGAACCCACACCAGCCAGTCACACAGGCAGATGCTGCAGTGGCTTTGCACCTTTCCATACACTACATCCTCCTGTTCCAGCATCTGGAATTCCCTTTGTGATTTGGGCCTTCTTTCACACCGCACTTTCCACCTATCATTTCCCCTTCCCAGAGAGGGCAAACATATGCACCCTGATTCCCAGACAGAACAACCCTCAGGAAAATATGTGCTGCACGTCAATGCTCCCTGGCCTCCCCACAGGTTTTACAAAAAATATTTCTCACTCAGATATCAGTCAGTATTACCAGGCTCAGTTGCAAAGAAGGAAAGCAGGACACTTACCAATTTGTTCACTTTGAGTTGAGAGGAAAAGAACTTGAAGACTTCTGCTTTTTTGTCAAGAGGTTTAATAGTTAACTACATAGGCAAAAGAAAAAAAAAGAAAGGAAACACAGTAAGAAGGAGGAAAAACAAAGCTGAAACTATTAATACTAATGCAAACTTTAGCTCATCTCCACTTCTCTCCAGGGAAGCAGTGATTTATGCCACAAACATGGAGCGAGTGATGCAAAAATGTTTTGCTTAAAAGAATCAGAACCAGGGTTGCTCTTACACAGGTTCCTCATCTGCTTCCATAGCAGACTATGTTAGAAGATAAAGCCTCCCACAGACCCACCCCGGTGCCAGTCTGGGTGGTGGTTTTCACAATAATGCCACCTGTGCATTGCAAACTATACTAAGAACACTGGAACATGCACTGGTTATCAGGAAAACAGAATACATTACTAATCCCCAGAAGTAATCATGTTCTTCAAATTAGGAAGATGTCAAACACCTCTCTGAATACCAGTCATTGCAAGTGTAAACAAAATGTATCAAGGGCCTGAGGGATTTCTTCTGACTTAGTATCTAAGTCCTGGAGCTCTTGCTTTCTCACATTTTCAGTCCTATCTCCCAAGCTGTTTCCAGAGGACATGAAGAGCGTTCATGCTGCCAGGTCAGTACACACTGTTTCAGTTCATATGTTGTGCTCGGTTTGGCTGCGTAACAAAATATGGCTCCATTCTTTAAGATCCTGTTTTCTGTGACTCATGGGTTAGCTAGCACTCTATTCCTATATTTCCTTTACAATGCAATGTATAATTTCAGACCATTGGAGTCACCAAGATCATAACGTCCTACAGCTTGTTTCGCTCCATAGGTAAAAACTGGTTGAATGTATTGCCTTGGGAGGAACAGGGCTGTGAATGTGTCACTGAATTTAATGGAGCTTTAATATAGGGCTGCCCATTTTCCCAACAATAGGGAGTTAAAGCAGCTTATTTGCAGACAAGAGGGGAAGTTTAGTGTCATGCAAGGACCAAAAACCTCCTGTAGGTTGCCTTGCCTGATTTAATGTAGGCACATTTAACTCTGGACAGCAAATCCCATCCTCAATGTCTTTCAAAAGATCCACAGAGAATGGAACAGGCTGTGCTGTCCTTTGGCTGACAAATTCCAGGTATTCCAGTACCAATGTAGTTTTTCTAGTTTTGTTTTTCTGATCATAGCCTTCCACGTAGCCACATGATTTGTAATGAGACTAAATTTAACCCACTCCCCACTGTACTTTCTACAAGTAGAAGATGGGCCCTGAAATCACAATGAAATTGCAGTGGTAGGGTTGGGCTGAAGACTGAAATCATGTGCTGACAAACTGGCAGAATTCAGGCAGAGAAACACGTGTTATCTCCCTGCGTGTCTCCTCTTGCCGCTGTGCTTCAAACCTCATGTCCAAGGACACCTTCTGCATGTGAAAGTGGCATTAAGTCTTTACAGATCATCCAATTCCTGCTGAGATAACTGAAGAAGCTAGTCACAGTGGCATTCATAATATCTACCTTTTTCAGAGATCAACACACTTGTTTTGCAAAGGACAAGCAGCAGGGAAGGAACCAGAATAGAGGGCTCCACAGTTTTGGAGAGCTCAGAGCAGCCTCTGGCTCCTAGGGGAACCAAGGTTATCCAGCGCATCTGAAAGGCAGGTCTGTTATTTTTATTTCTGTAACAAAGCTTCCTAGGATTTTCCCCTTCTCCCCCAAATTATTTAAACAGAGACAGCTTTCAGCCTGTTCCAAGAATCCCAGTCCACACCCATGCCCATATAAAAAGAATAATATATCAAAGCCATCATACCTCTTTCTCACTATAGGAAATGTTTCTGATAGCACTCCACTCAAACGACTTATTTGGAGAGAACCTGTTATTAATGCTGTAGATATGAATACCTTTGGCATCAACTCCAAGTAGGAGATCTGTATGGTTTTTATTTTGCTAAAAAAACAATAGATATCAGTAAATGCAATTTATGGTGACATTAAACAACCACAGACAAGAACCACAGTTATTCCAATACATTTATATTTATCTGTATTTTTATGAAATTGATGTTTCCACAAAATATTATGAACATTGTCACTGTTAGCTAATAAACCCAGTCCTCTAGGTCGACTATAGCAGCTTAAACTTTTAGTCTATTTCTCCTTCTTCCTATTACATACCCAGAGCTACTCAAGACCTTTGTCAGATTGTAAAACATTAATCTTAACTGTTTTATTCACCTGCTCATTTAGCAGGCAAGTAAACCAAGTCAGGACAATCAGTACACAGCCCACCAACAGCACAGAAAAGCAGAAATCAGGAGTCCCAGTTCCAAACTCCCTGGAGGATTTTAAAAGGACAGAACCATCATCTACAGCAATTGAAAACTGCTAAAATAAAACACTTACAGCAATTGGAAAATAATTGACACCATACATTTCCAAGTCTTGAGCAATTTTCAGGTAGTTCATCTCAGCTTCATCCCTAGAGAATAAGGCCGTGATTATACTTGGAGATTCCTTTCCAACCTTTCTCTCCTAGCTGACCCTACATTTCCCACTTAAAGAACTGGTAATCTGGTCCTTTGTACTTTCTTTAACTTTGCCATCTTACTCTCAACAATACAAAAAGTATAAGAACAGCATCTACAGAATACAGACAGTGAAGCTGTACTTATTTCGAACCATGTATAGTGTATTCTTTATTAAAATTCAAGTCCAGTCTTATCCTTGTGTTAGTTTTGCCACTCCGTCATTATTATGTCTTGGAGACCTACCCTACCATTGTTTTCCACGACATGACAATATTTCCTTCAGGAAAGAGAGTTCATTGAGAAATGAGTCCTGAACGAATTCTAAACAGAGCTTTGGGCAGAGGCCAAAGAAGGGTAAGAATCTCTCCACCCACCGTTCTTTTCTCTTCAAGGTGAGGCATCAATAAATCTTGAGAAAAATATTCAGTAAAAATAGTGCTAAGAAGCATCTAGAACAGCCAAAGAGAAATTGAACCGCAATATTAGGAAAGGCTGCCTCTGCGTGCCAACAGCTCCTACTTCTTGTTTAATTGAATTCCCAGCCATGTTGAATGTCTTGAAGTAGCTGAATGTCCACATGGACAAGCACCAAAACTCAGTCCTGGAACTATGATGCCATGTCTTTACTCTTTTGGTTCCTTGCCAAGTATGCTGACACACTTTTGAACCATGATTTTCACAAGGTATAAAATATGAGATGCATTGTTTTTATTCTAGGGGGAGACTGGTATGATATGGCTCTAGAAAGGCAGCTCCTGCATAGGGCAGACACACCAGCAACTCCAGGTAGCTAATGGCCTTAAATGAAAAGGCTAAACTCTCAGCACTAACTGCAAATTCAACACAGGTCAAACTTTCTGCAGGAACTTCTCTGCTGGCATACATGGACTCTGATGACACAGGACTCCTGTTTTAGATATGTTAGGTTGTGAAGCTCTGCAAGAGCCCTCAGCTTCTTTGCTCACTTCAAAGCAAGTCCAGTTTACAAGCACTTGGAGCCCTGCACAAGACACTTTTTACCCCAGATGAGTTGGTGTTTCTATCCTTAGTTATAAATTAACCTATTAACATCACAGCTTGGAAACCAGTGTTTCTTTGCTTACTCTACAAAAGCCAAACTTCACTGAAGACAGCAAACAACCAGTTACTGAAATGTATGGGATTTCCAAAGAATTAAATTATTTCAATACCTGGCAATACCCCTGTGCTCAGCATACCAAGCAGTAATCTTTTCTTCCCACATCTCTGCTGTCAGCTGATACTGCCTGAGGACCTACAGAGAAAGGAAGGAGTTTGGTTTCCTTTGAAGATACAAATACATGTGCTGCCTCTCCCAAACAACACGAATGCAGCAATGCAGTTCACAGCTCGGTCATTTTGCCAAGTTCAGGGCAGATAAAAACAGTTTCTAATGCTCTGGTTAATCCCACAGCAGTACCTGTGTTGCAAAGAGTAGATCCAAAGATTTGATTTTATACAGAATACTTACCCTTTTGGGTAAAAGTTCATCATGGGCTAGAAAGCCTGGCTCATGAAAGTTTGGGTCATAGTCACCATACTGTCCCAAAAAGAAGAAAAGAAACTTCAGTTTGTTAGATGCAGAGTGCTGAAGAACTTCTTGCTTGCATAGTTTGATGCAATCACTTGAGACCATTTTTGTTTGGTTCTCCTGTAGACAGGGTAACACGTAATAAACAGGCTCCCCTCATCGAACTGTCCATGGAATTTACTTTCAGCCCTTGTGCTACACACGTGGCTCCAATACAGCCACTAAGGTGGCCTATAACCTTAGACTTCAGTCCTAGCCTGCAGCTCTTGGTAAGTGCAGATATGAAGGAATCTCCCATGATTTCATAGCCTCCTTTGAACTACAGGCTATGTTCAGGAGTATAAGCTCCCCTAGTCCTATAGCCTACGGCATATAAGCTGGGCTTCTGCAGAGGGCCAGCATTGCTAAGAATTTGTGTTCACCTCCTACCATTGTATAAGTTTGGCTCTTGGTGACATGAATTGAACTGTGTTCTGGGAGATACTAAAAAACCATCATGTTCTTCCACTGTGACTTCTGTTATCAGCACCTGCTGTATCCATGGTCATTTTTTTAAAACAGGAAATAATTCTAGCTGGCAGAATGATTACATTAACATGTTAGGTCCAAAGAAATCCCTGAAGTTGCAAAAGCATAGTAGATAATACCAAAATCCTTGTAGTAGCATCCAAATCTTGCTTTTCTAGCTGCGCTTGTACCTACCAGGATGACCTACTTATTTAATAGTAAATTTTGACACTGCTGCATTTTACATACCAACATGTATATGTGTTGGTTAAAAGAAATTAAAAAAAAACAACCAAAAATCAATAAAAAAGAGCACTTCTGTGACAAACCTTGGCCTGAACAGCATAAGAAGCCAGTAAAACTGTTGCTTCTGGAGAACAATAGATCTCCTCATCCAGTATTTGCTTCTTAACCTAAATCAAAAGGAAAAGGGAGCAAGTTACAAGAACCACAAAGCCAGGACTTAATGTCAAGCTTGAAATGAAACTAGACATGCCCAGACTATAACTTGGCACCAAACATCACCGTTATGAGTTAACAGCAGCAACAATAAAATGGCATTCAGAAACACAGGAAGCCTTTACTTAGCATCACATTTAAAGAAAAAAAAACCCCAACTTTTGAAAGTCAGTGTCTTAATTCTAAGTTCATAGAAATGTCAGTCAGCTATATCCACACATTTATATAAGAAGTCCTGAAAAAGAATGTGTTATAAAACATGAATTTTATTGTCTGCACTTCATTCCCTTTAACAATTCTTCTTTTTCTTCATTTCTTTGGAAAAGTTAGCTTTACAACATGTAAAACATCAAATTTTATGTTGGAAGGGACCTCTACAGGTCATCTAGTCAAAGCAGGTCCAACTAGACCAGACTGCTCAGGGCTGTACAGCTGACTAATATTGCCAGGGACAGAGACATACTGAAAACCATAACAGTATGTTCTCAAGCTTTCCAGAATGAGAGAATAAAGGAGACCCCACAAAGGGAAGCCGATTAATGGAGAACTTAATTCATTCAATTACAGTGGTCTAAGCACAATCAAAACATAGGGGCTTAAAAATAAAAGCCCAGTATAAATGGTAAAGGGTCTTTTAACATTCTTTTCATTTTAATAATCTACGGTGCTACCAAGATCAGAGGCATAATAGTTTGTAGGATGTTGCTTGATTTTAAATCAGTTGGGTAATTTTTACTTGAAAACCTAAAGAGGGAAGGGGAAATTAATCTTCACAAATCCTCCTCTCAGGTGTAATGTATTTAGCCTACTAACAAGCACAAGACAAGAAAATTTTGCATAATACAGAGTCTTAAACATTTCCAAAAAGAAAAATTACTTGAGATAGCAGTGAGCTACCTTCACAAATACACTTTGGCACTGTAGGTACTGTGAACTGAAATGAACCATCATGAAAGTTTTTCTTTTAAATTTAGTCTCTGGTGAGCACAATATATGAACCTGAGTTATCGTACAGGGAAAATTCTTTCTAAGCTGTTAAAATGGAAAGAATGAAAAGACTGAAAAGAATTTTCTTCCAAATTGGAAAGCTCCAGCCTTCATACTCCATGGTGCAAATCATACATTTCAGAACTTAGAACAACTTAAGATAAATTCCCCATAAGTGTCTGGGGGTTCTTTCCTGATCGGTTCTTACAAGGACATTGTTGTATTTCTTTATGAATGAGCAAATAAACTAATCTTTACACAGACAATATTTAGCTTTAGTCATTTACATTTATTCACACATCTTGCAAAAAGCTGTTATGCCACATTAATTTGCAAAGGTCTGAACAGTCAGTAGAGCTGAAATCTGTAGGCATCCAGATGTCCGTACATGTTTTTCTTATTAGCATCCAGGTGTGATCTTAAGTTCTTATAGTCAGGAAACTTTGCAAGTTCAAATTTGTTTCAGTCTTGTTTTTCTATTTTGGAATGAAAAGAATTTGCTAATTGCATTATCTGCTAGTCAAGACAGGTTCAAGGAGAAAAGAAAAGCGAAAAAAAATCAGGATTAGAAGACTAGGAAAAGAGTTCTGCCTGTCTCATCCCTTTCCAAAATTAGTTTAAGAAACAAATTGCCAAGTGGTTAAGGGTTCTGGATGAAGTTCTAGTTAGTGTATTAGCCCTTGGAACAACAGCATTTTCCCATTACTTCATTAACACATCCTCCTCAGGGAACAAGTGTATTTACTGTGTTTGTTTACAGATGCAGACTGAATTTATTCCATACACCCCATCTACCTGCACAGACACATACTGCTAAAAGCTACCAGAATAAAGCAACACACCACAAGGCTGTAACTTGCAGAGGACTCCACAGCAACTCAGGAGAGAAGCTGGATGTCACAGACATTGAAACAAACAGCTGACCAACAAGTGACCATCCAAAATTCAATGCTCCTATACCTATTGTTACAGCTACGGCCTCTTGCTGCAGCCATGGAGCCACAGCATGGCTTTTTCTGGTTGATGCATCTTTATTTTGACAACACAGCACTGTACTCCAAGAAATTGCTGCTTCACCTACTTTTTAATGGAGCCAAGAAAACCCTAACAATTTCTGGGACAAAAGAAAACCAAGTGGCAAATAAGAAATCTGCCTCTGCAAAGCTACTAGCATCAGTGCATGTGTGGGGTTAACTTTATTCCTTTTACTGGCTTCCATCTCATGGAAATTTGTAAATCTGGAAGAACCACCATGGTGTACAGACCAAGCTGTGTTCACACAGCTAACAACTCTGCTCTTGAGCACATTACTACTATCCTGCAACTCCTCAGTAGCTGCCCCTATGGCAGAGCTGGAATGGGTTCTGTTATCTGTAATGAAGATTTGTCAGGGCTGGGGATTTATTCTGCTAGCATGAGTAGCAGGTACCCAGTTCACTGGGGTAGGGAAGACAACTCCAACTGGCTAATCTGACTGGCAGAAGTCAGTGTGTGCAAGTCTGGACATTTCAGAATACCACCAAGGGAACAGCATTTCTCATCCAGGGCCTATCAGACATGATGATGCCTCCATACTTTGTGTTTGAAAGGATCACACATTGTGGTGAATCTTCTGTTTGAGTCGTAGCTGTCTATGCTGCTCCACTCCTTTTGAAACTTGCTAGATGAACAAACCTATATTTCACAATAGCTATCAAATTCTACGATCTTTTTTCCCTACAACCCAAAAAGAAGATTTAAGAAGGATAGGTTAGGGAGTTCTTGTTTTCTAGTGATTGTGCCTTCTACAGTCACACACAGAAGGCCTCCCAGTAACCACCTGGACTATTTTTAGGAACTCACAACTTTTAGTTTCAGGGATAGGCTGTAGTCACAGGTCTTGTTCCATCTGCAGCTGATATGGGTGAAGCAGCTTATTGTCCCCAACTGCTTATCACCATTCCTTCCCTCTTCTCCACCTTCACAACTGCCACTGTAATTGCTTGTGTAGTCACTCCTCCACACCATGCGTACATCTAATAACAGGTCTCTTCTAATTCTGTTCATTTTGAAAGAGCTAGGTTAGGGAATGGTTACACAAGAGATGACACCAGTAGGTCTAAGACAACAATGACAAGGAGCTGTTGAGACTCTCTTCATCCAACTTAGCTGCAGCCAGAGCAGACAAGATGAAAGTCCTCAAAATAACTTCTGAAGCTGATTAAAATGATGGCTTCACTTTTGACTTCTCAGCACTGACCAGTTAGGACAAAAGCCTCACAGTTCTTCAAGCAGTGCCAGCCTTGCATGGATTTTTTTTTAATACCTACTATAGGAGCAAAACAAGTCTGGAATATCCAGATGTGGAATTATCACCCAAACTGTTAGGTGTAAAAGTTATTTTACATGAAGCTACAGGTCTCAGCAATTTGACTCCCATTCCTAGCACAAACAGTAAGAGGAGCCATCAAGAGAACAAAAACCTGCAGAAGGCAAACAGCATTCACCTTACCAGTATACAAACCACAGCAGTCAGGAGACATGTTTCATAAAAATGACCTTTACAGAGACACTGATACAGCTGAAGCCAGCAGAACCATTCTGAGGCTAACAGCTGCCAACAAGATCAAAGACAATACAAAAGGACTGGTGTAAATATAGAAGGAATTAATGGTTAAAAACTGTTCCTGACCTGAAGGAAGAATAAATGCTGGGTAATTTCCTGTAACAGTTCCTCTTCTACCTTCTCTGGGTAGAATTTAGCCAAAAAGTGAAAGCTAATGGGATCTTCTTTGGGGATTTCTTGATCTAAAACCTGTTTACAGATAAAATAAAAGCAGGAACAAAAAATAGTATATAAATGTCTCAAAATAATATTCCAGAGGAAAATCAGAAAGCAGCCAATAATCCACTTAAAGCAGCCTTTCCATATTTTAGAAGGAAGGGCAATGCTGAGTTTTAATCTAATAGCAATCAGTGCATATAGCAGTGATCAGTGTGTGTGATACTTTAGGCCAAATGTGACAGAAGCAATCAGACAAATAACACAATGAACTTTAGTCTTAAAAAAATGATACCACCTAAAATTGAGTTGTCATGTAACACATTCCTTTAGCTCCTGTACTAAAAAAGTAAATCTTTTTATAAGTACAAAATTACTGTGATTCTTTGTTTTCTATACCTTTTTGTCCATCTTTAACCAGGTGCACATTCCTTTTATAGTGTACTGCAAGCCAAAGAACCAAGTCTCCCTTAAACCAAGTGCTCGGCACACCAAGTCAAACAAGTCCTTTCCCTTCCACTTCATCTAAAAGAGAAAAAGAAAATTAAGAAAAACAGGTATGTCTTGAATGAATTTGCTACAATTTAGACAAGGAAACTAGGCTACCATTTGCCTTTCTCCTATGAACTCTTATTTCACCTTTAGCTTTTCAATGAAATATGCCCACTGCTGTCTACAGCAAAGGTGAAATAGTTACAATGCTCTACCTCCTCTTCCTCTCCTCCAGAAGAATATTCACAGAGCAGCTGTAGTCATTTAACCACAGCACCAAGCACTTTATGAGCACGCGGAACGATGATTGTACTATTGATTTCCTAGGACACAGCAAGGCTTTACTAATATTTGTAAAAATCTTATTCAATAGTTTATACAAATTGGAAAGACTGAAAGAAGGCCAGGGGAAATCAAAGGAGTGTCAGGGCACAGTGCAGAAATGCCAGACAATGAAAGCAAATCCATCTTTCACATACCTCAGCTATTTCAGTGGCACCAAGCCAAGCCTTTATGCTACTCTGATTTAAATGAACAGGAGCCTGTCTTCTAGAGTAGTTTAGTAGCCTGGCTCCATAGAGAGCAAACTTTGATTAAAGGTCCCAAAATTCACACACGTATGATGCCTCATTTTTTCACTGAAGAAGCTGCACATCTGTTTCTTCTATTGGCTACATGTTAAAAAGATGATTTTGCCTAATTGCATGTGTCATCCACTAAAAACTTAATGGCAAAAAAAAAATTAAATTTTAGGCAATATTTGGATGGAAAGCAGGAAATCATCCCAGCAAAAGAGCAATATTTGGGAAAAAGAGAAAGATAGCAAAGGAAAGAATACATTAAGCTGGATTTGTTAACAAAGACTCTGATCTCTAAATCACATTTTCCAAATCCTTTATTTTCACAACTCTGCCTGCAAATATTCTAGATCAGTAAGTCACAGAAGTGCACTGCTTCTGACTAATCTATTCTGTCTCTGAGGGACCTAGTAAATTAAATACTAAATGCCCCACAAGACAGTCAAGTCTCTCATTAGAATTGCCAGTCCCACTGGACCTCAGTTTTCTAACTCAAAATAACTGTATGTCTTTTTTTTCTCTTTGCCTTTGCTGGATGATTAGGAATTAATCAGGCATAGTTCTGTCTCCTCAATAGTGCAGACCAATTCATTTAGCAGTTGGCCACTTGCTATATTTGTTTTCTTGCATATTTTTCTGCAGTCATGATTTCTCTATCCAATTTACTAGATAGTTGTAACAGAAGAAAAGTTAGCTTTTTCACTTGGTCATTTTTCTCTTCTGCCCAAAGATACAAAACAGCCACTGTAGTTAAAGAAATAAACTGGTGTTTACAAATGGCAAATTTTAAGAGAATGTCCCAGATGAACTGAGCACAAAAGTACCATTTTATAAATTATTTTATAAGCAACGTCTTAGGACCAGCTCTGACCAGACTGCTTTATCCAAGATGACAGTGTCTTAAAGAGTTGCGTTACTTACCAAAAAAAATTTTGTGGAGAAGTAGGTATACATACAAACAAGCCCTGCATCATGTGCTGGAATGCTTATAAAGAAAGCAAGCCTACTGCTAATTTAGCAGTGTCACAAATGGATTTCATAGAAACAGCTTTAAATTCTGAATAGTCAGAGTTGTTTAACAGAAGAATGCATCTGAGACTATGTAATCCATTGTTTATAAAAATAACAGTTCAGTTTTAAGACCATCCATGAACTGATAATCTGAACTTTTCAAATTTATGTTTTGCTAATACAAAGGTTAGTTTCCATCTTTCTAGCATTCTGCTGAGGACTCTTACCTCACAGCTGAACTCCATTTCAGCATCCACTGTTATAATTTTTACTTTAAAAGTCTTTGGTTGTTTCTTCTTCAGGCCTCGGATGGACATATTTTTTAGTTTATGATAGCCACACCTGAAATTGAACATGGGTTACATTTAGGGCTGGAAATTCAGTAACATTTTCTTGGCTAGATTCCAAAGTAAGATGAGTCCAAACTTGCAGAACAAAATCACCTTTAAACATGCATTTTTGTGTCCAAGACAGTAAGAAAGGAAGTTGAGACAAAAAAATTAGTTTGACCTTTAAATTTAGTTTGCTCCTTAAAATAAATTGCTCCAAAATGTCATTCCTGTCTTTCCTCAGACCTTGGCAAACATTGGGTTCCTACAGTACTAGAAAGAACATCATTCAGACCTTATATTGCAAGATCCTGGGGCCTGCCTCTCACTACAGCTGAGGACATCTAGGGAACCTGCAATCCAGCTCTCGTGCTCCATACAATCACCCACATCCATGCTATTCAGCAGTCTCTTGCAACAAAACTGCAACTGATGGATGTTTACAGTTTCATAAAAGTGATACCTGGCTTTTGAATAATGCCAACAGAATTATGACATTGCTCATCCCTTTCACATATCCAAGCAAAATTCCCTTTCTCAAAGGTCTCTGCAGCATGTACCAACACCGAACGCATCGGTGGAAGCTCCACTTGTAAAACACACAGTAGAGTGCTATATCATGTAGGAAAACCTTATGATATCAAATCCAACTCAATCCTTTTCCATCAGTTATGGCTCCTTGAGCAACTAACCTATTGAGTTTCTTTACAACAGAAGATCTTAACTCCCTGAAATGATACAAATCCCAAGAACATATGCAGTGAAATTCAGCCAAATTTACCATGTTCTCTTGGGCATACCAGCTCACAATGATGAAAGTTCTTGAGAACAGAAATTTTCCCAGTGGAGTTCTTGTGAAATGAATTTAATTTTGCAGAAGCCTACAGAAAATTCCTTCACAAATCTTCTATTCTAAATGCAGTTGACTGCATGCCATCAAGAAAATTGAGGATACATGTGCTATTTCCACAGCCACAAGGATTTTGTAGATACCATTCAAACCAAATGTTGAAAGTTGGGGTTAAATGATAGTGTGAATGTGCACTATGCAGTTCTTGAATGTTTATTTCTGAGCACGGGAAATCAGCCTGTAAAGTTTTCTTCCTCTTTTTACCTTATAAAAATAACAGCTCAGTTTGCACAACCTAGTTAGTATCTGTGAATTATATAGGTCAAGAAGAGACAAGGGCATTCTTGGTTTCCTACAATATAAGACTATTACAGTGTGGCAGACTTCCAATCTCTCCTTAAGTAATTCCAAAATAAAGTTCTAGTTTCAACTGAAAAGTTCCATTTGTCTGTACCTTCCAGGATTTTATAAAATATCTTGTCCTCGTCTTTGCTTCTGCTGAGCTCTAAATTGGCTTGCAAATGTATCAATTATTTTCCACTTACTTTGTACATGCCCCTCATTCAAAAATTTCAAGTAGCTAAACAGGAGATAAAATGTATATGGAAGTTTTTCTTTTCAAAGTGTAGGGGAGTTGAGGCAGAGAACAGATTAGTTAGTTACCAAATCATATGGACATCAACAGCAGAGTTGAGAACAAGTACTTGAGACAAATCAGAGTGGGGAAGAAAAGCTCAAGAGGAAATTAATCTTTCTGACACCACCAAGACCAGTTGAGGAGTCCTCTTGCTCCAGTTGGCTCTGGTAAAGCTTCTGCTGAAGTCTTGTTCAGTTTGGGGCAACACACTTCAGGAAAGATAGTGGGGTAACTGGAGAGAATCCAAAGGAGAGATCCAAGGGCTAGAAAATGCTCTGTGGCAAAATGAAAGTACTGGTTAGTGCAGAGAAGGGACAAGTGTGGTGAGACATTATCATGTCTGCTCTTCATGACCACAATGGTTAGGAAAAGGAATAAAGGGCTTAAATTGCAGACAGGTTGTGCACTGAGAAAATTCACTAACAATAAGACTATTATGATGCTGGAAAAGCGTGGGATGGATTTCCTATCTTTCTGATCTTCTATCCAAAACAGTGTGACAGTATCTGCTCCCTCAAGACTGGAGGGAACTACATGCCCTCAAAGCACTCTCCCCAAGCTGGTCCTTCTGCTGGTGCCTACTACCAGTCCCAGGAGAGGCCAATTCACACTACAAGATCAGTGCAAGCCAGGGTGCTTCACAGATAGGCATATCCAGAACCCAAATCCCATCAGCCCCAGGGTACCCCCTTGCCCTCAGGGAATTTTTTTTTAGAGTAATAAAAACAGATCTTGCCACAGAGTATGTTTCCTCTACAATTTAGGCAACACCTCAGTGCACACTACTGAGCAGACCTCAGGTCCTTTCTATTTAGCATAGAAAAGTGTTTTTAATTAAGGGGAAAGGAATATTTAAAAAACAAAAAATGGCCATAGTAGTATGGTGTAATGTGACTGCAGTAATACTGACAATAAAAGCATCATATGAAAGCATCCAAAACAGCAGTAATTATTCCAGTAGGTTTTTGATCTCTAATCTGCAAGCTGCAACACAGCTAACAGCAAAATTATATTTTAACCTGTTACATTCCAAAGGTCTTTCCTGTCCAGTTTTCTTCAAAACAGAGAATTACTGTAAATAATTGTACCATTGGATACAGCAGTTAAAGCACGAGAACTACAAACTACTATACAATACTGGAAACAACCCCTTCTTCTATTAGTTCTAGAAGAAACACCAATGGCTGAAGACAAAGGAGAAAAAAGCTTCATAATTCATTTTTAATATGTAATTTGAAACGGCCAATTGAATTAAACAGGAACTTGGAGTTAGGGCCAGTACAGAACATTCTCAAAAAGTTTCATATGGAAAACGCTGAACAGATAAAATTGAACAACTGCAGAAGAATGTACTAATTTTCTCAAAATATGACAAAAACACCAGAGCCCTTCATTTTGACTTTGAAGTTCTTTCTTTTTTCTTGTATAACCTGGTTGAAATGACAATATAATTTGTTCAACATTTCCAATAGCATTTTTTTTCCTTTCCAGAATTTTTATTCCATGGAAAAGTACATTCTGACTCACAGTGAAAAGGCATTTTTGAATATCAAATTTTCCCAAGAAACGTAAACTGCATTTTAATCGATAGCACTGGTAAAGAAATAGAAAAGGTTTTCGCACTGAATACCTTAAATGAATGTCAGATACTGACAACATAAGCAAAAGCACTTAACACTCAAGTTTTTAGAAAAATAACTTTTTCAAGTAAGAGAAATCTTGCCGAATAAGGCAATCTGGGTTTGCAATCTTTGGTTTAAATGCAAAAGCAATCCACTCTCTAGATCCCTGCTAATAACAACATTTAACTGTGAATCATGTGCAACGTGTTTCAAGATAGAGTTTCTGTCACTGAGCTCCAGTGATTTATTTCTGCAGTTGCCACAGGGATCTAAGCTCAAGACCCAGGATCAGAGCATGTCATAACCTTACCAAATAACGCATTAATCCAAAACAGGGTGGGGTGATAAAAGATTCCTGTCCAGCCAGAATCTGGGAACAGATAGTTCAGAAGCTGTGAATGTCCACAGCTTCACCCAGACCTTATGAAAACCAACAGAATGATAAAAGCTTTACTTGATGAGGGGAACAGAAATGCAGTAATGAGGAATATAATTCACAGGAACTAAACGCTCCTGACTCTGCCTTTTAGCATGTTCATGTCCAAGATGAAAGAACTGATACCCACCAGCTCTGACTGGATCACCGTCTTCTCCCTTCTTGACAATGAGAAGGTAGTGCCTGAGCAAAACGTGGGGGTGCAAGGGAAACTGGGAACAGCAGGCAATAGCAAGAAGAACTGGCAAGGTAACTCTTGCAAGGACTGATGCTTATCTGTATCACAGCACTAGATGGGCAGTCATGTTACACCACTACGCTGCACACTTATCAAAATGGGAAATAACCCACACATCAGATGACACTTACAGTATTAACTGAATAGTACCAAGAGAAAGAAAATGAAGTCACCATTCCCCCCAAAAAAGCTCAGTAAGTCCACAAGAATTCAGTACATTAGAGACAGACACAGAGAAATATCTCAACAAACAAGCTCTAATTAAAATTCCCAAGAATGAAAGTACAATTTACTTTCAGTTTAGCATTTCCAAGGTGAATGGATGGTTTGCAGGGCTCTCCACAGGATATAAAGATTTCTATTCACATGGCACTTGCTCTCAGTGACAACTGTGTGTGAGCTATTACCATCCAATCACACTTTGGTCAGCCACACTCAAGTGAAAAAGCATCTGTTTTCACACACACACACAAAAAGCCAGCAGCACTTTTTAAGGTGAGACCTCCTTAGTCTCAGCTGCAGACAGGCTAGGAACTAACGGCAATTGTGAGACCCCTCTCTTATACCCCCAGAAGCAGTCTGCCCTTAAGAACCAGCACATGCACAGGGGCAGCAATTGTATCATCTGCTAGCAAAGTCCTTACATGAGCTGGAAATATAAAACCCTCAGGAGTACAGCATGGTTTAGAGAAACAAGGTTTGGGAAGTACTTTAAGAGCCACCAACAGAAGATGCTTGAAGCATCAACTGCAAAAGTACATTAACATAGTTACTACTACCATTTAAATGTCTCCTGTCATTGCTGAAATATTTACTGCAACTCTTACATCGCAAATCCCCCTGGCTCATGTTTCTCCCAGTTCCTGAATTTCTATACTTAAGCTCAGAAATTAATGCAAGCAATTTGAACACAGACAATACAGGAAAGCGTTGTGGGCTTTTTACAGTTGTTGACTCACACTTCTGCCTGTGCTCCCTGCCCTGCCCAAGTAACAATATAAGCAAAGAATTCACTGTTTTAAAATGGATCAGCAATATAAAGACTTTTTTTCTTACCTCTCAATCTAAAAAGAAGTTATCTAAAATCACCAGCTGGAATCAAGACTTACCTCACAGATCATTTTCTGAATGAAGATAAGAAAAAAATTCTTTTTAATCCAAAATTCCGTATTTTTCAGCAGACCTCAATATCCAGCCTTCACAAGTTCTGCCACTAAAATAAAATCCAAGAACAACTTTTATACTTGATTCCCTTTCCTTTGTTTCCTATGAACTGCAGCATGTTAGCGCCCTCTGAAAAATCAAAGAATTGCTTTCCCAGGTGATATGAAAGGCTCTTAACCATTTCCTGCCTGTGCCAGCAAGGCTCCTCCCAACTTCTCCCTACTGTAATTCAAGCAATAAGGCACTAAAATAAGAGAAGCCTATGAATCTTGACTTGGATATCTGTAAGAACTGATAATGAATGTACAAGTAACTCCTCTGATAGTATTTGATCAAACTATTTCAACAGTGTCTCCAGCCATACAAAGAATAGCCTATTCTCACCCTACCCAGCCACCTTAAAAAAGGAAGCTGCACGATGTTGTCCTATTAAGTGAATACGATTCCCTACCTGCGGCAAGAGATGATGGGACAATAATGCCTACAGAACAAGCCTGAAAAGTGGGCAGCAGCCAAAATACTTGCCAGTAGAAAAAGATAAATGAACTCATTTAAATAAAAAAAAAGGATGGCCTCAGTTTGAAGTAGCAGGAAGAGACCACAAGCTCCATGAGCTGCCAGGATCACATCACCTCAAAGGCAATAGCAAAGTCAAGACTTTTTTTGCTATTATTCAGTTTGTAAGGTTGGGGGTTTTTTTGAACCCTCCTTTTTAGATACATATTTACAGAAACTCAATTTCTACCAGACCGTGGATAAGCAAGGACAACAGGCCAGCTCTCACTTCATACATGTTACAATTATTCCAGATTTACATGGAAAACCTTCAAGATTTGTCTCATTTACGTAACTTAAGAGCAGGTGGAAGAGCACAACGCTACTTCCCATGCAAACAACAGACCTCGGTGCCATGCAGCCACAAAAAGAGACTGCACTGTCATTCACCTTCATCCCCTGCAATTCCGAGTGTAAAATGGCCCCTCAGCTCTCACACCTCTGCCTCCTCACCTTCCAGTACCTCCAGACCAAGGCCTGCTGCAGATTGTGTCCAGCCCTGCAGCACAACACATTGCTGCTGAAACGCAGCACCCAGATCAGTTACTTATACCAAAACCCAGGCTAGATTCGGCTGTGTGAGCCCACAGGGGCCAGAGATAGGCCAGGTCTCCCCTCAGACATTGCCTCCCTGAGGAAGCAGGGCCCACAGCCAGCACCCACTCCCCAATCTCCCCAGGCTGCAGGACTCCCAACCCCTTCAGCCTGGGAAAGGAAGAAAAACCTCATTTCTATCGCCTTTAATCTCTTACTGCGCGCTGAGGCTGCCTCAGAGGCAGCAACACACCTCGCCCACTACCACCCCAGCCCCTCACCCTCTGCTGAGGGGGCCAAGCTGCCTGCCTGCGCCTTTAAATCCTCCTCAGGAGGCTCCTCCCTTCCCTGCCGCTGGCCCCGCCCCGATGCCGCGCGGCTCTTCCGGCGTCGGCTCCGCCCCTTCCGGCTTCGTTTCTTTAAGGCCCCTGAGGCGCGGCGGCGGGAGTGTTGGCGGTGAGAGGGGCTGAGGGGCGGCTGTGGCGGGGCCTGGCCGAGGGTGCCCGGCCATGGGGTACTCGCCGGGCTGGAGGTGGCTGAGGTGCTGAGCTGAGGGCCGGCGCCTGCGAGGCAGGACCTTGCCCCTCAGCCCTGCTGGCAGGGACGTTGTTGAGGCTGGGCCTGGCGCGGAGGGCTGTGGAGACCCGGGGGGGAAAGAAGGAAGGCTCCCGGTCTGTTTGAACTTCCTCTCTTATGCTCTTCTCGGCTGTGAGAGACGCCCAGCCTGGCTGCCTGGTTCCTGTCTTTCTAGTAGCTCCTTTGTGCTTTGTGGGTGTTGCTTATTTTGTACACGTTTGCCTCTCCCCGATCTGGTCGCTGTGTGGTCGTTGGTGGTTAGCCCTATTTTATAGGAGGGCATCTCACGCTGATTCCTTCCTCCAGCCCTGTGGGTCACACAGTTGAGTCAAGGATGGTAAAAGCAACCTCGAGTATTGCTGCTTGAAGCATTTCATCCTATGGATGTGTCTCTCTATCCCAGAACTCTTTTGATGTGTTGCAACATCAAAGCGAGTGTCATTTAGTCTTACAAAATGAATAGATGGAGAATTCAACAGGTGTTAGTTGTGCTTAACAGTACATAGCTGGGTGGGAGAGACAAAGGTCTTTAGTCTTCATCAGTTTTAATATTGGTTCAAGTCTTATAATGTTTAGCTATCTATTTTGCCCATGACTCTTACAAGAGTGGTATAGAAAGCTCTCCCTAATTAAACAGAACAAATAAGGTAATGGAGTATAATTACTTACAGGAAAGAACTAACTCAAAAGTGATTACACTTACTGTAGGTCAGACAACTCTTTGATATGTCATTTATGCTTTGAGAAGCTTATTACCTTTCTTAGGTTTCATCAGCTCAGCTAATAATGAGGTACACTGCAGCAAATGACTTTCTGAACAATTCATAGGCTGCTCCCTGTTTGGCTTAACTCTGGTCATATACAGACCTGATTAACAGGTCTCCAGCAAAAACAGCTGCTGGAGTATGAGTTAAATTCATAATAGCTTCCACAGCTACAATGTATTTGACAATCAGTATGATTCAAAGCAGTGTTGTGGGATAAGGTCTCATATTTGTGCTATTTCCATTTTTACTGCCATTGTGAAGTAACTTTCCCTGGTAATGGGGACATGTTCATGTCCTTTCTTATACTGTAAAACAAGGCTGAGGTAGTGCAATATATGGAGTTTTGAACTGCTTGTACCTTGTACCTACCCTGTTTTTCCAAAAAAAAAAAGACCTAATTAAGCTGTTAGACTGAAATGGAAATAATAATTTTGGTATTGATCAGAAACCGGTTATGTTTTTTGTTAAAATAACATGTCTACTTGCTTGTTGCCAGGCACTGGATGACCATAACTAAACAATGTCTGTACCACGTGGGGCTGTCCATGCAAAATGGATAGTTGGGAAGGTAATAGGAACCAAAATGCAGAAGACTGCCAAAGTGAGAGTAACAAGGCTTGTGCTAGATCCTTACTTACTAAAGGTAAAAGCTGGTTAAGAACTTGTCTTGCATGGTAATTTTTGTACTGTGTGGAGGAATGTTTTATTGATTTGACTCTTAGAATTTTTGATAGCGCTTTATAATGCAGACTCTTGAAAAACTTGCATAATGATTTGGCTGTGGGGATGACTGCAAAGGATGAAAAGCAGTGTGTTTTGAGAACACTTCCTTACCAAATATCTGCTAAATGTATTTCTTTGAAGTGTTTTGTTAATATACTTCATTTGATATCAGTTTTGAAGGTACATTTTTGTTGTTTCACACTTAAATTTAAATTTTCCTATTGATTTGGAGTATGCTTTGTTTTGGAAACTTGACATTGTATTAGTTGCTTTTACAATAAATTTTGTAGCAGTTTTTCTGTATGCATAATTGTAAGCATTACTTAGTATTTGAATCTGTACTGCAATGTGCTATATGAACTTTGTATTTATCACTTCTTGTCAATGCATTTCAAATAGGGAGGTTAAAATTAGTATTGTCTCCATTTTTAGACAGGGAAACCGTGGTACATGTTGGTGCAATAACTTGCCTTCAGTGATCAGGAGGTTAAGGATAGAGTCAGGATTAGGTAATGGGTCTTGCAGATCCCAGTCCAATGCTTTATCCAGTAGAAGAACCTGCTAATTTCTTTCTTAAAAGAAAGATTCTGAATTCTGCTGTTCCAATAAGAATAAATACTGAATTTTTATATGAAAGAAAATTAATTGAGCAAGAAAACTCTCGAATTACAGACTTCAAAATACTGATTTCAGGGCTGATGAACTTTAGACACGTTATGATGAATAAGAATCAGTATCAGTTCCTGTAGCGTGGACTGCACAGGAAAGCCATTCAGCTTGGAAGAGCCAAGGCAGCTGTCTTGCTGGAAGCAGTATTGATGTGAAGCATCCTAAGGAGAGGAAGGGCTAACACAGCAGAACTAGAGAGCAGAGAGGCCAGTGGAAAGTGGTGATGCTAGGAAAGGGAGTCTATGTTAAGTGAAGAGCTTGTGGATACAGGTAAAAATAACGTGTTTGCTATGAACAGCTTTTTGTACTTGGCTTTTTTTCCCCCCATCTCCTTTTCTGCAGGCTCGGCTGGCAACAGCACCCTGACTGGAGAGGCTGTTGGGGAAGGGTAGTGCTGTGCTTTCTTTGGAAAAACAGTAGAGTGCACAGTTGCATTTCTCTTTGTGATCTCATTAAAAACATAGATAAGACTTTACTTCTCCTTAGTGAAATACAGATTGGTTTATATTAACTATATATTTGCCAATTGTTTAATTTTGGAATCTAATGCCATGGTTTCCTTTTTTCCTTCTACAGTTCTTTAACAAACGAAAAACCTATTTTGCCCATGATCCATTGCAGCAGTGTGTTGTTGGAGACATTGTTCTTCTGAAAGCTTTGCCTGAGCGAAGGAGCAAACATGTGAAACACGAACTGGCTGAAATTGTTTTCAAGGTTGGAAATGTCATAGATCCAATAACAGGAAAGCCCTGTGCGGGAACCAGATTCCTTGAAAATCTGTCAGATTCGGAAAATCTGACAGAGGCAGATACTACCTATCTAAGTGAAAAACTTCAGGAACTTAAAGTTTGTTCAACAGACAAATAGTGGAGAAAATATTTAAACAGAAGGCTTTTCAGTTTGTCTCTGTCAGGGATGTTTGGAGCCCTGCTGTTGTATGTTAAATGTTTCAGTGAAATCTGTAGTCAAAATAGTAAAAGTAGTTGCTTATAAGAACAGATGTTACAGATTGATAGGCACCTCAAATCTTTAAATGAAAATACAGAGAATGTGAGTTTAGTGTTAACACTTAATTTTGTTGCATGTAGTTTTCCCCAAGCCTTGACAGTTTCAAAAGCCAGCTTCTTGCTTGGAATGACTCTTCCGGGTTGAGAGAGACAAGAATATAATTGTATAATGTTTAAGTTTGGTGGGAGGGTCATTACATTATTTGATCTGTATTTCAGACAGTCTTTTGTGGTTTGTAGGATTACTTTAAGATATTGCTATTAAACCTTTTGAAAGGAAGTGTAGAATTTTAAAACCAGTGACCTGCATGTGTCCTTATTTCCTCTTACAGTTGCTCATACCACATTGCAGTATCTTCTAACTTCCAAAATATCTAACAAAAACACAGCCACTTGCCTTTATAATGGCAGTAAGGTGAGAATAAAAACTCTGGGTAGCTTCAGCATGGTTGCCTTTGTAACCTGTATGAAGGAAGTATTTAGTTCTGGGAGAGATGGATCTCTGAACTGCTCGCAGGAAATAGAAGCTGATGAGAATATAAAGCCAAAAAGTAGAAGTAAAGATGGTTAGATTTAGTCTCATCAGAAAAGCTAATTAAAACACATTTTGGGAGAGATACAGGTACTGATTTGCTGTGTACTTTAATGTGAAACTATAAGGCCATAGCAGTTAATGATTAAAGATCACTTTATCCTGCTACAGCTCTGGGAATCTTGTGTCCTGTCTTCCAGGACATAAACCAAACTAAGAGTGTGCAGCTGTTACAGCAGCCTTGTGTTGCTGACTTTTCATTCAGATCTAAAGGGGCATCTGCCTCAAAACCCAGCATTTGTGGGTGTGTTCCATGTCCCTGTATGGAGGGGAGAGTAGTATATTAAAGCTATGAGAAATCCTTTTTGAAGTGTCTACCTATGTCATGGGTCTTTGTTTAAGATCAAAAACTAAAGGTGTATCTGAACAGAGTTCCTCTGACCTAAAATATCCTACTTTAAGAAGCTGAGCCAGCTTACACTAGTAAGTTAGAAGTTGTGTTCTCTTCTGTTGTCAGTGGTGTAAATCACTTGCCCTTTAACTTCTTTCACCTGCACAAAATCAGTTTCAGCTGCCTGTAAATTGCTGATGGTCCAATTGAACTCAGCAAATTATTTGGGCTGGGAAGAATGACTTACATTTTCTTCAGTGCTTCAAACCAAAAAATACTGCTCTTTGAATGCTAGTCCTCAAGTACTGTCCTGCATGTCAGATCAATAAGCTGGGATGTCAAGACATGTTGATTCAAATGTCTCTGTGTAAATCAATAAATGTGAACAGGGTCTCTGACTTTGAGGAAGTGTCTTAAACATATGGCTGTAGGTTATTCTTGTTATGTTTGTTGAAGTGGTTTAGGTTTATGTAAATTACTTAGTAACTGTAGCTGGCTGATTAAGGCCCTGATCGAAATGGAAGGAAACCTGGGCTCTGACTCCTGCTCCAGTGAGTGTAAAATGTGAAACTTCATCCCTAGCAGAGATTGAGAGAAATCAGACCCAGGCTAGAACATGGCCCTGGGCTGTAGGAGATACACTTAAGTTGTATCCCAGCAGGCAGTAAAGGAGCTTGATCCTCAGTACTTGGGATATAAGTGTTCTAATAACTAGACATAGAATGTTTACAAGAAATAGAAAAAGTTCCCTGTTTGGTTAATGAGTTACATGTACATCTAATTGGGGAAGTAAATCATCTTTCCCAGTGTTTCCTGTGATTTTTTGCTTGAGTAGCTGTGAAAATGTTGTATTTTTTCTAAGATTGATTCATGGCAAGAAGGTTGTCAGTTTTCTTCAGTTTACAGGGAGGCTCTTGGACGGTTGCTCGAGAACTCAACATGCTGTCAGATCAAAATGGGATTAAATGTACATCGTCTGAAGTGTAACTTGTTTTTAAAAGAATGATGACAATTGTAGGTTAAACTGGTTTTTAAAGAGGCACCAGGAACATTGCACCTGCTAGCCTCTGACTTACTTTCACAGAGTGCTGATATAAAAATCACAAAATGGCAATGGAAATGGCGTAGTGAAATGATACACTTTGTATGTGCTATGCAGAAAGACAAGGTTTGCTCATTAACTTTTTTCTTTATTGGCTAGTTGCTTTTCGAACTGTCCTTTAACTGTTAGCCTAATTATAAGTTTATTCTTAAAGTTATTTAAGGATTTGATGCTTAATGTGGGTAGCATCCTTAAGGATGGAAGCGTGCACCACCAGTTTAGCCAAATTAAATACTACTTTAGCTGGAACAGTGTGAAGAAAACATTTCAACTACGCGTGGGTGAAAAATTTATTTGGGGAATAAGAAACAAGGTCTTGCGCGTGATTCAAAAAACCGCCTGGCCTCTTTCTTGGTGTTTTTCAGGCGAGATCCCAAACCAGGGCCGGGGCTGCCTCACGAACTCGGCTGCCGGCGTAGGGGCCCTGGGCTGGGGCACTCCGCGCATGCGCACCTGTGGCTTCTCCCCCCCCCCCCGGAGGGGCGTGGCCGGAGGACCCCCGCCCCGCCGGCGGCGGTGCGCCCCTCGCGTCCGGCGCCGGCGCTGCAACGCTCGCCGCCCCCCACCCCACCCCACCCCCCACCCCCCCCCTCGCCCGGCCCAGGAGGGAGGCGGCCGGAGCAAGATGGCGGCGCGAGTGCTGCTGCGGCGGAGCCTGGCGGGAGCCAGCGCCGTGCCGGGTCTCCCGCCCGGCGGCGGCCTGGCCCTCAGGTGAGCCCTGAGGGGGTGAGGCGGGCGGGAGAGGGCCGCCGAGGGGGGCTGGAGACGCAGCCGACGCCGCTCGCGCCTCCCCTCGCCCCGCCGCGTAGACCGACCTCCCCCCCTCCCCCCCTCCTTTTTCTGACTGGAAATGGCGCCCCGCTCGCCCGGGGAGCTGACGGGCCGGGCCCGCGGCCCTCCCGTGGGGCGGGGAGTGCGACGCGCTCGGGGTGTCCTTCAAGGTCATGGGCCCCAAGGCCAGCCCCTTCCCCTCCCTTCCCCAAGTCCGCCCGTGGGTGGGGATGATGGCCGCGCCGCAGACCCGCCGCGCCGCACCCCTGCCCTGAGCCGCCGGGGACGGGGTGCCCGCCACCCCCTGCTGCCTGTCTCCCGGAGTCAGGCTGCAGGGACTCCCCGCCACTGCAGGCAACAGGGTGCACAGGCACCCCACGGCCACGTATCGCCGGGTGTCGGGCTGCACTGTCACCCTGCACACGTGTATTTCTTGTTTTGGGGTATATGTTTGCTCTGCACCCAGATATCCCTCCAGAATCAGGGTGTACAGCTACTCCGCATCCCAGCTCCGCCAGGCAACAGGGTGCACGGTCACCCTGCATCTCATGTTCTCTGGTGTTGGGGTGCGTGGCTGCACACGCAACACCAGCCTTGGTGTCCAGGACACACAACCACTCCACGGTCATGGTGCCAGGTTGCACCTCTACCCAACATCCATGTTTCCCCCGGTGGTAGGGTGCATAGCTGTGCACACCAGCATCTTCCTGACTTAGCAATGCACAGCTACACATGGACCCAGCATTGACGTGCACCCCTTGGGTGTCAGGACACATGGATTCATACTTCCCTCAGGAGCTGGGATGTGTGTGCACATGTGTGTGCATGTTGACACATGCACAGACACATCCATCAAGTTTTGGGGTGCAGACATTTGCATGCCTACATGTCTGATCTGTGAAAGGTCAGGCACATGCACACACCTCCTGGGTGGGAAGGGTGCGCACACACGTACACAGTGCTCAGAGCACAGATGTGCACACGTGTCTTGAGTATAGGAAGCAGACACATGTTCCCTGGCTGTTGGAGACACAGAAGCGGTCAAGCTGGGATGGGTCTATGCACATTTTTCCTCCCTTTCTTTGAAACGGGGAAAGCTGCTGTCTTAAGCCTCAGAATGGGCAGCAGCCCCTGTGCAAGACTAGAGGCATCACTGCAAGCAGCTGTTTGAAACAGGAATGGGGGAAGTTTTGGAGAGTATATGTTGTGAGATTTTATGTGCATGTTTTGCGTTTTTTTCCTAGTTTCAAATAAACTTGTTTAGGCCACAGATCAAAAAGTGTCAATTATAGACAAGTTGTTTTTCTTTCTCTTCCAGGCAGACATGGGTTACTACAAAATCTAAATACTTGACCTGATATCTCCCACCCAGTTTATATTTTGTGCTAAAGCAGAAGCTAAGTTGGATAGAAGTGTTTTCACCATTGTTTTTAATCTAATCTAAGCAAGCTCTTCAGTGTTACGCTTTTGTGTTCATAGCCCAATCTTTGTAGCAAGAAAGCTAAACCCATTGTTAACATTTGTAGGATAAGAACTTGCTAGCAAAGTAAAGCAGTGCCTTAACAGATTGCATGAAAACTCTCTTTAATCAGTATTGTTCCCAGAAAATAAAAAATTGTGAAGTGTGGTGATAATTCCATGTAGTTTGTCTAGATTCATTCTATGTATATATTCACATTTTCATTAGTGGTATTTGGGGTTTGGAACAATTTGGATCTAATATCTGTTTTACTTGAGACGGGTATTGTAATGTTGTGGGGCTTAACGCTAAGAAGTTAGTTAAAAGTAGATCAAAAGTAGTGTTGAACTACTCTGTGGTTGATGCTCACAACTGGCAGTCCAAAGACATTAATTTAGTCCCTGCTCTTCCAGAGTTAATCTTGGGTACATATTGCCCACACAAGTGAACCAGTAGTCAGTTCAGGGCTTCTTGATTTATGGATGTCCAGAATGACAGCAGTAGTGTAGGACTTCTCTAAGGATATGGATTAAAAATAAGACCCTAGCATCTCAGGTTGGGTGCACTGACTATCTTGTTTTAATAAACTTCAGCTGGTACTGATCTTTATTATAAGTAAAGTATATATTTAGATGGATAGTCATGATTTGTTAGTCATTGTTCATGAAGAACTTAAAATTGCTGGGTAAAAGATTTTACATAAATGTAAAGTATTACTCATTTCATTGTATTGAAACCTCCAGTTTTAGGTGCAGTTTAACATTCAAGTCGTGAGACTCTCCTAATAGCAAAAGAATTTGCTTTTCAGTATAATCCCCGTAACTCCAGCTGCTGATAAAGCTAGTTCACAAAAAAAGCATCATGATGATTTGTCTCTTTCATCTTCAGAGTTCACTGCAAACAATAATCCTCATGGGAGAATGTTCTCAATATTAGGTTTTTAACTCCATTTAATAAAGGGGAGGAAATGCAAATAGTTTATGGATCCAAGTTGAAAAAATGAGGACTGCAGGACTGGGATTGAGTTCTGTCACCTGGAGTCCTGTTGTCCACTGAATATTAGCGCTTACTTTAAGGGAGCTTTTTAAAACAACTTGGATTTATTAGGTGGGGTTTACCCCCTATCATCTGGGACAGATTGTGTTCCTGTGGCACCTGATGTAGATGTGGCAACACAACTGCAGTCACCTGTGCCTCGCCTCCTGCAGCTGAGATCAGAGATATGTCTACTCCAGGCAGCTGTGTACCCTCTATTCTAGCAACAGCCTTATCATGGAATGCTCTTTTAAATGCTTGTACTCAGGAATAGCTGTTTAGCTTTCAGCACAGTAACGTGTTTGTGTGTTTGCCTAGGACCAAAGGCGGCACCATTTTCAATAAATACACCAATAAGATATTTACAAATTACTTCTTAACCTTGAAGGTCATCTCAGCTGCAGTTGTTCTTCTGGTTGTTATTGTTTCTCTGCTATGAAATACTTTTCCTTTCTTCCATCCTGCTTCTAGAGGGTGAACCAGTTCATTATGTTATTTTCAGACATTGGGACTAAAAGGTTGATTGTTGAAAAACACTGCTAGTGTGAACTACTTTTGTGTAATACAGACAGGCGTGTTCATGAAGGTATTTCTCCCAAAGGAAGTTGAGATTTTCTTTCCCTATTTTTTTTTTCCTTGAATGATTGTCACAAACTTCTGATATCTGGAAGACAGCTGTATAGCTGAAGATTGATAGCTATCTTCTGGATCTTCTAGTCAGTTATTAAGGGTGAAAAATTGACTTCTGAGGCAGGAAAAGGTTTAAATTCCCAGCTGCAGTGCCACATTTTTTCTGTGTCAGAGAAGTATTTTAGTATTTCAGCAGAAACCCTATATCATAAAGAGGCAAACTGAAGGAAGTGCTTCTTATGAGAAAGAAGAAAAAACACTTGAGCTTGGGGTCCCCTGTCATACATTATAAAGAATCAGTGAAAATATATCAGCTTTCTTGTCCTTCTGCACAGTTTTTGGTGAGGGGTCTTCCATCAGCTGGAAGAGAGAAGAGTAATTCCTTTAACACATCATTTTAAAAAAGCATAGTTATCAATTGTAATGTTTTTTGTACTCTGTGGTGTAAAAGGAAGTGGTATTATTTTGGAATTGTACTTGCAGAAACTGCATAAAGATTAGATAAAAAAAGACAGTGAAATTCTTCTGTTTCAAAGAAAGGAAAATTGTGAATGCTGTTCAAAGAATGTGGATCTGTACCCCTACATAGTACAGTTGCCAGAATTTGGAATTGAAGTTTTTGCAGGCTGTTTGTTTCCCACCACTCGCAATTTTTCCCAAATTAGACTTTCATTATATTTCTTCTCTTGAAAGATGCACTATTTAACTTTTCCTTTTTTAGAGCTATATTTAAGCAACATAGGAACAGATGGCAGTTACTTTCCTGCTTACGCTGTACAAGTTTTTCCTTATTCACACTGGTTTTGCTCTTTTTCACTCTTGTCTGTGTACAGCAGGACAGACCCAGCCTTTCTGAGCAAAGACGCTTGATTAAAAAGAGGATAAATAGGCAGCAAAAGCAGCCATCCACCCATTCGCTGCCATGTGCACAAAGAATAAAAGTGGATAGTGTATGGTTAACTGCTCAGCTCTGTATCTAGTAAAATGGTTTGTGAGAGGGTTAATCTCAGCAGGGAAAGAACTGCCTTTACCTTGCTAGGAAGTGGCTCAGTGGAAAGTTTTAGTAACAGATGTATATGTAACTGTGTGTTATGATACTGTTTGCATTGAACTTGGTTGTACCTATCTTCCCTGCGTTGTGGGCATTTTCAAGACACACTCAGTGACAGTATAATGTACTTGTTAATATGTAGGGGGCTGGTATCTTCAGCTAGCAGACCTCGTGAAGACAGTTGGTTAAAATCGCTATTTGTTCGCAAAGTCGATCCAAGGAAAGATGCTCACTCCAACCTTCTAGCCAAAAGAGAGACCAGCAGTCTGTATAAACTACAGAGTGAGTGATATTTTTATATTTAACATTACAATTTCTTTATTCTGTTCCTGCATTTCTCACATGATGTTGTTGTTTCAGTTCACAATGTAAAACCAGAATGTCTAGAGGCCTACAACAAGCTTTGGTAAGTGTGCGTATTATGTTTTCACATTTTAGACATGTTGATTTGATCACAAGCTGTTCTGAAAATGGGCAAATATCATAATTATTTAGAGGGGAGGTGGAAAAAATCTGGTTTTACTTTCAGGTAATGGTGTTAAATAGATCATGTTATTCTTGGAGAGAGATGGCAAAAGATACTTTACTCAGTTCACCCCCTGCCTTCCCTCTTGGAAGTATCATTTTCCTAAGCTGAAATTTAGGATGATACCTTTTATGAAAACATTGGTGACATTTGTTGGAACAGCTCTCCCCCTTCCCTTAGTTGTCTTACAATTGCTGGTCCATGCAGGTAGATTGTGGTATGCTACCGTGTCCCACTCCAGTTGCCATGTAGGTATGTGTTGGGGGTGGTTATTGTGTGCATACAGGAAGGAAAGGGAGAGATCACCAGTAAGTAAAACTCCATGCCAGTATTAAATTGAAGTATAATTTTGAAGAGATTTTAAAAACCCAGGGGCTGACTTTCTCTCAGCTCATCTATATCCTTCTACAAAAGTATTGTTACTGAGATTTACTCCTAAAGACCTATGCAAATCCTTGGATAGGATCTTTATGTTGGGGTGATATCCTTCAAAGGGAGCAGTACTGTTAGGGGTTTTCCAAAAAGCTACAGCTTTATAAAATGTATGAATTAGTAACATTTTAAATTTACTACTTCAAGGATAAAATTGCAGAAATACTAGTCCTGTTCTGCCTACATAATCACTCTTCTGGAGCCAGAACAACTGCCTTTTCAAGAACTGTATGTTTAAATTTGGAAATGTAGCGAGCCTCACACGTTTCGAAACAGCAGTGCTTTCTCACTGACAATGATCATCTTGTCAGTTAAATAGTACATTCTTAGCATAATGATACTCTACTGCAACCAGTTTTTTAAGTGTGGTGTATTGGTGAAGACACAAGCTGGGCAGGAGGGTGGGGAAGAAGTTCCCAACTCCCAGTTTATTTCCTCGACTATTGGTTACTTGCACAACCATGAGTAGGTTGCCTAACATCTCTGTGCCTTCATGTATTTAGCTTTGAAATGGGTCTAGATAACCCAAAACTGTTTTCCTTGCTATACAAACATAGAAATCCACTAGAATAACATTCACTCATAAGGTATTTTTAGCTTTTTTGTTTAAAAAAAAGTAAATACACAGAGAAGCACAATTAGCATTTAGCCAGCTTTCTGTTTAAAAGCTTAATATAAACATGCCCAATTATACAAGACAGGATACCAGTTCTCCGCCTTATCTCATGAGCTGCCTAAATGTTGAGTGAAAGCAGAACCTTTTCTTTTCAAGGAGAGACAATAGCAAAGAAAGAAACTGCTGACAGCAATCAGTTGAATTATGTGTGGTTAGATTTATTCTTTCCAAACCAAAGCAAATTTAAGTATTCCAGGGAAGGAGAAAACTTAGGAATGGAGTAATAAAAAACCCTAAGCCTCTCTGAACTTCCCTCCTTCTTCTCCCTAAATTAAAGATGAACAGGTTAATTCCTTATTCTGTATCAAATTAGCATAAGGATTAGTCATCATGTATTAATAAAGACATAATATCATGAAGAAAATTATGAGAGTACTTCATGAAACACTGTGGTTAAGGACCCCTTCTGAAGAATTAGAAACAGTTATTTTAAAAAAGGAAAAAGATGGTGTTCATAAGGTATTCTGTGGGTGTTTTTTTCTATAATTTGCAACAAAATATATTTTAGGGTTATTGTAATAATGTACCATTCCTGTTTAAAGCTGTCTTTCTAGGATCTCATTATGCTTTGCAAAAATGAACTGATGGTGAAACATCCTTGAAAACATCCTTGGAGAGTCATTCTATCATATTACTTACACTATGTAGTGAGAAATCTTTAGGTACAAATTGGTAATGAGATTTGCTCAAGGTTGTCTAGAAAGTCAGTGGCAGGATCAAGAGGAAAACTCGTATCTAATGACTCTCAGCCCCAGACCAGCCTACTTCCTATTACTTGATATTGTGCAAAGACTCATTGCCTATGAGCCAAACTGAGTAAGAGGGGTAATTATTCAGGGAAAAATATTAAAAGGCAAAGTTCAACTGGAGTAATTGACTTATTCATCAAAATACAGTGCAATGAAAGCTGTGGTAACTGAGTCAGCAATCAGTAAAACTTAATTTCTTAATGCTAATGTAGGCCACAAAGTTCGAAAAAATGTTAGAAATACTGGAAATAGTCAAACAGAAATTGAAGGTATTTTTAAGGCAGTTTCACTGTATGCTTTAATGGGTAAGTTGCCTCAAACTAAGACCACTTTCTGAAATGGTAGAAAGCAGTAAGGCTGCATACTATGAAGTACAGTCATCATTTGATCTACCAAAATACATGTTTTTATTCATTCAGCTCAACAGAATTAATAGCATTGTAACTGGTACAGAAGACTGTCCTTTCCTATTATTGTGTATTCTACCTCCCTCAATAAGGAAAAGCTTTTCCTAAAGCAAATCACCCATGTAGTTAAGCTGCATTTTCTGTGAGACATCCTGATACTTACTTTCCTAATGTGTTGGATGACCCTTTAGGTGATAGACATAATTTATTGCATCAAAAGAATTCTACCATGCTGTGTATTTGTCATACAGTCTAAGAAATGGTAACACTTACCTTAATTTTTCATAGTGTTGTAGCTATCTTCCCCCTGTATAGCAGATTTTTGTATTTCAGCTTTCTCTTCTGAAAAGTACAGCTTGTGAATTTTCATACCATAATGATAAACGTGTGGTAATGTATTATACATATCAACTGTAGCCTCCCTGAAGGAAATGCAACATAGTGTCTGTATTCCTTGTTTTCAAGTCAAGAGGTGCTGCCAAAGATTCATGAAGAAAAACACTACCCATGTGCACTGGTGGGGACTTGGAACACGTGGTACGGAGAGCAAGATCAGGCTGGTAGGAGATAGAAGTACAACAGAATGTAAAACCATACAAGTGAAACGTGTGCTTGGCAGGTTTCTTCTCTTTAAATCATCTCTGTTGACAGTAAACCTTTAGCAATGTATATAGTGAGGGTGTGTGTGCATCAATTATCAGTAGTCATTAACATTTACAGTGCTTGCTTTTTGTCTTGTTGAGTTTGACGGTAAAGCATTAATTCCTAAAATTTGTCCTATTGTTAATACACTTTCATGTTTTCTAGGTGGTAGATTAACAGTTTTGGGAAATGCTTGCAAAATGTGGTCCTGTAATATTTTGCGGGCACAGATTACATTCCTGGATATTTAGGATAAAGGCAAAGGCTTACAAAGACAGAGTTTATCTTGCATTGGCCAGTGTAAAAGCTTTACTCAGACTTTCATACTGTAATTGCTGTATGATAATGAAATGCAAATCATTCACACCATCTGAAAAAATGATTGCATTGTAAACTCAACAATAAGCTAGGCCTTTATGGGAGAAAAGTAAAAATATTTCTGTTCATGTTCATATAAGGATGCTGCCTAACTATGCAGATTGAAAATATATTGGAACTAGAAATTACTGAAGAGCTGCTGCAGAGGTAACTACAAAGAGTCTAATGTAGAGAGAAAATCTGAAAAATTTCCTAGACTCTGGGAAATTGAAGGAATGGGAAGCCACGAATACAGAGTGGTGTACTGATATTTGTTATGTAGTTTGTTATGTAGCTCCATTGTTAGAGCTATGCCAGTATCAATGTCATTGCTTTGTTATTGAAAAATATGTACACATTACTTTTTCCTGCATTCACAACATATTGCAATATTGGCACTAAACAAATGTGAAGAAATAACAGTAGAGAAAACAAACAATGTCTGAGAAGCAATTCTGAAAGTTGAAGGGAAATTGGGGAATGAAGACAATTGAAGTGAGAGTATCTTAGCCAAGTCTCATTCATTGCTTCTGTAACATATTAACAAAGACTGTATCTGTAATTGCATCCATAGCCTGCCTTGAAAATGTTATTGCAACAGTTCTAGCAGTGTAATAAAGCAGATTATGGGGTTTTGACTTCTTTAGTACATGTGCCCAGACTGTGTTAATATTAGGTGGATATATCAAAATTGCCCTGGGGATAAGACAGCAGAAGCAGGCACACTGGATGAATCTGCTATCATGAAGTGCCTTATATTAGTCTCCAGTTTGCTCTCCTGGAAAAGGCACATGACTGCTTTAGAGGAGAGAAAATAACTTTTGTGACTCTTTGAGGTGAAATATTGTTGCCTTGCTATATTAAGTGCTTGTAAATAAATCTTGTTATGATTTATTAAAGGGGTTTATTATGATTTATTAAAGAGAGAATGCTTTGAAATAACTCAGATGTAGATACCTGTTCTGAAATCGTTTTTATGGGGAAGATCCTAGCAAATGTAACATTTCTAGCATGTTCAGATATCTTCTGCTTTTTTTAATGTAATGTTTACCTCAAAAATAATATTTGCATCATTTTTCATGTCCTACAGAATGTGTGTTGCTCTCTGTGCTTGAGTAATTTACTGAATTAAAAAGTCTACCCCTCTACTGCTCTTAAAAGAAATTGGTATAAAACACATTTTTTGAATTAAGTCATCCTCTTAAATTGAATCTCAATTTCTACTACAGTCATGAAAGTCATCACATCTTACTAGCATGGCAACAAAAAGTCCTTTCAGAAATTTCCCTGTTATCTTCAGAGTAGATTGCAAAGTTCTCCAAGAGAACCCTTTTCAAAAAGCAGATGATTCCATCCATTACTCTTAAAATGTTCAAATGTGTAGTGCTTTCTTTAGTGAAAATCTATTTTTAAACCTGTTACCTGATTTCTATTTTTGTATAATTCTGTAGTATGAAGAGCATTTTATATTGTGATATTCCATAAGAGTTAGCACTGGTCTGTGACATCCCTGAAAAAGCTTCCTTTTTTCTTTTTCAGTTCATCTGTGGAGATATGAGGGAGGCTATCCAGCTCTCAATGAGGTCATGAGTAAACTCCGTCAAAATAAGGTAAAATGCATTGATTTTGTTAGAATTGGTTATTTTACTCAGAAGAGAACAAAGAATAGAGCAAAGAGCTGCCCATTTGGATACCCACTTCAATATCTCATCACTTCCTATACAAACTTAGAAGCCTCTTTGGAAAAGGGTTTATTCTCATATTCAGAAATACTGAAGTTTAACACGTGAATACTTTATGAAACACACTGAGTGTTGTGTAAACATGCCACTTGAAATTTTCAGATATGCCAGGGGAATTTAGAAGCCTTTACAATTTAAAGGATTTCAATGTCCTAAACCCTCAAGATAGAATTAAAAAAAATAATAATCTAACCCACCGTATGGTATACTGCTTTTTGTTGTTGAAACATAATACAGAGTTTGACAGCGGTCACATTGTTTTTTAGGAATTCACAGAGTTTCGCAAAGAAAGAGGTAACATGCTTCTCTCACGCAAGAACCAATTATTGTTGGAGTTTAGTTTCTGGAATGAACCTGTTCCCAGAGAGGGACCTAATATTTATGAACTGAGATCCTATCAACTTAGAGTAAGTTTAAATTTTTCTTTTTATTTTTTAAACTCCATGCTGTTGTAAAATGTTCAAAGCATGTTTATACAATGTAGATGAAAAACAGATCTCATCTTAAAAATCTGGTTCTTATCAAAGCTGATGTCTGAGTCATTGTTGCTCTCAAAGTGTGGGGTCCAAAATGGAGGCAGGCTCCAACAAGGTACTAATATCTGCAGGGCTGAAACCCCTGTGTTTTCATTTGAAGGAAACTTCAGGCAAATGACTAATAAGTAATATAGTAAGTAAACAGAGTAATTACTGATTATTATAATATGCTTATCACTTGAAGGAAGTGATTTTGTTAATACATAGTGTTTTCCATATGCAAATATTGTGAAAACTGTCCAAATATTCTAACTTTCTTTAAACTACAGTTTTAACAGTCTGTTTTGGTTTTGTAGCCTGGAACAATGATTGAGTGGGGAAATTACTGGTAAGTATTGCTTTAGCACTTGTGTTCTCCTGTTTGAGAGATGTATGTTTAAAAATCATGAAGTGGAGGTGGCAGAATGGTACCAAAGCGTTTCAGTCACCCAGTTAATGGCCTGCTTCTGTACTTTTGCAACTTGTAAGATAGATCTTTGACCCTTCATTTATCCTTTGCGGAAAGAAAGAAGAATTCTGTGTGCAAACAACATTGTGGGCTCTGTGGTTTGGCTTTCTTTCACATAACCCTTTTAGTTTGCTGTAATATAGCAGAAACCATTTATTTTCAGCAGAAAGCACTGCTTAGTGAAGGGTGGCAGTTAATTCCTTGAGACTTTGTTGATCTTTCACAAGACCACTAGAAGCTGACTTTTAGTTTAAATGGGCTAAATCTTGGCTCTTTTAATCTTTAAAGTCAAGTTGCTTCTTGAAAACCTATTGAGCAGCACATTTGTATTTTAATACATAGGTTAAAAGCATTTGTGACAGTCTTCTGTTGAATAGATGTTTCTGATTTTGTCTTATTTAAAACCAGTGTAAGCTTCTTTCCATTTACATTCACTGTCCTTGCAATTCTAATGGTTGATATTTTCAATTATTTTGACAAAGGTGAGGACTTGGATTTTTAGACATGTCATTGTCATTGATGTAATTTACTTAATTACAGTAATTTGAATAAAGTAAATTGAATTTAGAATTTTTATAAACTAGGCATATCCATAGTGGTAGCCAATCTGTTTTGGAAGATACAGTAGATTTATAGTTAAGAGAAATATTGATCTTATTTACACAACAAATCATGGAGTATTGCATAGGCAACTGCATAGCAAAGGTCTATGTGAATAAAAAAGTTGTATTCCATTACCACAAAATCTGTGGTGAATGAGTGTGGCAAAGACGACATGACTGAAAGTCAAGGATTTAGTTTTAGAAGAACCTGCTGTAAAAATGGCTTGCCACTTTACACTGTTTCAGCAGTTGCCTTTATACTGAATCTAACATTAAAGAATGATTAATGGACAGTCTAGTGAAACTCTTGGCCTCCCAATTTTAACTCATTCTAACAAGATATATGGGTACATTTTAATTACTTAGAGCTGAAAATCAGTGTGTTGCAGATATTTTTCTTATTTTTAATTGCTGAAGTGTACTGCAAGTGCTGTTTAACATTTCGGCTTCCTTTCAATTCTGTCTTCCTTTCATTTATCATTTATTTCCTATCCAGATCTGCTGTTTTTAATGGCTGCTTTGCTCTTCTGTAGGGCTCGTGCAATTCGTTTCCGACAGGATAACAATGAAGCAGTTGGAGGATTTTTCTCGCAAATTGGACAGCTATATATGGTTCATCACCTTTGGGGTAAATTTCTGTTCTCTGCTTTCTTCTCACTGAATCAGCCCCTAACAGACTGTTGACTTTGCCCAGGAGAAAAGGTTTTTACAAAAGGCAAAGGAATGTCTTAAAATGTTGGGTTTTTTGTTTTACATCAACAGTGTTGATTTTCTTAATTTTTGTGTAGGTAACTTTATTCTTCAAACAAGCAAGCAGAAGTGAACATTTCATGTTTTGTTCTGTTTCCATCAACAGTTTCTCATGGCCCTTTCTTATTAGGGACTATTTGTTTGCTTTCAATAACATAAACATGGCGAGCCATGTCCTACCATCTCTTTTCTCCATCCCCATTCATCCTAAAGTCAGGTTTTTACAGTTTAGCTTCAAGTATCACATATACCACACCTACAAAAAGGAAAGTCAAGCATTTATTTACATTACTACATCATGGTGTTTTGGTTTTCTCTGTGTGTTAGTTTCCACAAATGCTTAAGCTGCTTTTCACATGTCAGGATTGTTTCAACTTGAAGAAACTCATTGTCTAATACTTATTTTAGAAAATACATAGTATCATCTTCATATCTCAACAATTCAGAATATTATATTCCAGCATTAGAAATCTGACACCACTCATGTAGAACTGTACTCTGTTGCATTATCTGTCTTACCTGTGTCTAAGACATTCTCTCTCTTCCCCAGTTCCTCCTGTTTGCGTTGGTTTGGGAGCTTTTCCTTTTTGTGGAGAACTTCTGATTTTTTTCTTTCCCAGTGTTTGCAGCCTCCTAATTACACACTAGAATACTTATAAGGGAGCTATTCATGTGTAGAAGGAAAAGGAGTTACTTCTAAGCTTTGTGCTTGTTGTTTTCCCTCACCAGCTTACAAAGATCTCCAAACCAGAGAAGATATAAGGAATGCTGCGTGGCATAAACCTGGCTGGGATGAACTAGTCTATTACACAGGTAACCTATTAACTTCATTGGAATGCTGGAGGTAGACTTTTGTACATGCCATCATTTTTGTTCTTCAGTACATCGCACAATGATAAAAAGCTTTGCATCTCGGGGAGGGGGGGGGCAGTCTGTGTCAAGTTTTTCTGCTGTACGGGAAAGGAGGGACATTTTGCTAAGCTGCAAAGTGAATTTTGCAGTTGATCATGCAAACTCAAAAAAGTTGCCTAATTGCTAAGAAATTGCTACAGTAGTAGTAAATTTTTATACAAACATCTCTCCTGTAGAAGGACAGATTTGTGTAAATGCTTAAGTTTGTGCCCAAAAATTTAGGGAGCCAATAGTGAAATTCATCTTAAATTATTACCTCTAATATTTCATGAAATACGGGAGCCTTGTTAAATGCGTTCCTTTGAAAGGGGAATTTAGACTTTGGAACTAGAGGCCAGGAGATCTTTGAGATCAAAGATAGCTTTCATAACAAAACTCACAAAAGTATGCTAAGCATGTCAGATTTTGGTTCCATAGGGTACATTTCAAAGGAAGTATACCAGAAAAATGTGAGGTAACTTTCATTATGGTGAAAAGGAATAGAAATATTTGTCTTCAAAGAAGCAGACAGATTATATTTAAAAAATCACTTGTTCTCAAAACTACTGTGCTTCAGTTACAGGAATGTTTGTGGTTACTGATGACTTGGCATGCTCTAGCTAGGAGAGTCATTTGAAGGCAATGGTATCTGTTCAAACCAAGTGTGCAGAACTGCTAATGATCTCTGTTAGTAAAATTGAACCCTGTCTCAATTTTTTTCAGTGCCCCTTATTCAGGAAATGGAGTCCAGAATCATGATACCGTTGAAGATTTCTCCGCTTCAGTAAAGTCACTGATTTACTTGTGCCTACATAGATAAAGTGACAAGTATTTGTCTTAAATTAATTTATGGTATACATTGTATATCATAGTCTGAAATATAAAAGTACTGTATTGAGCTTATAAAAGAGACCTCTTTTCTTCAGAATCTAATGACCTTTTGCTCTTAGGATTGTACCAGGAAAAAAAGAAATATAGGACTGTAATTAAAAGGTTGGTTAATTGAAAACAAGTACAAAGACATATATGAGTTCATCCATGAGACAGTTCCTCAGGTTAAGTATGGCATACAGTATTTAATATCTTTTGCTACATAGACAATGCCCAGTGTTCAGTAACAGCAACAGAATGGAGCGTTACAGGTGCTGTGGCCTTTGTGTAGTGTTATAATAACTGCAGATTTTAAGAACAAATGGGGGAGTTCTGAAATTAGAAGCTCTGAAGCCCTCAGACAGCTCTGAAATACACCTAGCTGTTCTAGCAGGCCTCAAATCAGTAAGTGGCTCTTAATTTACAAATAGGCAGTCATTAATTGAGAATAATACTGTTTGTCAGGTGATAGCTTATGGACAGAGAATAGGGCATTCTGTTTTGCAAGGACTCTGAAGCCTGTGGAAACTAATCGCACATTTGTGTAGATATCTACACCTGAAATTACCTTTGTGATGTATGACCTTCAGTTTTCAAAGAGATGCTGACAAGACATGGTTGTCTGAACATTCTGCAGGGAATCAAGTTCTGTTAAATACATTTATCTCTACAAATGGCCTGGAAGTCTAGGAAAAGGGGTTTAATTTAATAAGCAATCATGACTTCAGACATATGCTTGGTCGGGTGTTTCACTAACTGTACAGTAGGTACTTATGAATTGATGTGTGAAACGCGCATGTTGAGTCAATAGGATTGGCATAAAGCGGTGTACCATTATGTCCAGTTCTATTTTGGTTTCACTTTTAGACTAGAATGTATCAACACTTTTGGTGTCTGCAATGATGTGAACATCCTGTAAGTGAAAATAATACTCTCTCTTTAAAGTGGCTACAAAAATCAGTGTAACATACAGAATGTACAAATCAGTTACTGAATGTCCAGTTTGTACATTTCAATGAGTTTTCAGGAAGAACATATCAGTCAATAAAATCCTTTTAATTTTCACATTTTACTGGCACCTTATATGTATTGCACCACCTGTGTTTTCTCTCATCTTGCAGTGTTTATTATGGAAAATTCGAATAATTGCATAGTATATTTCAGCTTATTTAGCCAATATCACTTCTCTGTGTCAGGGACAGCATTTCCCAGTATTCTGCTCTCCTTCTCCGAAATGAATTTACTGTATCTCCATTACATCCCATTTTGCTAAGTATTCTAGATGTCCTAAGTGCTGTGGTGATAAATACAAAATATTTCTCCTTTCGATTTTTCTCCACAAATTATGCTTAATTTTTCAGGTCTGATTTCTTTTTTTCTTCCCATGTAAAATACATGGCACTCTTGCCTTCACTCAAATTTCATCTTGCTGTTTTCATATTTTCTTCCTGTTGTCAATTGATGATGGGATTTTACTAAGTGAAATTCTGTACTGTACTAGCTTAAAGTTCTCAGCTTGGCTTACTAGGTGAGCCAAGTACATCATTTCAGCTGTTCCTTCTTGTAAATTAGTCACAAGCAGTACTATCATCTGGGGCTGTCATTTTTCCAGACTTTTGGGACTACTGTTTAGCTGCAAAAGGAAAATAAGGATGACAATATCAGCTTCCAGTCCTTGTTATTTCTCCCAGTATCCTCCCATATTTCTTGTTCCTAGAGAACTGTCCTTGTAACTTACCCCTCATAACCAGCAATCTCAGTCAGAGACAAAAGGCAAAAAACATTTTCGGAGTTACAGGATTTTGTGGGTTCTGATGCAATCCATATTTCTTACCTTCTGCCAGGAGCACTAGGAATTAAATTCAGTCAGGCAGAGCTCTTATTGTTTAAGGACCATGAAGTTTTGCAGGAATAAGAAATCTAAGGAGTAACTGGATGTTCTGTGGGGTGATGTCATATAGCACAAGTCTCTTCAGTCTTTATACACTACCTGAGATCTGAATTCCCACTAGTGGCATTGTAATGTGTTATGAATGTGCCGCTTCTTGTTCTGAGCTTCAAACTCGTGCTCTGGCTATCATCAGAGAGAGATTAGTTCCCGTTATTTTAGTTACAGATAACCATGTAAACTTGACGAATGTAACACAGTAGATAAATAAGTAATGCCAATCTTTTCTTGCTTCCCTTTGCCTGAGCCCTTTCTGAAGTTGGTTTTCCCCTGTTGTGAACACTGTTGTGATTTTCCCTCTTAATTTCATGGCCAAGTCTGCCTTTGACTAGCAATACTTCGGCATTTCTTAGAGCAGAATTTGTCTAGTTCAGAACTGAAGTCACTTTCCAGTGGTTGGAAAGTGGGGAACGGTGCCTGGAAGGGTCTCTGGTAATGATCAATTCTTGTTTGACTGTAATAAAGACACAACTGAAACTTGAGTTTAGTTGTCCTATAGTCTTCCTAGAAAAGACTGCAAACTGTTCTTTTAAGAAGTCCCCTCATGCAAATGGAATATACAACTTAAAGCCTCACTGCCTCACTGAATAATCATACTAAAATAAAACGCTTTATATGAAGGGGTGTTCCTCACCATGCTCTTAGTCAGGAGACCCACCTGAAGATCAGATATTACTAGCGACATGTCCTACTCTCCAGACTTTGTTCTACTGTGATGGGATATGTTCAGGTAAATTGGTAGCTTGGTTGTAACATTGAAACTTCCCTCAGGGTGCTTTATTCCTTCCTATTTTTTTCCAGTATTTTACAGACAAAAGAGCTTAGCCACTCACTAAGCTAAGTAATCCTTTTGGTACCTCCTGGACTAGAGGTCAGGCTTGGTATTTGCCCAGTGGAAGGGGGGTGGTATTTTTCTCTAAACCAGTCAGACCTAAAGAGCTCTTGTGAAATCATTGGCACAATGCCATGTTTCCATAGCACTCTGACTGGCAGAAGATACTGCTGTGAATGTTAACATCTCTGTGGCACAGAGCCTCCTGCACGGTCTTCTGACTGTGGTGTTAGTAAAACTACATATACTTGAAGTGAAGCACGTCACAGTGTTTGTAGGATCAGGGCCTGTACTTACAGCTGATTACGTGGATGTTAGATTTTATTTTTTTTTAGTGGCCTTTTAATTCAATAGAAGACTGCAGCAAACAAATACTTCTGCTTCATAACTGTAGAATTGCAGAGGAACACACTGAATGAAGGCAGAAAGAGTTTATACTTGTTCTGCTCATGCAGTCTTGACTGAACAAAAGCATGATTGTACATGAGCTGTGCTTGGAGCTGGCTGAGATTTTTCTCAGAAAGAATTTAAAAGAGATCATCTTTAATACTCCCAGAAGAGTTCTGGTGAGCAGCCTGGCAACTATTGTCTGTCTTGGCTTTTGTGAAGTTTTTTAAACTGTATACAGATACTCAGTATAGCTGTTTATATGTCTGCCTTTCTTTAAAAAGCCACTAAAAGTTTGTTTCTGGATTTGTTCTCTTCTAACCCTTCTACTTCTCTAGTATTTAAATGCTGTTGTAACTTCAAGCAATTATTGCCTCAGGTTTTTTGCCAAAAACATTAGATGGCATCACTGAGAGCTGCCATTCATCACTCTGGGGCTTTGTAAATCCTCTTTCCCCTATATCCTTTCAGATGATGTTGCAGAATGGACAGAACCAGTATTTGTTTTAATTGCTGGTGATGCTTAAACAATTGGACAGGACCTCTCTCACTGCACCTTGATTTAATCTTACTAAATTAAGGAAAACCTGTGATTATCTTGTGGAGACAGTGTGAGATTCTGGAAGATAGGCACATCACTTATTTCTCTTCCTATCTATGAAATATGTGGTGGGATGAGAAAGAATTAGCACACTCAGTCTAATCTTCAGTTTCCAGAATTATACTGGCACTATTTGTAAGCACCCAGAAGATAAGAACCTGTCTAGATGTTTTTTCCAGGCCAAAATATGTCATATCTACCCATCTTTCTCCTGTGATGGTATTATGTAGATGGAAGGAAGTGGAAGATGTGACATATATTTTAACATTGGTAAAGCTTTTCACATTATCAGAGGTGAGATTCTTACAAGTCAGGGAAATAAAAGTACCATGATGCATCAGCAAAGCTGGTTAAAAAGACATACTCAGAAGAGTTGTCAGGAAGTTACCGAGGAAAAGACAGCATTTATCAAGCGTGTTCTGTATAGGACCCTCTTGGATCAGACACTGCAGCCGCAAAAGAGAAATCCTTAAGAAACTATGATTCGTTATCTGAAACTCAGAGAACTACTTAGAACAGGATAGACTTATTTCTAGCACAAACAGTTTAAGGGTGGTTGATCCACACTTGAGGCAGAGGAAGAGACTAGATAAGTTTTGTGCTATTTTCCTAATCAGTAGACCATTTTTTTAAAAGGTTGATGAATTAGCTTCCATCCAGTTATAGGTTGATGGGGGTGGATTGTTAAATAAATAAAACAGTTAAGTAAACAGTGTGACCATTTTACAAAATCACCATTTTGGAGTTTAGTTTGAAGTATTTTAACGAAGTATGGGAACCACTATATCACTCGCCTTCAAATATGCTTCTTGGACACTGATGAATGTTGCACGTATCTCAGATTTGCATGCACCTCTTGTCTTTCAGACTACAGGTTGAGTAACAGTGATGTTGGGTAACAGATGACATCTTGGGTTCTCCTGTAGCCATATTTTAATGAAATCAGAGATACTTAGTAATGTTTCCTACCTATCTGTTCACTGTTTAACCTAGTTCTGAGATTCTTTGGACTGGAAAGTACTACCATACTGTCTACCTTTTAGATGATGATGATTAATAATAATAATGATAATAATAATTTAGACAGACTTCTCGTTTGTGGCCCCCTCCTTTTGCCACCCAAAATAAGTAGAGGTATTAGCTTCAATGATTCTGAAACAACAGATATGTAATATTGACCAGGGGCTAATCCATTAAGGTATTTTTAACTTGCTGATAATTTCCTACCTTTGGTCTTCACTTGTGAGTGAATAATCAACTGACTTCTTCCACCTTGGAAAAGATGCTTAAAAAATCTTACCATTTTCATTACAAAATATTTGAGTAGAATGGTGTCATTTGCAACATGAGTTTCAGGCCAGAGATGAAGGTACCCAACACCCAGCATCATTAAAAAATCAAGAACACAACATTGCAAACAAATATGTTTAATTGCATTGTATAATGGACTTATAGTTGTTAAATATATTATTTTACTGTATAATTTATCGTTCTTCCAGTTCCTTTAGCAGCTCATCAAAGTGAGTAATGTACCATTTAGCTTTCTCCTTTACTTGCTTTCTGATTACATTTCCTCCAAATCCAATGAAGCAGTCCTGGCAAAACAGAAAGAATGGGCACGTTTATTCTTGCAGTCTGATGTAAGGAATGGAGCTTCTCAGCAATTAAGTTTGGTTTTAAGATTGGATTTTAAAATTACGTATTCCTTCCTGCCTCTTCCCCTATTTTACTTTGCATGTTCATTTTTCAAATTTATTAACAAGAACTTCATTAATATTTAATTTTGCACCACTTTGGTTATTAGAGTTTTGTTCCAGTAGGAAGGTTGTGTCTCAGTGCCTCGTAACTTCAAGATTGTTCAGGTCTGAGATTTTACTGAAAATGCACTGTAACTGTGATGCAATATAAGGCCTTACTATTAAAGAATGAGTTAACATTTGAACATGCATGCAGCATCTCACAATTATCCCTATACTGTTTATCTTAACTCTGTTTACCTCATTTGGTAGATACCAGAAGTAAACATTAACCATGTCTTCAATCATTAACCAGGAACAGTCATCATTTCTACATCTTAAAAAACCATCTGCAGTGAAAGTGCAGTGTTTAAAATTTCCACTGATGCTTTTTTGCCTTTAGGTAGAAAGCATTAAGCAAATACTAAGCTGGTTTGGTCATGCACATATTTAACAGTAAGGGACCAGCTGTCATAACCTGCATCAGCAGTAGCTCTGAGTTTGTTCCTGAGCATTTCCATGCACTGGGATATCTGTCCCTCACCTTTGGCAAAGAAGGGGTATTGGAGTACTTTTATGTAGAGAAAGGTGCTAAAGGGGAGACAAAATTAAGGTCTTTCCTCTGTGAATTGACCATTTATAAAAGTTGTCTTTCTATTTTCACCCTGTCAGGGCTGATATCTTAAAAAGTATCATTACTGTACAGTGAGATGAACCCTCCTGGTAGGCCAGTATCAGGTAAATGTGCACCAGATCTATACCAGACCTTCATGCTAAGCACTGTTAGTCAGTATTCAGAACCAGGATCATGGTAGGGTAAGACCTGTGCACAGAAGCAAGCACTTAACTGTGAGGACATAGAGGGGAAAGGCAGACATGATAATACCAGCTTGATTTGAGACAGGTTGCTAGACTGTTACACAGTCCTGCTAGACCCAGCCAGCATCCTGGCTTAAAGGGTGACACTTACTGAGATGTCTGAACTGAGAGAAATCAACCATTGCCATGATGCAGGCTTTCTAGAGGGAAACTACCTGCACAGATCTCTTTTAGGCTGTGGGAAGTGCTAAAGATCTTCCCTGAAGTCCTTATGAAGAATTCAGACTGGGGGGGGGCATCCCAAAGGATTTGCTCAAAAGGAGTTTAGAATTCCTGCTCTTTAATACTTACAGCAGGGGGACAGGCTTCCATGTCTGTAGCTCCATCTCCAATCATAACTACTTTCTTAAAGTGGAACTGTTCCTTCAGATGAGTAATAACCTTTCCTTTCCCCCCTGATTCAGCTGTTGGTTGTGTTTCATCAAATCCTGCATATTCTCCTAGAACACAGTAGAAGGACAAGTTAGACACATAGCATATTTTCTTGTAAATGAAGAAAGGTATATGCCTATGGGCTTTACTTCACAAAACAGCTAATTACATACAGTCCTGTAAGCCTCACAATATCAGCATCCCAAAAAAGTAATTAGAAGGTATGCGTATAATCTGGGATTTGACCCAAGTCTTCAGTGGGGATATTTTCAAAGAGCTGAAATGCTAACACAAAAGTAGAAACCCTCTATCAGTGGTGTTATAAATCCATTCCCAGTGACTCTGGTCCAGTCATTCTGGTGTAAACATTTCAAAAACAGCATCCAGTGTGATGTATAGACAGTGTATGAAATACTGAGTAAGAAACAACCTCACTAACTACAGTTCTGCTTGATTACACTAGCTTAACGTCCAGAGCAGCTCAACTAAAGTAAATCAGTCTCCATACATACCTCAAAGTCACTGAAAATCAAGTTTGCCTCTGAAAGCAGGTAAGTGTAATAAACTCTTTTAACTTTAAGGAGCAAGAGAAAATGAAACTTTGCTGTCAGCAACTGTAACATGTTTTACCTTTGGCACCACTTGCAATTAAAAAGTAACTACAGCTCTATTTCATATGTCTGGAAAATGACCTGAACTCATGTTTTTGGTAAGATCTTGCAATTTGCCAGCTTGGAGCTAGCTGGATTGGTAACTAGGTCATGTAGGCTGGACGGTTATCTGTAGCCCAATATCTGACAGTTTGAACCAAAAAAGTGGCATTAATTAGCAGAGAAAAGACTTTAAGGGAATCTCACCATTAAAGTAAAACTTCAGCCTGTTGGCAAAGACATTTGCTGTTGGAATGTTCAGCTGCAAGGCCACGTGCTCCACAATGCTCTGAAACCCCCCAGAGACCAAGAAGACCTGGACCCCTCGTTGTTGAAGCCTGCTCACCAGCTCCCTGAGAAGAAAGAGCAGTCACCAAGCGTGAGTGCCTGGCAGCATCTAGGGATAACAAGAAAGCCAAAATACCTTTTTCCTATACAAGGCTGCCCATACTTTGTGTTATTCCAGTTCAGTTAGGATGTGTGCTGCTTTCCAGCTCCATCCATCTCTGCTGCCCAAAGCTTTCCCTTCTTCCCCCTGCAAGTTTGTGCATACCCCTTGCTCGAAAAGAGCTGATCGAAACCATAATGTCTAGAGACAAACAGGTATTTAGTTGCTCAGAAACAGGCACTTCGTAGAAATGTTGTCTTTACACTTTCATACTGTTCATATTAGTTCCCTTGAACAAATGTGAGCAGATCCAGTTCAGATTTTTTTTCTGAAGTAAAACAACAGCAAGAAAATGAATCTATAATACAGAAAAAAGTAGGGAATGTGGGAGAGAGAAAGCCACTGCACCAAAATGCAAAAGTGGGCTGAAAGGTGTGCAAAGTGCACACATTTTCTAACTTGGAGTTGGTTCCCCAGACGCTGGACGTCGATGCTGTCTTTGGAAGAGGGCACTAGCTACAGAAAAGGAATCCAAAAAAGTAGAAGTTTTCGGACCCAGTTAATGTCAACAGGGCTTGAAGGCAGCTAAAAGTTTTACAGGATTTGGCTCAGAAGCAGTAAGATCAGCATGCATCAATGCTGAGCAGTTGAAGTGGTAGCAGTAACAGCAGAAATGCTAAATACTAAAAAGCAAAGTGGAGGCTTAAAGCAGGCTACACAGAAAAGGAGGAAGAAAGGGAAGGAATGAAAAGGAAAATCATGTGATTCTAAACAAGGAAACAATGTTCTCTTTGTATTTACATCTAGCTATGCCTTCTATGGGAAAAGCTGAGCATGTGCTTCATTTCAAGGAGAAAATACAAGCACAATATAATCTAAAACTACTGTATGTGCTAAAAATATTTTAAACTTAGAGCTATGGCGAGATTTTGTAGTAAAGAAATTATTCTCAATTGTTTGAAACAATTTGAATAGGGAAAAAACCCATTTAAATAGTTAATGTTTATTCTAAATCCAAAGTTGAATGAATACACACATATATATTTGCCCTTAATGATTTTTTAATACTTTTTTTAGGGACTTCAGTACATAATGGGTAGCTCTGAACAATGGATCCCCTAAACTGAGTCCAGGGGTGTGACTGCACACGGAAGTGTAAGAGAGGTAATATAATTGCAGAATAGACCAAGCCAGTAGTTCATACTGGGTATTAAATCTCCTCCCAGTTCCATCACCCGTCAAAAAGCAGATGTGATTGAACAGATTATCTTCCATGCCAGTTTAATCCTCGAACCAGAATTTGAGCTTGCCAGCCAAAACACCAGTTAATACCTAAGACTGTTTTCTTTTTACATGGATGCTTAGCCACTTGACAGGGACTCAGGCCATTATAAGCTCCTGATGTAAGCTTTGTACACAACATGGAAATGGAGTAGGAAGGCAATCTAAACCAGCTCGATCGTCTCACAGCCTCACTAATGTCACAGAATTTTGTTGATTTATGCCATGTGCTTTTGGAAGACTTTTTCATTAGATCATTTGAAATTCTTCTTACCTTATTCCTGGTGTTAGCTGAGGTGGATTGTCGGATATTAATTTCTGCACTTGCTCATAGGAGGGACGTATGAGACCTAGTCGTGCTGTTAAAGCTGCTTTGAATGTCACAGTGCCACCCATAGCTCTGCGGGTCCTAAATTGTGATCCAAAGAAAGCAAATCAGTGATGCTTTTAAGTTGAGGGTTCTCCCAAGAACAGGCAGTTAAAGAAGCACAACAAAGAACAAGGTAAGAGACCATAGGTTCCAAGTTATACCATGTCGATGTGGTAAAGGAGAAGATTGGTAGCAACCACCAGTAGAAGATCTCCACAGATTGGAGCTCTTGTGAGAACCAGTGAGGCAAAGGAAAACTACTTCATTCCCTCTGTGAGTGCATCTGAGCCACTGGACCAGTATTCCTAAACTGCAGCTCAGGTGCCGTTCTCTGAAATTAACAGAATTTTTGCTACAAGCTTCAATGGAAACCACATCAGCCTCAGAGGAGTGTTTAGAGAGTTGTCCCCTCTCCTCCATCTCATAATAAGGTTTGCTAGTGCTTAGCCAAGTTTAATGATGAGGTCTGATCTTAGTCTATTGAAGAAATTTACATTAGAGAATTTATGTCAGTATAGTTTTGTTGAGTGGCTTTGCAATTCCAGAAGAAGTTACTTCATTATGCATTAATTCCACTTATTATTCCTAAAGTCCTTTTAAAACTGTAATAATCTCCTATGACAGGGTTGAATCAATCCCTATGGTAAATTCATTGTCACAGATTAACCTTACCCTTGCTTATTTTTTACTACTATTCCTATGAAGTAAACAGCAAATATACATACATCTCTGCGACGGCATCTCCAACTCCACAGAACTTCGCAAGCTCATCAATGCCTTCTTCCCTGATGACTGTACTGTCCACATCAAAGCATACTGCATCAGCATTGCGGAAGATTTCTTTCAGCTCCAAGAGGGATGCCATCCTTTTAGGAACCTTCTTACTGTGAGGGGACAAGATAAAGTCTTTCTCTGAATGACAGTACTGCACTCTGTCTTGAGCCATTGGCGCAACTGGTCTGGTTCTTGCGAGTAGGGACGAGCACAGCCTGGTAGCCAGCTTTTATCAAAGAGTGAGCGGTGGTGGAGGTCTGGCTCAGTTGCTGATTTGCTCTCTGCTGTTACTGCCTACTGATGTTCAATTTACGTTATAGGTGGGCCGTGGAGCTTTGGTCAGTTGCTGATTTGCTCTCTGCAGGCTCGGCCCATTGATGTTCACATGGGGTTCAAGGTTGTAATACTTGGCATTTGCTGAACCATGAGACTGCCAACTGCTGTGTGGGACTTGCAGTTCTCTGTCTTATCTTGCCCTCACCGCTCAAACGGATCTTCGTTTCTCATCAGACCCAGTCTAGTGTGTCAAATTAGTTGCTCCAGGAGATAGTAAAAGTCACCCAGCCCTTAAGGATTTGCTTGATTGCAGTAGACATAACTATCTTACACCTATCAGTGAGTGGTTATCCCTAAAACATGAATGTTTAGATCCTTTTCTATGTCCTGATTAATATAAACTAAATATTCTCATCATCTATGAATGCATAGAAGATTTGGCCATTAGCATTGGGAATTAAAGTCTTGGGCTTTGAGAACTTCACTCAATTCATTAACATACCACATCGTGACACAACTTTTTCCACAACAATGCCTGACAAAAGTTTTTCTTCCCTTTTATATCTGTCCACGTAAATAAGTTGAGCACGTCTTCTGTGGATCAGAAGCACGAGGTGTTAATCAAGTATTTTCTTACTCTACCCTACTCATCTTGTGCTTCACCCTTTCGTAAGAGAATTCAGTGTGGACTTTACCAATCTGTACATTTAGACAGAAATAACAGCTTTCTATCTATCACACTTCCCAGATTTTTGTAAAAGCTTTTGTTTGGTTGGTCTTCTAATCTCTTAGATGTCTCTCAGGACACGTCTTGTATAATTGATCTGGGTAGCAGGTTCTCTCTTTTTCTGGGATAGGGAAAAAAATACCATCAAACAGCATGTTATATACCTTCATTGTGTTACATACCTTCATCTTTTGTCTTCCTCTCACTACACTAATTTATTTTTCTCCTATATATCATGTGAATTTTTATGGTGAGAGGTCTTACACACACAAGTTCCCACAAAACATTTATTTTTTGCCCTTTTTGGACAAACTTGCACCCCCAGATACGAAAGATGTCCAATGAAGATGGAGAAGGTCATCACTAGGTACCTTGCTGTGGAAAAGTACAGGAGCTGATCGGTACTGACATAGCTCACTGCCAGACAGGAGTCATCCAGGGATCACACATGGTAAGCACCAGTCCTGTTTCCTGAGGTGACTTCTGTGTGCTCACCTAGAGATCACAGCTAAATAGTTAACAGTCAAAGCAGGAACAGGAACCTTTGGTTTTATTCCCACCATATGGTGAATACTGGGATGCAAAAGGCTTTATGGAAAATGACCATAATCACTGAAAAACTGTATAGAACACACACTCATCTTTTATCGGTTCATGTGTATAGAAAAAAAGAGAATACTCCAGTCCTTCACTGAAAGGTAAAACTCTTATAAATGAAGCCACCAAACCTAAGTGGTGAAACCTGTTGTGAACTGCTAAGAGCCATATTTGCAAGAGAGAGTCTCTGTTTAACAGGTAGATAGATATAAAATAACAAGAAACAGAGAAAGCAAGTCACATTAAAGGCAAAGCTATCCAAAGGCAGCCATAAAAAGTACTGCTTAAGAGGGTTGTTCTAGCTATTAATTCAGTTTTTTGGTGTGAACACACTACTATAGTAACCAAAGTGGGTTCATGGCTTTTGTACAAGGCTGGGAAGGTGACACAGCAACTTCCTCAGTGCTCATCTGCATCACAGGTGTGAGTGAGAATGGGAGAGCAGGTATCACCCAGCCCATATGTCCCTCCTGTGCATTTGGTTTAGGTGTGGGAAGGTAGGACAGAGCCTGGGCTCAACCTCCCCAGTGTGTCAGAAAGCAAAGGTGAGTGGGTACACAGTAAAGGGGAGGTATTCCAGAAAAGGGCTTTTACAACCTCCAGCTCTGGGAAGGGCAGAAACAAGGACTGAACCATAGTTTGACAGGCCTCTGCTCTTGGTGCATCAGAACTGTTCCGTGCAGACATACTGTAAAACTCTGGTCTAGCCTTAGAAGCATCACAAGATTTGCTACAGAAAGCACATGTTTTTTATATTTTTCTATAAAGACTGCACTGTACATATAAGAAGTACAGTCATATGCCATCAGCATGGCACAATAAGAGAAACCTCTCTCTCTGAAGTGGCCACGGGCGTAAAAATTTCCCTCTGACAGAGACTGGTTCTGAGCTAAGACTTGGCAGTGGGTGGACGGGTGACACGTGAAATCCACGTTTACTTTGTGTTAGCCTTGACTTGACATTGGCTCCACAGCACTGTGTTTGTATTTTCAGTGGAAGATTTTGATTTTCTGAGCAGGAGGGCTTTATCTTTAGGGCGGGCCTTGACAGCTAGATATATTTGTGCAGTGGAATTAAAAAAAAAAAAATCCACTAAAATTTTTTAAATGGCAGGGTATTCATTTTTTCCAGCCTACTAGTAATTATAGAGTTCGCCAAAAATTCCACCATGGGTTTGGTGCCAATTTCAAAGATTTGCTCTACTGAACAAACTTGTTGCATCACTGTGGCATGACATTTGCGTCACAGTGTTCCAACACTGATTCCTTATTATGCAAAGCCATCACATTGCCTCATGCTAACCTGAGGCTGCACTGCAACATTACCTCATTATGATGCAATGTCACTGTGTGGGAACACCGCACTGTGATGTGATTTCTTGGTGAGAACCTGAAATATATTTCTGGATACAGGTCTTCAAAATTTTAATCTGAGAAAAATGTTCTCGCTAGAAAAACACATTGGGAGCAGGAAGGAAGAGACATTTAACTTTTCCTTCTCCCTGGCATCCACATTTCCCATACTCCTTTTCCTTCTGGATGATCCTTACAATGACGAGACCACCGTTGTGGTGGACTTTGCACTTTGATGGACAAATAGACAAGTTAGAGTAAGAATTGCAGATACCAGTTGTGAAGCCATGGTTGGAATTAACCCTGTCCTCTCTTTGTTCCATGCAATAACTCTTTCAAAAGAGTTTCAAGCTGTGGTTTATAGTGCCTAAAAATGACAAATTGGAAGGGAAGAATTGTGTTTTGAAATGCAGAAATCTTCAGTAGTTCCTGATCTCCCTTGGCCTGTAACCTGCTAAAATCTTTCCACTTCCTGCTATAGCTGGGCACTGAGTCCTGGAAAACACAGACCTGGTTTTGGCTGATATATCACCACACATGTTGGTGAACTTGTGATGAACTGTGAAGTAGGGAAGCTCATACAGGAGCAAAGAGGAGAACCTGTGAAGGAAGCTTCAGCTATTGCAGGGAGTCTTGATGGTGGGAAAAGCAAATTTTAGGAGTTAAAGGTGGTTCACCTGGGTGAAACAAGGTTCTTCTGCCCTTGTTGGCAGAGCTCCAGGGGTCACCATCAGCTCCAGACGCTGACAAATGCCATTCCAAATGGTAATGTGCCAATTTCAGTAACTTGTGAAATTTCTTCCCTGGCCCTAAACATAGACGAAGAGCATAAGGCAAGGCTATTAGTGATAGAGTAATGGGCAACAGAGGTGGGGGAAAGTACAAGCAGGAGAGGTTCTGCTACTTCCCTTATTTTCAAAATTTTCACTGGGCTATCCTGGCATGTCATCCACGAAGAAGCTGCCTAGAATTCGCCTCTGGGTAAGCGTGCATAAGAAATAAGGACAGACACCGTAGCTTGTCCACAAGTAGGTGCCACTTGGAAACATGATTAAAAAGAATTGAAGATGTGTAAAACCTTTCTACGGACAAATCTAACAGCTGTAGTAAGAGAACAGCAGTTTTTTATTCCAGAGTGGTATAGGCCTCTACAGTTGGCAGAGATTAATTACTCTGAAATACAGGGCATCTGATTGCTTAAATGTGTAAATGTTTTAATGAGATGGTAAGAAAAAAGAAATTCCCACAAATAATGAGTTCTGTCCCCATATGAAAAACATGGGCAGAAAATCTCTGATCTTTCTGCCATTGAATTTCAGATAGGTAATCTATTCCTATCCTATTATTTGCATGCTGGAAAAGCATCCAAGCAGCAAACATTTCAACAGGTTTAGTAATAAAATATTGTGGGAAAAAGCTGAAAAGAAGAAAATGGGGAAGAGAAGAAGCAATGGGCAAAGTAACTAGAGAAGACATAAGAGTGACAGAGGGAGAGAGGGTGAAATCTGAGATAAAGATGGAGAGAAAGGAAATCACAAGGGTAAAGTGGAATGCCCATGAGATCTCCTTGCCTCCAGACTATGAAGTACTTCATTAGGCCATTTGAGAAAAAAACCTGGCATTTCCAGAAGAAATAGTTCTGTTTCGCAACAGAGAGGGTGGAGTCACAGAAGCAGGTATGGGAATTATGTAAGACCACATGTCAAAGGAAAACAACTGAAATCTTTTATGTTTGCTGACCCTTCAAAGAAGGGCACATGCTGCACTGTGAAAAACTGAAACATCTGCAGTATCTGCTACATAAAATGCAAAAGGAACAAGTAAATGGTACTCAGGACTCCGGGTGTTCTGGGGCTGCTATACTTTGACGAGATCTTGATGAGATCTCAAAATCCTCATTGTGACTAGGCTTCACTTGTTATCATATTTTAGCTTTCAGAAGGGCTGCCACGCTGCCACATTGCATTATGTTCACATTTACTGCTGTGAAAAAATGCAGATTAAGTGAATCTCAATGAAACATTACCTAAAATATCTTTTTAAACAGATCACTCGGGAATATCCTAGTTTGCAAACAGTTTCCGGTGTTTCTGATTCACTTTCCCATTTAACAAGGTGAGAGTGATGACTGAAAGACACTCCGAGATACATTCCTGCAGCAGAATAAGATTGCATTGAACGTGCAGTGAGATTAACAGAAATGTAACCGCATTAAACTGTTTCTGTTGCATTGAAGGGGAACTGCTGCTTAAGTAAGGGATTTGGAGAAAATAGTTCTTGAAACTTTTCTCAGGACCTATTCACACTACAGGAGCAGTCCTGCTTGTAAGAATGTTCACAGGAGTGTTTCCATGGTATGAGATCAAACAAACCACTTAATCCTCATTGCTTCTAGTCCTATGTCTGCAAAATGGGAATAATATAGTGATACAGCTTTTCTATGCTGACATTTAATTCTCAGTATTAGCAATATGTTTTGAAAGCTTTAGAGGAAAGGGGATACAGTTAAGCAGACAGATTAATTATAGTTAAGCAAATTGTGACTGTTTATATCCCTGCAAGTACTACTCTTTAAAAGTTCAACCCATCCATCCATAATTGTGAGTTTCTGTGGTGTTCAGTGTGAGAACAGAAAGATTCAGTCCTTAACCTCACTAAGCTTGCTTCACACTTCCTGGTTTTCTGTTCAGTTTTTAAAGGTAGTAATACAAACCTGTACGCAAGTAAAGAGATTAATTATTTGCAGCTATACACTAATATCTGAACAGCAGTGCCTAACAGTGTATTTATTTAAGCACCTTTTAAAAAGTAGTTGAAAAGGGGTAGAAGGAACCCAGTGGATGTTGACATATACCTCCCAACTCTCCAATCCCCTCCTGCCTGACCTGACAAAATGATGATGCTTCCCCCCCCGCATGATTGCATCATTCATTCGTGCTGCTGTTATAAAACAGGCACCACACTGTTCCTGCATCTTGCAGGGCAGTACAGTCGCAGCCCCAGCAGAAGACACTCTTCCTTTTCTATGCTAGAAAAATGTGCTAAGTGTTACAGATCTGATACGCCAAACACCAACCCCTTCCAAACTGAGAGAAAAAAACGTTCCCAGTGACTTACAGTATTGTACTGGCCGTGGCTGTTGCTGCTGCTGCAAACCTCTTGGCTGCACAAGAAAAGAAGGGATCAGCTGAGACCTTCGGTCACATAAGTACAACGGCACGGGCTGATCTGGAAGAAAGCTGCATTTTGTAAATCACTCTTTTATAATCTGCTGAGTAAGCCAGCCTGGATGTTTTTTTTAAATGGTTGCACACATGTAACCAGAGAAGTCCAGCTGTTCACTGACAGGCGTAGAGAAGAGAGGTGTAACCTTGCCTACGTCGGGGGAGGAGCCGCTCGGGCCCAGTTTGGGGAGCTCCCAGCTTGGGTAGGCATGGCTTGGCAGGGAGCAGACCCTGCACAAGATGATGGGGAGCTCGCTAGCCCCTCAGCCAGCCTGTGCCACAGGCATGGAGAACAAGACGGGTCTTGGCAAACTCGCCTCGGTCCACGCAGAGCGCCAGCGCGGGAGAGCGAGGGGTGAGAGCCGAGGAGGGGCTCGGACAAGCAGCAGTCAGGAGTTTCTCTTGGCGTGAAGTCAGAGGCGAGGCAGGGACACGGTTTTCTTTTGCTGTGGATGAGATGGAAGGTTTTGTGGGTTAAGATTGCAATATCACATTTTGGCTTAAGCTGCTACTTGGTGCATCGGGGTGTGCAATGTTACACACACACAAAAATCAGATCAAAATTCATCAAAAACTTTGAAGTGAAATTAAAACTTCTGCTTATGAGAAGGCTCTGTTTTGTTTCCTCAAATGCAATGTTGTCAAAAGCAACAGGAAAATTGCAAAACCTGTCTGTGCTCGTGTTTTGGCGTCCCACAGAACAGCTTCCCTCAGACATCGCTGTGGATGTCAGTTAGGAAACAGGACATTGCCAACCCAGAACTATTAAGCTGGTGGTTTGGTTCAAGGTCAGGAAAGCCTGATTTAGCTGATTTAGCTTCTTTCATTCACTTGTGATAGGAGTCTTATGACTGCTGCCTATCTTGAAAGACTGTTCTGCACCACTGGATCCACCAGTCACATTCTATGCATGATCTCTTTTGCCATTCTGGCAGTATTACCCCTCAAAATTACATGCATTAATTAAAATCAGTAGCCTTCTGTGCCTCTCCTCCCATGTCTTCCTTTATGTTTTTTCAGAAGATCTCAGTACATGACCATTTGTCAACATGAAGTTCTCAGTACATGACCATTTGTCAACATGAGCATCTATTAGTAACTTTTTGCGTCAGGAAAAGCTGGTAGCAAGCCCCTTTGCTCCAAAACTGGTGACATGGTTCACTGTTCAGTCTGGTCCTGTTTGTTGGTTTTATTGTGGCAGGACAATATGTTTTTAAAACACATTTAGAAATCATTTCTCTGAATAAGGTTAAATGAAAACAGATCTTGATAAAGATGAAAGAAAACTGCTTTTACTGAGAATCTCAGAGGTTTTTTTGCCAAGATAAGCAGTGCGTGATTTGACTAAGAGAATTGCTGCTGAATATTTCATGAAGGATATTCCCTTTATTTGGCTTAGTTTAACAGACATATTGGTTTTAATTCAGTTAAATATTTAGATTCTAATCTGGTGTAATTCGTTGTAAATCCATTGATTTTAAAGGACAATTTAGGCCTAGTTAGCATCTGCCCTGCATTTTTACTATGCATTAAAAACAAATATGCAGAACAGTTCAACAGCCACAGCCACTGCCACAAATGAAAAATGAAGAAAAGCTTGTCCTGATGTCTGAAAAATGCTGCAAAATGGGGATTTAATGTGAAAATGGTAATGAGAAATGTTACTATACCATAAAATAACAATCCTCAGACACGTGATCCAGCAACGAAACACAGAGAGGTCTGCCTGGAAGCTTCGAGAGGATGTTCAGGAGTGAAAAGCACAGCTCATGTGGATGTGTGACTATCGATATAAGCACAGCACCTAACTTTTGTATGTGACTATGAAACCTCTCCATTTGTACAAAAAGCAGAGACCACCTCTGAAAATGGCTTTCCTTTTTTTTCTTTTTCCACCAAAAAAAAACATCTAAAATTGAAACTAAATTTTCCCAGAATAACTGTTTTATTTTCCTACAGTAATAATTCCCCTCACAAACCTGAACCTGCTTGGGGAATGGCCATGTCACTGTCAGCACCCAGCCCCACACGTTGCAGGTGTTTAGGATGGATGATTCCTGCCTTTCCACGGGACATCACCCACTCGGGTCACAAAACAGCAGCAAGGAAAACATAAAATACAATGTGCTCGCTGGTACGAGTATGGGTTTGACAAGGCTGCCCTCTACTGAGAACAGCCCTGAGAGAGAGGATCAAGGCAAAAAAATTACAAACCAGAGATAGCAAAATATTTGTGTGTGACCTGTTGGCTACAGAATCCAGGGCAGAGCTGGGGATTCAGGTGTTTTAACCGGGCATTGCATCTAGGCACCTCAAATATTAGCACTGCAGCCTCTCAGGGCTGGGTTGGTGTGTTTTGTTTTGTTATGGTTTCAGCAGGCCAGTAGCATCCCAACAGAAGTGAAGACTAAACATTAACAGAGTTCCAGAGCCAATTATGAAATGCCAAGTGTAATTTCCTGCATTTTGCAATGTTTAATGTTTATTTCTAATAATTACAGTAACAGAACAGAAAGCCCAGCCACTATACTAAAGAGTCAGCATTAAAATATTTCACAAGACATATGCACTACTCAGCTAAACAAAAGGGCTCCAAACTTGTATTATGTTCAAACACCATCTCCATCTAAAATGTTTAAAAAACAGAAACTCAAGCATTAGCAGCTGTCCCCTCCAGCCCTGCCAAGTCAGACTGACAGACCAGGCATGGGAGTCATCCTGCACAACATGGCATTTTGCCCAGAAACCTGAGATCCTCACCCAAAGCAGCAGAGTCACAGCAGGTGCCATAGCCTACTGCCAAAACTGGTGAGGCTGCTGAGTCTGCCCTGACACTTCACACTCACTGACTGCTTCAGTCAAGCTCCCCCAAAACGCAACAAAATTGTACCCAACAGCAGGCTTAGACTTTACTACTGGAAGTGGCGGGATAACACGAACAGCCCATTGCATTGCTGCTCAGCGCCACTACAGGGGGTTGCTGAAGTCCGGCATCCAGGGCCGCATCCAGGGCTGCTGGCTGCAAAGAGTGGGATGGAGTGGGGGAGATTTACCCTGCGCCATCCTCATGCCTGGTGGATGATCGTTGGGGGAGGCTCTTCTCTGTACCAAATACTGAGGAATCCTGGTCTCGGGGCCAGTTGTCCCTGTTTGCTGGGGGTTAGCACCCTCTGGAGTAGATGGGCTGCAGGAACACCAAAACCGCTTGGCCTGGATCTCCCTGGCACACTTCTGCAGCTATGGGCCGTGATTATTCTGGGCAAGGTCCTTACAAAATACTTGAAATAACAAGAGGGTTGTGTCACACCTGGTATTGCCAGTTGCTCAGACTTAGCAGATGGGTGTTTGGGGGTACAAGCCCAGATGGGGCAACGCAGGAGCCAAACTTGGTGCAATCTGTGCCCGCGGTGTGTGTAAGGGACCACGGCAGGAGCTCTCTTCTCCAGCTCCTCTCAAAGGGAACTGTCAATTGTCCTCCATTTCGGAGCCCAAGGCCGGTAAGACGCAAACGTTTCACAGCCTCAAGGCCTGGGCCCTGACGGTCCATGTAGGCCAAACACTTCCAGCACCCATCAAGGTCGCCTTGACTTCAATAATATTTCTGTTTTTCTTCCACAGGCCTCACGGGAATCCTCTGCGTGTCCTTGGGAGAGATCGTTCCCTGTGCCTAGAAAGCGTTGCGAAGGGTTCAGGCCCAGAACAGCCTGGGTGTGCAGGCCCCAGCAGCCCAGACAGCAGCCTCTGGATTAAGAGAAGACGAGTTTTGATTAACCTCAGCTCCAACTTTTTACCAAGAACCATTCTGATTATTAATCCTGTCTGCTTAACTATTAATTCTATCGATCTAATGTTAAATCACCGGGTTTAATTATTTATTCTCACAGTTCTACGAACCTGCCGGGGGGCGGCGGGGGGGTCTGTCACGGGAGCGGATGGGATTAACGACCGAGCGACCCTGCCCGTCCAAAGGCCTCGTTCACAGACCCGCCGGCCCCCGCCGCCCTCTCCCCCTCAGCGGCCCGCGCTCCCCAGTCACCACCGCGCCGGCGCCAGCCAACGGTGCCTCAGCGGCAGGGCGGGAGCGGGCCGGCAGAGCGACAGCCACCGCAGCCAATGGGAATGCGACCGGCTCGCCGGCGGGCCAATAGGCGCGCCAGCGCCCCGGAGTGTTCTAGAAGGGCCGGGCGGGGAGGCGTGGCCTGCTCCGTCCCCGCCCCTCGTCGCGGCGCTCGCCTCGCCCCTCCCGGCCCGGCCTAGGCCCAGCGCGGAGCGGAGAGGCGGCCATGGCGGTGAAGGCTCTCAACCCCAAGGCGGAGGTAGCCCGTGCTCAGGCCGCGCTGGCGGTGAACATCAGCGCGGCCCGCGGGCTCCAGGACGTGCTGAGGACCAACCTGGGCCCTAAGGGCACCATGAAGATGTGAGGAAACCTTCCGGCGCGGGTTTGGGGGGGAGGGGGGAGGCAGGCGCCTCAGCGCGCGGGCGGCCGTTACGGCCTGAGGGGAAGCGTGAGGGGAGAGGCCGGGGGGGGGGGGGGGGGGCTCGTGTGAGGCCGGGACGCCGTTCCTACCGCCGGCATACGGGGGAGGGGGGAACAAAGGCGGAGGCCGCCCGGCCGGGTGGGGCCGAATGAATAGAGAAGGAATCGGTGCGGGCCTACGGGCGGACACGTGTGGCGGGGCCGGGGAGCGGGGGGGGTGTGTGTGCTGATGACCCGCCTCATGTCGACCGCAGGCTGGTATCGGGGGCTGGAGACATCAAGCTGACCAAAGATGGCAACGTGCTGCTGCAGGAAATGGTGAGCTGGTTCTTGCTTTCGCGGGGGTGGGCATCTTGGGGGAGCCGGGGGTGGGGGGGCTTAGGCAGGAGCCTGCTGGTATTGGCCTTGAGTGCCTGTGGCGGAGGGGGGACCGCGTCCGCTACTGCCCTCGGCCTGTGTTTCTGTGGTATTTACCCCTGTGCGTTGAGGGCAAAATGTCCCTTGGGAGGAAGGTAAAGAAGTGCGTGCAGCATGGTGGACGTTGAAAGAATTTTGTGTGCTAATTTGGCAATTTAAAAGGAAACATGAACTGTTGAAATAATGGTATCGGCACTTTTGTCGCCTTTGGTTTTGCTTACGGAAAGCATTCTTCTGTCGTACTTGGAGCAGGCCTAAGACAGCAGAGTTCACCATGGGTGCGTGGCCTGGGAAGTGTTTAAGTCTGGGTGATGGATGCAGCTCATACTGCTTTTCCATCGCATCTGGAGTTGTATCAGTTTCCCCACCGTGGGGGTGAAGATTACACGAGGTGTGGTGCCATTCTGCTGCTGGCCCCACGGCGTCTCCCGTGCTGGGGGCCGACAGTGAGGCCGGGGCCACCGTGGGCCCTGGGTCCCAGGGCTGGTGGGTTGCAGTGTGCCCCTATCCCCTGGCTGAACATGGTCTGTTAGTACATATCGAGTATTACCCTCTACTAGCTGTCTGTTGTAATTCAGCGTAAAGTACTGAAGTTGATTTATACAGGGATCTGGCAGATGGGAAAAATCATTAAATCAGTTCTTACATGCTAGAGGAAGTACTTTAAAGGAAATAATGATAAAAAGCTAAACAACAGTATAAACAGTCCCCTTGGATTTTATCTCTCTAGTACAGTTACTAAGCACAACCTTTTCGGATGTGGACCTTGTTCTGTAGGTTTATAGGCTCCAACCTATGTTAAAATACTTTTCAGTCAGCCATTGGAGATGCTAAGTGATGCATGTGTTTCTTCTATTAAAAGGTTGACTTCTGTAAGGAACCTAAGGCCACGTGTGGTGGTTGTGAAGTTTGGCCAGGCAGACATGATGCTCCTAGCTGGAAAACCAATGTACTACTTAGCAGAGGAACTGGCAAGAAGCTAACTAATTGAATGTTCTTTAGTTTCGTAAGAGTGAGTAAAATAAACTGCCAAAGGAATAGCAGACCGGTTAGTGTATGTAGAGCACTGATCGTGCAGAGATTCATAAATTAGCCTAAACCTGCTGGTTTTAGTGCCAGTAACAGTCTAGTTGTGATGGTGCATCCTTTGCCTAAAGGAGAAAAGGGTTCTGTCAAGCTCATAATGAGTTGAGGACTAGTTTGGCTCTTGGTGCTCAACATTTTTGTGTATAGATGCATAATCTGAGGGGGGAAATAGCGTCACATGGATTGATTCAATCAACTTATTGTCAAAGTGACTGTTGTTGTTAATTGGTGTTACTTGTTGAAACCTGCTGAACTGACATGAATCACGAAAACATCAATATTTTGGTTAGCTGATTTCAGATTGCTTGCTTCCTGTACCAGTGCAGAAAGACTTACAGCTCAGCTTCTTATTTTTGTTTAGCAAATACAACACCCCACCGCCTCCTTGATAGCAAAAGTAGCAACAGCGCAAGATGACATCACTGGAGATGGTACCACTTCAAATGTCTTGATCATTGGAGAACTCCTAAAGCAGGCAGATCTCTATATTTCTGAGGTATGTATGCAGTATTTCTTTTATAGGTGGGCAAGTTAAAAATGTCGTCTGAGTCTATTCAGCTTTTTTTGTTTAACGCTTAATACTCATAAGTCAAACATGAAAATGAATATATTTCTGCTTAAAATGAGCGCATCACAGAAGTTTTAAAATGGGGAAAAAGCTGGAGAGTAGAACTTAAGACTTGTTCAAAATCAAAACCACTTATTGTGGGTACTGTAGCTTTTAATAATGCTTTGTCTGATACCTGCTGTTACTTCTGTTTGCTTTGTGTGAGTTAAAACGCTTTTTACTTGTATGTTAACAAGGAGATCCTCCCTGATGGTAGGTATTTTGGATATTGCAAGTTACAGAATAGGCGTTCATACTGCACAGTGAACACCCAAGTGTGCTTCGTAGTTCCCTTGGTTTCAATTCTGTGCTAGAATAATCTGTACTTTTCCTCTGCATTGAAGGGATTTGCATTCCTTTTATATGTATTCAGAAGGACAGTACATTTTCTTGTTTTTGTAGGGTGCATATTCCCTATGTTTTGACATTACATGGAATGTTGAAACAACAGGTTCTATTTGTGAAGAAGCACCGTTTTATCTTCTGTTGTCTAATGATTTCCCTTCTTTCCTTGCATTAGGGTTTGCACCCTAGAATAGTAGCAGAAGGATTTGAGATTGCAAAGGAAAAAGCACTTGAAGTTTTGGAGCAGGTCAAGGTAACCAAGGAAATGGACAGGGAGACCCTTATAGATGTTGCCAGAACATCCCTCCGTACTAAAGTTCATAAGGAGCTTGCTGACATCCTAACAGAGGTAAGTGTACATGTCTCTTCTGCCTCTTTTTGTGTGGCGAGATCCAGGTTCAAAGTGCTGTGATTATTACTTACATGAAGGGTGGATGGAAAGATGTGAGCTTGCACTTTGGAAGCCTAATGATCATTTGGGGGCTTTTTTTCTCTCCCCTCTATTCCAGGCTGTAGTTGATTCTGTTTTGACAGTCAGAAAACCAGATGAGCCTATTGACCTCCACATGGTAGAGATTATGGAGATGAAACACAAATCAGAAACTGACACAACGTAAGTAATGAGTATCCTTGAGCTTTAGTTTAATGGTGCCCTGATATTTGAGTAGTCTGTGGGGTTTTTTCTTTTTAGAAGAACTTGGGTGTCCTAAAGCTACCACCAGAAAAGTCATTAGGGAAGGGGTGAAAGAAAGGCAGAAATACAGATTTCAGCCATAAATTATTTAGACAGCAGAAGTTGTCCAGTCACTAAACTTGATTCCCTGACAAGAGATTTTTGAATAGTAAAGAGTAACACTGGCTTAGGCTTTTACCTAACAATGTCAAGTAATTACTTCTTTTTTTTTTTCCTTAGTAATAGTGTCTGTGGCTCAATTATGGTTTAGGCTCGTATCTGCTCATTAGAAGTATAAAAATAGCATTTGATTACTGGAAACTGGATTGTAGTCATCTAGTTGGGTATTCCATAGGCTTTATATTTACCTTGGTGGCATGGACGAATTCTGCACTAGCTTCCCTCAGTAGCTAATGCAGTCAGACACTATGCCAGAATAAATTCCTTTTTCACACTGATCGGTATGCTTTTTTTATGAGGATGGGCATGCCTTTGGAAGTGGGATACATAATCATTGTTTACTCCCAACAGAAGCGCACAGGCAGTTTGTGTTGGACCAGTTGCGCTGTGAATTGTCTTGACTACTCTGCACTTCCATGAAATGCGTATCTTCTGTGTATGTATGTTGACACACAAAATGGTTTTTAATCTTTCAGGCTGATTAGGGGGCTGGTTTTGGATCATGGTGCTCGTCATCCTGACATGAAGAAAAGAGTGGAAGATGCTTATGTTCTTACTTGTAATGTATCTCTAGAATATGAGAAAACGTAAGTACACAGCACAAGGTGAGGAGCAGAAAATGCTCCTGTCTAAAAAAACTTTTAATGAAGGTGTGCTTAAATAAGAACTGGAAGGACCACATAGACTCTTCTAGAGCAAGGCAGGTAGTGTAGAAGATGGAATGGAAGAGGCGATGCTCCTTCTGCAGCTCTTTTTTGGGAAAGGGAAGCTGGTGGCTGCAAAAATGTCTGAGAGGCAGAGCTTCGCAGTGGTTTTTACTTTGTTCTTTCATTGAAGAAAGGCTGGAAGCCCTTCCTTGGGCATAATTTTATATTGTAGAGTGAACATCTAAGTATACTTCAGGGTTCGCTCAGTTTTAAATGTGTGCCTTATTTCTTGCAGTGGAAAAGGTCTGAACTGGAAGGCAGGAACAGCTGTATGTTGCATGCTGGTTTGAGGGGTGGTATCTTGGTTTGTTTTGATTTCTTTACAATTTGCTGAGAAGATTGATTCCTTACGCTTAAGTTTATTTCTACAGCAGAGAGGATAGTTTGCTTACTGCTTTTGGGGGTTTTTTTTGTCTCCTTCAGAGAGGTGAGCTCTGGATTCTTCTATAAAAGTGCTGAAGAGAGAGAGAAGTTAGTGAAAGCAGAAAGAAAGTTCATTGAAGACAGAGTGAACAAAATCATAGACTTGAAAAGAAGAGTCTGTGGTGATTCAGATAAAGGATTTATTGTGATCAACCAGAAGGTGAGACGAAGAGTGTAACTAACTAGAAAAATTAATTTGAAACGTTGGCTTTCTCAGCAAACCGTGTGCCATTTGACTCGCTTTGTACAGTTCTTCAGACAGAAATAGCTAAATGTAGGCTGATGTGCTTTCAAATATATGCATAGAGTTCCTGCTTGAGATCTTTATTGAGCCCAGAGGAAGAAGTTACTCATTAGTGTCAGACAGAGAGAAGGTATTTTTAGCTTTTTCTTTATCCTGATGGTCACTTTCTTTGTTTCTAGGGAATTGACCCATTTTCCTTGGATGCACTTGCAAAAGAAGGAATAGTCGCTTTGCGGAGAGCTAAAAGGAGGAACATGGAAAGGTCAGTTCCTGGGGAGAGAAGAGGGTAAAATAACTTGCTCTTCCAAATTCAAACAGTGAGCTGAGTCTGGGTTGAATCCACCTGTAAGGACTTGCTCTAGAAAGCCCACTTCAATCTATCCAGCTCTTACTGGTGTAACTTAGGGTAGTTTGTACAAACCATAGAAGCATCAGTTCAGCACACTGGGTGGTGTAGGAACTTGAGCTATCAATATGCTTCAAATGTAGACACCTGTAGAGGAGACTTAATTCTACAAGCTTATTTTTGTGAACAGAAGCAAACTGTTCCAGGCCTAGGAACTGGGGTGTTCTGCATGCTGAAATACTACTGTTATGTCAGTGACTTCAGATTTTACTTAATATAAAGTAAGTGCTAAACTGTACACGTTCTCTCTCAGACTGACGCTTGCATGTGGCGGTACTGCCATGAACTCTGTGGAGGATCTCGCTCCTGACTGTCTGGGACACGCAGGGCTCGTCTACGAGTATACACTGGTAAGTACGACTGAGCTTTCAGCTGAAGGCAGGTTAAATATGCCTCACTTGATGCCAGCTTTTCTTTTGTCTTGCTGTCTGTGCGTGGATTTTTCTTCAGTGTTTTAAGAGCTATACTGGAAATTGAGAAAATGGAAATAAGGTTCTGCTGCTTCTCATAGCTTCTTGAAGTGCTGTTAGTCCAAAACTGAATCCAAAAGCGTCTGTTCATTTTTTTATGTGTATACATTGATTAAGTGAATGTATGACACAAACACATAACCCTGTTTTTTACAGGGTGAAGAGAAATACACCTTTATTGAGAAATGTGACAACCCCCGCTCTGTTACCCTGTTGATCAGGGGACCAAATAAGCATACACTAACGCAAATCAAGGATGCAGTAAGAGATGGTCTGCGTGCCGTTAAAAACGCTATTGAGGATGGTAAGTCTGCGCTCTGTTTAGTGATGTTAAGGATCTTCTGTTGAAATTCACTTCAAAATTAGTGAATTTTGCATCGGCTTCCTTGGTATCAGATGCAGTCGGACACCAAGCTGAGTGTATTTCAGTGCTTTTAGTTACTGTTTTTACACCTCGTATTTTACAAGTAGTTGATAACTGTGTAAGTACTTACCTGATCTGTACAAGCTGTCTTCTTAAGGATGAGGGAAGAGATCAAATGACACTAAAAATTAACTGTTTAAATTGGAATAGGTGCTTACTGTGAAGTCTCAGTATCAAGTTTTCCCTTGCAGGATGTGTGGTTCCAGGAGCAGGTGCACTAGAAGTGGCAGTAGCTAGTGCTCTTGTGAAGCATAAACCTAATGTAAAAGGAAGAGCCCAGCTTGGAGTTCAAGCTTTTGCTGATGCCCTGCTCATCATTCCTAAGGTATCAGGAACTCCTGAATAAAGTGGCCTTAAAGTACCCTGAGACCCATCGCTTTTTCTCCTGGAGGTCTCTTTTAATTAAAAAACATGAAATAATATCTCTGTTCTCTCAAAGGTTCTTGCTCAGAACTCTGGTTATGATCCCCAGGAAACACTAGTGAAGGTTCAGACAGAGCATGCAGAATTGGGGCAACTCACTGGAGTTGATCTGAACACTGGTGAGAATTTTATAACATAGTTTGTAACATAGCTCTAGTGAGAAACTGTCGTGACTCAGCTCCACGAGTAATAAAGTTGCTCTGAATGCAGAAAGCTGTACCTTTTTTCATAAAAAGCTATGCCAAATGCCTTGGCAAGTGTCCTGATGCTGCAGTCAGTCTTGGCATGCTGTAGTACTTCAATACATTCTGGTTAAGATTTTTGTGAAGATAAAGCACATGGTAACGCTGTTTTGGATGTAGCAAGTAGTATCAGATGTTAGCAAAAAGTCTTACTTGGAATTATGTGAGCTGGTAATTTAAAGACTGTTACACTTCTTTTGTAGGTGAGCCAATGGTAGCTGCAGCAGCGGGAATCTGGGATAATTATAATGTCAAAAAGCAACTGCTTCATTCCTGGTAAATGTTACAGTATTTTCACTTTCAATAGCAGTGGGTGTTTGGTCACTGAAATTGGTAGGGTAATATGGAATCGAGGGTTCCCACATAGAGGAAGCTGTCTTGAAAGGCAGAAATGAAGCCGAGTCTTCTTTGACCTATGTCAGAATGGCTAGTCTAACAATATTTATTTAATCTTTTCTAGCACGGTCATCGCTAGCAACATTCTCTTGGTGGATGAAATTATGCGAGCTGGAATGTCCTCTCTTAAAGGCTGAGTTGGATCTGCTCTTGTCGATGGTGGTCAGCTCCCGTCATGCCCCATGGAATGTCTTTAAGAAATCCACCCGAAGGCGCTCTTTTCTTAGCTGTAGTGGATTTTCTCAGCAATGGAAATTACTCTGCTGTAACGAGCAGCCCCTCTTTGTAAATGTGGCCACTCAAAAATGTTAGCAACTATTCAAATATTTGGCTCTAAAAGTCAGTTATTTATTTTTAATTTCACTGAAGTATACAACTGAAGTTGCTTTCCTTTTTACCCAATAAACCGTTATGTTCTGTGCTTTATGTGTGTTGATTATTTAAAACCTTACCTTCCTTGGGCCAAGGTCTTGGAACGTTCTGCTTGCCAGTCTTGTGGGCTACAGGCCTTCGTCTTGTGGTTTCTGTGTTACTGGTGGTAATACCTGCCCTGTCTGTGCGTCCCTGCTGCTGGGGGGGCTGTGGAAATACTGCTGGAGGGTCTGCTGTGGGAGTAGTGCGGGTTCAGAACTGGGATTTGTTCAGTCCCTCACAAAGCTGGATTAAGCCCATTGCTTCATAGTTTTGTACTTGTTTACAACTCAAACTGAATTACTCTGGAGTGGTTTGAAGTGCATCTTGAAAGACTTGTTCCGTGTTGTCATAACACGGTGGTAGATTTTTAACGCTGTTCCTGCTGCAGTAAAGCGTTTATGGACAAGGAGCGCTGCCAGATCCGGGCAGAACTGCGTCCTTAGCTCAGGGCTACCGCCAGGACGGGGTTGGGGGAGAAACAGGCTGCTGCCCTCCGAGAGGATTTTCCCTAATTTTCCCTACCTGTGTTTTGTTACGTTGACGGACGGGAGCCTCCTTCCCTAGTCCCAGCTGGCTGGCTGAATGACTCTTAAAAGCTAAAACCAAAAAAAACCCTCTTTTGCGTATGAAATACTTAACTGCCTCGGGGTGGGGTGGGGGGGCAGGTTTTGATCCCTTTCCTTAAAAAACCAAAACACCCGCTCGGCAACCGCGCAGCGCCCACGCGTGAACCCGCGGACCGGACCCGGGGAAAACCTTCCCCGCCCTCTCGTGGACGAAGGGCCCGGAAACACTTCCCTCCCTTCCCCGGCAGCTCTTCTGGGTCAAAACGGCGGCGGTTCCGGGCGCTTGATTGCCTTTCCCCTTCCCGGAGCGGGTGCCGCCGGCCGGCATGGCTGCGGGCGGAGCGGGGCTGGCTCTGCTGGCGTGCTGCTGGGCGCTGGGCAGCAGCCGCGCTCTGCGGGGTGAGGGCGGGAGCTGCTGCTGCTGCTGCTTTTGGCCGGGCCTTCTGCCTTGGCTCCTTGTAAGGGAAGCCGTAAAAATCCCTTTGCTTCGCCCTGCCTAGGTTCCCCTTTTTTTGTGCTAATAGTTTGAAGGAGCTGCCTTGCTGATTTCACCTGACTGGAGCCGTTCCTTTCCTAAGAGAGCCACTGAAAACGTGACTTTCAAGTATTTTAAGCATCTTAGCAAAAAAATGCAGACCTATACAAGCGCTACTCGTAGTCGCTTACCATATTGCACCCCCCTCTGGTATACAAAGTGACTTTCTGGCAAATAATGCATGCTGTCCTGCGCGGTCGTGTTCAAAAATGAAAAGTTCTCGTACTGAATTTCTTCACGTTTAGCTTTTGGAAAGGATGAAAACATGGTGCAGCTGCCTGGGGGAAAGTTTCAGATGGGATCCAGTTCCCTGGAGAAGAGGAATGAAGAAGGGCCTGTCAGGGAGGTGATGGTGAAGCCGTTTGCCGTCGACAAATATCCCGTCACAAACAGGGATTTCAGGTAAGAGCGAAGGTTTGGGTCCGCGTGGCTCACAGGGGCTCAGTAGCTCGGCCAGCCGCAGGGAGGACGCGGGCGTTGGTGCCGGGTCTTTTGGGGCTGGTTCCCAAGGTCTGAAAGCCAACGCTTGGATGCTCCCAGCAGTTTCATTAGAACAAAAAAAACGTGTCCGTCAGTAATAAATCACCTCTATGGCTGCAAGCTGAAGCATCTTACCAGTGTAGCTTGCAAACATGCTTCCTCTCCTCCCTTCTTTGTCTTCCCTTCCCTCCTTTCTCCTCCCTTTTCTCTTTTTTCCTTGCCAACATGCTTTTTTGTTTACTAATAGGGCTGTACTGCTTCAGATTTCAGGTTCCTATGGGTTCAATTTCCATTTGTAAACCCCGGACCACTCCATGTATTTTGTAGAAACCCTTGTAAAAAGCACTAATAAATCCAGTGGGGGAAAATGCCTTTATTTGCCTGGCTGAGCCTGTGTTGGTTAAAAAGAGCCAACACTTCCAGCGACACACGGTAATGGCAATTACTGCAACTTAGGTAACCGGGAAACAAATGGGACAGAAGCAGGGTGAGATTATTCAGCAGCACGTGACATTTTTTTGCATTTGGGGGACATTTAACTAACAGCAGCCATAGATTTTAATGGCTTTTAAGGGATTTTTGATCTGTGCAACTGTTCCATTTTGTGGAAGACCAGAGCGCAGGGTGAGTTTACCTGCACAGGTAATGTAAAAACTATCAGATCTGTGAACAGATGCAAATCAGACTGTCTCATCTGTTAAATCTGTATCAAACTGACTGGAGCTGTGCCGGGGAGGAGCTGGGACTCTCCACCGATGGGGTGTCTGTAGGTCGTGTACGTTTTGCCTTGCCCTGAACTTATTGCATGTGCAGATTGCTGTATTTGGTGGTGCGACTCTTGAAGAACTCTTACCCAGATGCCTGAGCGTGTTGTATTTATGCCAGGGAGTTTGTTAGAGAAAAGAAATACAAAACGGAAGCAGAAGCATTTGGCTGGAGCTTTGTCTTTGAGGATTTCGTATCCGAAGAGCTGAAAAAAAAAGTCACCCAAAAACTGGAGGTAAATCTAACTCCCATGAGGGATGAGTTTCAGTGATGATGATGGAGATGGTATTTCTGATCCCATCTCTGTCTGACCTCTCTGTTTTAAGTAAAAAAAAAAAAACAAACCAGGAGGGGAGACCCTTGCCGGTATTGCTTTTCCACTGAGTAGCAGCTGCCTCTCAGTGCAGAGCCTGGCCATTCTCAAGGGGGGGTTTCTTTAGTCTTGGGTTGTTTTGCTTTTGAAACTAACAGCAGGGTTGAGCCTGGGTTGATTTATGGTGCTCCTCTGTTTATATCTTCTCCAAACACTGTCAGACTGGACTCACGAGATGCTCCAGTAAGCTGGGAGAGAGCAAAGCACATTTCAAAGGTTTATTAATCAAACCTTAAAATAGAAAACTAAACAGCGTGGGCTTCTTGGTCTATTTTCACTTTTAAAAGCGAATGCCTCTACTCGTTGGAAAGTGCTATCAAAACGCCAGTGATAACCCAGCTCAAACTGCAGCATTTAACCATTTCCAGACTAACAAGCGCTCTTTCTTTACACACACTGCTCTAGGATGGTGTCGAGTTGGGGATGTTGCCAGTTCACCTTTAATCTGGTGTTGTTTCTTTTCCCAGTCTGCCCCTTGGTGGCTGCCTATCGAGAAGGCTTTTTGGCGACAGGTGAGTAAAAAAGTCGGGTGCGGTGAGTCCTCTCTGTGCTGGGCATGTGCATGTGTTAGGGTATGGTGAACCTTATCGACCGAAAATGGGGGAACAAAGAGCATTTCGGGTTGCTGGATGTTCCCTGCCTTGGCCTGTTCTGTCCTTTAGTCCCTTTTTAATTGAAAAGCTTATAAAATCAATTAAAATCTGTTTGATGCAATTTCTCCCAGCCCTCGGGTCCTGGCTCCGGCATAAAGGACAGGCTGGATTACCCGGTGCTGCACGTGAGCTGGAATGATGCGCAGGCATTCTGCGCCTGGAAAGGGAAGAGGCTCCTGGCAGAGGAGGAGTGGGAATTTGCTGCCAGGGGAGGACTGGAGCGTACGTACCACAAGCTCTGATCTTTTTCCAAACTGAGGCATTGAATAACGTTAGTTCCACCAGATTCAAACTTCCATCCAGGGACGTTTTCAGAGGTTAATCTGGGGGGCTGAACCACCTCTTTTGGCCTGGGACTCAAAATAATAATAATAATAATATAGGAAGAAGTGGCTTATCTATGGTCTTTATGTATCTTCCTACACAAAGCATTTCTGCCAGCTAAAAATACCATTTCTTTGGTGTGGGGCAAGGAGTGACCCACCTGTCCCCACGCACTGATGGTGGCATAAAGCAGCTGCTGGGATCACTGGGGGGACCGCAGGACTCCCTGGTGCAAGCAGTGGTTTGTAAATGGAAAGCTGTTGCTGATTCCCGTCTCTCCTCGCCTCCTTGGCAGTGTCTGTAGGGATTAGACCGACAAGCCCCGTTCATATAACCTGTCTTGGTGTCCTGAGCTGAGCAGAAAAGGACGGTCATAAAATCCTGGTTAAAAATAGGCAAATGCAGAGGCTGGAGTGACACAGGGGTAACGGGTATCTCTTCCTTTTTGGCAGAAAGGGTGTATCCCTGGGGAAACAAGTTTCAGCCGAACCGTACAAATCTGTGGCAGGTAAGATCGTAAAAATGATCCTGTCTACACTGAGCTCTTCTGAGGGTGGTGTTTAACCTGACCACAGAGTATGCGTGGCTATCTGAGCAAGCTGCGTGGTCCTGGGAAGCAATGCAGACTTACCTGCAGAGGACTGAAATTCAGCTCCTGGTGGGTTATCCCAAATACCCTTACAGCGAGCAAACTCAGCCCAGCTTCCCTGGGAAATCAGGATTTCAGTGCTTCCAAAAATTCATACATAAATTTGTCTGAAAAGGAGGTTGTCTTTGGAGAACTTTAGGTGGTTGATCTCCTCTCTTGGTCAGAAATGCTGCATAGAGTTAATTTACCACAATGAGTTATTTCCATTATTTAAGTGTAACACAGTCCTGTGAAGAGCAGGACTTCGCGTTGTCTCCGTGGTGGGTCTTTGCTCGGAGTGATCTTTCTTCCCACAGGGTGATTTCCCGAGGGTCGACACAGCTGAAGATGGTTATCACGGCGTCTCACCGGTGGCAGCGTTCCCTCCTCAGAACAACTATGGTACAGAGCAGGCATCCCCACCCTGGTTTTGCGAATGGCATCTGCTTCCTAAATTAACACTAATTATAAAATCCTGTAGTTGTGGCAGAGTTTCAGATGTGATGTGGGATCACGTCAGCATCTTGACAGAATAACGGAGCCCAGCAAAAGCACTGATGGTCGTTACTGATGTTGGCCGATGTGCACCTGGTGCACTTCAATGCACCAAACCATCCCCTGCTTTTAATTAGAAGTCAGTTATTTTGCAGTTCAGTGTGATTTACCTGAAAATCCTGAGCACGTTGTTTTGAGAGCAGCAGATGTCATGCCCTCGCACAGATACAAAACAATGAGACACATTAGAAGTCCAGTTGTAAACTGGGGCCTGGAGCTTCTGATTCCCAGTCCCACCATTAAACCACGCTCTTGCAGTGATGCTTTGAATGTCACACCCCCTCCCATACACCAAAGTGCTTCTGCAGCCTTTGCAAACGTGCTTTCATCATCCTGATGCCAACCCCTCCGTGTCTCAGGGCTCTACGACCTGCTGGGAAACACCTGGGAGTGGACCGCGTCCGAGTACCTGACTCCGGGGCTCTCATCCAGGCAGCACGCTCAGAACATGCGAGTCCTGAGAGGTGCCTCCTGGATTGACACTGCAGATGGGTCTGCAAATCATAAAGCTCGTGTTACTACCAGGTAGGTCTGGGCAATGCCCAGGCGCTGTTTTGCAGCGATTTCTTATTGCTTGGTCGTAGATGGAGGGGTGGTTATTTTAAAAGACATTTGTCTCTTCCTACTCAGTTTTTCTGAGAAGCAGTTAGGAAAACATACTGCAAATACTGCTAAAAAAATTCCTGCTATGAATACGTTCCTAATTGCTTCTCAAATAGTGTATTTTCCATCAATTATTTAGAATTAAATGCTTTTCTTGAAGTTATTCAAGGGAAGTGGAAGATGTTTCTGTTCTGTTACAGAGGGTCATGTTAAATGATATAAGCATTAACTAGGAAGAATCCCTAGTGTTGGGTCTCTTTTTTTTTCCCCGTGAGAATGGGGAACACACCAGACTCGGCCTCCGACAACCTCAGCTTCCGCTGCGCTGCTGACATCCCGCCTGTCATGGCTAAGAAAAGCCAGACCAAACCCGAGCTCTGAGGAGGTCACTCGGGAAGACCTGAAGGCATTTTCTCCTGTGGAGATGAACAAACAGTAACCCCCAGCAGTCACTTTCATTAAACCCAGTTTTAAAAATTAAAAATAAATCCTTTCAGCTAAAACTCCTTTCTGCACTGGGATGTCTGGGTACAAGCAATGATTGGGAATGGCAGGCAGGGTGGTTTGTCTTTAACGTCCTTTTTGGGTGGTAGGTATCACAGTTCTCCTTTCGGTGTCCCTTTTACATAAGCAAAGGGGTGCATGTGTGGGACGGGGCCACAGCTGCTCCGACCTCCAGCACCAGCCAGAGCAAGCAAACACCCACAGCCCCCCACGACCACTGGCATGGGGCTGCCATGAGGGGCAGCTGTGGGGGGGAAGCAATGGGGACACATCCGTGGAAGGGGGACTCGCACATCAGTCCCCACCTCCTTGGGAAGTTCCAGCTTCGTACCAGCCACCCAGCCTTCCCTGAAATGAAACAAGGCACCTTTATTGACCCTTAAAGAGTGACAAAATGACATGTGTCCTCATTTCTAAGTGCACGGATGACACAAACCAGTGACCCACCTCTCCCAGGTGTTAAACCAGCATAAAGGCTACAAACCAGCTGTACAGGAGCTCTGAGCATGTAGGTGGGTGAGGACACCCCTCCAGGCACTGCTTATCCCTCCTCCACCTGCGACTGCCCCAAAAGGGTCCTGCTCTGGTGCCCGGGCTGTGCCCAGGGCTGAGCCTTCCCCATCGGGAGCTGCAGCTGGTTACGGCTCTTTTAGAGGCAGCTTCTCCAAACCCATCCCTTACAGTAGGATAAATCCCGGGGGCAAATTGCAGCCATCTGCTGGGTTTGCATTTTCACCTGACCCAAGGCCAGCCGTATCTCTAAGAAAAAGCAAAAGGAATAGCCAGTTGGTTTTCAAATATTTTACTCGCCTTAATTCTGAGTAAACTCATCGGCTTACGCAGCAGCGATCAAAACAGCCCTTCCTCGGCTGCCAGGGTCAGCAAAATGGCCTTGCAGGTGTTCTCAAAGAGGGCAGCTCTGTTCTGCGCCTCTCCCTTCTTCACCCAGTGTCGGTAGGTCCTGAAGGCGCAGGCATCGATCAGCTTGCGGATGGGCTTCAGGGCGTACGGGTCCCGCACCACCAGCTCCCTGGTGACCGACTTGACCAGCCGGTACTGGTAGTAAATACGGACCGATGCCAGGACGGTCAGGCAGATCACCTGCAGCACAGGGGGAACAGGCTGGAATTCATGGCCAGTTCTACAATGGGACCGGATTGGCCCCAACACATTCCACGTAGCTGCTATCCATGTAGAGGAGTTGGGAGGGAGACCGGCTCCTGGCACAGGTATTTACTCCCATGTGAGCAGTACGGGCTTTTTCCAAGTGTGCCCTTAAGGTCAGAACTGCAGGTCAGTCCTAAATGTGTCACCTAATGCCACTTCAGGTACCTTTGCACTGCCCTAACGGCTGGCTATAGGGAAAGGAAAGGAAAGGATTCCTCTGTTTTATCAACTTGTGCATCATTTGATGCACCCATGTGATGTCAGCCTCATCAATTTCCCCTTAAAACTGATCTTTTTCAATGTCTTTTTTCGGGGGGGTGGGGAGAGGCAGGTTTTTCCCTCCTCTTATTGAATTCCCTTTTGTGAAAAAGCCCTTACAAAGTACCAGAAAGTAAGCACAATAGTGCTCGGAGAAGGGTCTCCACCCAGGCTGCAGCATCCTGCCAAAGCCCAGGTCCATCAGCCTTGCTGAACTCCCAGTTTCTCCCAGCTCAGCTGGAAAACCCATCCCACCACTTGACTCCTGCAGCTCCCAGGCTCAGGGTCGGGGTGCTGTGACACCCCCATACCCAACCTCACCTTGAATTTCCGGAAGGGGCTGAAGTGCCGGACCTCCTCCACGTCGTACTGCTGGAAGAAGGGGTGGGCCAGCGCCTCACCGGCTGTGTACCGCTGCTGTGGGTCCACCACCAGGAACCGGGAGATCTGCACAAGGGCACCGGATCAACCCAGGGTGTCCCAGGTATTTGCAAAACTCCCCTCCAAAAGGCTTTCCCATCCCCGAGCACCTACCAGGTCCTTGACGGTGTCCGAGCGGTCGTCCCACTCTGGGGACCCGAACTGGTAGTCCCCGTTCATGATCATCCGCAGCATCAGCATCTGCTTGCGGTGCCAGAAGGGAGGCGAGCCAGCCAGCAAGGTGTACATGATCACCCCGGTGCTCCACCTGCAGGCAGCCCAGCCAGACACTCCAGCCTCGGGTGGCACCCCAGGGGCACCCAGCCGGATCCGCGCCCCAAGGGTGGCTTGGTGCCTCCCCCCAGGCAGCACATGCGGAGCTACTATGTGGTTTTGCCTCCCTGGAAAACCAGGAGGAAACGGCCCTGTGCGGTGTCTGATGAGGGAGGCTGAGCTCGCTGCTGAGGCTCATTAGCCCTGATGGGTAATAGGGAGCAGGGGCTGCCCTGCTCTTGGGTAGGGGTTTGGGGTTTTTGAGTTCAGTTGATAGGGAGCTGCTCCCTGGATGCTGCAGGAGGAAGCTGAGTTGGAGGTATTTGCTTTCCTTGTTTTTTTATTGGGGTGTTTAGGGGAGGGAGAGGATGTGGGAGGGTGGGACATGGTGGTGCCAGCAAGGCTGGATGCTCTGGGGCTGTCTCAGCTCAGGCTGTGGTGTGCAAAGTGTCCTGGCATGGGAGTTAACATTTAAACTGAAAAGGGGCTGAAATGCCCCAGTGTGTTTCAAGTGGTTGGTTACAGCTCTGACCACTGCAGACCTGAGACCAGAGATAGTGGCAAAATCCCTGCAGGGCTCTGACAGGCTTTCCTGAGCTGGCTACTCTCTCAGGGGCTGCCTCAGGTTCACGTCTTGCTATGAGGTGTGTTTAAAAAGTCCCGTGTCTTGAAGCCCAGCCTGAGTTGATTTTTATGAACAGAAAGTGTTGCTTTCTCTCCTCCATAATAGGACAAAATGGGGACATGGGCTTGTCCCCAGGCAGCTTCTCCCCCAGCTCTGACCCAGAGCCCCCTGGTCACCAGGACAACCCCTCGCAGCCCCCGAGGTTGTCTTTTGGTGCATCATTTAATTCCTTCTGAACACTCAAATGGGTGTCCATCTGCACAACTCTTGCTGTGCCTTCAACCACGCATGTTTTGGGAGCAGCCCAAGGGGTGAGGCAGGAAGGCAGGAGTTTCACTCACATATCGACCTCCTTCCCGTAGCCTTGGTGCTCGTCATCCATGGAGCACTGCAGGATCTCCGGAGCCAGGTAGCCAGGCGTGCCGCAGATCTCTGTGAAGACAGGGCAGAGTATCCCCCTGAGACACCCAGGAGGGTTTGTGCCATCCCCACCACCCCCAAGCAAGTCAATGGGGGGGCCTGGATTCCAGGTGGGGTCTTTGCAGTGACTGTGCTCGCAGGGAATAACTGCAACTCGTGTGCATCTCGCTGGTGACTTTCCCTGGTGAATTACAGTGGCTAAAAAGTGAACGAAGAGAACACTGGGGATGCTGGTGGGAGGGGATGCCTGTTGTTGGATATGTGGCTCTTTGCAGGGTGGGATTTGGGAAAAGACTTTAAAGTTAAGCAGTAAATGGATGGGGTAGTGAGCATCAACTGGAGGAGAGAAGTGGAAAGAATAGGATGGTTTTCCTAACAGGCAGCAACTCTGTCATGGCAAGGAGTGTGGTGTGGAGGCCATGCACAAGTAGAAGGGCACCCCAAGCCAATAGGCACCAATTTGCACCCACAGCAGTGAGACTGGGCCAAAGGAGACAGTGGGGTTGGAGAGACTCCACCAACTTGCCATGGGCCAGCCCAGCATCACCCCTGCCTCACCGTGCTCCTACCTTTGAGCTTCTCATTCTCGTGCAGCTGGCAGGAAAAGCCAAAGTCCGTCAGCTTAATGTTCATGTCATCGTCCAGGAGGATGTTCTCCGGCTTCAGGTCCCGGTGGACGATGTTGATGGAGTGGAGGTACTGTATCACTTCCAACAGTGCACGCATGATCTTCCTGGGAATGGGTGACAGCATCTCTCCTAGCCCAAACGCCCACCAGCACCACATTCCCGGGGATAGGGACAGGAACAGGGACAGGGGCCGTGCAGCTCAGCCCCTATGTCTGAGCACAGGGGCTCAGCCCGGGGTGCTATTTTGCCTGTGGGTGCCATGCTGGCTGCAAGGTCATCCTTTGAACCCGTGCTCTGCTTTTGCAACATCATTTTTAGCCATCTGCATCTGGCCTTACCTGGTTTCCTTCTCGCTCAAGGTGACTTTCTCAGTGAGGTAGTCAAAGAGCTCCCCTCTCTTCATCCTGCACGTGAGAGGAAAAACGGAGGCAGGCAGTGGCTAAGCTGCAACAGCAAACTGGCCTCGAGCCCCTGGGGAGGATCACCCAGGGGTCGCCGCCCCTTAACAGCCCGGGGCACACGTTGCACAAAATCACAAGCCGACTTGTTCATAAAAAGGGGTAAAAATGTGTCTATATTGCTGCAAAACATCAGGCAAGAGGAGGAAAGGCTGTGCCCAGAGAGGGCAGGTTTCGGATGGGACAGGGACAGGGCTCTCCCTGTGCCATCCCCCTCTGCTGACGTCCATCGCGCTGCCCCAGCGTCAGGAGTCATGGCGTCATGCACACCCTGGTCCCGCTGGGCATATAAATAACCCGCAGGGATGCATGACAGCTCCCACCAAAGGTTAAGGGGAAACCTGAGCAGTGTTGAGCCGCTGATGGGGGGGAAACACTGCCGGTGGCAAGGCTGCGACAAGCTGGCTCACAGCAATCGAGATTTGTTTATATCTTAAGCAAGAGCTGGTCATCCCCCCACGTTGCGCTGTTTGGGCCATAAAAAGCTGAGACGAGTGTTGGCTAGTGGTCATCTGCAGAGCAGGAATAAGCTTGGGGAGATGGTGCTGGGGTGACAGGCAAGCTGGTACTTACAGGTCAAACACCAAGAAGAAGAAGGTGCTCGATTCATAGCTGTCCTTCAGCTGGACTGCAATAAAACGCAGGGGCTGTGAGCACAGTGTGTAGCATGTTCCCGTCCATTAATAGACTAAAAATTGCTGATCGAATTGCTAATTGAATTAACGAGGAGTTGATCTTCATTAGCGTTTTGGTTGGGAGACAGCCTGCGGCCCCACTGGCATGAGCGCAGAAGTAGAGCAAACGATGCTCTGAGCAGGCACCCTGCATCACGTTAGGGTCTTCAGAAGTCTGACCCTCCAAGGATATCACCCCAAAAACCCTTCCTGGGGACACCCTGAGGAATAAATTGGGCAGAAAACCCCCTTGCCCTGATGCTCAGAGCCTGACTTACTGACGTTGGGGTGGCCTGCGACTTTCCGGAGAATGTCGATCTCTTTGGCCGTGGCTTCTCGCAGTTCCTGCACCTCCTTGGGGGTTATGTTACCGGCTGTGATATCGATAATCTTCACGGCATATTCCTGCTGGGTTGTTTTGTGAATGCACCGACGGACAACACTGCTCACCCCCCTGCCAGGGACAACACAGACAAGATGGGGGTTTCCATTCCTCCCTGTCTAGCCCGACTTCACAGCCGTGCCATTGGCATCTGGGCTGGTTGGTATTTTCATGTATGAGTGGGTTTTGCTGTTACCCTGTCTTGGTGAGACAGAAGATTTTGAGCTGATGGAAAGTGCTGCTTCATGCTATTTTTAACCCCATGCTACTATGGGCCCTGTTCATATCAGATTCCTACGGGACGCTCTTCCTATCAGGTACTGGAGTGGGTGAAACAACAGTTTGCTGTAAACAAGCTTTACCTGCCCAAAACTTCCTTCGGCTCATATTTTTCATAAAACTCCTTGGATGAGCTCCAGTCTGGTAGTTCTTCTTCCTTGGTCATCTCTGGCTCTCGCCTGGTGGCACTCTGGGCTCGTCTGCCAGCAGAAAGGGGCTGCAAGGGGAAAAGAGCAAGGATGGGTGCTTGCTGCACCCAGGGCAGGAGCAGGGACCTGCTCCATCCCCGATCCCCCCCTCAAGGCAAAATCATGGAGCTGAAGGAGATAGGAGGATGAAGAGGAGAAGGAGGAGGAGGAGGATCCTGGACCACAGACCAAAGGGGATGTTTTGCTGGTTGAGGAAAGCACAGCTTTGCCCTTGGGACCCCACGGGGATCCCATTAAGAGGAGAAATCCCACTGGATCCCCCACAGCCTGGCTGGGGCCAAGGCTTTGGGAAGCGCTGCGGCACCTCAAAACCTTGTCCCTTCCTGCAGAACACCCACACCCAGCTCTCAGGGCATCACCCTCCAGCTCCTACCAAGTGCTAAGGGCTATGCCAAGCTTCCCCTTGTTCCTCTCACCTGGGAAAGCAATTTAATTTTTTTTTTGGAGACTCCCACTGGATTGCACGGGGAGAGCACTGGCGAGGGAGTCAAGGCACAGAGTAGCAAGGCGATGCTGGCACAGCAAGACCAAAGGTCCCTAGCAGCAAGAAACATCATCCCACGCTGACACCACCCAAAGACCCCTGCAAAGTACTGAAATCTGCCTTACCTTTTTTTTTCTTCTTTTTTTTCCTGATTATTTTTAAGACGACAAAGTTGTGCGGAACGGTTTGGCTGAGACCAAGAAAGAAAAAGCAGTGTTTAAAGTGAAGGGAAAAGGACTAAAGAGGGAAAATGGGCGGCAAGGGTCAATGAAGCAGCTTGGGGGGCTCGGCAGGTCAGGGTGCAGGCAGGGGACTGGGTGTCTGAGGACAGCCAGCGCTATGTGGGGTCAGGCAGGGCTGAGCCAGCCTGAGGATAGCAAGTAACTGAGCTTCCTCGGCCACACGCGTACAGCTGCCAGCAGCCTCCAAAACTTCTGAAAGGCTTTTGTCCCATTTCTTTTTTCCTGTTTGGTTTTTGGGTTTTTTTTTTTGGCGGGGGGCGGGGGTGGTATGTGCTGCCATTGATGGAGTAGTATTACAGTATTTTGATAAAGGGGGGGGGAAATAATCACTAGTTCTGATCCCTAATTTTCACTGGTGTTTCCCTTTAAGCCCTGGGAACTGGATGTCCTCAGCTTGTTCCTGCACCCGGCATTGCTGAAATCCCAATTGTCCAGGTCCAGCTCCTCCACAAGTGTACAGGGAAACCAAGCAGTTAGTGTGGAAAGCAGCTCTTATAAGCTTGTGCAGCAAAATTGTCACTTTAGGGTAACAGTTTGTTGCTGGGGGAGAGACAGCAGGTGGGTAGGAGAGCCCTGATACTGCAAGTTTTCCTTTGCCCTTCTCTCTGAGGTGGCAACAACTCTGCCAGAACCTTCCCAGGCAGGTTTGCATCTCTAAGTACATTTAAATCTTATTATCAAAGCGTATCCGTCCTGACCTGGTTATAAGGACTGATGCTGTGTCTTGGGTGCCTGTCCACTGCTGCTGCTGGGAGGGATGTCTAATGAGGGCTTGGAGCATTTCTAAACAGCCACGAGTTTGATTTAATTTATAAAATTTTAGCTGTTGGAAATATTGCGAGCAATGCTGAACCAAGTCAGGGCTGAAATTATAAATGAGAGGCAGGATCAGGGAGCAGGGGAGAAAAAAATATCTCTGAGGTGGGGGAGAACCAACAACTTTGATTTTTTTTTTTTTTTTTTTTTTTTTTTTTTTTAAGCTGAAAATCAAAGTCCTGGGGGTTGGTGTTGAAGGGCTGGAGGCTGGGGAGCATCTGCAGAGCGCTGCCAGGAGAAGCCCAGGGTCTGTGCACCTTCTTCTGGGAGGAAAGAGCCCAGGAGTTTGTTTAAAACCTCCTGCTATTATACAAGCAGCCGGTACAGAACACTAACAGGGTAAGCCGGTTTTATTTTCAGAGCTGTAGGAGCTCCATGGGAGTGCAAGGGGAGGACAAAAAGGGGGGTCAGGGGGGAAAAAAGGGGGTCGGGATGAGGGGGAAGAAGTTTCTGTCTTGAGGCAGAGATGGAGGAATCCTAACGGAGCCGGCGCTGGACATTGCCACCCGGCATATGCCCGGCCCGCTGCTGTGAAACAAGGCTTTAAATGTTTGCCTTGCTAAATATTCTATAACATGCAAGCATTTATTGAGATCAATTGGGAAAACCCAAGCTAAAGTCAGCTTTTAAGGCAGCACGGCAGTGCCCCCCCCCCCCCCCCCCGCCTCGCCCAGGCCCCCTGCCTCGCAGCAGCCCCCACAGCCCCCCGGAGAACCCCAACTCCCCCCCACCCCCCGAGGGTGTTTCTGCCCCAAAACCTCCCGCTTCAGCGAGGGCAAGCGAGCAAGGAGACGCTGCAGCCCCCGGGGAACCAGGCGTGCTTAGCAAATAAGAGAAAAAAAAAAACAAAAACGCTTAAAGTAACACCGAAAGCAAGCTTTCTGAGGTAACTACTCCGCAACCCTCCCCGCCCCTAAAGCACCGTCTCCTGAAGCCGGTTTCCTTCCCTAAAAAAAAAGGGTTTCCCGGCTGGACGCCTCGCCGCCGGCCTCACCTCACTGCAGGCAGCCTGGGTCCGCCGATCGCCCCCTCACACGCACGGACAAACCCACCCCCACACCCCCACCTCAACGTCCCCCGGGCCTCGGGCGGGCGAAGGGCAGCGGCCGGGGTGGGCCCAAGGCCTGGGCGCTGCCGCCCGCTGTCCCCCCTCAGGGCAGCCCGCCGCCGCCGAGCCAAAAATAAAGCGTTGGCAGGCGCGTTGGGCCGCGGCTGGAAGGGAGGGAAGGGGCTCTGCGGCTGGGGGGGGGGGTGGGCGATGAGGGTCGGGAAAGGCCGTCACCCCCCGTCCTCTCCCCTCCTCGGGGAAGGGAGAGGAGCCGCCGGCCGCCGCTGAGGGGAGCGGAAGAGCGGCGGAGGTTCGGGGACTGCCTCCGGCGGGCCGCCGGCCTTAACCCTTCCCTGCGCGGCGTTTTAGGGATGTCTGCTGGGAACCGGGCACCAGCCCGGTGCAGGCGTTTCTGGCCCAAACTGGGTGGTGTCTGGGTTTTTTTTTTTTTTTTTTTTCTTCTTTTCACCGGGACGGTGAAACACCTGGGAACTGGGACGTGAGGTCGATCAGCAGAAGCGAAGCTTCTGGGGTCACCAGGAGGGGCGGTCGTGTCCTCGTCCCCCACGTCTGAGGTAACCCTTCCCCTTTTTTAATACCGATTTTATGTTTTCACTTCCAGGAACTGCAGATCAGAGGCGAAAGGCTTTGAGGAACAGGCAGAACAGCGTAAAAAGCAGCTCAGGAAAAACAGGTCATGCTACGGAAGTATTTTTAACAGGAATCGCCCTTTTGGGTGCGAGGTTATTCGCACAGCTCCCCGGTACTCCAGTCCTCCCTTCGCGGTGCAGGGCTTACAACAGAGCTGAAGCGCAGGAGGCCGTTTCTCTCCGCAGGCTCCAGGGATTTTAGCAGGGCATGAGCTGGCTGCTCCCTCTGATGGAAAAACGGGGGTCTGCACTTGCATCCGTAAATACTTGTTGAATGGAGATCGATTTTTTTTTTTTTTTCCCTTCATGTTGCAGCAGGAGCTTTGTCACTTGCCCAAGGCCACACCACCCACAGGCAGCTGGGCCACCTTCTCATGTTTCGGTCCACAGCTCCTGCCACAAGATGGGGGAAGAAAAAACCTACAGCCTCATCCTGTGGAACTGGAAACTGTATGTCTGATCTAAGACTGTATGATCTTAGAAGCATACAGCTGCTTGATAGCACACAGGCTTGCTCAGGTAATGGCCTACCACTGAGATTCTCTGAGCAGAGGGAAGATATTTCTCAGAATCTCCTGAATCTGAAGATAGAACTTGTTTTTAAAAGTACACTAGGATGCCCTCAGGGAACCAAGACCTGCTGCATGCACAGTAGCGTGGAGTCAGACACGGCCTGCCTTGTCACTCCCTATTTCAGTCAGCAGAAGTTGCCTGTGGGGTTCAAATGCTGAAGTAGGAGATGTCTGGCAAGCACAGCTAACCGCTGAGCTACCAGCGGTGCTGAACTCCTGCAGCTCCAGCCCTTCAGGCACCATTGCTGGCAAGCAGACAGAAGCCTGCCAAAATCAGGTCTCACCTGCTCACCCTTGAGACTGAACTCCCAAGCCCACTAAAGCAAGGAACTTCTAGAGAGAGGAGTTTATTTATACACCATAACACTTACACTCAACACAACAATCAGCAAACCAGTTAACCCAAATTAGCTCATTCCACTTTATTGTTCATTCTTCCATTTTGTGCTAAATTAATTTGCGGCTGTAAGTTGTATCACATCTGTAGCAGCTATGGCAGCAATCAAGCCACAGGGAGGACGACAGTGTGGATCTATGAACTAACAACGTATCAGACAGCTTTAGACTTTATTACTGAAGCTTTTTTTCATTCATAGGTCAGTTCTTGTAAGATGGTCTTCAGCAACCTTGTTCTGAAGGCTTAGGCTAAACCTGAAAGGTAAGAAGTTATCACAGTTAATTGCACGAAGTTTTGAATCCCTAAATGGCAGGTGGTCTTCCTTGCTATACATAAGGCAGACAGACGTATGTTTGGGTATTCCCTCTCCCCTCATCTCTTTGCTGGGGCACGTTGAACTGCAGACTCCCGCAGCGCGCACCTGGGCACCAGTGTTCTGCAGTCTCCTTTCTCCCAGGTCAGGATGGTTTGTCAGTTGTGCTGAACAGGCACTTGCTACAGGCCAGCAATGCTACACTGATTCTCCAAGCATGCTGTCACCAGCCTCCTAAAGAGTTAGCTTCAATCCATGTGCCAGCACAGAAGCTTCAGGACTTCATACTCTCTCCACCCCATCACCTCCAGCTACATGTACGGGACCAAAACAGGAAGCCAAACAGAACAACAGCTTGCTTTAACTGACTTTGGTGTATGTGGTCTGTATCAATCCCCATTCTTTACTGTATGGATTGAAAAAAAACCCAGGATATTCCCGTGATAATTTTACTGATTAGCTCATTTAGTCTGATAGCACTGTCTACTTACCATTAGCAAACCTGCACTGCTTCAGTACTTCACTGAAGCCCTCGCACAGCTTGAGGTCAGTCTGGTTCTGCGCACACTCCAGGAATTGTTTCATTTCGTACTGGCAAGGAGCAAACTGCGACTGCTGCTGCTGCTGGTAGGCAGGCTGAGCTGCCTGCGGCTCCTGAAATGGCAGACACCTCTGTAAGCACCCTTTCAACAGCTCCAGCCTATGGAGCCAATCCACCCCAAGCACTGCTTGCTGTGTGTTCCTTCCCTGCGTTTTAGTTAAAATGTTGTGTTACTTTTTAAATGGAAAACAAATAATGGGCTGAAGTACAAAATAAGTTTCCAGCAGCGGCATGACACATTCTGAACAGTTTTGTAAGTTATAAACACTTGAGTAACTTTAGATACACTCGGATAACTCTGGATAGCATCTGGGCAAGGTAACAGCATTATTTTCATGTTTGCACAGCACAAAAATGTATTTCAATAGATCTTACCATCACCAGACCTGGAACATTCAGAGGGGTACTACAGTAGGAAAAACAACACTGATACCCTACCACAAGCATGTATCACTCATGCATCCCTTTGCACTACTTTTAAGATACTCATGGTGATTGTGCTAGCTACCTTGGAGACTGAATCACTACAGTTACCCCAGCTTTCCCAGCCATGATTTGTGTGGTCTTTATGTCTATAGCAATTACATCAGCCCACAATGTCCCAAGTTAACTGTGCCTCATCAGCTGGCATCCATTTGGGCTCTCTCTTACCTGATAAGTAATATCAGGCCTTGCAGCTTCAGAGCCGCTTCCTCCACCAAATCCTCCCGTAAGCGCATGACCTATGGTATGGCCTACAGCAGAGCCTACAGCAACTCCAGCAGCAGTTGTAGCCATCTGTGCCATCAGACCAGGCTGCTTCGGTGCAGGAGCAGCCACAGCAGAAGCCGGTGCCGCTGCTGGCACAGGCGCCCGAGCAGCAGGCGCTGGCGATGCAGCTCTCATTTGTGGTGCCCGACTGCAAGGACATAAGAGAAATAGGACATCATCACTCCAAACTTACACGGGGCAGAGGCCACCTAGTTGCAATTCCTCCTTGTTACACCCTTCACGTTGATGTCAGGAACAAAACGTTCTGGAGAGTGATTTATGCACAATAGGGTAAAGTTTACAGGCTGCTTTTTGGCTGTGTTTTAAAGACTAGCTGCACATCCACAACCCAAAGGACTGCTCTATTTTTAGGGAAATGACATAGATCCCAGAAGGGGCCGATTAAATAGGACCTTAATGCTCAGGCACTGGACGGCCAGGCCCTGCCGCCGAGCAAGCGCTGAGGAGATCCACTTCCATCCCCGCAAAGCGCCTAACCCCGCTCCGCTAACCGACCTGAAAGCAGCCGGGCCACACACACCCCATCCCCATTCCCGTTAACCCCCATCCCGGTGCGCCACCCAACCTCGGAATGGCGGAAAGGCCTTTGCGGCCTGCGGCCTACACGGGGGCGGGGAAGAAGAAGAAAAGGAAGAGGAAGGAAGAAGCCCAGCGGCCCTCACCTGGCGGGGGGCGCCACGCGGGACGTGCGGCTCCGGCCGCCCCTCGGCATCGCGGCGGGGGAGACGAGGTTCGGTGAGCTGAGGTGAGCTGAGGAGAAGCGAGAGGACGCGGCCTCACACCGGCCGCCGCCTCTGAAGGTCACCCGACACCCGCCGCGCGCGCCTGCGTCACTGCCGTAACGCCGCGCGGGGGTGAGGTGGGGTGGGGAGGGGAGGCGGGGCTCACGCCGGCCCCGCCCCCTCCGTCGCCCGCCTGAGGCGCTGCCCCGGAGCGGGAAACGGGGGTGTGAGGGAGGGATGGCGGCGGGTCCGGCTGTGAAAATAAAAAACACTTAAATAGCGTTTAAACGCGCGCCTGCCCTGTTGAGGATCGCCGTCTCTGGAGAAGTCCAGAGGTGGCACGCGCGTCCCCGTGAAGGAGCCTCCAAAAGCCCTTCCGCCTCTCACGGGATTGCTGAGTTTCCCCCAAAAGTCTGGGGTTTATCGCCAACCGCCCCAAAAAAGAGCGAGGGCACCCCCTGCCCCCCTCCGCCACATGCACAAGAGCATCGGTACAGGCTGGTACGCACTTCCTGGGTTTGCCTTTCAAAACGCTGTCCATATTTTGAGGGATGTCTTCTTAAAATTTATTGATTAATTAATTAATTAATTAATTAGTCGCTGTATTAATTTTATACACAGCAGCTCTAACATGGGGTACGACATGACAGCACCATGTTTGCCGGTGGCTCCAGCAAGGCCTGACCCCCTCTTGTGTGGGTTGAAGGGTCTGCACACCTGAATCAGGGTTTGGAAGGTGGCTGCTTTTATTTTAAAAAAAAAAAAAAAAAAAAAGGCTGGGAAGTTTGGAGGCAAGTGCTTGAAGATGGCTTGAAAAGCGGTACTGCATAGTCTACGGAGGGGAACACAATAAAAAAAAGCAAATGGAAGAGAATACATGAAAGTCAGGCCTTTTACTGTGTAGTCATGATACTGGATCTAGAGCTGTTACAGTAAAGTGAAGGAATGGCACAGCACTTACTTTGTTAAATAGAGGGAGTTTTTTAGACAAAACACAAATGATTTCTGGAATATGCCATGAGTTATTAGCCTTAGCAGAGCTTTAGGAAAGAATGAATCATTTAATACGGAGAAAGACACAAGTTATGTCATATAACTTGGAATATAATTAAAATATAGTCCCTAGAGTTTACTACATAAGTCTAGATATACCGGAGGTAAAATTGTTCTGCCAAAATCTGATCTCTACTTACTCAGTTAATATAGCACACAAGTTGCTTGGTTTTATTCTTGATCTAAAACCCATTGAAAATAATGAAAAGAGTCCAGATGACTAACATACACAGGATTAGACCTAATGAGTTAATAAACTCTCAAATTAGGCTCAACAGAAAGTGACATTTCAAACAACTCCATTTGCCATTATAAGCAAGCACCTTGCTTTTTATCCTTAGAGTACCTGTATATACATTCATCCCCAAAATGCAATTCCTGCCCTGCAACATTATCTCTTCATTAGAAAGCCGTTGTCATGACAAAAAATTGCTTGTTCACAATCTCTTCAGTTGTGAGGGAGGTAGCTGTGTAAGACCAGTCATTTCAACATCTTGTATGTAAGGGGATGTTACTACTGTCTGATGACAGAAGCATGAATATTGTGAGTTTGTAGAGCAATGGTAATCCAAAAGCAAGGCTTTGGTCAGAAAAGCAGTTGCTGTTATTCTCAAAATTATTAGGAGAAAAATATAAAGAATATCTCAGGTTCAGAACAGCAGCATCCACACAAATTCAGGCTGCTGGCGTTACTGCAGGAGTTTGTCTCTGCACACTTCTTCTCTCTGGTTCTTTTACTCTTGACCTCTCTCCATTTTGGCTGCTTCCTCAGCAGCTCTGGGTCTGGGGTTTTGTCAAACGCCTGTGAAGCATCATGGGTTTTGCACGCCAGACAGACAGTAAGTAATTCACTTCAGATTCGGCACTTTCTCTCCTGCGGTTGGCCCGGTGAATAGCTCCCAGAGCACGGCAGGATGGCTCAGAACCCGGCAGGACAGGGCAGAGCTCAGCCCCACTCCTCCATCCACTGCCTCCAGCCTGAGCGGTGCTTCCAGGGCCCAACATCCCATGGTGTCCATTTGGTTGGCAAAAAGGAAAAGCTTGGACTAGACCTCATCTTATTTAAAGGCCAAGCTATAAACATATGAGATAGGGTGATTTCTTTTCCTGCAGCTTTAGTATATCTGTTATTTTTTGGATTGCCCCTTCTCTCTTGGTCATCTCTGCTCCTTTTGCATTGTCCCTCTCCTCTTGTTCCCACTGATAGCAGAAGGCACAGTGTAGAGAACAGGAGATTTTTAATTTAGTTTATACTCTAGCTAGAGTTCAAACCCGTCATTTCTTAAAGAATGGTTTTCTCAACTCTTTTTAATTAATAGTTGTCAATTTCCCCTTTTTGCTGGCAGAGGGATTCCTTCTCATTGCTGAAGTCATTTTGCAACACATCTGTCTTTGAATTCATTTTGTTTTGCAGAACAATGAAGGCACGGATGGCATAACTGGCGGTATGAATGCTGCCATTGTGTTTTGTCCTCCTGCCTTCCTTGGGAAAACTCACAGAGCTTCGTTTTGTACTGACTCGCTCTTCCATCTGCTAATGCCTATCAATAATGTGCATGCAAGGAAATGGGGAAGGGAAGGAGAACAAATAGCCAGTGCTCAAAATAAAGCAATAATGATGGTTATGGCGGGTGTTTACAGTAAGCAAAGATTGTTTCTCTTGACCTACTAGATGACTTTTGTGTTGGTGGACCAGAGACGTTAGCTGGTTCCTAAACTACAGCCAGAGAGGTATTGGTGCTACTTTTGATAGAAACCAGAGACGTACAAAAGAAAGAAGATCCAGCCCTGATTGCCTTTGGTTGTATCTGTCTAATTCTGCCTAGTGCTATCGACTCACAGGTCTGCCAGCTATATTTAGAGGTGTGATACGAATGTGATCCTAGATCTGGGAAACAGATGACGAATTCCCGTTGCCCAAGTGCAAAGCATATTTGTCCAAAGATAAGGCTGAGCAAGGCTTGGGGAAATCCATTGACAGCTGCTCCAGAGCGAGGCAGAGCACCAGGCTGTGGTGTGCGCTAGAAAAACCAAACTTTTAATGGGCTTTTCGTATCGCTTGACCAAATTACGCATCCCGGAAGGCCACAGGGTGAACTTTGGGAACGTAACAGGCCCTCAGGAAGGTCCCTCTGTACAGGAGGCAGCAGCTGGGCTTTGCGTGGCTGCAGGCTGCTGCAGTTTGGCTCATTCTCTGCAAAATCATGGAAAAAAACCTGGAGCGCTCACTGGAGAACCTGTCTAAGAGACCAGCGTGGCCTTAGCTATAGTGAAGTGGCCCATAAGCCCTGAGGGTCACGGCAGCCGTGCCGGCTTTCGTAGCCCTCCCCAGAAAAAGCCAGGATCCCCCCTCCCCCCCCCCCCGCGGCCCAGATCTGAGGAAAAAGGGGGAAAAACTCATTTTCTTGCTGAAACCGGGGCGAGGGGAGAGGAGGCAGCCTGGGCCGGGGGGGGGGGTGGGGGGGGGTAGGGAGGCGCCCTGCAGTGCCGCCTGATGGCCGCCAGGCGGCGCCATAACACCCCCAGCCGCGCCACGCCCCCCTCCCCTCCCCGCCTTGGCCTGACGTGACGTCGTCGCGGAGCGCCACGTCCGGCGCGATCGGCGGGGTGGGGCGGGAGAGGCGCGCCCGCCCAGCGAGCCAATGGGGTGTGGGCGCGCGTGCGCGGCTGGTCGGCGCCGGGCGCGCGTCGCGGGCTGAGGCGGAGGGAGGGGGTAAGATGGCGGCGCCCGTCCTGCTGCGAGTGTCGGTGCCGCGCTGGGAGCGGGTGGCCCGCTCCGCGGTGTGCGCGGCCGGCATCCTGCTCTCCCTCTACGCCTGCCACCTGGAGCGGGAGAAGGGCCGCGACCTCCACTACCAGGCCCTGTGCGACCTCAGCGAGCGGGTCCGCTGCTCCGCCGCCATCACCTCCAGGTGAGGCGGAGATGGGACCTGCCGCCGCCTCAGGCCGCCGCGGGGAGAAGGGGCTGGGGGCACGGGGAGCGGCGGGGCCGGGCCCCGGAGAGCGCTGCCTCCGCTGCCTCGGGGCGGCTAAGGCGGGGGCTGCTGGGAGTCCGGGCCGGTTCTGTGAGGGGGGCGGCGGCGGCGGTGGCGGGAGGGTTTGGCCGATCGTGCGGGCGGCAGGAGCCCGCGGCTGCGGGCCGGGGCTCGTCCCGGGGAGGGCTCGTCTGGGGCACGGAGGGGGCTGGGCAGCTGGGCCTGTGCTGGGGGCTACAGGGCGGGCAGGCCGAGGAGGGGGGTGTCGGGGCTCCCGGTTTAGGCAGCCCCTTTGCTGGAGGGCTGGTGTGGGAACGGCTTTTTTTCGGGATCGCTACAGGCCGGAGGGTGAGGCACCTGCAGTTTCTGTGTTGTAATCAATGGCAATTAGCTAGAGTGACAGGCATTTTAGTGGCAAATGCAGGTTAGAGGAAAGTGCTGTAGGTGTGACTAGTGGTTGAGGCCAATGTAAACATGTAGAATTGTAGATGATTGGCTTTGGGTTGTTTTAATCGGAGTATCTGAATTGCATTTTCGTTGTAATGTCACCTGGCAGCAAAGAAGATTGCTTTCGTGATACAGAGGAGGTGCTTACTTCAAGAGAGATTTGTATGCCTCAGCAGCAAGAGCCCGGTCCAAATCCTGATTTATTTTACAGGCTTCCTGTCAGTAATACTTTACCAGTTGTTTTCTAAAGGCCAGTGTTTCTTATTCCTGTGAGGAGAGTTGATGTATAAATTTTAATATGCTGCTAGCTTAACTCATTGTCAAGTAACTAGTTGATTGAATTACAATAATGAAAAGACTTAACCTGCTGTGTAGTTAGAAGTTCTACCAGTATAAACATGGTACAGGAAATACTTTCAGGTGTATTTTGGCCAAGAAACTCTCCTAAAACCGTATTCTCAAGTATTTCAACTAGAGAAATAAGATTATTTGTCCAGTAGTTTCAAAACTGCTCTGTGCACATATATATGTGTGTACGTGTCTGCGTATGCATATATATTTGTGTGCGTGTATATATATAGGCATATAAAGACACATGCAAAAGCATCCACAAGTAAGGAGCTGGGAAGGGGAGGGGTTTGGTTCTTCAGCAAATGTAGGTATTAAATGCTTCCCTTTTTTTAATGAGAATTTTTTTATTATCATGTTAGTGCCTTCACCTGAATGAGTACTTGAGATTCCACCCCTCCACCCCCTCTTCAGTGTAACCTGCATAAAAGCTGTCACAGTTTTTATAAAGGTACTTGCTATATGGTCATAACAAGCCAGTGGGGGAGAATATGCCCATAGTCTGTCAAGGTGGAACCTGGTTAAATTGTTTAGGCAAAACATACAGGGAACTCTTATTCTTAAAACCACTTCTGAGGTGACAGAAGTGGGATTGTGTTATGTTACAAAGAGATGTGTATCTGCGGGTGTCTGAAAGGAGGCTTTTGTGATTGAATGAGGGCTTTAACTCTGCTTTTCTGTCTGTCACCAGGTAATCTTTAGTTTGTGAAGGTGCTTGTTCATGTCTCTATTTGAGAAGTGTCTCAATCTAAACAGGAAAAAGGCTTTAATAATCTTGACAGATAACTTAAATTTATAAATTAAAATTATGCATAGGCTACTGAGATTAAACCACGTGAGTATCGTCAGTAATATAAGTTTTACCACAGCTATAGAGACAAAAAGAGAATAACAGGGATTTAAGCACCTAAGTAGCCTCTGTAGTAGTCTGTTCCTGTATAGAACTGGTCCTTCATTAGCTTTTTATTGTTACTGCAAATGTTGCTATTGAGACCGGGAATTTGAAGTAATAGTTTTAATGCATGTTTACTAAATGCTTTGAAGAAGTAAAATAATTCCAGTTATGTCTTTAAGTACTTTTAATTATGGAATAATGCTTGGTAATTATAGTGTTCATTAGTTATGCTGCAGCTGAAACCTTGAGTATGCCATAATAAGACCTGTGAACATTTTACTGCAGGAATGCTATATAATAATATGGACAGTTAGGGATAAAATCAACTAAAAGCTCACTAGCAGTTGCTAGGAGAATCATGCTTAAAGACTGAAGTATTGCAGATGTCAGGATAGCTCATGATAATTACAGCAGGTGGTAAAAGGAGTTTGTGGAAAAGGAGTGTGCAAGTTCTGTTCAGTCAAACCATATTTGGAGAAGAATGTGCTTTTAACGCTGTACAGGACACAGACAAAAAAGGAGTATTGCTTTAAAACTAAGACAAGAGGGCAAGCTATTAAACTTTGAAGTAAGAATAACATTGAAAGAAATGAATCTTATTTTCCATGTTGCCACAGCTCCCTATCCATCAGTCATTCTCTCTCTCTGTTCAATTGAATATTCCTTGTTACTACCATGCATCACCAAAGTTTCTCTGCAACTTGATTTCTGAAAGGAACATTTAACTACTGTTTAGATTTCTCCAAGATAGAAGAATTTCAAATATGGTGTTCCAGCATTTTCACATGTAATGCAGATTCTTTTCTCATTAAGCTGTTACACTGGCAATCACAAATTATTTGATTTTGCTGATTAGCAGAGTTAACTCTACAGAGTTAAATGGGTGACAAACTTGTACTTTATGGCTTTTACTGGCTTCTAGAGTGTTCATTTGGTTGTGTGACTTTTTATTTAAGCTAGATTTACTAATGGAACTTGGAATGTAACGATCTTAACATCTCAAGTGTTGACTCTAGCAGTGGACTGAAAAGCACATTGCAGTGTTGAGATTAATTTTAACTGTGTAGAATAATTAGAATAAATTAGCGTATTCTTCCCTGAGCTGAGTTACTTTGGAACTAAGTTCTGGTCTTTGGGGAGGATTTTTTTTCCTAATAAGCTGTTAGTATTTCCAAATCTTGCTTTTAAGCCAAATCTGGTATTGGCACAACAATGAGAACAGAAATGTTGTAAAGATTACCAGCATGCAGAGGGAGGAGTGTGGAAAAATCTTGTATCAGAGACTGACTCATCCAGAAGATTATGTTGGAGAGATATCTTCCTAGTATCCCTTATTCAAAATATTAATGGTCAGCACATTTCAAGCTTTTATCATGGGGAAAGTTCACTAGATAGTTTAGGAAGAAAAACAGCTAAGGACTGTATGATGACCACTGTCATTTTCCAAGAAGAAATAAGGGAAGGTATTGGGGAAATAATTGGCAATTGCTCTAGGTGTTTTAAGTGAATTGCTCTCTTATATTTGAGAATAATCAAGTGCCAAGAATGGCTTTATTTATAATAAAACTGGCTAATAGCAGTTCCTAAAAAATCTTTTAGGTTTTGCTGCTATAATAATTTCACAGAGGGAATGAAACTAATAGACAAGTTTCAACTGATATGGATAGTGCTATGGGTTGAAACAAAATGTGGTATTTAAGTAGTAATGCAGAGACCCAGAGCTTTTTGCTTTGTTCTTTTGTGTGCCCTGGGAGACTTTTGAGTCTTCTGATGTGTTTCTACTTTCTGTCTTGATTAATTTAAAGTTCCTGCAGAGCAGATTAGTGGATGGCTCTTTTTGAGGGAAGTTTTGTAGCCTGGCATGTGTTAATGCTGTCACAACTTTAATACAGACTTAAGATAGCTGGCATGAATGACCAAAGGGCACATGTTACTGTATATCTTTAGCAATATTTGTAGCTTTTGGCTAGCTGCATAAGTGAAGAGGTTTGGAAATAGTCAATATTGATCTGTGTTAACATCTCCAGCTGACTTACTGAAGAAGTCCTAGAGTCAAAATAGGATTTCAAGAATCTGTGTTCTTCTGGATATAATTTGATACATGACATATTTTAGGGATTCCCTGTTCTGAACTTCATGCTAATGTGCAAGGATTGTCATCTTGTATTTGAGCCACTCTTCCTGTTCTGAAAAATGCCTGTCTGCCTTACATTTTCTATTGGATGCATCAAAGTAATCATCCGGTAGTCCTTGAAAATATACATCTGTAAAATTTTGTGTGTGTTGTGGACAGGTCTGTGCAGACATAGAGTAGTTTTACTGGATTTTCCAAGAGTGGCCTGTGACAACTGTAGTGTTATTGTATTGTTCTGCTCACCTTCATAAATCATTTTAAGCAGTTAGTTTAGATCTGTGTAAATGTTATGTTTAAATTTCTCGGTCTTGTGACATAGTACTTCAGTGCCATGTTGTGTGAGTGTAATTGTGCTGGTGTAGAGCTTACTCCTCTGCAGAATGGGCATGCAATTATGCTATAAGATATTGCAGTTAAAACTTTGACCAGTGCTGTTTTTTCAGTGAAGCACACCTTGCTAGAACTATTGTTCTGGTGCATCTTTATAGAGCACGGACCGTAACAGAGATCAAGTTGACAAGAACAACCCCATTATCTAGGAAAGTGGGATATGGAAGAAAACTTCTTTGACCTCCTCCCTAACCTGATGTTTATGTTGCAGGTTCCCATTCAGTACTGTTGTGGGGCAGTTCCTGTAAACTTGATGTCTGTCAAGTTTGTTTGATTCCAGGTTAAGAACATTTTATAGCAGTTATCTTTCATATTAATGGTAAGTTCCTAATGGCGTAGCATTTTTTTTCTTGCTGTACCTGCAAGCAAGCATTCAGATATGTTTGAGGTTGACAGCTGCAGCTGTTAGTGTCTGATGTAAGGTGAGAAATGGTAAAAGTAACTTTATGCAGGTAGTGGGAAAAGCTTGTCTAGTCTCTTCTTGTGAACCAGTGCACACAAATGAGGCCCATGTGCCTTTTTTTGAAATTTTACTAGTTTTGCAAGTCTCTGCTCTTTTCTAGTCAGTAATATCTTTAACCTGAGCCAATTGTTTTTGTTAGTCATTTTCAATTCTGCATAGAAGAAGGTAAAAGTTTAATCAAACTGCTGAAGGGCAGTATGAGGAGCAGCTGGTGGTCATACAACAGGAATCATATTTGTGGTTCTTAGGCTACTGAAATAGTTTACATGAAAATGTTGCCTCCTGAGACTCAGCTATAATCTGTCTATAATTTAATATTGGTTGTTGTTTATTTCCAAGGTCTGCAAATTGTTAGGGAGCAGGTGTAACTGTGCTTCTTCAGTTATTCTGTAGCAAGGATTCATTGTTTTTGCTGTCTGAGGGAAGGTTTGAAGATCTCTAGTTAGTTGATTGGGCAGGGGGAAATCAGTGTAGACAGAATCCATCTAGCATGTCAAGCGCTTTGCTTCAGCAGGATTTAGAGTGCTGGAGGTTCAAGATGATGGTGAATTGGCATAGCTGTAGCTAGGTAAGTGTGATTGAAGTTTTACAGCTAAGGATGCTGAGCCAAAAAAGCACAAACAACTTGAGGCCAAGATGGGTTGTATTATTCTGCCTTTTCAGCCTGGTTTCTAGAGAAGATTTTTGCCTTTGTGTGTTGTGTATTAATAATTTATTTTATAATTTTTCATTGTTTTTAATGGCAAAATTTAACAAAGGATACAAGTTACTAAAGTTTTATAGAAACAGATTTGGTGCCAAAGGGAAGGGGAGAGACACTCAAAAGTAACAGCTCTGCTGAAGGGGGAAAAAAAACCCTACTGTGTGAGCTAAGGTTATCTGTCCCATTTGGTCTGCCAGGCAGCACATGTGCAAACAGAACTCGGACAGAACTGATAGGTAGTGGACTTGACTGGGGAGGCAGGGTGCTGGAGGGTGTGAGCTGAGAGGGATCTGGAAGTTATTCCATGTGCTGGGGAAGGAAGGTGTTTCTGGAACCTTTGTAGAAAACCAGCTTCATTAGTTCTAAAGCAAGTTGTTCCCAAAGCAGCAGAAGCTGACAGTTCAAGCAATTTTTGTCTCACCTTTTTAACAGAAGATTGATGGCTTAATACTTCAGACTGATATAATAGGTAGTGGCTGAGGCACAACTTTTATAAAATACAGGAGTACCCTAGCTACGTGAATCTTTTTTTTTTTTTCAACCTTATGGTATATACATGAAGGTGTATTTTTGCTTTTCATAAATAATAATATTTGTAGCTTGGCTGGAATTTGCAATAGGTCTGAGAATTATTTTGCCTGATGCAAAGTAAATTTAACAAACTGCCTATAGTTCAAATTTGGGCTTCACTTACAATAGCTTCATAGAAGAGATTATGTAGAAGGAATACAATGCTGTTGGCTTGTAGCTTGAATAACCAGTGCTTCTGTAAAGGCTGCTATAAAATAATTAACCACTGTCTGCTTGAGATTTTGCTGATCTAGACACTGCAATTTTTTCAGACTGTTTCTGAGGTAAAGCTGGAGGATATATAGAACAAAATCGCATTTGTTTATGGTAAATACTGCTAATAGATTTAAACATGAAATTAAGTGTATCAAAATTTTTGAGCACTCTTGGCAAGGTTACAAATAGGAATTTTTAATCTCCTTTCTTTCTCATGGCTTCTAATTGAAGGCTTTTACTTAATTTATTAAAACTGTTAGAGTACCCTAAGCAACCTTCTAACAATGAACTAGGTTTAATCCAAAATCCTCTAGTGAAGCTGTAAAGAAGCTGCAGCTGAAGTTTCTTAACATTGCTAAGTATTAACATGCTCTGGATCCTTTGACCTTTACATGAGCTTTTCACTGAAGGCAATGTGTAAGCATAGGCCAGCTTTACTCCCCTACTGAGAACTTTCATTCTGTACTGTGACTTGTATCAGAAGTCAGATGACGCTTAAGGAAATGTGCATATCACTTGTCAAGTGTAAGTGTTTTTTAGAAAATTGTATTTATTATTTCCTCAGGGTTACAAAGTGGTAAACGGTGCTTGCTGTTGATAACAAAATAATTCTTATGGGATGAAAAATAATCCTGAAATGAGGGCTTTCAAGTAATCTACTACCACTCAGAAAACAAAACATGGGTTCTTTATTTACAGTTCTCTGAAAATATAATCTTTTTTATTATTATTGTTTGCCCTTTTAATTGCAGCCAACCTAAAAATTGAGAGAGAGAAATGTGTTAGAAAACCTGCCGCTGCAGTGTTCTCAGACTTTGAATCATACATGCCATTTAATAATCTGGTCTCCTGAAGGATTTGATAGCGTATTCAACGAGACATTTAGGAGACTAGAACGTGAACTGGGAAGTATGTGTGCTTTGTTCAAGGCAGCTGCTACTTGCTGTTGTCAGGAACATGGTACTGAAGCTAGCTGGACTTGACCTGATCTAGTATGGTTATTTTCATGTTAAAATGAATGTACAGTAGTGTTGTGGTTTAACCCCAGCCAGCAACTAAGCACCATGCAGCCACTTGCTCACTCCTGCCCCACCCAGTGGGGTGGGGGAGACAACTGGAAAAAAAGTAAAACTCGTGGGTTGAGATTAGAACTGTTTAATAGAACAGAAAGGAAGAAACTAATAATGATGATGATAATAAAAAGATTGGAATATACAAAACAAGTGATGCGCAATGCATTTGCTCACCACTCCCTGACCGATGCCCAGTTAGTTCCCGAGCAGTGATCCCTCCCAGCCCCACTTCCCCCAGTTTATATACTGGGCATGATGTCCCATGACCCTTTGGCCAATTTGGGTCAGTTGTCCTGGCTGTGTCCCTTCCCAACTTCTTGTGCCCCTCCAGCCTTCTTGCTGGCTGGGCATGAGAAGCTGAAAAATCCTTGACTTAGTACAAACACTACCTAGCAACAACAGAAAACAGCAGTGTGTTATCAACATTCTTCTCATACTGAACCCAAGACATAACACTGTCCCAGCTACTAGAAAGAAAATTAACTCTATCCCAGCCGAAACAAGAACAACTAGTTAGTTCTTTTCTTAACATGAGGACTAAGGATTCCCAAGTGAAATTGAGGTGATGTGATTCTGGCATTCATCACTGGAGGATGTTGTGGAGGTCAAAAGTATGTACTCAGAAGGCATCTAGGTACATTCAGGAAGGCTTCAAGGTAGGCTACTGAGCATGTAGATGCAGGTGAAACCCTAGTTCAGAAGTTTCTTAAGCTGATTCTTAATGATAATTGAGGTCAAGGAGAGCATCTTGGGGAACGATCTTTTTGTAAAAGCCCTTAAAAACATCTCCTGCAGGTAACCGTCAGAATTGGGGTGCTTGGCTAGAAAAAAACAGCATAGCATTTCTTACAGAGAGTGGATGAGATAATCTTGACTCCTGGCTAAATACAAACTTTTTGTTTGTTTGTTTGATTTGCTGTGTTTGGCAGGCTTGGAATTCTGTTGCTTTTTGAGCCAATACTGATAACTCTTACAGCTTTTAGTTGTTTGCTTGTCCTTTAAAATGACTGAGATACTGGTGTCCTGCTTGAGGTTCTCTTGGTTACCTTTCTGACAGTCATATTGTCTCTGTTAAATTATGGTAAAATGTTTAGAGTTAAAGTGTACTCCCATAATACGCTGTTCTGGAACACAGAGGATATTTATAATTGTGCAAAAGATCTAATGATTTAACAGTATAAGATTTTATTTGAGATATGTCACTTGTGGATCAAAATTACCTCTGTTTTCTTCCTGTTAAGAAGTGTCAAGTACATGCAAATACTGCTTTAAACTTCTAAAAATGCAACACTTGAGCTTTGTTAAATATCAGAAACAAAAATGGACACTGTTTAGAGGGTGGATAATAATTTTCAAGACCTCCTTTTGATGAAAGGAAATGCACATTGGACTAAAAGTCACTATAGTATTCAATTTTAGGTGTTCGAAAACTACATGAGCAGTTCTAAACACTTTGTCTTGGATTTCTTGAATCACTTCTGAAAACTTTTTTGAAGAACATTCAGAGTTGTACCTGCAAATGAGAAGTGAAGCAGGCTGTCATCTTGAACAGAGAGGGAATTTGAGTTACTTGAAACATACAGGACGTTGTAAAGATTTATTTTAAAATTTCCTTGAAGTTAGTTGAGTGCTTTTTTTTTTTTCCTATTAGGAGTGAAACTCGGGTGTGGCAAAAGTAGGCTTGCCACATGTGTTTGTCATAGAGCTCTGAATCATGCAGGGTGACTTCATGATTTTCACAACAGATCAACTGACTGCTTCAGGATGGGGAGCCACAAGTCAGTATCAGGAAAAAGTTGGTGATGTTGGACTATGCTTTTATCTTGCTGTGCAAGCAGCTCTTTAATTAGGCAGTTCATTTTACTTAGCATTCTGTATCCAAAAAATTGATCCGTTAACAATAGTTCTTGTAAATTATAATCTTTATAAGAAAGACAAGTTCCATGAAGAACTTCTGAGCAGTTTATAGTCCTTTTTACTGATGTTTTTTTTCTTGGAGTTTATTGTTAGGACTGCAGTCTTTCTTCTTGCTATTTGTTTGCCATGTGTTTTTAGACTTTCAAAGTTATCATAACTCAGGTGTGATTTGCATGCTTTTGGTGTGAGAAGGAAGATTTTCATACTCAGTCCTCTTCCTTCCTCCAGTTGTTTGTGAAAGGACTTGGTTCATTGTGGGTTTTGGGACCTCCTTGATAGATTAGGAGATGATTTAGCCTCTTCAGTAGAGAAATTGGATGGAAATAGAAATATACAAAGTCTAAATATTTTGCTTTTCAGTTTGATGCAGAAAACTTCCTCACACTTCCAACATTATAAAGCTGGAAAAAGTGCTTCGTCCTAAACCACAGTCTCCTTAGCCATCTTGAAGTCTCTGGAATAAGATGCGAGATTAGAGCTGTACTCTGTCGACTGAAATTTACTACTTGATGTCCTTAAAGCTGCTACAAGGCCAACAAGATACTTAATGAACTATTGCATGTGGGAAAAGCTTTCACCATGCTCTGACCTTCTTGCAGCTCTGAACAGATCCCATGGGGACACTGACTGTCCGGAAGGGCTTCAACTCGTTATCTTTCCGTTAGCAACATTTTATTCACTTGCAAAATAACTGTACGGTCAGATTCTGTAGTCTAAAGTTTCTGATGTTTTAAGCTGAGTTTGCTCTCAAACACGACAGGATCTCATGAGCATCAGAAGTGAGAGCATACAGCTAGGGCAGGGAGAGGGTAGGAATTCTGCATCCTGCAGTTACTTTGAGCTAGGCTGATGTTGAACCACAGACTTAGGCACACTGAGCTACACTCACTGTTTAGTCTCTCGGTAAGGAAAGCCTGAGTGTGTTCAAACAGAGTTTAATGTCATCCTACAAAGAATTCTTTCTTGAAGACTAGAACAATGAACTGCACCTGAATAGTAAGCTGAAGCATCTATAAATGTGGTAATACAGAAAAATAAAAATAGACTATTAAATGCAAAATGATGATACCTTTAATATATTTGTCTGGCTCTTTAATAGTGCATTTGCTAGCTGGACAACATGAGACAATTGTTACATGTGTTGTGATGATCTTATCAAAGTAGGGCTTAAAAAAACCAAACCAGTTCTCACTTAAAATCCAGATAACATTCAATGTGTGGGAGGAAAGTCTCGTCATAGCTGGGATTCTTTGGAACTTGCAAGTATTTCTTTATAATGTTTGCTTATGTATTGTTGCACGGTGTTTTGTCTTTTTTGAAAATGCCATGCTTTTGGAAGTGTGGCTCCCTTAGCTGTGTGACGTGTTGCACTTGCATCTCTATAGCTGCTTTTCCAGATCTTTGGTATCCATCCTTGACGCAACTTTGCCCACAAACTAAAATAAACTATACTGTACGCTAACTGGGACTGTTTGCCTTCATGTGCTGCATGGAGGATGTGTAACCAGCCTTGTCCCCCATGGTATGCGTAGCCCCAAACTTGCACTGGGGTGACTGCAGGGAGTGAGGCAGTATTGCACTGCTCCTCCCAGCAATTAACTTTGTGTTGTTCTGACCCTTCGCAGCTCTGGGATGTGAGGTATTGTCCCCATGGTAAAGCGAGTGTTGGCCTTTTGTATGCTGACTTGAAGCTTTATATTTGCACATCAAGTTTCACTTCAGTTGTTTACAAGATTTGAGACCAAACTAGTTGAAAGTATGTTTGGGTTTTTTACTGTTTATGCAGTAAACGTGCTTTCTAGGAATTGGTACATAATTCTCTGCTCAATTTCTTCAGGAGAAGAGTGCAAGACTTGGGTAGAATAGTTAATTGCAGAGAGTTACTAAGTTTGAATTAAAACGATTAATTTGAATATGTTTTGAAAATACTGTGCAAATGGCTGTGAGATTATGAAGTATTTTGGAGATAGTATTAAATTGTACTTATCGTGGTATCTTTCTCATGTGAGGAAACTGCTTGTAATGTGGTGGTAGCCTTTCACTGGTCTCAGATGTATGCTGAAATATATCAGCAATGTTCCTGTAGTGTGCAGAAAGCAAACCTATGCTGTGTCTTGGTTTAGTAGAACCATTGCAGCTAGTACAACAAGCTATTCGAAACTGCGCTTCTGTTGGCATAAATGTAACACACTACTGTTTTCTGCTGCAACAGAAGTGAGGAATTGCGCTTTTTTTGTATATATAGTTATGTGACAGTTAACCTGATAATGTAAACCTAGCCTTGCATTTATGTAGTGCTTGACTTGATGCTCCAAAGACATGCTGGCAGATACCCTAACATTCTCTTGTAAGTGAATTAAGTTGCATGTTGAAGTAGCGTTAACTTCTCTTCATATTTTCAAGTGATGCTAATAAATACGGTCCTCACTTTGCTTTTACAAATAATGGCATGATTTGCCTTAAGGCATCAGATTAATGGTTTCTAGCACAAATACCTTTGCTAATTTAATCTTTTTATCCCCCTTGTTGCAGCAGCAGTTTTGTAGGGCTTGTGCCACTTTCCACCTTATCACTAAAAAGTTGAAAGTCACTTTGTGGTTAAGGTACAAGTTCAAAATGTCACACTGTGCAAGGGCTATAACAAATGAGGTCTGTGAATCTTGTTATGGTACCATCCCCAGCTTGTCTGCTTGACAGATTTGGGTTCCTTCTGAGGTGTTAGACTGCTCAGGAGCAGCTGAAGTGCAAACATATGTTCTGATTTGCTTGCTCTGATGCCAGTGAGGTAAGTGCTGGCAGAGCTGGTAACAACTAGTTACCAATTTGTACCATTTTCCTTTAGCTGTATAGCGAGCATGTGTCCAACTTACTCTGTGGTGGAGAGAGCTGCTAAAGCTGTCAGTGGAGGAAGGAAGTGTTTATTTGACAGGAGAGCTTTAAACTACAACCCTAGGAAGCAGAGGTGGTATTTGGTGAAGTTGCAGCTGGGTGAACTTGGTAGTTTCTAGTGTGTCAAATAACTTATATCAGCAATGAGTGGGACAAAGTTGTGCCTAGTGAAGCCCCTGTTGCAAGCTGCTTGGCATTCCGAGGTAGCCCTGAACTTTATATAGGACTGCAGTGGTCGTGTCAGAATATATTTATTCCCCCTCCCCCCCAGTGATGAATTGAAAATACTGATGTAAAGCAATAGGTGCCCAAATACAAGTTAATTAGTTTCACTGTTTTACAGATGGGGTCGAGGATTCGGTCTGTTGGGTTCCATCTTTGGAAAGGACAGTGCAATAAATCAGTCAAACAGTGTTTTTGGACTCGTGTTTTATATACTACAAATGCTACTTGGTAAGTATTAATTCATTTTAGACCCTAAAGTATATAACAGGTCTGTGGTGATGGATGAGTGCATTATACATTGTGCAATCTGCAAGAGACCAGATAAATGCGTGTGATTTTTAGCTTTTTTTTTTAGCACCAGTCTAATGATACATCTGTCCAACGGGCTTAAAAACCCAACTGAAAACAAGACCAATTGCATTTTTTTCCTGCTATGCTATTAAAATAACTGTCATGACAGTTGCTGCACTGGTATTTTCACTTAATAATATTTAGCATTGGATTGCACAAAAGAAAAGAGAGGAAATAAAAATGGAATTTACAAGTTTTGCAGGAGTAAGAGATAGCAGGCAAAAAAAGTGCATGAAGTGTAATGTATGCATATTTCTTTTTAACTATATGTTCTGCTATAAAGCTATTAATGTTGATAGACATGACTTGACCAACCTGTAACTTTCCCATAACTCAGGAATACGGAAGATGGTAAATACTACACATACTTCTTATCAAAGGACTGTCATACAGAACATAGAAGCTCCCCTCCAAATAGCGAGTTGTCAATCATCTTGAACTCATGGTATTTTAAACAGACTTTTACGTAATACAGACTTGCTGAGTAGCCTTCAGTTTGAATTAGAGTGCTTAGGCTTTTTGCTTTGTGTGGAAGGGGGGAATGAGAGCGCAGCGGTAGTAACTTTCTCTCTCTTGTTGCAGGTATGACAGCAAGTGCAGTAGCAGCTCTAATCCTCATGACATCCTCCATAGTGTCTGTAGTAGGGTCATTGTACTTGGCATACATTCTGTACTTCGTGCTGAAGGAATTTTGCATTGTCTGCGTCATCACATATTTGCTGAACTTCATTCTCTTTATCATCAACTACAAACGACTAGTTTATTTGAACGAGGCCTGGAAACGGCAACTCCAACCCAAACAGGAATAACGCCTGTTTGAACTTTTGACTGACAGTCTGAAGACCCAACTTCCATTAAGTTTATTTTGCAGTAATTTTTTATTCTCCATATCAGACACTTTCCCTGAGAATCATAACTGAATTTTTAATTATAAATTTGAAGGGGCCCTAGATAATTTTTTTGTGCTAATCATCAATTTAAATGTGGTTATGAAAGGAAGCTCTAATACAATCAAAGACAAGCTTTAACTTTACTTGGAAGGAGTTTTAGCCACAGCAAAACCTAGACTCTCTCTTCCCCCTCCACTTGTGAAGTGGGTAACACTTGCTATAAAATATCCTGTATATAAATTCAGGTATAACGAGATGTGATCATGACATTAAATATTCTAGACTAGCATACCATATTTAATGTTGCCATGTTTACAGTATGTGTATTACTTTTTTTTTTTTAGCTGATGGACTTAGATTTGACTAGGACTCACACTGTAAATAAAATTAGAAATATTGGTTTCATCCCTGGAGAACTCACTGTACAATCAGTTTTGTTAGCCTAGGAGCTGTCAGAGTGTTCAGCTAATAGTCGACTGACATGATGGAAGAAGTGACCTCTGTAGAGAACACGGTGTTGCTGCACTCACTGCTAGTGCTTTCACAAGAATGATGGTTGGGATTTGTTTGTTTTTTTTTTTTTTCTCCAGTAACGAAAACGGAATTAAAGCTGAAACCTAAAGTATGTTCATTAAACCACAACTTCATTAATTTCTGTACAGAATGAAAATAGCTTAATGTGGTCAATAGAAAGCTGCCACCGGGATATTGTATGCAGATGAGGGGTTGGTGTATCAAAGAGCGTTCTTTGAAAGGACTTAATTTCCATGCAGAGCTGTTTCATTTTTAAACTGCGGTCAGACAGCCAGTATTACTGATGTTTGATGTTATATGAATGCTGCAGTATAGAATTGCAATTTGCAGTGGAAACCACTGACTGAGTGGGATAACCAAGTAGTGCTCTGAAGAAGCAGTTACTTAATTGATCTTCGTCAGGATCTTTGGTTTGTGCTATATTGGGAAATGAACTTTAGGCCTGACACGCATGAGATCCCTTGGAAGAGCAACCTGTTTAGTCGGATAAGTAAGTAAATGTGCTCCTGAAAATGAAATGTGATATAGTGCTATCATTGCTCTTTCTAATAACTAATTGAAAAAGAATTAAACTGCAGATTTAAACAAAGGAACAAAATTGTAAATGTTGTTTCTGCACTCGGTATTCTAAGGCTGAATGTTAAAAGTGCCTTCTGTCTTAAAATGTTAAACCAAATACTTTGTGTTGAACTTGGCAGGCAGAAGTGTCCTTGCTTTAAAAATGAACAAACAAACAAAATTCCCAGCAAACTTGCTGGGGATAGAAGAGTATTAAGAGATCTATTTTAGTTTTTAGACTGAGAAGTGGTAGCAATATTGTTTCAGTTAACTTAAATCAACGCGATAGAACGTTGATGATGTGATTTGGAAAAGTTAAATATTTGTGTTTCCGACTCTGTGACACCAAAATGTATAGGTTCAGCTACTTTCTGTAATTGGTGCTGTGCTGCTTTTTGCCCTTGTCAGCTTCTAAGTATTAAGAATTCCAACTGCATACCTGTTTATTTAAAGAATTAGTTTAACTAATTTTAGGATTTTTTTTTCTTTAACATGAATGTCAGAGAGACACTTATGTTGTATGGCTAAGTGGATTATAAACACTAAGTTGCTGAGGATAAACTTGACTGTGAAACAAGCAGTGTTCTGTAGAGAAAATAGAATTTTTAGATTGACTTCACAAAACAGTATTTAAATTACTACTGAAGTAATTTTCTGGTTTGTATCAAGGATGTAGGTGGAAACTGCTTTTATGTGTAGAGTTCTGTGGTATGAGTAACATCTGTTGCATGTAACACTAAATTACTTGTCCCTCTTGTCTAACAGTTTTAGACAACAATTCATTAAATGCGTTTTGTATTGACCAGAGTATAGTTAAAGCTTGTCTTGATGTTTAGTTCTGTCTCTGAAATGCCTTGAACTTTGATATGAGGGGAGTGAATGATGTTAAACTGGTCCCTCAAGGCTTTACTTTGTTCTCTTACAAGCCTTGAGGCAATATCACTGTTTAATATGTTGTATAGATTTATTTTGATGCATTCCTGTGATCTACGCTAAGGCATCTTTTTCATCCAAGGAAGAGGTGAACACGTGCTGCCTGAAATGGTTAGTCACAGTGCTAATATCTCAGAACAAGCAGCAACGGAGACAAGTATAATCCATGATTACTTGGTCCAATTTCTGGGTGTAGCGCACACCAGAAAAAAGGAAAAAAAGCCCCATCAGCTGAAAGTATAGGTGTTGACTAACTGCGCTGTGTCTTGTGCTTGTCTGTGTGGGCATAGTCTGTTAATTCAGTTTGTTTAGTAAAATTGTTTAGGGCCAGATTTTCAGCAGTGGTGTCTGCAGTCCTTGTCTGTGTGCACATAGGGATCAAATGGAAATTGAGTTTGGTCTCTGGAAGAATTTGCAGCTACACTTCGTGCACGAACTTGCAAATCCGATCCTTAATTGTGAACTCTCTTGTCTTGTGTGCTTTTCTTGCGGTTACTTTTTACTGGAAGTGATTTGCTAGAAATGGCCCTAACTCTTCTACTTTCTCTGTTGTGCTTCAGAAATGCAGTTGGCCTGAATAAAGGGCAAAATAATCTTAGCAGTAGAAATTGGGACCTTTTTGCTTCTAGTTCTTTGACTCTTTCCTCATTGCTCCCAGTGATAGAAACAGCATATTTCTTCCAGTAAAATGGCTCAGGCTACAGTTACTAATGTGATGGAAATCAGATCAGTGCTTCATGCAACTGCCCTCTGCCTGCCCCCAGCCAAAACAAAAGTGGCAAATGTGTGGTTGATATTAATTTGACCCTTATGGATCCAAAAGCAAATTCTAAGAAATGGTGAGGATACAAGAGTATGGGTAAAAGCTAGTAAATAATACCTGGTCTGGCAGAAGGTCATGGGGGCATGACACAGATTCTGGTTGTGGTTTCAACACTCATGAGAATGGAGGGGGGGGGGGGGGATATCATAATATATAAACAGTGGTTATGAATTTGGGCTGCTCTTCCCCCTCCTTGGCTCTCGGAAGTTCTGCAGGGAGGGGCCAATTGGAAAGGCAAAAGAACCTCATCCCAAAACCTGCTTAGGAATTAAACATTCCTGAAATCCTCTTACTGTAAGGTACTTGCTACTCTTAAGGCCAATGAAGCATTCAGGTCTCATTTAGGAAACAAATGTTCTTGGAAGTTTCTTACTGTAAAGTGTTTGCAACGCTAAGGCCAATGAAACATTCCCTACCACCTTTGATATCTAAAGTGACAATAAATCTCTCTTATTAGAAGATTACTGCATACTGTAGTAAGCATTTGTCTTTTGCTGTACGGAGTCTCTCGATCGTTCAGAGATTGGTGAGGTGCTTCAGGCAGCACTTGATGCTCCTAATTTATAGGGACTAATGTCAAAGAGAGATCTAATAGCTTTGGTTCTGCCAATGTTGTTTAAACATGATCTAGACAAAACTGGTCCAGAAAAGATGAAGTATTCTGTTACCATAAAACTGTATTAAGCATGGCCTAAATATTAGGTGTTTGTTCTGTATAGTATGTTCCATCGACTATTTATTACTAGTGCTTTAAACTCCAAATTAAACATCCATTTAAATGGAGTCATTGGGCAGGTGTTCCTTTTATCAGTATAGGTTGAGAGATTCTCTATTGGAGGTTTAGGATACAATTTTGCTAACAGGTAAAACAATGTAAATATGTATGAATTCTATTTGTTGCACATAACTTTTTGGTATAAAAATAAATGTAGAAATGACCTGTGGACGTCTTGCTGCAATCATTCTTATGCTGCATTCATGCAGTCCAAACATAAGAGCTTGAATGAACCCAATCAGAGGCCTTTTTGGACTCAGTCTGAGCCTTAGAAACTGTTTTTAAAGTCAGTACTGTAATTCTGTTTCTAGAAATGTACTAAGTTGTGATTTTTTTCAAAGACATTGTGTGTTAGCAGTAGAAGAGTTAAAGCACTTGGGACCCCAGAGATACCAGTTTATTGAATTTCTGCAGCTTCATTGTGTCTTGCTGAATGTTGTGTGCATATGGGTGTGTAAAGGTTGAGCAGCATTGACTTGAGGCTTTAACTGTTTACAGTTCTTTAAGCAACATGCAAAAAACCCTGTCAAGTATGTTATTTTTATCACTTCCTGCTTTCCTTGGTTCTGTAGGTCTGCTTTAACTCCACTCCAACAAGATCACAAAGTATCTGGAAACTGCTGTATGTTTTCTGGATTTGGGGGGGGAGGGAGGGAGCTGTTGGGGAAGGGTTGGATAGGCGGCTTGGGTTTACAATTGCACTGAGCTGTTAAGAACAAGCAGGAACTAAGACTCTGAAATGTGTGCTTACCATGTGTGGATATTAAACTTTGCATCTGTTTTGTTGGACTGAATGAAAGTAATAGCTTTCTTTTCTGCAACCACATGCCCTGTGTGCTGTCCTAGGGATCTGAGCCCTAGTTTGTAACGAGTTAACAATGTCAAATCTTTATCTGTATTCTGATGTGGCAGCTGTTGGTATGTCATGTCTGTTGAAATGGGGACGAAAATTATTTTAAAAACCCTTATGTCTAGAGATCAAGAAGTTGAAATTACTTTCAAACACTGGTAGGGGGCTAAAATATGGTATTCACTCTTATACCATGGTATATTTGAGCAAGTGTCTTTTTATTGTGGATAGACTTTTATATTCTGGGGGTTTAGTTATATAGAAAACCTGTAGACCTAACACGGTATAAGGAATGTTGATAGTATGTTTCTTCTTTTCCCTTAAAAACTCAAGAAAAATTGTTTTGAAGTCTGCAGTAAACATATATGTCCTTATTCTGCATGTGGCAGTGTGGAAGGTGGTGTTGGTTTCTAATATACCACATCTAAAGGAAAGAGAATTTGGCCACCACACAATACAAGAGCAAATACTTTCTCTATATTAGCAGATGTTTTAGTCACTTTCTTGAGATACTAGCAGAACAGCCAGTTGCAGAAAAAGTAGTCATAGCAACAGTTTCACACAGTATCTGCGAATCAGAATAATGAAATTACATAATTGTGCCAACTTCCAAAATTCTGTAGGCAGCCTTCACTTTTGTGGTTCTGCTACAGGCAGCCTCCAATTTTGTGGTTCTGCTATGGGTGACACTGTTCTTGGGACAACCCTAGGATGTTGCAATAAGAAGTTTGCAGACTAAGTGTTCTGAGCTCTTCTGTGAGTATTGGCATAATCTACTACAGTCTAAAGCCTGGCCTTTAGAGTCCTCTAAGACTGGTGTGCAGCCTGAAAGGGATGTTACCACACTACATTGCTGTCTATAGTAGTGTGTGCGCATTCATTGACACATCGCCCTGCCCCAGAACGCTTCAGGCCAGCATCAAAAAGGTTTAGAACAAACTTACCCTATAGACTACTATTACTGTAGTACGTAGTGACAATTTAATATGAAGGAAGCCCTTCCATGGTGGAAGGTAAAACCGCATCTAATAGTGGCAGTTCTGGTACTGTGAGTAAAATAAATAGTTTTAAACAAAGCTTAGTTGATGTAGTACCTACCTATCTAACATATTCCACCTTGCTGCTGTAGTATGAATTGCATACTGTATTGGAGTATGTTGGGTATCCTCACAGCAGTAGTGGTTCATACACTTCCCAAATGCTGTGAACTCTTGGAATTTCTCAGCCAGCCACATACATTCTGTCCAGCAAGAGAAGCTATGTAAATTGTGTTCTTCCGTAATCCTGTGGATAATTTGCTGTGATCTGAGTAGTGTAACTGTTAGGGGAGTATAACTGGAAAAACCTCATTTGCATTGGAGGGATATGATGTTCATTTAGAGTAACTTGGATTTTTTTAAGTCTTTAGCATTGATTTGTATCATGTAATATTTTTATTTTTTTGCCATAAACAGATACCTCAGTCAGATTCTCTAACTTCAGTTCCTTGAAGCTCTGAATATTCAGTCTACTACCTGGGAACAGGAAGCCTACAGACGTGGCTAAGCATAGGAAACTAGTGTTTCTGATCTACTTTGTACCATAGTAACTACTTCAGGTGGGCTAGAAATTGCATTAGACTTGCAAGGCTTGAGTCGGGCATAAATATTTAAACAGAAATTTAATGAACAAGTTCAGCATAGTACCCAGCCACTATACCTTTTGATTTCATTTTAGAAAGAGGGTATGTGATTTTATTATAGGAGGAAGACAGCTTGATTCATTTGCGATCTTCCAGTATCTTTCTCTAAGAACAAATGCAGCTGATTTGGGCTGTCGTTGGCGGGTGAATATTCCTTTCTTGTTCCCCAAAACACGTGTGGTCCCTGTAGAAAAGTTATAAAATAAAGCAAGTATATGTAAAATGCTCGTAAATCCCCCACTGTGAACTCTTACAATGTGTACTAAATCAGGTTAGGTGGAAGAGACCTATGCACTTTCTTCTACACATAGTCAGGTACAACGGGGAACTTGGCAGATGTAATTTGCATCATCGTGGCAAGATTAATTGATATAACTGAGCAATATAGCTGCAATTCATTGTATTTACAACTGGTAAGTCTTCAGCTGTGCCCATTAACTTGATTGGTATTATATTTACAGCAAATACTCCTTCTGCCATTAGTTCCACCTTGAAATTTGATGGTGAAAATGTTGATTACTAACTATTTGACTGTACTGTCCTTTAGTGGTGTCTATATCCTTTTTGCCTATTTTAGTTTTCATAGGAAACAAGATAATTGCAAGATGTAGAGAGACTGGAACTGCATATGTGTATGTCAACTTGTCTACATTTTCTTCATCCTCCTATTTGAAACTGATATTACTTTTCTGACTGCTTCTCTGCAATGATTTAGCTTTCTAATACCTATATTGGTGCTCTACAGATTATTCTTAATGGTATTTCTCTGCCTGAAATTAACTGACTGTCCACCACCCTAACTCGCTGCAGGTGGCATATGCATAACTGGTTCCTTACTAAGTCTCCTTCTGAGTTGTAGTAGTTTAATTTCTGTGTGACTGTGTGCACTGTAGATTAAGTAATGCCCCATACTTGGTGAATGCACTTATCATTTATTAATAGTGGATGGAGTGTCATGATAGACTGTTGTCTACCTGTGTGGCATCTGGTCCTCTATTGCTAAACCTCTATACCAAGTTAATAATACATTATTTAAGGTGCTCTGTTACTAAGGGCAGTCGTAGATGAAATATAAAGCAAGTGAGACACATCCGTAACAGCTGACTGAAGCTCTGAATTGAGGATGGCCAAGAAATAGAAGTAATCTGGGTCTGCTGACAAGCTTCCCTTGCATTCTGCCCTAGCACACTGTCTCACGTTCTGGGTGAGATATGGGTCCTTTCAGGTGGGACATTCAGGAGGTCCAGCTGCAGAGAGAGGATGCATTAAGTACAGCCAGGACCGTCCCTCTTGGCTCTGGTCATGCTGGACTTTGTCACAGGAACCAGCTATACTCTATGTCCTACTCTACAGGTGTCATAAACCACTTTAAACTTGCAGGGAGGGTGGAGAGTTGTTTAGAATATAAATATAAGCTTACCTTGATTAGTCATGAAATCAGCAAAATTCCATATGAGCTCCCCAATCACATACTCTTTCCTCTTTTTGTCAAAAACAGAATGGTACTCTCTCAGCATAGCTTTCTGATACTCCTCGCTGAACATAAGAGGTGGATCCTACAGCCAGGAGAAAGAGGTGGCCTTGAATGAAGGTGACAGTTAATCTCAGCAAAGGCTCTGTATGTTAACTTCCCATTTACTGGGGACCTGCTTCCTGAAGACAAGCTTTACAATTGCTTGGTCTTCTCATTGCTGCTGCATTAACAATGGCTGTTTAGTGACAATTAGCAACTACTGAAAGTGCAAGGGGAAATGCATATAGAACAGAGACATAATGCCAGGTATACTTGGGGGGGAGTCTGTGGTTTTGCTTGGTAATCATGCTTTGTTATGACAGGTGTAGGAGTGCCACCCCTTCTGTGCAGGATAGCATCATGAAATGAATGTCCAGTCTCCAGTGTCGTATCTTCTGATTAAGCAACTTCTACAAATGCCAAAGTATACATTTCAGAGTGCTCAGTGCTTTTAGTCAAAGCCAAAAACTTCTCTTTAGGTAGAATCTAACCTTTGCTAGTCAATGGCAAAGCTGATTGATTTCTGTGGAGCAGGATTACAATCCTGGAGTCTTTCAAACACAAGCTAACGCATCTCAAAACTAAGTAGTCAGGCTCAATGGTACCCATCTCTTCTAATTAAACTTCGCTGACCCTGTAAGAAGAGCAGTGCTTTCTTCCATCTAGGGCGTCTGTAACACTTACACTGTGAAGTCCAGGAACAGAGTCTGCTCCATATTCACTCTGGATAATGGGTTTTTGGTAGGTCTTATACCAGTTCTCAAACTGTGTTGTGAGTTGTAGTGGAATAACTTCCAGATGGCCTGGGTCATGATACCAGGAGAAGTAGCTATTTACGCAAATTACATCCACATAAGGAGCCTACAAAAAACAAGGTGAAAGTGTTTTGTCACAGAGCTCAAAATGGACAACCTTCACTCAAAGCTAAATCCTCTTCTTGGTTTGTTTCATGGAATCCAGTTTTATTGCACATAAAATAGTCTTTTCCCCCATCACGCAGGCCCCCCCCCCCCCCTCCGCCATGACATCTTTCCCAGAAAACAAGCAGGATAAATTTAATAAGCTAATAGCATATTAATTTGGCATTTTTCTTACAGACTTAGGAAGTCACAGCAAAGAGTTAGACAAGATGAACCCATTTCATCCTCAGGTTTGTTAGAAGTTTTTGAGTTTCCAAGATGTCTCTGGCTTGCTGGTACATTTAGATGTACTTTTTGAGTATTGGAATGTGATTATCAAGTTAGTGGTCAAATATTTTGACTAGCAACTAAATTTGTGCATCAGTGGTGCAATACTAAGACTAAGCATTCTGCAAGTTTTATGCCATTTCTACCACATGGACAGTATGATAAAAGGGCACAAAGCCCACTAAAGATAAAGTGATGTTGTATGTAACTTGTTCAATGTTCTCTTAACATGTTTTGTAATAAAAGAAAAAAGTTCTAATATCACATCAGCGTATGAGATCTGTTGTCTTTGGGTTTGTCTTCCTGTGTCTCCTCAAGCTAGTCAGAACCTGTTGGTGGGGATGGGATGTCAGAATCAGTTTGCACATGCCTGATGAAACCGATCCAAGAGCAGATCCCTGTTGGACACCTCCAAAACTAAGGCCACCAATTGTTTTTCCCCTGGTGGGGGGAGGAACAGACCTCTGAGTTACAGAAGGACATGCTTGCCAACTGTAGGACAGCTTGAAAGAAATACCAAGTGTGTAACCTGTAGCAGGGACAGGTGGTAGTATCACATACCTACAAACTCACCTGCTGGAAGTGTTTATTGTACAGTAGTGACAAGTATTATAAAGCCATCTGGAAAAATTAAAAATGATACAGCAACTACCCTGGAAACTGATGCGTGTTAAAGGTCCTTGGTTCATGCTATGGCCAGCTTAAGGCATAGACATCCAAGAAAAGTGCCTTTTGGCTATTTATACAGCTCTAGGACTTTAATTACGAAGGTGGAAGAGCTTTTAGATTATTCAAGTTAACAGACATCTGCCAAAGAAGATCTAGAGCAGTTTACAGCAGGAATTAAAGCAAAGCTTCCTTCCTTTAGACTTCCACAAGGGCTGTTAGCATTTTAAAGAGGTTTAAGCTTTGGTTTAATTGCAAGTGAGTATCCTGAGCATTAGTAAACACAATCAATGGAATAGCAAAGCATGACATTGTTAATGGAATCCAGGGGTCTGATCCTGCATATTTCACTCAAGACAAAGAATTGTTCTTTTCTCTTACAGTTTTCTGTTGTTTTTTTTTCAGCTGGACTACAACTACAGGATAAGGTGCTTTCTACTAGAAACAAAAATGTAAGTTTTCTTCTGCCTCTCCCTGTTAAATACCTCCAGTAAACCTGGGGAGGTGGAGGGAAAGGACTGTAAAACAAATGACAAGAAGAGGAAATTTAATGTATGAATTTAAAAAAAAAAAAAGCTAGAAAAGTAAACTTACACCACGATCAAGAGCGTAATTAGCATCTGTCACAAAGGTTACTGGTCTGGAGGGATCGAGAGCTTTAGTGTGAGCTATCACTGTCCTGTTTGCAAACAGTAAAGCAAGAGTTCAAAAACAGCGTGGAGAAGCACAGCCCCATCTCCCCAGTCTCTCTGTCCTTCCACTCCCCCCCCCCCAAGACATTTGAAGCTGGTTTTGATTTAGCAGAGTATTTTTAATTAAATACTGCAGAATACTTAGTGATCATCTGCTATAAAGTGCCTGCAATTCTAGCCAGTTCTGTAGGAGTATAAGTGTCATGGCAAAGAGACTATCCGTCACAAAGTTGGTTGCTATCCCACCTGAAGAAAGACCAGAGTGGAAGTTTATCAAACATGGGCACGTTAATTTGTCTGTTGGTGCCAGCAGCTTACAAGTTGGAGAAGGGACAGTGAGTTTGAAGATAAAAACTTAACAAGGGTAACGGGAAGTTTCTGAACAACTCTTGGGATATGTTCCTGCAAAAGCATGAGGCCCCAGCCCTACCCCACAGCAGGCAGAGCACTCAAAGGTTGGCTGCTTTTGAGGAAACCCTGAATGAGGGAAGAGACAGAATGGGAAGGTCACGCTCTGCTGCTACGTCAGCATTGCAGGAGTGTGTCGTTCTGAAGAATGAAACTTCACAGTTATGTCTTAATGCACCTACAGCTACTAGGGAGTCTGCTACCCCATTACAGATATGACTCCTGGCTATCCAAAGCTTAAATCTCTTTAAAAATAAAACCAAGGGGTTTGTAGAGACTTGAAGCAGTGGCTTTGAAGTGGGGTGTCACAATCCCCTGCAGAACAAATAACTAGCACTAGCTGAAGAACCTTGTCTTCAGAGTTAAAGGCCAATTATTTTACAGCTTTGCTGTAATTCTTAAAGAATTTAGCACTCTTCTTCCATTGGCAACAAGGAATATCCTGTTCCCATCAGGTCTGCTTTTGCTTGACCCTTAAGTCAAGAAGAGATGCTCAGACCAAATGGACTCCTGGTAGTTTTGCAGAGCCTTACTGATTCAGAAACAACAGGTTGAGACTGTTGTGTGCTTCTGAGCATCAGTTCAACACATGCAGCAGTTGCACTTTCAGTTTGCATCTGTGGGTACTGTTTTGGGGTTCCCCCAAAATGCTTGCTCTCTCTTTACTACTTCTCTGTGCCAACCCAAAGGAAGAAGATGTATCATCTGCCAAGATTCAAGCCTCAGCTCTCTGTACAAGCGGACATACTTACTTGAAATAGTAAGCTGCTGGGGGCAGCTCTGATGCTGGCTCGTTGGCTACTGACCACATCACAACTGACGGCCTGTTCTTATCCCTACGGATCAGCTCCTCCATCACAACAAGATGATGCTGCAAGGACTTGTTCCCAAAACTCTCGCTTAAAGACAAAAGGAATTGAGACCTGGTGAGGTGAGGGTATAAAATCCATCCCCTTTGCCTCTCCCTGTGAAAAGTCAAGCCTCTGGGGTATAAAAGCACAGCTAAGCCTTGACACTGAATATGGGTTCTGCTTTATTTCCCCAAACCCTGTTCAGGGCTGTGGTTTGGGCTCGTTAATTGAACCAAACCAAATGAGATGATGGCCACGTGGCAAAACGCCCTCCGGTTGCCCAACCTCACTAGGCACACATGGCGCAACGGGCCGATTTCTAAATAGAGCAAAGTACTTCCATTATCAGAACAACGGGCACTGTGGGACAGGAGGAGGATGCTTTCGAAGCAACTCAGAGAGGAGCTTAGAAACAAGGGGAAGGGTCTTTCGAGCAATTGCTTACGGCATTTTAATCCCCACTCCCGGACACTCGTCGATCACCACGATGCCATAGGCATCACACAGGTCCATGATCTCCTCAGCATAGGGGTAGTGGCTGGTGCGGAAAGAGTTTGCCCCCAGCCAGCGCAGCAGGTTGAAGTCCTTCACAACCAGGGGCCAGTCAAGGCCTTTGCCGCGGATCTAAGGGGGGGAGAAGAGAGCAATCACAGCCCATCACACCGCTGGGCTGGGGCTTCTCCTCGCACGTCACCAGTGCTTCCCTGCTCGCTCTCAGAGCGTTTCCAGCCCTGGGCACCATTTCTAGCAGACTGCAGCACCTCTCCGTGCAGCATTTGCCTTTCTGAGGGGCACTGCCACACGCACACTCAGACCCTGGTGGTTTGGAGAAGCAGAGGGGATGGCGGTTGCAGCCAAGCGGCCTGCCTGCCATTTTGGGAACGCGCCCTGCCCTGCCCGGGCCGCCCTCTCCCTCCCTATCCATGAGGCGGGCTGGGGAGGACAGGGTGAAGGAGGACCCCGGACCGGCGGGACTCCGCGTCTCCCTCTGAGGAGAGCCCGCGCCCGCCGCCCCTGAGGCGAGCGGCCTGGCGGGCGGGGAGCCGGTGGCTCTGCCCGGCCGGGACGGGGCCTCTGGCACGGCTGCGGGGCCTCCCTGTGGCCGGTCAGGGCCTCGCAGCCCTGCGGTTCCTCCGCGGCTCAGACCTGCCCGCCGGAGACCGTTCCCGGCATTTCCCGGGGCGGGGAACCTGAGGGCCGCTGGTTCTGACTGGAAACCATGGCCGGGGGGTCGTTTAGCTCCTCTGCCAGCACACCCGGGCTCGCCCGTGTGCCCTGAGAGGAATGTTACGGCTATGGCAGGACCGGGCATGGTGTCCCCTTAATGCTTGTAAAAGTTCACCCCAGCCACCCCCCCAGCAGCACCCTGGGAGAAGGGTTTGAGGAGATGGCCCCTTTGAACGGAGAGGGGAGGCAAGAGCGGGTGCTGCCTCAGCGGCACGAAGCGAGGCACCATGAGGTGCCTCCGCCGCAGGCGCCGCACACTTACATCCGCGTCTTCGTGCTTGTTGACGCCATGGAAGTAGAAGGGCCTGCCGTTGATGAGGAACTGCGTGCTGGTGACGTGGATGGCGCGGATGCCGACCGGGAGCGTGTACACGTCCTCCAGCAGCGCCCCGTTCACCTGCGCCTGCATTTTCACCTAGATTTCCAAGGGGGAGACACAAGTGACGTGCTGGGCTTCGCAAGGATGCCCTGTCTTCCCTCCCTCTTGCCTGTAAGGGCTATCTTGACCTCCCGTCCGTTTCCCAGCCCTGCCTCGACACGTGGCCTGCTTCTCACTGCTGCTTCAGCTGCCTCTTGTGGTCCTTAGAGAAGAAGCAAGGTCTGACTAAACAGAAAATAGAAATCCAAGCTGGGGAAGCTGAAGGATGAAGAATGAACCCTGGATGACCCTTCTGGGGCTTGTTCACCCCAAGGGCTTCAGTTTCTTTTCCCCTTACTCATCTGGGCTATTTCATCCCCCCAGGCAAGGTAGCTGTACACCTCTTCTGCCCCGCACCATGATACCAGGCAATGACTGAAATATCATCTGCTCACAAGAGATATGAAACTGAGGGCCTAGAAACTCACAGCAGCTCATCTGCCCTAGTTTCTGCATCTAAACATTGCTACTCATCCTTAACTCACACAGAGTCTTCCAGGCTCGTGCTATTGAAGCTGAACTCTTGTCTTGCAGAGTGGGAAGAAAGCTCATTGCATGGCAAAGCATGAGGAAGAGGTTAGCACCCTGCTCCTCAGAGACTCTGCTCTCAGCTTTCATGATATCTCCTCCCCTATATTGTCTCAAATGGTCCTGTTGCAAGGGATGGATTGGGCACTAAATGTGAAGGGCAAGCATCTCAGAGTGCATGCATGCACTCCAGGCATGCCCTCCTTCTCACTGACAGACCTTTCAGTTCAGCATCCAGGAAGCTGGCAAAGCTTAATTTGATTACTGCATAATTAGCAATGCCACTCTGGTCACATGAACAGGATTCGTGGGAGAAGATGAGTACGGAAGATGGGCCATATGGCAGTTCCTTAACCCTATTAGACAATCAGAGGGAACGCACACAGAAGGGAAGAAACGTCACTGTTACCTCTAAGCAGTAGCGGTATCCAGGGTTCTTGTGCATCAGGTAAGGCCACCAAAGATTTGGGTTCAGGACTTTTAGCTCTCCAGCTGGCCCATCGCCTGTAGCAACCACCTTCCCCTCTTGGTCACGTAAACTCAGGGACAAGGAATAGAGTGTGCTGCCAACAACTGACACCTGATATTGCACCATTGCTGGTTCAAAGGAAACAAAAAACAATCAGAGACTGCCATGAAAGGGAAAATAAACGCATCAAATGTTGGAGGGTTTTCACATACAGCAGCGTTAAAAAATGAGGGAGATATAGAACAGAGTGGCATGAATTGAATGCAAGAAGCATGACCTGTCTGTCTTGAGGTCCAGAAGTTTCCAGCAAGAGCTGTGTATCACACAACTCTGTTACTTAGAGATAATCCTGCTTTAAGTGGCAGGGGGACTGCCCCTACTGAGAAATTCTACTTCAAGAAACACCTGATCATCCTTTCACTTTAACAGTAGTCTCTTGCAAGTACTTCTTTTTTTCTTATTGCTTCTAACTCTTTACCATATTCTTGCAGCTGCTGAGCTGCGCAGTAGACCAGCTCAGATTCAAGAAAAAGCCACTAAGAAAAAAATGCAATCACGCTTTTGCAGGATATTTGCTCTGCTACCCTTGTCATCTCCATTTGGAGCCTGAGGTAGCTGCTGTAATTGTTCTGGACCTACCAACACTCTCTGACGACGTAGTTGTCACAGTAATATCATCTATGTAGACAGAAGGAGTGGTGTAAAGCACGACCGGGCGATGGATTCCAGCATAATTAAAGAAATCAAACCTGATGTTCTGTACAAAATAGTTCTTGGGATACCTGAGTGAGCAAGATAGAATGGCTACATTATATTTCATTACACAAGAACTGAAGGCAGCATATGGATGCTAGCAATGTAAAACAGTCATGTAATAATAGATACTAACTGGCAAAATAGTCTTTATAAAAGGATGGATCTATCTTTCAAGTAGTGCTACTGCTGCTACACTGAAGGGGACTACCAGTTAACAAACATCTAACGCACTGAATAGGTTTGATCCTTCAGAATAGCTGGTACTTGCAGGTTCCAGCTGAATTCAAGCTTCTCAAATCTGCCATCGATTCAATTTGGCAAATCACTTAATCTCAGTTCCCTGTGTATAAAACAGATACAATAACTCAGTGCAGACTCCTCCTAACATCAAAGCTTAAACTCCTCCCTGCTCAACTGACGAATTTCAGCATAAATACAACCCATGCTTTTGTAAATTGCTTGGAGGGTCTTATGAACCAGCAGCCGAATAAATTTCCACTCTCTCATCCCTGGGATAAGCTCAGCAGTACAGCGCTTTAGCAACTCACCTTGTTTTGTCATTCATGTACTGAATTGACCCCGGAGGCAGAGTATGGGGTGTCAGAGTGTTGTTGAGCGCAACAGTGATGCGGCAGGGGATCCCTGGGCTGCCCTGGACAATGTTACTTATATCTGCCTCAAAAGGGAGGTGGCCCCCTTCATGCTCCATGACTTGCACTCCATTGACCCACTGCAAGAAAAGACACCTGTGAGCCCAAGAAGCAGGCTTATTGGGTTTTTGTGGCAAGAATAGCAGGGAGAAGGGAAGGAGCCCAGCAAAGGGTAGTCGGGACTCCCAGTAACACTGAACCTTGTTCTGGGCTCTTACTCCTTGAGGGATCAATCTAGCAGCCCTTCCTTTGCTGGGAGCTAGGTCTGGGTCACGTACAGGCAAGTGTCACTGAGAGACACAGTTTTCAGCAGATCCTGTACCACGGAAATGTTTTAGTTACTAGTCCCAATATTGGAGGCTCAGAGAAGAGACACCTGGGAAACATGGCCAAGTTCTTGGCTGGAGGAAAACAGGCAAGAGTTAAGAAAATGGCAAACTGATACAATATCTACACAGAGCTATATTTGCTGAACAAGCCATGACACAGATTTTTAGTGTAGCATAATTTTGGAAACACACAGACAACTTCCCATGCAACGTACCACAATGGAGTAGTAATGGGCACTACCGAAACGGAGCACCACTCTGGTGTTGAGGTCATCCTGAAGCCAACGGAGAGGAAGCAGCACCTCTTTCTCATACCAAACCCAGCCGATGTAGTTCTCCAAGTTGGGGTCTTGAGTGATATCATTGAAGCTGGCAGGCACTGGCATATCAATCACAGGACCAGTCTGGAAGGAATTGCACAAAAAGGGAGGGAACAGAATTTAAAAAAATGAATTTTATGGTCTTGGTTGTCCAACCTGTACTGCTGGAGGTGCCCCCTTCCACTAACAGCCTTACAGTCCCTTTGCCAAGTGGAAATACTTGGGAAAACCTGTGTAGAAACTGGTGTGGTCTGTCACAGGTCTTATCCAAGCCCTACTTAATATCAGGCCCAGGAACCTGCCTGTTCCTGCAGGAAGAAGCTGCTCGTATCTTTTTCATCTCCTGATTTTATTAATGGCTCTGGTATTGCAGAATCAGAAAGGCAAGGGGAAAAAAAAATAAACGCCGAGGTCGTTGTTTCATCTGGGACTTCCCACAAACTGTAGTTTCTCCTGCACAGCTCTAGCTGTTTGGTGAGCAATGCTGGTGGTGTGGTGTCAGTTCCCTGGCGCAGGGTGCTGCTTGTCAGGCTAAGAGCTGTAGTAGAAGGGTGGCAAGAGTCATGGATATTTGGGGGACAGATCCTGCAGGGAAGGTCCATGGAGACTGTTTGGGATGATTCCAGCCTTTCTCACTCCCTGAAAGCAACACAGATTCCTTAGGATTACAATAGAGTCTATTCACTTGCGTATTTTTAATCTAAGGATTATAGGCAGGCAGTGTTGTAATACATTTAACATTGAGATAACCAGATGCTATTGCAAAATAGAGCTGTTCATTTTTAGCACCTGCTGCGCTCATGATGTTGCATAAATGAGTGCTGCTGCAGCAGCTTCCCCTTTCCTAAGAAAGACTTTCCGTGGAGAACGGAACAAGGAAGGTCTTGGTTGCCCAGGGGTGAGCATCATGTGCGCGGCTGACTCAGCACCGAACTGTACCAGCACTGCAGAGAAACTCAGCACCCTTATTAGACATCAGAAAACCCTAGCAGGAGAATCCTTGGATGGTGAAGCAGATTTTCTAGTATCTGATACAGGATAACCTTTGACTGGGATGGCTGTAATGTGTCTCTCCTTCAGGGAGATTCTCTGATGTCTAAAGTAGGTTGAGTGTACACATCTAAGCCTCCCTTCGGGAGGGCATAGCCCAGGATTCCTCTCCTCTGGCTGTCTCTTCGCAAAACTTCCAGCAGCATATGTCTTTCAGCTCTTCTCTCCTTCCACAATTTGGCCAAAAATTGGCCAAAGGGCTAAAACAGAAATGATGAAGGACACATGCATTTTTGCATAGAAAACATAACTTCTTTGAGGTAACGGTGTTAATTTCGTAATGGATTTCAGTTACACCAGAACTTGTTTATCTGCACTCGGCTACTTTAGAATACCTAATTCAAGAGTACCCTTTCCAAGCATGTTTTTGTTTATTCTGTGCTGCTGACGACAGGTCAATATTGTGCCTGCCAGCCTTGCTTTTGCAGCACGGGGATTTCTTCGACACCCAAAGGTGGCTGTAGCTCATTCAAACGCTTTCTGGCTTCTGAGCAGAAGCGGGGTAATCAGAGACTACTGCTTCGTCGGCCGGTAATTAGAAAACCTCTTAAGAAAAACCCCCAGCAGAGCGATGAGACACTTAGCGCAGGGCGGGGGGGGAGCAAAGAGCAGCCTGGTGGGGAAGGAAGGGGGAATCGGTGCTCTCGGGTGGGGAGGAAGCCTGGTTTGCAGGGGGACCCTTCGCGGGAGGGGAGCACCCCGCTGCCGCACCGCCTTGCCCCGGGGAAGGGGAAGGGGCAGCCCCCGCCCGCGCCCCGCTCCCGCGGTACCTGTCGGAGCGGCTGCCGGTACCACCGCTGCACGAAGCCGGCGTCCCTGCCCGGCGAGAAGTCGGCGCGGAAACTCCAGAGGCCGCCGAGCTCCTTCCGCTCCCGGGAGGGGGTCTCCCGGGGGTAGAGCATACCTCCCGGCGGGGCTACCGCCCGCCCCGCCGCCAGCAGCAAGAAGAGGAGGCAGCGGCCCCCCGCCGTGCCACAACCCGCCATGCCACAACCCGCCCCGCCGCCTGACGCCCCCGCCGCCATCTTGGTTGTGGGCAGTGCCCGGCGGGGAGCGACGGGGACGGGCAGCGGGGGCCGGTCCCGCCCCGGCACGTCGGGGCGGGAGGAGCCGCTCGCAGAGCCCGAGCGGGGTCCGGGCGCTGGAGAACGGGGTGGCAGGAACCTCCCGCCAAAGCCGTCGGTAGCCGGGCGTAAAAACACTTGGAGGCGTTGGGCTGCGTCCAGGATTGCTGGATTTCCGCGGCGTGGGGGTGGGTTTCTTTTAGTTATTTATGTACTGGCTCGTTTACTTACTTTTACTTCTTTTCAGAGTCACTTGTTGAAGCAGGAGGGCAAGAAGTTATTGGAAATGGCAAAGAAGAGCACTGATGACCAGGTGGCATCTTGGGGACAGGCAGGAGGATGATCTCCGCATTAGAAACCCACCTCTGGACTCATCCCTGAAGCATGGTAACATTTCCTATTTCAGATCACCTCCCTCAGAACTTCATTATGAATAAAGCAGGATGGAGAAAAGTATCACAGGGGCAAGGAAGGAAGGAAGGAAGGAAATACCATCAGATAGATTTTAATTTTATAGTACATTTATTCGTAGCCTGTGTTTGTTTCCTGGATGAGAACGTGTACCTCCATGCACAATAAGCAGCTGTCAGTCATGCTGTATCTGGTTCAATTGCAGAAGCAACAGCTCGGTTTATTGCAGATCAGTGAAAGGCTTGGTGACACATGAGACTATCAAAAAGGTGGATGGTCAAATGCGGAGTACCAGTGATTACCAACTAGTTAAGTGAGAGAGTGAGATGTGATAATCTGCTAAAATCACCTTCATTTTTTCAATCAGCAGGGCCCCACGTTACTCAGCACTGACCCCCAAGATGCTGAACAGTGGTGGCTGGGAACAAGCGAAGATCTAGTCGGCTGAGACGTGTGAAGGTACTGACCAGGAATGAGAAAATAGGGAGAAAGCTTATGTCAGGAAAGAAAAGAACTGTGAGCTGGGGAGGAGGAGATAATCCCTTCTTCGGAGCCTGTTGGTGTTGGCTGTTGCAGTCCCCTCTCCACCTGAATTCAGTGTACGTAATTGATTTCCCTACCACACCTAATTTAGCTGGAAAGTGAGACAAATGTACTAAACCAGACAACTATGGCAATAAGCAGCAGGGGACTCGGGAACTTCCTGGCACTTCATTCCTCAAGTAAGACTTTCCCTGGTCTTTGTTCTGATTTTACTTATGTAAGGACAGAAGGGAAGCTGGTAAATGATTTTTGTAAGAGGCCACAGCAATGCAGTGCCAGGGATTATTTTTTTTAAAGCACTTTGCCCCAGCTAGATGGAGGCAAATCTGGGCATGTGTCACACAGAGGAAAGAGCTGGACCTGGGACCATGCAACCCTGTGCTTCAGTGTAAACCAGAGCCAAAAGTGGTTTTGTGATGGCTTGGGATGACCTGTGGATTGACCTGCTGCCCAAGACCTGCCTAAGGTTATGCAAGTTTTGGTGCCAGGTGGTGAGGAGATTCTTTTTCCTGCCAGAAGGCAGGCAGGGAAACGTAATCCTAGGAGGAAGGCAGTGATAGCTGGAAATGTGGCCCGCGTCGCGGATGTTGTACCACGTGTCACATTGTGGACACGCACAAGCTTCCCTCAACACATGCGCTGACACTCCTGGTGCTTTCTACCTACCGGCCCCGTAGAACTTGACACTCCATAACACAGCTCCACTGCCAGGTTCACAAACCAGTGAACATTTCCGGAAGCCTCATGAGGGCTGAGGAAACCCAGCTCAGTCTCGACCCAAGAAGAAAGATGCGAGACAGGAGTTTCAGTGAACTACATACACCCCAGTGTTTATTAACTTCAGATTAGTGTGATAGGTACAACGCCGCATCCATGAGATATCACCCTACACTTGTTCCTTCAGCCTCTTCAGCAGCTCCCTCAGCTGCTCGATCTGGGCAGTCACGCTGCTCTTGGCAGTACCACCCATGGCTGTGTACTGCTCCACGCTGTTGACAACGTTGAAGACCTGGGAGACGTCACTGCCGAACAGCGGGCTGGGGAGGCAAAGAGAAGGGGGGTCAGTGGAGGGCGCTGGGTGCTGTTGGCTGGCTTTACATGCCCACTGCCTGCAGAGAGGGCGAGGGAGTGGAGACGGAGCCTTTTTCCAAGAGGAAAGCCCTCCTTGCAGCCCTGCTTCTGCACTTCTGATGCCTGACAGTGGCTGCTTGTGGCAGACCAAAGAGTCAGCTCCAAGGGGAGAATGGGGAAGTTTGGAGCCAAACTCTTCAGAGGGCTGCTGCCTCCAGGTCAGGGCATGAGTTTCTCCCAATCCCTCCCATGAGATGCTGCCCATGCCCCGCTGGAGCTGAACAGTACTGATGTTGTTCCCCTTTGGTATTTTCAGGCCCAGCAGTAGCAGCATTGATACTCAGGCCAGGAGGACTTTGGGGGTGCTGTCTGGCCCAGGCATTTTGGGGAAGGGCACCATGAGGAGGCCCATATGCAGGGAGGCTGATATGTGCCTGTTGAGGGGAGTCATGGCAAAATAATAGTGATACAAACCTGATGCTCTTCAGGTCATCCAGGCTGAGTTTATTGATGGTGATGCCTTTAGACTCGGCAAGGTGGACGGCCTTCCCAGAGGTAGTGTGGGCTTGTCTGAATGGCATCTGCAGTGAGAAGCAGAGGCCGCAGTCAATGACCAGGCAACTGGGGTGTTTTTCAAAGGAAAAATTGGATGTGCTGTCTTTTTTGGTTGGCTTGTTTTCACTTAGGGTAATGCCATGTGAATCCAGGTTTGTTGACCCAGACTGATCATCACCTGGGGACAGAACAGAAGGCCTCATCTCAGGCCCTCACTGAGCAGTATTCTGCATCCAAAGAAATCGCAGCTCCAAGTCTACCTCTGATACTTACTCCTTTACGAACCAAGTAGAGAGCCAGGTCAGTAGACAGCATCTCAGGGCTCAGTGCCTTCTCCATGTTCTCCTTGTTGATCTGCAGCAGAGTCAGAGGGTGACAATATTATCAGCTCCTCCACAGGAACATTAGTGGTCACGGTGAGGGGACTTCATCTGGAAGGGACCTGGCTCTAAAAGGACCCTCTGACCCCCTGAGCAGCTGACAGTGGGGGCCATAGTGAGCAGTATGGGTGAGGCATTGAGGAGCCTTCGTCTTAGGACCAGTCTAGAGCTCTTTTACCTGTGTTACTCCCAGAATGTGTGCCCCAACCATGTTCAGTAGTGAGAGGCTGAAGCCTTACCTGGAGGGTAGAAATCACTCCAGTGGCAACCTGGAGCACAGCATTCAAGGTGTCCACAACATCAAAGACGGCCTCCTTGTCCTCCTGCGTTAGAACAGGGATGGAAATTGCTGTAAGTCAACCTGAGGCAGTCCAAACACCCAAGAGCCTGAGCAGCCTAGCCAGCAGAGCAGGCATGTCATCCCAGGGGCTCGTGCTAGGGGCCAGGCTGTCCACTGCAGCGTGCCGTGCCTCAGCCCCTTTCTCAGCATCCTGCACACAAGCTGGGTCTGTGCAGGGAAATGTAGTGGCAAGACTGCTCAGGAGCAGAAGACAGCCATGTCTGCTCAGAGGGATGGTGCGAAAACTAATATCTGTTTTACCTGCAGATCCTTGTTGTAGGTGCTTGGAAGTCCTTTGAGAACCATGAGAATAGCAGCCAACTGCAGAGAGAAACAGGTGAGGCAGTGAGTTGTAAGAAGAGAAGCACATTGCCCCAGCAGAGGTTAAGAGCCTAGACTGGGCACATTTCTTCACACAGAGGCAAGAAGAAGGAAGATTCTTCAGCCCTGGTATGAGCAGTTTCCCCATCCCACTTCATTCTTTAGCAGGCTCACCCGTCCAAACACTCGTCCAGCTTTGCTGCGGATCAATTCCAGACTGTCGGGGTTCTTCTTCTGAGGCATCAGGCTGCTGCCAGTGCTGAAAGAAAGGTGTGTGCAGTGTAACAGTGAGCAAGACCCCAGTCCCTACAGACAGAGGCTAAGACAGGTCCTGTGGCATAGTGGCCCAGCCCTCCAAAAGCGACACATAGGTCCCATTCCCTGGACACTTTTCTAGGGTGTGGGAAAGCAGTGCACTAACTGAGTTTCTCAGGTTTCCCACAGCAAAGCCTTTGGTTTTGCAGTCTTGTCTGGAGCTACCATGCAGTCCCACCTCTCAAAGAGGAAGCAAAAAGGAGCCTTGCCCCCAAGCCCTCCAGAGGTGGTGTCAGCAGGCCAGCCTAAGTGTTGCTGTGAACTCAGAGAGGGTGGGAGGGCTGTGGTTGTGCCGCCCTGAGAAACAGGAACTGTGTTAGGACTGCAAACCCAGCTAGTCAAGGAAGGGCTTTGGCAGGCAATCCCAGCAGAGGAGGAAGTTCTCTCTGCCAGCAGTTGCTGGGGAGGCGTGTGTGCTGAAAGCAGCCTTGGTTGAGTTACCAGAATCAGAAATAAGTGATCGTTACTGGGGAATATTCGCCCTATGGCTGCCTTTCTGCCAGCTGTTTAAGGCTGTGGCAGCCTTGTGCAGCAGGGAGACCCCAACCACTGTCTCAGTCTCTCAGGTGAGGATATCTCTGGAGGAGAAGCTGAGGGGAAGGCTCTCTGCCCAGAGACCGGAGACCTACCTATAAGCATCAGAGAGGGTTAGAAAGCCAAACTCGCTGGTGCTGTAGATGATGAGATCTTCAGCCATCTTGCTAAGGTGGATCATCAGCAGGGTGGCAACAGAGAGGAATTCCACTGCAGAGAAGGCAGGAAGTCAGGCAGTGAAAAAGGTGCTTGTTTGCTTGACAACCCAGGGAGCCCTGACTGGAGCTTTGGAGTTACTTCCTAGTGAGGGATTTCATTCCCCTTGTTAAAGGAGGTTAACTGGGAAGGTCTCAGAGGCCTGTTTCTAAAATAGCGGTGGGAAGATGTGATTGGGTTGTGCTTACCCACAAAGTCTCTCTCGCTAACGGCATCCATGCTGTTCAGGCTGATGGAAGCAAAGTCCAGCTCTGTAAGGAAGGTGACGGACAGAGGGGGTCAGGCTTGGCATGTCTGGAGCTTGAATGCATCAGGCTACCCAAGCATGCAGGTGACTGTGAACCCTTGCGTAGTCCCAGGAATACAAACGTGCTTAGCTGGGTCTTTGTTATTAGGCCAGGCAGTCAGCGTACAGTAGGGATGGTTTTGTTTATGGTCCCACCTTACAGGCATTGCCTGTTGCACTGCAGTAAAAAGCCTTCTGGCTTATCCGGTAATTAGGAACTGCCTCCCACCTGTGTCACTGAGCATCAGGTCATGGTCCTTTTTTTTTTTTAATTTGTTACCCTCCACCCCCATGTTAAGGCTCTCAGTCATAGGGAGACATTTACCACTACGCAGAAGCTCTCTATCAATTTCCAGTGGGTTGCCAGCCAGAGCACCGCTGCCAGGGGAGAAAGAAACACAAGTCATGCATGATATCCTGCACACTTCAACCAAAACTGAGCTCTAGAAGGCACCTCTCTGAGGATTTCCCTCCCCCAGTTCATTCTGATGTCATACAGTGTGGCCTGAGGCTCAGAAAACTGAACTTTGGAGTAAACCAGAAGTTCTCTTCCAAGGAGGAAGGTATGCTTGACAAAATCCTTGTAGTTCTTAATTTCAATAAGGGAAAAGAAGCCGTGAAATTAAGGGTTCAAAAAGAACCCTTCTTCATCACACAGTATCTGTGGTGAGAGTCTTCTCTTTGGAACAGTTTTCTCTTTGGTGAGAGAAGCAAGGCTTATACCCTCACAGCTCTGCAGCACATATGGTCTACAATCCTCAATGGTTCAGGGGATGTAAAGATCTGCCTCTTAGCCATTTTGCAGAGAAAAGTGAGGCCCCAAAAATTACACAGAAAGTAAACTTTACCTTCCCAAAGGCAAGACGTTGATCCTCCTCTTCACCTCTCCCAGGCGCTCAGAATCACGGGTCAGAGCCACAGCATGGCTATGAAAGTACATGAGAAATGAAACACCTGAAGCCAGAAAATGTCACACAACCCAGGTAAGAGTGGCCAAAGGATGGAGCATACAGGGAGTCAGCCTCCACTGCCTACACAGTGCTTGGGTGCTCGGTTGGTCAAAGCCACGCAGGAACACAGGGAGCTCCTGTTCCAGTTTGCAGGGTTACCTCTGGTTTCTCATCACCCCCGGTTGCCCCCTCAGAGCATAATGCACTTCTAGGCTCCAGCTGAGCAGGGCCCCAAGGGTGGAGAAGGCTTCCTTCAGCCAAGTGTGAAAGGTGGTTGGTTACCTGAGCAAGAACTGGCTCCATCTGATGGGCTGAGCTTTCTGCAGGTGGGTGTAGCCAGGCAAGATAACATCAATTTCTCTGCATGTGAAAGGAGAGAAAGAGGTGAGCAGCTGCTGTCAGGATAGAGGGCAGTGGCAGGTACACTCCAGGCTTTCCTGGCAAGGTCGCAAAGAGAACATCTTTAGCCTGTGTTGTACTGAAGTTAGGTCTATCTCTTCCTCTGCCTTTCACCTTTCAACCTAAGCACATTGGGTTTAGATCTCCTGCTCTTCTAGTGTGGTGTGTCTGCCCTAGGCTTCCCTGGAAGATTGCCTGGTACTGTAATCCCTCTGTGGCAGGCAAAGATTCCCCAGTCCACCACCATTTGGGAGTGTGGTGTGTGAAGAGGAGAGTTATACAGGGAGTTAACACAGCTGAGCTTTTCTCATAAGTAGCAACTTGAAACATGTTCAAGTTCCCCACTCCTTCAGATGGCTTTGGTGCCTTCTGAAGTCTTGTGTGGACCTCCCACCGCAATTTCTTTGCTAGGGTAGACTGGGGGAAGAGGAAGGTCTCTGTGACATGAACTGTGGAGAAAGGGGGTCTGTTGTCTTTCCCTGTGCTATCACACAGCGCCTGTCTGTAACTTCCTCCGCAGGAGACTCTGCTGCTGCCCTGATCGGTGTCTGTCAAAGAGCAAGCCTAGAAGTCTCCAGCCCCAGCAAGGCCAAGGCCATGGATATGGAAGAGGACTTACATGGCAGCGCGTTCCACCAGGGTCTTAATGAGCTGCAGGAGGTGAGTGGAGATGACAGAGAGGGAATTCTTCATGAACAGCTTCAAGTCAGTCACAACCTGTATGAGATTGGCCACAGTCAGACAAAAGCAGAATGTGACATACTTAGTGACCAAATATTGTTCAGCAGAAAGCCTTAGCAGACTTCTCCCCTCCTTTTTCTGTGTGATGGGAAGGGACATCTCCCTCTTAGCAGATGCATACCTGGTCACTGATTTGTGAAAGTCGCTGTATCTTGCTTTACATGAACAGAACCAAAGCCTATTCTTTTCAGTGGACTTCTCAGGTATTTTCAACTTTGGATCAGAAAATCCCCAACCGACACAAGTCGGTCATCAGTAGAAGGACTGATCCTGAAAGATGCATGGCACCCAGCCAGTAAAGTCTTGGTTCTCTAGGCTTTCAGAGTGATGTCCGTGGAAGTTTGTGGCCTTTTACCACCAGGAAGCAATTTTGCAGAGCCCATACTCTGTACGGATGAGTCACTGCAGCATCACTAGTAAAAGCCTTAGGGAGTACATGCTGGAGGGTGTCAGGGCATGTGAAAGATGGAAGAAAGAAATTTGATTGAGGAACTGAGGTTGGGGAGGAGTACAGAAGGAGGAAAAACAACCAGTTCTGTACACACCTGATCATTCCTGCTTCTTCCAGTGTGCAGCTTTCCAGCTATGTCTCCAATCAGCTCCTGAGGACAAAAGGAGGATTTCTATCAGCGACTCTGTATTCTACGAAGGAGACTCCACATGAGCAGACCTCCTCCCTGCCTGCAAGGGACTCAGCGCTAGGATCCTGTGAGTGGCCATGGGGTCTCTTCTGCGGAAGGACAAGTTTAGGTTCTGTGCTTGTACAGTGCTCCTTCCACAAAACGGGTCTTGGAGACACTTGATTGTGCACCTGGGGTTTCAGTGCCACAAGGTCCAGAGGAATTTCACAGTGGGACAGAGGAGCATGCACTTAACGTCAGGCAGATCTAGCTACAGAGGAATGGGAACAAGAGGTTAGAGGACCCAAACCTTTAGTCTGCGTTCGTTGGCAGTGTGGATATCCTCATCGCTTTGGGTCACCACAAAGACTCCTTTAGACCATTCCTCAGAGATCTACAAACATCAGCAGAAACACCAGTCAGCCACTACGGTTACCCTGCTGCGCGTGGGGGCCCAAAGTGTCCCCAGCAAATACCAGCTTCTGCCCTCCCAATGAAATCAAAGTGTTCAGTCTTGCACAAGCTCTGACATTCCTGTTCTTTCAAGCCAAGGCTGGCTGCTTGCTATATCCTGGTATTCTATACTGCACTTGGTGGGATTCCTCTCTCTACCCATGATAATCCTGCTGCATTATGGCTATAGGAGGATTTAAGCATTGCAACGACAAAGTGAGCTGAAATGTCAGTGATTGCTTTAGCATTGTCCACAAAGGTCTTCCTATACACACATTGTATAGTGTCACCATTGTCCATGGCGGGTGAGCAACAACAATGGATATTTTAAAAAAGCGCTTAGCTGCTGACTTCTCTTCACCCCTATACAATGCTATGCATTGCCTTCTACTAACTCGGGCAGCCAGACTCAGAACGATCCCAAGTGCCAGCAGAAAAAGAATATGCCTAATTCATACTGAAACAGTTCCTGGTGAATGTTCAGTCTGAAGAGGATGGGCGGGCAGGTCACACTCGGCACACCTCACCGAGGCACTGGGGCTGCCATAATGAGCATTGACAGTGAGCGCATCAGGGCTTCAGGCTGTCACTGGTTCACATCCTACTGTTGGGCTTTGGTGCCTTTAGCGGGATGCAGTTTGAGCATCGATCCCCTGCCCACAATGTCTCCAGTAGTACTGAGTGCAATACGCATGGGTTTGTCATGTCTGTGATGTAGGAGAGCAATCCCTTTCAGGAAAGCACTTCAGCACATGCCTAGCTCTAAGGAATAGGGCATTTAAAGATGCTTTTTAGAACAGCAACTCAGGGAGGCTACTACTGATGCTGTCAGAAAAGCAGCCATTCATTCCAGCACACGTGACAGATGTAAAGGAAATAAATACCTTTTCCAGGCCACTCAGGATCTTCTCCAGCTCAGTTTTAGATAGGATTCCAGCCTTCTCCAAGGCTTTGGCATATGCCATGCTCCCCTGGACATCAACCTCAGACAGTCTTTGATCATAGGTAATGGAAGCATTGAGAATCTCCATGACTGGATCTGTGCTTCCACTGAATCTTCCTCCCCAGAGTTTATCCCCCTGAGGTAGAGGAAGAGGCAAATTAAATAGTCCCAATAACTTCAGTTAAGGTCCCATGCACTATGTAACGTCCAGGGATCTGTTTATCCAATATAGAGGCCATTCTCAGCTATGTCCTTTCAGTGTGGTAGCACTGACCAGAAAGGCCCCTGGCCTTCAGGACCTTTGGCAGGTAGTTGTAGAGGTGGAAAACATGTCACTGTCACTAGCATTTAGCGCTTGAGCAGTGAGGTCTGGCTCAGGAATCCTCCAAGATACTTTACCTCTGCAGGACTCTGCAGAGAGTCATTGAAATTAATATCAGGGCATATAGTGCAAGACCAGCATGGATTTCTCTTTTGAGGCAGCTGCAGGTCAACAACCCTTTGATAGCCTTTTAAAGGTGGAAAAAAATAAAGCAGTCAGTAACGCATATTGTGAAAGCTAGTATCCTCAAAGTCCTTTTTGTGCTGTTAAGCTAACAGAGAGATTTTTCTTTGATTGACAAAGCGCTGTGGGCCAGCACAAGCCACATTATGACGTGTCTGAAGTTACCGTTTGAAGCATCTCCAGAGTCCATGGTGTGCTTGCAAGCTTTGGCATAAAAATAGCATAAAACTGGTTAAGGTGCAGACTGCAGAAAGGGAGGTCTGGGTGCCTTTTAGCATCAAGAATATTCAGAAAAATAAATCAACAAAAAAATTTTAAAATACATAGAAACAACTTTTGTTTTTCCACCCAAACCAAGACTCATATAGTAACCTTACACACTTGAATGTGTCATCTACATTACTACTACACTGGGTGACCGAAGACAGGTATACAATTCCAGCTATGCATCGCAGCAGGGTATGTGTAAGCTTTTTTCACCCATGATTCAGCAACTGAATGGATTCATTAGCTAAGAGCCGTGTACGTCACTTGATCAGAAGCTTTTTGCTTGCCCAGGTAGGACACCCCCTAACTTTGGCAAACGTGCGTTGAAGCGGATAGAAATTTTACTTGTGCAGAGACCTTACAACTTATCCAAGATTTCAAAAGCAACTCTCCAGCACTAGCAGGCACAAAAAAGAAATTGGAGGACATTTAAAGGAAGGGCCTAAATACAATTGTGTCTCTTCTCATGCAGTACACTCTGACTACCATGGACAGCAAGAATCTGGCAGAACAGTTGCAAACTAATCTGTGCCAGGGCTTTATCAGTCAGACAAAGCACTGTTGAGTAACCTTAGAAACTTTTTCTCTAGTGATTGTCTCCATGTGTCTGCCAATCCCTGCTGAAACAATGTGCCCTAGAGGACAGCAGGAGAGAGCCTACAGAGGTAAGAGTGTAGGCATGTGATTTTCAGTATCCTTAAGGCAGCTTTGTCAGAAATGTGAGGAAAGGCAGAGGGGGGAATCAGAATTGAAAAAGAAAAGTGCTAGAGGTCCTCAGCATGCATCTGGTGCCCACAGGAGCATGGCATAGGGGATGCTAAATTAAAGGCCAGCACCAGAGGCTAAGTGCTTGAATAGGAACAGGTATATCTAGGCATCTAGTTATAACTTCAGTATTATGGGTTTCCATCAAAGTAAGAAGTGGGTCAGCAGAAACATTGCAACAGATACATTTGCAATCAGGAAATCAAAACTGAAAGATTAATTTTAGCTAGCTCCAGGACTCTGGTTAGAGAAGTGGCTAGTACAGTCTGACAGCAGATGGACACTTGTCTGTAACCAAGAGCAGAGGAGGTCAGGGTTGTAGCAGCCATTTGGAAAGCAGAAAGCATGACTCACTAAGATGACTAGTCACGTCTCACCTACCAGCCAGGGAAACTGAAAATGCAGCTTTTGTACAGAGAAGTGTTTACGCAAGCTGCTATAAAGTACCTCCTGCCTAAACGCAAGTTATCAGGAATGACCAGCCCTGGCTGGTCACTTGCTGCTCCCCGGCCCCGCTTTTACACGCATCGCTTATTAGTTTCTCCCAGGTAGAGGGAAGAACCTGAAGGCAACGGCAGGCTGCTTAGCCGGGGACTTTGATTTTAACTCGGTTGAGCTCGCGTCTGCCAGACCACCCCCGAGACCACCCCCGCCGGAGAAGCAAAGTTCACCCTCACCTCGGCTGCCATTTCGGACGACGTTTTGCTCGTTTGTGCGGCGATCCCGGCAACCGGTGCAACCTGCGGAACAGCGAGGCGAGGTGAGGTGAGGTGAGGCTCTGTCGCCCGCCCCGCTCCCGGTGCCGGTGGGGGGTCCCCGGTGCCCGCCCGGCCCCGCTCACCTGCTCCGTAGCGCAGCCCCGGCTGGTCGCTCGCTGCTCCCCGGCCCCGCCGCCCCGCTTTTACACGCCTCGGAGCGGGGCTGGCGGCTCGTCCCGCCCCGGCGGGGCGGGGTGTCCCCGGGGACGGCCCCGCTCCGGTCCCCCTCCCCTCGGACCACCCCGCAGCAGGGGGGTGTTCCTGCTTTCCCTAAGGGAGTGTGCTACTACGGCATGTTTTTTTTCTCTGTGCACTGTCGGAGGCCTTTGAGGGAGTGCAGGAGGTGCGTCCCAGTTTTCTTGTCCCCTTTTGGGTTTTTCTGCCCTTTAACCAGCCCTATTGTAACAGGACCGTAGGCTAATTCAGGTAGGAAAGGACCTAGTCCAGCTGTCTTTCCTATGTTCTTCTCTGTCGTACTATTCATTCCCTTTCTGAGCTGAAGATGAAGTCTAGGGCACAACGGGGTTGCATGATTAGGGCGTGCTGCTTTCTCTAGCGGAGAGAACACAGGCAGAATGACATGGCTAACATCAGGCAGCCACTGGCTACCCAGCCTGAATGAGCAAGTACCTTTTGCGGCTGGGTTTCCAGTGTGCTGCCTTCAGTTTCAGTCCAGAACAAAGCTCAAACTCTGTATCTGGATTCATAGCCAACTATTGATTCACTGCTTCTCAAACGTTTCCCCATATGATCTTTTTTTTCTGGGGTGATGTCCTTGTTCCCTTCCAGACTTCCAGGCTTGTGGATGCACAGGGCATCGTGCCATCTACACTGAGAAAACCTCTTTAAACCATTTTGTTGCCAGGTTCCTTCCTCTTCTGAAGTCCCTCATTTTTAATGCTTCTCTTGTCGTGTTCATCTCTTATGAATGTCTTTGTCCTTATCCTGGGCTTTGACAGGAGGTTGCTGAGGATTTGGAAAAATAGTAAGCACTAGATTTACATCCAGAATGAACCCTATGCCAGGAGAGGCTTTACATCGTAGTGTTGGTGATACGGGCTCAAGATTGGCTATGTGGAACTTGCACAACCTATTCAAAGATCGGTGTCCCCCAGAGACCAGTTGTGACCCACATGGCTGGAAAATGGAAGATGGGATCTCTGTGGCACTTTCAGAGTTGCCCTGTATCTATTTGTGTTTTCATGTCATTAACCCTATGTATGTGTGACATGACAGCTTTGATTTCTAAATATTGCCTGTATTTAAACTGTTACGTGGTTAAATATACCAGTGAAAGCTCCAGTTTCTGTTCCATTAGTTCCAGGCCTCTTTGTAATTTTTTCCACTTACCTGTACATACACCTCCCTGTAATCCTCCCTGAGGAATAGAAATTGTTGAAGAATCACAATGAAGTTGGTTTGTGTTGCCTGGGCAAAGAGGAGTCCAGTCTAGATGGACACGTTTGGATATTGCTGTCTCAAATTTATCCATGGTGCCTGCAGGGGACGTTGCAGTCATGCAATGCATCTGTTCTCACAACCCTCTTGTGGTCGCAGAGAAATGTTATTAGCTCAGCTTCTTCAATAGAGAGCTAGGGATCAAAAAGACCAGGCATAGCAATTTGTTTAGGAGACAAAATATTCAGCAGGATTTTTCCAGAGTGTAAAAGCAGGTTAGAGATCTTTTCCTGGGGGAGACCCAGAGAAGAGTTTGCTACATATTGTAGTGTTTCAAGAGCCCTTTTGTAGGTTTGTTATGTGCTTGGGTGTTGGATCAGAGGTACATAGCCGTCCGCTGAGAGTTTCAGTAGTTCATGATCAGCCTACATGAATTCTGGGCTTAAGTCCCTTCCTGTGGTCTGTAATGGAGCAGGGATTTAAGACCAAGACCAGAGCAGAGTCCAAGCCACTGATTCTTCTGTCTATAAAGATCTTCCTGTGGTAAGGGACAGGGCTTTAAAAACCCAAATCACAATGAGTCATAGTAGGTTGATGGTGCAAGTCTGGAGATACTGTGGACCACACACTCCTGTAGTGTCTGTGGAGCTTCAGAGACCTCCACAGGTCCCTCCCAAACTAAATTATTTCACAATTTTAAGAAAAGGGGTGGGAAGTACCAGTGATTATGAACTACTCAAATGAGTAGGAGACCAGGATGTGATAATCTGCTAAGACTTCGCTTTTCCTTTCAGTTTGGCAGGGCCCTGTGTCACTCAGCACTAGCCACAAGGAACAATGCCAGATGTTTGCTTCTGGGAGCGAGAGAAAATCTGTTCAGATGAGGCCTCTGAAGGTACTGAGCGGGAGCTAGAAGATACAGACAGAGAAACAAGAGGGGAGTGGTACAGATCAAGAAAGCTTATGGGATGAAAAAGAACTGTGAGGTGGAGATGAGGAGATATCCCTTCTTTCTGACTCTGTAGGTGTTTGGATGTTGGTGTCACGTCTCCCTTTCTTGCTCCTTTCCCCTATCAGCTAAGTGTGCATAAGTGATATCTGGCCACAGCTAACCTATGTGGAGAGTGAGACACAAGTGCCAAAACAGAAACGCAGCAGGAAGTAACAGAGCAAACACAAAGAAGGTTTATGGAGTGGTGATTGAAATGTGCTGTTCTTTAAATGCCAGGAGAATAGATCAGGTTTAGGGCCAGAATAAGGGGAGACTGAGGGTGGGGGGAAGTGTTGAAGAAAGGGAAGTTTTCTGTTGCTGGTTCTTCTCCCACATGTTTAAAGCACAAATGCCACAAAGGTAGAATGAAAGCACTTTGTGTCTCCTGGGGTACTTTGTTAGGAGAGTTAGCTTATGGCAGTTTGTACTGTCTGTGCTGCAGCTGTTAACCTAAACATAGTGAGGCAATGCTTGCATTACTGCCATTACCTATGAGTGTTACAGAGTTTTGCAGTACTGAGTCAATAATGTGTTGCTGCATCAGCATGGAGAGCAGGGTGCTGAGCAAAATGCCAGCTTTAAAATGCTGTGACAGAAAAGAAATTGTCCATGACAAAACTAGCACTACTGTGCTGTGGGTGCCAGGTAGACAACTGTTTTTTCTCTACCTTTTGAATCAAGCAGCAACATATTCCATCCGGAAATCACTGCAGAACAATAGTAGGGAATAACGTTTCAAGTGTTTATTTAATCAAATATTTTCACCCTGTGAAAGACACAAGGTTGCTGCATTCTCATTCCCCAAGTAACACTTTTCCTGGTCTTCGTTCTGATTATATTTTTGTAAGGACAGAAGGAAGATAGTGCAAGATTTGTAAGAGGCAGACAGCCATGCCAGTCTCTTTTTCAAGCATTCTACCCCAGCTAGCTTGGCCTGGGTCACAGAGGAAAGAGCTTGTCCTGGGACCGTGCAACCCTGTGCCTCAGTGTAAACCAGAGCCAAAGTGGTTTTGTGATGGGCTGGGATGACCTGTGGGTTGACTTGCTGACCAAGTCCTGCCTAAGACTATGCAAGTTTCAGTGCCAGGTGGTGAAGAGACTTCTTCTGGCCACTTAATGTCCCTGCCAGAAGGCAGGCAGGCAAGCATACTCCTGTGAGGAGAACAGTGATAGCTGGAGATGCAGCATGTATTACAGATGCAGTACCAGGTGCACTTTGCACACACCCACAAACCTCCCTCAGCACATTGTGTAGCCTGCTCTGGCACTGCTGGATTCAGCCTTGTGCTGCATAGAATCATAGAATAATTTAGATTGGAAAAGACCCTCAAGATCATCGAGTCCAACTGTAAACCTAACACTGCCAAGTCCACCAATAAACCGTGTCCCTAAGCGCCACGTCTACACATCTTTCAAATACCTCCAGGGATGGTGACTCAACTGCTTCTCTGGGCAGCCTGTTCCAATGCTTGACAACCATTTCAGTGAAGGAATTTTTCCTAATATCCAATCTAAACCTTACCTGGTGCAACTTGAGGCCATTTCCTCTTGTCCTATCACTTGTTACTAGGGGAAAAGAGACTGACCCCCACATCACTACAACCTCCTTTCAGGTAGTTGTAGGGAGCAATAAGGTCTCCCCTCAGCCTCCTTTTCTCCAGACTTAACAACCCCAGTTCCCTCAGCCACTCCTCAAAAGACTTGTGCTCTAGACCCTTCACCAGCTTCATTGTTCTCCTTTGGATGTGCTCCAGGAATTCAATGTCTTTCCTGTAGTGAGGGGCCCAAAACTGAACACAGTATTTGAGGTGTGGCCTCATCATTGCCAAGTACAAATGGACATCACTTTCCCGAGTCCATCACCCTCCCCTCCAAGAGATACATTTTCAGGTCTCTTGCTGTAGACAGACACTCTTGCTGCTCTCTACCTACCAGCCCCCCAGAGCTTGAACACCCCATAACACAGCTCCACTGCCAGGGAAGGGAGAGACCCTCTTCTTTCACACCAGTGAATATTTCCCCAAGCCTCATGAGGGCTAAGGAAGCCCAGCTCAGTCTCGACCCAAGAAGAAAGGTGCAAGACTGGAGTTTCAGTGAACTACATACACCACAGTGTTTATTAACTTCAGATTAGTGTGATAGGCACAATGCTGCATCCACGGGATATCTCCCCACACTCTAAGCTTGTTCCTTCAGCTTCTTCAGCAGCTCCCTCAGCTGCTCGATCTGGGCAGTCACGCTGCTCTTGGCAGTACCACCCATGGCTGTGTACTGCTCCACGCTGTTGACAACGTTGAAGACCTGGGAGACGTCACTGCCGAACAGCGGGCTGGGGAGGCAAAGAGAAGAGGGGTCAGTGGAGAGCGCTGGGTGCTGTTGGCTGGCTTTACATGCCCACTGCCTGCAGAGAGGGCGAGGGAGTGGAGACGGAGCCTTTTTCCAGGGGGAAAGACCTCCTGAAGCCCTGCTTCTGTCCTTCTAGTGCCTGACAGTGGCTGCTTGTGGCAGACCAAAGAGTCAGCTCCAAGGAGAGACTGGGGAAGTTTGGAGCCAAACTCTTCAGAGGGCAGCTGCCTCCAAGTCAGGGCATGAGTTTCTCCCAGTCCCTCCCAAGAGGTGCTGCCCGTGCCCCGCTGGAGCTGAACAGTACTGATGTTGTCCCCCTTTGGTATTTTCAGGCCCAGCAGTAGCAGCATTGATACTCAGGCCAGGAGGACTTTGGGGTGCTGTCTGGCCCAGGCATTTTGGGGAAGGGCACTATGAGGAGGCCCGTATGCAGGGAGGCTGATATGTGCCTGTTGAGGGGAGTCATGGCAAAATAATAGTGATACAAACCTGATGCTCTTCAGGTCATCCAGGCTGAGATTATTGATGGTGATGCCTTTAGACTCGGCAAGGTGGACGGCCTTCCCAGAGGCAGTGTGGGCTTGTCTGAATGGCATCTGCAGTGAGAAGCAGAGGCCACAGTCAATGACCAGGCAACTGGGGTGTATTTCAAAGGAAAAATTGGATGTGCTGTCTTTTTTGGTTGGCTTGATTTCACTTAGGGCAATGCAATCTGAATCCGGGTTTTCTGGGGTGTGAAGAGGGGAGGAGTTAGGAGGTAAAACTCCACCTGTAAATTACTATCAAGTCCACCCGGCAGCAGTTCCACTACTTGGGATACATGTAAAGAATGGGTTTCCAGCTTTCGTGTTTGTTGACCCAGACTGATCATCACCTGGGGACAGAACAGAAGGCCTCATCTCAGGCCCTCACTGAGCAGTATTCTGCATCCAAAGAAATCGCAGCTCCAAGTCTACCTCTGATACTTACTCCTTTATGAACCAAGTAGAGAGCCAGGTCAGATGACAGGATCTCAGGGCTCAGTGCCTTCTCCATGTTCTCCTTGTTGATCTGCAACAGAGTCAGAGGGTGACATTATTATCAGCTCCTCCACAGGAACATATTAGTGGTCACGGTGAGGGGACTTCATCTGGAAGGGACCTGGCTCTAAAAGGACCCTCTGACCCCCTGAGCAGCTGACAGTGGGGGCCATAGTGAGCAGTATGGGTGAGGCATTGAGGAGCCTTCATCTTAGGACCAGTCTAGAGCTCTTTTACCTGTGTTACTCCCAGAATGTGTGCCCCAGCCATGTTCAGTAGTGAGAGGCTGAAGCCTTACCTGGAGGGTAGAAATCACTCCAGTGGCAACCTGGAGCACAGCATTCAAGGTGTCCACAACATCAAAGACGGCCTCCTTGTCCTCCTGCGTTAGAACAGGGATGGAAATTGCTGTAAGTCAACCTGAGGCAGTCCAAACACCCAAGAGCCTGAGCAGCCTAGCCAGCAGAGCAGGCATGTCATCCCAGGGGCTCGTGCTAGGGGCCAGGCTGTCCACTGCAGCGTGCCGTGCCTCAGCCCCTTTCTCAGCATCCTGCACACAAGCTGGGTCTGTGCAGGGAAATGTAGTGGCAAGACTGCTCAGGAGCAGAAGACAGCCATGTCTGCTCAGAGGGATGGTGCGAAAACTAATATCTGTTTTACCTGCAGATCCTTGTTGTAGGTGCTTGGAAGTCCTTTGAGAACCATGAGAATAGCAGCCAACTGCAGAGAGAAACAGGTGAGGCAGTGAGTTGTAAGAAGAGAAGCACATTGCCCCAGCAGAGGTTAAGAGCCTAGACTGGGCACATTTCTTCACACAGAGGCAAGAAGAAGGAAGATTCTTCAGCCCTGGTATGAGCAGTTTCCCCATCCCACTTCATTCTTTAGCAGGCTCACCCGTCCAAACACTCGTCCAGCTTTGCTGCGGATCAGTTCCAGACTGTCGGGGTTCTTCTTCTGAGGCATCATGCTGCTGCCAGTGCTGAAAGAAAAGTGTGTGCAGTGTAACAGTGAGCAAGACCCCAGTCCCTACAGACAGAGGCTAAGACAGGTCCTGTGGCATACTGGCCCAGCCCTCCAAAAGCGACACGTAGGTCCCCTTCCCTGGACGCTTTTCTAGGGTGTGGGAAAGCAGTGCACTAACTGAGTTTCTCAGGTTTCCCACAGCAAAGCCTTTGGTTTTGCAGTCTTGTCTGGAGCTACCATGCAGTCCCACCTCTCAAAGAGGAAGCAAAAAGGAGCCTTGCCCCCAAGCCCTCCAGAGGTGGTGTCAGCAGGCCAGCCTAAGTGTTGCTGTGAACTCAGAGAGGGTGGGAGGGCTGTGGTTGTGCCACCCTGAGAAACAGGAACTGTGTTAGGACTGCAAACCCAGCTAGTCAAGGAAGGGCTTTGGCAGGCAATCCCAGCAGAGGAGGAAGTTCTCTCTGCCAGCAGTTGCTGGGGAGGCGTGTGTGCTGAAAGCAGCCTTGGTTGAGTTACCAGAATCAGAAATAAGTGATCGTTACTGGGGAATATTCGCCCTATGGCTGCCTTTCTGCCAGCTGTTTAAGGCTGTGGCAGCCTTGTGCAGCAGGGAGACCCCAACCACTGTCTCAGTCTCTCAGGACAGGATAGCTGAGAATAATTACTCCCCAGAGACCAGAGACCTACCAGTAGGTATCAGAGAGGGTTAGAAAGCCAAACTCGCTGGTGCTGTAGATGATGAGATCTTCAGCCATCTTGCTAAGGTGGATCATCAGCAGGGTGGCAACAGAGAGGAATTCCACTGCAGAGAAGGCAGGAAGTCAGGCAGTGAAAAAGGTGCTTGTTTGCTTGACAACCCAGGGAGCCCTGACTGGAGCTTTGGAGTTACTTCCTAGTGAGGGATTTCATTCCCCTTGTTAAAGGAGGTTAACTGGGAAGGTCTCAGAGGCCTGTTTCTAAAATAGCGGTGGGAAGATGTGATTGGGTTGTGCTTACCCACAAAGTCTCTCTCGCTAACGGCATCCATGCTGTTCAGGCTGATGGAAGCAAAGTCCAGCTCTGTAAGGAAGGTGACGGACAGAGGGGGTCAGGCTTGGCATGTCTGGAGCTTGAATGCATCAGGCTACCCAAGCATGCAGGTGACTGTGAACCCTTGCGTAGTCCCAGGAAAACAAACATGTTTAAGTGTTATACTGACTGGTGTCTTTATTATTAGCCCCAGGCAGTCAGTGTGCAGCAGAGGTGGCTCTTTTTGCTCCAACTTCACAGGCATTGCCTGTCTCATTGCAGTGAAAAGCCTTATGAAAGAAAGGCTTTGGCTCCAGGACAGTGCGTTACGGTGCCTGTGGGACCCATATATCAATGCTTCCCTCCCTCCTAGGTATTACAAGTAACCCTGTGCCACTCAATTATAGGGAGACATTTACCACTACGCAGAAGCTCTCTATCAATTTCCAGTGGGTTGCCAGCCAGAGCACCGCTGCCAGGGGAGAAAGAAACACAAGTCACACAAGATACCCTGCATATTACAACCAAAACTGAGCTTTAGGAAGCAGGGAAGGCACCTCTGAAGACTTTGCAGAGCAAAGCAAGGCCCCAGTGATTACACAAACAGTAGACCTTACCTTCCCAAAGGCAAGACATTGATCCTCTTCTTTATCTCTCCCAGGCGCTCAGAATCACGGGTCAGAGCAACAGCATGGCTAGGAAAGGATGTGAGAGATGCAGCATGTGAAGTAACAAAATATCACTTTCCTTCCCAAGCAGTATGCTGCCAAGCCTGGACCTGAGATCCGCTCTTGATCAGAAAATGCTTGAAAGGGAGCCTAGACACTAAGGCCCTTTGAAGTGGAACAGCTAGCAGCCATACAAGATTCGCCATGTTACCCCATTAGCAAAGGATGGAGCATACAGGGAGTCAGCCTCCACTGCCCACGCAGTGCTTGGGTGCTCGGTTGGTCAAAGCCACGCAGGAACACAGGGAGCTCCTGTTCCAGTTTGCAGGGTTACCTCTGGTTTCTCATCACCCCCGGTTGCCCCCTCAGAGCATAATGCACTTCTAGGCTCCAGCTGAGCAGGGCCCCAAGGGTGGAGAAGGCTTCCTTCAGCCAAGTGTGAAAGGTGGTTGGTTACCTGAGCAAGAACTGGCTCCATCTGATGGGCTGAGCTTTCTGCAGGTGGGTGTAGCCAGGCAAGATAACATCAATTTCTCTGCATGTGAAAGGAAAGAAAGAGGTGAGCAGCTGCTGTCAGGATAGAGGGCAGTGGCAGGTACACTCCAGGCTTTCCTGGCAAGGTCGCAAAGAGAACATCTTTAGCCTGTGTTGTACTGAAGTTAGATCTATCTCTTCTCTGCCTTTCACCTTTCAACCTAAGCACATTGGGTTTAGATCTCCTGCTCTTCTAGTGTGGTGTGTCTGCCCTAGGCTTCCCTGGAAGATTGCCTGGTACTGTAATCCCTCTGTGGCAGGCAAAGATTCCCCAGTCCACCACCATTTGGGAGTGTGGTGTGTGAAGAGGAGAGTTATACAGGGAGTTAACACAGCTGAGCTTTTCTCATAAGTAGCAACTTGAAACATGTTCAAGTTCCCCACTCCTTCAGATGGCTTTGGTGCCTTCTGAAGTCTTGTGTGGACCTCCCACCGCAATTTCTTTGCTAGGGTAGACTGGGGAAGAGGAAGGTCTCTGTGACATGAACTGTGGAGAAAGGGGGTCTGTTGTCTTTCCCTGTGCTATCACACACCGCCTGTCTGTAACTTCCTCCGCAGGAGACTCTGCTGCTGCCCTGATCGGTGTCTGTCAAAGAGCAAGCCTAGAAGTCTCCAGCCCCAGCAAGGCCAAGGCCATGGATATGGAAGAGGACTTACATGGCAGCGCGTTCCACCAGGGTCTTAATGAGCTGCAGGAGGTGAGTGGAGATGACGGAGAGGGAATTCTTCATGAACAGCTTCAAGTCAGTCACAACCTGTATGAGATTGGCCACAGTCAGACAAAAGCAGAATGTGACATACTCTAGTGACTGGCCACTTTTAATGCAAAGTAAACCCCTCCTTGTTCTGTGTGATGGAAAGTTGCATCTTCCTCTCATCATTTAGTAATTTTGATGTGGAAATATTGCTATATCTTGCTCTCAAGGAGGACAGCAAAAGGCCTTTCTGGTCCATGGTCTCCTGAACTGAGGTTGGGGAGGAGTACAGAAGGAGGAAAAACAACCAGTTCTGTACATACCTGATCATTCCTGCTTCTTCCAGTGTGCAGCTTTCCAGCTATGTCTCCAATCAGCTCCTGAGGACAAAAGGAGGATTTCTATCAGCGACTCTGTATTCTACGAAGGAGACTCCACATGAGCAGACCTCCTCCCTGCCTGCAAGGGACTCAGCGCTAGGATCCTGTGAGTAGCCATGGGATCTCTTCTGGGGAAGGGCAAGTTTGGGTTCTGTGCTTGTACAGTGCTCCTTCCACAAAACGGGTCTTGGAGACACTTGATTGTGCACCTGGGGTTTCAGTGCCACAAGGTCCAGAGGAATTTCACAGTGGGACAGAGGAGCATGCACTTAACGTCAGGCAGATCTAGCTACAGAGGAATGGGAACAAGAGGTTAGAGGACCCAAACCTTTAGTCTGCGTTCGTTGGCAGTGTGGATATCCTCATCGCTTTGGGTCACCACAAAGACTCCTTTAGACCATTCCTCAGAGATCTACAAACATCAGCAGAAACACCAGTCAGCCACTACGGTTACCCTGCTGCGCGTGGGGGCCCAAAGTGTCCCCAGCAAATACCAGCTTCTGCCCTCCCAATGAAATCAAAGTGTTCAGTCTTGCACAAGCTCTGACATTCCTGTTCTTTCAAGCCAAGGCTGGCTGCTTGCTATATCCTGGTATTCTATACTGCACTTGGTGGGATTCCTCTCTCTACCCATGATAATCCTGCTGCATTATGGCTATAGGAGGATTTAAGCATTGCAACGACAAAGTGAGCTGAAATGTCAGTGATTGCTTTAGCATTGTCCACAAAGGTCTTCCTATACACACATTGTATAGTGTCACCATTGTCCATGGCGGGTGAGCAACAACAATGGATATTTTAAAAAAGCGCTTAGCTGCTGACTTCTCTTCACCCCTATACAATGCTATGCATTGCCTTCTACTAACTCGGGCAGCCAGACTCAGAACGATCCCAAGTGCCAGCAGAAAAAGAATATGCCTAATTCATACTGAAACAGTTCCTGGTGAATGTTCAGTCTGAAGAGGATGGGCGGGCAGGTCACACTCGGCACACCTCACCGAGGCACCGGGGCTGCCATAATGAGCATTGACAGTGAGCGCATCAGGGCTTCAGGCTGTCACTGGTTCACATCCTACTGTTGGGCTTTGGTGCCTTTAGCGGGATGCAGTTTGAGCATCGATCCCCTGCCCACAATGTCTCCAGCAGTACTGAGTGCAATACGCATGGGTTTGTCATGTCTGTGATGTAGGAGAGCAATCCCTTTCAGGAAAGCACTTCAGCACATGCCTAGCTCTAAGGAATAGGGCATTTAAAGATGCTTTTTAGAACAGCAACTCAGGGAGGCTACTACTGATGCTGTCAGAAAAGCAGCCATTCATTCCAGCACACGTGACAGATGTAAAGGAAATAAATACCTTTTCCAGGCCACTCAGGATCTTCTCCAGCTCAGTTTTAGATAGGATTCCAGCCTTCTCCAAGGCTTTGGCATATGCCATGCTCCCCTGGACATCAACCTCAGACAGTCTTTGATCACAGGTAATGGAAGAGCTGAGCATCTCCATGACTGGATCTGTACTTCCAACAAACCTTCCTCCCAACATTTTATCCCCCTGCAAGTAATGAAGTTAAGAGGCATGTTCAAAAGACTTACCGATATATCCCCTAAAATTCAGTTAATGTCCACCCCACTCTTTATCCAAGTAGAACTGAGGACATATTCAGGAGTGTTTTTTCTGTACCATTGCTGTACCATTGACCAGAAAAGCTCTGGACTTTAAGACCTTTGGCAAGTAGTTGTAGAGGTGGAAAACATGTCACTGTCACTAGCATTTAGCCCTTGAGGTGTCAGGTGAGGCTCAGGAATCCTCCAAGATACTTTACTCCTGCAGCATTCTGGAGGGAGTATGTCCTGTCCATGAAAATGAATATCAGGGCAAATGGTGCAAGACCAGTGTGGATCTCTCTTTTAAGGCAGCTGCTGATCACTGACCCTTTGATAGTCTCCTGACAGGGAAAAAAAGTAAGGGAGTCAGGGATATAGTGAAAGCTAGTATCTACTGTTACTTGAAATAATAATTAAAAAACTCCCACTCTTTTAGGTAGACTATAGGAAAATACTCGGTTGACAAAGAGCTGTGAGCCAGCACAAGCCACGTTATGAAGTGTTTGAAGTTACCGTTTGAAGCATCTCCTGAGTCCATGATGTTCTTGCAAGCTTTGGCATAAAATTAGCATACAACTGGTTAAGATTAACTTAACTGGTTAAGGAGCGGACTGCAGAAAGGGAGGTCTGGGTACTTTTCAGTATTACAAATGTTCGGTTAAAATGAAAAGGAGAGAAAAAACCCCACAGCCCCAAACTACCCTCCAGAAGGTCCCTGAAGCTGCGCGGCGCCGGGCTGCCGGGCCACCCGCCGAGCTACCATGGACAGCGGGCGGCTGCCGGGACCGGGGCCGGGGCCGGGGCCGGGGCCGGGACCCCGGGGCCGGTGACCCGAGCAACCCTTTCCCCATCAACTGTGTGAACCAGCGTGCCTGAGAGGAGAGCAGGAGAGAGCCTGCGGAGGTCAGGGTGCAAGTTACGGGGTGCTGGAGATCTCTTTCTGAAGCAGAGGGGAAATGGGAGTTGAAAAAGCAAAGTTTTGCAGCTCCTGGCTGGGAAACCAGTCCGCTGGGGCCAGTGGCAGAGGGGATGGGGCGTGAGAGGCCAGTGCTGGGAGCTAGGTGCTTGGAGGGGGGAGAGGCATCTAAGTGTATCTTCGCTGCTGTGGGTTTTCACCACCAGAATCAGAGGTGAGGCGTCGGAACTATTGCAGCAAAGACGTTTGCTGTCCCCTTCTCCATTTAAAACCCGGGAAAACACATTAAGTAGAGAAGCACCCGAAGGAGCACGGCAGGTTGCAGTGCTGGGGTCATCACGGAGCTGAGCTCGCGTCTGCCAGACCACCCCCGAGACCACCCCCGCCGGAGAAGCGAAGTTCACCCTCACCTCGGCTGCCATTTCGGACGACGTTTTGCTCGTTTGTGCGGCGATCCCGGCAACTGGTGCAACCTGCGGAACAGCGAGGCGAGGTGAGGTGAGGTGAGGCTCTGTCGCCCGCCCCGCTCCCGGTGCCGGTGCCGGTGGGGGGTCCCCGGTGCCCGCCCGGCCCCGCTCACCTGCTCCGTAGCGCAGCCCCGGCTGGTCGCTCGCTGCTCCCCGGCCCCGCCGCCCCGCTTTTACACGCCTCGGAGCGGGGCTGGCGGCTCGTCCCGCCCCGGCGGGGCGGGGTGTCCCCGGGGACAGCCCCGCTCTGGTCCCCCTCCTCTCAGCCCCCTTCGCCTTTCTCTCTCCTGCCTCCGGTCCCTGCTCGACCAGCGCATGATGAGCAAGTTAGGAAGAGAAGTTCCTCCGGAGGCAGCGTTGCTGCAAGGAGGAGGGTTGGGAGAGATGCTGTCATGTTGCTTATTAGTGAAGGTATTGGGGTGGCTTTAGGCAGTGCTCCTGCAGCGCCAGAGGGTCGTCTTGTGTGCGGACAGGTCAGCTCCTTTTCTGGGAATGTCCTTGTACTGAAGGAGTCCCATCGCTCTGTGTCATACCCCTCTAACGAGTAGTCTTTGATACGAATGTAATTGATATGATGGCTGGATCATCGTTGCTCTGTCCCCTTTGTCACCCCAGCAAACACAAGAATAAAATAGATGGGAGCTAGTTGCTTGTTCCCATTTCTGTGGGGGTGAGACTTTTCACCCCACTTGTAAGTACGCTGCAGCTCCAGCTTTGGGGCTTCCCTGCTGTCACCAGTTGCATGGGGTCACTCTTGCCAAGAGGCTCCTGTGAGCCACAGACTGTGGCTGTGGGGTGTGAGGTTGTGCTCTGCTTGGCAAAAAGCCCATATCTTAAACTCATCGAACCCTATAAATATCATGGAAATAAAGAACCGATTTAAAATATGAGAGGGCTTTGAGAGCACCCACACACAAAGCTATGTCTCAGAACCAATTTCTCATTAACTCCTCAGACACAGAGAGCACTTTTCTGCAGCTACTGCACAGAAAGCTGAATGGTTGCTGGTTCACCTTACTGAGTGTACTACTACAGTGTCATATTTTTCCATCTGCATGGTCCAAACCTTTCAGAGAGCTCAGGAATCATATTCCAACCTTCTCATCTGCATTTTGTTGAGTTATTTTCTTCCCTTTAACTGACCCTCTTGTCCTTTTCTACTGTTCTCTCAGTTCTGCAACTTATCTCCCTTTCCTTTTTACAGTAGGACATTTACACTAGGAAACAGTGCTTGATCATTTTGTGATCGTGTTCCTTCCTATTCTGAAATCGCTCATTTTTACCACTTTTCTTGTCTTTTTCACCCTTAAGGAGTGTCCTTGTTCTTACTCTGGGCTTTGACAGGAGATTGCTGGTGTGTTGGGAAAATATAAGCACTGAATTTATAACCAGAGTGAAACTATGTCAATAAGATCTTAATAATCTATGTCTGATATTACATGTGGCAAGGACACGTGCTTTCACATGGATCTGTCAGCAGTATCACTGTGTGTGTTTAGCAAACTTCATAGGGATTAGTTTGCTTGTAGTATACTGCTTAACTCCTGTCCCAGTTTGTATCTCAGATTATTGCTGCTCTCTTTTCCCATTTTTAGATGAAACAGGCAATAGCTATCATTTCTTTATAATAAGCAGTGTAGAATATAAAGTAATAATTTTATAGTAAAAATGGAAATGAAATTGTAAATCCAAGCAGAAGGCATTAACATAAAAGTGAACATTGAAGAAATAGGATTTCTTAAACAACACTTGGATCTGGAGAGATGAAAAGGGGGAAACCATGAAACAGCATTGCAAAATAGGTTTTCTAATGCACACTGAAATGTATTCTCATTACTGTCTTCTCTATTTGTTCTGGTTTGGATGTCTCTCCACTTCCCATCATCTTCTTTCAGTATTTTATTTGCTTAGTAAAATAGAAAGATGACCCCCCCAAATCCCCACCCCACAGTTAAACACCAAGGAAGGCCTGAGGGAAAAGTCTTCCACTTATTTTCCCTTCTGGCACAGCAAATGGCACATTGTTCATAAATATTCTCAGCTACACCCTTTCCCAAGCTGATGTACAATGAGGTAGTAGTAGACAGGAAATTGCCCGTTTTGCAGCACGGAGAAGTTTAATTAAATATATTTTAATGCCCTCAAAGATTTGAACTTTATTTGTGCTTGCTTTTGTAATCAGTCACAGCCTTACTATTTCTTTTAGAGTGCATTTTTGTTGGAAGAGTGCAATACTTGGGGAGTGCAGCTCTGAAGGAGTGCTTTAGTGGTCTCTAGAAATGCACTTTTCATAACAGGACTTATTTTCATAACTGAGTCCAGTGAAGAAAAAGGATGGCATAAACTGCTACAGTGTACCTTCTTTAAAAACATTCTTATTTAACTGTCATTTTGGTTTAGAAAAAGAAAAAAAGCTCTATGAGCTGAAAGTGCTAGTCAAACGCACTGTCAGCTAGACTGATGTGAAGCGGTGCTGACATTTTTTGTTAAAAAAAAAACTTTGTTTAATGAATTTTGAATGTAAAAGAAAAAAAGACACTATAGGGTGATCAGCGAAATGCTGAATACAGTAAACATCTTTCATGACAAAGAATACAAATACCCTGCAGATCTGCTTTCAATAGCAATTACTAGGCCCCCTGCTTTCAATAGTTAATACCGAGGCCCCTCTCTCACCAAGCCTTAGTGGTAACAATCACAAGCCAATGCTTAAAATGTTGACATGCTAAGCACATTTAGAAAAACCTATGTCTGCATTCCCTATGGATGGTGTGGCATAACTGTCTAACACCTAAAGTGCAGCAATTAAAAACAAAGTGAAGTGAGCTAATCACCTCATCTCCTGAGAAGTTGTATGTAAGGGTAACGAGTTCTCTCTTGGATATTCCCTTTCTCCCTTGCATGGTGTCAGTGGACCTGTAGCTGGTCCATGTATGTATTTACACCCTAACAGGCTATATGTCTCCATTGGAAAATATTTAGGAATAATGTCTCTATTAGAAAAAAAATTGAAAGCTGTTCAGAGAGGCATTTGTATTATGCTCATTCATCCCAGCTGCTGGGATTGGGCATCATCATCATCATGGATTGTAAAAATGTATCAGCAAAGATCTGGAATGAAACTTTTGGAGAAACAGTGAAAATGGAGATGATGAATTGGTGCTTGGGGAGAGATACAAAGGGGAGAAGCAAAGGAGAAATAAAATTAGTATGCTGAAGATTCTGAACCCATATCTAAAGAGAGTGATGAGAGGCAGGCAAGGATTAGTAGATTTCTGGAACAAAACTCTGAAATTTGATGGTCTGAAAATATGATATTTTCAAATGAAAGCTGACATCCTTTCCCTTCTTTTCTTCCCTTTAGCCTGACTGGGAGCTGGCATACAGGCAGTTTCATGTGCAGAGTTTGAAACATGGCAGAGTAGTTACAGAGCATTTGTTGTGCCGGTTTTGGCCAATTTACAAGGTCAGTTAATCCTGACATGAAAAAGGACAGCATCCGTTGCATCCTGTCCACTGGGTCAGACCAACAGCTTTCAATCAGCATTTTGACGACCTTTCTCCTGGCTCTTTTTCCACAGGACTCCATGACAAATGATTCTGGAGTATAAATGAATTTCTATCTGTACTACAATCTGTGTGTGATGGGGTCCACATGTCCACTGAAACTTTTTTATGAGTCTTCAACTGAAAAGGGCAGAAAAAGCTTTGCAGTAGGCTTTTAAACTTTGTCCAGCACTTCGGTGCCTGATGATGATGGTTCCTGGAGAGCTGGGAGGTGTTTGTTGCCCACTGTCCTGCCACTGAAGACTGTTCCTGAAGCGCTGCAGTTTGCTCACATTATTCAGAACTGGCTTAGGATTTGCAACACCCCAAGGAGCATCAAAGTCCCAAAAGTGGGAATGGACTTTATTCTGGCTTGATTCTGAGGAGAAAAGTAGCTGGTGGATTTTGTGCTAGTATTGCAAGACGGAGGTTGTGAGCACAAGTCTAATCTCCGTTCCTTAGTTTGCTCTTACAGCGCTGCTGCAAACAAGCAAGTGTGTGTGTATGTGAATCCTTAGGGAGTTAGTGGTGTTGTGTTTGCATATAAACTTTTGCTTGAGGGATAATGGCAAAATTAAGTAATTAATGATTCCCTGGCTCTCAGTCTCTGAGCCAGACAGTTTTCCTTGCTGTAGCCAATAGAACTTTCAGCTATTTGCACTCAATGAAGTGTCTTCAGTTTTGTCAAGAATGAAAAGGGCTCTTGCAAAATTTAATAGCGCATATATTAAATGAGGAAGAATCACAGTGGTGGTAGGAAAAGACACATGATGCTGATGAGCCTGGTAAAATGTCTGTAGAGGTGCTTAAAAGATAATAGCAGGATTACACTAGTCCAGCCTTACAGTATTCTGTTTGCACACGGCTAGAGATTTTGTTTGGAAGGACCTCTACAATACTGTTTTCCCCTTGTCATCATGCTTAACTGTGGCTAGCTGTCAGAACCTGAGTAGGTTTTTTCAGACCGTGTTTTGTCACAAATAACATTTCTTGCACCGTTTTCTGTAAAAGGAGTTATAACTCACGTGGCGGGAAAGTGCTGAGTATCACTGGCATTGGTGGTTCAGTGGTAGAATTCTCGCCTGCCACGCGGGAGGCCCGGGTTCGATTCCCGGCCAATGCAGTTGAGTTTGTTTTTTTTTTTTTTTTTTTTCCCCCTCCTTCCCCCGCACTTTATTTCTCCTTCCTTTTCCGCTTCCGTCCCGGTCGCCAAAGCCTCCTTCGGCCCAACCCCGACCTGCCCCCCTCTCCCCTCGCCGGGCGGGCCACGGGTGTGTGAGGGGAAGTTCCGCGGCGAGGCGGCGGCCAGGGCCGGCCTCAGCGTGCGGCTGCGCCCGGGGCGGACAAGATGGAGGTGTAAGGAGCGGCGGGGAGGGAGCGGGGACGGGCCGCTGCCGCCTCCCCCCCCCCCCATCTCCGACCCTTCCGTGGCGGCAGTGGGGGCTCCGGGGCCGGGGTGTGTGTGTGTGTGGGTACATCTGTATGGACCTACCTGCCTGCGGTGTGTGTGTGGGGGGGTATATCTGTATGGGCCTGCCTGCCATTGTGTGTGTGTGTGGGTATATCTGTATGGGCCTGCCTGTGGTGTATGGGGGGGTATATTGGGCCTTTAACACCCCGATAACTAGCAGCGTGTTCAGGTATTCTGTGGAGAAACTTGAGGATTTTTCGTTTGCTTTAAAGATCTTGCTGAAGCATCTGTTTGTTTGGGCAAAAGGCGTCGGTGGCTTAGCTGGAATCCCGCTCTCCGTCCCCATCTCCCCTGCCCTCCGGTCCCCTTGTGCTCCCTTCTCTCTTCTGGGATGGGAGAGGTGAAACGGGAATCCCCTGCTGCAGCCTCTGGGAGAGACTTATTCCTGTGAGCCTCAGGTAGACAACTCATTGTAGCAGCTGAACATGCTGGAGGAGAAAACCTAATGGTGTGTGCCAGCTATTGGAAACACAAGAGGGGAGTCAAAATTTTGGCTAGCTGGTAATTTGGGGTAGTTACACCAGCCAGCCCCCAGGCTGCCACCCTAGGCAGCCAGTTTTGTTGCCTTCCTATGCTGACAGCGCTATGTGTGTCACCTGGGCCCAAAACAGTAGGGTTTGACCTATTTTGAAGCTTAGAAACTCATGAGTTCCGCGGAGCCCGTTACAGTGTGTGGTTATATATGTGTACGTGGCGCTGGTTTCTGATGAGCGGGGGCACAGAGGATGCCGGTTCAGTAGGATGTATGCCAGCATCCACCAAAGTCAGCTGAACTATTGGAGTTCACGTTATTCATGGATGCTTTATCATTAAATCTTCTGTACTATTACAATTAAATATTCTATGCATAAAATTCCAAAGCAGATAAGAAATATCCTTTGAAATACGGGTTTGTATTAGGTTAGCCTTAATGAGTAGCAGCCTGCAGGGAAATGAGCTGTTCTTGCTGTTGTAAAAATGCTGTGGAACATGTATAGGCTGAAAGTTGCTGGTGCATGTGAGGAAAGATAGAATTTTCCCTGCTGAGAAATACGCTTTTGGTACCATTAATAGTAAGTCCGTGATGCTGCTTATACATCCACTTGTTTTTTATTACCTTGAGTAGCCCAATTTATTTTACTGGTCTACCTCTTTTGGTACCAATAGGAAGGCGCATCAGAGTTAGAAGACCTGGAGGCTGAAGTCCTGAGCTGTGGGTGAATGCCCCTTGCATTGGAATGGAACAATTTAGTCCATTTTGCACTTGAGTTACTGTTGGAATTTAATCTTACTAATCTCTTGCCTCCTGCCCAATGGCCTTTATAGAGGGACGCTGTGCAACTAGGAGAACCTCACTAAGTTCTTACCATGTCAGAAGTGTCTGTTGTTAGAGAAAAGAACCCTCCAGAAAATGTTGGGGTTTAAATATGCAAAGTATTTTAAGCAGTAGATTTAAAAGCATGAAGTGTCAGTGATATTTTCAGAGGTGTGATGCCACATACTAAGATAATTTTTGATATATGCAGAAGACCTTCTCAAGAATATTTTGGTTTGGACTAAAATCAGGGAAAATACTACCTATTTAAAGATTCTAAAAAGAGTTTTTACATTTGGTCTTAACATGACATTTTTTTCCTTTCTGTTTAAGTCTTAATCTTGTAAAAATTAAGCATACTGTTTAGTTGACTACTTAAAAATATACATTAGAATTCATTATTTATAATTTCTTGTTTTCTGAATGCAAAATTAATAGTTGCTTCATGAAAGTTAGGACTGAAGAAAATTGTATTTCTACTTTAAGTTCTGCAAAAGTTTTTGAAACTGGTCTTGTTTATCAGTTTATAATTCTGTTTTTTCAGCACAACAAAAATTGTTGAAGAATTTGAGACTAACTCATTTGCTATCCATTGTTAGAAGAAAAAAGTAATTTTCTGATTTTGTCTTAAATAATTTAACTTCAGATAGATTTCAGGCTCATTTGCATAGTAATGTATTTACTCTATATGACCCTTTTACTTATTTAACTGAATAATTCCATATATAATTCTTCTATGGCATTATTATTTCTAACAAAGAATGTCTTTGATCCATAGGGATTTCTGTAGTGATAGCCTGAATGCAAACATTCTGAAGAATTGCATTTACCTAACAACAAAAGCTATATGGTTTGTAAAACATGAATGAAAACTAATGCGTGTGTGAGCTCACTTGCTGAAGTTTCACTCGAGTCAGCGAAATGGAAGTTGAAGTTCATCTCAGCGTATTTTAGAAGGTCCTTTTCATTTAAAAACAATGATAGAACCTGTGGAAGTTTGTGGACGCATTTAACTCATTTGAAAGTGATGAACGTGACAGTTCTATTCAAACAGTTGATGGTGCTTAACAATACATTGTACCTTTTTTTTCTTTTTTTCATAAGCTGCTGCACAGACCTGAGAAAGGCCTTTTTTGTCTTTTGTATGGAAACTTTCTGTTGTTGTGGCTACTGACTGCTCAGCAGAACGTGTTGTTTGGGGAATATAGGATGTTCTGTGTCAGTTTTTCTCCCTTTTTTAAAATTTAAAAATATAAAATTCCAATATCCAGGAGTAATAGATTTGTGATTAGTCTAAATATGTGCTTGACTCGGTACGTTCAGCCTACTAGCAGTAGATAATGATTCTTGCTTAATTGGGACAGAATTAATGGGGAAGTGTTTGGCTGGTGGAAAATGGGAAACTCAGCCTTGCCCTGCTAATAAAGGAGTAGCCACATAAAGATTCAAAGAATAAATAAAGAGGAAGTGCACTAAGTTTTGGGTTTTTTACTCAGTACAGTATGTGTAAATACAGTGCCATATCTATATCTATGCACACACATGTACATTGTGCTAAAAATAGTAACTGTATTTTCTTTTTCCATGATCATGGCTAATAAATAAATAGTCTGTGTAATCTGAATTATTTTTGCTGTCAGTCTTTATTCAAATAAAACTGGAGGCCCTTTTTTGTAAGAAAGAGGCAAGACAATTTGGTTTTAGTTTGTAAAATTGGGTGAGTGAATGAAATTGTGTGGCTGAGTAAAAAGTTTATAAGTGTATTATGATTTATGGGGCAAGTTGTGCAAAATATACTGTGTAATTATGTAATGATTCTACTAAAAATATGGAAAAATATTTTCCAGAGGTGGCAACAACTTATTAACTGTAGAATCACCAAAAATAGATCTCTTGATGACTTTTTTTTTTTTAACTTTATGAAAGTAGTGTTTGTTCTCTTAGAGTCTGCGTGACTTGGCAAAGAAAAATTTTAGACAGTTTCATTTGGAACATATATTAATAATTTTCATTCTTCCTTTTTAGAAAAGATGCAAATGCCGCATTGCTAAGTAACTTTGAGGTAAGTTTATCTGTGTCCCGGTTTTAAACCAGCAGTTTAAAGCTGTAATCAGTCACTTGTATACTTCTCTGGAAGCTGAAAATTGCCAGTGGCAATCAGCAAGACCTGTATGTGATTTCCACTACCTCCATTTGATTTGTTATTAAGAAAAAAGCTTTTTAAAGAAAATCTAGTTTTCTAGAAAATTACTAGTTTTCACTAGTAATGGGTACGATGTTATTATTTCATTGGTCCCAAATCTGTAAAAACAGATATAAATATGTTTTTCAAATAGATGAGGAGCAGATCTTTAGAATGTCAGTAACTAACGTCAGCCTTGTCGTGTTTACGCTGTTGCTGTGTGGTTGGTTTGTTGAATCATCTTGTGTATGGTGGTTTGTTATTTAGGATTTGATTCTCCACAGCTTAAAACACTTGTATATGTGGGCAAGCGCAGTGGATTGACTGGTGCTTTGTATGACGTATGGTGTATCAGATCCCAAATCGAGAACGTTGACATCTCTGTAATGGGGCAGCAATGTCCAAAATATCTTTTTTCTTTTTTCTTTTATCTTGTGATAAGCCAATATACCACCAAGTATATGACACACTGATTGCTGGAGTCTCTTTAATATTGCAAATAAAAATTCTCGTGGAAAAATTCAAACATTTTTCACAGATGGCTGCTGCTAGAATCAGTGTTTCATATTTAACCTTGTAATGTGCAATATCATCTGAGAACCTATAACTCATTAATGCATAGTTTTATTAAAGCCAGTGCTACTGGAAACACAGTCTTATATCTCTGAATGCTTGACAGTATTTTTTTTAAAACATCTTGAGGTGTTTCCAAAGCCGTTTAGGTTATAGTAAGCATGAGGCCATTTGCTGATCTTAGATATGTTACTCATGATAAACACTCCTAGAAACCAGTGATGTACTTTGATCTGGTGTCATGGGGAAGGTGCAGTGTCCTGTCATAACAAACAATGAATATTGCCATACAAATAACAAACAAACAAAAATCTTATTTTCTAGTGTAGGTAAGTTCTGAATAATTTTCCTCTCTCCTGAGTAAAGGTATTTTTTTAGTGAGGTAGAAAGAAATGTAGTGGTGGTGTTGGTTTAATTTCAGCCAGGTAGTGGAAAGATTTCAGTGCTTTGTTTATGAATGTCATTTTTTTTGAATGGTTTTAATAACCCAAGTATGTTGTTTATATTGTTTTATTGCTGAAGCCTGAAAGTTGCACAGCTGTTTCATCCCATTCTGAAATAAATCTTGAAATGTTTTATCTTGAGCCCCATCTGTCTGCATATAGCACAGCAACCATCTGGTGACTCTTAGAAGGGCTTTAATGAGGTACTTGGAAAGAACTGTCTTGCCTAAGACACAGATGATATGTCAGCCAAAATAGTATTAAGTGTCTGTTAAAAGATGTACTATTCCAGTACAGAAAATAGCAAGTATTTCAGAGATTATTTATTGCAAAATCATCTCTGCTTCCTTCTTCTTCATTTGCTGAGATATTTGTTGGAATCTAGGTATTACTGCCTGCTGAGGTTCAAGTAGTGGTGTCAGTCACATTATGTAAAATCTGTAGATGTCCTAAGGTTTGGTCCAGAATAGGGAGAACTGCAGAATCCATTCTTCATGCTCTTCAGTCAGAACTTTCTTCAGCTGAGTCTTTTTGTTGGTGAATATACTCTGTGTGTTGAAAAAGAGCAAAAGGAAGTGGAAAACGAAGTTGCTGATGAGAGTGCTTATTTCTCATTTCCCTTTCACAGCACAGTTGTAGTGCATGCAGCCTTTAGTTCCTTTGCAGGAAGGGATTTGCAATGCCTGCAGCTATAGGCTTTTAGGCATGGCTTTTCACTGCTCTTCAAAGTACTGACTCCTCTAAAACTACCGATCTCTTTCTGTTTGCTCCTCTTCCCAGTTGCAATTTGACTGGCATAGCTAACATTCTCTTTCTTGAGGTAATATTTTGCACAGAAAGTGGTGTTTGAAAGGAATATTTGAGACTGACATATTGTATGTCCTATGCCTACATTTATTCTGTGAGTTTGGAGTTGTTGTTTCGTATCTCGTTGTCACTGGCTATATTTTCTTCAAGTATTTATTAGATAAAAGTTGATAGCTTCAGTGTTTGCCTTTCAAGTGAGGATTGACTACTGGTGGTTGATAAACAAGGTGTTTCTTTTTCATAGAAGATGCAGTATAAAGTAATTGCAGGATCTGTAGCTGGTAATGTTCTTATTTCTCGCTGTCTGGAAATGTTTGTATTTTATTTCTATGGACTTGTCAGTTTATAATGCCATTGGATCTGGATCTTGAATGAAGTTAGTTAAAAATTAGGGGATAAACAGTAAGAAGTAGGCTGTTACTTTCTTTAGTTATTGGCTCCGGATATACCGTAAAGCCTGAAGCAAAACATCTGAAGAAATTTCAACCTAATGTGATTTAATATGGGAATAAAAGAGTAATTGTGATGCTGTCTCAATATTTTGGTGCATATCTGTCTATGATGAATAAAGATGTTTTGTTGCAACAGATTTGACAAAGCACAATTGCAAAAATCAAAACGTCTTCTTTCCCTTCAGACTTACCCTCTGAATCTCAGTCCTACATTAATATTCACTGCATCATAAATATGAAGACAACTTTATTACATTTGTTTCAGGAACGTCTGCTTGTATTACGTTGTTGTGATGAAATAGGGAGCTAATTTAATCTTTGTGGCTTAACATACCATAACACCATGCTGGTCACTGTAACATTTACTATTATGAATAACTCCACTGGAATTTACAATAGGATCACTAATCTCAGGAGTATCTATAGGTCAAGCCTTTATTTAGTTGGTTCCTGGCAGCGTGACACTTGTAGAGTTTACTTGTTTTTTTGCAGATAACGTAAAATTGCATCTCTGTGAGACAGAATATATATCCATTTTAATATTATAGATACATCTGTCATAACAAACCCAGTAGGGCCATAAACTTGTGTGACATTTTGTTTCAAGCACCACTTATATTTAAATGGGAGCTCTGTGCCAGTACAGCAGGGTATGACCCAACTCTGTTCAGGACATGAGATAAGATAAACAAGTAGGATAGATTCATCCTGGCAGCATCTTTGTTGGGGCTCTTGGGTAACATTTAACAAGTGCTGAAAATCTGCTTAAAATAGTCACAATTTTAAAAAAGCAATTTAATTACCTATTCATCATTCTCGTGCCAAAACATTTTTCATTTCATTGCTGGTGCGTTCACCAAAGAAGCCATGCTTTTTTTTTGTTGTTTGGTTGGTAGGATTTTGCGTTGTTCATTTATGTTTTCCTGCTGTAGTGTTTTTAGGTAAAATACTCGCAAATGGTCTAAAACACTTTATTTTTTTTTCTCCAGGTGTTCCAGTTACTTACTGATCTTAAGCAGCAGCGCAAAGAGAGTGGAAAAAACAAGCAGAGCTCTGGTCAGCAGAATCTGAACACAATCATGTATGAAGTGAGTAGCACAGTGAAATTCCTTTGCAAATTAGCCCAGGCTGGAGTAATTCACATCCTTAGGTCTGTATATTAATAATTTTGTATCAAAATTCCCATGTTAAAAAAAACACAGTAAAATATTTTGTCACTTTTCTGTGGTCAATTCATTCAGATTGTAGGCTAACTGCACTGTCAGGGCAGAGGAATGCAGCTGGTCTTGCTAAAATCTTATCACAAGAAGAATAAAAAACCCCCCTGTTTTTTAACTGTTTAGTTTTGTGTTTTGTTTTTTTTTTTTTATTCCAAATATTCTATTCTTTTAAGACCCAGGGCAGAACTTGCTATCATGTGATGAATTGATGATATCACGTAATCATGATTTCAAAGCTGAGGCACAGATCGCATATGGGTTTTTTTATTAACAGAATTAAACTAATAATATCCAACTAAAATAGATTTTTTTTTTAATTTTTTTTTTTTGTCAAAAGAATAACAAAATCACATGTACAGATAGCAACATCAGTTGGATGCCAGACTGGTAATTTTGTTTAATCTGTTGCTAGGAAGAACTTCTTAAATCGTGTAATACAAATATTAACATTTGAAATATCTCAAATTAGCAACTTCATAACAGACTTGCAGTATGACCTGTTGTGTCTGTGTCAGAGAATTGCATGAGTAGCACCACGATTGGCAGCAAGTTGAAAGCAGTTTGCCTTGCTTGCATGAGTAATCCCGTTGAGCAGTGAAACTACTCATGTGAATAAGATTTGGCCTAGGCTTTGGTTTTGTTTTAGTTCTGGCTTTGTTTGAAAAGGTATAGAGTTGTAATTCCTAAGCCTCATATTCAACAAAATAGGGGCTTACAAAAAAATCTAATTTAAATCTTCATGGAGACGAAGAGTCTCTTCCTGTACCTCTTTGAAACAGCTGAGAGATCCTGTAAGTATATTTTGTCAGAATGCACCTTAAAGCTTTAGTTGCCCTATTATATTGCTACATGTTAAATACCTATAGGATGCTCATTCTTGTGCATGGAGAGAAGTTGGTGTAAACTCTTGAGTATATTTTCTTCATATTTGACTGAAAAAAAACCCAGAATTTGATCTTATGGCATTGTGTGTCTTCATGAGCTCCGTGCAGGCTTGTATCCATTGGTACTACAGTAACTAGATAAAGCTTGCTAACCTGGAGCTATGTTTTGCTGTATGCCTGGTGTTTTAATTGATTTGAAACTGCCAAAAAAAGACTAAACCGGAAAAGAAATTACTCCTATTAAATAATTTTATTACATGACAATATTGTGATTTCATTTCAGTCACTATTGGTGAATAAGAACTTCATTTTATCTGAAAATGTCAGACAGGGCTTACAGAAAGGAGGGTTATCTAACACCCTATTGTGCTTTTAAATATATTTCTCAGTAGTCCAATGAAACTGGTCCTGAAGAATACCGGTGATTCATATTTCATCAGCATTGTATCTGTTAAGTAGGATGAATTACACTGTCTTGTTGAAGTCTGTTTTCCTTTACCTAGCATTTTTAAATAACAGATTTTAATGGAAATACACTGAAAATACATTTGCATATTTTCTTATTTGCCATACTGATCTTGTAATCTGTTTGTTCCCAGTATCTGTTGTTTTCTGCTCTGTGAATACTGGTTCAGCTTTTTTGGCTTCTGACTTTTTAAATATAAATATTCAGTTTAAAGATTTTCTGAGAAAGAAACTTGAGAGAGTATCATACAGAATTTTATGGGTTTTTATTATATTATAGATGATCTGTGCATGTGGTATCCTACCACATGTGTGTCTGTATTTGCAATCCAGCTAGTGCATCATGAGTCAGTTGTATTGATACTTTTAAGCCTTAGGTGTAACTATGCAGTATCAACAGATGAAGATTTTCTTCCTTAATTTAAAGCAAGTATTGACAATACTCTTTTAAACCCTTCAGTTGCTGATGCACACAATGCAGACAATGCAAGGATTTCCTTGACTATTTCACTGATGGTCATTATTTCCAACTCTTCATTTTTGGGTCTAATCCAAGCAACATTCAGGAAGATTCTAAGCTACTTCCAGTGGAAAGAAAAAAAGCAAGCAGATGTCACATCTGCTGCAAAAGTTAGCTGAGGTTGGTAGGTGTTACATGTAAAAAATGGAGCAAAGATAAATTGTCTCAAGTCAGGTATACATTTCTAAGACTACAGTATTCTTGCAGATTTTAATGACAACCCACCTAACCTGCTTCTATGAACTTCAAGAAAGCATTGCCAAATATGCATATAAGGGTGAAAACAACCACAGATTGGAGAGCTTAATGAGTTATTTATGGGCTGGCAGTGAGAGTATCCCTGGCACTGAGCACATGAAAACTTGGCAGAAGGTAACATGGTTTGAAAAATAGTATTCAACTTTTCTGAAGTGTTACTGCTTTTAAAAAACAAAACAACACAACAAAAAATAAACACTACCAAAAAAAAACCCAAACCCCATATCTTGGTACCTTTTTAACCTAGCTTTGAATCTAAATGTTTGTTGGTTTTAAAAGGAAAACTGCATCTGAGTGATGCTATTCAGCACAGCTGTAAGTATGTCTTGATCACAGTCTTAGCATCACCTGAGATTATTTCAAACCAAGAAAGCAAATGTCTTTCACAAACATCATGTGTCTTTTTAGTAGACAGAGCTAAAACTCAGCTCCTTTCCTGTACGCTTCAAATGCGACTTTGGGCTTTGAACACATCAGATAAATGGCTGTCCAAAGCCACAGAGGGGAATAGTCAAAGCTGTAATTCTCACCGGGGTGTGTAATGAGCTGAGTGGGTCATATCTTTATGGAATTAGTTCACTGGGGCTTTCTGGATAAGTACTAATGTAATTTCCGTTACATAAAGTCATAGTTACGTATTGCCTGTTTCTTACTCCCTCAGCAAATACCAGTATAGTGTTACTGAAGACAGAAAAATGTGAGTGATCTGTGTCACCTGTGACAGCACTTCCCACTGTTAAAAAAAAAAAAAAGTAAAAAGCCAAACCCCAAAACCTGAATTGACTTTTCCATTTTTTCTGAGTAGTACTGAGGAGACTTTTCAAAATGGGCTTGTTTCATACACAAGTGGTAAAGCAAATAGTAACTGTGAAATAATGTATCCTTTCTTTCTATCCATTGCAGACACTGAAGTACATTTCAAAAACACCCTGTAGATACCAGAGTCCTGAGACTGTGAGAGATTTCCTTGTAGCAATGAAAGGCCATAAGCTAACCAAGTAAGTAGAAATGTGTCTTTGAATAAAAGTATAAACTCGTGTTGAAAAACTGATCCCTGTGTACACAGTGTGATAATCTGTCTGGTTTTGATCAAGGTATTTTAAGTATTTTCTGCTATTATTTAAATACTCATAGAAACATCTTTTCCTTCACTTGTTAGTGCCTACATGGATGAGTATTTCCTTAAGTGGGCCTGTGTTTACCAATGTATTTCTCAAACAGATACTTGTCAGTATTTTGGTTTTTAGCATGGTTTCACCTGGTCCAAGCACAAAGCAGAGTTCATAAAATGTTTTCTGAGGCAGAAGTTGTAAGTTGTAAATGGGTTTTGAACACAGTAAGAGAACGGAAAAAAAACCCCCAACCCAATCTTGGGTTATTATCAGCCTTATTTTTATGAACTTCCTTAAGCAAAAATGCATTCATACCTAAGAGGCTGTATTGCAGGGAGGTAATAAGTAAATAAAATCCTAATATAGATGGTTGGGAAAGAATATTATTCCGAAGTCAAGTTTTGTGTGAATCTGTGAGCCCCAGCTACGACAGATCATCTCTCAGGGTTATGCTCTGTAACTGGCATTTAGCAACCTTAAGATGTTCATCCTCTTTTTTTGTGCTGTTTGTCCGCTGATATTTATGTCCACTGGGATTTCTGAGATACATATTTCAGTTACCTAAATATTATGTTAATCAACTTTTTGCTCCCCACCCTGCAGTTTTTAAGAAAGCTGAACTTACAGTTCATTCTTCTTATTTCGCCAAGTCCTGCATAGAAAATAAAAGACTTCCTTCACAGTTACAAGAAGACTCAAAGGGCATTTTTCCTCTTTGGCAGTGGTCTGAACGCCTGTTGACAGTGCTTGAAACACGTGATCCTCTCAAACCTCTCTTCAGAATGTGAGTGAAGCCTGCTGTAAATAATCAGACCCAAAAGAAATTGAATCAATTGGCTACTTGCTTGGATAGCTCTAATCAGTCATCTGATTTTTTAAAGCAGAAAACCCAAAGATTTAGTTCTTCCTAAATGACTCCCTCTTCACCACAAAGGAGTAGTTTTATGCTGTATAGACACTGACTGCATTTTTCTTCCCTGCTGGAAGGACTCCCAAGGAGTTCATGCTCTGGGAGGGAGGCTCTTACTAATAATTTGGTTGTGTCACAAAAAGAAATGCGAAGTGAGAGCATCTGGAGAGTGCAGTGCTACAAGGCAAGTTTTTACCCTGTCCAAAGGATAGTAAGTTGAGTAGAAAGCAGATTGTCAGCTATTTTGTTGACTTTCAGTGCCTCCTTTCTACAAACAATTATGCTCACATCCAGTATATCAGCAGCTCTGATCACAGTATTGCTGTCATTGCAGACACAGGGGTGCTAGTACTTGGAAGCTTTGTCATGGGTTTGTAACTTCGCTTGTAGTGCTTTCTTTTGTAGAACGAAAGTTGCCAGTTCAGTATGTCAGTGTTTAGTCCTCCTGTAGCTCATTTTATATAGCAGGATACCAATTTATGTAGTGGGCAAGATATCTTAATCATTTTCTGACACGGAGGTGTTGAAGCATGGAGAAAATATTCTGTTTACTGTAAAGAGCCGATAGTATGGAAATGAGAGTGTCTTAAAATTGGCAGCAAACTAGTTCTTGAGTAAGTAGTGAGCATCCTTTGTTTCTGGTAATGTGAAACAGTCATCCTGTGTGAAGTGAAATAAGCTTGTTCAGTCTGTACATGGCAGCAGTTTAGGAAAGCGCCAGAGGAATACTATATCACAGCAAAAAGCCAGTGCAAATTAGAAAGGCAGAATAGGATTTTCCAGAAGTAACTGAATGAGATAGGTGTAAGAGTCCCATTAAAAGTCAAAGGTGGGTTTTTTTGTTTTAAAGTTCATTTCTAAACGTCTTTCTGGTAGAATTTGACCAGGACCTCAGGATTAACTCTTACAAAAAGGCAGGAGAGCTCTGTTATCACCTTGACTGCATCTGCTCCCCCATATGGGGTCTCCAAGAGTGAAGTACTAAATGATGTTGGGTCATAATGCAGAAAATTCTGGCTACAAAATCTCTCTGTCTCCTGTAGTGCCTGGCTGTTTTGTAGAAGATATACCCGAATATCCACCTTCCCGTGCCAGCTTGTTCTGTGAGCTTGAATATAGCACTGCTGCAAAGGTTGAAATAGTTACAAGGTTTAAATGAGCTTTTTGACTATTCTGTTTTTTATGGATACTAGGAGGTGCCTTTGGTTTTAGGTATCATCCTCTCTGTCCTTTTTCTCTGAATCAGTCTGTAAGATAAGCAAGAAAATTATTCCCAAGTCACTTCCTTCTGCATAATGGCAGAAGGATGAGAGTGAAGAGCCAAGCACTAGTTTAGGTTACAAATTTACCACGTTTTATGGCTTATCAGAACTCAGATTGGACTGTGATACCTTAGTTTCTTGAGCATGCTGTACAACTTCTACTTTGTTAATATATCTGTCATCTGGTAAAGAACTTGCCAGCTCTGCATTTGCCACGTACTTTACAAAATAAGAAACAGAATTGTTTAGTGTGATCCTGGCGGCACTTCTTTCTTCTAATCTTTTCCATTCAGACACTTTAAGCTAGAAGCGTCAAAGCCCATCTGGCAGCCTCTTCACACCAAAACACAGAAAGCATATGGTGTGCAATTACTATATAACGCACTTTATGTTAAAGTGCTTAAAATAGTAATGCCTGCAAGGAAACTTTGAACTACCCTTTGGTTCATAACCAAGATAATTTCAACACTGCTCCGTTGTTAAATAAACGAAAAACTAAAGGAGTTAATCATTTCCATTCTGTGGGATGAAGGTGGTTATTTGTATAAAAGACCTCACTAGAGATTTCATTCCAGTTATCTGGTAGAGAGCTTTCTTCCCCTTTGAGAGAAAAGAACCTGCAATGGTTGCTCTCCAGGACCTTACTTACATGATCCTGCTGTAATGACCTTTTCTCCCACAAAGAATAATGAACTCCAGAGTCTGTCTTTGCTACTTCCTTTCTGGGTGAGGCGTTCAAAGTTGTGCTCTCTTCCTTAATCTCTTAGCTGGTTATATGTTGTCTCTGCTGGTAACAGTTTTCTGAAGGTAGCTGACTTGACTTAAGATATATGTTAGTTGGTGTCTGTCCTCAGTGAGGGCACAGCAAGGTTTTCTGTTTTATCATTGCAAGAGAAATAGAGAATCTGTTTAAAAGGCACAACTGGTCAGAAACACCCCATTGTCTTAAGACTGCTTCCTCTGCCATTTAAACTCCTTGTTATGACTCTGCCTCTAATCAAGGAGGAAACAATTAAGCAGTGTGTTTGTGCTGTTAATTAGACTCAGCAACTTCTTTTCTAATACAAGGACTTGAGGACTTTGAATATAAGAAGGGTTTGCAGCTGTTTCTAAAAACCTGGTGGAGGTAGGTGGTGTAATGACTTGACTTTCCCTGCTCAGCATGTTATTGCAGCAGTCAAGCACTAGGTTGTGCTAGTGTATGCGGGAATTTCAAGGTAGTGAAGAAAGACCAGACACCATCCAGAGAAGCACCAAGAATTGAGGCACATTCATTTAAAGAACAGAGCTTTTAATCAAGTGAATTCTCAATTTTCCTGCCCTCCTTCCACAAACCTGCAATACTAACCATGCAGAATGCATTGCTTGTCAGGCTGTACGTGATGTCCTGAAACATTCTGGCTCCAGTTAGAGAGCGGATAGCATTGTGCTGGCAAATGGTGCGGTTCCTGTAAAATCACCTCAAATCTTTTCTCTCTGTTATTGCTGATATTTGGTACTCAAAATACCAGGTTAACAGACCAGCATATCTCTTCTGCTGACACCCATCCATTTTGTGATGGGTTTTTCTCATTAGTGTTACACACAGAAAAAAACCAATTTTTCCTAAAAGGCAAATTTTAAAAATAAATACTAAGGTGTACAAACAACTTAAACCTTTCAGAGTGATTTCAGATAGCTGCATTGCTAAATGGAGCATATTCAAAAACATCTAAACATATATTTCACTGATATAGTCAGTAAAGTATGGTAAAGGACATTTTTTTCCTGATCAGTTATTTTGATAAAATTGAAACTGTAGAACTGAGATTGTTTGGGGTTTTTTAAATGAAAAGCTCTGAACTGACATTATAGTGAATTTTATTACTACCTTGTTGAGGCCTCAAACTTTGGCTAACGCTACAGTACAGTAAGCCATGTTATACTTGGAAATACAGCATGCCACTAACAGCTAATTTTCCAGTTTTAGTCCCTGGAATGGCTTGGTATTTTGTAAGGTAGTGCAAATGGCATTGCATGAAAAGAATATTTATTGAGCTTGCACCCTGTGATTATGGTTAAATGAAAATTGGCTCTACTTGTATTTCTTCCTGTTACCGATAGCCTATCTTAGCTCTAATTTGGGAACAATCAGATTTCCAATCACTGCATGTTATTACAATTTTTAAAAATTGGATATAAACACTGCCCTTTTTGTCTTTAAATTGACACATTCAAGGAAGTGTTGAGCTGAAAATCAGTAGTACTTTTAGAAAGTATTTTCCCTCATTACTGCCAAAAACTACAACTACAAACCTCTACAATATTAAAGGCTGAATTATTTGCCTGGTAATTTTTGTCTCCTCCAGAGCTTTCAGAGTGAAATTTCAATACCAAAGTCAGGAGGATGGTGCTAGTTTAACAATAGCATCATTTAATAGTCTTTAAAAAGACTATTGTGTTTCCCTCCAAACTGATTGGTAATTAACCCTTTGATCTGTAGCAGTGTTGCTCTATTTTTTGTATTCAGATACCATCATCAGCCCTCAGATTTCACCCTGGACAAATGTACTGACATTGAAGTACAGTAACCCCTGCAGAGAATACAGCCCAGTGTGTTTGCAGAGACCACGCGCAGACTGGTAGTGATTTCACAGACCATGGCTGGGGACTGCTCATCCGTAAGCCAGATCCTGTGATCTTGATTCAGACAACATTTTACATGAGTTGCGGTGGTTGCCTCAAGACCGTAGTATTTTCAGCTAGTAATAAAATACATGGTTATGTATACTGCTGTTATTTTACAGTTTTCCTAGCAACTAAAAACTGTACATTCCTCAGGATAAATTTGCCTCTGCAGAGTCACAGATGTTTTAGGGTTTTTTTAGCTCTGTGTGCTGTATTCTTGGCACTAATGCTGTTCTCTTCTTACTCGTTCCTATAGATCTCTTACTAAAAAAAACAGAAAGTGCATGCATATATATTTACATACAGTCTAGGAGTTCAGTAGCTAAAAAATGGGCAATAGCAAGACACATAATACAAGGTTTTGGTTAAAATATAAGTGCTGCAAAATTTGGCTCAGTGTTGACAGAATATGATACATTTTGTCTTAATTTGCACAATAGTATGTAACTGGTTTTTTGGGTTTTTTTTTTAGAATCTTTGAATTTAGTATGCACTGTAGCAATGTGCTGTCCATTCTGTCTACCCAGATATGCAGTGTGATCTTGAACACAAGACAGTGATTTTATTTTTTTTTTCTTCTAGGAGAAATTTTTTTTTGATTGTGAAGGTTTACACTACTGTAATCCTACATCCTTACCTCCTACGATATACACTTTCCCCTCAAACACAGACCCCAGACCCATTTTCTTCTCCCATAACTGCACACATTTTTGTCTTGCGCAGCCTGAGCTTTATATGTCCCAGAGCCCACTCCACATCATTTTGCCCTCAGCTGGAAATGCTGATCTTGGCTGTAGCTGAGTCTCGGCTACTGCTGGATGTGGCCTCAAGTGGGGAGGGACTGCTCAGCCTAACAGCAGTAATTGCCATTTTGGGATTTCTCACTAGGCAGGTCCTGTAAGAGTCTGCATAATGGACAATTAACTCTGATTAGTGGAATCTTGCTTTTATGTGAGAAGATGGCTTTCAGCTCTTACTCATCTTTTGTATGTATTCTTGTCTTCAACGAGCTTTCATGTTCCAGTGTTACTAAACTCCAGGCAGTCCAGAGAAAATACAAAGACTTACTTTTTAAGCCAATTAAGCTGAAAATATTCTTCACTTTCTGTTTAGATGAATGAGACAGTTATCCCTTTTATTTAATGAGTGTGAATGTAAACATGCATGCTGTAGAAAGTGTAAAGATGGATTCATCTGAGTTGGAAAAAGTTTGTTTTATTTTTCAGATGTAATGGAGCATGAACTAAATTCAGGCTTATCACATCTGTGCCCCTGCAAAATACTGCAGTCAGCCCTGATACTGATGCATGTTCAGGCTTGCAGCGTTTGCCTTCCTTAAAGCTTATTTCTGATGGAATTATGGGTATTCAGGTTCTAATTTGTGTATGTGCTAGCAAGAAATCCCAGGTACACTCTGATACCAAAAATTGATTGTTAGGATCAGTGTTAGAACAAATCAGTGCAGCAGGTAGTGAGCTCCAACTCATACTGCATGCAGTTGGTACGTTGCGTACTGCTGGCGTTGAGGGCCGAGTAATCCAGTTTTCTATTGCAACATTAAATTCCAGAGGCATTTTGTGAGTGTTTGCTTCAAGGGGATGCCAGGAGTGTAGCCTTCTGGTCACTCCCATTTGTTATGAGTAGGAAGATCAGAAATTGCCTGCGGGGAGAAGAGCTGGGACCAAAACGTCAAAAGGGTCCCCAGAGCTGATCTCGGATCATGTACTTGGAGTGCATGTCTGCATTCTGTACAAGCCGCTGGAAGAGCTGCTAATGTGGACCCTCTCGAGTAAGCAGAGGTAACTGTTCATGGCTTGCATACATGCGTGCTTGGTATTTCTTAAATAATCTTAGCAGCTGGGTATTTACTAAACAGAAGAGAAAAGATAAAATGTTACTGTTCTTTATCTCAGGAGGAGCATATCTACCCATGCTAGTAACCAGTGTACCCACACTAGTATCAACGTACTTGCCCAAATGTCTTCAGTTACAGCCAATTATCCCTTTGCCATCTTGCAATATTTTGCCAAAATAACTTACATCTTCATTATCAGAATGTTGTCTAGGCTGATGAGCAAATAACTGGCTAGGTACCAGTTTTCAGATGACAGTTACTTAATAGTTGGTCATTTCTCTGTGTCTTTGGATTAAAACAAATGCATTGCTTAAATCATAATTATATAATGTTAATATGTCTAAAGATTATTATTTTTTAGCATCAATTAGTGTTCATAATTTCTAGAACCCTGTAACACTACATAAGCACCTTCAGATGAAATACGTCATTTATATAGCTTTTGGTATTTTGTACCCTGCTGCTAATTCCTTTTTGATGTCCTGGGTAATTTTTCCAGTAGGGAACTTTGCAGATCAAAAACAGGCATGAAATTTTTCAGATAACACATTTTAATTACTTACTTGCAAATTATCTCTCATTCTTCTGTACCCATTTTGAAAACTGCAAATACTCTGAATGATACCATCTTTGCTGAAGTAATGCTTTTGAGATCCATTTATCCTGACTGTAAAACTTCTATCTATTCGCTAATGAGTTATAGTAATGTTAATGGCTTACAAGCAGAAAGTCTTTGAGAGGTGACCTTTTTTTAGTGTCCTGTATTTCTTGTCTTCAGGAAACATGAACAGTTTCGCTAATTGATTGTTTTAGTCACAATGTACAATTGGTTTTAATCTATTTCTGTTGTTAACCTGCTCTGCCAGTCATCTTTCTATGATGAACATGATGGAGCTCTGCCTGTTTTAATATAGTTCTGGATAAATAAGATTTGCATTCTTTAGCACAGGCATGATATGGCTTTGGTTATTTGAACCTGTTTATTTGGCTCTGAAGTTTTGTCAGCAACAAATTGTAAAGATACTACTTTGAAAAACAAGAATATGAGAAAATTTGTGTTCTTTTGTAAAAGTCAAATAGTATGTTTTATCTGGAGATGTGGTGGAGCTATAGGATTGGATTAGGTTATGTGTTGCTGCAAAAGTGAAGGAAGACTTGTTTGAAAAGGCTCTGATCTTGGAAGTGGCATGTGAGTGTACAGTGCAGTGAGAAACTTTTATGAAGTATGAATTCATTAAATAGTGAACATAAGTCTCTCTTTTTAAGTAGGGCTTTGGGAGGAGGGGGTAGTGTTTTACAAGTAGATATCCTCATAGCTCTCCAGTGAGAGCTGAAAATGTTCTCTCTGTTTTAGATGTCTGGAAACTGAGGCACAGGCACGTGCTTGGCCAGGGACCATAAAGCAAATAACATTGAAAGCCAGGACCAGAGTGCCAGCTTCTGCACCTCCATCAAGTGCTCCAGGCACTGAACCAGGCAGTTTCCTAGCTCGTGAGGAAAAAGCACTAAATCTGTCATATATTCATTCAGATGAATTGGCCAGATTTTTGTACACTGAAGATGTTACTTAATATTATTCACCCTGCTCTGTTAGGACTTTTGCTGTTATGGCAAAAAATGCAAAGGTGAGGTTCTTCTCTCATTTATTCGTTAAATGACCTGCTCTCAATTTTAATTTTGGTCTAAAGGATTTCAGTATTTGCCTCCTGTCAATATTAAGGTTTTATTTCTCTCCTTTCATTACTTATGACAGTAGTAAATGGCAGCAGTTATAAATACCTTATCTTTTTGACAACAAAGCAGCCAACAGTGGTGCTCTTGGTTCAGTGTTAAATTCAGCCATGCTTTTACAGCTGCCAAATAGATATAAGTGATTAGCATGGGAAAACAAAGGATGTGTATTCACCACTTCCCACCAATGGAAACATACTTGGCTTTCATCCTTGAGTCTCCAAAACAAAGCAATCTAATAAATCTGGCTAACCAAGCTATTTCTGATTCCTTTGTGTTGTCTGTAAAATCACAGTATTCAGAATTTAAGACCAAACCCTGTGCTGCCAAGGGGTTGTTAACAGGAGGGGGAGGAAAAATGTAAACAGTTACTCTGCTGGAGGGAAGAGGGAACGTAGTCACTACAGTGGGAATCGCCTTTAAATACCGATTTGTACCATAATTGACACAAAGGACCTTCTCCCCAGCATCCTCCTGTATTTTTGCAGCCTGGATGTGCCTTACACTACATGAATGCAAGGACAGATCCGTGTTGGGGCACTACAAAATCTCCAAGAGGAAGGAGGAGGTCTGGCCAGGGGTATGACCACACGATCCTTTTCAGGATTATTCAGTGGAGCCTTCAGAGAATACAGCAACGTCTGCTGCAGTGTACTGTCTCAAGGGCCTTTCCTTTTCTCCTCGGAGACCACATCTCTTCCCCATTCTTACACCTCCAAAACCCAATGCCTTTAAAGCAGTCACTGCTTGATCATTCCCCTTCGGTCTTACTGTCTGTAAAATGGGAATAGTGGTCCTTACTACTTTATACAAGACACACAAATAAGTGTGGGCAGGCTTGAGGAACTAATTTGATAATTGGTGTTTCTTAGAAAACACTTTAGGAACTTATTTAGGCACTTTTTTTTTTTTTTTTTTTTTTGAGGAGTGGGTTGATGGCCCTGCTTGGAAGGGCAAATGCTGATGTGCAGGTAGAAATATCTTCCTGTTCTTCAGCAAAAATAATCTTTTAGCTGTGAAATCTGAAACTGATGTGAAATCTGCCACACTTGCTGGCATTTATCCAAATGCCAAATGTCCCTTTATTGCAGGCTTTTTCTGAAGACTGCGAAAAATCTTCTGATGTGGTTCTGTAGAACTAGAAAAGAAGTTTAAAAGGATAGGGTGGTACCCAAAATGTTAGAGCTCATTTTTTAAACAGACATTTTGAACAGTTCTGTGGTTGAGTAAAAAGGAGTTGTTTGGGGTTTTTTTTCTCCTTTATAAAGTCCTAATTCCTTATCCCCTTTTCCAATTTTGAAACTTAGAGAGGAAAAAAATAGGTACATTTGTAAAGTAAATGTAATTCAAGATGTTGAATTTTTAATGGTAAATGAATATATAGGAGGATTTCTTGGAGCTTTCTGTTGTGAATTGTTAATATTTCACGAATGCTGCATTTTAAAATTGCAAGCTTTACTTTTGAAGTTGAAAGTCATGGTTAGAATTATTTTCCAGCATTTTAAAAAAAGGATGGCAGAATGGCTCAGGGACTAGGTGGAACAATTAAAAACTTTTCTTTTTTAGGATTTTGGTTTTGTCACCAGCAGGCTGGGTCTAAAAATAACAGTGTGTAATTTCTTTGAAGCTGTTTTCAGTTCTTTAGGACTGTGAATACACATCAGTAAACCCCCTGGTATAATAAAACTTCATGTTTGGTATCAGCAAAGCTGTTGTCTTTACTGAGCCACAGTCTCCCGTAGTCCTATTCCCATCACTAAGTCACTTGCAATCATGGACCTTTTAGCTGAAGAGGGTCTGTTAGATCATCCAATCTGTGGTAATACAGGATTTTTCCTTCAGGAGACATCAGCCAGGAAAATTTTATGCTAGTGCTGCTCATTTGGCATGTTGAGTGGATAAATAAAGGGTCTTATTCTGTTTGGGTGTCAGCTGCCTTAGGTGTTAAATTCAGTCTCTTGACACATATACACGTGTGCATGTACACACCAGAGCAGTTCATTGCCTGTCAAAGGCTTCTCCTGAGAAGTGTAAGCACCTTGGTCTTTGAACATGTACCGGTGCACATACATGAATGATAAAGTATTGAAGTGCCTGACAATGTTATAAACTGTTAGCTGGCATTAGATTTCAAGGGCAGCCAGTGCTGGAGGCCATTTGAAATGAGATGGTATCACTGAAGTATATCCAGACACACAGACATTGACCTGTTGGTTGTAAACACCTGCATGGGAGAGATCTGTGTTCTCTTGAAAGCTGTAAGGTTTCCTTTCTAAACCACCCACAGGTCCAATAAACCAGGGAAAAACTCTTCAAAATCAGCTTAAATATACATTAAAGATGCACTTTAAATAATAATAAATTCCACGCTTTAGTACTTCAAAATCGTAGTTCACTACTATATCGCAGACTGGAAGATCATGCATGTTAACTGTCACTTCTCACTTTAATGCATGAATGTGTGCAATAAAGATGTGCTGCGTAAACATAGATGGCTGCTAGGAGAGGCTGTATGTCAAGTAATCATAGAATCATAGAATTGTTTGGGTTGGAAAAGACCTTTAAGACCATCGAGTCCAACCGTTAACCTAGCACTGCCAAGTGTAATAATCATTCAAGATTCCCCCACCCCCCAAAATGTACGTTCAAGTTCCTTTACTCATTGTATCTATTATTATTATTATACTTTAATTGTATGTTTTTATTATAAAAGTGCATTTGTTACTGTTTCATACGACCTTTTAAACATCTGGTTTATCTTTAGGAGCGTTGTATTATTGCACTTTTCTGTTCTAAAACACAAAGATCGGCTCAGATCATTAGCCATGCTGCTATTATGTGGTCAATGTTAATGTTTTGAGCTTCTGAAATTAATGAAATACGCATTACTGGCATATGACAGCTGTTTTTTACTTTGGTTTTGGAATTGTTTCTATTTAAGTAGGGTATAAAATTAATAATTTTTGGCTGCAGAGCTATTGCGTAAATGTTGTGAATTGAATTTAATGAACTTGTTTGATCACATCTTCAAAAAAAAAAGCTTTTTAAATGTCAATGAATTTTTTTCCCTCGTACCCCTTTTTTTCTATTTTAATGATCAACATGTTTAAATGGACATTTGTGAGATCTCGTGATTTCTTGATGAGAAAGTAGAGCTAATAGCTGTTTGGTTAAAATCAGTCCAGAAAAACAGTGAGGCTGGGTGAGCTTGATGATGGTTCTGAATGTATCAGGAATTTTGCTACTGGCTTCAGTGGTGCTAAACCAGTCCCTCTGAATATTAAACTGTTTTGTGTTTTAAGTACCAAAGTCAGACAAGTTTTACTGACTTCTCCTCCTTGTAGGCAGAGGAGAATGGAATTTGAACTATTAAAAACACAGATGCAACACAGTTCATATCTGAAGTCAGACCAAAAGAAGTTAATATTGATTGAAGTGCTTTTGTGCTAAAGGCATAGGACTGCAAATCTGAATGCATAGAATCGCTTTTTGTCTGCTTTAGAGCATGAACAGTATTTGATTTTTTGTTAATTAATGATTTATCTTGTATTTTAAACCACAATAAGTGACCCTACTTTTACAACTCAGGCACTGACTGAGGGTGGTGGGGGTTTTTTGGCATTTTCTGTGTCTTTGCTACCTTGCTGCTGGTGGTCATGCCAGTCTTTGTGGGACTGTGCAGTGAACCAAGTCAAAAACAACCCAGGGAAAAGAGGTTGGTTATCTTCACAGTCCAGCTCAGTCCCCCATCTGGTTTGATGCATGGTGCCCCATGGTTGTAGAAACACAACAAAAAAGTAGATTTGCATGGGAACAGATGAAGATATATTTTTGCCCAAATATACATGTATAAAATACAGCCTCAGTCCGCTGTAATAAAACGTGAAAAAATGCATCGGCTTAAATCGTGTGGATTGCAGAGAGTATATGTGACAAGTGGTTTCAAGCTGATTTTTTTTTTAACTTTGAATTTGCAATGGGCTAAGAGAATAAACAAGTTATTGCCATTTGGCTGATGGATTGTAACTTCTTAGGTATGATAATTGTTCTTGTGGTTGTGTGTTCATAGCAAAAGAGTCTGTGATCTTTGACGAGTTGTTTAGCGTTTCTGTACAGCTTTTAACAAAGCAACAGTGCTTGTTAATGCTTGTACAGTAATGATCTAAGGGTCTTTGTCTTGCCACTTTAGACTAGAGGTGGCAACAGCACTATGTCTAAACACACAAGAAAGTACTGTATTGAAAATATCCAAATTATCATGGCAATTAAACCACACTGCAAACCCAGTCAGAATTATTCTTGGCAGTGGCGTTTTATCCCTAAATTATCAGGAATGTATTTGCATCTTACCAGTTATTTGAGGAGACCCTCAAATTATACAGTAATGCAGATTGTTTTATGCTGTGCTTTTAAACAGGGCAGAAAAGCTCCAGTTGCTTAACCACAGGCCTGTGACAGCAGTTGAAATACAGCTGGTAAGTAACAATGCTCCTGACTGTTCAAAGCTTAAATGAAAGCAGCTTTAACCTTGAAGATCAATTGAATAATTACTTTCTCATGGTCAGTGATTGAATGTATCCTTTTATGCACATCTTTACATTCATGGTTTTGAATCCACTCTGCTTCCTCTCTGAGAGCTCCTTAGAGACTTGCCCATCTTTCTCTCAGACAGACTCTCCACTTCCGTTTGCTTCAGTGTCACATAGTGAAAATGCCCAATGCAGTCATTAAAGGTTAGTTACAGTATTGCAACTAAGAATATGTTTAACCTGAGTCCTTTTGCTGCGGCTCTGTAATCAAGTACTTCACTTTTTGACAGCCGTGATGATGTGATTGTTTTGATGGCAGGGGTTTATGTTATAGTAAAATCAAACACGCTAAAAAGGAATGAGTAATGACTGATCTGGAATTTTGACCAGTGGTGCAGGATGAGAAATGGATATAAACAGACTTTCTGATGGAAAGTGGCCGTTGTCAATATGTTAAGCATAATTCTGATGTAAAGAGGGATTGTTGCTAAATAGAAATAGGAATTCTCTTTAGGAATACAATGTCCTGTGGTAATAGAGAGTCTTATAATGAGGATATTCTTTTAATAAGGATCTCTTACATTAAGAACATCTGTTTACAATCTTATCCTGAAACCAAACTGTGTAGTAACGGGATCATATTTTGCTGCAAAAAAGGGGAGGATTAAAGAGGTACCAGTAGGACTATTTTTCTTTCATAGCCAAGGAATAGACGTTATAATGCTGAAGGCATCTCATAAAAGAATGCTTCTAGCTGAGGAATTAATACTGTGTTTTGTGATTGAAGAGATCAGTGTCGATCATCAACCCACCCAAGAGCATTAAGGCTTCAGGAGCTTTGCTTAGGAAGTTAGTCATAAGTGGTGATGTGGACCCTGCCTCATACCTTTGTTAGCTTCATGTGCTTAGACACGGATTTATTATATTCCCATATAGGCCATATACAGTCTTTTTTTTCCCTTTTCTTCTTTAAATGCAATAATCTTTTGCTGCTTACAGGTGACTGTGTGGTTTTGTCTGTCTTCTCCAGCCCCCCCCCCCCCCCCCCCGTTACCCTACCTAGTTCCTCATTATCTTACCTATCCATAATATATTGAAAGTAATTTTTCTCCTGTGTCATGTTTTGAAGTCCAGGAGGCAAGCATAAGAAACTTTGGTCTTTATATTAAAAGTCAGGCTTCTGTAGAGTGTTCCACTTTGACGTCACAAACCTTGGAATAATCTAAAGTTAGATAAAACTCATTGCTAAAACTTTCAGATAGGAGATTTGAGTTCAGTGTCTGTCCATTATTGATACGTAACCCTTCTCTAATGATCAAAAGCAGCATGTTAAAAATGTAATATTTATACATTTGGGAACTAGCCTGAAGTTGTATCGTCATGGAAGTATTGGGGATGCAGTTACTTCTGTTCCATTGCAATAGTCCTGTAATTCCCAGGGCATGTTTCTCCAAAACTAGCATTACAGTAATCTAAGTTAACTGGATTGTTAAGACTGTGTTAAATTAAGCCTCCCCAAAATTGCAGTACATTTACTCTTTCATCAAAGCACATCAAAGTCTTTTGAGCTCAATAACTGCTAGGAAACTGCAGGCCATTTTTCTTAGTGAAATACAGAGACTAGGAGCCATAGCAAGGAAATGATTTTGCTGTTTGATTGCTGTCTTGAATCATTTTGGTTTTAAGTGAGGACAGGGGAAGGAGATTGTAGCAGTGCAGCATCCTTGAACACACAAAACCTCTGTCTTCTCTGAGCATCTTTGAGTATAAAATAATGCAGAGCAGTGGAGGCTACCAGCATTTTCTTCTTTGATGTCAGGAGGGAGATTACCCATACAGAGATTTCATGCAGGCAAGTCAATTCACTGTAGTCAATGGATGAGAGACAACCTACAGAGAAGTAAATACTAGGTCTGAAATTGCCTTGATTCTCTTTTCATTGAACTTGCCCCTGCCACTCAAAAGCATTTAAGTTGCTCCTGGAAATGAATCAGAAATAAATGATGATGAAAACTTCTGACTACTTCATATAATATAGGCAAATCAATTGTCTCTCACTTGCTCAAATGGCTTTGGTCTCAAACTTTTACTTAGTGCTGCCTGTCCATGGAATGGAGTCAAATTTATCTGATAGGCTTTTAATAGCTGATGTGAGAGGATGGTTATATTTACTAATGCTTGTTGCTTTTTTGCCTTTCCAGCTTTTTGGATTTTTACTTTCCTTCCATAAAATTCCCTGTCTTTAGTTGTATGCAAATGATAAATCAATTCTGATAAAATCATATTTAAGCTAAAAAGCAAATTTATGTTGTGATCTTTTGATCTCAAGTTTTTTTGTCTTTATGCATAAATTGCTGTAATTGTTCATATTTGTCTTTTCTGGACTGTGTGCCAGGATTTATTTTCAAACAACAATAGCAAAAAAATGAGCATGAAATTCTAATTCATATCCCACAGGGTAAAGCACTGTACACATTGCAGCTATCTTGACCTCCTGTTTTAATCTTTAACATATGTTGTTCCTGGCTCAGTGATCCACATAGGAGGAAAAAAAAAAAAAGACAGTGATGTTGATCTAACCATGACAGTGGTCCAGCTTTACTTAATGCTGAACCGTGATGGGTTTGAAGATTAAGCATCATCTTTTCTAAGGAACAAATTGCTCCACATTCTTCTCTCTGAATGGAAAAGTAGATTTTAATTCTCTGCTTTTTAAAACTAGATTTCCATCTCAGAGAGCTTTGTACCTTATGATATGTGTTCTGCATAACGAGCCTGGCAGATTGTCTTTCATTGTTGAATAGAAAATAACAATGTGAAGTATTCTTCTGGAAAATGGAAGATGTTAGAGGATTTAAACATTTTATTTTCCCACTTTGCATAATTGGTTAATTATCTCTGAGGGACATTAATCCAATCATTCAGTCTTTTATTTTATTTCTTTTTTATGTGCTTTTTTTCTATTAGCATGTTGGTGCTGAACAATTTCAAATTACTGCTCAAAGGAGGAAGTAGCAGTCATTTTCTCATAAAATATGTACCTCCTACACTGGAGTTAAATTACGGGCTTGATAGCTTTGGAAGTGCTCAGAACCCCTGTTTGCTTTTTTGCAGTAGTTTACTCGTTATTTTTTAAATAGAATTCTTAGCTTATTATTCAAATAAACAATAGCTTTTAACCCACAGATTGTTCTGTTCTGTGATGCTGAGGTTTGTTACCCATCAAATATTACTTATCCTTGAGACAGTTTCTCAGTTCTCAGAACTTTTTAGGGTTCTTCAGTGTGGCTTTATTTATTCTTCAACATTTGCAGTGTATTGTTGTGTCTCAGGAGGCTGAATGAAATAAACATTAGCACTGAAAGCTTAAAAGAAGCACAGTGAGGATGATGAGGTCTCTTATACTTTGCTTTTACTTGGGTAAGCAGAAAAGATAAGGTATGGTTATAATTAGGGAAAGCATGTTCCTAAAATCTTTGTCCTTGTTTCACTGAGTTAAAAAAAATCTAGACCAGTATGCATGTGTATATATATATATGTGTTCATATTTTGTACTTGTGTATGTAGCACTATGAACCTACAGATATGCACATTAATTTTGTGAATAATCACTTTAATCTTTGAAATTACCTTGATAGTCAAGCTAGCTGTTACTTTCTGATTTACCTTCTCAATAAATAAAAGCTTCTGAAAATGACTTTGTCATAACAATTTATCAGCAGGTTTAAAGTGACTTACTGCTTAATGTAATGCTATTATTATGTTCTGATATGATAATTATGGTTGTTTTGTTCGTCTGAGAAATTCATACATAGTGCTCAATTAAAAAAAGCTACTGTTAAAATGTGCAGCTGGGAAAGGCTGCATGGTAGTGAAATAATCCACATACACGTTTGTTTAATAAGCACAGCTCTGGTTCCCAGTAGCAGTTATGTTACTGAGCAAGGCATCTGCCAGTGTTTAATTCTGCAGTTGGTGAGCGATTTGTCTTTTCATTCTCTTGTAGCAAGATTCAGTGATGGATGTTGGATGCATGTTTCATTTTGCTGTGTTAGAAAGCCCATGCCTAGATATATCTGCGGAGGCAGAACAGAATTGGCATCCTTTTCTTAACATATTCTCCATTTAGTAAATGTTTGCCTAATTCTAAGCTTCCAGTCCAGTGAGGTTAGTCAGACCTCTTGAGTACTTGAAATTAAATCAATACATAAGCTGTGGCTTAACAGTTGTAGGTACAAGGTGCGTAAGAGGTGAAAAATTAGTTATTAGACTTCTAAATAAAGGTAGCATTGCTCTCAAAGGTAAGCAGTACTGTGGCTTTGGCTGCCTTCTGAATATTTTGTATGTATTCTACAGTTCTGAAGATCTGGCTGGTTGTAGCAATAAAGTAAATCAATCAATAAAGTAAGAAGCAAATTTAGGTACTCAGGCTTGAAGAGTGTGTATTAGCTGCAGGAGGAACATGCCTCCTTTTTTTTAGCTGTAAGAATTTTATGCCAGTTAATTTACCAAATAAAGTTTTCCTGCTTCCTTCCTTGATTCCTTCTTTGGTTGTCTTGTAGATTATATTGTTTAAAGCATTAGCTGAGGGGGGAAATGAAATGTGAAAATTGCTTACTGTATGAATATATTGCAATGAGAGTTTAATGACTGTTACTAGTTTGAGTGAAATAGAAGTTATTATTAAGGCCTGACTTGACTGAGTTGATCTTGACCACATGGTTGCATTTCATAGAAAATACATACTGTGTATATGTACGAATGACATTGGTATGCTGTAACATTTGCTACAAAAACACCGTAGTTATTTTGGGATAGTATAGACTTGAATGCTGAAAAGCAGTATCAGCTTGGGAATTATTTATTACAAGAAGCAGCATAGCTGACATGGCTTACCGCCTTTCCCTTGTGTTCCTTTCAAGAAAATCCTTGCTCTCAGCCCTGAGGAGGAGACATGCTTGTCTTGCTGCACATCAGGGTGCTTTTTATCTATAAATTGTGTTACTGTAACATTGTCCAATTCTGTTATTGCACAAATCCCTGAATATTGAAAATACACAGTTCAGCGGAGCTTTGGTTGATGATACCATACGCTTTGCACATGGCATCATCTGTGAGGATAATCTGTTTCCATTTGGTATGCGTGGCACTGCCAACATAAACATCTTATGTCATATGCTTATTAAGAACATTCGCATCTTTGTTTTCCTTAGTATAAACTTTGCATTCCTGACTGCTTATGGTTTGAATCTGTTGCTTGAGCAGTTTCAGCCAATTGCAAGTTAGAGGTCAGCAAGGCTTTTTGATATTTTTTCATATATTGGTAAAATTCTTGCTGGAAATGTAGGTACTCGAATACAATTGTTTCTTTTTGCCTCTTAGGCTTTTTCTTACACATAATTTCTCTTCTGAGCATCATTACATTATTTCCTAGTACTATCAGTAGCAAAAGTATTTTATCTTAAGAGTTGTAAATCAGAAGACTCTGTGAACGTGTGTTGAATCTAGAATAAGCCTCTGAGTGACCTTTTGTTTCCCTTGATATCTGTTTTCCTTTAGGACAGTTTCATTTGTCTTTCTATCTACATGCTCTCTCAAAATTTTTGAATTTTTCCTTTTGGCGTGCTGCTTTGCTGCTTCCTAATTGTTTATGTTTTCATAAGTTGCTGCTCAGGCTGTTTCCCTGAAGAGTGAAAAAAATTGATTTTTATAGTTTATGCTTTTGATCCTTTGAACTCTGGAATAGTATCACAGCAAAATAGCGCTGAAGCATGAACTTGAATAATAAGCTGTCCATCCTGCCAAAGGCAGGTTTTTGTCTGTGGGTAGTTCCTGGTGTGAGAGCTGGCAGTAAGGATGCATGGCTCAGAGGCACTGAGAGGTGAGCCCTTGATGAATTTGCTGCAGTATTTTAAGGAATTACAGCTTCCCTCTGGCAGAGACTACAGATCTGTCAACCAAAGGGAATTTGGAGCTACATTACCCACTCCTCAGTGCGGTACCTGGCATCTCTCTTTAAAGATGCTTTTCTCAACAGTTTAATGAGACATCAGTTAGAGCACCAAAGCATCTGAAACATGAGAGACTATTTTCTTTCTCATCAACATTCTGGTAAAGTGTGATTTCTTAAACTACCAGAGCAACCACCAGAGATCATCTGTCAGTGTCCCAAGTTGGATCTGCAGTTTGTCAGTCTTGCAGGCTTCCGTGCTCGCCAGTACAAATGGCATCAACGTGATTGTTGGGGCAATTACTCTTTCCGCACTGGGGAGCACGTAAGACGCAGTGATTAGGCACTGGCATAAGTATACTCTGCCTTAAATACAGAAGTTGAGAAGAGTCAATGCTGATCTAGAAATCACTCTCTATTATCTGTTTAAGTTCTGATCAAATCCTTGTGTTTAGCTCTGGCTACCTGAAGCAAGCACCTGAAGGAGAAAGTGTTTGGAGAAGAAAGGGAAAGGAGATATATAGGGAGGGATAAAATTTAAATGGGGAGAGGGGTGGACTTCATGTGATCCAGTAAATCAAATCTAAACTAGGGAAGGTGCCATTTTTCTGAAGATCAGAAAGCAGTGGGATGGTAATGAATGCGGGAGACATTGGGCACTAAGAGATAAATCATTCTGCCCTAAGTGATACTGCCTGTCCAAAGGACATGGGCTTTTTTCTTTGTACAGTTCCTGCTGCTATGGGGCTGTCGCCTTTAAAATTCAATGTAACAGTAATTAATAACACTATAATCCAATCCAAAAGCCAGGCTGATAATCCTTTTCAAAATTTAATAGCATAGGTCATCTGTAGAGCGATGGCTTTGTCAGCAGTATTGGCAACAAAGAGTGTATGTACACGCTGTAACGTACTTTATTGTATAATGTTGATGCTCCAAGGTTTGCTAGTCAAGCTGCTGAGGTGATCACCTCTGAAATGCAGTCTAGCAGGCAATTACTCGATACCACTTCAGTAGCTGCAGCAGTTGCTTACACAGAAGGGTAATGTTAGGAGGATTTTTAGTATGTTTTAATGCGTAGTGTATAGTATAGCAGCTGGCGGTAATGAGAGCCAGGGCTGTTTTTCCAGACAGGGTCCTACAGTAGTTTTTGAACTAACCATGCTTGGAAAGCCACTCCACAGAGAATTTCATCCTTTGATCGGCATGGTCCCCAGAAACAGTCATTTGCAAATGGATATTCACTGTCTGCCTTTTGCTACATGAGTGGATTCTAGCATGCTCGCTTTCCTCTTGTCAAGGGTCTGTGGATAATGGCTGATGAAAGATGATCAGATTGTGCAAAGAGGGCTCATAGGACATTGAAGAAAAAAAAAAAGTTAATTGAATATACCACTCTGCTTTTTAGAAGGCAAGATGCATCTGAATAGCTGACAATTTTTAGCTAGAACTGATTAAACCTGTGTTGACTTGGAACCATAATTAATATAAATCACTGCTCTTCAAAGGACATTTTAAAGGACGTTGTATAAAAAAGAAAATCTCGAACCCCGCAATCCTAATTGGTTTCACTTTTGTTTGAAGAGTTCTTTTGGCTTGCTTTTCCAGTACTCTGACAAGCTTTTCCTTTTAACAGCTGCCTATAAATTAGGGCAGTTGTTTTTACTGGTAGCAGTGATATAAGAGTTCCCACAGCACCATAGTGAGAGTAGGTCCCTAATTAATCTTACGGAATTTTATTGTTGATTCGTGACAGCATGTTTTGTGTTGCTCAGAGCTTTTATATGCCTTTATATTCAGGAATCTCATAATCTAAGCAAATTCCAATGAAGTATAGCTGCTGTAGGATTAGGTGGTTTCTTTTATGGCCTGATTACTTATAGTCTAGGTGCTGGATAAGATACCAAGGTTCAGGTAATCACTCTCAGGTTATCTCATTTCAGTTCTCACATGAAAGCACAGGAACTTGGGAAAATAGGTCTGGAAGGTAGGTCTGCATGTGAGCTAAATGAAAAGCCTGGCTCAAGATACTGATGTGTAGGTTGAGAGAGGCTTTAGGAGAAACCAGGGAGGACAGCCTGTTCTGAGTGTGTTGTTTTCCTCATTGTAAAGAAAGCAGGGTCTCATTATGGAGTGCCAATTGTAGTGGTTAACAATGGAGCTCTTCTTTCTTTTTTTAAATATTGTAAGAGTTCTGCTTTGTAAAATGCTTTTGTAATGAGCTCAGACTATGTTTTGCATCCATTGAGAACAGTATTTCCCAATTAGTTGAGTCCTTCTGTTTGGAGCTGAGGAAGGAAGTATGGATTTAATGATTACAATAGATTATCTTTTGACCTGCAGATGGTAGAAGAAAGCGAGGAAAGGCTAACAGAAGAGCAGATTGAGTCACTTCTCCAGACAGTCACCACTATTCTTCCAGGAGATCCAGAAGAACAACAGAGGGACTCGGCAATGGCAACTGAAGACAAAGGTGACCAAGCATAGGAGACATCGGGGCCAAAGTTGGCAACAATTTCAGCAGAAGAGAATCAACTAATATTTTCTGGTTTTTTTACTTGATACCAGTTTATTCTTGTATTGGACATCGTTGTAAAATGTGTTACAATTTTTATTACTCGGAGGTGATGAGGGAACCAATTGTTTACAAGAAAGCATGGAAAAGGATTCTGTTGTTTTGGCATTTTGTCATAAACAGGGATGGTAGTAACTGAGTTTGTAATGCCGCAGTCTGAGAAATTATGGGGCACAGAATCTGAAGCTTTTGTATTTTTTCCATTACCCATGTAACAGCTGTACATTTGAAGAGGCTTATATACAGCTGGCAATTTTTAATTATCACAGCAGTACTGTAATTATAATTGCTTTCATATGCTTTTGAATTGCCCAACTGGTTTTCAGAATACAGTCTACAATACAAAGCCAGCTTTCGGAGCTGTTTGTGAAAAGGGCTGGTTTTGGCAATCGGAACATAGAGTAATGTACAAGAACCGCTTGGTATCTGCCCAGACAATTTCAAGTAAGCTGTTGGCATCATGGAAGCAAGAGGATCTGTTGGTAGGGTAACTGTTCTCAAGGGTGTCTGACAGTCTGTACTTGATAAAAGAGAGATCCAGATCATCAGCTAAATCAACATATTGCTACTGAAATCAGCTGAGTTGGACCAGTTTACAGCAGTTGAGGCTCTGGACTCAAATGTTGTCAAGGCTCTTAGTAATAGAAAGAGAAGAACATTTAGGCGTGGGGTGTATATTTTCCCTTTGAACGTTTGTTCCAATATTTATATATAGACAAGTCACAGTCTTGTGAACATGCTGTCGACCGTGAAATAAATGAATGAGTCAACGCTGAAGTGAAGTCCTAATCTGGTTCAGAAGAATGAGAATCAGTCCTGGCTGAAGCAGAATTTTCTGTGTACTGAGCTTTTGTCTGATTAAAGATTTCAGGATCAAGTATTTAATGTTGAAAGCATCGATGATTATAACAATCATTTCTGTATCTCTACGTATATGTACATAAAGTCATGACTCATACGTGGCACTGGTTTTATACTATGACTGCAGATGATTATTTTATAATGATTATAATGTACTGGAAATAGAAATAAAGTTTGAAGTACATCCTGGGAATTTTGTGGCTTACAGACAAGATATAAGACCTTGAATTAGAATATCTGACTTTTTTTTTTTTCCCTGCTTCTGTCACGGTTTTATTTTGTGTGTTTACGCAAAGAATTTGCGCTTTCTGAGCTTTAGTTGTGCCGTATATGAAAGGGAGTGATAACTTCCAGTGTGTGTGGGATTTATGATACGCATTTCCATGGTATTTTAAGCTTCTTTGATGTTTGGAGAGGAAAGGAAATTATTGGCAAACATATTTGTTATCTCTCAGAGATAATTTATCTAATATTAAATGCATTCCAAGGCTGGAGACTAAAGGTAGGTTTTGACTGGGTAAGTGTAGTATTAGACGGGGAAAGTCCTTGGTGGTTTTTGTGATACGTCAATATATATTTTTCTCTCTAAATGTGCAACAAAACAAAAGAGATAAGTAGATCATATCACAGAATGACATGCAGTTAATCTTAAAATGAGCATTTTTACTCTTAGCAGTCACGGATGTTGTTTGACATGCTGTGGCCTTGGGCTGCATTTACATTTTTTATCTGTCTTTTTCTAAAATTAAGTTATTGAAGCATGTTCTAAACTTATGAAAAGCAGATGGAACCAGATTGCAAGTATCTTTAGCCAGCAAGAATATTTTAACAGATCTCTGAAGTTGGATGTTCCGTCTTGGGAATTGCTGATTTGTTATCGTAATGGATTTTTGCCAGCATCCATGTTGTCTTCTGTTGTATGCTGTTGTACAAGATACAAGAACTTGTTCACTTGCTATTGTATTTAACCTTTTTATCAAAATAAGTCCCAGATGGATACATATATTAAACTTGTGCAAATGCATGGATAGCTTTTTCAGTCTCAATTAAGGTACGTAAACTATAATTTTCCTAAAAATGCAGTACTAAGTAACATTTGAAGAGATCTGGGATTTTGACATCTGCATTACATCAAAAAATCATTTTTAAATCTACTGTCTGTGCTCTCTGACTGTGTAAGTACAGGTGAGGAATGACTCTGGCTCCGAGAGCAAGTTTCACGTTATGTTGTTTACTCTCGGGTGTGTTCTTTGGAAACCCGAGACTCAGAAATGCTTTATGGAAAGCAAATGTCATCTTGCTTACGTGATACCATTTTTCCAGTATCCTATATATTCCATAAAACATCGGCCTGTCTCCCAAGGCTGCTTTCTGTTTTCTTAACTAATCAGTTACCTAACACAGTAAACGTACCCTGCTAGCTCTTTTGAAGGAGAGAAGACGGTGTGAAGAGAGCGGCCCTCTGGTGCGCCGTGGGTACAAGAAAGCGTACGTGCGTATTTGGCACTTAAAAGCTCAGTCTGTAGTTTTGAGAAGAAAAGGGCAGAGTACTCGGCACTTTCTGAATATTTAAGAAGTTCGTATTATTTTTAGCTTTCTCATTTCTTGCGTGTTCCTCACTTTTATTTTGTATCGCGTGTTTGGGTCTTGGCAGATTGACAGCTCTGGTTATGGCAGCCCTTGTGCCCTCGGCGCTGCTCTGGGAGAAGGGGGGAACAAGCTGCCAGAATTTACCTGAGGTTTCAAGCTGTTTGTGAGGTGTCGTGGCTTCTCTTTTCATGAATTCAAGCCCAAGAAGGACAGCTCTCCTTAGGGTCGTTCGGCAGTCCTCGCTGGAAAAGTTTTATTAGCAAGAAGCTTTGTTTTATGCCGCTCCTACCTGGCTCTGCTCTGGTGCTGCGAAAAGGGAAATGGGTACATTGGAAACGGATATCCACAGGGAATTTTGTAGAAGATACAAGAAATCCCTACCAAGGAGCTGAGCAGCTTTGGTGGTGGTCGCGCCATGCCAGGGCTGTGTGTAAGGCTGTTGCCCACCACTGAAATGCAGAATTTGACAAGCTCTCCTTTTCTTGCAGGGAGCAAAATGCATTTTGTTTGTATTTGTGTAGCATATTTACTAGACAAAGGTGTGTAGTCTTAATTAGAAAAAGCAAACCCCCAAATTTGGGAGTTTTGCTTCTCTTCTGAAGCAGGTTTTCTTTTGGGCAGGTTTTCTTCTGAAGCGTGTCTTTAACCAACATTGTAGTAGAACATTGAAATGGCTTTCAAGCCTAATGCGTTGGTGTGCTGAAAGGGTTAAGTAACATCTACAGTGTCTTGAGGTTTAAAAGTGTTTATGCAAATGTTTTTAAAAAGGTCCTGTCATAAACAGTTCTGTAGGTAACTTTTTATTTACTAACATCTCCTCCGGTCACAGACAAGCTATTGCTTTTGAAGTTGATCAAACCAGGCCGATTTACACCGGTAGAGAATCATTCCCTAAAATAATTAACCGATCACATCACGATACAGCGTCAGGGGTGGATGTCTGCAGCTGCTGTAATCCTAGCAGACCCCTGACACATGAAGAATAATCAAACTGGACGTATTTTTGAAACTGTCATACCTTAGAAGAAATAAAATCAAGAAATTTAACTAGAACACAGCTTAGTTGTTGCAGACTGAAGTCAGCGTGTGCCCCGGAGCAAATTCCTGCTGGTCCCAGAGATGTCTCGGAGGCTGCGCTCGGAGGGAGCGGGGTGAGCTGCAGGCTGCCTAATCCGTACTTTGCTCTTTGTCCTCTTGGGAATGTGTGTTTCTCCCAACCCATAGTTGAAGGGGGAAGACCTGGCTGACCCTGCTTGAGCGGGGGAGTTGGACTAGGTGATCTCCCGAGCTCCCCGTCCAACCTCGGTGTTTCTGTCAGTCTGCTTTCCCTTCCTCCCGCTGCGGACTCGGGATGTTTTCGCTTGCTCGCTGGGCGCAGCGGCAGAGGCTGCTTTCGTTAAGAGCTGAGACGCAGCAGACTGAGGGTTTTTCTCCCTTTTCCACCTTTCCGTCCATGCCTGGTGCAGCGTGGCCCCTTTGCAAGTGGGTGCTCGGGGCTCTGGCACAGTGCAAATGCTTTATTTCTGGGATGTTGACAGAGAGAAGGGGATGGTCTTGCAAGGATCGCAGCAGGATTTTGCATTGTGCCAGTGGTTTCATCAGTTGCTTGAGCCTGAAATCGGAGTTTATGAAGTTGCTCGGCATTAGCAGCGTGTCCTGCACATCGCAGCTACGATAGTGAGTGGAGTCTGTTCCAAAAGAGGCTCCTTTGGTAGGAAGGATGTGTCGCAGGATGCTGCTGGGATAAGATGGTGTTTCAGTGTGATGTTAATCGCCATTTTCTCTTGAGTTTTGCTTAATGTCACTCCACGGGCCAAATTAATCCGTAGTGCCTCTCCACTGCCTTAAATTTGGCCCGAAATACAGAACCGTTCACTCACTCATGCTGGCTGTGCTCGGCCCCTCTGAGTCAAGCCAGGGCTGAATTAACCCAACCCAAAGTGGGATTGTTCTGGATCAAATTTTTCTGTATTGCATTTTCTATGACTAAACTTTTTATTGCCTCTGCCTCCCTGGGGTGGCAGCTTTTTGCGATGACAATTTGTGAACGGCATGTTCTGATTCCCGGAAAATGCTTCGCTTCCTAGGCATGAAATCCACTTCCCTGTGTTTGGACATGGGCTTCAAAAGCGTCGGTCTCAACTGGGAGCTACTGCTTGTTCTTCAAGTGACTTCTGAAACGCTTTGGGCTTTGGCAGGGGGAAGGGGAGTTGGGGGAGCCCGTGTGCACCTCAGCCTGGCTGAGCTGGGGCTTTTCCCACTTTTCTTTCTTCATTTTCCATCTGCTACCCATAACAGGCCTTTTCCAGCCTGTTCCTGGTACCAGCTCCCAGAGCGAAGGACATGCCAGGCTGTTTCAAAAGATGTACTGCAAAAGGAGCATGAAGATGATCTTGTGTGCCTGAAAACTTGGGGTTTTTTGCAACTGTACCCAGTTGGTCTAAATAACAGATAGCGTCTCGCCCCATGAGCTTTGCCTCGCTGATAAAAACATCTGTGGTTATGAAATGTTCCTGGGAATTGAGGAGGACTCATGGAAATATCTCGGTTGACCCCTCTCCAGCGCAGGCAGGCGCTGATCACAAGTTAACCACCCAGCAGGCAGCAGGAGCTGCTTCTTCATGCTCTGACCCACAAAAATAAAGCCTTACATTTAAATCTGAGTGACAACTATTGTCCTTTTAGGATGACACAGTGACCAGGCAGGCACTAATACTCAGCTCCTGCGGTTCCCGGAGGTCAGTTCTTTGTTCTTAGAGATTTATTTCCATTCCCACAGATGAGCAGCGTGGAACAGCGCAGGGTCGCGAGGTGCAGGTGGGGAGGGGATTGCATCGCGGGGTCGGCGTTTGCCACCTCGAGAGCTTTCCGTTGGGTCTCCACCACCACCCGATCAGCAAAAGGAGAGGAGATTTAGCGTAGTGCCTTCGGAGCTGGACTCGGTCAGCAAATGCCAGCTCTGCTACAGGCCTGTGATCTCGGGGAAGTTGTTTCTCTTCTCTCTGCCTTGATTTCTTCTTTGACCAAAGGCCATTATTTTTGACCCCAAAGCTCTCGGGACCCCGAGGGGAGCGATCGGCTGGGCTTGCAGCGAGCCTGACGCCAGGAGCGCTGCCCAAGAGCTTTTTAACGTTTTTGTGCATCCTGACGGATAACGGAGAAAAGCTTTTTGTACTAACAACTAGCTCATGAGGAGGCTGCAGCCCTCGGCTTTCCCCACACTTTGAGACCAGCGTGTGGGTGTCCACGGGGCGGCCGCACCCGCAGCGGTGCTGCTGTGACCGTGGTCCCGTCCTTCTGGGCACACGGGTGTCCGTTCTGCTCGTGGGCTCCGCTCCCAGCTGGGGCTGTCCCCTTCCCGCGGCAGTCCCGACGCGACCACGTACTCGGATATCTGCGGTGAACGCCTGGAGGTCGTTCGTTACAGGGAGTCGAGTTAGGAATTTCATCGGGCGAGGAGTTGCCAGACATCACAGCCTTGCGCCCCTGGGAATTACCCCACCACGAAGGCATGTCCTGCGCACGCTGCACATCGTTCCCATCGCTTGTAGCAGAGGTAACGGGGAGCTGAACTGTGTGATGAAATGACTTTCTAATGAAAACACCTCTGCTCTTGAACTGGGCACAAGATCAAGTCTGAGGATGGGGCTGAGCCATGAAGCCGAAGGAAAACGTTCCCTTGTAGGTGGGCTGCCAAGTGCTGGCGTGTCGGCATCGTGGGGCTGGTGGCCGTGTCCCCTTCAGCAGGGGAAAGTCACGCTTTCCCGAGAAGCAGTTCATTTAATTTATTAAATGGCAATCAGAGGGTCATGTTTATGCAGGAAACCTAAATTACGCAGGTTCCTCTTGCGCTTAAAATGCGATTGTGGGAGCAGATCCTGAGCTGGCGTACGTGGACGTTGCTCTCCTGATTTCAAGTGGCATGACAGCAACATGTGCAGGAGCATCCCGTGACTCAAGGAAAATGGGGAGAGGGCGGCACTTGGTGTCATCCCAGCGAGAGAGTTTGCAAAGGGTGACTCGGGGACACCAAAACCAGCCTTTCCGCATCAGTGAGGTGTTGGTAGGGAAGACCCAATTTGTGTCCCAAAGTGACCGCAGTGGTAGAGCTGATGGTGGGGACATGGGCAGGGAGCAGGCAGCTGGCAAGCCACCAAAAGCTGAATGAGCAGTGAGTACCAAAATGAGCATCATATCTCTTCCTTGCCTGGGAGAGCGATGTCTTCATCCGGGCGGTGAGATCCTGCCCTGAGGACACCGGTTCCTCACCACCAGCTTGATAACCCAACGTTCCCAATGCCGTACTGAGATCAGGGATTGGGATCCCTGTTCCTGAGTGAGATCCTGTAAAAGGGGAAGGGGTTTGGAGCAAGGCAGGCAGGGAATTGGTTCTCCTTGGGCTGTTAAAACTCTTTAAAATATTTCAACAGCAGCTTGGATCCATCCAACTCCCCCTCACCCCTCGACAAGCCCAGGGAATTCTCTAAAGAATCTAAAGTACCCTTTAAAACCACAAGTGATATTTTATAACCTTCCCGGAGAGAGGACGGTCACGTTAGCCCCCTTTCCAAAGGGCTGCTATGGAGGCCGAGTTTGGGATCCAGCCAGCATCCTGGAGGGAGTTGATGGCAGCGTTGTTTAGGTTGGAGCTGCCCAAGACGTTGACAGAGAAAATATTTTCTGTTCCCACAGAAAAAAAATCCTGCTGCAAAGTTTTTATTGAGCAAAAAGAAATGCTTGTGCTGAAAAAATCAGAGCTGCAGCCAAAGCACAACTAAAATGCAGCAAGCACTTAGGAAACATTTAAGCCCCACGAACTTTTGCTTGCCACGAGCAAGAGTCACCCTGAACATGTTGCTTAAATTGATTTCCCTCTGTATTAAGGATCTTTATTTTATTAACTTCAGTGTTTATAAAAGCAACCAGCAAAGGTAGCTTAGATGCTGTTAAACTTTAAAGATAATTAAAATAAAGCTGGCCTGACAACCAGCCAAAGAGGGCGAGAGAACATCTGAAAAGAGATGGGAAAGCCAAAAAATCATTGGGAAGGACTCGATGCAAATAGCGAAACTGGGAAGGGAGCTGCAGGGAGGGCTCGGGGATGCTGCAGACATCTGAGTGCCCGATGGGAGCTGTGGCTGCACTGGCTGGTACACGGGGGATTAAAAAGCATCCTCCGAACGGCTCTCGCCAGCGTCTGTGCTGCATCCAGCCTGGGGAGGCAGATGGGTGACGCTGCACGGGAGCACCCAGCCGGTGCCGGAGGTGGCTGGCGAGGCAGTGCCTGGGTGCAGGAGGGTGGCAGTGGTGGCACCGGTGCCTTCGGTCACCTCGGATGAGCTTCGGCACCGAGTGCGAGGGCTCGCCGTGCCGCTGGGGTTTAAAGCCCTTGTTTGTGAATCCCGCCGCTTGTCCTCCTTCTAATGGGCAGCTTCACTGCCCGTTAGTGTAATTAGTGCTTGGTCCCGCTCGGTGCCCTGCTGAGCTGCGAGAGAGAAGCTGGTGGGAATCACCCAACCTTTTTCTTTTATGGGGCCAGGCAGAGAGGTCGTTGTTCATTTTAAGAAAATTAAAAAAGGGGGGGGGGGGGAGAGAGAAGAAAAAAAAAACACCAAACCCAGCTGTTTTCTTGAAAAGCCCTCTACCTCTCACCCCAAAAAATCATGGATGCCCTATCACTTCCCAGCCAGATGTGGCTGCAGGGTGGTGATGCCTAATGTGAGCCAGGGCAGCGCTGGGGCCGTGGAGTGGGGCTTTAACCTGGGATATCAGCACAGGGGGGACAGGGATAAGCTTAAACCATCCGTCCCAGCTGGAAACGAGTAACCAGGTGTCTTTGCTGCTGCTCTCGTCGGCGCTGGCCTGCTGCAGCACATCGGGGACCTGGTATATTTGTGTTTCTGTAACAGGGCGATTCCTCCTTCTGGGTTTGCTTTTTATGCACTGCCTGGCTTTTTCCTCTTAAAAGATACGGAATTAAAATACACGTTGGCTGCTGCTCCTGGAGCTCGGGGCATTTTTGCAGGTCCTCTGGAGCGTTTGCTCTGCCGTGCTCTCGCAGCGGAGGAGCCGGCGGAGGAGCGGTTTCTCGCTGGGCTCTGTCCTGGCCTCAGTCTCTGAACCCTGCAGTGCTTATGTGAAATTAAGAGTAAAGGTTTACCCAGAGATTCGCTAGCCCAGAGGTTTCCATGATGGGGTCGGGGTGCCGGGTGAGGTCAGCCATCCCCTGAGCGGCCGATGCCTCGATGAACCCAACCTGTTCCCCCGGCGATGGGCTGCGGGGTCTGCAAAGCATCGGGGGGGCAGAGAAGGGCACGTTAAACCCAAGATTACCCCCGCTGCCCCGGCTCTGCTCTGGCCAAGGAGAGCTTTTCCCAGCCACAAGCCCTCGGGACTCCTTCAGGATAAACCACCCCCTTTACCCCAAGCGCTCGCCCTTCGCTCCTCAGCACCAAAACTGGCGGCTGCCTCGGGGCGGCTGGGCTCCTCTGTCGCAGGGTGTCGGTTCGGGGAGCAAATCCCTTTTGTTACAGACCAGACGCCGTCAAGAAAAAGGCATCCAAAAATAGAAAGTCTGAGCTGTTGAAATTATCCAGCTCAGTGGTGAGCATGTGGGGGTTGCTCTCCCAGCTCTTCCCATACTTTAGATATGCATATATTTATATATATAGTGAAAGCGAACCCCTGGAGACATTCTAGAGGCTTTAAAAAATGTGCTCTGTTGGACTAGAGATATTTTTGCCAGGTCTAAAAGGACCCTCAAGTTTTTTGCTCCGTGTGCTGCCTCTCAAGGAGGGAGGGTATCAGCCGGGATGAACCCGGGGTCTTTTATCGGCAGCTGTGGTTCAAGCATCTGCTCTTCCACTGGGCTGAAAGGCCTTGTCGCCTGAGTCAAATTGCTATTTTTTTTTTTGTTAACTAGATGCGTTCAGTTATCTGACTGCCCCAGGACAGGACAGCGATACACGGCAACACGTGGTGAGCTCTGAAATGCCGCGGGTGGGCAGAAAGCAGGTGGGGTTTGGGGGAAATGTGCAGGACGAGCACCTTGATGCCTCTGCAAGTGGCATCCCAGTCCTCATCCTGATGCATTGGGCACCTGGTGTCCCTCGTCCCACGGGGAAAGCGGTTGGTGCCACCGCAACGGGACTTGCCTTCCCGGGTGCTTGGCTGAGCCCCGTTCCCCCATCCCAGGCCGGGTCTAGTCCAGCCCCTTCCCAGCCTCACCGGCTGCAGCATGAAATTTCAATCTGCTGCATATCATTTCAAGACACGTTTGGTTTTTTTTTTTATACTCTTCAAATTCATCTGCAAAGGTTTGGTGGTTTGGGGCTTTTTTTCCCCTTTTGTGTTTTTTGTCAATTTTCTTAGAAAACACCGCGGCAAGGCAGCACGAAGGCTTCCTCGGGGTGCAGCGGCCGGGAGGGAAGGAAAAGAAAGCGCCAAAAACACCCACTCAAAACCTAACAGGATCCAACTGCTTCCTCCCAGCAGGTTTGCTCCTGCATCACCCACCAAAACCCATAAAACCCCCCAAATGCTGCTGCTCTCAGCTGCCCACACCGCAGCATCCCTGAACGGGCCGGGGGTGGAAACGGGTTGCTTCAGGCCAATTTAAACATTTTCCCTTTTCCTGTGCGACGTCCTGCCCCCAGGCGTGGGTTCAGCGGGAAGTTGCCTCTTTCCCAGTCCTGTGGGGCTGCTCCGAGTGGGACGGGACCCCCCTGCCCGTGTGTCACCGCTTCGGGCAAGACCCCAGAGGCTGAAGCAACTGGAGAAGGTGTCTTGAATGCCACGGGTGTCACTCTGGGAATTGGCCCTAAAATGCTCCTCGTGCTCCAAAAAGCTGGAGGGCATCCATGCGTAACTCATCCCTGCACAGCACTGGGGTTGCCCCATCCGTGCCAAGTGCCCGCAGCGGGATCGTTGCTGTCCCAGCTTGGAAACCACTAGGTTTGGTGGGATGAGATGGGATGCTGCTGGAGCCCCGGTCCCGCAGCCGTGTGTTGGGGAAGAAATGCCCGGGGCAAGGACCGCAGCTGGCATCAGCCCCGTGCGGGGCAGGTTTTGCACTAACTCTGCCTTCTGTCCCAGGTCACTTCACCGCCCGCAGCATCTCGCTGGGTTCCATCGGGGCAACGGAGAGCGAGGTCCGACCACGGGCTCCAGCTCATCTCTAGTGCCCAAAAACCGAGAAAGCCTGCGATTCACCCCAAAAACCTATGACTGACTTTACAAACGCTGCTTCTTCATGCTTAAACCTCCAAATGTTGCTTCTTCCTCTTTGGACTCTGGGTTTTGAGCTTTTTGCAGCCTTTTTCCCAGCTGTTCTGCAGCTCCGGGAGCTGGAACCTTCCCTCCAGTGCCAGCGGAGCTGGTTGGATCAGGCCAGGAGCAGAGGCTCCGAGGAAAACCATCAATACTGGGAGAGTGGGGATGAAGCAGGGAGCTGGCGGGAGAGGAGGGAGAGACGGAGGGAGGCTGGGGATTCTGCGTTTTTTGCCGGGGCCTCAGCAGAGCTCAATAGTTAATCATTAAAATATGCTTATACGTAACTAATCTCTGCAGGACAATGAACTGAGAAATTATTTAACGCAATTTAAATGGGTCATAGTAGTCACTAAAATAAGCGTGCCTCGAGCCAATGGGAGCTATCAGGCTCCTATAAAAGCGGGTGGGGAAGAAATAGCAGCTGGTGGGAAGAGATCACCAAAGACCCGATGTGTGTCCTCAGCCGCCTCTCGACTTGCAGAGATCCTCCCCATCTGCCTAAAATCAGGCTCCAGCTCCGGGCCGAGCCTTGCTTCAAATATTGGTGATCCCTTCGGCAGTCAGTGGCTGCGGTGGGAAGGTCGGGGTCTGCCCGGAGCTGGCACTTGCTGCCACTCAGCACTGCTGATGGGGACCAGAATCATCTATTTAAGTCTAAAAAGGTGAAATTCAGCAGCGCTGTGAGTTGGGGGTTGCGTATCTCGGGTCGGGGGTGAGCGGGATGCTCTTCCATGAGGTGGGTCAGACACGGGGCAGTGGCTGGGTTTGGTGAAACCCCATTTGGGTTTGCGGTTTTGGAGATGTGACGGTGTTAGCAGCGTTATCACGGAGTTATCCTACGGGCACACGCAGCACTGAGCGGGCGCTGCTGCCGGGGTTTTGCAGCAGCTCTATAAGGGGGGGGAATGAATGGAAATGGATTTTAGTGGACTTTGATTAGCCTGTGAGAGGGATTACAGCAGCTGGGCGGTTTGTGAGCAGACCCCGATGGCTGTCTTAAGTCGTGTCCTCCTGCAAGCTCGGCACTTGGTTCCCAGCCTTCCCACCGCCGTGTTTCGGCTTTATCTCTGCTATCATTTGCAGCCCCGTGGGAGCGATGCACTGGGCACCGCCGGTGAGCGCGGCTGAGACCCTTCAGCGTAGCACTGACCGTGGCTGGGGTGAGAATGTATCTGCCGGAGGGAGAAGTGACGCTGAGCTTTCTGCCAGCCTTGTTGTCTGCCTTAAAATACCCCAAAGAGATGTTAAGTGCAGTTATTTGTAGCTCCACGGTACAGACGTTTACTGCTGCGCGATGCACGCCGCTGCCCTTTCTGCCAGTCCTTAGATAAGCAGTAAATCCCAACATCTCCAGATATCGGTTTCATCCTGCTACTTGGTTTTTCTCCAGTCTTTTAGTTTAATAGTATTTCATTTGTCTCTTTTTGTGACTTTTCTGTCTTTTGTCCAATTTTAAGCCATATACAGTTGATTTATACCAAACCCCACATGACACGGAATCAGCTTTCGGCTCCATTTTCCCTGCTTGCAAATGAGCAAATGGGTGCAAGGACTTTCGGAGGTAATTGTCGCTGCACCGGCCAGCTGCTCTCTGACCCAGAAAAGAAAGAGCACAGCCTGTTTCCTGTTAAATTTTGCTGGTCGCATTGATTTACATTGTTTGTCTCGTGTTTTATGGCTTCCAAGCTGATGTTGCATTAAGCTGGCTGGAGTTTAGGCAAGAAATCAAATGCAGACACTGGCAGGCTTCCCCAAATGCATTCATGAGGGTTGATCACATAGTCACATTTTCTTAGTCACTGGGGGAGAAATAGCACTGCCTTGCTTGCGTCCTGGCCGGTTTGCATCGATGATGTGCTGGTAAAAGGCACTTGTCAGACAATTTTGGAAATTCAAATTGTGGGGCAATGCAGGTAGCGGAGGAGCTGAGTCCCCCTGTGCCATGGGTGGGCACTCCTCCAGCCGCCGGAGCGGTGGCTTGGTGGCCGTAGGGCATCTCCTGTCTTTATCTTGACCCATGAGGGGTTTTTTTGCATCTTATATTCTTCCCAGTCCTGTTGGGGAGGGGTGTGAGAGAGCAGCTGGGTGGGCGCCTGGCAGCCAGCCAAGGGCACTCCACCAAAACCAATGACCGGGGCAGAAATTCTTGTATATAAAAATACGTATGTGTATATAGAATCATAGTATACCTCAAGCTGGAAGGGACCCAAAAGGATCATCGAGTCCAACTCCCTGCTCCTGGCAGGCCTACCTAAAACTAAACCATATGACTAAGCGCATCGTCGAGATGCTCCTTGAAGTCTGACAGGTTTGGTGCCATCGCCACTTCTATCTTCTATCAAGTAACTAGTGATAGGATGAGAGGAAATGGCCTCAAGTTGAGCCAGGGGAGGTTTAGACTGGATATTACAAAAAATTTCTCTGCTGAAAGGGTTGTCAGGCATTGGAACGGGCTGCCCAGGGAAGTGGTGGAGTCACCATCCCTGGAGGTGTTCAAAAAATGTGTAGATGTGGCACTTCAAGACATGGTTTAATGGGCATGGTGGTGTTGGGTTGATGGTTGGACTCGATGATCTTAAAAGCCTTTTCCAACCTAAACGATTCTATGTTTCTATGATTCACTGCAGAGCCTCTTCCGGCGTACGTATGTGCATTATATACGTATATAAATGCATTTTAGGCAAAGCAGGATGAGTTTCTCACGTCCTTGCACAGGGCATGCCACTGGGACTCGGTGCCGATAAATGGGACTGAGTATTGCTGCTGCCGGGGGCGGCGGGGAGGAGAGAGCTGCCTTTCGCCCCAGGCCGGCATGGGGACGACGTTCATATGGGCACGGCCGATTTGAGGTGGCACGTTGCAGATCTGGGTCCCTGATGGTTTGCTACTGTCGTCCTTGCTGGCTCTCAGCGAGTCTGTGCAATGGGCTGTGGATGTGTCCACAAAAAAACCCCCAAACAACTAACAACCTACCCCAAACCAACTGCTTTCCATCCGTCTTGGGTTAGTCAGAGGCTGTCTGCAGAGCAAGGCAGGGATTTCTGCCCAAAGGAACCCCAAGTATTTGGAATCAAAAGCTCTGATCTAAGGGCGAAAGCTTCTTGCTGGCCACACGAGTGAAGAGAGTTTCTTATTTCGTTTTACAAGCGTCAGCAGCATGTTGGCTGGGGAGTTTCTGGCAGAGGAAGTCTCGTTTTTTCTTTAGGAAAGAAAGAAATAGAATATTCCTGTAGAATTGAATGCGAAAGACTGCGCAGAAGCTAATATTAGGGAATGCACCTACAGAATTCGGCAGGTTTCTGTGGCTATAGGTCAAACGGCATTTAGCATTCACTGTAAATCCTCTATTTATGTGCGTGTATTTGGAAATCACGGAGAAGCCCTGCGGGGGGTGTTGGATGCAGGATGGGCTGAGCGAGTTCTGATTTTGCCATTTCTGTTCCCTCTCTCTCCATTGCAGTCTGGAAAATTGACGTATCGATGGCTCGTCTCTTTTATTGATTCAGAAGTACTATTGCAGGAAGATGGGTTCATTATTTGCCTCTGGTGGTGCAATTTTGGTTTTAGGAAGAAAAAAAAAAAGAGATGGTTTCTTTTTGTGCCTCAGGTTTTTCGCATAAAGGGGCAGAGCTTCAGTAGATGATGTCTTTCGTGCATTTTATTCTTCTCTGCACTGCATTTTTAATTTAACATCTGTTTTATAGTTGAGGGGGATATTATCCGGTGGTTAGAGCCGGGAGAAAGGAGGTCTGGATTTTGTAGCTTGTCTACAGTGAATTCATAGTTTCATAGAGGCCATTTTTGGTGGGTGCAGATTTCAGCCGTCTTCACACCCTCAGGTTCTCTCCGCCCTAGGTCTCACCTCTCCCATCACCTCTCTAACAAAGGTCCCTCCTCTATTTTCAATTTAGGCTGTTTCCCTCCCTGTAGCAAACCCAGCAGCATCTCAGCGAGCCCAGAGAAAGCATTAAATGCCGCGTTCCCGTTTCGAAAGGCCGCCGTAAAAATAAATGATTGATGGAAAGCAAACAAGAAGAGGGAGCTCTGCAGAAGGTACCGCTCCTCCCTCCCCTGTTTACTGTTCTCCCAGACTTTGGCCCCGGGGCTCAGGCTTCACCCGTTTCACGACGTGCCTCGCTCAAGACCTGATGATACGGCCCTGGGAATAAAAAATGGGTCTAAACCAGGGTTTTTCAAGCAACATCCTGGGCTGAGCCGTTCAGCCACTGCAAACAGGGAAAACCACTGCCAGGGTAGGGCGCTGGATCCAGCAAATGAGCCTGTCCCCCAAAACAGTGGGATTTTCTTTATTTTCTTTTTAGGGCATTGCATTACCCTCCTCCTCTCCCCCCGGGAAGGTGCCAAACTCCAATCCCTGAACCGATGCTTGCTGGTGATGAGCCTGAGAGCAGGGGGGCTACGGGGCAGCCCCCGTGGAGGGAGAATTAGGGTTTAACTCAGTTTCTTTTAGCTGACAAGTCAAGCTCGACCATAAAGGAGGCAGGGGATGATGAAAATGCCGCAAGTCTGGAACAAGAAACCATGGTGGGGATGGGATTTAAATTCTGTCTTGTCTCATCTTTAATAGTGTGAATTTTAACACCACTTGTAAGAAACTCAGGGAAAAGGGCTGCACCACGCATGATTTCATTAGCAGCGTTAACGGTGTTCCTTCAGAGCTCTATGTAATTTTAAAATTGTTCACACTTCTATAGCTCCTTGCAAGCTGGCCACCTAACGAAGGGACGAGTGACGGACCCGCTGGGCACTCATTGTACAGTCACTGCTTTCAAAACGCCCGCGCCTTGCACGTGATAGAGATGCCAACGTATTTAGACAACGGGCTATTTTTATTTTCAGAACTGCTGTGGTTGCAAGAGCCAAGTCCTGCAAGACCAGCCAAACTGGCCGTCTTGCTCCGGAGAAACTCAACGCACGGACCGTAGCCAACTGCCCGGGCACGGTGCGTGTGGCCGAGAGGATTTCGGTGATGTCTCACTGCCACCATTGCAGCCAGAGGGTTTGAAAGCCTTTGATCGGATGCAAGCAGAGCTCTGCTTCTTTGGCAGTGGGGTTTTTTTTGTGGTTTGTTTTTTTTTTTTAGACGCTGGGGTTCGTGAGCTGCTCTTTCACCTCCTTGCGTTGTTTTCCAGACACAGATGAGATTATTTCTTGTATCACCGGCATTATAAATAAGCTAATGGATATTTAGCTCATTAAGTGGCGACCACACGTGCTATTGCTTTACAAACTCAGGACTTAATCCTGCAAACCGCCGGGCACTTTCAGCCATTTAAACTTCACGGGACAAGTCCCACAAGAAATTGCTTATCCCTCTTCTGCTAAGGGTTGGCGTGCTGCCGCCGGCGCTTTCCCAGGCAGACGCCCGCGGATGTGATGAACGAACGTGCTGAGGACGGGCTGTGTGGGTGCAAGGGAGCTCTGAGGAACATCGCTCCTCGCCGTCGGAGGAAAGCCCGGTGCTTTGCTCCCTGCCTCCGTGACCAGCCGTGCGGGGCAGCTCGGCCAAAGCAGCCGAGCGCATCGCACATCACTCGAAGCAAACACCTTCAGCAGCGTGGTAGTGGTCAGAGGAGATTTTACAAGAGCCCCAGCTTAGCCAATCTCCACGATATCGGATTTTTTTAATTTTTTTTTTTTTTTTTTTTTTTTTTTAGGGAAACCTAAAGAAGGGGAAGGAATTAGGCAATGGCTTGTTCTCGGATGTTCCCGTGCTGGAGTCAAGCGTTCCGCCTGCACACGTCCGTCGTGCCACATAGGCAGCTGTCTGCAAGCCAAGAACACAGGAAGATGGCTATAAATGTAAAAGAGGAGAGTATTCACTCCTGCACTGTGACTGGAAAAACAGCTACTTCTATATTTATTGGATGGCTAGAACTGCCTACCGGCTGGAAAAACCCAAGGACTCTGCACCTCCAGAGGCTCCTACAGCTGGGGAAAAAATCTCCCTGGGAAAGAAATACATCTGATGCCTAAAACGCCTTGCCTGCGAGAACAGGGATGAGGACTGCACGGAGATATTCCTAGCCCCATAATTATTTCTCCAGGCACGTGGCAAGATCAGTTCTCAGCTGTCACATTTATAAAGCAGCAGACACAAGATCAGACAGAGACGGGGGAATATGGAGCTATTTATCACAAAGAGCTGCTTTATGGGGTTGGAGCAGAAACCGCCTCGTTCCTCTCTGAGCCGCAAGCGGGTTAAGGTCAGGTCGCACCTACCTAAAGAAAAGTCCGTGTTCTCCTGACTTCAGTAATCTCGGTTTAAATCCTCCTGAAACGCTGCTTGCAGCAGAAAAGCCATCCCTGCTCGGCAACGGAGCGCGGCCCTGCTGGGATTGGGGAAATCGGGGGTCAAAGCTGGGGCTGGAGCTGGCGGGGACGTGGGTTTCTTGGGGCTGCGGCACCCGGGTGGTTTGAGCCGGGAGGGTCTGGCTCAGCAGCCGTGCCCAGACCCCCGCTCTGGACCTCCAGCAGCGGTCTGAGCCAGTGCAAAGCGTGTTCGGTGCGTGAGCGGCTCCGACGTGCCACGCTTTGCCCTCCCGCGGGACGTCGGGCAGCGGGGAGCGAGCTGAGCTTTTCTTTTTTTTCAGGCTGATGATACCTTTCCTGGCAGGTAGATGCAGCTGCAATGTGGAATGGGTGAGAGGGGTTTTGCAGAGCAGGATGAGGCCGTGCCCTGCGAGACCTGAGGGGATCGCTGCCTGTGACCCTAGGGCAAAGCTGGAGGTAGAGGAGTGATGCTTTCAGGTTACGCACAAGGATGGTGCTGTGCGGACAGGTTAAGCGGATCCCTGTGCTGGCAGCTGAGACTTTTTGCAGGCAAACACCGAGAATGGCACCTTTCTGGTCCCTCAGTGATTCCCAGGGCTTGGTTTTGCTGGCTTTGGCTGTGAAACACAAATTGTACGGCTATCAAAAATGCCCAGCGGTGCCCCAGCCCAGCGGTGCATGCACCACCTCTGCTCCGGCATCCCCTGGGGAAAACTTTGCACTTCCAAGGGCAAAATTTGCACCGCCAACGTGATCGATACGCCAGGCAGCCAGGCCAGAAAAATAATATCGGTAGCAGAGAAAAGCAATAAAAATGAGCGTGCCTCTGGGAAATGTAGAGAGAGACATTAGCATCCTTCCAAGTTAAACAGCATCCTCGCTGGGTTTGCAGCTGACAGGTTTGCTCTGCTCGTAAGACAGACGGCGTTAAGTGCAAGGCATGATTCTGGGTGCAGAAACATCTATTCAGCACAAACATCTTATTCTCCTGCTGTGAGGGGATGCGGAGGAATGTCATCGACTTTATGTCTTGTGGGGCCTGTTTTTCCCAAACTCAGAGGTTCATGAACACAATCTTCGGATGTTCTCCTCCTCCGGGGATCGTAAGTCTTCCCTGAATGTCCAGGCTGGGTTTTTTTTGGCTCAGACCGCACTTACGGACACCGCTGGGATCCATCTGCGGTGCTGGGTGCCAGCTGCCCCCGTTGCTCCCCATCCCGCCGTGATGTGCAGCCAGGAGGGGGGAATTCCCGTCCCTTCCCCCTGCTTCTGGGGTCTGGAATAACCCTCAGCCCAAGATAAATTTAGGGCATCTCAGAGGCCGGGATGAGGAGAGGGATGCTGCCCCATGGCCCTCCCCTGGCCAAGGCACCCGCCGAGGGCTTGAAGTCTGTGCTGGTTTAACTGCTGGCAGTTTACTTTGGCAGTAAGGTGTTAAGTCCATCGTTTTTGCCGTAGTCAGAGGGCGGTTTGTTCGTACTCATAAAGGCAGAGATAACAGGATTGACTTAAGCAGGTCTTTGACACAGAGCCAACTGAGCACTTAAGTGGGGTTGCTTGAGGGAGGAAGGATGCCCAGCCGCGCTCTGGGCTGCGAGACAGCACAGGCACACGCGGGGCTTGGGATTTCTGAATTACTGCTACCTAAAGGCCCAATGAATTTCCCAGATGCGCAGGATAAGCTGAAATCCATCCGAGTTTCTTTGTGCTTTATCATATCGGTATCCTTCCCCAAACTCCTCTGTTCCCTCAGCTCCTTCTATAATGGATCTATCTATATATAACCTTCTATAACAGAGGTAACGGGGAGATTTGTCAAGGCAGAAGCCAAAGCTGAGCCTCTCACCCCCCTGGTTTCCAAACCCCCTTTAGTGAGCATGGGCATGAAAGCCACAAGCACCAACCCTCCTCTCGGCAAAGGAGAGATCCTCCCCGTGCGAGACAGCCAGCGAAAAGCCGGGTTGTGCAACTGCTGCTCAGGCATTCGAGGAAAAAAGAATAATATTTAACAGTTCTGGCAAGAACATGCCTAAGCCGGCAAGTGCAGCTCTCCTTGCTCTAGGCCAGGGGAATGAGCTGGGCAGAGCCAGGGGGAAATTCTTTGCATTTTTAGGATTGGGAAGGTGGAATTAAGGTAAAATACTCCTGGATGAGGGCCAGGCTATCTGGACTAGCAAGCTTTCTCTTGCTTTTAAACACCACACTGGAATTGAATTCAGGAATACTTTTGGAGCGGAGTTGGTATCAGCAAAAGCATTGTATTGGAATTCCAGGGAAAGGAAAAAAAAAAAAAGACCCAATTTTGTCTCTGAATGTGCCAGACCTCCAGCTAGCAGAGGTCAGGGCAGCGTTGCTGGGGACTTCGCTCGCTTCTGCGCTGGCCCAGCAACTGGTGTGATGTGGTAGGAAAGATGCCGCTCAACGGGCAGGCCTTGGTATGAGCATAAGGCAGGAAAATCCGTCAGTTTGCATTGCCTGAGGCTGCGCGGGACGGTTCCTGGCTCCTCCAGTGTGCCCTGGAGCCCTGATGTGCCCCAGACCTGACCCGTGGAGGGGACAGGGATGCAGCCACCGGTCTCGGTCCCTCCAGGCAACGACGGCCAGCTGGTCTCTGCCATAGCAGTGATTTGGTTTATGTTGTGGCTCACATTTGGAGATAAAGTGGAAAAATGTAGGTTCCTAAATAGCACCAGCTTTCAGGACTCAGGGCTGTTCTTCCCTCCTCCCGCCAGCGGTCCCAGACACGCCGTGTGGCACTGCTAGAACTTAAAGCGTGGGAACAACCGTAAGCGGTGCCACCGCTGAGGGAAAACTGGGAATAAAGCAGGCACAGCCACCAGGACCCGCTTCAGTTTCTCTTGGAGCTCAGCAAACCCTGAGCTGTGGCCCCACAGCACCAGCCCCGCTTCCCCTGCCGCGGGGTTGGAGCTTTGGTCCTGGGCTCATCCTTCATCCCGTGTGTGCGGCTGAGCCCCTGGCAAGGAGGAATTATATCCGAGCTTCAGGGAAGAAACCAGGAACGAGGCAACAAGGAACAGCCAATGCAACTGTCAAATGATGAGCAATTAAAGTGCTATCGCTTCTTGTAGTGTTTATCCATCGGAAACAGCAACTTCACGGCCGAGTTAAGCTCTATCTGTACCGAGACTTTGCATGATGCAATATTTGATGGGTTATTTGATCTGTGGCTCCCGGACGAGCGCTGATTAAAGAAGGGCCCAGCATGGGGCACCCGCTACGTACAGTAGCTCCATCTGCTTTGTACAGCAGCGTGGTGCTTTTCCCCTTTCCCTCAGAGAACGGCATTTTTCCCCCCTGGAGGCACTGTTTGATTGCCACAGATTGGAAGCCTTTAAAAGGGACTATCTGTGTGAGTCACAGTTAAAGCCATAAAAGAAAAACCAATAAAACGATCTGAAAAGTGCTGTTTAATGGATTGAGGCAAACTTACTGGAAACAGGATACAGACCGTTTCATCTTTAAATCGTTAGTTCAAATCCAGCTGCATTTGGGAGCAAATGGCATTTATCCCTCATCAATAGCTGTCAGAGAAAAGAAAATTGAGAGGAATTTTACCACCTGAAAGGAGATGCTGGTTTCTCTACGGTTCCAGCAGCTCCCTGAGCAGGTCTGAAAGCCTTACGGGCGTCAAGTACTCTTGAAACTCAGTCCTTACAGAGCAGAGCTTTTCCCACCATGAAAATACTTGTCACTGTCCTGAGCATAGGTATCCACTCACATGGCTGCCTTCGCTTAATTTTCTTAGCAAATAAAACATGCATGAGCCGTACCGCGTTCACCCCTCTCGATAGCGATGCTTCTCTGTCACCTCGGTGAAGCAGGAGGCAGAAGAAGCGCTCATCCGTATCGGCTCCGCGGGCAGCGCCGGCAGCGAGCGTTGGCTCATCGGTATCGGTGGAAACCGTGTCCTGACAGGCTCGTAAAAGTTTTACGATAAGCGCTTTGCAAGGGCTATGAGACATGAAGTAATGGGCTGTGATTAATTCTTTCATTCTGACAGTACCGCTCAGCTCAGGCACCGTCACTCCGCATCTCGTGAGGCTGGGATGAGGGCAGAGCCCGGCTGGTTATCTCCCCAGCCGTGCAGGATTTGTACCATCTCTCCGGGAGACGGGACAGTGAGGCAGACCTGATTTCAGGCCTTTCAGGATTAAAAGGGGATGTTCTCCCACACAGTGGTTTCCATCCTTTTTATACCAAGGTCTCGCTTGCTGGTTCTGTCTCCCAGCCCTGGTGTCCCTGGCCAGCTGAGCCCTCACCGAGTCCGGTGGCATCGAATCAGCGGTGGCTCTCGTTAGCTGCCAGCCACCATGTCACTCACGCTGCCCCGCTGCAATGACGGCAGGGGGGATGCCGCAGCCGCAGAAGGGTTTGGCGGGCAGAGGGATGAGCAGGGACGAGTGTTGATTACCGGTGCTAATTGCAGAGGTGGCTTTTCCTGGACTGAATTTTGGGCTGGCATCATGTTAAATCCCTTTAGGTGTTTGGGTTTGGGGTTTTTTTTCTCATTTGGCAAGCAACACAAATTTGGGGACTGTCCCATGGGATTGCTCCCTTTGATATGACCCTGCAGCAGCACTGACTTTTCCACAGGGTATTTGTCTGCATATGATGATGGCAGCTGGGCCAGAGCTCCTGTATGTAAAGAAAAAAAATATGTTTTCAGTTTGATTCAGCCTTTTTGTATTATTACTATGTTAATGTTAACAAGTCAAATTCAACCTGCTTTCCCGCTCTTTAAGGATAAAAGCTGTCTTTCTGCACAGAGCCCTGAGAAGGAAGGGGTTAGGCTGGCCTAAGGCCAGTCCTTGTTAGAGGTGAGTTAATCTATAGGTGAGTCTCCTCATATAGCTACACCTCCAGGGGCAAAGTGCTGGTACAAATCATCCTCGCTCCTCGCCTGGCCGCTTCACCCAGCTGCGGGTCAGAGGAGTTGTGCGATGTGCCAGCAGCCTGTTTGGGCTCGAGCTTGTGCTCCAGCCTGACGCTATTCCAGATGTTTCCACAGCTGCACACGTGGTGGGCACATGGCTTGTGCTTCGCCACTGCCGCGAAACAGGTGTGTGACACCAGAGGACACGTGAGCTCTGAACCAGGCGGTACGCCCTGCCTCGCGTCTATTAAAATGTTTAGCTTTTCTCAATTTATCAGACATTGGCAGCGCTGCACTTAAGACCCGTTTGCCCAGGACAAAGGGATGGCGCGTTTTGGATGGTTTCGACCGCACGACCGACCTCTGAAACCCCAAACCAGCGGGCAGCATTCGGGAAAGCGTTTTCTCGTTAAAACATTCCGACAGTTCCAGCCTTTACCTTCCTTGTTCGGCAGCGGCGGCGCGTTGTCGTGGGGCGAGCGGTGACAAACCCCAGCTGTTCCCAGCTATAAACATCTGCCTGGCCCAGCTGTGCAAGCGCTGGTGCACGTGGGCTCCGCCAGGCGCTCACGTGGCGCCGCCGCCCAGCTGCGCGCCCCGCCCGCTCCAGCTGTGCCCTCCAGCTGTTTCCCGCCGCGCCCGCAGGGGTTAACGGCCCCGCCCCTCCCTCCCTCCCTCCCTCCCTCCCTCCCTCCGCTGTCAATCTTCAGCCGCGACCCAACCGCGTCCCGCGACACATCGAGGCCCGCGACCAATCAGGGCGTGGTTGTGATTTCCATGGCAGCCGCAGCCGCGCGGCTGAGGGGAGGTGGCGGCGGCGGCGGCGGCGCAGCCGGTCCCGCTCCCGCTCCCGGTCGCGACCCACTGCGATGGTGCCTGAGGGGAGCCGCCGCGGCGGAGGAGGGGCCTCCCTGCTGCGCGGCTCTAGCCCGGCCCTGGCAGCGGCCGCCGCGGCGCGGGGGGGGCGGCGGCGGCAGCGGCAGCAGCGGCGACGGCGGTAGCGCAGGTGAGGAGCCGCTGCCCGCCGCGCACCTGAGGCGAGAGGCTGCGGCGGGGCGGAGCGGGCCCCGGGCGCCGCCGTTTATCCCCTCCCCGCCCGCGCAGCCCCGCCGGCAGCCGCCGCGCTCCGCCCTGCCCCGCCCGGCGCTGGGGCGGCTCCGGTGCTGCCAGAGCCGTTGCCTTTGTCGGCTGGGGCGGGGGGGGGGGGGGCGGCCGCGGCCTGAGGCGGCGGCGGCGGCGGTCGGTGGTGGTGGTCGGGAGCGGGGCGGCCGCGCCGGTCCCCGCGCCCCTCGGGCACCGCTGACCGGCCGGGGGAGTCGAGCCGGGCCGGGCCGTAGCGTGGCTGGCCGGGGCTGTCGGCTGTGCGGGCATCGGCGCCGGGTCTCGTAGCCGCGGGCGGGAGCGGCCGAGGATGCGCGGCGGGGCCGGCTCGCTGCTTCCCGCCGGTGCCGTGGCGGGGTGCGAGGCGGATCGGAGCCGGGTAAATGAGAAAGTTTTCCGTACGGGCGGGCTGAGTTGGTTAAGGAGGTCCCAGCGCTTCTGCTGTCTTTTGTTCAAGCAGCTGAGATGCGTCGGGGGAGGCTGGCGGCGGGTCCTGCGCCGCTGTAAATCCCCGCGGTGGAGTAGGGGAGGCACGCGGAAATAGTTTTGCAGCGCTGCATTTCTGTCTGCAGCCGCAACGTGTGATAGTCAGGGAACGTGTAAGCTTTTTAGCAATAGTTTTTTAGCAGTAGACCTAGGAGGTCTCCTAGCTGGAAGTGGTGTTGCGGGTGGTATTGCTGGAAGAAGCCGTTTGCATGTGTTATCGTGGACGTGTTGTGCAAATTTGTGTAGGTCTGTATCTTTTTAGTCTTGTTAAGCAGTTTGTTTCTTTCAAGTACTTTATTGTGTAATGGGAGTGCTGAAATCCCTCTTAGGAGGCACAGTACACATAACAGCGCAGGGAACAGTAGCACATCTGCTATTAGTGTGCTACTGACTTTTTCCCCCTCTCTTTTCTTTGGTTTGTTTTTTTTTTTTTTAAACGTAAAGAGCTAGAAGCCTATGTGCATTGCCAATAAAATTAATTTTGTTGAATTGTTCTCCAGCAGCAACTGTAGTACGTAACTGCTGTGTACCCTTGCATAACTGAGAACATGTTGGTAACTCTTTTTTGACCATTAAATATGCAAATCCAAATAATTTGCTGTATGTATTACACGTGTAGGTAAAGCTGAATGTATAGAGGTCTTTGCTTTCATTTGAAGCAGAACATTTTAATTATCTGTACTTTAATTTTAGAAGCCTTAAATGTTGAAAAATGTGAAAGTATTGAATTTTGAGTGCTTTGGTAACCTTGTTAGCTGTTTTGGATCTCGTTTTTTTTTTTCTCTTGCTTGTTAAGAAAGCTTGTAAGTGTTAGTAGATCCAGAGGAAGGACAAATGCTTCTGACTTTTCTTTTTATACACGCACATATATATTCGTGTGTGTTTCTATGTATCTGTCTAGTGAAGGATTATGAAGCAAGTTGGCTTTTTTTCGGGGAGGGGGTTAACTGGTAAAAGGAAAGGTTACAGCTCACTTCATCTTATACTTCTTGATTATATGAAGGAAATGCATAAATATGAGCACAACTTTTTTTATTCCTTGTAATGCGATTGTGCTAGAAATTGTAGAATTACTACATAGTTGTATGCAGTCTTCCCCAATATGGAAACTTCAGATTCAGCAGTGGTCTATGGCTGTGAAGGTTAATTTGGCCTTTACAATTTTTCAGAGCTTTAGATTAAAAGAAAAACCAACAACCAAAAACAAAAACCAAAAAGCGTAGGTTCAAGGGAATGCAAATGTGTGAACAGCATTCCTATAGTTCCTACCGTGGTGTTGTCCCAAAACAGAGTTCTTTACTATAACGGAACGTTGTTTACACATCTGCGTTCTCTTATACTAATTCTGTCCAACTTTGTCCTATCATTCTATTTGTCAAACTGCTCTGCATGAAGGCAGGCCTCACTAGGTCTAGTTGGCTGCCTTTCATCCCAGGTCCTTTCTGCCAGGTGACTTACTGCTTATTTCTTTGTAGAGGTGAATAAAAATTGCTTATTCTATTTTAATCATACTTTCTTACTGTATAACTAATGGGGGAGAAATCTAGAGGAAACAGCTGCAGGGCTTGAAAGGCATGGTGACTTAAAAAGCCAAAGATGGATTTAGTACTTAAGGCTTCTTGATTTTTATTTCTAGTTTTGCTGAGTATTTTGCTTGGGATTTGCTTGCTTGTGCTGTACGTTGACATTCCTCTCTCAGATTCTGTTACGTGACTGGTAGTAATACATGATATCTGGTCTTTGGGGAAATCATTAAGGTGATTGTGCAAATGCCGCTTTGAAGGCATAAAAATGCTTCCCGAATACTTAAATGATTTTTGGAGCAATCTTCTAAGTGAGCCTGTGACGGTTAGGATAGCTTCTTGAAGTGGTATACTGTGAATATTTAAGTCATGTTCCTTGGTGTTGTCCTGTACCATTATCATGTAACTGTTGGCTTTTCTATGCAATCTTCTTTGTGGTGAACAAACACGAATGACCAGAAACAAACCAGTTCATTGAAGGAAAGGTTTTATGGAACTCCTTTCTTTAACTTTCATTTAGGAATGCTGAAAGACTAATGTTGCGTGCAAGGGCTTCCTCCTTGGACTATTTGCCGAGCTTAATATACAACTTCCTCTAAGAAATAGATTGTCTCCAGTTTTCTAAATGTATATTGTTTTGAAGATGATTCTTGAGAATTCACAGTATCTGCTGCCTTTCCAGTATTTATTTTTACAGAGGAAAAGTGAGGGTGCAAGAAGAGGCAAGGAAGATACTGACATGGTTGACATCTGCTTCTTTAAGTCCTAGCAGCATTTTCATTTCTCCTTCTACAGTCAAGAGCAGAGAAGAGACTGACAATGGATAACAACAGTTTAGCGTTTTTTCCCATTCAGCTTAGCTACCTTGCCACTCTAAATGAATTCATCTGCAGATTTGTACCACAAGCTTTGGGTGTAGTAGTCAGACTGTGGTTGTGCATCTGAAGGCATCTCTGAACTGTGAGAATCTTCTCTTTCTGGAGTCTGTATTTTGGAGTCTACTGCTACCCCCCCCCTTTTGTGGGGGGTCATAGCCCCAGAGACTAAGGGTTTGAGTAGACCCCCTAAGTAAGGAAAGAAAATCATAGGAACATGGTAGGAGGACATGAGGATAAACTGTAAAAAGAGTGTGAGCGGAACAACAACTTTGCAATAGTATGAAGTCTAGCGTGCTTCCCCTCACCTCTATCTTGTGCTTGCCTTCCAGCACAGGTGGGAGGGCACAGCGTTTTGAGAAGGATGCCTATGAAGCCTGATGATCTGTTGACACAGAGTTTGAGTATGATCTTTCCACCCAGTGAAGTTCTCCAGAAGCATTGACGTCAAACACTGTGATGAACACTTGGGCAGATGCGGGAACAAGATATACTCCACAAAAATTTAAGCAGTACTACTGTACTTGTTCTTCTTAGAAAGAGATCCACTTATCAGAATCTGAGCCAGAAGCTCAAGAGATGGAAGCAGAGGACAAGTTAATCACTGAAAAATGCTTTATTTATATGTGGGGTTGTTTGGCTTTTGGGGCCTTTTTTTTTTTTTTTTTTTTTGAGATGGGTAACGCCTGTGGTGGTGTCCTGTCAGTTTAGCCTTAAAAAAAGCTGCCTGGTTGAACGTGAGGTGGTCACCACTCTTTCCAGCCTCCGAAGTGAAAGTCTGAGCTCTAGAGCTTACAAGGATTGCTTATTACTGGGTGGTAATGGATCATCTTTGTTCCCCTGGCAGGGAATGCTTTAAACAACAACAAAACCCAAACTGTTCTAACATAAAATATGAATTAATGACTTGCCTCTTGACTAAGCTAAAAATCTTCAACGTTTTTTGGATGAACTTCAGGAAAAAGGTCTTGACCTGCTGTATGTAGGGGGAGGGAAGGAGGGAGAGAGAATTAGTGTGCACAGAAGACAGAAACAAAGCAGTCATTTTTGCTTTGCTAACATCATCTTGTGGCTGACTCGTAGGCCTGACTTTTGTTGGAATAAAATTCAGTTACACATGCTTCTGCTTAGCTGCACTTTCTCATACTGAAACTTGTAGATCCTAACTCTTTGGGTGTTTTTTTTAAGTTACACTTGAATTCTTCTAGGAATTTGTTTTACTCTGTCATTTGAAACTATTTCTGCTAAAGGCCTTCTCTGCCGTTGTAGTCATCTTCAACTTCCTTACCTTATGACTGTTGTGTGTGAGGTAGTTTTGGGTTTTTTTGGGTGGTGGTTTTCTTAGGGGTTTTTTTGCTTATTTATTTTGGGGTATTTTTATTAAGAGTTGTCTGTGCTTTTAGGTACAGTGGCACTTTGCTCAGGTCATAGTGCATAAAAATGCTACAATTTTTCAAAGCTCTACTTAAATTCTGACAAGGGATTGCTTATTGCCTTGCTGTGATTTTTAAATGCTGTCAATTTAATTACTGTTAACAACAAGAACATTAATGACTTGCAATAATTCTTCAGGTTGACAGATGTGATCCAGAATGCTTATTCATCTAGAGGAGGGAGAAGGTGGGGCTTATTTGCAAGCGGCTAGAAGGGCAGTGACTTCCATACGTCATGCTTGTCCCAAATTGCTTTATATGTAACTTCAGGCACAGAAGGGAGTTTGCTGGCTTGTAGATTACATCAGTTTGCTGAGAGGTGTGGTTTCTGACTGCTCCTCCGTTGGCTTCCTGACATACAAAGTCCTGGTCTTGCCACAGTTTCTGGCAGTTGCACGCTCCAGGTATTGCTTCTAGGCAAAAAACCAGCTAGTAAAAGAGAGCTTAATAGCTTAATACTAGCTCTTTATGGTCTTGCAGCCTTTGGCATCTTTGAACTTACCAAAAAAAGTTACTGCATCAAATGAAAGTATTTGTGTTTGATTGGTGTTGTGGTTTTTTGTCACTTGGATGGGTTTTTGGTTTTGTAGGTGAGTGGTCAATACTTAGAGCAGTTTATGAAACCTACTCGCAGACTGCAACGTTTATTTGCATTCACAGCTGGCTTTGTACTGAGAGTGAGTCATCATTCTGCTTTACCCAACCTGTGAATTGAGGATTTCAGCCTTCAGCCAACAGGCTTTCCTCCGATACTGCTTGTTCTTCAGCTTGGTTCTGAAAACTGGTGCTGTTTTTTGTTGTTGTTATGTTGGGGTTTTTTTAAGTGATATTCTAATATAAATTATCAGAGTAAAACAGTTGTTGCACTTGGTCTTGATATGTTTTTCTCTAGCAATCAGCTACCTAACTTTCTGCATTTGGGGCATGTTAGTGTCTTTAAGGAGTAGCTTTTAATTCAGAAATGAAGATTTTTTTTGTGGAGGGTTTGTTTTCTTCTTTTTTTTTTTTAAGGAAATGAATCTGTGGAATTGACTCAAACTGAATAATATTAGGAATTGTATGAAGTGTAAATATTTGCAGGTTTTGTGTGGTCTGTGGCAAAATACTGTTTCTGTTGTGTTAACTCTTCTATCAAATGAGTACTGACTTTTAACTAAGTCTTTACTGTATCTAAAGCATTTAAAGGGATTCTCTGTAATGTTTGCTAGTTTTAAGCAGAACAGTTTCCCCTTTCCTAATTGAAAGTTAGGTCTGCATGCTGAATCTGTTCAGGAGAGAGACTTTCTGATTTTTGGTGCTATGGAAGTATCGAACTGCATCAGGTTTTTTTTTCCTCTCTTCTTTCTTAAGCACTGTTCAGATGACCTCCACTTAAATTTCTGGGACTTTTTTTTGTTTCTTTTAATGTCTAAGGTACAGTTAAAGCCAGCTCTTCAGCAGAGAGAGGTATGTAAGTAGAATGAAACTTGTTAGAGAGGATGAATTTCTTGTAAGAGTGGTGTTCTGGCAAGAGAGTGTGGGAGAGCTCTTCGCCATTTCATATGAAAAGAAGTGAATTAATCCTCAGGTTATGTTTCTAGTTTAATTTTGGTAACAAAGACTAAAAGCTGAACTTGAAGTGTAGTATTGTGACAACTATTGATTGGAATAAGCTTTGTTAGTGTGAAGGGGCAAGACATGTCTCCCACAGCTCAGCGACTGGCTCTTAGATGCACTGCAAGAGAAAAATACTGCTGTGATAGATGCCTGCATAAGGAATTCCCTTCCTCCCTTCTATTGCTCCCGTGCTGCTATGGTGCTAAGTGAGAATTGTCCTCTGCCTGTCTGCTCCTGTCTGGTTACACAGCCTCATTAAAAAAACAGGGACTGCAAAATGCAAGGCACTTGACCGCTAAGAGTTGCGGCAGAATCTGCAAGGCAGCCTGCAGCAAGGCCAGCGGTCTGCTGAGGGACAGGTCTGGAGAGTCTTGCTCCAATGGTGACTTGAGAATTTCCAAGTTAATGACTGGGTTTGCGTGGAAAAAAAGGTTAAGTGGATAATGTTCTGGAGAGGGTAGAGACTAGGCATAAGCATGTTCTTCATTCAGGGATGTGCTGTCCTTTGCTGACAGAGATGGAAGAGCTTTGAGGAAGCCAGTCATTTAAAATGTTGGCAGTACCTCAGCACTTGGAGCTCCTCACAATTAAAAGCATCTGTGACTCATACTGTTCACTGAGTTATTTCAGCCCTGAAAAGCAAGCTCTTATTTAAAATTTCAATTAGAGTACTAATTTCATTTGAATTTTAAGAGGAAGAGTCAGTTTTCAGCCTACCTTATCTGAAAATCCAGAGCTGTTGAACTACAGAATACAGGTAAAACAACTGTCTATGCATTAACTGTCACGAACGGAAGAGATAAAGATACAGGGTACAGGTTGGCATGAACAGATCAAGTCATCTGGGCAGCAGAGGAGCAGATTTGTCTAAGCCAGTGTTGGATATAACCCACTGGTATTCACTGTAAGACATGGCATATTCTTAGTCTTCTAAGTGTCTATGTTGGAATTCAGCAGACAGATTTTAAAATCTTTTGGTTCTACCTAAAAGTTCTGTTCAGACTCACATGCATGTCCAGAAATCATCTAATATAGTCTTTTTCTTTTCATCTGTAAAAATGAAAATTACTTTTAAATGATACAATTTTAAGAATCCTAAATAAAAAAAAATTAATGAAAAACCTTGTTTTTCTTTTGTGTATCTTGGGGTTTCAGACTTAATCTCCTCTCATTAGAGCTTGGAGAAATAACTTAAAATTTAGGAAAGGGGGATATACAAAACATTTAGTAATAGATGTGTTAGCTGTGCAAACCCTTAATTCTAATACATGTCTACCTTTATTTTCAAATACCGAGTTATACTATCATTGTAGAAAATAGTACCATACGTATTTGGGGAGAAAAAAAAAAGGAGAAGAGTTGTGGCTTTTGGTGTGGTAAGATTCACTTTACTGAAAAATATTGAAAAATTGTTCTGTCACAGAATAATCATCACTGCTTAAATTGTAGGTTAGAAAGCAGAATGAAAGCCATGTTATTGATACCTCACAAAACAGATGACTGGTTGTCCTTCATTTGCTTCTTTTCCTTTTTTTGTAATAGTTGTAAGGGTTTAAAATGGACTGATTAATTTAAATGTGATATTATAGAACCAGAAGGAATATTATAATATGACAGAAGTTAATATTTTTTACAGTATATTCTTCTATTCCTGCTATAAATATGACATTACTGGAATCATAAACTTCATTAATGTGGGCTGCCATGACGCTTTGTAAAGCGTAATTGTCTTACTGTTATTGTCAGTTGACTTTTGATTTGCTACAGGGGTTCTTGCCTTAAACCTTTCTGTGTAGTAACCATATATTCAAATTCTTAGCTCTGAAGTGTTACGTTTTATCTTGGAGGGAGAAGACTCTTGCTGTCATACCAGCAAAAATAGAGTTATCTAGACGAAGCAGAAGAGACTAAAAGAAAGAGCAAGCTTACCAACACTGCTTAAAAGGAATCCAGACTTTCTTATTTGAAGGTAGAATGCAGCATATACTTTATTCTGGCAGTGCGTTATTACATGACTTAAAATTATGCAAGGCTTTAACTCTTCCCGCCCCACCTCCCCCCAGGCCTGTGGGGTGCTGATTGAGAACAGGATCTATTTTTCTTTCTTCCTAACTACTCAATTTTTCAGTGTTTCAGCTAACATTTCTCTGGAGCTCAAAACGCTGCATAAAACGTGGGGGGAGGGTTGGTGGGGTTTTTGTGTTTTTTAATCAACACAATAATAAATTATTATGGTTATGTTGGGTTTGGATGGTTGGTTTTGGGGGGGGGTTTTTTGAGAGAAATATCTCTAAGGGCCAAATTTTATGTAAAGAAAACAATAGAGAAGGAAGTTAGGATGAAATAATTAGTTTTCTTTTGTATATCATGCTTTGTATTATTTGGATACTGGGATGGATCAGCGTGGGTTGATTCTTTTTTTGTTGTTCTTATTTAAATCAAGACTGATCTTAGTTTTGATCTTAGTCAACTTTAATCCTGGATTGTGTTTGTAGTTTTTAATGACTATACACTATTTTTAATCAAAGCTTCCCTTGAAGTAAAAACTGAAGTTTCCCTTACTTGCTGTAACCTATTTTTCTTCATTGCTTAAAGACCTTGATCAAAACTTGGACACTGTCAGTGTTGATCTGTAACTGTGAAACATCTTTTACTCTCATCTCGCATCCTGTGAAGGAAATGGAGCATTTCAAGCAAAGCAGGAGATAATGTAGTTATGTGAAAATGCGACAATGAGCAGGATACTGCTACCGTCTATTCAGCAAGACAGAGTTATTCTAATACTTAAATTCTTCTGTGATTTATAACATGATTTGTGTGGAGTGTCTTGTTCATTTGTTTTATCTAGGTGACTCTGGCTCAGAGAGGTGATTGTGATTTTTCTTTTTTTTTTTTTTGGTCTTTTTTGCTGTAAAACCTCAAGTAAAGAAGAGTGGTTTCTTAATAACTACTTTTTTAATGTGTCGAGTCCCACATAAATGATGTCTTTGCTTGACTGTAAAGTTTAACAGTAGCTATCTGGTGGTAGAATTCTTTCAAATGTGTTGTTAAAATGTACCGGAGAACTTCTGTGTAAATAGTAATTGTGTCATGAATCTTGTTACGTTTTGTGTTGCCTCTATGGGTAAACAAAAAGGCTTTTCATTATGAGATGATCGTGTTTAGACTTTGTATTTACTGGTCTTAATGCAACACCAGGAGATAATAGTTTTATTGAATGCTGTCAGGTATTTCTGTTGTTGATTTATCGTACTAGTTCTTAAAGTTCTAAATTTTTTAAATTTTTTTTTTCCTCTCCTCGCCAGACCTTAATTTATTTTGGATTAGGTTTCCCATGGCATGTGAACTAGAAGATAATTTGAAATAGAAGGTCTCTTTATTTTGAAGTGACAGTCTTTATCAAAATGGTTGGAAAACTCAAACAGAACTTGCTATTGGCATGTCTGGTGATCAGTTCAGTGACAGTGTTTTATTTGGGCCAACACGCTATGGAGTGTCACCATCGAATAGAAGAACGCAGCCAGCCTGTGAGGATGGAAAATGTGAGAAGCACAGTAAGAACTGCTTCCAGTGTAAATGCAAACAAAACCTTTGCTTACAACAAAGACATGCCTTTAATATTTATTGGAGGAGTACCTCGAAGTGGCACTACCTTAATGCGTGCCATGCTTGATGCCCATCCGGATATTCGATGTGGAGAAGAGACAAGGGTAATCCCGCGAATTCTGGCAGTTAAGCAGATGTGGGCTAGATCAAGCAAAGAAAAGATCCGACTGGATGAAGCTGGAGTCACAGATGAGGTTCTGGACTCAGCCATGCAAGCATTTTTATTGGAAATCATTGTGAAGCACGGGGAGCCTGCTCCATATTTGTGTAACAAAGATCCTTTTGCTTTAAAATCCTTAACTTACCTTGCTAGAATTTTCCCCAATGCCAAATTTCTTCTAATGGTACGGGATGGTCGTGCATCTGTGCATTCCATGATATCTAGAAAAGTCACAATAGCTGGATTTGACCTTAACAGCTACAGGGACTGCTTGACCAAGTGGAATCGTGCTATAGAAACTATGTATAACCAGTGTATGGAGGTTGGTTTTGAAAGGTGTATGCTGGTACATTACGAACAACTCGTATTGCATCCTGAAAGATGGATGAGAACTCTCTTAAAGTTTCTTCGCATCCCATGGAACCAAGCAGTGCTGCACCATGAAGAAATGATTGGAAAAGCAGGGGGTGTTTCTCTTTCAAAGTGAGTATGAGCGTTCCTCCTTTACTTTGTATTGTTCTAAGAGGTAAAATAGAACATTTTGCACGTAGAAGACTAGTCATAACTTGGTTTCAGTTTTTAAGTAGCTAATGATGTCTCAGGAAGCTGATTTATGATGCATATTACCTGGAGAATAAGAATCATTGTTAACTAACAATTTGTAATCAGAGATTGCTCCTGCTAAACAATTGTCCTGCTAACATATGTGTATGGAGCATATGAATGAACTTTCAATTAATTATCAGTCTAACTTGAATTTGGATGTCTACCATCAGCCTTACTTCTAATATAGCTTTGCTTTTCTCTGTGCCCCAAAATAAAGCTGGACTGTTTTATCTAGACTGGTGTTATTCATCCTAGCAAGATCACCCGTTTGATTTCAGGAACTTAAGCATTGTTGTAAGTGCAAGAGTTACATTTGCCAAGAACATACTCTTCCAGGAAACTTGAGAAACTGTTCCAATAAAATAGAAAGCAGAACTGGCGTGCTTTTCTGTTGGCATGTGCTCCTAAAAGGACAAGCATTTTGAATAAAATTAATCTTCTTGTAAGCAAATCTCTTAGTATTCTGTTGTGCCATCTGTGCACCTGATTAGCTACTTTCAGAAACCAAAATCCAGCTCTGCTTAGAAAATCTAGATAGGTATTGTGCATAGGGGGGAAAAAAAAAGTTAATTCTCCAGTTAAACTACTCTATTTGGTTTCTTTGCCGCTATCTACAGCTGAACAACTGAAATATGGAAGCTGGCTAGTCTTTCCATTGAGGGGGTAAGGTGTGAATGTTTGAATCTCTCTTCTTATTTTTGCTATGGCAGATATGTCTACCAGATTGTCTTGTTTGAGTTTCTAAAATATTGATCAAAAAGCCCTATTCCAGCAGCAAGGCATGCCCAGTTAAATTCCTTGGCTTCTGTTTCGTGAATATTCATCACTGGCCAAGTGCTTCTGAGTAACAGAGGCACCTTGCACAGCAAGCAGCGTGGGCTGAGTAGAACCATGTCAAACTGTTGAATACAGAGTGATTCCATTGTTTTAAAACTACAGTTTTGAGAAATAAAAATTGAGAGATTTTGTTTATTTAATGCTAGGGAAGTGACTCTGTGGATTTTCTAATATATTGTAGGGGAATGCGATTTAAAGCAAATCATAGAATTATTAGTCAGCACCTACAAAGAACTTAAAACTCAGATAATGGTTATACATTTACAATCTGGAGGTTTCACATCACCGTTCCCACTGAAGAAACACAGCCACCGTTACTGTGTTTGCAGAGCTATCAGGAAAGCATCTCAACCCTTTTTTCTGCGGTATTGTTCGTTAGCAGAATGAAGCCTTCTGATAATGTTAACCTGAAGCAGTGTACTGTCACATGTCTCTGCAAGCTGTATCTGCATGTGAACTTCTCTTCAGTTACCTGTATCATGTTACTGCTTCTCAGTGACAGCTGAGGGGGAGAGTAAGCTTACTTTTACTGATAGAAACAGGTGGTTGTCAAGTTCTGTTAAGTGTCCTGTAAAAATAACTATGCATAATGCCATTTCTAGTAAAATACTACTACCTTACAGGTTCCAGATTAGCTTTTTTAAAAATTAATGGACCTCTATACTATAAAACTTGGTAGCCTTACCGAATTCATACAGTTTCAAGTAATATTTCTTGATAAATCTGGTGGAATGGGATGCGAGGAGTTGAAAATACTTGTTCATGTCTCTAAAAATGAAGAAAATGGATTGTTCAAAGTAAAAAGTGTCTTCATGTTTATTTTTGAATCGAACTTTCAGATTTAAGACAAACGAGTGTGAAAGTGTTCATGTCACCCTCAATTCAATCCATTCACAGAATTCTTTATGCTTTCATTACCTCTCATGAGATGATATGTGAAAGTAATTTATTATTTCAGAAGGCTCTGGCAATAGTGGAAAAAGACAAAGTTATTAGTGTTTTGTCTGTGGTGTTTTTTATCTAATCAAATACCCTTGAAATAGGTGGTGACATTTGTTTTTCAGTTGCAAGAGACCTTTATAATTTGATAATGATTTCAGTGACTCAGTCTTTCGAGGGCTGCAGAAAAAACAGTGAATATGAAATTCTCTTAGATGTCTGTTTTATGTATTTATATCATACTAATTGAAATTGTGCAGGTGAATTTGATTTCCTTGTACCAGTTAAAACCTGCTTTTGGCATCCCCAGCTCCTCACTGCCCTCTCGTGTGCAGCAGAGTGTTGTGGACAGGGACAGCTGCCTGTTTAGGGGGTTCTTGCCCAGACCAGGAGGTAAATGCCGAGAAAAATGACTCTTTAAAAGATGCTCAGTTTACTGAGAACTTTAGAGTCTGCCACAGCTTATCAAATTCTGACAGCTGAACAAAATATACTTTGCATTAGACTTACTTTTCCTTCTATCAGGTTGCATTTAGCTTGTTCTCTGCTGCAGCAAAATTCCTTATGGCCTCGGGTGTGCATGGCTGTTACATTCTGGGTCAGGTTCTAACCAATGTTGTTGTCTTATGACTTAGAATTTCTCTTTGGGCTTACTGAAGAGTCCCATTTACTTCACAGTGTGAATACTGTCGTCTTTCATCTGTAATAACCGAGTGGAGCGGTGGAGCTCCATATTCTGATTAGTAGGTTTCTCCCACCTGACTTTCCAAAGGATGGTGCTGAAGATCACTTCAGAGATAATCTAAGGAAATTCAAAACGCTGCTGTCTTGCAACTCTGTCTTCTCACAGAGCTTTAATTTACCACATACCTGGTACCAAGTGCTTCAGGCTGTTTCATAATAGTATATTAAAATCAAAACACTTAAATTATAGTACAGTTTTTACTGGCAGGAGGAGATCACAGGTACCAAATAATTTGTATTGAAATGTGACATGCATTTAAAAGTTACCAACCCATGGGCCTAGCCTCTGTAGCATAGTAGGGAGAGTATGAAGATCGAGATAAAATTATTTCCCCATTTGTCTGCAAGGTATTAGGTAGGGTATAAAAACCTCTGAAGTTAAAGAATGAACTACTATTATAAATCTGCAAAGGCTGTGATACTGTGTAAAGACTTAAGTAAATGCACAGAGAAACCTGTCTTAGTCATCTTCCACTCACCATTAAGACTTTCAGATCTTCCAGACAGTCTTAGCATCTACTTCAGAGGCATAATGCCTGCTCAGGTCAGGTCCAACATCAGATGTTTGGATGTGTTCTAACTGTTCAAGGGTTTTTGAAAAGAAATCTGACAAGAGTTTGTTGTCTTGAAATATTTTAAAACACTTTAAGAAAGAGATCGTGGTATCACTAAAAAATCCTTATAATGATGTTACTACCTGGTCACAGAAAGCAAATGTTTATATTTTTAACTCATCTGAAATAAAAATTAACTATGTCAAATGAAATCTGTGTCAGATGAGTGAAGCTCTATGTCAGTGTAAGGTGTTTTCTTTTCAGTTGTATATGGAGTTAAATTGTGAGTGCAGGCTGTTTCTCTTCCAGATATGAGCTAGCCACCCAATGGCTGGCAGAATTCTTCAGGCAGCGAGCTGATTCACTTTTTCTCTTATTCCAGACTCAGAAACTCTTATGCAATAGTCTGTTACTAGCAAGATTAGATACTAGACAGTCTGTATTTAAGATTCTGACTTTGTCTGTTCCCCTGGCTGCTTGATTTGAGGAAACTGTTGACTGCCTTACTGTCTTCTACTGCGTTTGCTTAGTAATCCTTGCTTTTTCTGTTGCTCATGCAGGCCTAGCCTCACTGTTGTTCTATTTTACTTAGTATTTTTGCCCCTTATTTTGGTTTTTGTCCAGCTGAAGGAGAAACACTGCAAAGGTTTTAAGGGTGTGCACCGCAGCATTTGGAGTAGCGGGAAACTTTCTGTGGTTTGAAGTAATTGTCAACGTGGCTGTTCAAGGAATGTATTATGGCTGGACTACATGCTGTAACTAGTATTGTTAATGTAGCTCTGGCATTTGCCTCCTAACTGCAAACAGCTGCGGTTACCACTGATGCAAAGAAATAGCAACCCTTTCATAGCAATTTTTATTAGGCTTATTATGAAAATAGCTGTCTAGGCAAAAGTACTTCAGAATATACTATTTTTAATACATACGTTTCATTTGGTTCTAGTACAGATGTAGAAGTATTTGGGGTTAATCCTGTGTTCTGTGCTACCAGCTGCTTTCAAAGCTGGAACTGTTCCTGTGGTTTTGCAGTGGAGCCTGGAAGCACTGACCAGGCAGTATTTGCCATATGTGTACATAATCAAATTTGCCAAGACTTGGTATGTTTCCTTGTTTTGCTCTGTCTGGTTTTTTGGGTGTTTCTTTCCTCCTGTCCCCAATCTGTCTTCCCCCATACTCTTCAGATGTTCTTTGGTCTAAAGAATCTTTCCCACGAGTTGTGTTTTACTTTTATTTCCACCTTAACTGAAAGGACAGAAAAGTATTGAAACAGAAGACCAAACGTGGTAGAGTAGATTTTTGAATTGGTGCCTAGGAGCAGCTAAATGTAGTCCCCTGCTTATCTCTTGCCAGCCATTAATCACCAGGAAATGTTTCATGTTGAGCTTGTGACCAGACTAAAATGACAGTGGGGCAAAACATACATATTTTAAATGTGCTTTTACAACAGGATGAGATATCCATATGTGTACTAATTTAGGTCCTAATTGATATATAGGACCCATTGTTTTGGGGTTCCAATAAGCTATTAGCCAAGTCTATTACCTGGTTCTCACAGTATCACCCTTATTTTAAATGGTCAAATCAGTCTGCAGTTTTGGTGAAGGGATTTTGGGCTTGGCTGGCTGTGTCTGAGAAGGAGAGGACTGTAAATCTTATACTTTTCAAACACCTAGTGATAAATTTTCATTGAGGGTCCCAGCCAGCATGGTTCTGTGGACTCCTGACTGTTGTGGTGCTTTGTCCTCTGCCTTGCCACTTTGAACTTCTGAAACTCAACTCTTAATAGCTATTTTCTTGCTAATTTGATGTGAAGTCAGATGCTCATCTTCTAATGAGAAGGATCAAAAAGGCAATGCCCAGACTTCTTAGTTTGCTATACAGGCTTGTGATGTCAGGCCAATAGCCTTCAGGAAGGCTGAAATTTGGTTGCAACTCTCTGGTCCCAAAATCCCATTCTGAGTTCTGCCTTCAGTTTGAGCTACTGAATATGGTTGAAGAGAGTAAGGCTGAAAATTTTGGGGGTTGTCTTACAGTTTGTTGTTTGTCAGGTCCTTTCTCATCAGCTTCCATAGCAATCTGTGAAGGCCCTGCTTGCCAAGACAGTTTCCCCATGGGTGACCATTTCCCTGTCTGGTTTGGTCTTTGTTTATTGTGTTTGAAGTTACTGACCTTCCAGCATTGTATGACTAACTTCCTTCCTCTCCCCTGGAAGAATTTTAGCTATGATGAGAAGTAAAAAAGAGTAATAAGGTAAAGACTGGTGTTTAGATCAAATTGAGTTAATGACTGGCAGACATGCATGCATAGTTTGTCATTTCAGGCTTTCATTGCACAGTGCAGTGTGCATCTGAATGGGATGCCTCTTGCTATTGATTTAATGTTTGTCTGCTGTGCAACAATTTTTCAGCCTCTTTGACTCATGAGGTTAATTAGATAACTGGAATCACACTCGTTCCTCTTGTAAGTTGACTGATGTCAGTCTTGAGAGCAATTTTATTTTAGTTCAGGCTTTTGGACTCAAAACTATTGGGAATATATCAGGAAATTTCCATTTCTTTTTCTCAGAAGATGTTTTCTCATATTCTGCCTGCTATATAACTGAAGAATTAGCTGCTTGAGAATTAATTTGAATCTCAGTGTTCTCATTCTTTATCTTGTGTAGCTGAGGTACTGGTGTTACACTTTGTACTGTTGCTTTCAGGTATAACAACTTCATTTTCTGGGTGGTAGAGCTTTTTGAGATCAAAATGCTCTATGATTTAAATAAGCCCTGGGAAGGATGATTGCTGCAAGTGGATGTGACAGCTGTATGCTTAGCATCATGTTTGAGGCAGGCAGGTATAGCCACCCAGCAGGAACTACTGATATAGTGGCATACCTTATGGTATTACTTGCAATGCAGATGCAAATATTCCTTTAGGCAACTTGTATATACAGACCTGATTTTTAATCTGCCTTAAACGAAAGATAAACCTTGACATGCAAAATGCATGTGCAGTCTTTCTGAGTTCAGAAAAAAGTTTTAAATTACTCTGAGTAAAAACTCAGAGTTTTAAATTATTCAGCCTGTTCGGAGTCCTGCTGGCATGTTTTGGAAATAAACACATAAGAAGTTGTATGTCTTCTAATGTAAAAGAAGCAAGGAATGTGGGAAAACAAAGTGACACCAGGTTTCTTCCCTTGGAAAAAAACAACAACAACAAAACCACACAATAAAACTAGGGTGCAAGAATAAAAATTACTTTAGGACTGTTGATTAAATGAGCAACAAATCAACTATTTTCTAAATACAGTACATATGATACTGCTATGATTATGCACTTGCCTTTAAGAACTGTGTAATGACCAACACTCAATCAGTAAAAGGAATGGTTATGAAAAATATTGCAGTCTGTAGCTTTCTGTCATTTCCATAGGTATCTCTTTTATTAAAAAAAAGAAGTTTAGTCATAGTATGGGGGGGGGAATAAATGGCACATGGATTTTAATTTGGAATATAGCTTTCAGGAGCATTTAAGACAAGCAGCAAATGCGGGAATATGCCAGTGGGAAAACAGCTTTACATGTAGGTGTGTGCATACTTTTCACTTAACAGCTCTTTGGCTTTCACTGCTGTCTTTATGTAAAGAACTTGCTTCAGTTCATTCTGTGTGAAAACCTAAGCCAGAAAGCATGCATGAATGTTGTGCTAGTTGTTCTCATTTTAGCCTTATGGAGTAAAACTTCACTTCCCATCAGCTCTGTAGAAAGATGAAATTTTGAGAGGGAAAGAAAAAGGGGGGGGGGGGACACCAAACAAAATAAGCTAAAGGTCTTAATGCTAGTGAAGCAAGTATTGTTTGGAATGCAAAATATAACCTTTCTTTCTCCCTCCACAGGGTTGAAAGATCTACTGACCAAGTAATCAAGCCAGTCAATGTGGAAGCACTGTCAAAGTGGGTTGGGAAGATACCTGCTGATGTTTTGCAAGATATGCCTGTGATTGCACCCATGCTAGCAAAACTGGGCTATGATCCGTATGCCAATCCACCAAATTATGGAAAGCCAGATCAAAAAGTTGTGGAAAACACAAGGAGGGTAAGGCATTTTTGTGTGTTTAATTATTAACCAAATGGATGTAAGCTATGAGCAGGAAAGTCTTATGTTTTGGGTTTTTTTAAGTCTGTTTCTAATACCTTTTGATACTTAGCAATATGGGGGTTTTGCCGTGGGGGGAAGAAGGAAGGATTCTGTGGGACCTTGAGCACTGAAAGTCTGGCTCCTGCTGTTTGTCTTCAGTTTGGTTCATCTGCCTTTACCCCAACCCCAGGCTTGAGCTGTGTTCTGTGGTATGTGTAGCTGGACCTCTTTAGAATTGTCCAGATAGTTGGGGAACTGGTTAGTAGTGGAAAAAGCTAGCATTGTAGCCTGGGCATCAGACTTGATCGATGAGCTCAACTTTTTCTACATGAGGGTTGGCAGAAGCCCTGCCGCAATATTACACCCCAAATACTTGGTAGAATTTGAAGTGACCCATGAAAAATGGCCCAAGAGGATCAACATGTCAGATTTTCCAATTCTTTGCTGTCCTTTGTAGAACAAACAAAAGATGGAGGAAAGTCTGGTGCTGATTAACCTAAACTTAAGGATTTTAGTCTGAATTTAATGTTGTTGGAATTTGGGTAGTTAGGCTATACAGCTGTTTATCCCTGGAGGTATCCATTGAAAAGCTCATCACCATTGTTTGAAATAAGAATAATTAACTCTTTACTTCTATTCTTTTGAGAATGTATACTTTATTAAAAGAAGGTGACTTTTGCTGCTGCAGCAATCATTGGAAAAATTGAATTGAACAATTTAAAAAGACTGTTTTCCACTACCCTTCTGGTATTAAAAAAAAACAAAACTGTTTGGTATGCTGATGGGCTAGATACTAATGAAAAAAAAATCGCTTTTTGTGAAGTCTCTAAACATTTTTGCATTATTTCTTTTCAGAAGTCCTCCCTGGGGAAACTTTCATTAAACAGTTGATCAACATATTAAAGGATGGCAGGTTGACTATTTTAATAGTTGTTAGCTCAGCATTGAGAAGGTAACCCACCTCTTCTGGTAGGGGTAGTGGTTAGCATTTTATAGGTTTCCTGGTAATTACTGTTTTAAAAGGCTCGCAAACTAACTTTTCTGCACTCCATTCAACCCCTTTTAAAAAAAAAAAAGTGTTCAATACTACTTCACGGACCCTTGAAAACAAAATCCTCATGCGCCTACCCATACATAGTATAAAACAGTGACTCTGATCCAAATTTGTATTGTTGTGCAATAATTTATGGTTGGTTATCTCTCACTGATACAATTTAAATAAGTTTTTACAGTATGGTGACCATTCTGAGGCCTCTACGTGTGCATGGCAAGCTCAAGCTGAGTTGTAAAAATTGTATGGATTTCAGTTGCTTACTGTTGGGTGGCTTCTTGAAATCTACTTCAGTTGAAAATGCAAGACAAATTCAGGTAATAAACAAAGTCACAAGCATACCTTTAAAAAAACTAAAGCCTAATTTAAAAGGTGCAAGTGTATTGAGGCTTTTTCACAACTTTTCTTTGAAGCATAATTTTGTTTATTACTGTTAAAAACAGCTGTGAAAAACTGGAGGTTACTGTATAATAGCTGATTCAAATATTGGAAGCATATGGAACACTTGTTAATATTTTGACTGGTATTTTAATTTAATAGTTTTACTTGCAGCCCAAGATGGCATTTTAATTTTGTTATTTATTGTAGTACTCAGTATATCTTTTCCTAGTTATTTGTTCTTTAGCAAAATTACTTTGGAATGTATGGTTTGTATAGATAAAATGAGGGAGATGTCCTGAATTAAGACTAAAATCCAGAAAAGCAAAAGGAATAAAAATGGCTAATCTTCAAAACTTACATATTCCTTTTGAAAATGGAGAAACATGAGGCTTTCAAAATGTCATGTACCCCAAGTAGCTATTTAAAACGATGGCTCAAATCAGTGTTTGAGTTTGCATTTGAGCGGCTTGAATTCCTCCCCAGTCACTTTGCTTTGTTTCCTCCGAGCTGGTTCCCAGCAAATCCCTGCTCAGACCATTGGGTCCTCTGTCTTTCTCTGTGACTATGGAAATGTTGATGTTCTGACTTCCTAGGGTTTCAAGATTTAAGATTTCCCAACTCCTAGACCAGTTTGCTGCTTAGGTTAGTTAATTCTCAGGGCAGCAGGCTCATCACCCTCTCTAGAAGTGCCAGTCTTCCTAGCCATTGTGCATCTTCCGCAGTAAATTGCCAAAATGCTGGCCACTGAGCTTGGCCTTAAACCAAGTAAGTTTTGAAATAACTAATATTCTGGTTGGTGATCAGTGGGAGCTGACTAACTTCTGAAAAATGCTTTGATTTGTTTCCCCCCCAGCTTTATTTTGTTTTTATTTGGGGATGGGGGCCTGATATTTCAGAACATGTAAGGTGTTTGGGGAAAGTAGGGCGCAGGGGAGAAGAGAGAGAGAAGGAACTGTGATGTGTTATTTCTGCCCATCAGGGATAGCATATGCTGCCCTGCAGGTTTCCCCTTCTCTGCCATGAACCTATGCTAATTTATATCTTGCTGCTGCAGCTTAGAGAAGAGGGCATTTACTAAAATAAATAAATTTCTTGATCTAGATTTTTCCAGCCTTTAGGAACTGGCACTTGGCAAGTTAAGTGTGTTACTGCATACTCTTAGCTGGTGACTTTGTAAATTACTGTAGCACTACTTTTGTTCTTGCTCTCTTTAAAATTTCATCATCTGGGATAGCCTTTCACAGAGTTTTGTACTGGGTATATTGTTGGAGATGAAGCTGTCCAAATAAAATCTTTCCAAAGTTACTCTTCAGTACATAATAAGAATATATATAAATCTTGCACATAACCGTTTATTGCTTCACTTTGTGTTTGGAAGCTGTTCTATTATATTTGTAGTGTCTGAGAACTTTAAACTGAACACAGAACTTGAATTTTATTTATTGAAAACAGATGGAAGTTTAGACTTCTAAAGCTGAACGGTACTATGTTGGTATAGTAACCCCTTAGAATGACTAATGAAATAATGTTGAATTACCTGACACTTGCTACTCTTGCTACTTGTGGTTTCTTAGTCCATTTAAAATGGCGTGAGCTACCACTTCAGATTATTACCTGATCAGAAAGTAACTCCCAAAACACACAAAGTATGTTTAGAGAGGAGACACCGCTTTGTTCTGCGCAGGGTGCAAGGTGGAAGGTTTCCACAAATGGACCACACCTACTGAGGTTTTGAGTCCATACTTACACACTACAGTTAAAACATCACGCCTGTCTAATGCATATGTTCTGCCTAACTATTGCATATTCATTAAGTTGAGCAAGCATGATGTGTTGTTCTCTTGAGCAGTCATCCCAGAGTCTTCTACACCTGCGTGGGGGTCTCTCGTGGTCTTTGGTGGTCCTTTGGGGAAGAATACCCCTCCTCCTTTTGTCCTCCTATGGGCATGTGTCATCTGAGGACACCAGGCTCTTTGTTTCTCTTGCCAACCCCTCATTTCTCAATGTGAAGGAGGATGTATGTCCTTAATTACTAAGTCCGTGACTCTGAAATGTCTTATCCGGTGCCTTGACTGTTACCCAAAGCATCCTCTATTGTAAGCAGAATCTTAAACTAGATAAGCTTTACCTTGAATATACATAAACAGTCCTTGAATAGCAAACATACCACACTTCCCACATTTTAGGTTTGTTTGCTTTAAGCTGTCACCGCCTTCTTATTTGTTAATCAGCCTTTTGAAGGCTTGAGGCAACAAGATGAAGGAAGCCACCCCTGTCTGGCAAACAGCAATAGTAAGGGGGAAGGACTGATTTTGAAGGTGTGGTTTTGAGGGGGGGGAGTTTTCCAGTTTTGTGGGGATTATGTAATGCTGGCTTAAATTGATTGTGGAAGTTGCAACAACAGGGTGGAAGTCCAATACCACTGAAATTACTGGCAGGGGAGATTCTGGCTCCACCTAAAGATGGAACAACACTGTGTCATCTCGTTCATTGCTATCAGATACGTTAAAAAACAAATTAGTTCTTGTTGTTACAGAGAGTTCTTGTTTTGTATGATTAAAAGCGGTTTTATACTGAATATACAAAATACTAAAATCATAAAGATAACGAATGAAAATATGAAAATTGGTCAGGATGCAAAACATACTTGTAGCTACAAAGCCCCTTGAATGCAGACAGGTCAATATTTTATGACTAGAAGTCTGTGTATTGCCCAGTTTTAGACAATAGTTTAAAAAGACTTCAAACTTTAAACTGCACGATATCTTTGTTCTAAAATGTGCTTAAAAGCTGCTTGTATGCACTGAGCAAAATATATCAATTGGAAAAGACTACAAATTAGACTTACCAGTGAAAATAATGTTCAGCAATTTCAAAGCTGCTGCTGTTAGTCCCAAAGGGAAGAACCAACAGTGTAAGGGTGCCTAAACCAAGGGCTAGTACTGGAAAAAATGGAAAGGAATGGCTAGTGTGGTGCAAAATATTAGCTTCCCTTAAGCTTTCTAAGCAGTTAAATCTTATTCTTGTTTTATTTTTTCCTCTTTTTTCCTTTTCTGTCCCCCTGCTGGTGACTCACATATGTATAGGTTAAATAATTTTTTTTTTATTCAGTCTGGAAACAAAATGATTCTCACAAGCTAAAGTAGTGCTTGAATTAGAATTCTATGTGCTTGTAGGTAATGCAAGGAAAACAATGCTCTCTGCTAAATTTGGATTTTTCACTTTAATGTTACCTGCCTAGGCTGGTTTTCCATGCTCCTGTAGCACAGCACAAAAATAGTAAGATGCAACCAGTGTTTGTACTTTGTCATCTTAATTCTGGTTATGTTTTAAGAAGTAACAGAGCATGAAGCTAACTTCATCTCTTCTTAACGTTGGTCTCCAAGTGCCATGTGGTGTTATGTAGTAAGACATCTCTGACTGTGCTCTGGTGGAGTACAGATCTAACATGACTATAACAGATTTTTCTGATGTTTTCAGTAACAGAGCCATTAACTTTTTGTTTATCTGTTTTTTACATTAGGCTTGACAATATTATCTTTTATGATACTTTATCTTGTCTCCGTTAAGGGAATGCAGAGCAGAGAGAACAGATCTGAATAGTGTTGCACTGTTGAGCAGATCTCTGCATGTGACCTCCTCAAGAGGCAACCGTTAGTTATTCAGTAACTGCAGAATTGTGCTATTTTGTGTTTTTCTTCTAAGTCTGGGGCTGGTCTTTTCATGTTGTTAGAGTGATCGCAAGAGTCCCTTCCTTTTAGATACAGAACTGACTACTTCCCCCCCGAGTTTTAACAAATTCTACATCCTGAACATAAAGGAAAATAACATCATGTAACTAAAAGGAGTTTTCATCTGCAAATGATGCAGAAAATGCAAATAATTAAGCTGTCTGAACTGATAGCCTAGTGGTGATTTACAGAAGTAGAATCACTCTATGTTAGAAGACTGTCTGGTATGTCCTTACCAATACCGTGAGTTTGTGTAAAAGTGTATGTCAGCAGTTTAACAGAATATACCAAAACTGGAGAACAGCTCATAACTGCAAGACTCTGACTTATGCCCAGTAGAAACTGGCTTATTGTTATGTTATGATTGGCGAAGTGGCTTCCTCTCACATCTGTAACGTATTACATCAGATTTTCTTTGGCACATACTTCCCACTAAATGAATTTGTATGCTTGGAATACATATTCCAGTCGTTTCTTTTAACTTCATAAAGCTATGTTCCTTGCCCTGGAGAGATCGAGACACGGAAGTGTACAGAACTCTATAGAAAAAGCTATGGTTTTCATCATGACTGTTTAAATATGTGTGGTTTCTTATAATCACATCCGAAAGCTGTTATCTATCTCTGTTTTATGTTCTGTTGATGGTATTTTCTGCAGTAACATCTAGAGGAAAAAACAGAGTTCTATTAACTCCTGTTTCATGCCTGTTTTAAATTGTGAGGAAATTGCTGCTGCTGCTAAGAGTCGAGATGTCCATGACAATCATGATCTCAAGACTTTGTATTTGAGGTTCTAAAGACAGAAACAATCTATGATAAAGGATGCAAAGTATATTTAGACTAATGCATGAGAATAATTATGTTGCTGTCAAAGATGTATAATTGTGGAGCTATGCTGTAATGACAGGCTGTTCAAGGCTGTGAATTTCTACTTATACTGGTTAAGCAAAAAGGCATTTGGCTTTGTGGGCATTTTCTCTGATATTTAAAACAAAAATTGGGGGTTTTATTTCATCTGTCTTGTGACCACCAACAGCACGGACTTTCTCAGTGTCCTTCAATGCCCTTTTTAGTGGGTGTTTCTTCCAGCATGTGGATTCCTAGCTGCATTTTTTTTCTCCAGAGGTGCTGATACATTTTTTTTCCTTTTAAAAAACATCTATGCATATACATGATTAGTAAAGCATACAGAGTTATTCACAAACAAAATGCAAAATTGGGTATAGTTGCAAGCTGTGTTTTGGCAGACATTCATAGGTCTGTCTAAAGCCTTGCTTTCTGTGTTGTTCCTACTGGGTAAATATTTACATCTCAGATGTCCCCTTTCTTGGCAGTTTCAACGAAGAGGTGAAGAATTGCATAAGCCTTGTAAGCTACCTTAGAAGTTAAGGGAAGTCTGAAAGAGCAAGATGACCGTACCTCCATGTACTGTGCAGTAAAGGATTGTTTCTAGAAAGGGGCTCTGTTCTGGTTTCGCCAATGTTCCTTTTTTTTTTTTTATTTGACAATTAAACATCGATAGCCTTGTACTCTGCAACTTTGATGTTTTGAAAAATCTACCAATCCCAAGTATACTTGCAGGCTAACTTTTAGACAAAAAGACCCATTATCTCTGTGTACTGGAACTGACCAAATACAATGTGACTCTTTCTAAATCAGGCTTGAAAGTGGGTGAACAGGAGTGCTTTAATCTTCTATAAAGATGAATTATAGGTTACACTTCTGAGTTACACTTCTGTTAAGTTTTCCTTGTGTTTTTGTAAGGGTTTTTTATTTATAAGGGTTTTCTAAGGCAACTGGATGTGAAACTTGTTTTCTGAGCTCCTTTTGCAATTAATATGCATTCAGTTTGGCTATAAGAATGTGTTTGGGTGTGTTTTTTTTTTAATAGAACAGCTTGAATAGTGCCAACACTGAACAACCAACTGACACATACTTCAGATTCCCCCTCCCCTTGGAAATCCATTTGGACTTGCAAAATAATTCCCTTAGAAATGGTAAATACCATTTCTGCTCAATTTTACTGAATTCTTGCTTAGACTGGAAATCATTCAAATGTCCAGCTTCTGCCTCTCTGCTGCCACTCTCTGAATAATGTGTTTTAGACTTAGAAATTGGTCAGAAAAGAATTTTGAATCTGAAACCTCTTAATTTTTTTGGCTGCAGATGGAGTAATTGTTTTTAGAATTTCTGGATTGCAGTTAATCCCTGGGTTGTGATTCAAAAGGGACCACTTACTGGTTTTGGAACTACTTTAAACCAGTTTCTATGCAGTCTCAATCTTGACAAAACCAGCATTCTAGATAACATCAGTTCTGAACCAAAATTAGGCACACTTGTGTGTTAAACCTAATCTTGGGCCTATCATTGGTTCGATTTGCCTTTGTAAATTGTGGTGTGTAAATTGTGATATTTCATATGCATATAATATCAAATGCCCCTGAAACATTTTTTATTTTTCCAGGCTATGACATTAGTGTCATTGTTTTTTCTTAATACTGCTGATGGATTAATACCCTTGACTATCCACTATTAGATGCTTACTAGGAGTAAGTGCTGTTCCTACAAAGGACATTACAATGGTAACGTTTTTAGAGCAGACATACATATACAGATATATAATATAAAAATTAGACCAAGTCATAACTGCTGGAGAAGGAAAGAAGACAACTTCCAGAGAGACAAACGTGGTTTTGGTCACTCTGGTTCTGAATCAGTCACAACGTGCGATCATCATCAGTATTAACTGTTTTTAAGAATTCCCAGATAATGACTGTAGTGGTTTGTCAGAAAAGGTGAAGAAGCCTGTCTGTTTCTTCCAACATCAGCGCTAGTCTAATAAAAGATACTGTTTTTTCTTGTGAACCTTGTCTAAGTTGTACTGTAGTGTTTTTTTGATGTGATGATATTGTTGATTTGTAACTTCCCTTTCTGCTCTCTAGAACACATTTTAATGGCTTGGTTAAAAGCTGAAAATATGAAATACTTTCCTTCATTTATAAATATTTATAGTATATCTAGGCTCCAGTAAGCCACACACTGAATTTTTGACCAGTGTGGCTTTCATTAAGGTTTCCATGGGAATGACAGTACCCCCTGGCTGAATATGAATGAGAGTTCTGCCTGTGATTTTTGAATCAGCCTTTCTATTTTATCTAAAACATGGAATATCAGAAGGAACAGAATTCTGCAATGTATGTGTGTAGTAATTCCTACTCTTATGTTGGGAGTTAGTGAAGCTTTGTTGTTTGGATATGTTTAGCCTAGCAATAGAGTGATAAGAACTGCCAGCTCCCAAGTCCACTCCATGTGAGTCATATGGTTTAATGCTGCAGGCCTGTTGTGGGGTGAGGCGTCTTACGCGCAGGAAATTTTGAGCTGACTCAGCTGCAGTCCTAGGCCACTGCAGTATATTGACAAAATGAGTACATCTTTATATGCTCATCATCTATTCATAGGGAAGCGGAGAAAAAGGATATTGTTAATAAGCATCTCTTGACTTCCTGAATCTTCTTCCTTTGACACAGTTTGCAAACCAGGGAGTGCATCTCTGACCGAGGCTTTAGAGTAGCCCAATTTCCATTTTATGGCTTTATGGACTTCTATACTTAGAAGTTTGTGGCTTTTGATTTTTATATGATTACAGCTAGACAAGACTACAAAGAACTCATGACATTATGGTGTTTGGTCTTTTTGGTTCAGTAGAAAGGATGGTAAAATTCTTCAAGTATAATTCTTTTTGCAAAAAACAAACCAAACCCCAGAATACTCCCCCCTCCCTGCCCTTTGGAATGTATTCCAATTTAATCTCAGAAGCAAACAGCTTTTAAGTAGCCTCTAGAAAGAAGACAATAAGTTGCCAATTTATTTCCTAATTGGTCAGATAGTGCAAACACTTGTTTGGTGTGGCTGTTGGTATGTTTGAGGATATTTATTGCTCACTTTTTCTCCAAACAGCGTTCTTTCAGAATTAATATTATGCTCTGAAAGATTGGAAATTGTGGAAAAGACAAACTCACGAAGTCAGGCTGGTAATGAGGCTACAGTTGTTGTAGAAATTCATAATCATAAGAGTTGCTGACTGTAACTTTGTGACAGCCCTACTAATAAGTGGAGCTCTTCTGTACTCATATATGAAGCTATTAAATCTATGTGTCTGTTAGTATAGAATAGACTATTCCAGTTGGAAGGGACCTGCAATGATGATCTAGTCCAAACAGGAAAGGATTATTCCACCGATTTTTTTTTTTTTTTTTTTATTTTTTTTTATATTTCTGTAGATGAAAAGCAAATTAATGAATAAATGGCATGAAAATAATAAAGGAAAACGTAAGCCTTCTCCAACCCTGTGTTCTCCCTCCAGGAGCTGGGGATTTTAGATGTGTGGTTACAGCCTGTGGGGGAAGGAGTTAGGGGTCTGATCTCACGCATTATGTTTGCTAAGTGACTCAGGGTCTAACACAGAGTACTTGGGGAAAATTGCTAGTAATATATCTGTACCTATTATAATGGTATCTGTGTATCTTTGAGGATTAAAGCAAATGTGTAAACTTTTGTTACCTGAAAATTACACCAGCTAGATATGTAGAATAAAGCGATAGGTAATGTGTAAAATAGAGAAGGAGACACTGACACTCCTTGAGTGTTGACCATTTTAACAGTATTGAAACCTAAGTTGTTAGCATTTTCAGACCTTGATTGTAGTTGCATTGTCTTGAACTATATCAAAACTAACAGAATTTTCCTTTGACAGCGTAGCAAGATGGGATCAATTGTTCAGTATGACACTTGTGTGAATGATACATATTTTGTGTCACAGTATTCATTATGTACATCAGAAAATGTTGTTATGTGACGTTTGTCGATTTCTTAACTGTAAAATATAAATATTTTGAGCACTGAATGTTGTTTGTTGCCTGGCTGGTATATCTGTTCTGACACAGTCCCTGAGATCATGACAGGTAGCTCTTTTGAAAAACTTTAAATGGAGGATCTTTTAATTGTGAATTATAATTAAGCCTAAAGGGAACTTAATTTATTGAAGGTGCTAAAATGTGAAGCAACAGATTTGTTATATATAAACTTCAAAAATACATATTGTAGCAACCCACTCCTGGCGTATGTAATCATCCTGTTAAAAATCTTTTTCTAAAAGTATAGTGAATGGATTATACAGGATTTAATTAATTTGAGCAAGCTTGAAATGTAATATGAGTTACATAGTCTGACCATTTTAGTGCAAACAAGGTCAGAGTGTTGAGTGCAGAGGAAGCCTGGGACTGAGCATACAGCTGTAGAACTACTTCAGATGACCAAGCCTTGTGAATGAAACTTGCTATTACAAATAGATTGTGCTCAATTTAGGTAGATCTGTTTTAGCGTTACTGGATGCTAATAACCCAGAAGAACCCCCCCCCCCCCCCCCCCCCGCCTTAGCATTTCAAACAGTAGTGAATGCTACCTTTGAGTAGTATATTATTTTTGTTTTTCCAGGTCTACAAAGGTGAATTTCAGCTTCCTGACTTTCTTAAAGAAGTGCCACAGGTAAGGTATTGGATTAGTTTCCTTTTTGTGGGTGTAACGGCAAGTTAGTATGCAACCTGTCATTTATAAATAACTTCTTCATAAGTTCGATTTTCTGTTTGATTGTAAGAAAATAGGTCACTTGAAATTACAAGAGAATAGCTTGTCCATGAGATTGAACCTCTAGCGCTCTTGCACTCAGCATGTGTAATGCCAGTGTTAATATGGTGCTTGTAAACCTGAGCTGACTGAATATTGCTGTGAAAGTTAAGGAAAGTTTGACACTCTTTTGTGTAGATCAAACTGCAAAGTTTGTTATTTGTAGAGAAGCTTTATCTTTTGTTGGCTTGCATGGAAAGGTATAAAGCAAGTATAGTACAGAGACCAGAGATAAGTAATGAGAGATTTTTAAAAAGAAATACTACTGTATCAGACAAACCAAAAACAGTTCAGCCATGGATAGTGATGGTGTGTTGATTTAATAATCAAGTGAGCTACTGAACTTAAGATTTTACTGAGAATTCATAATCTGGTACCCTTCAAATGCTGTTAATTGTCATCAGCTACCCAAGGGACCTAACCTTTGCAATAGCAGCTGAAAAAGCAAAATCCTTATCATGGAGCTTTCTTAAACTGCAGGATCTCGTGATACCTTCCCCCCAGCTATGTGAATGTGTGGGAGGCATGCTTCCAACCTCATGCCCTTTCCTCGTGTAGACATGATGGAAAGTTTGGGCTGTAACCACTAGCCCGTTCATGGACATAGGAATTCAGTTTGGAAGATGGCATCTTGCTGCTGGGTAGCTATCCTGTGTCTCCTGAAGCCAACAGAGAAGACAAGATGGACTTGTTCCATGGAGCTGCCTGTTGGAGTGCTCAGTTTCAGTAGCTTGAAGGGATTCTCTCTGTGTGTTTTCGGGTTTTTTTTTTCCTCTTCAATGTGTAGTGAAATTAATTCTCCCTTCTATAGCCTTGCAGATTTAAGGTCTGCTAATCTAGCCATGAAAAATCAGAGCAGACAGTCTAGGCAAGGAGCAAATAATTTGATTCATCTTTATCAGAGAAATAACAAAAATATTTTATTGCTTAAATGAAATATTTTATATGAAGTAAGAACATGTACCAGTCGAGTTTGTTTTCTTGAGTAAGAGCTGCTCAACTCGGCTCATAAAAATAATCAATTTTTATAGGCTGTATAATTGATGGCAAATGTCTAAATGCCATCTAAAGTGTTCTCTACACTGTGCTTTGATAGAAAAAAAGAGGAAGTAGCTCATCACCATTACTGTCTCAGGATGTGTTCAAGTAAAGCTAAGTAGAAAAATACTTGGTGGTTGGTTTTGGGGTGGTTTTTCCTTTCTTTTTTTTTTTTTTTTTTTCCTCCCTAATTCCTCCTGCATATACAGGAGTATAGCGTTGCAGAACTGTGAGAGAAAGCATTTTTAGGGGCACTCTGCCTCTGGAATTGTGTATCTCTGCTTGCATTACTTTTACATTTCTATTCAATTTCCCATCCTTAATGATACATACAGTACAGAAGCTTATTTAGAATGTAAGTGTAAATAGCCTATCAAAAGCAAAATAATTTGCAATGTCTTTACTTTTAAAAGAAAAAAACACTAATGGGCACAAGCTTTCTTGACTTGGGATCCCCAATATTAGGAAAGGACTCTTGGATTATGACTTTTGTTAGATGTAGAGATTGAAGAATACACAGGAGGATCTACCACATGCAAGCAAAGCATTTTGACTTACTCCATTCAAACAAAAATTCATTGATTAAAAAGGAAAATTGGTTTCTTTTGTTCCAGCCAAAGAAGACAGTAGAAAGGAAGTCTCGTGGCAAGATAAAATGAACATGGATCAGTAAAGTCAAATAGCTGTAGTGTCTGTTTCATGTTTTCAGAATGTAACTTTTTGCTGTGGACACCAAATCTTTCTGATAAATCTTTGTGTGATCTCTAATGTGGGCTTCGCTCTTTTACTGGATGTTTGCCTGCTCTCACCCTTTGAACAGTTAGTGCTCATGCTTTGCAAGTTGTGCTCAGCTAATAGAAAACGATTAAGAACCTGGCACCACGCAGCTAAATGTGCTGTTGCTCACAGCATTGTTCACTCCCAACTGCTGGCCAAAATGTCTATGCAGCTTAACGGCAAGACAACTATTTAAATGTGTGCTGCTTGAAAGTTATCGTCGGCAAATTGTATTGAGAAAGTGTGCTGTAGTTATTTCTAATGCTTTCAAATGCAATTATTGTGATTATTTCAAGATTATCTACAACCTTACAGATAAAGTTAGAGTATATATGACTGCAAGCATAGGGTGTGTCAGAACAGAAGGAGATTAAATATTGCTGATAAGGATTTCTGGAAAATGCAGGGAGATGAGCTATCTTTAAAATTTAGCACACTGTGTATAGATAGCGTGTTAGCAAAATCGGTGATCCTTGATCTGCCTAAAGTATCTGTTAGTTAAATTATGCTGTTTGTATTTTTGAATTGTCTTATGATACATCAAAAGAACTTGGTCCACTGTTACTAGTAAATGTCCTCTTTCGATCTGTATGATAGAGAGGTTTCAAAATGGGACTCTGCTAAATTTCAGCAGGTGGATTTATACAGTTAGCTTGGTATGATTACAGCATTTACCAAACTGAGCAGATTTATCCAAAGTAAAGAAAGATTATCTAAAAAGCAAAAATAAGCTGTGTGAAATAGAGAATGTTGCTTAAACTATAAAAACTGATGCTGGAGTTGACGCTGATAGATTATGTTAATTTTCTCTTTAGTATAATACTAAAGGAGAACACTAACTAAACAGCTAGATGGTTTTGAGTACAAACATTGGCGCTGATAATTATTTTTTTCCTCTAATGTAAAATAGCTAATTTCATTTTAATTATTTACTTCACAGACTGAACCTATGGAATAGAAGATACAATGGATATTTCTTGCACAGAAGGTAATATATGCATACAGTCCTGCTCATTTGCTGCTCTTGATTTAGTTAAGGTGATTTTTTTAAACTTATGTAACTCCATGTAAGATTCTGGGTAAGAAAAATACAAAGATATGGATCTTGATTCAGAATCTGTAAAAATCACATTGAGGTAAGTCCTAGTGGCAAGAGCTACAAAAGCATACATAGTTCATGTGCTTTAAGAACCACAATGCAGTTCTACATGGCTCATCACAATTTGCAGTATTTGCTATGCTATAGGATTGTCAGCACTATTTTAGAGCTTGAAACTGAAACGAGTGCATAAAACTATACTGCTACTCATACAGGCATTCTTTAGCAGAGTTTCTTGTTCATTTTAGTATCTGTGTGTCTCTCAGTACTTAGAGCATACTTGCACAACAGATTCAGGTCCCCGTTTTAACAAAATAGTAAAATTTTAAAGATGACTTGTAATCGTCTTTGTCTTTCATTTTTAAATCAATTGCCCTTTCTAGATGAGGAAACTGCTAAAGATGATTTGTATAATTTGCTTTTAATATGTCCCATAGTCAGTTTTTTCAATAAACTGCATTTTAGTTGTTGAATTAACAATGGCAAGATTGTGCAGGGAACTCAGTAAATTCCAGACCACTTAACAAATGAATGGTGCAAGATGTACTGTACTAATCCAGGATTTTTACTTGTCAACCGTGTTATCAAATGTTCTAGCTTGACAACAAAAGGTGGCAAAATGCAACCAGTTTAAATATAGGCAAAAGCAACATGCCACACAAATATACCCAGCGTAGGTATTTATTATGTGGCCCTAAATATAGCCAAAAGCATCATACTAATTAGAAATAACGGATATAAAAGTTTTCCAAAGATTAATTGCAGGCCTTCATTCTGAAATCAGTAGAGAAACCATAATCTTTTCATGTAGCCAATGTTAAAATGACTAAAACATCTACTTCATTTTGCCACTTAGCTCTTTGTAGTTTTAAATACATATCTAAAGCTGCTGTCCAGTTTCTGAGAAACCAAATTGTTAACTTCCCAGCAGTAGCTACCACTGGTACATTGTAATGAAAGAGACACTTTCACCATGTAAATGCAGTCCACTTTCACAAGTATTTTCAATTAAGTGGAAATTCAGATATATTTTTCTACATCTGAATATGCTTCAAGAAGTAACTCTGATGATAAACGATGGAAAAGGCAGCCACGTTCATTACAGAAAGTTTTTAGTGGCTGCGATTAGTCTTGACAGTGACTTTTCACCTACTGAGATAACAGTGGTTACTCTTAATTATGCATTATTTGTAATTACAAAATGTTGTCAAGGATAAAAACAGAGTATTACATTGAAAACTCAAACATTTTTTTTCTTTTTCTTTAGAAAAAAGACTGCTGCCTTTTCAATGGAAATGATCTTATAAGGACTGTCGCACTGAGATCAGTGAGGTGTACTGCTCGTGGCCTGCCTTTTTCAGAATTTTCTCCCCCATTTCTTTCATACTGTTTTTGTTCAAAATTTTGCTGTTGTGAGTGCATGTAAACCTGTTTAAAAAAAAAAAATCACTGATGTTAATGTAGAACCGTATCACATTCGCACAACTATTTTTTTTAAGGTTTTAAAAAAATGCAAAGTAATGCCTGTCTCTGAAATTGTTATTTTGTCTTAATTACAAAACTCCATCTTCAAAGATTTTTTTGCTTTTCCTGTAGCAGTTTGGTTTCAAATGTATGAAGCTTTCAAAAGAGTGGTCTGTGCTTGTCCTAAAAGATTTTTGGTGGAACAGTTGTTTGTTTTTAGTCACATGTGGAAATTGTTAAATATCTTTTATTTAAAAAAAAGTTGATAAATTACATGTACAATTATTCAATGATCTTTTGTATTTTATTTTTCAAAATAAATGCTTTAAATGTGATTTTTTTAAAAATTTAAATTAATGTGTTTGCCTCAGTAAAATTTAAATAATTCGGGATACTGTCGTATTACTAAGAAGACATGATCTAATGCCCTGGGCTTGGGTCTCTTAAGGTTTGCAATTGAATGCATTTTGTTTGCTTTTAATAGCTGGGCGATGAGGAAAAAGTAGAGTATCCTATTGACTGAGAGCTATAAAAGAGTAATGTGAGATTTGTTTACGGCAGGAAAAAGTAGGTAACTTCAAAAACTAGGTAATTTTTAGCCTGTTGAATTTGGTCCTCAAAAGCAATTGTGTTCAGACAGGTGCTGCTGGGTTGAAACTGCTTCTGAAAACTCCTGCTGTGAAACTTGTATCCTAAAGCTTTGAGCATCTGTCAGTCAATGTAGAACATGATTATTCAAGTAAGGGGTTCTGGGGATGGTTTTTGTGTCTCATTTTCTACTTACCTCAGTGGTTCTTGGCATACTGAAGGCAGCCTCAGCCTTCTCCACCCATGTTAAGAGCAGAGTTCTTGCTTAAAATGCTTGTTTCCGCAACTTCTGCCTCCTAAGATTTGAAAGTTTGGTTTTCATGTTCCTTTTGTTGTTGCACCTCCATTTTGAGATCGCTAACATGTATTTGTAAAACCAACAGCAAATGAACGACGTTTAAGTACCTTCAGCAAATAAGTTAATTTCACAGTTTGGTACAGATTTACCCAGTTTACAGTTGTTTTTGCAAAAGTAAACCCGGAGCATCCCCTAGTGCCAACCCCGGGAACTGCTGCCCCTCGCGTTCTCCCTGGAACCCGCCGGCCGCTCTCCCTCTGACACCGGCAGCTCATCACACCGGAGCCGCCGCTGCCTGGGGCGGCAGGGACCGGCCGGCTGCGGCGGCTGCCCGCCCCCGGTGGAGGAGGGAGAGCGAGGCGCCGGCACAAGCGTTTCACTAACGGAAGGGTAATTAATTGATGAGTTATGAGGCATTTCCCCTCACAGATGAGCAGAAATGAGGAAAAAAACCCCAAACCACGACCCAGCCGCGGCTATGTGAGCGGTGCGGGGGGGGAGGGAGTGGAGGCTCCCGCCGCCCCCCGTGTGGGGACAGTCCCGGTCCCCGGCCCCGCCCGCGCGGGACCCGGATGGGCCCTACGTGACGCCGGGGCGCGGCGGCCGCTCTCGCTCCCCCCTCCGGAGCCGCCGCGGGCGGGCGGGCGGGCGGCAGGTGAGGGCGGGCGGGCCCGCTCCTCTGCCGGGCAGCGGGGGCCGGGGCCGGACGGAGACGGCCGCCTCGACGACCCTTCTCCCTCCTTCGGCAGATGTGGCGGCGGGCGGGCGGCGCGACGCGGCGCCGGGCTGGGCGCGGAAGAGGCGGCGGCAGGTGGTTCCCCCGCGGCCCGGCAGGGGGCATGAGCGCGGCCGGGGGCGCGGCGGCGGCGGCGGAACCGTTAACCGACCACCGGCAGCGCGCGAGGCGCCTGTCAGGTGAGGGGCGGGAAAACACCCCCGCGGCGCCGGGCTGAGGCGCTGCCCGGCCCCGGCCCTGGCCCTGGCAACGGGAGGGTGTCGGTGAGGCGCTGGGAGAACGGCAGTTTCCAGTGATCGCTGAGGCAACGGGGAGCTGCTGCCCTGCCTGGGGCCGCCGGGTCGGGTCGCGGCAGGACCTCGGCCTGGGCCGGTCACACCACAGAAAGTCAACTCCCGCGTCTGCAGGCGCCTTCTGGTGAGCTGCGTTAACGTTTAGGCTGTTGAGAAGGACCTAGTAAGGCACTAAGCCACAGTTGTAAGTCCTTAATACTTAATTTGCTGGACACTTGGCTTACCCACGTGTCTGGCTCAGTTGCTGAGCTGGCTTGGGTCTGTGATGCCCCATCCACAACGGTATGATCCCTCTGCACCTGACGGCTGTGGAGCTGGAAGGCTGCTTCAAGCTCATAAAAGCTTGTCTGTGCTGTGAAGCTCTGCATAAGGCAGCAGTTGCTGCAACCAGTGAGTACAGCCTGAGTAAGTAGCCTTTATCTGCTGGTCATTGGCAGCCTCCAGTTAGGCCTCCCTGCTGTCCTGATCCTACCTAAGAAGGTCACTGGTGATGAAGCGTTCCGTCATATCTTCCGATACGGTGTGTCTTTATTCTCTGATGCGAAAGTTATGGTATCCCTTCATCATACTCTCTGTTATCTTTTTGCTAATGACCAGAGATGTTGAGTGTGTCCAGAGCTCTACAGTCAAATGTATAATACAGTTTACAGCAGCTCAGGGATCCCTGTCCTTTTTCAGGATGTTTCTTTGCTATTCTGACGCAGATTAATTAGAATTAACTGGATGTCGTGTCTTTTCCCACTTTGTTCACACAACTATTGATCATACGAGTCTCTTGAAGAATGCTATGGAGAGACTGCTAAGTCATGTCTCATTCCATGTCCTCACAAGGGACCCAGTGTCTCTGGAAAAAGGGGGAGCCTTCCTAACACTCTGGTTGGTATCTCCCCAAAACAAGCACGTTCCAATGAGTTAGCTTTGAATAACATTTTGTGTAGGCCTCCTATGATGGATTCATACATCAGTACCTTGATGAAAAAGATTTTGACTGTGTAATCATTATGTCGCTTTTTTTATAGGTGTGTAACTTTGCCAACACCAGTGTAACCTCAGAAGGTATTGAAGGGAAAGTTTAAACTGGTACGGAAAAGTTGAGGGAACAGCAGAGCCTCGAAAAGCTTTTTGAATGTTAGCATCAAGTAAACCTTGATGCAGCTCTAGGGTTGCTATCATTCCCTGGGGAATGAAGCAAAACTTGCCGGTCCGGTTAATTTAGTAAGCTTTGTCTGGTTTGTGTACTGAGACACTATTTGAGCTGTCAGTAACAAAGTTCTGGGAAGTAATATCTGTCATTTAAATGATAGGTAGCTTGTAAACTGCAGGGAGGTATTTCTGGTAGATTTGGATGGTGCTGTGACATATAGTTCAGTTAAATATTTGATTTAGTAATAATTTTGTTTATTGATGACGTTTTCTCATTAATTTTCTGTTGATATGGACCTAGACCTATTTGAAAGTGAAATGGATGCATTTACTTAGTTCAATAAACAAAACAAACCCTGCAACTTTAATGAGAGATTTAACAAAGAAATATTTTTGTGCATAGTAAATTCTTGTGCGTGCTTTAAGTGGCAAGAAGAGGATGTTCAGTTGGATGCATATTCCTCGTGAAATGAAGAGAACTGAAATGCAGAGAACCAGCATGCAGAAGATTGTATGTCAGAAAACTGGCCAGTGATTAGCTTGTTTTTTCTTTTAGGAAGACTCCCTGTTCCAGTCAGCATACTACTGTTTCACTACTCTGTGTCTTTGGGTGAATAGGAGGTGAAGCAAACCTAGAGAGGAACTTCACTTAACTTTTAGTGAATGTCAGAAAACAGGTTAAACTTGTCAGTGATCAATCGCTTAATTTTACTGCCACTAATCTCATTCTTGAAATCCTGGACTAATTATGGGCTGAGATCTCATATGCTAAACCACTCTTTAGGAGATTGTTTTGTGTGAATGTTCCAATGGCAAAGAAGGTTATTACTCATGAGCGTAACATAATTAATGTATGCTCTCTCATGTTTTTTTCCTAAACCTTGGAGTCATGTTGAAGAAGGATTATGGAAGAGGAAGAATTCCTTTTTCTCAAAACTCTTATTTCTGTTGGGAAAGAGGACCTTTTTGGTACAGTGCCAAATGAATGAACTTACCCAAAACACATTCTGTGGTCCATGATTCCAATATACTTAATGGAGCTGAATTTTGTTTATTCAGAGTACACTCCATTTATGTGAAATCTATGGGACATTTTTGAAAAATGTAGACTGTTAAAGATCACATTTTTGGTCAGTCTTGAGTCCTTTTGAATAGTCTTAAGAGAACTGGAAATACAGCAGTCAAAGCACTGGTGTCAGGTAACAGCATTGTAAATAATGCATTCATAGTAAGTACAGGCTCACACTCAATTTTGACTATGCATCTTATAAATTAAGCTTCTGCAAGCTGTTTCTTGATGATAATTTGTTTACCTCCTTAAAGGCATCGCTACCAAAATAATCTTTCATTCTTATTGTATATGTTCTTTATCTGTGAGGCATAGTTGACTTGTTTTGATAGTGATGATATCAAAATGTTGTTTCAGGACAAATATTAAAATTGTTAATAGTGTGTGGACATTGAGAAGCCCTTCCATCCTTATTTATCTGCCTATGCATTGTACTGTGGTGGAAAAATGGTTGTGAAGTGAAAGTCCATCTTTTCAACTGTAGATATCTTGAGCTGAGACAAACCTCTTAACAAGTTGCAGTTTAAAAAGAAATTTTTGAAACTTCACGGTACCTACTTATCTAGGTTTATTAGGGTGTTAAACAGGTTCTGGAATTCACCTCCAAATTTTGGTGAAAGAAGGCTATGTACACTCCCACAGAATGTGGAGGTTTTGATCTGATTAGCTCTCTAAAGAGTATCTGTTTTGAGCAGGAGCATCCCAGTTCTGTCTGGGTTAACTTTGAACTTGCAGCGTTTCCTTTAAGAGCTAAGATCTACAGACAGCCCGATGTTATGCATAATGATTGTATTAGCAGAATTAGTAAGGCAGACTAATTAATCATGGATATTAAATTTTTATGTCATTTCTGCTTGTTGATTTTGATTGGAAGCAACTTTTGTGAAACATTTATTTGGTCAGTAAATAAAAGTACCAGATGTGTTTGTGCAAATATTCCTTCTCTTTTTATATTTTACAGTGATTTGAGAGAAGGAGCTTGCAGGGTTAGAGAAGTAGGTAAAGCCTCTAGTAGTATCATGTCTTTTTTAGGATGTCGTGATGCCACTGGAGACACCACAGCAATCCTGTAAACAGAGGTACTTTTTACATAATGCAGTGTAAAGAGAACAGCAGGGTTCCTAGTCTATCCTATTCTTCTCCTTCAGTTATTATTTTTATAATGCAGCTTATTGTTAGACTGTCCCATCCTCTGGTTGAAGGTGGGCTGTGAAAGCATCATAGTTGGTGTTGCTATGCATTTTTTTCTGTGCAGGAAAGGAAATTGATAATTAGCAGTAAACGCATAGTATAACATACGGAGTTAAATGCACGCGTATCAGATTTGTCTGCTTTCTCTGGTTAGAAAACTCGGTTTTCTCATTGCACAGGAAATGCTAGAACTGAACAGATCGCCTTTACAGTGCCTGCCATTGTGCACAGCAGGATCTGATCCGCTTTTGCAGCTGAAGGTGATAGACTGGGAGCTTGGTTGGGAGCAGGAGTCCGGGTGTTGCACAGCGCATACGGCCAATGAGAACATGCATTTCAGGACGTGCTTCTGCAGATGGCCTATTGCGATGGACGGGCTGGAACAGCGGCCACCCAAATTCACCCAGCAAATGACATTTTGCTGCAAAAACGTGGCGGAGCCAATCACACACTGCACCGCGCAGCCAATGGACGCCGGTCTCTTACCCAGCCACTGGCAGGGGCTCTGTGACTGTAGGACCTTGGTACAGCTCTGCAAACTGCATTCCTGCAGAGGCAGCCCTGTCAGAGTTTGTTTCTCAGCGCAGTAGTCATCCTTGCTGTGATTCATTGCCCAGTAATAGCAATGCCATTGTAAATTATCAGTGTAAAGCCGGGGAGTGACGTGCCCTTGCCTGCCACGTGATCTGCAGCTGGTGGGGAGAGCGCCTAAGTAATTTGGGTCTTGTTTCCCATTTAGCACTGCCACGGCTGCCTACCCAGCAGACCTGCTCACAAGAGCCAGAGGGATGGTGGTAGTTACGGGGCAGAACAAAGTAAGTGGAAACCCGGATGATGCCATGTCGAGCTCAGATGCGGAGGATGATTTCCAAGAGCCAGCCACTCCTACTGCAACCCAGGCAGGACAAGCACTACCTCTGCTGCCTCAGCAGGTAAGAGCTCTCTGGTACTGCTCATCTTGATAAGGTCCGGTTATTGCAGCACGTACGCTTAGGTGCCAAAGAATTCAGGCTTTCTTTGTTGGAGTATTTATAGATATCCAGTTCGGTTTACATTAGTAGTGAAATGATTGAATAAAACCAAGTCTCTTGAATTTTACTTAAATAGCTTGGCAGCATTACTCAGAATTGCCATCCATGTTTGCACTTGACAAATACAACTAAGTGTTTATTCTAGTACTGAGGCATCTTAAGGTGTGATACTAAGATTTTACGCCTGCTGTAAACCTAATGTAAATACAGAATCACTGGTTTTTTCAGTGTATAGTATAGTATAGTAGTGTAAAGGAACCAGTAGAGTAGCAACTGAGTGCAAATCCCAAGGTTGGCCTGAGATTTCCTACCTTTTTGTGGGTGTCTGTGTGTGGGTATCCATGTGGAGGGGTTTTTGTTTTGGTTTTTTCTTTCCCCGGAAGAGCCAAGAGCAGGCTTTCGTGCTTTTAATGAATATCTGGTATTAAAGCTGAGTGATTACTGCTGTTTCAGATTTCCAACTAAAATGAAAACATTCACTGATTATACCCAGAAGCCAGCCAAAGTATTCAAGTTGTTAACCCTTGAACCTCACTGTTTTGTGGCAACATGTCAGGAAAGAAGCATTTGTCAGACCAGGTTATGCCACTGTGGCAAAGATTGTATCATATCTTCTAGAAGTTGTAACCCTTTTGGCCTGAACATGTCTGCAAAGGACTAGAGGCTCATTTCTGATGATGTGATGGATTTTGCAGTTTCCAGAAGTTGTTCCACTCAACGTAGGAGGCATGTATTTTACAACAAGACTGTCAACACTGAGACGTTATGAGGACACAATGTTGGCGGCTATGTTCAGTGGAAGACACTATATTCCAACAGATGCTGAAGGCAGATACTTTATTGACAGAGATGGAACCTACTTTGGGTATGTACAGTGTTCTCAATAGTATACTTTAAAAGTTGTTACTGAAGAAAATTAATTTTAAAGAAAAATAATTCTTAACTTTTTTTTTTCCTTCTAGTTAAATTATATTTGTGTAAATGTGACTTGCTGGCATCCATGCCTTCAAAACATCTCAAGAGAAGAGTATATTGCAATTACAAAACTACTTATTTTATTCTTAAGGGCTTAAGTTTTAAATTAGGAAAAGAAAAACAAGTAATGTTTTGAATTCGGGCATTGTCTAGAGTATCGCCTTTCAAGGCATCAAAGTGTTTTGATGTTTTAAAAAAGTATGTATTTGGCATTGCTTTTCATAGGAAGCTTCTTTGTACGCCACTTTTTAAATTGGTATTACAATATTTATGATAAAAAAGGAATGGAAGGAACGCATCCAGGTTTCTTAAACAGTTGAAAGTATGATGTTTTAATTGTTTAACAGGATATAATGTAAGTGGTAAAAAAGCACAAGCCTCAAGGAATTTTTTTTTTATTATTATTTTTGCTGGTAGTGCCATATTCACTCATCTTCAGGATTCCTTCTTATGTGTTCAGCTTTTGTTTTATTTTTAATGAAATTAACCATGATCTTACTAATATTCTGTTTGAATTGGTGTGAGGTTGCTTGAAAAGGAGCAGTATTCCTGGGTTAATATTCATGGGTTCAGGTCTTTGCCCAAAGCACACTTTGCAATTTAACTTGTATTTCTTGTTTCTCCTTTGTAGACATTTCCTTAATCTCTTCAACAGAGAAGGATTGAATTACTTTCAAAGCACATTTGGATTGTACCATAATCTGGGACAGAAATAGATTAAGCCACTATATTTATTGGAAAATAATTGTTTCTTTACATTTGGCAATTTGGAAGTGCCTGCTGCTTTACTGGAAAATCAATTTATTTGTGATGTTATCAGTCTGAAATCAAATCAAAATATAGCTGGAACAGAGAGCCAAGTTAGCACGTGCTGTATTTGTTGACATTCTAATGAAGATTGCAGTAATGCTTGTTTTATTTGATATGGTCAATAATAGTTTTGTTGGTTAATGCTTTTGAAGTGATTTCTTTTCCTGCTAAAATTCTTGTAGCTTAGCAGTGTTTCAGAAGTACAAGGAAATGTTCTCTCTCTCTCTATTATTACATATACTACAAGTGTGTATGGCCCTGATTGTGTGAAGAGAACACCTCCTTTGCAAATGTACCATCCATTCAGCTAGAACCCTGGTCCTGTGCGAGATAAAATGTCCATGCATATGACTCTCCAGGAAAATGGAGAAGATTATTTTGTCACAGACCTAAATTTGAAATACACTGACTAGGATCTCTTTCCCATGAAATACTGTGTCCTCTTCTATTTTAAGTGGTTACTCCACCTTCAACTTTTTGTTTAAAATATGGGGGGGTTTGAGTGACTTTTGACATTAACAGGCAAAACATGAAATGATGACTTGGAAACTTGAATGTGGCAAATGCTTTTAAAAACATATGTTGGAAATATGACTCACTTATTTCAGTTACTGTCTAAGCGTAAGGATTTCTATCTTAGTATAATAAACATTGAATATCCAGCGTTTCTTCTCCTTTCCCACCTGCAACAGTTTTGGCAGAAACATGTTACTTAATACTATTTTTGCCCTTTTTTTAGAGACATACTTAACTTTCTACGATCTGGTGACCTGCCACCAAGAGAACGAGTGAGGTCAGTTTACAAGGAAGCTCAGTATTATTCCATAGGACCATTGCTAGACAATCTAGAGGATATCCAGCCTCTTAAAGGAGAAAAAGTTAGACAAGCTTTCCTGGGCCTAATGCCATATTACAAAGGTAAATAAACAAAGTAGTATTGACTGTTTCTTCTAGTGTGATTCAAGTAGTTTACATGGTGCTTTCAGGTCTGCTTTCAGCTTTAAAACTAATTCCATTGTATTTGAGAAGTTTATTATGTACTTTTCATGCTCTTTAGATCTTTGAGGTCTCCACGTCAGATTGATTCCTGCTGCCTTAAAAGGGAGCAAGATCTAGGCCATAACATGCAAGGCTTATTAAATGAGAAGGTTTCTCGCCTCTGCATTGGTTCTGTTAGGACCTACAACTGAATAAACTTGAGCATATAGTAAAGACACTAAGTTCAGAAGATAACTGAAATTTATTTGATTACTATATATCTAGCTACATGCAGCTTCCTGTTGCTGCTAATATTATGTTAAGAATAACTTGTGAAACACTGCAGTAATACATTTCACATGAAATAATTGCATTTGTTTTCTTTTACTAGGTGCTTCATTGTCATTTTCAACATTTTTTTTTTTTTTTAGATCATTTGGAACGGATAATTGAAATAGCAAAGCTTAGAGCTATGCAAAGAAAAGCAAGATTTGCAAAATTGAAGGTCTGTGTCTTCAAAGAAGAGATGCCCATCACTCCCTATGAATGCCCACATTTCAATTCTTTACGTTTTGAAAGGAGTGAAAGCGAGACAAAGCTATTTGAACATCATTGCGAAGTAGATGTATCTTTTGGCCCCTGGGAGGCTGTGGCTGATGTATATGATCTTCTGCACTGTATTGTGACAGACCTGTCTGATAGAGGGATAACTGTGGATCATCAGTGTATTGGTGTGTGTGATAAACACCTGATAAATCACTATTACTGCAAGCGTCCTATCTATGAATTCAAGATTACTTGGTGGTGAGTTATTTTGTCCAGAACGGTGCGGGGGATAAAAGGACTTCTAGATGACAATTGCTTTTAATATTTTTGCAACGTGTCTCTGGAAATGCATTGCTGCTAACATATATTGGAATCAGTCTGCTGAAATGTTGGCTAACGCTTAGCTACTCAGCGAAAGGGAACCTGTTGCAGAGGTTGAAAAACCTCTGAAATCTTGAAAAACCAGCCTGAAACAAGACTGTTGGCTCAGGTACCTTAACGAGGCACAAAACAAAATCACCTCATGGAAATTATGGAGAGGAGCATCTAACATCTTTTAAAAGATGCCACCTACTATGTGGCTTTAGTATCATAGTCTGCAAAATGGATACTGCAGATCTCACCTGCATTATTATAAAGCCGGGGTGCTAATAATGCTGACATAAGGTGGTTGACTTTTACCCACTTAGAAATGTTTTAGTCACTATTTAAACTTACCACTTTATAAAATTGAGTAACACCCAGCACAGAGATTCTGGAAATGTACTTTTGATGTAACAGATCGTTAAAAAAAAAAAAAAAAAAGGAGTATTCCCTATATATTATTAATTCTTGTCACAATTAAGCTATATTTCTTTTTTAATTAAGAATCTGCATTGTGAATTATAATACTATATTTCCATTATTTCCACTGTTATAAAAAGGAATAGCAGATTTGGAATATATTCCTTATGCTTTTAGGAATAATAACTGTTCATGGAAGACTTGTGCCTGTTTTTAGCCTTAGAAATTCTAAATGTTTACAGTACCTACAAAAAAAAGAAGCTCTATAGAATCAGGTCATTTACAAAGGCTTTTGGTAAATGAGAAAACCCTATATGTATGTTCCTATTAGCAGAAGTAAGAGGAATATTTAATGTATATTATTTTATTACTGACTGTTTTTACATTCTGTAATATTAAACTTTGTTCTAGAGTTAGAATGAAATGATGATACTAGACAAGTGCTTCCTTAACCTCACCTTCTTCAGACAATTAAGTCTCATTTTTAACATTCTTGTTGACCCTTCCTGGTGTAATATCAGGAAAAAAAGATTTAAACCTTCATATTAAAATATTTTTCCAATTATAAACCGGTATATCTGGGTAGTAAATTTCTTTGCACACTGAAAGAGGCAGCCGTTGCAGAATCCTATTCTTTTCAGAAGGTAATTGTTGCGCTTCTGACATTAGTATTCACATCCCGAACTTGAATTAATCTATGTCCAAAACAGAAAGGTAGACTTAAACATGTAAATATATTACTGTTTTGTGAGGTACAGAAAACTAAAGTATTTTTCTAAAAGACCCTGCCTGAAGCGGCCTCAAAATAATCTTAATGAGAGAAGGAAAGTAAATGTTTGTGTATTGCATTCCACTAGATTAGTTAATCCGAGAGTATTGCTTAATTAAACTTTTGACCAAAACACTCGAGAAATGTGTTAATTACAATGATCAAAATTCTTATTTACCTGAGGTAATCTTTAGAATAATTCTAAGAAATTTATGATCAAATTTTCTTGCAAAAAAGAGGCAAATTGTTTGCATTGTCACAATTTTATGTATTTAATTTAGGAATTTTTAGTAAATTGTCTCTCTGAGGTGGGGGCATGTAGCTCTAATGATCTGTTTTCAAATGTTTACTTGCAGAGGATTATTGTCAAGTGCTGAGTTTCAAGTCCAGAGCTTAAATTTTGAAATGGAGGGAAGGAGGAAATTATGTGCATTTGGATCTTATTTTGAGTTTGTTTAAATTGTTTTCCTAAACATTGGCCTTTGTGTTACATGTTATTGTACTTGTGTTTGACAACCCAAAATTAAAAGTCAAACTGAGACTAGCAAAGTTTCCCTAAAATGAGAGGAAGCTTGCATGGTTTCTTTGCTACTCTGCTGGCTCCCCCCCTGCCCCAGGGAATCTTAAACTGCAAACCACAATTTCTAATGTAATGGCATAAGATCTTAAAGCTGAGGCTTACAAAGTTTTGGCTGCTTGTACACTTCAGACATTTGCAGTGAGAATTGCAGTTTTACTGTGTTATTTGGTGTTTTTTGCCACTTCCCATATATGTGTTTACATGGGACATAACTCTGGTTTGAATTTCAGCACTACTTGTGGAAATGGACACAGTCTGATTTAACAGTATGTTTTTTGGTTTGGCTTTAAGAATTTTTCCACTGTTATTCTAGAGAAGCTATGATGACAAAATTCGTGTTTTGATCACGTTTGCCATTTCTTAATATGCACACACTGATATTTTATAACTTTTTCCTGTTTATTGCTTAAATAAGTAAGGAAGAGTACCTAACCAAAAAGATAAAATCTTGGTCTATATCAGTTGCATCTTAATTGAAGCTTTCATCCTTCAGATCCTCCAGAAGACATCAGACATTAAGTGCAATATTGAAAAAGAAAACACGGATTTGAGCCAACATGCTTTCATTAAACACATACATTCTGTCTTGTGATTTGTGCAAGTTAACAATATTGTTATTGACTACACTTGTTCTAAACAGTCTTTGTTTACAATGATTTAGATGATATTACCTAATATGTATTCATTTTTTGACAGAAACAGAAGAGTTGTGCAGGCGGATGTCAGGGGAGTATAATCTAATAACTGGTTTATATAACATTATTGACTTAATCTTTTCTTGGCGTATAGCGTAATTTTTGAAATTCTGCATTTGCAACAAAAATGTGAGTAGCTGATCTACTAAATCCATGTTTAAGATGATTGATGTTTTTGTATATCATGAATGCTTTATAATTGTCTAATTAAACTAAATGCCTATGTAATATGCTTTTTTTTCTTTAGGACTTTTCTTTTTATCTGGCTAGGGTAGAGGTTTGCTAGAATATATTTACCTATTTCTCTGTGCTTCTCTTACTTAGTTTTTTTGCCACTTTATCATCTACATAGCTACTTTTCCACCCACACACTCCCAAATACCTTGTGTTTCCAAGCTGACACCGTAGACAAATTGGCTATGCAGTAAGCGGTCTCATGTCATCAATATAATGTTGCTATGAATATCATGTTTACAGATCATTAAAAGGACAATGCATGTCAGTCCATTTAGTTCACTCAATTTGAAGGGAAGACATTTTTTTATTCCATGTTCTGAGACAGGATACATGCCATTTGGGGTTTTTTTTTCCCCTAAATAAGAAGTCTCAAATATTTTCAAACCACAGGCTGTATATCTGGATTGCAGTGATTACTCTGTTTTTTATGAATACTGGGGGTAATGGTGGGACAGTTGAGGGATAATTATTTAAAATCAGAATTTTTAGCTACTTTTTTTAGGTTGCTGTGTGTCTGAACAAAAACATAACAAGACTAATCTTTTTAACATCCCTTCTATAGGTGCATTGTCTAGTGGTTTTTAACAGGGAGCAAAGGCAGGTCTTACTATCAGGTTTCATATTACCTGACTTGGCCAATTTCACAACACATTAAATGTTTCTGCATCTGTTTTACACTTGTAAAATAGGAAGGATACCTATTCTTCTTTATAAAACACTAAAAAATTACATGAAAAGATACTTATGTGCAGCATCCACTTAATGACTGTTGATTTCAAGAGTTTAAAAAAAAACATTAACATAACTTTTCAACTTGGTGCAGGCTTCTTAACTTGAATACCACAGTACTCCACGTAGTAATCTGAAATACTCATCGCTGAACTTCCATCCTCCTTGGAGGAAAGTGAAAGTGCTGGCATCTTTGATCTGGGAAGCCTTTGAGCCATTAGCAGATTCTCTTTCGTCCTCATGATGCATGTTTTCTTCTGAGACTGCTGGATTATTTTTTTTTTTTTTTTAAAGCTGATTTTTAACCAAAACCTATAATGAGGGATCACTTTCTGCATTTATGAGGGTGTGGGTTCTTTGGTTTGTTTTGGGGGTTCCCAGGTCTTAGTTATCCGAATAGCAAAAGGAGTAAGTTATTGCAGCAGAAAGTTCTGCCTACCCCCCTTTTGATGGAATTTTTTTAAGTTTTAGGAAGTCTGCCTGAGAGACACTTCATGATGTAATATACGCAAATACCTGAATTTGTTAATGTGGATATTTTTGAGTTCTTGTTGTTAAGTCGTGTAATACTCTTTCCTGAAACTAGCATGAGAGTCGAGTTAAACATTGGTTTTCTGATAGGTGTGCTTATGCCTTAGATATCGCCTGCCCCCACTTTGTAAAATCACTCATCTTAGAGGTGTTCAGTGTATGAAAAAATAAAGGATATTATAGTTACAGGAAAATCAAGAATCTTCCTTGATTCTCAACAATGAGTCCATTAAGAGAATCAGTACTTGCTAATCCAACTGAAGTCTCCATTCTTCTGCTACTCTTAGATGCCTATGGCTTCAACAGTGAAACAGAGTAGTCACAGGGTTGGGTCTGGCTGACACAAGTCCTTGAAGGCAAAAATCAAAGACTACTGTCATATGAGAGATGTACTGATTTGCATAAGCACATCATCTGGCCTTCACTGAAGTGACTGTTAAAATTCCAGCAAACTCTGAAGGATGTTGATATTTTAAACTGTTCTAAAAGATAGTGTTGTTAAACCCTAATCTGTTTTGAGCCAGATGGTTTCAATGTATGTATTGTGAAAGCAGAGAGGTTGGCCATTTCTTTTATTTATGGTTCTCTGTATATCTGTGTTTTCCTAGTGAAATCTGAAGCTGAGTGAGGTTGCTGATCACTGCCCCCCAGAACTGAATACAGCCTGTTTCAAATGTATCCTGTGCATTGAGCATGTGCTTTTTTTTTTTAATTATTATTATTTTTTGCAAATATGAAAGTGGGAGGGAATTAATTCTGCGGTATATTTCCCCAGGGACAGTCCTCGCTAGCTCTGAAGGAAGACTTTAGTGAGAACTTGATCCACGCTCCCCCACATCTCCATTTGTTAGATGAAGTGTAAGAGGCATAAGGAGATGAGCTGTCTAGCCTGAAAAGTCACAGTGAGATGATGACTCTGACTGGATTCCCCCTTGGTCCTTGCCCTTTTCTCTAACCTTTAAGATGTGTAACTCTATGTGCAGGAAAAGTTTTACTTCTCTCTGCTGCACCCTCAAATTTGTTGGCAAGGTGGATACTTAGTCTGGTTTAGACTAAAGGGGTTATTTTAATATTACAACGTGGTGACTGACAGTTGCTAAAGTATCAGTGAAAATCTTAGTACTGGCAAAAATTCCTGAAAAAATGAATCAAAAAACCTTATTTGTAGCATAATCACTTTAATTTCACTCTTCTGCTTTATTTTTCTCGAGACTGTTAAGAAATGTAAACTCTTACTTTTTTTAAGGGCTTACATCTGTTTCATAGTAATATGTATTCAGGCTAAGTACCTGTATTTTGGGGGTTGAGGCCTTGTTTATTGCTTGCTATGAGCTAAAGGATAAGTGCATGATCTCTCATCTGTTTTGCTTTTTTTTCTTAAAAAAATATAGTTACTGATAGAATTAAAGGTCGTGATTTTCTAACTTCATTTGGCATTTGCAACCCCTGGGAACCTTGCCTCCCAACTTCATTCTCACTACTCATTCTTGTTTATAGATGACCTGGGACAGGTGACATGATGAGGAAGATGATGGAAGTGCCAAAAGGGAATGTCTCATGTCAGAACTGATTGTTTGCATTGCAGAGTGTTCTTTCCATTTTATTTCAACTCTTTTGCTGTATGAGGCAGAGGAACATTCATCACCATGCATGTGAGGTCAGGCAGAGGATCCAGTCTGTCTGGAAGCCCAGCTAACCTCACCTGTGTTCATCCATTTTCTGTGTAAGTTCATTGTATTGTAATGTATCAAGTGGGTGGGAAAATCCAGTGGCTGTGGATTGCACTGGGAAATACAGTGGTGACAGGTGAGGTGGCGTGGGGTCAGACTACTTGAATTTCAGCATTATTGTTAAGAGAGGTCTGAGGACCTTCATGCCACAGGTCCTTATGCATTGGACCTTTCTTTTCTGCATGGCAAAGCAGAGCCATCAAGTTTGGGACGCAGCTGCCTGACAGGTAAGAGAAGACTTCAGAGCAAAGAATGTAGAAACACGGTCTCTTAACTCATCATAAATTTCTGGGACATGATACTTATTTCACTGCCTTCATTTAATAACTGCTTTACTCTGGACGATTTATAGACCCCACGGGCTTTAAGTAAAAATTGGTATTACTGAACCCTGGAGTTCTATTGATCTCTTTGGTTATTTGTAGGTAAACGATTGTAATCGTTTTCAGGTTGTTCAGGCACACCAGAGAGGACCTGGGATAGTACTGAGTTTTATGCTATGGAAACATAATTTAACAAAGAAAAAAACCTCCAGTCTTTCATTATCTTCCTGCAAATAAGCTAGATTTCAGAGGGTAATTACGTTCTGCTGCTATCTTCTGTGAATAGTCCTCTAACTGGAAATTGCTTTCCAGAACAACAGTTCTTACTCGTTTTACTTACACAAGCTTAGTATAAGTTTACCTACACTTTCACTGTGACTTTTATAAATGGATTTTGTTTTGCTGAATTATGAATTGTATGTGTCTATGCATTGTAACCCGTAATGCCTTTGAAAATCCAGCCTGGATGGTAACAATCAGGGTTTGGAATTATCTCCAAATGTGTTTTATTTTAATTAAGTTGATGTGTGATGTTTAATACTGTGGGTACTGTAGCGTGTTATTTCTTACTACGTTTTGCTTTTCACTTCAGGTAATATATAGTCTATGTTTTTTATTTAAAATACATAAAAGACAAATGTGGATATAAAGTTTGTGTTGTGCAATAAAAGTATATTACACTGAAATTGTTGGAATCTGGCTAATCTGGTCTGCAGCCACTGCAGTCCCCCTCCTCACATTCCCTGATTTGAGTTTGCTTTGCATGACTGCAAAGGAAAATTAAGACACCAGTCTTCATCCCAGGCTTTGCTTAACAGCACCAGTTCTAACTCGTTCATCATCACTTCCTTAACAGATGGCACTTCTGCAGTGTCTGCAGTCTCCTCGGGGAGACCAACTGGTATCAGATGATTTCAGTTCTACTTCCTTCCCTCCGTACCCACCCGTTCATGTGAAACAGCCCAGAGGAGGTCTGTAGCCATCCCTGCTTGTGCAAGGCTCCAAAAGAAATTTAAGTTTCTGGATTTGCTTAGCTGGCTGTGTTCTGAAGTATTTCCCCCTTGTTTCTGAAGTAACTGAAAGACCATTTTCCCTGCTGTCCATTTGTCTCGCTGAAGCGATCCCTGTTTTCACAACTGGATGTCTGTGTTGAGCTGTGGGAGGAAGAAAAAAAAAGACACCGAAACCACCGCGTGACAGCACTGTGTAAATGAGAAGGGAAAGAGAAGTAAGTTTTAAATAGCAGTAGCTATTTCTGCTGCTGTGAGGATGAACACAGGCTCCCGAGCGCTCATGTGAGCTGCCTGGCTCTGAGGTAAAGAACAGAGCCGCTGCTGGGATGGGTGTAGTGTGTCTGAAGGGAGAGAAAGGGTGCTGGTGTGCTGGAAGGGGCAAAAAATGAGAATCTGCACAGAAAGACACGTAGATACCGGAAAAGACTGGATCTCTTCCTAATTTCCAGCTTCCACGTACCGCGGAGAGCGTGAAACGGCCCTGACGACGCCGTGCGCGGCCAGGCCTGGGGCAGCCCCTTTGCTGCGGCCGCTGCCGGCACAGCTCCCAGCACTCGTCCCTTCCTCCGCCCGGCCTTTCCGCCCCGGGGGCTGGCGTGAGCACCCCCCGCGGTACCGAGCAGCCCTCGCCCGTCCTGTCCGGCCTCTGCTTAGCAAACCGGCCCCTCGCTTCCTTCCGGGAAAGGGCCCCGCCCTCCCCGGAAGTGACGGCACGCCCTTCCGCCGAGGAGGGGAGGAAGCGCCCGGCCGCCGTGAGGGGAGCGGCGCCGAGGGAGGAGCGGAGCGCGGAGCAGCGCGGAGCGGCGGCTCGTCCCCGCCGCCCGGGGATTAAACCGGTGAGCCGCAGCTCTGGAACCGCTTCGCTTGTCTCGCTGAGGGGCCGCTGGGTCTGCCGGGACCCTGTGGGCGGCTCCTCCTCCTCCTCTCAGGGGGGGCTGCCCGGTGCTTGTGCCGCTGGGCCCGGCTGCGGGAAGGGCTTCCCCCTCGCCCCGCAGCCGCGCGGTGACAGTTGGTGACAGTTGGGTGGCCGTTAGCGTTCCCCCTCCCTGTCGTCTCCGCCGCCGGTCGTTGTAATTCCTTCTCAGTCTCGGTGATCGGGCGTCGGAACCCGCTGAGGGAGGGGGGGGGGGGTCGTACCCGGCGCCGGCAGCCCCTCTCCTCAGGGGTGGCGGCCGTGCCAGGGGTTCCCTGGGCTCCAGGAGGCGGACTGTGACCGGGCTTAACACACCGGGATACAGAGAAACTTATAAACCAGTTCTCTCCTTGTGCAATTCCTAAACCTAAGTTGTTTGTATATTTATTATTATTTTTGAATTCCGTGGGCAAGTTTCAATAGTTAATCGGGGCGAAAGTGTCGCTAACTTTGCAAATCTGGCCCCTCAGCCTGTTTTCCTGCTAAGTTCCCTGTGGATCGAGGTGGGGTTGACTCTTTTCTTGTAAGTATTACCAGTGCTTGGCTTCTTACTGTAAGACTGGGGATCAAAGTCCTTTAAAGTCAAGCCAAATGAAGTTTGGAGTCTATTTAAGATGCTGAGCAGCGCATTTCGGGTGATTTTGTGGGTGTTTGTCACTGTATGAGCAGCTTATGTAGTGTTCAAGTCGTTCGAAGTAGGGAGTGGCTGTGTTTTCAGAGAGGGTGTGAGATGCTGAAAGATGAATGACGCACTTGAAGTAACAAAAAGTTTCGCTGAGGGGGTGGTTCGACACTACGTTAAATTCTGCTGGCCTGGGCTGCTTTGGTCTGTGGCAGGGGCACCATCGCTTGTGCGGTGGGGTGTTGGATTAACTGAGGGTGTTGTCACAGGCAAAATTCAAATTAGGTTTTTTTGGGCTGAGTGGGGCCCTGATCTGGCCTAGTGCTGGGAATTAGTGGCAGTGCGCAGTTTTGGAAAAAGGGTGGCGTTATGGAGCTTGTGATTTAAATCCATTATTGACATGACTTACCATACCTTGTTTGGTCTCATAGTCATGCAGCTGTTTCCAAAGCAGTGCTTTGTGCTGGCAATTCCTCATGCCAGTACTCTGGGATGTGTACTGAGCAGGTAGCTCTTGGTTTTCCAGTTACCTGAGACTCCTTTGGGACTAATGACCCATCAGCGTAGAAGGACGTAGTGTTTTCCAGGAACAGTATTTTACTCGGGAATTGGATGTGTTGACCTTCTGGACATGGTTACACAGGTCTTTTGCAGGGGGGAGGATTAGGAAGAGAATTGTAACTGAATGGAATGCTTTGCTGACAAAAAAAACAAAACAGCACACAACAGAAGGGAAGAGTAGGGTATAAAGCCAATTATACCAATTCATAAGATCGCTTTACACAAAGATCTGTGATTATAAGCTTGACGATAGTCCAGGATTCTGGCATTTAATTGTATTTTGCAGTCTAGTCTCAGCTCCCTCCTTCCCCTCCTAATGTTTGCTATATAATCCCCAATCATGCTTTTTTATTTTTCCACTGATGATGGACTGCTTGTGACCTAAAACTAGACCTAAAAATCGTGCTTCTGAAGTTATATTAAAACACTGTCAGTAACAAGTCAGGTACAAGGTGCATAAGATGTTTTGAATTTTTTTTCAGAGGTTCTAGCAAACTCAGTTTTAATCTGTATCCAGGTGAGCATGGCTGACGTTGGCAAAATCACAGAGCTTGTAGAAGCCAATCACTGCTGTTTCTGAGGAGATTTTAGAAGTTTTAGCTAATCCTCTTTTTCATATTCTTACTTGAATTCCCATTCAAACAGTACAAAGCAGTTTTTAGATGTTTCTTGTGATTTCATTTAAAAGTGCAATTATGAGTCACATGTAGATGGTGAGACATAGTCTGTTAAGTCATGAATACATGCTACTCCTAACTGAGCGGTCATTGCTACAGGCAGTAGTTAAGAATTTGATGCAGACAAACAAAACTGTAGCTTAAGGTCTGTACTGATGTTGGAGGGGGAAAATGCATCTTCAAGTTGAAGTAAATAGTGAATTCTGTGGGTAGAGTGTTGAAGCCTCATGGCCATTAGGTTTCAGAGGTTTTAAGTAGTGGCTGCAATTTCCCCTGCCAAACTACAGTACCAAACAGTGCGGTTATTTTCAGGTGGCTAATCAGACTGTGTGTCTGTCATCACAGTTAATGACTGTTTCTTTTCTCAGGATCATTAGTTAGCAACCTGCGCTGTTTATACTAGGAAACAACTGCTATAGCTGAGATTTCTTAATTGCAAGAAAGATGCACATTAAAACCATGAAGACGCATACGATCTATTCTGCAAAGATAGCAGCCATGTTTCTTTCCTAATTTGCGTCTAATGGCTTTCCTATTCTCTGTTGATGTGTCTCTTAGATCATATTGCCCCACCCTTTCCTTTAGAGGAAATTAACTCATGCTTAATTACCTTTCTGCTAATTACATGCCTGAATGTTTAGGATTACATATGAATCATGACTATTTCAACACTTACGTGGCTCTCAAGAATTTTGTGGCATTCGGGTCCGTGGTTGCTCTTTGGAATACATTCATGTTATTTTAAGGACGTTTTTCCATAGGCAAAATTTGTGGTTGTTAGAGATCTTAACCCAATCCCATTCTTCCACCCCCTCAGTTTTGATGCACTTTCTAGTCTACCTTGTAAATTTATTTTCAGTAACTGAAGTTGCATGCAGTTTTGGGTGGGACTTGCTACTCTCTTGATCTGATGTGGAGTATGGTGTACCATTCAGGCACTAGTAAAATGTAAACCAGCAACAGTTACTGGAAGAATTGTGTTTGGAGACTTCCCCAGTTCTTCTTTTCCTGCTCTAAAATTCCATACCTGGGGATGGCCATAAATGACCAGACAGTTGCAGTGAGTTATACTGTAGGAGACATTGTGAACAGTCTTTGGAGCGCTTTGATATTTTTCAATTAGAAGAATTAATGCAAGTTTTTCATTAAGTGCTATGAAGACTTAAACTTGAAGAGCCGAATCACGTTCGCTTCAGTCCAGTGAAAAGACTGGCATAGGTTGTTGCTAAGTGTTGTGCCAAGACTTCAACTTCCAGAGTTAGCATGCAGAGTTATTTAGAAACTGTTTCTCATAGCTTGTAATAATTATTGACTTGCAATTACCTCTCACTGAAGGTGTCTATAGATTGATTAAATGAGACCGCTTTCCACTCAGCTTTGATAAGTGAGCTTTTTCAACCAGCTGTTCTATAAAAGGTGACCTAAACAGTCCAGGACTAATAAATATTTTATGAAAAAGCCAGTATCTTGTCATTGTGGCAGTGATGCAATCTGCATTGACAATAAAGGTATCTGCCTACTCAGTCCCTGGGAAGTAAGGTAGGTACATGTTGGAAAGGAACAAGAAAAACAAGCTGGTGGTGTCTGAACTCATGATAAATCTATACTACTTCTAAACCTGATTTCACCCACAGTGCTTTTCCTGAAGCCAAAGCTGTGTCTGCAGTCTTTGGAAACCCTAATGTGTTTTGAAAATTATCTTAGGTTTACTGCTGAAAAGAACTTGTTACGTAAGTGTAGTCTCTTTCATGTGTGTGTTAAATCAGACGGTAGTGACAGATCCTATTTTGATGAAAGGAGCACCTTTTTCATATTATATAAAAGCTAAGAATACACTTGCTCTTTGCTGTGACTATGATACCTACTTTAATAAGTTTACTATTAATTTTTCTAGCTATTTTGTAATCTGGTCTCTGTGAAAATTAGAATATAGTCTTTTGCTGTTGTAGAGAGCTTTGAGTCCGATATGAAAAGTAAAATATCCTGCAGCAATGATTGCTGCTACTTCGGTCCCCATTACGCGACACTGACAAAAATGGCCTAAGGATTTATGGACTTAAAATTGGAAGAGCGCGTTCCTTTTGGAAACTTAGAGATAGTTTTGTGCTTTATGTAATTGGCCTGCATATCAAGATACCACGTGTGATCATCGGGTGTTGGCAAACTTTTGAGCTCTCTTCTTATCCCATAGTTTTATTTGTGAAATAGCACCAATTATGAGGGTTTTATCCTTAGTCCCATGGGAATGTAATGGAAGATCATCACATGAAAAAAAAGTAAAATAGTATCTGATTGCCTGATTCTATGCCAGTGCAGTCTGGTTAGTTCTGCACTGATGTTGGTGAACTTCACCGTCTTTTTATATGAGCAGTCAAGATGCCAGAGATTGGACGTCCAGCCTGATGTACTCAGGACTAGGCCCATACAGAAATGTAGGCATCTAATGTGGGATGTAAACAAGTTGCTGCTGCCTGAGCTTTGGTGACTGTTGTAGATTGTGTTCTGGTGTCTGTAGCTGTTTCCCAGTGGTGTGTAGGGAATTAAGATTATAGATTGCAGTCTGCAAATGTTGTCTGAAGACAAAGTGCTTTGATGGAATCTCTTTGTAGATTTAGATGTATCCTTGTTGCTTCCCATGAGAAGCTTGGGCTCCTGAGACCTGAAACTGAAAATCCTTGAAAACTGAAATGTAGGTTTTATTAAGCACTCGCATTCAAGGAATACTGTCATACTTCAGGTCAATGGAAAACATTTCTTAAAAAACCCTTTCCTCTTTCCTCCAGTCTCCCCCGCTGCCCCCACTGACCTTAACACTTTGGTTCTTTTTCTTTGATAATACTTGTAACAAAATGCATGTTTCCTGTGTCTTAACTCTTTCTGTGTTTCCTTTAGTTAATCTTCAAAGGCAGATTGAAGTATGTGACTGGGGGAAAGTGGTGTGGCTGTCAGCCAGCAGTATTTTGCAGAAAAGTTGGGTTTTCTGGTTTTGGCTCAGATGTCTGCTTCCCTGACTGTGGTAACCGAAACCCTGTACTATTTGCATATACGTTTTCAGTTGCAGCTTTGACAGAGTCACAGAGGAACTGTTGGGCAGACAGCTGGTTTATTCTTCCTAAAAAAAATTATGTGAATTTCCGTTTTCTGAAGTAAGAGCTATGGTTTATTGGATATTCTTCTTGGATGACAAACTTGACAGGAAAGATCTAGCGGTGTGAGGAAGGGACAAGAAACCTATGAGTTGGTATTGCACTTTTAAAAAATTATTTGCTCTTAAGTAAATGGGTGCTCAAAATACTAGTGAATAAAAAGAAAAATTTTAGATAAGTTTAGGTACAACAAGAAAAATGTGTTGATAGGAAGATGTATTGGAGAGCTCCCGAATGAATTGCACTAAAGCAAGTAAAAAGCTAATTTTGAATTAAGCCACAGAGGTTGGGGTTGTTTTTTTTTCACATGCTAGGCATCATAACAAAACTAAATATTCAAAGATGCTTATGAAAAAGCTACAGAGGGAGATCTGATCTGTCATTAGAGACCTTTGAAGCGCACTCTTTCAAATATATCTAACATAATATGTATTGTATGCCTCATCTACCAACAGTACACAAGTATTCATCTGCTTTTGATGTCACCACAGTTTAGAAAAATAAAGCTTGACATCTAGAACAACATGGAAACATGTAGCCACGGGCAGCTGATGCTGTAGCTTGGAGTTAGTATGCTGTCAGGCTGGGTGGGTACTGGCCTGGGAATGCATGTGGCAGTAAGACAAGGAGCTCTTTGGTGTCCATACAGTCTAGTCCTCTGTTAGCTGTGGTACAAATACGCTGATTGCCAGCAATGGGACAGGTTTCCATGTTGTAATAAATCCACTTTGCAGCCATGGTGTAACAGGACATGTTAGCAGTGATCGTCTGAGGAACTACACACACGCTGCGTTAGGTGGAGTTTAAAGATCATGATCACAGAAAGGGGTTGGGTGGTTTCCGTTTTTCCGTTTCAGAGGAAAATGGGAGGGAAGAAGCTTTTACTTGTAAATGTAACAAAGGGAAAGGGATTTTATAAATTAATAACTAAGTCCCAAGAGCCTGTTCTTTTTCTAAACTTTTCAAAGGGGTGCTGCTAATTAACTTAGATATTAACCTTTGATGAGGTCTAGTACTGGTACAGAAATGCTTAAAAGAAGATTCTGTATCATGGTGTTTGTGAGGAAATGTGTAAGGAAGTGTCATTTCTGCTTTCCCTGACAATATTTACAGCAGAACTATTTGAAGCACTTATTGAGCAAAGCAATGTATGAATATACTTTAAATTACAGGTGTTTGCTCCTGGGAGGGAGACATGGTGCTTCTTGAAGTTGTTGAGAAGTGTTTTAATTGGGATACAGGAGATGTAAAAAGGATGTTTCGTGCACTGCAGCTCTCCAAATTGTACTAGTTAATTTTATTTATGATCTTCTGGTACTTTATTGTCCTTCTTGATTAGATTTGATTTTTTTTTTTTTTTTTTTTAATGTGAACATATGTTACCTTCCTTACTATTGTTTTCCTGACTTCTCAGTGGTCAGGCAGTATGAAAGCTCTTCAGAGTTGCCTACCTCTCCAACTCCAGGAAAACAGCAGATTTGTTCTTTCTTTTGGATTATGTTACTCAGAAGTAAGCTTTGAACAGGTCATGCATTCAGGGCATGAATAAAAATAAGAGGTTTGACCATGCAAAATAAGTGGTGTGACTGCAAATGCACTGACTTTATCATTGAATAAAGAATGATGCACCTTTAGCTGGAGTGGGAGGGAGACAAGGGAATAGAGAAAGAAAAAAAAGCATTTTGGATACTCAAAAGTTCCAACAAAATATTTTTAGGAATGGAAGATCATAAAATACACAGTGATTTAGTTGCTGAAAGTGGACTTGAGATGGATTTTTTTCATATGCAGTCTATTAAAACTTGAGTTGTTCTGTTCATTAAAATGTAAATGCAGACCTGCAGAAATTGGCTGTGAAACTCTTTTTGTAATGGCTGTATGTGTTCAAAGGGAGCAGAAAGCCTCTGCTTGAAGTGCAGCATGTGATTTCTTCATATTGATTCAAGGTGACCTCTTTTGTCCCTGGATCTGAAACTGATGTAACTGCAATTGAAAATACTTGGAAGAAAAGAAAGCAGAACAACTTGTTTCCCAGTGGCTTGGCTTTGCAGCTGTTTACAAATCTCTCCCGAAAGAATGCAAAAAAAAAAAAAAAAAACCAACAAGAAAAGCTTCCTACAAAGAGACCTGTTTTGCTTACTCCAAGGGAAGCTGCTGAACTTTGACACTAAACAGAACTTTATTTTTAGTTCTAATGTACACAAAGAGCTAGCAGGATGCCAAAGGTAATTGTGGCGCTAGTTAAAGCTCTGTGGATACAGAAAGCTAATTTTTGTGTGTCTGTATAGAGATAGTGAAAGTGCATAACTGGCATGGAAACCAAGTATACTGTTAGCTTTCAGAAAGCAAGATGTTGATGTGGGATAGAAGCAAGGTCACATATTTCAATCTACTCCTTTAGTTTTCAAAAAATACAAGTGTCTGAAGCATGGTGCTTTTGAATAAGAACAACAGACACCTGAATTAATGAAATTGGCCTACAGACTGCAATTGCAAAACTGTTGTAACTTATTCCATTGTAGTGGGTGATAGGATCAGGAATGATCCTTGGGTGATGGAGATCAGTGTAAAATTTCTCTGAAGTTTGTGTTATGAAAATGTTTTTATCTGTTGTGTCTTATAGCTCCCTGTAGTTTACAATAGAAAACATTCAGACTGATCAGCTTTACAGTTAATGGCAATATTGAAAATTTTGTGCATGGTGGCCTTTTCTAGTACAGGCACCTGCAATAGAGTCTCTAGTCAAAATGCTGCTGCAGCTTCTGTTTTTAGGAAGCGGTCTTTAAACTGGATCAGGAGCAACTGAAGAGTTGCAAGCTTTTACTTCCCCATTCTTTTCAGAATTGGTCATAAAGGGCATGTGTGATGCTCTGAGAATGGGCTGTGTTTCCAAATACTGCCAACATGCAATTTCCGTCCCAGGCTGTGCAGTTGACAAACATTTGATGTTTAATTTCTGGTCTGCTAGATAGATTGTTAGTCAGCAGATCTGTGTACCATTACAGTCATCACAAAGACCTTACTTGAGGAATCAGAAAATGAAGATAGTACAGAAACCAAAAGATTTTTATGAAGGCAATGTACTTATTTTCCTCTGTTAATTTGTCCATATAGGAATGAAGAGCTCTCAAATATTTAAAGTCTCATTGTTTTTTTCATTTTGTTTTTCAGAAGCATATTAATGTCTTTTTAACTGTCAGACATTGTGGGAAAGAAAAGAGAGTATTCAGCTGCTGTCTATATAAATGAGAAACTGTGTCTTTATAAATTATGCCATTAAGAAACTGATTCCCTTAATATACAGGTCTCTACAATGAAACTATTTTTAGATTATTTTTAGGAGCTCATTACTAATTTCAAAGATAGAAAAGAAGTTAGTGGAAGGAGCCGTGATACTTATATAGGTAAAATGGAATATTTAATTTGTTCCCCCCTCAGAGAAAATCATATGTGTTTTCTGTTACTTTACTTAAAATAACTTTAGATTAATGGGAAATGTTAAACATTATCAGTCTTTTAAAATGGCTGGTTTTATGTAATTCAGCTTGGAACAAATTGGCTGTTACTTCCTATAGTAGAAAACTACCTTTGGTAATGACAGTTGTGTGTATCGCATCTGGTTCGCTGGATGACCCAGAGAAGAGTTTTCTGAGACTGTTGAGGGCAAGACCTGCCAGGGGTAAGTAACCTTTGCTGGGCAGAAACATGAAAAACGAGAGATCCAGATTCTTCAAATGCATGAACTTAGGGGTCGTCATGAATCTCCGGTTAAAACAAGATTTACTCTGACAGTTACTGACATTCTTCAGTTTAAGAAAATCTCTTTTCATCTTGCTTTCCATACATTGCATCTCAATGTGAGTTCTGTTTTCCTTGCGTGATCTTAAGTAATGTGCTGGAGGGGAGGGCAGGGCAGGGTCTTCAGACTGCGGGGCAGCGTTGGTTTAAAAATCTTCTGGTTTTCCTGTTAGAGGAAGGAAGTCATAGGCACACCTTTGGTTACAAATGTGAGGGCAAGAAACCGAATTGCTGAGGTGCTTGCTCAGCTTACGCAGAGCACTCTTTGCTGAGGATTGCAGGAAGAAAAAGGGGCTGGATTTGGTGACCACGATCTGCTTTCCGGTGCCTTGCTGTGGTTGGTATTCCTAGTGTCTCTGTATGTCAATATTGCAATCCAGATGTCTGTGTTTTAATATGCAGACCTTAAACTTGCTAATGCAGGGGATCCTGTGCTGCTTTTCTCCTAAAATGAATCCAGCATTTAGAATTAGAACAAAGTAGTTTAAATGCCCTTGGGAGCAAGCTGGCATGTGGGATGGTTTCTGTCAAGCAAGAAAAGGGGAGGGCTGGATCACTGGAAGGCAGGCTCTGCACAGTGGTGGTGTAGGCATGAGAATAAATCTTTTTGTTGTAGTCACTTTATATAAATTCTATAGAGCTGTGCTGTATGCAGAAGCCCAACTTAACTCTGAAGTAACCCGAGTATTGAAGGAAATGGAGATGCACCTCATCCGTGTTAATGTACCCTGCTGGGTTAGCTGTGATACTTGACTGTGCCATGAAGACGTATTCTTTGAGGCCAAAGATACGTTAGCTAAGGTCTCACCAGTGTGATTCTTTGCAGAGACAGTCTTAGCCTGAATACAAACCTATTTACATTTCGTCTCTTACTCAGTTTGCTTCCTTCGCGGTGACTGTAACTTTCCATATTTCTTTTTTCCTCTGTTTCTTTGTGCCTCTGCAACTGTTAGAACAATGTGCTGGTGAGATCAGAGACTTGTGCCTTTTTTCCACATGCGTATGTAGCTGTTTGACTGGTACTGCTGGCTTGCTTTCCAGGCTAGCTGTCTGGTACTGTTTGCAGGTCAAAGCTATGCAAACATATGCTGATGCTGCAGTTGGCTTTTGGGGCTGTATGGTTATGTAACTGTGCCCTTCCTCCTGTGGCCTTTATTTTGTTGCTATGGAACTGTTAAATAATTAAAACAGGTGACTTCTTTCTAAAAGGCAAGCCTTCAAAAGAAATTATTTCTAGCAGGCTGTTACCATATTTCTGTCTTTAACCCTTTTCTCTTTAAACAGGAAGAAAATGAACCTGAAATCTGAACGCAGAGGAATTCACGTTGATCAGTCAGAGCTACTGTGCAAGAAGGGATGTGGTTACTATGGCAATCCTGCTTGGCAGGGATTTTGCTCCAAGTGCTGGAGAGAGGAATACCATAAGGCCAGGCAGAAACAGATTCAAGAGGATTGGGAGCTGGCAGAGCGGTAAAGAGCCCTCTTTATTCCTTCCTCTTTTATAGTAGGGTGACTTCACTAAATACTATTCCTGTCTCCTATTTTCTAGTCCTATTTGCTCAGGCTCAGTTTCATCATAAGTTCTCAAATTTGACCTTTCCAGCAAGAAAGGGAAGGAAAATCTTCTTTTTGATGCAAAGATGAATATTTATGACATTCTAATTTAAGAGGTTTCAAAAGAAAGTCTGTGAAGTAATAAATGTAAACATCCCCTCAACCTCTCAACAAATACTTTGACCTAATTTGCATACTGAAATCTGTAATTCTAACTAGCAGTTGGAAGGGTGAAAGTGACAATTTTGATTAAAATACCTCTGCCTCTGGAGACCACAGTTATTGTCTTGAATATAGCCAGCACAACGGCTTTACATTTCAGCTACTGATTAAAAAATTGGTTTTAGTCTTGTCTGTGGTCATTCTTTTAAACTGCAGGGTTGAGCCCAAAAACATCAAAGCTTTAGCTTTAACAATGTAGGTAACTTTTCTAAGCACGTACTTTCTGCAAAAGAGTCTAGCTTTCCTAGTGTGATAAATGCTTGACCCTGAAAATGGGTCTTGGAGGAAATCTATGCTTGAGTGAGAAAATAAGAGCAGCTTCAACTGCTTTTTGTTGGATTTGGGTAGAAAGCAAAAGCATTATCTGCTGCCTGAGAAACTGCAAAGCATCCTCTTTTGTACCACAGCTGTCCTTTGTTCACTTCCAGGTATGAGTTACATGACAACCACTCAAAATTAACTGTTTCAGGGTAATGTGAATTCTTAAGATGGAGTAGTATCTAGCTGTGTATTAAGAGTTGATTGGCAGTTGCCTTGAGCTGGCCAAGATGTTTGTTCATATTGACACTGATTCTCTACATATGCTTTCCTTAACGTATTAGTGGAATATGCCAGAACTCTAGGGGAAAAGTACAAATGCCTGAGAGACATGTCTGCACTCGAGTTTGGAACCCTTCAGTGAACTTGAGTTACCTAGTGATACATTAACCAAGGTCACAGGTGGGTGGAATGGGGAAGAAAAGTCATTAAGTGCACTGTTTACATCAGCCTGCCTGAAGAAGGTGACATCTGTGGAAGCTCTCTGAACTTGAGTTGGGTCCAAACTAATGGTTATAGTTTGGAAGCCCTAAGTTTTCTGGTATCTAACTACCCTAGACACTCTTTATCTTAGACCTTGAAGTTGTTTGTTTGTTTGTTTATAATGTTCTCTTTACTGTCTGGCACTGGAACAGATTAACTGCAAGTTAAGAAGTGCTTGAAACTTTTTCTAGCCTAATCAGAAGGTGCCAGGTAAGCTGTTGGGTACAGTACAGAGGATGTGTCATTTTTTAACTCTGCCATAAATTTGGCTTAAACAGTTAATAAAAACTTAAGTATTATTAGAGCAGATAGTTGTGCTGTCAGTCTTATAACATCTATGTACAATAAAGTGGGGCATTTAAGGAATTCTTTAATAAGTAACTGTTCAGTAGGGAGATGCTAAAGGAACAGATAAGCTGTGATTGTTTGCTGTAGTGAACAGACAGGCTTGTCAGCACAGATAAAACACAATTCTTGCCTCGAGATTACAAATGCGAGACTATTTATGGTCCATCCTGAGGTGGATGGATGTTTAAAGAAAATTGCTCAACCTTTTAGCATCTTGAAGGGCAATATAATTTAACCTATTTTAATTTTCCTGCATAGGAAGAAAAGTAGCTGTTGAAGCATTAGCATGTTTGCCCTCCCCTACTTTGTACATGTAGATTGAAAGATGGGCTTGGTCTTTGCAGTGTTTGCAGTCAAGTGGTTTGCCTCATTCCTTCAAGTAAGCATAAGTGTTACCAAGACTTAGAAAAGAAATTACGACAACAATGATCTATTTCCCAGAATATTTTTGAGATTATGACAGGGTATTTCACTTGCTCAGCTGTGAGCCATAGTTTTTATCTTTAGTAACATGGTAAAGGATTGCCTGTGGTAATAGGTTGTGAAGTTCGGAGCACGATGCAGGGAGGAAGGCAACTGAATCGATTATTGGAAGTCCTCCTACAGTCTTTTCCCTCACCTCTACCTTTGTAGAATTCAGGGCTGTGACATGAGGGGAAAGTGACTGTGATTATATTTCAATCCCCTCTCTTTTGACCTTACTATTTAATCCTCCCTTGCCATCTTAAGCTTTCCCTCACTTTCATTCACCATTGCAACATGGAAAGAGTAGATGTAATGGAATGAAGGGAGATGTGGTAGGAAGTAAGAAAGGAAGATGAGCATAGAGGAGAATTAGCATCATGTCAAATGAGTAATTTATTGCACAGGAAATTAACTTATTTGTGCTGGTTTTAAGCACTTAAATTAGACATACATTTTTCTATTTCCAGGCTTCAGCGTGAGGAGGAAGAAGCATATGCCAGTAGTCAGAGTACCCAAGGGGCACAGTCACTGACCTTTTCAAAATTTGAAGAAAAGAAAACCAATGAGAAAACACGAAAGGTCACTACTGTGAAGAAGTTCTTCACTGCTTCTTCTAGAACAGGAGCTAAGAAGGGTAACTTTCTCCTTTGCTTTTAATGGTTCTATACAACATGTTAAGTTAAAAAGTATTTTTGATAATTGTATTGTACTAAAAGGCAGAGTAGTGCTCTGTGCCTTGACCTTAAAAAGTTGGAATAATGATGCTTCTGGAGAGCGATTGCTATATGTGAAGTCTTAATGAAAACACAGAAAATCATGAGATTTTGGGTGACGCCGAACTATTTTTTAAATAGAACAGTGCCGTGTTTGTGTTAGCTATACAGGAATTCTTCCACTAAAGTGTAGTATAAATGTATTCCTGGTGGTGGTCTACCACTGCACTGCTGAGTGGAAGTATCTTGTTCATATGATGCACTTTCTTGCTGGATTCATGAGTCAACCATAGTGTGATTCTGTAGTTTAGGACTTGAAAGGGAACTCTTCCTGAAGAAAGCAGGAGAAAAGGTACTGGCTGTCAGTCACCTCAAACTGCTATGTCTAAGTGTGATAGAAATGCTGATATCAAAATATCAGATGATGCTGTCATAATGGATCACTTCAGCTTTAACAGAAAAAATGGAATGTGTAAGCAGGGTGCCTTTAAATGAAAATAAATGTGAAAGGAAACTTGTAGTGTTTATGTGTGTGTGGGTTGCAAATATCAAGTTTGTGGTTGGCTGAATGTTTATTCTACAGCATGTGTTACAAGTAAGAATGATTAATGGCACTGATGTCTTTGCATAGCAATATCTTACATGGGCAAAACCTGGAAAATGCTAGACTGTGGAGGAGGCATTCCAGAAGAAAAAGCAACATTAATATATCTTAGCCTTATTGACAATGCATTTATATGTCTGGATTTCGCCTTAGAATTTGTTTTGGTCCATGGGCAGCAGCTGGCTAAATGAGGCATTCAGCTATGTATTAAGAACTTTTTTTTTACGTTCATTCTTCTCACTTTCCATATTTTCTTTTTTTTATCCCATTCACCGTCTCTCCTGACATGCTCCCGTTCTTGGTGTCTTGCTTGCTTTTGCATTTATTTCAGTGGCTCAAGAGAAAATCGTTAAGCCAGGACAGCTTGGGAGGGAGCGAAATGCTGATAACATTCTCAGGGATTTGAAGGAGATTTTTACTCCCTCCTGGGAACTGGCTTCCCCTACTGAAGGTAATGCAGTACAGCTTGAGCAAGCTGTCTGCTTGATTTTAGTAAGCTTATTTCTTAGCTGGGCTTGGCAAAATACAAACTAGGGTTGTGCCAGTTATAATTTGTGCTGTTGAATATGAAGATGACAAAAAAAGCAAGTCTAGCATCTTGACGTGAACTTGAATCTTTAAATCAATTCTTTGCTTTTTTGGTAAGGAGACTATAGGAATAAGAGCTCAAAGAAGCTTCAGCTTACCTTAGTGTGACATCTGAAGGATTACGCAGTTTCAAAAAAATAAGAATTTTGTAAGAAGTAGCTAGATCTTGTGCTGCTTCATATTTTTATCAAAAAATAATTCTGGGTTGCCATTATAAATCTGATTGTAAGTTGAAACTATTTCAGTTTAATAGCTTGCACTCCAAGAACTTTTGCATTCTCAAAACATCTCCAGATGTTTGTTACAATTATCAAGATGACAATTTCATATCAAGAGACGACATACTGGTTTCATTTAAACCAAAAGGACGCCAGAACCCTTGAAGCAAACACCTTTAGGATCTTGTCCTATGCTATTTGTTTGCAATTCTGACGTGTTCTGCTGACTAAAGAAATTTGAAGATGTACTATTCTTTATTTTGCAAATTATATGAAGATGATGAATGGGTGTGTGTAGTAGAGCTAATGACAACACTATTTTTATATTCTTGGACTCGGATCCATGACCATGGCACAACCATAGTGAATCACTGGAGTGCTAATGTTCTGCTGTTAACAATTAGCATTTTTGTAGAATGCCTTGAGAAAGATTTTAATATTAATAGTGTTTGTTCTTTGTAAAGGTGATCCTTTCTTAACTCTTCCCATACTCTTTCTTTTCATTTTGGCATATCTCCTCTACTAGGTTCTCTTCAACTTGTTCAAATGGAATTTCTTTTCAGCAATCAGCTTCCTTTTAGTTAGACTTAACTCTTTTGAAGTACATGACAAAGCTGAAAATACTTTATTGCTGAAAGTATGTTTGTTCCTGCAGTCCTAAGTAATCAGTGTATGTTGTACAGGTTCATTTTCCTGAAATCAGGATTTCAACACAGAGATTAATGAAGCTGCAACATTTCTGAGTGACTACATGTAGTTCTTGGTGTGACTCATTACAAAGACAGTTCATTCTAACATTCAATTTTTTTTAATGCCTACATTAACAGTAATGTGCCTCAATTGTCTACATCTCTCTAGTAACTAAAAAAAAAAAAATCTATTCTAGATCCGTGACTAAAAAAATCATATTCCTTAAGGTCAAATAGTGGAATAAAGTTCATGATTTTTCTGATACAGTGAACTCGGTGTTGAAATAAGTAAATAAATCTTTGGCTGTTCTTTGAAATGAAGTCAGTAATTAATTGTGGAAAAAATACCCTATAATTCTACCCTTTCAAAAGTGGACCTGCTTGCTTTGTTTATTATTGCAAAGCTATGCTCTGTACTTACTGGTTATGTAATATTAAATGTGACAAATTTGGATCAACATATAGTAATAGTTGCCGTTCAGCTTGAGTACTGTGCAGGCATTCTACTTTGAATCTTGGGTATAAAGAAGATTGGAGGAAATGCCCTCTGGAAAAAAGTGTTCTTGTGTAACTAGAAAGGAGATTGATTTCCACTCCATATCTTGATTGCTGCAGCTGCAATTTAAATATTTGCAAAACCTTTTCCATTCTTATCACTTAAATACAATAAATGTTCTAATGGTATCTGACCAAATTATTACCCAGAGAAGGTTATGCTGAAGTGTAGAGTCCTGTGCTTTGGTCAGATGATCAACCTGTTGTTAGTCATTGGATCCTAGAGCTTTGAATTTACTGTAGTGCTGTATCTCTTTAAAAACAAGTAACAACAAACAGAAAAACCCAACAATAAGCTACTTCCAATATAAAACATACCAATTTAAATATACTAATCCCATTTATTTCCTTATATTTTGGAGTTCTGCATGTATGCTTATTGAAACAAGGATTTTTTTTGTTGTGCATGTTAGTATTTTCAGGTTGAAGGATGTGTTTGTATCATGTTGACCATGAATATTTTCATGTTTTCTGTCTCTTTGCTGCTTGCTTTTCATCATATTCATTTACATCATCTCTATTCAATCCTTCATTTTGAACAGTGTTGGCTGGCAAGTTGAAAGGTGGGTGAACTAAACTTGGGTAGTGAAGGTATTGGATCAGTACAATTAACTTACAACGTACACCCTGGAAAATCAGATGTGTTTGTGTGGAAAAATCCTGTGGTTGCAGCTATAAAAACTTGCATCCAGTGCTGTGTGCAGTCTGTGTTCCTACCTCCTTCTTGAGTGCCAAGCAAATTCTTTCTTGAACAGGCGCGGTGCTTCTGTTCTTGCTGAAACACAAATGGCCAAGTTCTCGTTTACACTGCAGGTGTGATTCTGTGGCATCTGCTGCCTAGCCAAAGAAGGGCTGCTGCATTTTCATCAGCCTCATGCTCCCATTCCTTGTCTTGTGCTGCTGCTCCCATGACCTGGTGGGAAGCCAGCTTGGGGAGCTGATCAAGCTGAAAAATAACCCCAAAGAAACACTGATTTCTGACTAGGGCTGCCCCGAACTACTACTCCCTGAGCTAGTTCATGAGCCAGTTGAAAGCAAAGGAGCAGGAATGTAAAGGTGAGGGAGAACGGAAAAGGGAGCACTCCATTATCTTAAACTGCTGCAGAATCCCATCTGGAAGCCTTGATCTTATATGGAGATATCTTACCTGGGAATGAAAATGTGAGAAACCTGAAAGCAAACCCATGTTACAGTAATTTGCTAATATAAAAAGGCCATTAGTGTAAATGGGTATGTGGCTATAAATGTTTCACTTCAGTGGAATACTCAGTTTCTTAAGAGTTCTGTTTAGTAATATCCAGCATTTCACTGGTAAAGCTTGAGAAAGAAATGCTCATTCATCTGCACAGTTGAAAAAAAACAACCTGAAATTTTAAGACATATTAAACGCTTCCTGAAGTCATCTATCAGTGTAAAAAAGCTAATCTGATGTGCCTAAATTTTCCCGGCAGAGATCCAAGAAGCCAAGGCTCCTAGCCCTTCTATAAACAGGCAGGCTAGCATCGAGACAGATCGAGTATCCAAGGAATTCATAGAATTTCTCAAGACGTATCAAAAGCCTGGACAAGATATCTATAAGCAATGTAAACTATTTTTGGACACAATGAATCATAAAAGGGTAAGTTTTGCATGCCTTTTACCTAAATAAAATGGGGAAATTGGGGAGAGATGGAGAAAATGCTGCACTTCTTCCTGCAGTTCATTTTTTGTATATTGTATACAGGAGTCTTTAGCTGATATGTTTAGTTGAATGAAGATCTAGTGGCAGTCTTAAATTGTCAATGCCTTGCTTTTTGATATGGTATGTGACCAAAGAAACCCTCCAACCTCGAGGAGAGTTCTTGAGAGAACTTTCCTTTGCAACCCAAATAAATGAGTTCTGAATAAATGCCACATATATTAGTCTGTTAAACAATTTTCTCGACAAATATGACTTGTGGAAATTAAAATATATTACATAACGAGTTTTTAGATCTCTTAAGTCTAAAAAGTTATAAAGATAATACAGTATCAACCGACATGTCTCCTTTTCTTTGGGGAAGGGAAACTTGACTATGCTTTTTTTTTTAGTGTGGAATAAGGGTTACATCTTCATTCTCCATAAAAAAAAAAAAAAAAGTTCTTGAAATATTAATGTATCTCTAGTGCCACCTATGGTTGAAATGAGTCAGTATTTAGCACGCTACTTTTTTTTTTCCTTCCCCTACCTTTCCTATTTAGTATGTAGTTACTCAAATTATATCTTCACATTGGACTGGAAGTTAAAGGAAGTTCTGATGGAATCTTACATGCCCTCCGCTTTGAAAACATCTTTAAGTTTGGTTTGGTTTTTGTTGTTTTTTTCTCTTTTAGAACTGATTCATTCTGAGCATAGAGTTCATGAAAATAGTGTGTTGTTATTACTGGTTATAAACACTGAAGGTACTCTCATTTCCTAGTTCCTTGATAGTTTGTGCTAGTCAAAAAGAAGTCTTTCTCAAAACATACAATTTGCTGCTACCTGTAAACCAGGCCTAAAATGCAGCACTGCCATTAGAGCTGAGACTTTGTGTTCAAGGGTAACTGTTTTTTGGCCTTAGAGAATTCAGAAACTAAGTTTTCTCTCCTTTTTTTTTTTTTTTTAATGTATGGTTTTATGCTGCCATTTAATGGTGAAAAGTGGCTTGATAGGTAAAGTTAATTTTAACTCTGCAAACCTCTGTTACATTCTTCAGTAGCTCAGTTAGTTAATGCCCAAAAGACAATGTTGTTTCACAAATGACATTGTGAATATATTTCATAGTAACTTTATCATTAGAAATGTTTACTGTATATTCTTTCAAATTATGATTTATGTTCTTGGGTTTTGGTATACTGTATATCCTTTCTTAAAAAGTTAAGAGACAAAATTGGGAGCAAGCATTCTGCTTAATAGTCTACAGTATTTTTTTCAACCGTTACTCAGGGATGTGTCTAGGGAAAACGGCATTGCACCTGTCCAATTCCATTGCTAATATACATCTGTTCAGCAAATAAACGTCTTTCACATGTTAAAGAGCCAGTATGTCTTGGTTTCTCATATTTTTAAATATGATTTAGCCAACATAAACACCTCTGATGATATATTTGCATTCTCAGACTGTTACTACATCTGGACACTTTCCTTAAACAAAAACAAAACATGAGAGGCATTGCTGCCATTTCTTCCACACATGCACACTTAAAACAGTTTTCTGTTATAGGACTTAAGCATTGAGGAGCAATCTGAATGTGCCCAGGACTTCTATCAAAATGTAGCAGAGAAATTACAGACACGTTGGAAAGGTATCACCTTCTTCTTCATAGTATCTTACTGCTGAAAAAGTAATGATTTTGAGGATAAAGCCTCTTGCATTTTCAAGTAAAAACGAAACATTCCTAACCAGCTTTCAGAAATTCTGTTAACAAATTCCAGTACCTTAGTTAGAACTATTCCCAGCAGCACCAGTTCTATAAAGCTTTGCTGTGTAAATTATTTGTTTTTACAGGTTTTTCTTAAACTCTCAATTAAATATGGTTCAGTTGGTTTCATTTCTTGTTTTAAATTCAATACTATTTGTTTAAAACTGAAGTTGAATACGTAGTCTCAACCCAATTAACCTACTGCGAGCCTTACATCACACTGTAATGCAAAAGAAGCCAGTGAGAGGGGAGTATTTCTGTTGTGGACTGCTTTTATGTGCCTGGTATGTAAGTGGCACAGTTTAAATATACCCAGGGATTTTTTTAGACATAAACAGAAACAGACGACTTGGAAGACCTCACTGGACTTATTCTCAAAGACTGTATTTTCGAGAAATATTCTTGTAAGCTACAAGCAGCTGAACCTAATTTGTGTGTTGAATGTGCTAAGTGAACATGCTTCATTGTGAACCTATGCATACTTACTTTGGCATGTCACTATGGTGTTGTCACCATTATATTTTTTAATTCTGCTGTAGAGAGTGAAAGTACTCCAAGTATATCCATTGTTTATTAACTCAGGTTGGATCAAGTCAAGTAGTACTGATTTGGTGATATTAGGACCAAACTGTATTAAATCTTCAAAGGAGCCACAGAATACTTTATTTACTGTATTGGGCGTGGGATTTTTACCTTTCAGTGCCCCCTGAAAAAGTTGAGAAAGCAATGGATCAGATTGAAAAATATATTATGACTCGACAGTATAAATATGTCTTTTGCCCTGAAACAACTGATGATGAGAAGAAAGATCTTGCTGTCCAAAAGAGAATCAGGTAAGTCTTTAAAAGATAAATGGTTGAGTAATCCACAGTCCTGTAAATGAGCTTTTAATCAAGCATGTTAAAAATCTTCTGCTATGCACACAAAAATGGCAAGCTTTTTAACCAGAAAGGGTTAAAAAAAGCATTTTATTTAAGAAACAGAAGGAATGAATAGAATGACTAATGAAAGCTGCTACACTAGGAGGACTAATTGGTTTGGTTTTGTTAAATTATAGCAAAAAAAGAAAGTATTTTTATGGAAATAAATTACTTCAGTGGAATAAACTAGCTTATGACTGGACTAGTGTCTCATTTACACAAAGCACTCCTTGTGCCTTGAATTCAAGAAGCAGCTCGTTTCAAACACCTGAATGTTACAGGCACAGAACAGTTTAACGTTTTTTTTTCTTGTCATAGGGCTTTGCACTGGGTAACTCCACAAATGCTGTGTGTTCCCGTCAATGAAGAAATTCCAGAAGTCTCCGATATGGTTGTAAAAGCAATTACAGGTTTGTGAATGATGAAGTTTATACTTACAGCTTTAAATTTCCATATCTCTTGCTCATAGAGATTGTTTTCTGCTATCATCAGAAGGGGGTCCAGGCTTTAGATTTGCAGTAGTCTTTGTGATACTGGACTAGGATATTATCTGTGAAGCGGGAACAATTTTTCTATCACAGAAGTGCTTAGGCTTACCTGATCTATTTGAAATACTTGGGCTGAACCAAGAGAAGGTTGAATAAACAGATACTTTTATGGAATAGCAAACACCACAGAAAAATGATGCAGTATTAGTATTGTCCAGTAAGTGTCCTACTCATTGAGGTGTCTGGTTAATATGGTTTTAATGATCTGAAAACTTTTTATCTTACAGATATTATTGAAATGGATTCAAAGCGTGTCCCTCGTGATAAATTAGCATGCATCACCAAGTGCAGCAAGCATATCTTTAATGCTATTAAAATCACAAAAAACGAACCAGCTTCTGCTGATGACTTTCTTCCAACACTTATATACATTGTCTTGAAGGGAAACCCACCCCGTCTGCAGTCTAACATCCAGTATATAACACGCTTCTGTAATCCAAGCAGGTTAATGACAGGAGAAGACGGCTACTATTTTACCAATCTGGTAAGTGTAGGAATAGTGTTAACGTTTTATACAACAAGATTGTCTTTTATTTGGATGTAGGAGTTTCCAGTAAAGGCAAACACAACGTAACACAGAAGGAAAATTAAAACTGATCTTCAGAGAGTGGTTGAGGTTACTTAGAGTACAGCCTGCTCTCTTGCTTTATATCTCCTCTCTCTTCCTTTGCTTTCCAAAGCAGACAGTGCTTTGCTTTCTTTATAATATTAAACCCTTTATTTGAACGGTCTGATGCTAAGACGTGGGTATATTTTTATTTTGTAAGGAGTTAATTACTTTCTGTTCCTAAAAGCCTGAGTTTGGACTGTGCAGATATTATGGATGCAAAGTTCCCGATTTAAGTCCATGAGAGTTTATCTCTTCTTGAACGGCCTGCAGAACTAGGCCATTAATGGGTGGGGAGGTAAACAGGCTTTTTAAAGCTTCTGCAGGAGGCATTTATTGGTGTGCTTGTTCATGTTAGAAGGAATTATGATTATGAACTTGGCTTCTCTGCATTTCATCGTAAAGCAATTCTTGAGGGAAAATACGTAGTTGAATTAAATACTTGGAATGTTGAAAATTCCTTTCAGTGGGAGGAGAGCATCCACAAGGTAAGATGGGCATTTGACATTCCTTCCTTCAGAAAATGAATAGACAGCATAGCAGATCTCTGCTGATCAGATTATTAAATATCAATATAGTGCTCTTGTCTAGTTGTCATGTTCTTTCTGTTCCCTCACCTCCAAAATGCAGTGACCCTGAGGTTTGTAACGGACGTTATCCAGTGAGTCGGTACTGTTCTGCTGAAGTGGTGTCTTCCTGTATTGTTCTCAGAGTTTTTGACTTCTTCAAACTTTGGGGGAGAGGAAAGAGGCATATGAACTGTCTGATATAGTTAGCTTCTGGAAAAGATCTCTAGGAGCAATCTGAGGCATTAAATAAAATCATCAGTTACTGGTCTAATGGCAGGATAAAAAAATAGAATGCATACATTCCAATCTGTAGCTTGCAGTGATACTCACTCTCTGTTTTGTTTGTAGTGCTGTGCTGTGGCCTTCATTGAAAAACTGGATGCCCAGTCTTTAAATCTAAGCCAAGAAGATTTTGATCGTTTTATGACTGGTCAGACATCCCCGAAGAAGCAAGAATCTGACAGTTTTTCACCTGATGTGTGCCTGGGTGTTAAGCAAATGTATAAAAACTTAGACCTCCTGTCTCAGTTGAATGAGAAACAGGAAAGAATTGTCAATGAAGCCAAGAAGCTTGAGAAAGACCTGATAGATTGGACTGATGGAATAACAAAGGAAGTCCAAGATATTGTTGAGAAATATCCATTAGAAATAAAACCAAAAAGTCAAGCCTTAGCAGCTATTGACTCTGAAAATGTGGAGAATGACAAGCTGCCCCCACCACTGCAGCCTCAGGTTTATGCAGGATAATTATCAGTGTTAACTCTGAAAAGCATCATTATTCTCACCTAGTACTATCAGCTACTTGGGAAGGGAAGTACATTTAAGGCTAAAAATCAGATGAGCTTAAATCAGTACATTTTTAAAGGTACATTTTTTTGTTAAGTGTAATGAATTGTATTTATTTTAGTCAAGTAGATTTCTATTAGGCTTTTATGGGTTTTTGAACTGAATTTAAATTTTCTACACAAACCGGTGTAATTTTTAAGCAACACTAGTCCATTGACATTTTTCCTGAAAGCTTCCTTCTAGGCATGCACTTACTTGTTTTTAATAATTAGTTTAACTTGAATTCGAGTCCCAGCAGAAACTCAAAAGGTACCAATGTTAGTCTGAATTTATTCTGTAGCTGTAAAGATGAAATATATATTGTAAAATATGTAAAATTGTAAATAGATTTAAAATCTAATGTCTCAACTGTGCATGACATCTTGTGTATGAGTGAAAATTACATAGAAGTGTTCATTTTAGCACCTTTCAGTTAAATCACGTTGCAGTATAAAGGCAAGTACACTGTTAATGTTTCAATAAGCTAGATGGTATAACTGATGAATTACAGTCAGAGAGGATATTGTTGTAATGATTTGAAAACTTGACACTCATCTCAATTAGCTCTGTAAAAAAAAAAAAAGTGCTATTTAAAATATGACATTTCTTCATGTAAACGTTCTCTCTGCTTTGTCAGTACACCTGATAGCCTTCAGTGGTGCACATAAGTGCTGATATTACTGCTTTTGAAGAGAATGTTGAGCCAGGCTTCAGAAATAGGAAGCAGTATTTGTATTAAAAATTGCATAATGTGGAACAAAAAGGGGGAGGGGAAGAGATGGTGCAAGAGTTGCACCAAAAGTGGCTTTCTTTTCTGGCATTGCCTAGTAATTTCCATCAGTGGGCTAGGTCTTGATTGCTTTTTTGACAATCCTGGTAGATAAATAAGTTCATATAATTAGAGGCTGCTTTTTAGAAGAGGAATGAGCCATTGCTCCAAGAAGAAAAGTGCGCTTTATTTTCACAAAACATCAGTCTTCTGATCTTTAGTGACCCTCTTTAGCAAAGGGACTTACCTTGCTAAAGCACTGAACATCAAGGTAAATATGGCTTGATGTCACTAAAAGTTTAGATCGGTGTGTTTCAAGTTAAGAATAATAGCACACTCCACAAAAAGTAACCTCTTGAAATATAACTTTTTTATGCCAGTGAAACATTTTCTATATAATTTTAAATATCTTCCAGTAAATCCAGTCTCCCATGACTTGTTTGTGTACCTGAGATATCTAACATAAAGCTAGGTGGCTTGAACTACTTTTAAGCAATGTTAAATTCTTACCATCAAGGAGGAAAGTACCTACCTCTTTATTATGTTCCACTGCTTTAAAAACACTATTTTAAATTTGCTCTGCAATAATTTCAGACCACAACTGTGATTTGTCCCTTTTTGTCAAATGCATTTAGCCTGATGAACTATGCATTCCTAGTGTTTCAGAGATAACCAGTTACCCAAAACTCTACTGCAGAGGTGAAGCAATGAGCTAATTGGATGATCACAAGAAATTAAATTATTTAATGTAACCCTGTGTCCCTGAGCCCAAATTGCTTAGGATCTGACCAGTGCTTGCAGTAAATAACACTGTAAAGTCTTTCTTTTCTTTTTAAACACTAGGTGCTAATTCTGATATCTAGGTACACAGGTTTTCCAAGGGGGGGGGTAGGGGTAAGCAAACTTTGAACTATTGTGTAAATTGCCATGTTTAAATAAAAGTGTGTACATTATGGCCTTGTTAATGAGTTCCTAAAGATGTTGTCACTGGGTTTTCTTATGTTGTTAATGATTAATGTGAATATAATTGTGACTGCTTCTGTTTTTTTGCAGACACAATTCTTAGCCATTCAAGTGCAAGTCTAGGTAACAATGTCCTTTTCTTTGCAGAAAGATCATTGTAGTGATTAAGTACTTAAGAACGACTTGCTGGTGCATTTGTACTAAAGTATCTGTTATTCATATGCCATCTTGTTATCAAGCCACTAAAGTGGGAGTGTTTTCAGCAAACAAATCCTCCGTATCCCAGGTAAGATGGATTTCCATACCCCATCTCAAAGATAGCAAGCAGGAGTGGTTTGCTCCTAGCCATAGTGTAGCCTGGGTAGTAACAACGCTGGGAGCAGCTCTCACAGGAACTTGCATTCTAGTGTTTGAGTAACTAGACTGCTTGAAGACCTTGTCAATATTTTATTAGGCAAATGACCCGTCTGTAGGTAAAACAGGTAAATAGTTTTGTCTTGCTTAAAAGTAAGGTAGTTCAGTTGCGCTGGTAATAACTGCAGAGTATCTTTCCAGTGTTTAAAAATTCAGACTAGGCAAGCCGTCATGCACAGGGTGCTGTGAGGTGCTGCTCGCCGAGCTGGGAAGATGCTGTGTCAGTTCTGGGCTCAGCATGAGCTGATGAACCCTCTAGTAAGCAGTACCAGATCGGCTTGGTACTGGGCATTGCCGTAGTATAGAGGTGCTCTGGTCCCACAGGCAAGGTTGGGATAAGATACAGTGAGAGACCTCAGTGACGCAAGAAGTTATGAAATGGTATCTATGAACAAGTTACTTGTGAACCAGAGAGTTTCATTGAAATACTACCTTAAAGTGAATTGGAATACAGGCTGCTGTGCTTTGGCGACAGTCACAGTATCAGAAATTATTTGGTTTTTTCAACAGCACGCTACTAGTTCAGTATTACTGAAATCAAAGACCGTGGAGCTCATTACTAGGAATCGGAACTTGCGTTGTAAACTACTTTGCATGTGAAACCCCTATTTATTTTGCTGTAGTAAAGAAGATACTTTGCAGGAAGTACTGGTTAATTAAACTGTACACTGTCTTTTAGTTTCATATAACTGAATTATGAAATTAAATTGATTCTTCTACCCAGTTATCATTAATGTTTGCAAATTCTCTGGTGTATATTCTTTTGTGGCTAGGTAACTCATGCTTAAGGTAGGGAGGCATAGATAGATGCTGATGCATACAGCTGGTGCTATTTGACAGCAATTTGAAAAAAAAAAAAAAAAAAAGAGTTAAGAGGTTTGGGGGGAGAAGTGGCAGTGTTCCATCTGATAAAGAACTGGACCTTGGAGGTTCAAATGCTATAGTGGCTTCAACACAAGAACAAAACGGTTTGATACTTCATCTGGGTATCCAGTAGGAGATGAATGTGTCCTTTTCCTTTATCTACAGCCACCATCCTTTTGTCAGAGATGTGTACAGAACTGGTCTATATGATTTTATTTTTTTTAATTGTCTGAGAGGCTTGCCAAATGTGCATTGGCAATCCCACCTCCTGCCTTCCACCAGCCTCAGTCAAGAAGAGTCATGAACTAAAGCGAGTAATTCAGTACTGACCTTGGACCTCTTTGAAGACAGGGCCATTTGTGATCTTCAGGAAAATACTGTGGTTTTACCTTTCCAAAGTACCGCAACTATTGCAAATACGCTTTGCTTTCAGCTTGTCAAACTGCTGCTGCTGCAGTCAGGGGTAGTTTAGCGGGGTCGAGACCCTGGCTGTAAATTGCAGGGTGTTGCAGTTGTCCTTGCTCGGAACAGCAGGGTTACAGGGGAGTAACTGGCTAAAACAGCACGGGAATGCTGGAGGGCTGGGAGTGCTGTTACCTTCTGCTGGATCACAGCCCAGTGCCTGGTGTTGCTTCACTGGATGCCACAGCGAAGAGCCTGCTTCTGTCTTTTTTACACCCTCGGGTGTTTATGTCCCGGTTGGTAAGGTCCCCCTGAGCCTTCTCTATTGCGGGCTAAGTCATCCCCGCTCTGGGCTGCAGGCCCCCATCCCTCCGCCACCTCCCTTGCCCTTTCCTGGAGTCACCCCAGTGCCTTATTCCTCCCCAGGTGCAAGACTTCACCTTCTCCTCTCTTGGACTTCATTATAATTAAAATGTTATTCTTCTGCTTCCTTCTGTTAAATCAACTGCTCTAAGGATTTTTCTCTTGAACGCTTCCACGTACGGGCAAGGTTGTTTTTTTTTTTTGGTGGTGTTTTTTTTTTTTAAAAAAGAAGTTGTTTTGGCTAGGTTTCAGTGGGAAAGGGAGGGGAGAGGGGCTAGGAAACGTCGGCAGCCCCTTTTTCAGGAGCGCAGCAGCAAGTGCCGGGGCTCCGCCGGGGCTGCACCAACCTCCCTCCTCCGCCGCGCTCCGGCCCGAGAAGCCAACGGGGGGGAGGCGGGGCGGGGCGGTGCTACGAGGTGAGCCCCGAGCAGCTTCCCGGACCCTCAGCTACCGCCAACGAGCCCCGTCCCGGTGGTGGGGACTCCGGGGGCCGGCGGGGCCCCGCCCGCCGCCCGGCTCCTCCCGCGCGTTGCCGGCGCCGCAGCAATCTTGTCCACCCCGCGCCACCGTCCGTCCGCTCGGCCGGCCGGGGTGAGAGGTCGCAGCTGCGTCCCCGGAAGCAGCGGGAGGCGGTGGCGGAGGAGGCGGGTTGTCCGGGCAGCGGCGCCGGCAGCGGCCTCCCCCCACCTTCCCCCCCCCCCCCTTCCCCTCCCCTCCCGCCCCGTCCGGCCCCCTCCCCGTGGCCTCCGTCAGGGCAGGAGGATGGTGCAGAGCCCGTCCGCACGGCAGCCCCGCCGCCTCTGAGCCCCCGCCGCTGCCTCCGGGCCTCCACCCGCCCGGCCCGGGGGCCTCTTCTCCCCCGCCTTGGGGCGCCGGTAAGACGGGGACGGGGAGACGGGGTGGCTCTGGCTGACGGGGATGCCGGCCCGGTGGCTGTGGGGTCGCCTTCGCCTTCCTCCGCCCCGGGGAAAGGGAGGGAGCGGGGGGAGGTCCTGCCGATGGTCGGCGGGGCCAGCCCCGGGCCTCGACGCCGAGTCCCCGCTGGCGGGTCGGTGGGCAGGAGCGGGGCCTCGGGTCGCTCCGGTGACGGTCGTGTGAGGGTGGGAAGCGCCGTGCGGAGCCTCGGCCCCGCTGCCGGGGGCAGAGCGGGTGAGGCGGGCGCTGCCCCCCGCTGCCGCCGGGCTCCGCAGAGCTTCGCTTCCAGATCCGCACGGCGAGGGGACAGGCGGGGGTCGTTGGGCTTGGCCGATGTATCCATGTAGCGTTAGTTTTAATTTTTTTTTTTTTTTTTTTGAGAAGGTTGATAGCTTGAACTTTGCATGGGTGGCATCGTACCAGGAAAAAATAGTACAAAAGAGTGATTCCGGTAGCACTGAAAATATTTCCGTTTCAAAATAGCTTCTAAGCAGCGGTTCCTTCGTTGTTTTTTTTCGCCGTTTGCTGCATATCCGTATTTTATCCGCTTTTATTTTTTTTTTATTTAACTTGACTAAAGATGTCATGATGTTTTTAACAATAACGTTTCTGGTGTATCGTGCCTAGAACATGGCTGCTAGATGTCTAACATTAAATTTAATCCGTATATCATGATCACAGATATGGATACCCTGGGAAACATTTCTGCCTGACAAGGGAAAGAACAGACTACAGCACGGCATGCCTTTTTTTTTTTTTTTTTTTTTTCCTTTCCCCTTTCCCTTTGTTTGCTTTTTAAGGGCTTGTCTTCTCTGGGGAAATTTATTTGCATGATTAGTTCTAGTGGTGTAATTATACGGGTAAATTTGCCCTGTTAGATAAACCTTGAGTCTAGATAAGAATTCATTAAGGATTACTCTCCACATCCTCCTCGAGCTCCTGAGAAGTTTTGCAATTGGAAGCGTGTCGTGGAATGAAAACCTGTCGCGGCTGGGCCTATCTTTCTGGTAAATCGTTATCGCGTTTTTTATAAGCGGTTGAGTTACGGGAAACGCACGCTGACCTCTCTGCTTCTAGGCTGGACGTAGAAAATGGTTCTAGGTTCATCTAGGGAGCCACTTCCATCTACCTGCTCTTCCTCTGGTCTCTGGGAATAAGCCGATGGCTGCAATCCAAATTCTGGTCAGCAGGTGTCTGCAGGACAGGGGATAACTTTTGTAGGCAGACTGAGCAGAGATAATGCTGAATTGTGCCTGCGGGACTGAATGCTCTTTGACCCGCGATTTAGTCCCGTCAAAGAGGATTAAGACCTTGGTAGCTTTGTTACCTCCCGTGATTTGAGGAGTGGCTCCAGGCCGGTGGAATGTGATTCTTCTTTCCCACTTGAAAGACAAGAACTTGAAATGCCGCCTGGTAGTACAAAATAGACGCTGTGCTCTGTCGGTGGAGAGGAGCATCCGAGGGCACGAACGAACAAACAGGCCTCGGTGTCCTTTGTGCGAGGCGGATGCGCCCGGCGAGGGCCAGGAGACTGGCACGTCCATCACCCCTGGATGGACGGCGGACCACAGGAGTGCAGCTCCCCCCTTAAACACTCCCTGGCAAGTGTTCCCTGCGGGTCTGTTAGCTGTGACCGTCTTTATTTATTTTTTTTAATTAAGTAGCATAACATTTTTGGTAGAAGTGAAGCTGTTTTATCAAATGAGCCCTAAACGAAGTATTGATGAAACTTGTCAGTGTCAGAATTTTGTTGCTTTTCCCAAATCTCCCCTTGCCAAAAGCATGTCTGTGTTGGGAGGTTTTTTGTGTTTTTTTTTTTTGTTTGGGTTTGGGGTTTTTTTGGTTTTTTTTTGAGAAGACCGTTCTGACCTGTGAATAAAGCTGGTTCCCAGGACTCGGAACTCCCAGGTTTTGTTTTGGAAGAAAACTTGCGTATGTCCTGGCATGTCAGGTTTTGTTAATTATCCATTTGTAAAATGGAGACTGTACTTACCTACGTGAGATCGGGCTAAGCAAATTAAAGTCCTGTTTCTTCTGAACAGTAGGGGTGAAGTATATAGACACGGTAATATTACTGCCATATCCTTGATATTTCAGCTATTGCTGAAGTCCCTTATTTCAGTCGGGTTTGCTGCTGTTTGTATTTTCTCCTTCACTAGCAGCCACTGGCTGTTTTCCTGCTTCACTGACACAGCCAGCATTACCTTCTTTCTACATCCAGAACTCTTATTTTGCCATTCCCACTAAAGCTGCCATTTCCTCAACTTGTCAGTCATTTTCTGCTTGTGATTCAAGCTGTGTATCTGTCTGCGGCTCTGTCTCCTTACAGTTCTCATTACAAGCAACAGTTCTCATTACAAACAGTTTGAAGAGCCTTTCTCTGGCATTTTTCAGTACTTACACTGCTGCATTCTGTACCACACTCCTTAATGGGTAGCCTTACTGCAGTCAACTATTAACCTTCTTAAATTGGTCACTAAACCAGTTTCTGATTATTCAGCTGTTAGTGAGGCTTTTCATACTTCTTGAATAAAGCCCTTCGGTGAACTGCATTTGTTTGGCTGTTGTCAGTGCAGTCTACGCAGAGTTTGATTTCTCATGGAACTTCGACAGATCCTGTAAAACTGAATCATTTTACTTTTGCCTTCCTCTCCCAGGTTCTCGTGCTAAGCAGCAGTAACCAGAATAGCATTTTTAAATACAACTTCAAAGTCCTTGAGTCTAATGTTGTGTGTTTTATTGTAGTCCGTATGATTTAGATTATGAGAAGTCATGTTGTAAGTCATGACTTTGACTTGTAAAAGGCTTTAAAAACGCGCAAGCCAGAACTCCTGTGTATGAAAGTGTACTCTTTCCCATGGCACAGGCTCGCTTGGCAAATGGGTCTGCCTTTTTCAACTTTGGCAGCAAAATGTCTATTTTAAACCAGAGGTTAGGTTTACTTTTATTTTACAGCTGGGTATATTTTAAATTGTGTTTTTCACTTTTAACAAAAGTCAGAATTTGGGGTTCTTTGAACCAGTGAAAAAAGGTTTTCCTCACGTTGTTTGTATTTCCTGGCTTATAACTTTTCTACTCTTTTCTGGTTCTTCATGTTTTTAAAACTCTTAGCATTTCACAACAGTATTTGGAACTTGCTTGCATTTGTCTGTTTCTGCATAAATTTTTCTTTAAGTGGTAAATTAAAATCAACTTTGCTGTCCCAGGAGTATCAGCTGACACACTGTCCAGGTGCTTGTGTTAACGCCACCACGGACATTTTGAACTACAACTGCGTATTTGTTGGGAAGGGCTGTTAAATATCTGGAAACGTTGCATACACAGATTGAGTAATATCTGATCCGCATATTTTCCTCTTTTATTTTTTAACTCATCTACTTTTTAGTGTATGTTTTCTGTCTTTAACAAGAGTTCCAGTCAGGACCTTGGCTGTTTGAAATTCAGTAAGAATTCAATCCTTAAAATTTACTATAAGTCTGATCAAATTACTTGCCTTCCTTGGCCTTGTTTTACGGGTAGAACTGAAATGTTTGGTGTTTATGTAGCTCTGGGGGATGTTGAAATGCTTAATTATGTTTTGAAAAGTGTTTTGAGAGGTGAAAAGAAACATTTCATGCAAGTATGAAGCATTTTGCTTCGTTCTGTTCTTGCAAGTCCCCAGGCTGTCAGGCTTTCATTAATAATCTGCTTCCTGACTAACTGTTACCAGAATAACGCGAGGAAAGAATCTCCTTTTCATTTTCAACAGGTGATGTTCTCGCTCTCCTTCTGTGCTGTACACGCAGTGTTTTCTGTCAGTGCTCTTTGCGTGTGCAAAGGGCCAGGCCATTTTCCTGCCACGCTTTCTGCTTCCAGGCTCTAGGAAAACGTGCTTTTTAAAAAAAAGTAAACATATTTGTAGGATAAAATAGCTCAGAAGAATGCGGTGAGCCACTGACTGGTTTGAGCTGATTCACTGTTATCTCCCGCTTGGGTGCTTTGTCTTGGGGGAGTAGATGTGTTTGTGCACATCTGGCTGCTGATCCTTTGGCGATACGTGGTTGCAGTGGATTGAAGGATCCTAGGTGATGTTTTCATCAACTTTCTTCCTCTGCAAGTCTCGATTACTGCTATTCCTCTACTTTGTCAAGAAGACTGATGGCATTTACTGTGAATCTGTTTACTTTGTTTTATTTTGTTAACACTGAAGGACAGGAGAAGGGGAGGAAGATCAGTTGGACAGAAAAAATGCTCTGCTCTGGAGGATTCCCCTCCCTTCATTCCTCTAGGAGTCAGCCCTGCCTGCCCCTCTGCTGCTGACAGAGGTTTTCAGGCTGTTACAATTTCATCCTGCAGGGTCTTGATATCCTTCCTAAAAAGATGAACTGAAACAGCTGCAGATACTGGCACCTCTTTTTCCACAGATACCAGTATGGTAAAGTAAGTCTTCCTATAAAATTAGTAGGAAACCCCTCTTTTGCTCCCAAATGCATGTTTTGTGATAAAAATATTATGTTGTGAAATTCTAACAAAGATTTAAAGAAAAAAATCTTGATTAGCCTTCCCCAATTCCTGAAAGAAACTGACTGTAAAAGCTCTTTCTAGTTTATGTAGTAGAAATTAGTAGTTCGTTTCAGGGCATAAAAGGGGCAAACGTCTGGTGAGTTTAGAAGCTTCTGTTTAATTTCAGGTTTTATCCTGTTTTCTTTCCTTTAAAAAAAGGAGGGGGAGATGATAATTGCTGCTGCTCTGAGAACCAGCAGGGGCTTTATTTTCAGTTGTAAGATCAGCTGAGGTTACTTTTGCTAGTTCTGTTCGATAGGCTGGTGATAACTAGATTAGAGGTATAGACATTCTTATTAATTGATCTTTATAAAGCTTTGACAGACCATCTTGAATATTTTGAACTTTCATAGGCAGCTTCACAGTTAACACAACTGTGATCTATTTTGCTTTACTATTCTAGTGTTTTAGGTGTTAGACATCAAGTTGAAGAGAAGAAAACCAAATTAAAGATATTTTTGGTACCTGCTACTGTTTACTATTCTTAAATGAGAGGCACTTTCGTTTGAGATAAACACCATTTCTTTGTTTGCATGTTATTTATGGATGGCTTGCTAGGAAAATCACAGTTTGGTTGATCTGTGTTTATGAGTGTTTTTCTGGCATGCAACATTATTTTCATTCAAAGCGGTTAACCCTGATGTGACCCATTTTGTAACCCCCATTGTACTACTAGTGATGGGGCATGTTTGAAAACATAATTGATTTATAAATAAACTGAACTGCACAGTTAAGATTAAATGCTGTTTTGCGCAATAAGGTGTTCAGGCTTAGAAAACATGTGAGGTCTTAATGGAGTGCTGTTTGGGTTAGCGCTAGCCTGCTGCCCTTCTCTTCCACCCACAGTTTTCTTCCTTAAGGTATTTCAGTGGTGGTTTTTTGTTATTTAAACCCCTCCAAATGTTTTTCTCCTCTAGACTGACTATTTTACATGCACAATGAGAAGGGAAAATATTTGTGAGGAAATTACAGGATTTTAGGCTTCCTAGTGGAAAGATGGTAGTTGACATTATGGCAAGATACACGTAAAAATTGTCAGACATTTACTTTGATGCTTTCAAATTCGCATTTGGGGTTTTTTTTTTTTCCTTTTGGCAACTGCAATTTTACTTTTAATACCTGCTTTAGTACAGCACGTGGGTTTTTGTTGGTTTTTTTGTTTATTGTTAGGAATTCAGTTCCTTTGATATTAAGCCTTGAAATGGGAATTTCATCCTTCTGCGATGACTCATTTCATTGACTTTTTGGTCTTTGCAATATACTTCAAGATTTTCCTTATTTGTAATTTGTTCTTGAAAAACTGATAGGTCTATTTCAGCTGTTACCTTTTCTATACCCTTTCATATACAAATAAGCAGAAATTTAAAATGTTACACCTTTGAGGTTGCTGTATATGGTCTTGACCTGTACTGGAGGAAGACTCCTTAAACTGTAGAATAAGTGACTCTTTCCTCGCTTTTTAGACCGCTACCCAATTCTGTGTTTGCCTGGGACTCTGACGTATTAACTGTTGTGTATTTCCATCCTTTACCATTTTTATCTTTTTAACTCTATAACATAATTTCCAGTGTTCGTAGGGCCTGATTTAAGAGCACAATATCTCTCCAGTGCTTGCTGAGTGTTTCCCGATGAGTACAGTCAGCTGTAACTCTGCCTGAATGTGGCATTTGGTCTTGATGTATACACCTCAATACCGAGCAATTACTTTGGAGTTGGTGGCCAATGTTCCAGGCTGGCAGTTTTCATTCTTCCCGTTGCGCTTGAGCTACTTGTTAGGCTGACTGGAGATTTTTATTGCGTGAGTATTAAAAGGCTTAGCTGGAGTGGAGAGAGGGAGGCAGCAGTTATTAGAGCCGCTTTCTAAATTATTTATGTAGCTAAAAAGTGAAATCTGATCTTGCTTTCCTGACCTGCCAGGAGGTAATAGCATTCGGTTTCTTCTTTTAACTGTGTGAAAAAGAAATAAATTATATTCTTTAGGTTATTCATTTACACAGAGGAAGTTAGTTGGTAGTTAGAACTAGAGCTGGTAGAAGAATAGCATTTGTGTTGTGTTTCTAATGGGTTCTAACAGAAAGGAGGAGTTTAAGTGTTGGACCGTTAAGTGAACCCCTAAAAACTAGTGGGAATGTACATTTTGATTTACATGCACTGATCTGTTTCACAAGTTCTTTTATAAGTAGTGTTATTTAAGCAGTTTATTTCATAAAAAAATCAGTAGTTCTTCAGGCAGCAGTGTGGAAACATTATTCTTGGTTCTGGTTTGCACTAACCGTGTCCAATTGCTATTTTCATGTCAGCTCTAGCACTGAAATCCACAGTTGCTCCCTTTTCTCTCACAAATGCTCAAAAGGCATATTACGCTTCGGAAATTGCAGCTTATAGCATTTTCTAATTGCTTTCAAAGCCGTTGAGTTATGGGAGCATATTAAGCAACCAGCACTTAAAAGCTGGTGCTCTCTTACATAAAAATATTAGCCCAAATATTTTTATATGTATGCTTTTCAACTCATCCAGTTTTATGGCTGATTTTAGACTCTGTGGTAAACAAGCATGCTAATGGAGCTGTTGGAAGCCCCTTTAAAAAGGAATCACAGTACTGTATATGCTGTGGGTGACATTCAGCTTTGATTAAAAGTTGTAATAAAGCCTGCATCTGTGTTGTTATTTTCAAAAGGAAATTCAGAAGGGAACACTGAATACAACTCTGCTTTTGGTTTATCTTTTGATCTTTTTCCATCTCAACATGTGTCTCCAATGTTTCTAGATAGAGTGTTTGAGATTTTTAACTAGGGCTCATTTAAGAAATTTGCTGCCAGTGACAAGATAGGAAGCAGAATGTACAGAAGTGCGGATCATACCCAGGATGATCCTTACCAACACCAGCTCTCCCTTTCCCTTTCGCTCCTGCTGCCTTCTGACACCTTCACTGGCCTGTTTGGCCATAACACAGCTGGTCTTGGACATACTCTTTTGGGTGGTTTTTTTTTCAGGTGAACAATCAGAATAATGTTCAACATAAACCTGTTGGAGAACCTGAAGGTTTACATCAGCAGTCGACCTCCGCTTGTGGTCTTTATGATCAGTGTAAGCGCTATGGCAATAGCTTTTCTGACACTGGGTTATTTCTTCAAAATCAAGGAGATCAAGTCACCAGAAATGACAGAGGTAGGTACAAAAAGTTCCTGAGCTAAACAGTGGGAATACTAATTTGAAAAACATGCCCAAAGCTAATGAGTTTGTTTCCCGCCCCCCTCCCCCCCCCCCCCCCCCCCCGCCCCCAAGAACCCTCTCATGGGAATGCACAGAGTCTTACGGGAGATTGTCTTCATTTACATTTGCCTCTAATTTCATTAGGAAAGAGGCTATTGGTATGAATGTTTGAATAGTCTTGTTTTATTTCGAGGATGAGGCCGAATCACCTGACATGCGTCTTCCCTACTATGGCTAGAAGCCTTTCTTTTTCTTACTCTGTTGCGTCAGCTGGCTTGTTTGTGAAACTTCTTATCTAGTAGTACTGTTCTGTAATGAGCTAGAAACCGCTTACACCCTGAGCGTGGTGAGAACGGACCAAGTTAGTATATTCTTTTTGTAGTTTAAAGGAGGATATTCTGCTGCTGCACTGAGCAGTGGTCGAGTGGTGGCTGGGATTGAACACATCTAACTTGTGTAAACAACTTGTCCCATTGTTGAGATAGCCATGGTGGTATTTGTGCTTGCTTTGTGAGCCATGTAATTTTTGTTAAATGGCTTGGAACTGCGGGCGGAATGGTACATATCAAGGTCTGCGCTGCCCTAGAGAAGTGGCAGCCAACAGTTAACTTGCTAATCTGTTTGAAATCTTCACATTTGTTTTAAGGACTGGAATACTTTCCTCCTGAGGTTTAATGATTTGGACTTCTGTATATCTGAGAATGAAACCTTAAAGCATCTCATCAATGATACCACAACTCCAGAAAGTACGGTGACTAGTGGACAGGCGAGATCTTCTACACAGTCTCCACAGGCTCTTGAGGACTCTGGTCCAATAAACATCTCTGTTACAATCACGTTGACGCTGGACCCACTCAGACCATTTGGGGGATATTCTCGCAATGTCACACATCTAAGTTCCACAATTTTTGGACACCAAATTGGACTCTCAGGTATGCAAGACTTGACCTTTATAGATTTGAATGATAACTATATAATCAAATAAAAATTCACCAGCTTATTGTTGGTGAGATAAATCTTTTGCTTAGAATGTATATGTGTTTCCAGATTTGTTGTGAGTATATTCCTGTATAGAGCCCTTCACTTGTTTGCTAGAAAAACTTTTCCCTGCACTCAGAATGGAAAAGAACCTGCAGGTTTGCCAAGATTAGACTTTGCTGTTTTAAATGATTAACCTAATGACAATGGAAGGTAATTTTCAAGCCAACAAAATTCCAAGCAGGAAAAACTTCTATGGTGATTATCTTCAGTTCTATCTTGATACATCTTTAAGTCCTTAACTCACATTTGAGAGGTGTTAATGTACATACATTAGAGATCAAGTAGCAAGCTGTCTAAAACAACCAGAGTTTATCTAAAATGCATGCATGAATAAGCTTTAATGCTGCAAACAGCAACAAACAAGATGGTTACAGTTTCTGTGGTGTGAAGAGACTCATCTGCTATGAGGCTGCCCTGACAGTAAGTTTTGGCAGGAGATTGTAGAAAATTAGTAGAAACTGATAAGAGAACCTCATTGAATTTTAGCTTTTAGGCAGGGTTGCATTTTATAATAATGCCTGAAGGTGTCTTGAACCTCAGAGGCCTGTGAAGAGACATTTGCCATAGCTGTAAATCTGTATTACTGTATTTTATGTTGTTGTTATTGTGTTACTGCTTTAAGAGCTATCAAATGCAAGTTCCATTTCCAGTAGCTTGGATTTATTTTCAGTATGAATATATCCACATGGAGTTAAGCTACCCTACTTAATCTGCAGTTCAATATCTGCTGGCACCTTTTTGTCTACACGAGTATCTCCAATTTGAAAAGAAAAATCAGATGTGGAACAAAGTCTTTGGGAGGAGAAAGGTTAAAGATCTGTGATTTTACTTTCTAATAAAGTTCTCTGAACATGCATGAATTCACTTATAAAAATAGTGAGTTTTTCATTTCTGAAAGGAGCCTAATGACCCCACTTCTTCTGGGGGCAGGAGGGATTAGAAAGACCAGCAGCTGGGTTTTTTGTGGTTTGGTTTGTGTTGGTTTTTAACTTTCTTTTTGTTCTCTTTGTTGATAGTAAAGATCCTGGATGACTTCAAAGGTACAGTTTCAGGGTTATGGTTGCTGCCTTAGTGGTTTGCGTGTTGTCCTTATCCTAGTGATTGTTGCTCAGATACTTTTGTGAACGAAAACCAGCTTTCCTTCTCTCTTTCTCAAAGGCAGAGAATCCCATGAGGAGATAAATATTACATTCACCCTGCCGGCTGCCTGGAATTCAGATGACTGCGTTCTTCATGGCCACTGCGAGCAGGTTGTGTTCACAACCTGCATGACTGTGACAGCAGCCAGCAATGTATTTCCTGTCACAGTGTACGTGCATTTTAAATGCTCCTTCATAGACTGGTTACTGGGTGATTAATTCCTCAGCTGGTTCTATGAGGTTGTTACTTCCTGATGAAAGTTATTGTTGACTGTGGAAATTACCTACCTACCTGCCTTCCTTCCCCCACAGTAAAAACCCTGTCTTGGGACTTGCTGTCTTTTAGCAACACTAGGTTTTTCTGAGGATGTTTTGAACTATAGGCCCTACCTGCCTTTCAGTGTGCTACCTGTGATTTAAATTTGTTCCTGTGTGTTCACTAGGAACAAAAGAATCCGTGAATATATAAGACAGACACCCTATAATTTAGTTTCACTACTTTGTGTGAGAGCGAAGGCTTGACACTAAGGTTCTTATCCTTTTCCCTGTTGAGAGATCAGCGTAAGCCGAGTGCTGCTTTGCTGCCATCCCCCAGCAGGTACAGACCTTTCATCAAAATAGTTTCCCTTTGTCTTCTCTAGACTCTCTGACACTGTTCAGTATACCCTGCAGAACCACCAGATAGATTCACATGACTCTGTGAAGCTTTATGAAAACCAGTGTTTTTCTAATTAAGCTGTGGGATGTTGACTTACTGCAACAACACGCAGTTAAATTCTAATCTTAGTATAGGAATCAGATGGGGTTTTTATACAACTTTTTGGTTAAGCTTTGGTTTTTGTTGTTGTTTTGGAAGGTCCAAAATAAAACTGTGTTTTATGCTGCTGTTGAGAAGACTGGGCTTGACTCAGTTCTGAAAGTTAGCCTTCGTAAACACGGAGAATGGCAATTGGGGTGCTAATTATTTCTGTTTTTCTGCAGTCAGCCACCGCATTGTGTTCCTGAAACATACAGCAATGCTACGCTTTGGTACAAGATCTTCACCACAGCAAGGGACTCTAATACAAAATATGCACAAGATTATAACCCTTTCTGGTGTTACAAAGGAGCAATCGGAAAAGTGTATCATGCTTTAAATCCCAAGCTAACTGTTATAGTTCCAGATGTAAGTGCCGTGGTGTTTTTGTATGTTATGTTGAATAAATGTTTAGCTCTGGTTTAATTGAATGTGGTTCTGTTCATGTCCTAAAATAGTCCTGTTCAGTGCTGGTTTATTGTGCAGTGCCAGGGCTGAGACAGAGTTGGGTGTGCTTTACCACTGGTGGGTGTGATGGTCTTCATGTAATCTCCATATGCCTCACAGCTTTTAATAAGGAACATTTATATTTTGAAGCCATTTGACAAAAGGCACTGCCAGTATATGGGAAGAGATCTCTAGTACAGATTTTTAACGTGAGGACCATTTCAGCTCTTCATGTGCCACAATTAGGAATCACTTTAATTACTATGCCAGCTGCGTAAAGGGGAGAAAGTTGATTTATGAAGTAATTTCTGTCCTTATCTGATAATTATTGCTTTAATATAAAATGCCAACTATTGGTGCATTGTCAGTAAATGGTTTTAATTCTCTCTGCAGGATGATCGTTCTCTAATAAACCTGCATCTCATGCATACCAGTTACTTTCTTTTTGTGATGGTGATTACAATGTTCTGCTATGCAGTTATTAAAGGCAGACCAAGCAAACTAAGGCAAAGCAATACAGAATTCTGCTCTGAAAAGGTGAGTCTGTGTAATAACAAAATATTGACTCTGATAAGAAAACAGAAAACCTCCTTGTCGACATAGTGCAGACTGGTTTTTCTTATCTCTGGAGATGTAGATTTAATTCCCTTTCAAAGAGACATGGGTGTTTCATTGTGGACAGTACAGACAGGTGCTACAAAATACATGTATGTGCTTTGTAGATTCTCAGATTTCTCTCCTACAGAAGTGGATTATTGCAGTTCGGTAAGTGCTGTAATGCAACTCTTGTGCCATAATTCTGATGTTACTTGCACCATTTTGTATGAAGCATTGACTAGATGGCACTGAGTAGTTTTATTTATCTTTTATCTCAACAGACTGAAAATTTTGAATAAAACATGATAGGTGATTCTAGTGGTTGTTAATCAGAATTTAATTAAAACAATGACAAAGCTATTGAAACAGTCACTGTTCAATACTGCATTGGAGACCTGCACTTTGCTTGAAGGATTAAATATGAATATATTCAATTGTGAAGTAGGAAGCTAACGTTGGCACCTTTTGATCTTAATATTTTGTAGTATAAACTGTTTGGGGGGTTTTGGTTTTGTGGGTTTTTTGGGGGGGGGTTGCTTTTGGTTTTTCATTGATAATGTTAAGCACAAAACACCTTCAGACTTTGATTTTCTTTCCAACTTAGACTTTTCAAGGTTCTTTGAAAAGGCAAGGACAGATATGCCAGCTGCATGGAGATAAGTAATATCACTGTTATGGGATTAAGCATTTGACTTTAATTAAATGTTTTCTTTTTCTTTTGTTTAGGTTGCTTTGTCGGAAGCATAATCCATCCTCTCCTTTGACTGAGAATGACTGAGAACCGTAATCATTGCCTGCTGAACCCAGAATGGGTCTTAACACTCTGTGAATACATTATCTTGCAATGTTGGTTTATTCCAACCAAAGACATTTCAAGTGCCTGTAATTGATTTGTACATATTTATAAAAGTATATTCAGAATAGGTCAGATGATGCACTTGTTCCGCATTGTAGTGCGGCCGGAAATTTTCAGTCTTTACCTGTGGACATAGCCGAATGTTTGTGTAGATATGTTTAGTGATATGGCTACATATAGTCAGAGCAAGATATTTTTGTCTAGCTGCATCTGGGCAGGTTAAGATGCCTTTGCAAGTGTCTCAAACAAATGAACAGATCTTTTGTTTTTTTGCCCAATGATATGTACAGTGTGTTTGAAACAGTATGCACCTTTGATATAATACTGCATTTCCAAAGCCACCAATCTACTACATGAATTAAATGTGTATTTGTGTGGCCTAATACTTTCTTCCATTTGCTCCTTGCTTGCAAGAAAAGATATCAACATTTTAGATATTTTTTTTTTTTTTTTTTGAAAAAAGAAATACATATTCACATTTTAATAGTGCTGTATTTAGGACAAACTTGTGCTTTTATTCATAGTAAAAAAAATATGAAGTGAAGTCCCATTTTAAAATGTTTCTTACTGAAGAGTGCTAAGTTTGATTTTTTTTTTTTATTATTATTATTTTTTAATTTTTTTTTTCATTTGGCTTGCTGAATGCCAGAGAACCAGTCAGCATAGAGACTATCTGGAAAGCTTTCCACTTGGCCTCCCATCCGCAGCCCTCAAACCAGGATTGTGTGTGTCTGCTGCAGAGCAGCTTTCTGTAAACTTTTTTTTCTAGAAAGTGAAACTTAATAAAAAGATGTATTGTATTAACAGTCTGTTGGGGCTCTGCACAGCCTTGGGCAAGTGCAAATAATGAAAGGAAAAGAAATCCCATAGTCTGTAATAGAGCTTCACTTTGGGACTCTCCATCCATCTCTGAAGGGCAGCTGAAAATGACACTTTTATTAGCTTTGTCCCATTTCCATTTAATGCTGTCCACTCAGGGGAAAATGACAAGGAGAGGACTATGGCTGTTGCGATTAAGGTCAAAGAAACCACACAGTAAAACACATACTGTTCTCTCTGTCCATTCCTAAATCGGAGGTTTTATTCTGTGTGTTTCTCCCTTTCCCATTCTGGCTTTTGCTGTTTCTTTCTGGCTTCTTACCGAGTAGCCTCCTTAATTTTCAGGAGTCGGGGTTTTCCTGCAGACTTTTCCACCACTGCTTTTAAAATCTCACTGGTTGCCTTAATTGACCTTTCATTGTCTTTCAGCTTTCTCGTCAGGTAGTATAACTGTAGGTCTGCATACCTACACGTCAGCTTTTTCCCCTCCTCCTTTTGCTCTAAACTACACAAAGGAAGAAACTCAAGTCAAAATCTCACAGTCTCAATTATGCTGGCATGAGATTCTTGGTTCATTACTTATAGACACTATTGAGTGGTACCCTACTGATCTGTATGTATGGGACTTCCGTAAGTTCACGAGTCTTCAGAGCATCTGAAGCAAAATAGCCACGCTATTCTTCAGAACATGTTTCCTTTATAGAATTTCAGTTACTTAAGTGGTGTTAACTAACATGCGTTTTTCTCCGGGAGTGTTAAGGCAAAGCTTTAGAGATGGCCTAGTTTGAAGTCTAGGGATAAAATGAAGCTTCCAGTTTTCTCCTGATGCTGCTATGGGCTAATACTGCTTCACTGAAATGAATCGGTGAAGTCAAAACAGCTAGACGGCTTCTCATGAAAACTGTCCGAGCAGTTCCTAATTCACACATACCCAGCCTTCTGCATTAATACTGACTTCTAGAGTTGCCTACGAGGGTGGCTTGATCTGGGGACCAAAGGCAGGAATAGGAAATGGATTGGGATGGTGTTGCAAATTCTGGAAATACCTAGAAAGCACCCACCATAATGCGACTCCTCAAAAAAAAAAGCAAAGCCAAGTCCTTTCTGTTTCAGCAAATTAAAAATTAATCCAGATGTTCTAACTGGAACTTGATCTGTTGTGGAAAACAGATTTTTTTTTTTTCCTTTCCTTTTTAAATCTGGTTTTGCTATTTGGTAATTAGAGGAGCCTGCTTTGCAATTTATCACCCACTGTATTGAAGTACCCAGAAATGCTAAGATTATACAACCCACAAACGCATACGGGAAATGTTCAAAGAGTTGTATTTTTTGGCCTTAGTTTATCCCTTTGCACCCCTGTATTGCAGCAGAGAGGTAAGGGTGTCCATCAGGTTGAAATGCTGTAATACTGAGGAATATTGGATTGTTCCTAGGCGCAATGTACAAAAGTTAAATGCAGCCAAACAGAAGAGTAAAAACTTAATATTAAAGTTCAGATCATATTGATCTTTCCTTTTTTGTTTTCTTTTTTCTTTTTAACTATGACTTGAATCAGTTTTGATTCTATTTGTACGTGTTTTCTTGTTCTTAGAAAGCTGCCATTTTCTGTTGCATTTTTCTTTGGCATTACATAGAAAATCTGAGCCTTGGTTTTCAACCCTCTGCAGGTGATTGTAGGGTTAAGATGGCTTTTTTGTTTTGTTTTGTTCTTACATTTCACTTGTCTTGTTGCATGATGGTTAATAGCTGATTTGGAAATGACATTTCTCTCCTAGATTAATTTTGTGTTTGTAAGATGTGCATATTGCTTTGCAGAATAAAAACAATGAAGTTTATGCTGTTGTCTTTATTTCTACTGCCCAGGTGCTGTTGAGGTTTCATAAATCACCTATGTTATATGGACCATCGGAGGAAATTAGTAGGGAAAGTCTGCAGTAGATTGGAATTTCAAACCCTCTGTGTACCTAAGGTGCAGTGAGCATCTTGCATAGACTTTTTTCTTTATGTATTATGGTGTAGGGAATGTAGCTGGTGCCCATCATGGGAAATGCAGAATTTGTGACCTAGACCCATCTCTTCTGTTGCTGTTTCTTGATGATGATCATGCCTTCCACTTCCTCCTTGCTGCAAGTGCTGTGTAACTTACTCAGCTGAACCAAGACCAGATGCTGAGTGTTTCAAAGTGCCTGCAGGTGGCTGGACATGGTTGGAGGACCTGTGTAGATGGCTGTTGAAATTAAGATAATGTAGCTTGTTACATTCTAACTCCAGTTACTAGCAGCTGGAACAAGTTGCACCTGCATGTGTTCAGAGCTTGAGAGTAGGAAAAACATATTTAGTTTTGCTCTTGGAAGCTGCTTGAAAGCTAGGCACTGTGTGTTTGACAAGTGCAAGAAGGGCGGCTTTGTCTTGCTTCTCTGAAGAGCAGAGTTCAAAGCATCCAAATGGTGCCTATTCTAATCTGGTGGCAAATGAGAGCGTTGTTTTATAATTTTTACTGGGGAGAGGGACTCGTGACAATTAGTAGAAAAAAGTGGTTTTAATAGAATACTTTTTACAAATCCCATTGGTATGGCTCTAGGAAACCCGGCTAGTTCTGAAGTGTCTGCTCTGAACGAGCATTAATGCCCTGCGTTAGCATGGTCTCAACTTTGAGAGAGTCTGTCGCTACTTAGCAAAGCAGTCGTCTCTGGCCTCCGCTGCATTCTGTCCCTCAGCCAGCAAAGAGGACGAGAAAGGCAGTTGGACACGTAGTCACTTGTTTTCTGTTAAACAAACTCTCTTTCATAACTCGAGCAGCCACTATTTGGCAAATGCACAGCTTTGTTCAATGAGTTTTATAGAAGTGCAACTTCCTTGAAGAAAATCCTGTTTTCATAGCTCTTACTGCATAGAGTTACACTTGAGTAAACTTATAGGAGGACCTATGGTGAGTTCCCACTGGGGAAAAAGTACCTGGCAAACCAATATGCGATTGAATTAATTTTGTGCTAAAGTAAAGGTGAGCAACCTGCTGCCTGGAATATTTCCTGAGCCTCTTAGGTCAAGCCTGGCTGTAATTTAGTGCCATAGCCTTAAGTCAGGTACTTTCAAGGCTCCATCCTGGCTTTTGGTAGTATGAGCAGCTTAAAACGAGGTGTTCTAAGCAGGTGGTACAATGTGCGTGTGGGGGGGGGGCTGTTTTGCTGATATTTCCAGGTGCTGGAAGGTTGGAAGGGTGGGGTAAGCAGAAGGGATTCATTTGATAACACTGTAATCAGGCTGTTTGCTCATAACGATGATGTTTGTTAACAAACGAAAATAAGGGCAATGAAAAATTATGTAAAGCTTGCTCATCTGGAAAAAATGCACGCACTGTGTTTGCAATCAGATTACATCTAACGTTAGCAGGCTGCTACAGATTGGGATGAGAAGTACCATCTGCCATCAGTGATGGCATTTCTTTAATCGGTTGCTTTGTGCCAAGTATTTTGGTATTATGTGAAAGTATTGCTGAAAATTAGGAGCAGCATCTGTCTTCTCACAGCAGCGCCTTCTTTTTAAAATGGTTTCAAAGAAACGTTCTCAAAAGTTGATACGAATGAGTACACTGGCAGCTGCTGAAATTTGGATTGTAAATTCTCCTTTTCTCTTCCCTCCAGCACTAATAAAAACTTTGCTAGTGATGAATTGCCTGGCAGAGTGAGAAAATAAATCTGTAGCTAAAGGTAGAAACCCATGTTTCTGTTAAACTCTTCCAACTTGTTTGTCTGCTGTTAACCAGCTAACTCAGTGACTTTCAAACTTTTGATTTCCAAGCCCCACAACTGTCCTTCTGGAAGATCCCTGAGAAGTGGCACACACAAAGGTTCTTTTGTGGCATCCGTTGACTGGGTATCCTTTCTGGTAGCTTTTGCCAACTTTTCAGGCGTAGCCTTGGGACTGACCTTGAGGTGTCTGTTAACCCCGGGTTGAAAACAACTCAGCTCGATAAATAGCAGCAATGCTGAGAAGCAGGGTGCAAGCTTGCTGGATTTGGATCTTCCTTCCACTGATGCTGAGTAGTGTCCCTGTCCCTCAGCGCGCTGCACCGGCTCTCAGGAGATCAGGGTTCCTTGCTGTGCCTCCCTGGGTGACTTCGGCAGCTTGCTTTGTGTTTGTAGGTCTCGGTTTCTCCTTTGTAAAGGGCTTATACAGCTCTGCTAAGTGCTGTGACCTTTACTGATGAAATAACTTATCCTCAGCTAGAAAATGCATCCGATTGACCATGCTGCTGCGGGGAGGCTGTGTCCTAACCTGCAAGGCTTCCTAGCAGAACAATATTCCCTATTTACTTTTTGAAGGTGTTTCTTTACGGGATGTTAAACAGTTGGGACCTAAGCGTAGATTTCCTTTTGCTATCTGTATTGTTAGCTCCTTGCAACACGATTCTTGCACCTTGATGAAATAAGTAACGTAAGAATCTGTAGCTACAAAAAAAAAGTAGGGCAATCCATAGACCAGCTTTTTCATAGACCTTATTAATGTTTGTGAATAAAACTTTTCACAATACACTACATTAATATTTATCCTTTGAAAAGATCCCTTCTGTTAATGGCCTCTTATCTTCTAGTAAGAGGGGGCTTTACGGCAAGGAGGATGGCAATATCCTCTCTATGGTCTTGGTATAAATCATGCCATGGAGTTGTTTTGTCTGTGGGAAAGCGTGAGAGCCCAGGAGCAACTCAGGTTAAGGCAAGTGACTGAAAAATGTGTGTAAACCCATTAAATCCTTGTACCCATTTCACCCCAGAGTCCTCTATGAACAAAATTGTCATCTTCTAGCAGGCACAAGAAGATAAGAAGCATAATTTTGTGGCCCATAGATGGGGCTGTGGCTGTGACCATCTCTTCCCCGCAGCACCCACCGTGGCTCAACACCCTAAGCAGGATTTTCCCCCTGGACTTAACCCTCTCCTTCCTTTGGCAGGAGTGTTTGCTGAGCAGCTGGAGCCGGGTTACTGCCTGCTCCATTATGGAGGGTCCCAGGTGGGTGAGATTTACCATTTTGCAGGGTAACGAGGACAAGCAACCTCACACATGCCACCCAGGGAGAGGTGGTTGGGTTTTGCTGAGGCATTTAACTAGAGCCAGGTGGGCTGGGAGTCCTGGCTGAGCACAGCTGGAGAAGGTTGTGAGATGGAGCTTGGCCGTTACCCGCAGGAGATGCCAATCACCCCTGATTGCTCCTCAGCTGGGCGGTGGGAGGCTATGGTTGAGTTGGGACAGTCACCACGCAGCATTCCCTGCTGCTCCCTGGCCGGTGGGGTGAGTTTTCTCCCTAGGGGACCCCGGTGAGGTATTTCAGGCAGTAAAGGGATGGTTTGGGTGCGATGGTTCAGTGTGATACGCGTAACTGCTTGGAAGCGAGCAGGTTGCACTGGAGCTACTGGATTCCTCTGGGCCTGGTGAGTCCTGCCTGCCTGCGGGGTTGGTTGGGGTGGGGGGGTTGCAGGGGTTTCTGGCGGTGCCTTTGCTGTTGTGGGGCAAAACTGGGTTTCAGAGGGAGCTCAAAGGGGTTTAGTGCTACAGGGCTCAGAGTGATGGGGGTGGCTGAATGTGCCCTTAAACTTTGAGCCTCGCTCTCCTGAAAACCTGGCTGTGATTATTAAGGCTTAGGGAGGGAGTAAACGGCTTGAAAATGCAAATTTGGAGGGAAGCCCTCAGATCCGAGCTAGCAGACCCTAGAAACAAGGAGAAACCAAGAGCCGATCTGGCTCAGGAAAAGAAGTCCAAAACTCCTGCAAGCAAAATAATTCATAGTACTGAGACGAACTGAAACCTGCCAGCTGGGGAAGGGGGTCTGCACCCTACGGGGGCTTTGTAGGGTGACCTGGAGACCAAACCCAAGGCTGCAGCTCTGCCAGGCTGGGGTTCCCAGGTGAGAAAAGTTGGGGAGATGGTGGTTTTTTTGGCTGGCTCGGCTCCCTCCGGGGAACACCACTAGATGGTGGCAAGAGCTCAGCCTGAAATCCGCCGGGCTGAGCCGGGGACGGGTCTGCTCCCTTTGCGGAGCTGCCTTCCCCCCAGGTGGGCAGAGCAGGTACCTGTGAGGGGCTGGGAGTGGGGGTTTGTCCTGCGAGGGGGTTCGGGAGGTGGGATACACCACCCCCTTTCTGCTTCTGATCCTGCGGGGAAACGGTAGGAAGGGGAAAAATGGGTTCTGGGAAAGTTTACGGGAGAAAGCAGCGGCAGAAAGAGGGTGTAAGGTGTCCTGAGTCCTGTTCAGGGCATGCAGGCTGGTAGGGGCTGTGTGTCTGTCTGTCTGTCCATCCATCCGTGCTGCTGCCCTACCCGCTCGGAGCGGACTCGGCCAGAGGCCTTTGGGGATTGGGGTCAGCAGCCGGTGCTCCCGGCTCTGCCCGGTGCTCCAAGGGCTCTTTCCTTGGGGAAACGCTCCGTCGTGGGGACCCCGCAGCCCTTCTGGGGTGTCTGCGACCCCAAAGGGAGGTGGGAGCATCCTTCCTTGGGACTGCTGGGGAGTGGGGGTCTCTATCTGTGGGGTGTCTCCTGAATGAGCATAAGGAGCAGTAGTGCAAAAGTAGGCTGCTTCCCTCCTTCCCCTGATAAATATTGCCTTGCCAGATGTCGTGGACCCCCTAAAATAGGGCAGATTCATAAATTGTTTGAGCAGCAACAGATTTCCAGCCCTTTCCCCTGACGTTTCCAAGCGGTCTCTTAGTTCAGGTGCTCATTTGGACTTGGTCAGTGCCCAGGTTTTGTGCAGCGAACTCGGGTGTAGGAGTGGAAACTGGGATTTTTCAGCGAGGTTGACTTTATCTATTAGCTTCCAGTCAAGGCCGTGCCCCTTGGCATCTCCTCTTGCACCGGACCCAGCTGAGGTGCCGATGGGGAAAGGGAGAAGTGGGAGATCTTCCCATGGGAGAAGTGTTCCCAGCCAGCGCACAGAGACCTGCTGGGTTTAGGGGGGGCTCTGGGTGCGAGCCAGGAGCGTGCCCGCACTGCTCCCCCTCCTGCAGTCCTGCTCTCCACCACGTCCCCCGGCTGCCACCAAGCGCAGCAGAAGACCGCACTGTGCCAAAACGCATCCTACCTGACAAAATGCCTTGTCTCTCTGTCTCCATCTGTACTTTCAATAAACAACGCACCCAGCCTTAGCACTCGCTTAGCAGTAGGCACGTAGTATCCCCTGAGTAGCATCAGAGGCCACGGATGCACTCTTTTAATTAGAAATAAATCTTTCATGCAACAGAGGCCCTGTAGCGTTCCCAGGGCTGCTTTGTAGGGCTTCTACACTGGCTCGAAGCTGGTCCTACAAACTGGTGCTTGTTCCAGGTGACTGTCGGAGAGAAGTAGCTCCTCAATACATTTGGTGAGGCAGAGACAGCCCGATACCTTGGCTCGGTTCTGTTCCCACATGTCCTTCCACATCTGGAGCTGCTTGAGGAAAGTCTGGGGAATTAGTTCATTTTTCCTGGGTCTTGCTCCCAGGCAGGGAAAGGGAAGAGCAGGAAATTTGTAAGGAATAAATTGGGCTTGTTTATCTCCCCTGTTGAAGCCCAGCCGGGTGAGCAGAAGGCTTACTGAGCAAAGGTCAAAGCAATTAGACAAGCCTGTTCCTGCTATCGATTAAAGGAGGTATTGTAGAGGATTTGCCTTTCTCCTTTGTGACAGCCATAAACTTCAACCCCCAGGTCTAACGTTGGTGCTGGCTAACAAGCACAGGGTTCATCTTAATTCAGAATTAATATCAACAGCGATATCAGGAGGAGAGAGGTGGTGTTGCCAGGAAGATGGCTCAAGCCCCTGCTGGCAGCAAGACATTTGTATCTCTTGACCAGGACCCAGCTCCTGTGCCTAACTTTGCCCTGAAGGCGATGGGATTTAGGCACCTAATTGTTCTTTAGGGGATTTGAGCTTTCCCCCATCTCCTGTTTTAAATAAAGCCACGGTCCCCATGTTTCTAGCCGTGGTGGATGAACTCTTCTCCTTTCTCCCCTTGCTTTGGGTCTTGCTTAAATGAAGATGCTGCGTGCGTGGTTCCCGCTGGCTGTTAGCAAGGGAGGCAAACTCCTGGCAAACTGCGCTGCACTCGGTGCTCCGGGAGCACAGCCCGCCTGTAATTATTTATGACACTCCATCATGCATGAATAAAATGGTTTGTAGGAATACAGGAAGCCTTCATCGCAGGAGATCCCCCAGCAGCGCCTGCCCCAGGCACGCCGTTCGCACGAGGATGCTCTGCCATCGCCGGAGCACCGTGACCTGCCTGGTGTCATCGCAGCCCTTCAGCAGGGGTTACCGTCTCCCTGGCATTTTGTGTGCAGAAGGGACGTAGACCGATACAAAGCAGTTTTTCAGCAGAAAAGCTCTTTCTGCCAAGCCGTTGCCCGGGCATGACTGTACATGCGTAAACCAAACAAGTGACTGTAGCACGGGGGGAAGCCCGTACCCTGGCACACAAGGTGGCTGTCATCTTCTCAAAGCCCAGGCGCAGCTGGAGGCCGGCATGGACCCTAGAGTCAATTAGAGCAGCTTGAAAGCTGCTGTGTTTGAGCTGAGTGGCTGGAGGAAGGAGTCCCCCGGAGTCCAGGGCTTGTTGGAGCCCAGCGTTGCTGGGACTTGCCTGCTTTTGCTCAGCTGGGGTAGCTGAATACGCAGACCGTGGCCCCCTGGAACGGTCACCCTGACAAAGTCAGAATACTTAGAGAAGCACTTCCCTGTCATTGAGAACTGGGATCTGAGCAGATTTGCTAAAAACCGGAGAGCCAAGCGTGAGCATGCGCTGAATAATACAACCTCGGGTCGATATGCCAGCTACTGCAGCATCAAGATCTCCCCTGGAGTCACTCGTGGCATCACAGCAGCAGATAGAGCTAAATTTGAGCTAAAGTTCGCAGCTGCCCAATAACAAAGTCCAGGCTACCGTTCCAAAGTAGGATGGGATGGAGAGGAGGTGGTGATGCTCCCCGGGAGAAGGAGCAGGGAGGGTGCTCGCAGCTCTGCTGCTGAGGGCGAGGGGCTTCTCCCATTACCTGCCATCTGCTGCCGATATCTCCGCTAAAGTGTCACAAGCCTTAAGTCCCTTGAGGCCGTCTGGTGCTGTGCTGATCTGGCTGCTGTGTGAATATCTTAACCATCAGATTAGAGCTAAGTGGTCTTTGCCCAGGTGTAGGGAGCATTAGCCTCTGGGGGCTGACGGGGGTGGGAACAGGTCTGGCGAAGGTTTGCTTACTGGCAAGAGCTGCTGCCTATGAACAGGTTTGGTGTTTAAGATGATGGGCAACAGAAGCTTGCTGAAACCAACACTTCTGGTAGCATCAAATCCTTCCACGTTTGGTTTATAACCTACTTTGGGCGGTAGGTGCACGATGTGCATTGACCTGCAGGTCTGAAACCTCAGTGACTTGAGAGCTGCTGCTTCCCCCGTGTGCTGGTGAGACTCGGGCGCGCTCGTGCCTCCAGGGTTTTGTTTGCTGCCACGCTTAGGACGAGATGGTAGCGTGTTTTCCACTGAGAGCGTCTCTCAGAGGATCTTCAATAGCAAAGAGCATCTCTCTTTGTCTACAGGCATGGCGTGTAGGAGCGATAGCACAACGTGTCTGCGATTTTTGGCCAAATTTCCTGAGAGCAGCTTGGAGATGTTCATGTCGTCGGAAACATGATGCCTGCAGGAGCTGCTGTATCCGTATGGGACAGCCCAGGAGAGCCACCAGGTGCCTGCTGGAGAGGTCTCTCCAGTGGGGTCTGTCTCTTCTGGGCCTTCTTGATAATGCTGGTAATGGTGCTGCCTTCTCCTCCCAGCTTTATTTTACGTGCCACATGGCTTTGCCCGTAAGCATACCAATGATTGCAAAACTGGATGGTACCTTGCTGCCAAGAGATTTTGGGAAACATCCCTCCCATCCACAGGGAGACGGTGCTCTGGGCATCGTTCTGCTCGTTTCCCCACATGCAGCCCCTTCCAGCCACGAGCCTCTGGGATTTCTGCTGTTGCAGAAATCTGCCAGTAAGACTGCAACCTTCGGCATGCCTGTGAGCGAGCCCATTCCTGGCAATGGGAAAACCTTCACTGAACTGTCTGTCTATCCATCTCACTGCCCAAGCTCCTCCATGCCGAGTATTGGTAGAGGTTGCTTTTCCTTCTGGCAAATGAGAATGTTTGGGTTGGTTTGTTTGTTTTAACCTTCTGGGAGAAGATGCCAAGGATGCGTTAGAGGAGTTTAATTTAATTTCTTGGGTTACCAGAGGTTCTGAAACTGGAGGGTGAAACGCTAATCCATCCCGTGTGGGAAGGCAGGGATCTGCATCGTGCCAGCACTGATGGTTGTAAACGGGAGGGGGGGCATTTTCGAGGCTGACGTAAAGAGAAAGCAAAGTAATTGATGTATTTGCTAGCAAAGAACCCCCTCAGCAGAGCCAGAAAGATCATTTAAGCCAGAAATCTCTTTGATGTCTCTGGACTGGTTTGGGGTCTGTGTTTGGGGCTTTTTGCCTTGTTTATCCGAGGGGGTTGTTAACAGCGGGGAGGGCTGCTGGTGCGTGGGGTCGTCTCCTGTGTGTGGATGGATGGAGAGACGGGGTGGGAAATGCTACGTGTCAGATGGCAGTGGGCAGGTTCACTGGTTTCTTTCTGGGGTTTGGGGGTGTTTTTGGGGGGCTGTCATGGCTTTGACAAATGCTGATATGGAGCACCCAAGTCAGGAAACCCTGCTGGGATGTAGGACCTGACCAAGATAATTTCTAAGTCGCAGGCAGCTCCACACACTCCGTGGATGGAAGTAGCTCCCTTGGGCTCTCCCTCACCCACCACTACCATTCACTGCAACTGCATCAAAAAAACAGTAACACCTCTCACCTTGTATGAACCTTGGCCGTCTTGATGCCTTGGTGCTGAAGGACTGGGGTTTGTGTGTATTTCTATTAAAATTCATGATGCACAAGAAAAATTGTGGCGAGGCGAACTGCTGTTCATGAAGAATTGAAGACTGCTGTTTCTGTTCGGGAAATGCTTTACAGAGCTAGGGGTGTGTTAAGAGAAAGCAGGCTTGAATAAGAAGCATAGCTGTACCTCTGCAGTTTAGGTTTTTAAATAAAAAAAAACCAAACCCCAACTCTTCCAGCAAAGGTCTGAGCTCGGGTGAATCTGAGAGAGACCCTGACCTTGGTTTCTGAGACCGCCTCATGCTCCTGCTCCAGTCTGCCTCTTGTTTCATGTCCTCATCTGCAGAACAGGGATAAAATCTCTGTCCTGACGGTTGAGAAGATAGAAAGAGCCCTGGATAGGGACAGGATGGATACTCCCAGCAGGGAAGAGCGTCGGTGTGAGGCTGCTGTAGTCGCAGGTGGCAGTCTTGCACCTCTGTATCGATGTTTGTTAAATGAAAGGTTGTGTTTTGGAAGGATTGGGGGGAGGGGGGGCAAGGTCTGTAAGCTTCCCTGGGATGGCCAGGAAGAAAAGCAGGGCTCGGTGCTTCCCGCTGTGCTCTGGGTTAACGCTGCTGGTATTTGCTGCTCTGCGCTGCTGCTTGAATCCAAAATCAGAGGGAGAGCTGCAGCATTTAACTTTGATTCGATTTCTCTTTCTTCTTGTGCCTTTTAAGACTTTCAGGCCCAGAACTTTCCCTTCTGCCCCCTGGGATCCACCCCATCGCATCCATCTACTCATGACTTATCTACAGCTGCCAGAGAGCCGACTTTGCTCCCGTCCTCGGCAGCAGAAATGCAGCCGGTTACGTTGACAGCCGTCTTGGTAGCAAGAGCAAGGACTAGAAGGTGCCTGAGAATCGAGGTCTCCCTGTGCTTTCATGAGTTTTTTCTCCTATTTATGGCCAGGGCATTCCCACAGGACAGCACAGGGAAACCTGGTGTGTCTGGTGCCCATCCATGGGTTGGTCTTCCAATGCCAGATGTGCCCCTGGGGTAACGTGTCCAAGCACACGTTTCCTTCGGAAGGTGCCATATGGAAATGCAGACTCCAGCTCCTGCAAATAGCCTTCAGAGTGGTCCAAAGAGACATGTGCTTGGCTTTCCCCCAGGGATTTGCTTACGGGTGAGCTTAATCTAGCATTTGGGAGCCCATATAACCTTACAAACCTGGGTCTAAAATGTCTGAAAATGTGAACGCACATTGGCAAAATTATTATTTCAGGGGTGTGAGCCGTGGTCACAACCAGCTGAAGTTCTGTTGAAGAGCTTTGGCTCTTCTTTCCTGATAGCGGTGTGGGCTATCCCAGGTCATCAACTGATTTGCCCCCACTTAAAAGAAGGGTGAGATTGGAACATTTAGTGCAAGATGTGAGACAGTTGGGTCTTGGAAAGTCTCATCCCTTCCTCTAAATAGCAATACTCCCCTGGCTCTCCAAGATTTAACACCCTCATCTTCTTACTGCTGAAAATAAGCTCTTCGCTCAAGAAGCGAGGGCTTTTATCTAGATTAGGGCTGAGAAGACTAAGCAGAGAAGAGGCCTTTGAGTTTGGTCAGGACTGCTACCATCTGGCACTTGGACGAGCTTTGTCTATTCTTTGCTGAATCTTTTTGTGGCTTTGGGTTAATTTGTGCTCGTTATACCAGGAAAAAAAAAAAAAAGTAAATCGTGGAGTGTCTGAACTGGTTGTCCCAAGGCAAGAACTTCTCAGCATCCCAGCTGCTCTCAACCTTCTGATGGCAGCTGGTAATAGCAGAGGCTCTGGGTTGTTGAAGAGCTGTGAAGTGATCGCTGTTATCGTTGTGGTGATGATAGAGAGCCCTAAAAGTGCTGCTCTGGGCATGGCAGCGTGTTGCCTCTGCAGAGGAGCTGCAGAGCTCCTGCGCTGGATAAGGGTTTGGAGGATGGCCTCTGCGTTGAGTCTCTGCAAAGGCATGATGAAGGTCTGATCCATCGGCGGTTGGTTGCTGTGATAGTTTTTAATGTTGATTTTGCTAAGTGATGGTGGCTATTGCTTTTAATTGCTCTGAGATTAAGGCCAGTGACTGCATTTAAAAATGTTGTTCTCCTAATCCTACGGCACTTTCATGGCTGCTTTCCTCTTGCATGCGGTATCGCTGAGATGCTGTGTGATGCCATGAAAGCAGCCCTACAGTAAAGGGAAAGTAGATCCATGCTTCTCAACACTGTTTCTAAATTTTCCCCAGATTTTAGGTTTGTGGCTCATCTGCACAGCTTGTCTTTTCTTTCTAAAGTGCCCTGAACTTTTGATGCTCCCATCTGCAAAGGGCAGAGGGCTGTTCACCTGCATCCTCTTCCTCTAGCCGCATTTTTCTTTTTCCTTAAGAAAGCTGCAATTTCTTTCCTTCTATTTCCCTTAATCAGACGCTTTGTGCTGTTATTTTCTTGTTGTACCTCTGCTTGTCATGATGAGAAAAATAATCCTGTTTGTGCTATTGAAAAAAAATTAAATAAATAAAATAGAGAGAAGCAGATTTTGGATTTCACAGGTCTGGGTACCACCTGCAGCATGAAGGCTGTGAATTGCGCTGCCCCGGCTGTTTCCTTTCCATTCCTGCCCTTCTGCATTCCCCCACAGTTGTTTTGTATTTAACATCTTCCTTTTATGAACACATTTTCCATCTGGGCTGGATTATTTAGGCATCCCAAGGAATGTTTTAAGCTGCATCTCCCCTCCCCCTCTTCCCGGGAAACAAATATTTTATGCAAAAGACTTCACCGGCTCCTCGTATAGTGCTGGTTAATTAATTGATTCACAGTGAATGGGGCTGTTGGATATGGACAAACCTAGGAGCTGGAGCTGAGGGAGCACCCAGGTCTGGGCTTCTCTGCCAGGTTGGAAAAGAAAAAATCCTCAGTTCTGTCAACATCTCTGACCCTTTGGGGGTGACCAGAGGAAGAAGGGGAGCGTTTGCCCGCGAGGTTAAAATCTGAGCCGTACCCACTGCTGTGCTAATGGGGGGTCTTGGGCAACTTGGCTGGGAATTAGGGCTGCTTACCTGGAGATGTGCTCAGGGACCAGACGGAGAGGGCGTGGGGATTTTAATGCCTGAATAAATCCTTTTGATATAATCTAAAATCAGGCTTGGTTTTGCAAAGCCCTTGGCCGCTCCGTTCCCCTTCTATGGTGGGAGGGGATGGGGGGCCGTGACCCCGCCAGCACTCTGGATTGCTCGGCAAAATTCTCTGTTCCACGCAGCCGTGTTTCCTGCCAGGGGAACGCCGAGCAAGTATATCGTGCTGGATCAATCAGCCTGACTCAAACTACCATTTTTTTGCTGAAATGACCCCAAAACATTTGATTACTTCAATGAAACAAAACTGAACCTTGCCGCTGGTGCGTTGCGCGATGCAAGTTATTTTTTATTGCCTATTTTATCCCGTGGATGAGGCTTCCCAGCAAGGTCTCCCCCTGCTCTGCCAGGCAGGTACCTCGTTAGTTCAGCTTGGAAAGAGGCATCATCGTGCCGGGTGCGTCCCTGGAGCCCAGTCGGGCCAGGGACCGTCCCCGAGAGAAAGAGGACGAAGGCAGAAGGAAATGCAGTATTAAAGAGAAACACAGTGTAACGTTGACGCTACCTGCCTTGCTTCCAGTCACTTTGTCACAGTAAATTGATAAGAAAACTAGTGTTTCCAAAATCAGAAAGTTTTCCTTGCACAAGTGAATGAGAGCTTTGATTTATAATTATTATTTTTGAAATATCAACTTTTTACTCCAGGTTGGAAAGAAATCTGTGGTTTAAGCCTCTCTGTGGCCAGGAGGTCTTGGATTTAGGTCAGTTTTACCCCGTGCTTGAGAGATTTGAACTGCAAACACAAAAGACTTTACTCATTCCTTCTCCAAAGAAGGGTCTCTTCAGTTTTATGAATAGAGACGGTGCCCGAGCTGGATCATAGCATCACTTTGGACTTTGGGAAGGTCCAGGTCTTGGTGCAGTCCATGCTGGGGGTCTTATTCCTGCTTGGAGAAACATGCCATGTCACTCTTTCCTCTAAATAGAACGTAATTCTTTTCAGCTTTAACAAAGTTAAAATGAGGAGGCTAAAACTTAATTTTGCAATTAAACTAAGACTAGGCTGTTGTGCTGCACTTGGTGGAGTTTGCTTCTCGTAACTGAGAGTTTAAGCCTAAATTTTCCGCTCTTTTGAATGCCCTGAAAACAGTTCCTTCATCCTAGATAAAGCCCACGATGACAGCACAGCTCACCAAGGACACATGCAGTCAATGAACGTACGTAATCCAAAAGGGAGATGAAATTATGAGGATTTATTTGTTGCCCTCCCCCTCCCATCTGCATTTATTTTCCTTTCCGGCTCCATTGAGCAGCAGGTAACAGGGCCTAGAAATTATCGTTTATTTATTATTTTAATCCTGGAGAGCTGCACACTTCTAGCCTGCTTGAAGCGCAACCCTCAGGTGCCGAGGCTGATGGCAAACCCGGGCTGTAAACTTGCTTTTCCCTGACCCTTATCGGCAAAACATGCCCAATCCCTGCACCGGGCAAAACGAAAAGACTCCGAACAAGAGGGTTTAAGCAGCTTTGCACAAATAGGATTTGCACCAGTTTGTTTCTGATAAACAACCCCTGAGTTCAGCTCCTCCTACGCAGCCTGAATAGCTTGAGTGGCTAGAGGTTGTTTTGTTCGTCCTCTAAACAAAAGGCACCGTGAGCTCGGCTGGCAGTTTATTGTGCACATTTGTAAAGGTAACCGGGCTGGCATCGCTCTTCCCCTGCGTCTGGCGCTGAGATTTGACGAGGCTGAGGCTGCCAAACAGCAGCAACTTGATCTCGGGTGCTGAACTCGGGGGTCCTGGAGCAGCAGATGATGGAGACGGGGAGCAGGAGGGTCGGGATGGAGGAGCCCGGGGGCACGCACCGCTGGGGACGTTGGTGCTCGTGATATGTGAAACCTTTCACCTTTCGAAGCCACCGATTCCAATCGGGAATGGGCGGTAATGGCTGGAAAGGCGGTGCCCGCGGTGTGAAACGGGCCGGCGAGCTTGGCGTGTGTCCTCGTGGCCCCACAACGTCCCCAGAAGCCACCTCAGCCTGGCGCTCGCAGCAGCGTGGCCATCGCCCCAGGCCAGCTCAGCCAAACGGGCGCTAATCCCGAGTCGAAATTACAGAGTAACCATCCAGAGTGCTTAATGCAGTGACACTGGCATGTGCAAAACGGACTCGATAAACTCCAGTAATGACCGATGACCCCTCTTCCCAGGGGAAAACGCGCGTAGAATTGGGCTGTGGCAGGGACGGATGGGGTCAGCTCCTCCAAAGCATTTGTCTTCACGTCACGGCTGGATGCTGGGAAACATTTGGAAACCATCAGGAGCGTGAGTCAAACTGACTCGTGGCTCTTGGCTCCGAACCGGGCGCTGCGCTCGCTTCTCCCTGGCCGCAGAAACGGTGCGGAGCAGCCGGGAGGGCTGGCTGCGATCCTGGCAAAGCGCTCCCCGAGCGTGGGGCTGGTCCTGGGTGGGCTTTTCCCCTTCCCAGGGATTCACCCGTCCCGCCGGGCAGCGACCAGCCCTTCGCTCCCTCCATCGCTGCCGACCTCGGCACCGCGCTCGGCTGGTGATGGATTAACCCCTCCAGCACTGGTGGGTGTTCGCATCCCGTTACGGATCGGGTACCGCAGCCCGGGAGGAGACGCGACTCTGCGGCACGAAGCTCTCTTCAGGCAAAATTCACGAACGCGATCCCAGAGTTTTGACTCCCAAATCCATATTTGAATTGGCTGTTTCCCTAACAGCACAAAAGGATAATTCTCCATAAAAACGCTCATTGATCTTTTTTACTGCTAAAGCATCTCGAGGCAATAATTTTCCCCGCAGACCAAAGTGCAGAAAATTGTCCAAGCTTTTTAATCCTGCTGGAGGGAAAGCAAAGGGTAGTTTTCAAGATGACTCCAGAAAAATATTTGGCAGCTTTAACCTCTTGCTAAACAACTTTTGGACAGTGTGTAAACAGTCTTTTGGTTTTATAAACACAGCATCCAGATTGTTGAGTGGAAAAAGAGCTGAAGCCATCACGTGAAAAGAAGATGTATTGCTTCCGGCAGCTTAAGTATTTTTATATTTGCTCAGGGTTAAGGGCTCGAGTTTGGACATATTTTGCATGGGAAATCTGTGAGGAGAGAGAGGTGGCACTGGAGGGGGAAAGCACCTGAATTTGGAAAAATAAGAGGTTATAGAAGCGTCTCTTGACAGCGATCCCCGTGCACGTTTGATACCTAAGCGTGGGGGGGAGGCGGGTTGTCCCTGCTCCCCTCTGCTCTACAGGGATCAGTTTTGATGCAGAGGGGTCCATCCTCCCCACGCCTGTGGGTGTAACGCAGGCAAGCACCTCTACAGGCCATCCCTTTTTATTAAGGAAACGCTTCTGGCATCTGACAAATATTTTTTTACTCTTCTGATTGGGCTAAATGATTAAACACTCACCAGTGGCAACCCCCCTGCAACCTAAACCAACAAAAACCCCAACAACCTCCCCCATGCATTCTCTGGGAGATTAATATAGGCTTTGCTGGATTATTTTTTTTTTTTTTTTTTTTTTAAATGTTAAAAGCCCCGTGAGCGAGCACCAGAGGGACCTTTTCTTGTGCCTCCCAGGGGTGGTAGAGGAGAGGCAGTGGCTGTTGGTGGGATAAAGGGGTGACAACACATTTTGGTGGCCCCCCACCAGCTTTGTGAGGGGAATGGGGCATCTGGAGGGGAAATGGTTTGGCCAAGGGTGTTGCATGAAAAATCCCAATTTCCTTCTGTCACAGCAGAATTGCTTGGAAGGGGTCTAGGGTTTGATTTGAATGCTAATTCTTTTCTCCTAAAAACGCTTGTGTAGGTACAGTTATTCTAGTGCAATAAAAGTGATAAGGTGTAGCAAATTGATAACTAAGAAGAAAGCTTTCCACATTGTGGTATGGGGATTTTGGCAGCTCTGTGCTCTTGCTTGTAGTATCTTTTTTCACCCTAGTACCCAGGCTTGATGAACACATCTCTCTTTTCCTCATCTCTGGCCCTTCTCTAACCGTCTCCCCTGGGCTGTGCTGAAAACAGATGTCGGAGCTCAGGACAGATTTCAAGCAGCAAGGACGAGCAGGAGGAAGGTGCTTCCCTCTCTATACTGCACCGATATTTCTCTGGCTACTCAAGTTGTGTTCTCCCTTGCTTTGGGGGGATGAAGACAGGGATTTTTTTTTTTTTTTTTTTTTTTTAAATTCTTTTCACTTGTGTTTTCTAGCTTAGGCCAACTGTGGAGAAGTAATTCAAAGGTGAATATGGGAAGACTTCATCCATTGCCTGGAGGAAACATAAGTGCTTCTACGTGAGATTCTTTCATTTCTCCTTAAAAACTTCTCTCGCTACATGTAATGTTTCTCATCATTATATTGCCCCATTTATCCTGGAGTTTAGTTCATCTGCAATTACATCTTGCAGCATTTCACGAGGCCCTTCAACTCTGTCTCACTGCTGTGCCCTGTCAAAGCTGAATTGAATCAAGCTTAGGACATGGATAGCCTTTCGTTCCTTTAAAATTGTATTTTTCAATTTGGCATTCTCTGTTGAGGCTGACCGCTCTCCTCTTGCTGGATTTGGTGGTGTCTTACAGTAAGGCAGGTTGGGTTGGTTTTTTTTTAAGTAAGAGACAAAAATCGCATTAGCTCTGGGATTCCTTTAAATGCCACCTTGAAAGTAATATCTTTTATAGTCAGCTTAGTCCTTTCCACATAGTGAGTAGTGCTAACCTGAATCTGATGCTGACATTTAAAATTAATCCTAATCATTCCATCCCTATCAAGCAAAATCTCAAGTCCTACGCTGCCCTCCAAAGCACAAGAGTTTGATGAGAAGCGGAGCTTGGTCCCAACTCAATCTCTGGTTTAAGCTCCTTGAACATCTGGGGAAGGGACAGATGTCGATGAGGTGGTGGGTGCTCCAAGTGCAACTGCCCTTGAATTTGGGGGTGTTTCTTCTCTGTTTCTTAGAGAAACAGTAACTGTGGGGTTTAGACCAAGAGCTGACCTGCCAAGAAATCCCCCCAAGACCTGTCAGGTGAGGAAGAACTCATAAACTCCAAGGTTTCATGTGGTTGGGTGTCTCAGGCGGAGTATGAGAGCTTTCGAATACAGAAGTGATGGTGGGGACGTCTTGCAAAACACCCGTTTACGGAGGTCTACAAGTGTTTTGAGCAATAACCAGCTTTTGAATATCTCACATTGGACCCTACTTGTCCAGAGTGGATTTTCCACTTTGGGATGGGAGTCCTGGGCAAAACCTGGGATCAGAAACAGGTTTTCTACCTCAGAAAAGCTGTAAAATTAATCTCCCCCATCTAAGCCTGTGAGTACACAGATAGGGCGGTTAGCTGCAGCACTTTAAAAAGCACATTGCAAAGGACAACACAAGTGGGCTAGCAAGGCAGAAGTGTAACTAGGTTGTGATCTTCCAATAAAACCAGTCAGTCCTTCCTGGAAGCGGGAAGTTAGTTTTATCTGTGACTAATCTGAAACCAAATGTATATGCGTACATGTGTGCAAAGCGGTTTGGTGGTGGGTACCCACACCTGGGGTGGCAGGGAACTGAGGGCGAATGTCTCCGTTTTCAGGTATTTTGATGTTGGATCTCCTGCACGCCAGCTTATTCCATCAGGTTATTGACTCGCATGGTCTGGATGTCCCCTGGCTTCTGCATAATGCATTGAAAAGCTTTAGTTTCCTTTTGATGTAGAAGTGAGAACGTTCTTAAATCCGAGTTTTGTGGGAGAGGAGAAACTGTTTTCTTTCACGATCTCACGATCTGAAGTTATTTCCTTTTAAAGCAGTGCACTTCTCTAACAAACCCTTAATATCAGATATCATAAATAATATGAATGGTGTTAAAAAAAAAAGCAAACTCCCTTAGATAAACATCTACTAATTTGCAGTTTGCACACATCTGCACTAAGGAAAAAATGCATATTGGCTGTGGATCCGCTAATGAGTTTAGCAGAACATTTCATCGGTCAGAGAGCTGCAGAGCGAGCTCCAGCCTGCAGAGAGCTGCGGGACAGACCTGGTTCCCAGCACATGAGTGCTGGGCTCAGGTTTTTCAGCACTGGGTGGGCTTGGTTTGTAGGCAGGTGTTTTGAGCGTGTTTGGAAAATTGGGTGTGCGCGTGAAAGCCGAGCGTTGCCACGAGGTTGGAGCTGTAGCTGGATGAAACCCTTTTGAGGGTGTAGAAGTGAATAATGGTCCGGGATGGAGCATTACCGAGGGATCTGCATGTCTTGTACCATCGAGCCACCAGTGCTGAGCCTGGAGGCGACTCTCGTGCTGCCCTGAGCGGTCACGGTGCCTTTGAATCCGCTCACAAGGATGATGTAAATCTGAAACCTCTGACTTGGTAGCACTTGGTGTTTGCTTTGCATTGGTGTAACAAGTACATGCCACACTCTTGTAAAAATTTTTTTTTTTTTTTTTTTTTCTTTCTGGTTTTGTCCTGTGTGCTATAAATAAGCCTGATCAGGAGCAGTCGATGAACTCTCTGCCCTGCTGACAGCAGTGTCATAAGTGCAAAGGTTGGGCTTTATTTATTTACTCGGGGCCATGGTTGCTGCACAAAACCACCTCCTCGGCCAGGACGTGTCTCTGCCCGGCTGGGCTCCCTGCGGGCTGAGCTCCCCTCTCCTCTGAGGCAGCCGGTGGTGAAGGGACGGGGGTTTGTAGCTTTAGTCCACGTGGGAGCATGTGGCCCATTCCATCGGAATCCCCAGGGGATAGGTATGGTGGTCTCCCACGAATGTGAAATGGTCCGCTGGATGGACCTGAAGAGGTGGAGAGATGTCTGCGTCTTCCTGGCGCGGTCAGTCCTGCAGCCTGTGCTGACAAAGCTGCCCCATCTCACGGGGCTTGGCACAAACAGCCTTTTTTAAAGTGGGGAAATATCAGCGATGGCCTGGGTTTGGCTCTCCATGTGCCTGTAGAAACAAGACGTTTAGCCTGATACCATCTTTGAAGATCAACCCTGAACTATTGAATGTAGTACGTTTGCTCCAGTGGCTTCTCTCTTCAGACCAGGCTGTATATCCCAATTTTTGGACGGATGAGCAGTTCCCACCGGTGCTTCTTGGTGTGAGCAAGGATGCTGCAAACGAGCCTTGTGTTGCTCCTGCAGCCTCTGGCTCTCAGGTTCGCTCAGCCCACCCAGAGCGAGCATCCTCCTCCCAGCCCAGCTGGGACGGTCACGTTCAAATCGTTTTTTCCTGCAGGACGAGCATCTGCATTGCAAACCACTACCAGAGCCAGTATGGACCAGCATAAAGACTGTAATGGGCACAGGACCCACGCTGCCGGCTCCCAGCAGAGGTGAGGCTTCACGTGACCTGTGGGGTCTCGGCCATCGACTGGATGGGCCGAGATAACTGGAGAGGCTGCAGGCAACTGGTCTTCTGGGCTGATGGCATAAGAACTTGGCTCTTGGCATCAGTGAGGTGTGCGCTTTTCCCTTCATCCTGGATGAGATGCTCCATTTGCGCGGCGATGTCTCTTTGGAGGAGGCCCCCTGGCCTCAAATTCTGCAGGAGTGAGGGGAGCAGGGGGATCCCAGCCCTGGCAGGCATCTCTCTTTCTGCTTCTTTTCCATTATTTAATATTTTTGTTGGAGAGGTGAACTGACTCGATCTTGCCGGCTTCTTGCTGTACAACAGACTTACAGACGTATGTAAAGAACAGGCTCCGAGATGAAACTCGGGGACAAGCAGAGGATTTCAGGGCTGGAAGCACCTTGTCTGCCAGCTCCTGTTAGGCGGCCCGGTTGTGCACATCGGCAGGATTGCGCGCGCAGTTGCTGCTCAGGAAAGTACTGACGATGCTCAGTCGATTCAGGTGGGAAAACCACCTTACGCAGAATGAATGCGCGAGGTGACCGGTCCTGTTGCCACGGACTTTAGGGCGCAGTATCAGGCTCCAGGTCTCAAATGACGCTCCTTCAATTGGATTTTCAGACACAGGCCCCGTGCACCGTCTTGCAGGGTCACAACAGCACTTGATTGTTTAATGTCGTTATGTGTTATCGCCCTGCTAATAGCGTGAAGAGGACTGATCCTTTTAAAGGGAGGAGGCTGTACCTAGAATGGAGTCTGCAGGGGAAAATGCTGCTGGGGAGGGGGATCGAGCATCGCTGCCTGCTGCCTCCTGTTGACTTTGGCAAATCTGCCGCCTCTCCCTGACTTCTCTGGGGAGATTTACTGCCAGGTGAGGCCTCTGGTTAACACAGACTTGTGGTTTCTGCAAACCATGTGGCTGTGTGTTTCCTCGTGTGAGTTTACTTGACGTGACTGAACCAGTGAAATGTAGCGTTTCGCTCGTGACAGCAGTCGCGAGCTGTCGTCTTGGGGGAAGACACCGGTGTTTGGTCCTGTTTTGGGTCCTGTGTAGCGTGGCTCTGCAAACCAGAGCCAAACCCTACCGAAGTCGGTGGGGCTCTGTGCTATTCTTGTGGTCCCCGTACGAAAATGCATTACGTCAGTTGGCCTTTGAAGTTTTAGAAAGTTACACGGGCCTCCAGCCATTTGGCTATCGAGGAAAGCCGCCTTTTATTCATCGACGGAACATGGTATATGAGTGTTCATGGGTGTGCAGTTGCGCAGGATACAGAAGAAGCAAAAAAATTCTCACCTCTTGGTTTGGGATTATTCCTGACAGTTGCAAAATGCCCCCATGGTGTGTGTTCCTGCTGCAGGAGGTGATGCTTTCCCAGCCTAAGCACCGCACGGCGCAGCGGCTGCGCTGGGTCTTCTCCTGCCCTGGCCAAGCAGAGGCCTGGGGCTGGACGGAGAGTTTGCTGCACGGCTGTGTTGGAAAACAGCCCCTTGCATTGGGAGAGGGTCCGAGGCTACTGCTGGGGCCCCGTCAGTCCAAAATTTTATTCCTCCCAGGCGTTTCTCAAGCAATCTATCTCCTGCGGCAGGTGAGTTGTCCCCGTCTGGAAGAGTTGTTCATCCCGATCTTTATCCAAGAGGTTTAATCTGTGCCCTAAACCCTGCTAGCGGAGTGCCTGGAAAATAAGGAGCGATGGAATATTGGATGGGGAACTCCTGGCAGGAGCAGCGTGCCCAAGGGACGGTGCTGAGGGGGGCAGGGGGGGGCTTTGCCTGGGCCAGGGGATGGCAGGGCACGAGTGGTGACATCCAGCTGGGGATGAAGGCGAGGCAGGAGGAGGCCGAGAAGGTGCAGGAGCCCCTTGGTCGTGGCACGGCAGCCACCGTGGGAGCTGGGAATCCCGCAGGCTCACCCTGCCCGCAGAAGGGGGCTCAGCGGAGAAACCGAGGGGGCTGCCTGCGGGTCCTCCTCCCGGGGCCACGGCCAAAAAGTGCCTGTAGATCCCCTTGGGGTGAGAATACAGCGGGAAAACCCCTCCATCTCCCCCCGGGGAACCACCACCAGGGATATTCCCCGCTGCCTACCGCAGCCCCCCCCCCCCCCCCCCAGCCCTCTTCGGTGCAAATCCCCAACCCCGTGGGACTGAAGGCGGCGGTGGAGGAAGGAAGAACCCCGTCCGGCTCCAGCTTCCTCCGCAAGCCCTGCCTCGGTGTGTACGGTGCCCGCCCCCGGCCCTCCCACCCCCCCCCCCCGGCTCTCCCCCCACAAACCGGCCGAGCCCCTTCTCCACGCAACAGTTACTTCCCCCCTCCCCAAAGTCGTGGGTTCCCCCGCCCCCCCCCGGCGGTAGGAGGAGGAGGCGAAGGCTGCTTTTTTTGGGGAAGGGGGGGGGTGGTTCGGGGGCTGCGCGGAGGTTTGCAGCGCTGAGCACTGTCGCTTTCATCGCTCCGCTGGCGCCGCCCGGGAGAAGGAGCTGCTCGGAGCCCGGTTTTTTGTGTTTTGTTTTTTTTTCTTTTTTTTTTTTTTCTCGCTTCCCCGCAACCATGGAACGGGGCGGCGGCGGCGGTGGGGCCGCGGAGAGGTTCTTCTCCACCGGGCGCTGCCGGTTTTTTCTCCGCCTGCGGGAACCCAGCAGCCCCACCGCCGGGAACCGGCCCCCCTGCTAAGGCTCCCGGAGCAGCCGAGCTCCATCCCGACTCCCTGAACCCCTCGGGAGCTCCCTGAACCCCTTGTGCATTCCCCCCTTACCCCTGTGTGTATCCCCCCGTGCACCCCTACACCCCTTGTGCATCCCTCTGTGCATCCCCCTGATCCCTTGTGCATCCCCCCCCATCCCTGCGTGTATCCCTTGCGCACCCCTAAACCCCTTGCGCATCCCCCCCACCCCTGCGTGTATCCCTTGCGCACCCCTAAACCCCTTGCGCATCCCCCCCAACCCCTTGCGCATCCCTCCGTGCATCCCCCCAATCCCTTGCACGTCCCCTCCATCCCCCTCAGCCCCCTTTGTATCCCCCCCCCCCCCCGTGGCTTCCAACCTCAAGACCCCCCCCCCCCTTTGCATGCAACCCCAGGGCTGCAGAAGCCGGAGCGACACACCATGGGCACCAAACAGACCAAGGGTTGCCAGCCGGGTAGCACCGGAGAAAGCCCCCCGGCCCACCACCGCAAGAAAGTACCCCCCAGAGAAAGGGGAGATTTCCTCGCTTCCCTCGTGGTGAAGTCCGGCGAGAAGTTTGGGAAGGGTGGTGGCAGCAGTTTGCCCCCTTACCACCGGCGGATCTGCATGATCCAGGACATGCTGGTGCTGGTGAAGCAGGGGAAGCAGGAGGAGGCCACCGAGCTGCTGAGGCACCTGCGGCAGGTGAGGATGGGCAGGTTTCTCCTTGGGAGGTGGGGGGCTGCCTGCTTGGGTGGTGGGGAAAAGGCAACCTGGGAGCAAAACGCACGCCGGTTTGGAAAGCGCGAAGAAGGGGCGCGCTCGGTTTTTGCGGGGTCTAACTCTTCGCCGCGTCGTTTTGGGGAAGCGGCTGAGGAGCTGGAGGGTGGTCGTGGTGCTGGAGATGGGAAAATAACCCCCGGGAGGTGCTTTGCATTGTCTGCAGCGAGGAACCCTGCCGGGTGTATTTTTCCTCCTTTCCCTTCATTGCTCGTGCTGATAGCTCTGGGATTTGCAGCATGCACAGCCCACTCAAGGAGGTTCCCACTCAACTTTCAAAAAGTTTGGTGTTTAAAACAGATCTGTAAAAGCGCTGAGGCAATTTGAGCCAGCAGCTTTTGAGAATCAGCTCTTTTCTTCCTGGCTCAGAAATACCAAGAGTTGGCAGCTTTGCTTTTTATCCTGTTCTTTTTGACGCACAATCACTTGGTGGAGTGTTGCTGGTGTTGACTGGGGCTTGTAGAAACGAGCGTGCAAGACGCTGTGAGGGAGCGGGGAATTAATTGTATGGAGCCCGAGACCTTTCCCCTTGAAAGTCTGTTTGAGCTGGGCATTAGCTGAGAAGCAACGCTACGGAAAGTTGCTGTGAGCAAACAGAAAGGCAGCTGCGGAGCACTGCTCTGTATCCAGCAAATTAGCATTTAACCTTTTCTACTGATAGACGGTGATAAAAAGACCCAAGTGCTGGGCATTTGCAAGGCTCTGGGGTACCCAGGCCTTTGAAAACCAGCAAGTTTGCCATGCGGACTGAAAACAGACGCGTCTTCAAGCTCAGTTTTTCTCCCAAGGAGCCTGCAAGGCACCCAGCTGTTTGGCGTAACCAGTTCTACCACCTGGGGAAAAGTTGCTCAGATCTTTACTGGGCATTGGGAGCTGCTTTCTTGCCCTGTAGATCTGCTCGGTGTCTGTATGTCCACCTGAAAACACAGCTGGTCCGGAGGCTGGCAGTTTTCTGCTTGGTCTTTGTGTTTGGGGTTTGCTTTTTTGCATTCCCCCCCCCCCCCCCCCCCGATTTTCTGGTCCTGTTAACCTTTTAGCAAGTGGATGTGTTGTTCGAGGACGTGCCCCGACCCCCTTCAGCCCACCCAGAGGCACAATTCCATTTACCCCATCAGCCAGGGTCCCTCTGCCCAGCCAGTTTACGTGACTTAGGGCTATCTTTGGAGCAGTCCAGCTGAGAAATCTGAACAGTTTCATATGTGTTTGCGTTCGTTTATAGAAAGCTCTCATGACTTAATCTCAACCTTGAGATAAGGTGCTTTTTCTGAGATGAACTCCCTCCCCGGGAGTTGGGGGTGCAACTCTTTGGGACAGTGACCTGTCCTTGTGGGATCTGTGCGGCCGCGTGGGTCGAGCACGTGGCCAGGAAAACCCCGTGGGACAGAAGCGGCCGTGAGTTAGGCAGCAGATCCGTGCCCAAATGTTGCACCCTCTCAGCCACGCCAAAACTTTATCGTTGCACCAGCAGCCCGTTGGAGCTGGCAGAAAGGCAGGTGCTAATTTTAGAAGGTGTTTATATCAAACACCCCCCAAATAAATAAATCTTGGTGCCTGTGAAATACCGTGAGTCGCTCCCAAGTTCTCTCTGGCTTCAGATACCTTTTTTTTTCTCAGCGATGCTCTGGACCATCCTCTCCCTCCCTGCGGGTTGGCCGTGCAGAGCGTGAGGGAGCTGGGACGCATCACAGCGGCTGCCCTAATGACAAATCTGACCGTGGGGGCATCCCATCCTCTGACTATGGGGGGGAAAAAGCTAGAAATGAATTTTAAAATGCTGGGGGAAGCGAGGAACTTGTTACAGTCAGATGAATCTTTGTTAGTGAGTGTTTCTGAAGAGCTCGCTCTGATAAAATGTATCTTAGAGTGTCAAAATAGGGAACACTTTGTCCTAGATACTATAATAGACTCAAAGCACGTTTTTAATGAGACAGTATTATTCCTTGCCTTCGGGTAGCGAGTGTGGGATGCCCCACTGAACAAATCCCAATTGCTGTGGTTTTCCACAGGCTGGCTTTTGGGAGGTGGCGGTTTAGGGGTGCATTGGTGGCTGCAAGGGATGCTCGGTTTGCTCCCAAGGAGCTGGGGCTGCGAGGCGGTGGGAGGCTTCGAGAGCTGAGCTCCTGCCGCATCCCAGCCTGAAAGTGAGGATTTGGGGGGAAGGACGAGCTTCCCCCTGCAGAGAGGGATGGACGGGTGAGCCCGGTGAGACAGAGACCTTTTCCTACGAGCCATTTATACGGCGTCCGCCGCAGAGGGGCTGTGGCGTCGGTTGGTCCGTGTAGTTGCTAATGTAACGTGCGATGCTGATGTTGCTGCAAAACTGGGGGTTTTGAGCAAACCCAGTGACCTGGTACCCAGCTCTCGGTTGCATTTAGACTTTTTATTATTTGAAAATCCCAGCCATTTACGTCACTGGGAACGTTTCCACTGACTTCACCGAGCTCTGAAGCCAGCCCAACGTGCTAGCGAGGCGGTAGGTGACAGCATCCCCGTGTTTGGAGGTGCTCCATCCTTTTTTTTTGAGCAGGATGAGCGTGTTGCCAGACCTGAGGCTGACCAGCTTTTCAGCTTTTCCTGACGTAACAACCTGCAAGACGAGGTTTGGGGGGGCTTCTCCTGCCTGTCAGGGCTCCCACAAAAGCTGTGTTTGATAATCAGCCAAAGGGCAGGGCAGCAAAACCGTATTTTAAACGTCGTGCACGTTGGAGCACGGGCAGGTCCTGCACTTCCAGACCCACCACTGGCACCAGTATCCAGCGCGGCCTTTTGCACTACACCAAATTTATGTGTCCTGCTCCCCTTGCCTGAAATGGGAGCGATGCTGTTTTCTTTACAGGCTCTCGTAAGGATTAATTAGTGTTTCCAAGAATGCTTGGAGGTTGCGAACAACTATAAAAACGCTTAGATACGAAGCGCTTAAAAAAAAGATAAAAAACGCGAACAGCAGACAGACTTCTTTGCTTCGAGACTGCTCCTCAGAGAGGTCAGAAGCGGTCTCCGGTGCGGAGGCAATTCGATCCCACCACCTGCCCTCAAAATAACACTCCTGTTATTACTGCGTGCGGGAGCTGGCAGCGGCCATTCGAAAGGGTATGTGCTCCTTTGGCACAGCCAGCCTAATTTAACGACAGGTTCTTTAGCTAGAGATACCGGTTGCTCTTTTCCTTCTGCTCTCGTAACGCTGTCGACTGCCTGGAGCCCAAACCCCACGCTGCAAAATTAAAATCCCGTCTCAAAAAAAAGTGCCGTCCGCTGCCCTCTTTGGATGAGGTGTGCTTGCCCTCCTCGCCAATGCTGCACGTAGGATGCTTTTGGCAGTTAAACGTATTGGAGGATAAGTGGAAATGCAGGGAAATACTTAATATTTTATTGAGGCCGGAGTTTGGGGTTGCAAGAAGCTTGCTAGTCACCTGGATGGAGCCGGTTGCCTTTTGTGGATATTCTTGCCCTGAATAACTTTAAATCCAGTTTCTCTGCTATAAAGCTACTTCCTAGATTTACCTGTCAGCATCTTCTCTGCTTTGCTGCAAGGAGCTGCTGCAGGGCCTCACCCTAAGAGAGCGTGAAAACGCAATTAATTAAGGGTGTCCAGAACTTGGGGAAACCTGGGACCCCGCTCTCGGACCCTGTACCCCATCCGTGCCAGCGATCACAGGTGGGAGAATTGCAGCTCCTCTGTGCCAATGAATTGCTGTGCCCGATACCACCAGCTGCGGAATAGAATACGCTTTAATATTATATAGTGTACCTTTTTTTTTTCTTTTTTTTTTTTTTGATGCACCCTTGAGTTTCAGTGGTTAAAGCAGCCAAGCGCTGTCAGTATATTAAATTCTGGGAGTGTCTCTCCTGCTGGGGAGAGGATTTGTAAAACAAAGCATGTTTTCCTCCTCTCTGCTGCCAAACGGATCGTTTTCCCAAGTGAAATGGTGAAGCGCTTCCCAGCACATTACGTTTCACTCAAAGAATTTGCCATTGGTTATGGCTCGACGTGGAGTTTTTGCTGGGCTGTTGCTGCTGCTCCGGCAGAGCTGGGCTGGTGGGAGAGCGGAGGAGGAGGCGGCATCCTCCGGCTCTGGGCATCACCTGCACGGGACAGGAGGTGTACAACAATTCTGGGAATTAACCGCCCCCCCCCCCCCCAAAAAAAAAAAAAAAAGGAAAAAGAGGGCAAAGTATTGTAATAAAACCTCCGGGCATGAAGATGGCTAGGAGCCAAATGGCAAGGTCCAAGGTGCGGCAAAGCTGCATGACTTGTAAGGTGGCTTCTCTGCTCACGCCAGCCTCGCCTGGGCGGTGGCAGGGTGTGGAGGGCAGGGGAAGAGGGGTCTGGGCCCCAAATGGGCGCAGACACCACGACAACTCCAAATTGCAAGAAGGGACTGGGGGCAAACGTGCTCTGATGCCCACCGAGCCGTGCAGACCCTGTGCCTGCGGTGCAGGCAGCTGCCTCTTTGCCGTGGACAGCCTGTGATCCCCACGGTCTTATCCCCCAAAAGTATCCCTGCCGTGGGTGCAGGGGTCCCCCCGACCCGGTCCGAGGCCGAGCCTTGGGTTTTGCAGCCAGCGGTTGGGGGGAACAAGGCACGACGTGTCCCGACGTCCGCCCTGCTGGGTCAGCGATTAAATGTCTGCTACTTCTGAGCAGCTGCCTGGTGCCATGGGGACTGCGTGGCGCAGGGATGCTTTATTAATTAAATGATGAATATCTTCATTGTAAGAGGGGGCTTGGCCAGGGGGAATAGTAAAAAAATAAATTTAAATATGGCTAATGTAGAGACAGTTCACTCTGTGCTCCTGTGGCCTTCCTGCTACACCAGAGCAAAGGGCTGCGTGATAAAATTAAAAAGCAATTCTTAGGGGCAGTCCTTCTGCTTAATTAATGCTGGTAAGTGCTTTAAATGGCAGCCGACTTACCCCAGTTGTCCCTGTGATTTATATCACACCGAGCCCTTTCTCCCCGTCTCTAGTTTCTCGCTCCAGTGCTCGGGATTTTGCACTTTCTGGGGAGGCAGGAGCTGTTGGGGAGAGTTTAGTGCTGGGCTGTGAAGGCGGACAGCCACGGCCGACGGCCGGGGCAGCCCCGGAGGGAGCAATGAGACATCAAAAGGCCGGCAGCCTTCCTTGGAAGGCTAGGGAGTTACTGGGGAATGTTGGGAATTATTGGTTTATTCCCAAACCTTCCTGGGAAGTCGGCTCTAGCATCTCATGGGAGCTTGGAGATGCTGGGATGGGGAGGAAAAGGTTTACCTGAGTTCAGCCCCTCTGGGCAGCGTTACACCCCGGCGGGCTTGCAAAGCAGTCACCCGTGAAGATGCAATTTGGCCCCTTGGTGTAACTTTGTGCTCTCAGTAAAAGCTTCTGAAGCATTTCATGGCCCGGTATCAGCCTGGTCTGTGTGTTATACTTTGTGTGTTACACAGTGTGCACCTTCATGGAACCCGCTGTGGGTCAGGAGTGCTTTTAGGCTTATTTATTCCCCCAACCTACACTTAAGAGACAGATGCTGTTGCATGCTACATCCCCATAGAGGTGGGTTTGCGATGATTGCAGCGTCCCTGGCAGCTCATCAGGACGAAGGGGATGTTTTTCGGCACCACCTTGTCTCAGATTCAAACTTTCTCCCCAAAAGAAGCCAGCCCCCGGCTTTGCATCAGCCTCGAAGCATGCGCTTCGGCCCTGCCGATGCCAAAACTGCTTAAACGTTCCTCCTCGGCCGTGTGGTTGGACGTGCTTACGGACATCTAGAGTGGACCTTGGGGAGCGCTGCGGTCTGCTCGATACGATGCAGCTTAGCCGCAGCCTGCGGGTGCCTCGTAGCTGGATTGTGCCACTCGGCGCTTGCTCTTGCCCCTGCGCACACCAGCCCTGGGGCATCATCTCCGTGAAGACCATCCCCTGGCCTCCGGGGATGCTGGAGGACCTCGGCAGCGTCGTTTCTACCACGCGAGCCAACGCCTGGTCCTTCCTCTTGAGCACCAAGACCGGCCGACGCGTCAGAGGTGACCGAGGCTGGGGTTTCTCAGCTCCTCGCAGCCTGCGAGCTGCCGGCAGGAGGGCAGGGATGAAGAGGTTTGCGGCATCGGGCTTGGGTTTTTGCGAGCGGGAGGTCCTGGGGACGGGGAGCGGGGGCCGAGGCCGGGCGCTCGTTCTGCCCACGGCTCCGGGCACCGCACGGTGGAAGTTGGGTAACTCGGCTTGCGAGCTCGGTGGGGCAGTTTTGGGATTAGCGCTCGTTTCCTCTGGTTTGGGTTGCTGATGAAACCACCAGCGGTCCTCGCGATTATTTTTAACCCGTAGGCTGCTGGAGGTGTTGACAGCAAATGACCATGCCTGGCGGTGGTGGGGTGTTTTCTGCCCCCAGTGGGGTCTCTGGTCTCCTCGCCATGCTCCCTAACCCTGCCCTGCTGCAAGCTGCTCTCTTGCAGCGTCCTTTCTCCACTTGCTTCCCATCCCGGCTCCTTCTGCTCTTTTTCCTTCCCCCGTGGGATTCGCAGGTAGATGCGTCTCAGTGTCTGCTTGGCATCCGAGCCAGCCTGGTTTTAATTAACTCCATGGAAGGTGGCTGGCACTGCTCCTCCTAAGGAAAATGTGTCTTTGGGGGATGCTGAGATGCAGGGAGGGAGGGAAAGGTCAGGCAATGCTGGGGATGGCAGAGGCAATCCGTGCTTGGCAGCGTGGGCTCAATCCCTGAAGCCCCCCTATGCCGCAGCGATGCTCGTCCTGCCGCTGGCATGAAGCAGAGCGGGTTTTCTCTTCTAGCAGGGATGTCCCCCCTGGGATTGGGGAATCGCACGCCTAAGAAATCAGCGTTGCTAGCGGATGCGTTAATGCAACACACGTAACGCACCCGGGCAGGCCCTGCTTGCTGCAGGGATAGAGCCTGAGCAGGGGCGAGATCCGTGTTCATATATCCACTTGCATCTGAGGAGCGTGTCCTGGATGAGCTCCCTCCGTGGCCAGCTTGCCGAGGGTCTCCTGCTGACCTTTCTGGAATTGCTGCTGGCTCAGAGGGCCGCGTGCCCGGGGAGGTGGTGGCTCCCACGCATGCCGTAGCTCAGGATCCGGGAGGTGACGCGGCATGGGGCTGCCTCGTCTGGAAGGGTCGGAGATGAAACTGGTGGATCAGACCTCGGTTTCCTTCCTCTGGACCTGCAGAGCTGGGCTGGGTTAGGCTGGGCTTGGTTAGGCTGGGCTGGGGCGGTGAGCAGGCAGCTGCTCCCGAACAGAAGAGGAGGTCCTGCCTATGCCCTCAGTGGAGCCAGAAATCTCCAATCTGGGAGAGGTTAATGGTTGCAGTTGGCAAGCCAGCCTCTATTCAGCACTTTATCTGTTTATATAATAGCAGGAATGTGTCTTTCGCCCCCCCCAGGCTGCTGCTGTTTTCGTATCTGATGCGAAATACAGGCAGCTTGGGGCTCCAGCCCTCAGACAGGCTGGCATGTACCTTTTTTCTTTTTCTTCTTTTTTTTTTTTTTTTTTCTTTTTTATCTTGCTTCAAACTGTAAAACCCCCGTGTCTGAGGACGTCGTCGTCTCCCTCTTGTCAGTGTGTGGGTGTGACGACTGAGCGGGGAGAGACCTCCCTGCAGATCCCAACGGTGGGACCTGCGCTGTGATGGTGTGCGGGGTGTCTCCGGGGGCAGGGATACAGAGGGATGCACTTGAAATTCAGTATGTTGTAGCCTCTTGATAGTTTTAGGTCAATAATAACATTCTAAGTGTTGGGGGGGTTGGTGACCCTGGTTCTCCTCTTAGGTAAGGGAGAGGGTTATATATTAATATTAATTTCATTGTTGTACAAAGAGATACAGGATTTTTTTTAGCATTTAACTTGGATTTTTTTAGCACTTCACTTCTTCTGCAGGTCCCAGCCAAAAGCCTAATGTGATTTAATGCATAATTGCCTTTTTCTCTTTTGTGTATCTCAGCCTCTTTCTCCTCCCAATTTTGGAGAAAAGACCTGTGAATGGTAAATTTAATCTTGCCTCTAAAAGCAAAAGCAAATTGTTCTTTCCATTCCCCCCCAAGCGGAAGGTCTTAGCTCCAATTTCTCCTGGCTCTGACCTTGCTGCTTTGCGAGCAGAAGCTGCTTTGAGCCTTCCAGCTTCCTCAGATCTTTTCAAGACTCTTTACCTCTCAGACTTCATGTCTTTCAAAGTCGGCGATACTTTCTTTGTGCAAGGGTTTGAGCACACGGCATCGCCGGCTCAAGGGAGAGCCTCAGACACGTGCCGGAGCCGACGGGAGGGAGCTGCCTCCTTCCTCGTGCCTTTGGGTATCTCAATGGATATCTCATTCCTTAAGGCCTCTTTATATTATAATATAATCTTCCTAGAGGCCTGGCGCTCTTGCTGTTACAGACCAGGACTCAGGTTTGATATTGGCGGAGGAATTTCTTTACGAGATGCTTCTGGGTTTTGCGTGGGTTCCAACAGCCCGCGCATCCTTGTTGGCCCACGGAGGGTTTCCCTGAGGTCCGCTATCCACAGGCAGCGGACCAGGCTGCTGTCTGCTGCTTTCAGTTCTTTAACATCCCCTTTGCCTTTCAGGTTGGTTTCTGGGAAATAGCAGCAGCGTTTCCAGGGCTGCTTTGCTGCAGCCCTGCTCCTGCTTCCCACTGGCGCTGCTCCGCCTGCCCGTCCCTGCGAGGTTTTGCAATGTTTGCGGGTGTGCTGACGGGGGGCAGGGGATTGCATTCTCGTGTTGCACAAGAGATTATTTCTGAGGCACTGTGCCTAAACTTCTAGTAGTAATTGAGTCAAAAAGAACATTAATTAATTAAAGGAAAGCCCAGCCAACCAGCCTGCACTCTAAGCAGGCCCCTTAAGCGCAAGGGATGGATTTGAGTCTTTCTTTGAAGGATGGGGAGGTGCGTACTGGGTTTCTCAGCTCCTTGCTTTATGTTTAGCTACAGAAAATGAGAAAATGAATGCTAGCTGGGAAAGCAAAAGTATGCCAGGTTAGAAAAGGTGAGCCACTGGCAAGGGCTTGTAGGGTACAGAGCAGCTTGGCCAAGCTGGGGGAACGGGGCAAGCGCTGGCCCCTACCTTCACCCAGCCGGGGGGATGCCGTGGCACCCACTGGGGATGGGACCTCCAGCCACGCAGGAGGTGAAGCACTGTTTTCTAAACCTCAGCGTGCAAAACATGCCAAGGTGAGTGAGCACCGTCTGTTGCTTCCTCCCCCTCTAAGGCACGATGAGCTCGGAAAACGTGATACTAAAACCCAACAACAATAACAACAACCGTTCTCGGATCTTCATCTCTCGCAAGCAGCGATCTTCTTTGTGCGAAGGCAGAGATTCCCCATGTTCGTGTGACCAAAGAGCATGGGGCTTTAAGCAAATCTGTGCCTGGGACCTGCTGGTCCTGTGGCCGGGTACCACATTGGGAAACGCTCCCAGAGCTGACTCTGTCTCTGGGGATGCTTAGAGCCCACTCAGGGGGATGGCTAGGAGCTGGCAAGCAATTAATTACTATTTCGTTCTGTAGAGCTGTTCCTTCATCCCCATCCTCCCTAAGGCCAGGTGGATCTTTTTGGCACAACAATTAAATCCCAGCAGGGGAAAGCAAAATCTGCTGAGATGTGTCCTCAGCCTTTTGCAGTCTATGGTGGGAAATAGTTGTTTTAGCCGGAGATGTGCTGAAGGTTCTTGCTAGGACACCTCTGTCCCCGTTCCCACCTTGCCTGCAGAGCCGGTCCCGCAGAGCACGGTCCTTGTGGTGGGGACCGGTATCATCCCTCTGACTGTGATTTGGGGCACCCCCACCTCCAGTGGGAACTGGAAAGCAGGAGGTTGGGGGAGTCCCATGAGATGGCAAGTGTGGGGGCGAGAGCCTCAGGTTGGACCTGAGGGGTTCAAACCCCAAAAGGTAAAAGAGCACATTGGGGCAGAGCCCCAACTCTTGTGCACGAGGGATGAATCGTACCCGCCGCAGTGTCTACCATGGGTTTTGCTTGTGTTGAATAAGCCCCAGGCCCTGGTCCAGCCTGAGCTCATCAAAATCAGGGTGGTGAAGCATAAATCTGTGCCGAAGCAGGACTCGGACCCGTCCAAACAGCCCATCCTTGATGGTCCCTTCTCTGAAGGTCCCTGTTGACCCATGGTGGCACGCAGACAGAGCTAGCAAAGCTTTGCTTCATTCTAGCGTTCCTTCATATATTTCCATATATACCATCTATTTGGATACAGCTCTTCCCACTCCAGGATTGGAAGAAGGAGGAATTTGGAGGAAATCTGGCTCCTGATGGCTGCTGTGGGCTTCCTGGGCGAAGGCAGAAAGCGTGAAGCAATTTGGGATGCGAGTGTGAATGACCTATATCCATGGCGGTGACCGCAGCCAAAATCAGCAAGGAGGGAATCTTGATTTAAGCAGTCTGTTTTTTGTGGTTTGGATTTTTTATTTTTTTTTTATTATTTTTTTTTGGTCATTCTGTAAGAAAGAGGATGTTTTCCGGTTTGGTTGTAAAAAGCTGCTTCTGGTTGGTGTAATCGGATACTTCCTTTTCTAAGCAAGGAGCCTGGTGGATCTGGGGGCGTTTATTTAGGCAGCTGTTCGGCTGGGTGATTGATTTTGTATGTTTTTGTTCTGGTGGGAAATGGTGAATTTTGGGTTTAGAGGACTGATTTATTTTTTTGTATTTCTGACTCAAGTTACATAGATGAAAACAAGAGTTTAAAATGCAGAAAACTAGTATTTTAATGTTATTTGATCAGTTAATAAACTCAAAATATGCTGGATATGTAGGACAGACAAAATAACCGTCTCAAAACACATTCCACATTTAAAACTAGTTGATTCATAAACTGGAGTATTAATTGTACATAATGAATTACACTTCTGGTCACCATAATTAGCGATCTTGGCCTCTCAGGTTGCAGATTGGAAAACAGGCATTTCTCTATTGTACGCCCGATTCGTTCATTGACTTGTTGAACTTTGGTGTTGAGCTGGACTAGGTGAATTAACTGAAATGAAGACGTTTCCTTTGTCCTTGTGAGAGAGCCAGACTTCCCCAAAAGCTGTGTTTGTACTTCAGTCTTTTCTGGCTGTGTTTTCATCAGTGACTTTCCTTAAAGCTTTGGCAGCCGGCACGTCCTGCTTGCCTAGGCTAACCTAAGTTGTTTAATATTAAAGCATGACCATAGGTTGGCATCATCTTAAATTGCTTCTTTGAAATGAGTGTTTTAAAGTAAATTTATTTAATGTTTAAAGCTATTTTAAATAGCAGTATTAATTGAATTTTAATATCACTGAATTGAATCTTTGTGCAACCCATTCCTTAATTCTTCCTTAGCAAGGTTGGGCATTTACTAATCTCTTTGCTGAGCCAAACACCTTCACCATTGGGTTTCTTGGAAGAGATTGAGCGATCTGGGAGGATCCCACCCCTGTAGCTGCCGTACCTCACTTACCCCCAATTTGGAGGCACCTGCCAAGGTGGATCCTAAGTGGAGCATCCAAATTCTCTGGTGCCGGACAGGGAAGTTACTATGAAAGTCTTCAAGAAAGATTTTACTTTCCAAGCTTCTTCCCTCTGACCCAAGGGCCAAATACCAGATCCCAAACCAGAACAGCCTCCGCTCTACCTGAAGGTTAAAAATCTTATGCTGGAAATAAAACCACACAAGCATGGGATAAAACATGGGAAAGACTTAATTTCTCCCCTTAACCCCCAAAACCTACTGACTTTCCTTCAATGATATATTCCTGTAAGATAGGGGCAAGGTTCCCAGTTCCCTGTGGTGTAAATCACAGCGCCGATTGAGTCTTGGGGTGGGAAGGTGGGAGGCTTTTGAAGCACCTTGCAAAAAGTGAAGTTAATTTGCCCCAGCTGATGGTCTCATCCATTACCTTCCCAATCAGCCTCTCATTTTTCTGAAGGTGTTTTGAGAGGAAAACCTCATGTCGGCTATTCCCTTCCTCGGGCTGCCTGGCAGCCTCTCATACAGCAGACGAAATCAATATATTATTATGTGTGCCATTACCAACCTGTCAGGCTGTATAATGGGAATTACAGACTGCCTGCCCGGCGAGCGGGGCGGAGGGCTGCAATTTATGCAGCCGGTCTGAAGAGCGGGCTGCGCTTGATAGCTTTGGAGGAGAATTAAGAGCATTCAGCGTGGCCCTGCTTATTGCAGGTACGGAGCTGTGCCTGCTGCCCTCGCCTCCTGTTCTCACCATCGCTGAGCGCGAGGCTGTGCTTTTCATCCTCTCTCCAGATTAAAAGTGTAGCTCTCATCCATATACCTAAGTGCCCTTAAAAACACCAGCGTGGGTGATGCAAACAGGGTCCTTCCGCGTCTCTGCGGCGGTACTTGCGGCGGAGCTGCGACGTCCGCGTTACGACGGGCTTGGGAAAGACCCCGACCCAAACGAGCACTTGATGGACATAGGTGAAAGCCCTATTTCTGCCCCAAACGAGAGACGGCGGTGTGTCGAATGCGCCGTGGCCGGTGTTATTCGTAGCAGGGTGGTGTAGCCCCGGCCGATGCTGCCGAGGACTCTGCGTTTGGTAAGTTTCTTCACGTCTCAGTTTCCCCGTGTGTAAAGTAGGAGTAAACCCTGGAGCCGCATCCGTCGGGGTGTGTGGGGACTCGCGTTAGGGAAAGGTCCTCTTCCCTGGCCCTCGCTAGTGCAAGCCATTGATTTGGCTTAAGCAGCGGAAAAAGGTGTCTTTGAACTGTGCGTGCACAACATCTGCTTTCTGACGTCTCCTTTTTGAGGATAAAAATCCAGTCCTTTCCACGGGTAAATGCCAGAAGAGGCATTTCTTCTCTCTTGCCTTGTTGCTTTAGGACGAGGGTGTCAGCAGCTCCGAGAGCTGCTAGGACTCCAGGTTGTCGCAGCTTTTAGGATGGGTGCATCTCTGTAAACCTCTTGGGTGCAACATAAGCAACATGGGACTGTGTGTGTGCAGCACCCGGCACAGCAGGTCCCTGCTCCCACATGGGGACCAGCTGCCGTAACTGTACCATGAGTTGACTTTCCAGTACATGGCACTGGTCATTAAGTGGATAGGCTGAACTGCAAAAAAGAAACGGCGTGGGTGCTCTTTCTGACCTTCTGCGTGCGTGGCTTGGGGCTGGTTGGTCTTCCCTCTGTTTTTCTTCCCACCTTGTCGCTGTACAGAGAAGGAGGGGGGAGAATTTGGCATGGTGCAGGTGACAGGGTCAGCGCGTCGTCAGGAGCGTGAGGTTTGGCTCTGGTGAACCTCTCCATCCCTGTTCAAACAGATGTAAAGCACTTCTCTGATGAGATTAACTCCCTGAAACGTGGTAAGAAATAGCCGCTTGGGGTGCTTTCATCTCTTGCCCATCAGCTGCTATTCTCCACCAACACAAAGAATATAAATAAGCTAAACTCCTCTCCTGCAAGCCATTTTTAAAAAGTTCTCTTTTAGTGTTGCTGCAGCGTGTAAATCAACAGTATTTTCTAGAAGGACTCGTGTTTGCTTATGTGTCCTCGCTTCAGAGGAGACAGTGCCGGAGGAAAAATATGGAAGCCTGAAATAATCCCAAAGGCAGGAATAAAGTGCTGCTCCCGCAGGTTTAGGTCATTTCACAGTGCCGCCTCCGTTGATTGCAGAAGGACAAGAATGACATCTTGCTCCTGAGCATCACATGCAAAATCCTGGTGGGACCCAACACTGACCAAACTCTATCTCTGGACACTTTGTCTCTGACCTGTCCATGAGCCGGTGGGATGCCGCAGGGCTGATTTGCAGCTCGGGCAATCCAGGCTGTGCTGCTAATTAAATGGAATGAGTTGCACAAAGCAAAAGAAAGAACTGGGAGAAGGAAAAGTTGGTTTTGCAGTTGGGTTCTGGAGTAGGACCTGGGGGTTATGAGCTTCTGCCGTGTGTGTGTGCTTGTGTGCAATGCACCCGTGGAGGCATGCTATTTTGGCCTGGCCCAACTTTTACTGTTATGGCAGCCAAATGGGGAACAGAGACGGTGATACGGAGGGAGCAAGCAGCACCAGCAGGTCACAGCAGGACCGTGGCGTGCGGGGAGAGACGCAGCTTCACTGCCCGACGCTGGCAGGCTGTGCTCAGCCCTGAGCGGAGGTCGGGAAAAAGCCCTCGGCGAGCCAAAAGAGGCTGGTTTGTGGGTGAGATCAGCTTGGCCAAAAGGGTCTGCAAGGGCTGAGCTCTAATAGAAGAAGAGCAAAGGTGTATCGCCGTTGGGAAGCGGGCAGACGGGGTCTCACGCCTCCACTTTTGCAGCAGCTGGGCACCTCGCGGTCTTTGCCTTCATCACCCCTCCAAAACCCGTGTAACGGGGGAAAGCATCTGTCCTACTCGCCTTGCAGAGGGAATGGAGGGTCATAAAGGCTGAGCATCCCTCTGGTAAAGGGGAAGGGGAGCGTCCGCTGGAGCAGGGAAGTCCCAAGAACAGGGATGGCAGTGTCCGGAGGTGACAGAGCCACGACAAGGGCTCAGGGCGGCTGCTCTTTATCTTTCTGAATGTGCATGTTAGGAAAGATAAGGGGAAAAAAAGGAAAGCGATCACGCAAATTGAGTCTGCTTGTCAGCCCAGAAAGAGGTTTTTCCAACCTTTTCTACTTGTCATTGGTGAATTTTGGATCAGCCTGTGGCATCTTCAGAGAGAAACAAGGTTTTCTCTTCTTGTTTAGTGTCTTGCAAAAGGAGGCTTTCCTTCAAGCATGATTCCCTGGCGTTTCTTGCGGGGGAAGAAGGTCCCAAGACACCTTTGGTGTTATTCTGTGTTAAATGCCACCCCAGCCCAATGCGAACACCGTGGTTTACCCACATCATGTGTGTGTGAGGCTGTGGGTGTCTGGTTCACCATGGGCCAGTTGCTTCTACACTTGGAAACCAGCCCAATGACTGTATTAGTCACATCTGAGGGCTGTCATGATATTGAAATCAGCTGTCTTATGGCCAACTGAGGAATTTCGGCCCAGGGTTGTGGATGTCTCGGTGGGACCGGACTGTAGCAGAGAAGGGAAAGCTCGGTTTGCTGGCGGATGGGGCTGCGCAATGAGCTCATCCTGGCTTTGCTCTTGCTCAGCTCGTCGTCTTGCATCAGGTTTCAGCGATTATTCAGCCCTGTGGTTGTATCTGGAAAACGATATTAAGAAGTTGGTCCTGCATCCTGAAGGCTTCTAGGGTTCTTCTTTCTCTGCTGTTAACTTCAGGAGAAACTGGTGGTCAAAAATATTAGTGTTGGCTATTTTGAAGTTGGAAAATAAATGTTCCTGGCTTGTAATGCCAGAGCTGTGGTGGGAGTTTCAAGCCAAAGACTTTGTTCTAGCACCTGTGGAAATATTCTTTGCCCATAACATTTCAAGGGGTCTAGTTTAGTTTTCCCAGGAAGGCTCAGCTACCCGTGGAGAAGGACAAGGGTTTAGCAGGGTACTCTGTTACCGCCGGCATTTCAGACCTCTGCTTCTAGCTGGGGACTCTTCCTGGGGTGGTGTCACATTGTAAGGAAAAAGGGAAATAGCCCAGGGCATGGAGACAGAGGCTTTTCTTGCTGGGTGCTTTGCTGATGTTTGTCCTAGGTTTCTGTAAGGGCAGGTTTTGGCTGTTCTTACAGACTACGTGAGTGGAACTCATAGGCAAGTTTCCCAGATGCAAAAACTGCTCTAGAAATTGGCTGCTTGTAGCGAAGAAGAGAAAACCCAGCGTGAGCCATGGGGACACCTGCCCCGGAGGCTGGTATGTGTTGGACCCCGGTGGAGTCAGTGGCAGTATTGGGGGTCAACAGCCACGTTTGGGGAGTGAAATTCAAAAGGATGCCAGGAATTGCTGGAGGAGGAAGGATCTGCAGTAGAATAAATAGAGGAAAAGCCAACAGCGTGTACTGATAACAACCTAAAGCCATTAGGGCTGGGATGGAGGGGCTGATCTGACTTGCTAGCCATGTGCTGGGTGGAGACATCAGCCCATGCTCGTGCTGGATCACCATGGTGGAGGATGTGGTTTCTCCAACGTGGCGCCTGAAGATGCCAGTGTGCAGCTGACAGCCTGGGCTTTGCGGGGCCGGAGGTGACAAGAGCCGGTCCATCGGAAGACCTGGGCCTTCGTGCTGGATGTGCAGGCTACAGGTCTTGGGCAACTGATCAGCCATTTGGAGCTGGGATGGCTGCTGTAGGTCAGGAGATACAGCTGAAGGTTTACCTAGGGCCCAGTTGAAAAGAAAGCCTGGAAAGATGTGCTTGAAATAACACTTCTGCTTAGTTCCCATCCACTTCAAGGAGACCTCAACACTCGAGTCCAGTTCAGTGTGGTTTTGGGGGCTTTGCCAGGTTGGGATGAGGTAGCGGGAAGGCTGGGTAGCCAACGTGTTAACTGAAAAACTGCTTTGCTTCTCTGTGGATGAAGACTGCAGAGTGTTAAGATGAAGGACCTGAGGGTTGCCCTGACCAGCTGACGTGTTGGATGCTACGAGCCTTTGTCCCAGAACCATCCTGTGGAGGTTTATATCAGCAACTTCATTGGAAGCACAGGCTTTTCTACCTGAAAGAAAACCAGTGCCAAAAATCCCAGAGTGAAGCACCAGCTATCCTTTCATCTTTTCGTCCCTCACTGTCGCTCTCCAAGAAGGAAACCCCTGGAACCTGTTGGACACCTCCATCCCTCAGTGGAAACTTCTGCTTTGGCTGGTTCCAGACTGGATATCTAATGGTTGAGTCAGCAGTGCCTGTTCTGTGCAAACAGTGACTCTTTGCTGGTGCAAAGGTTCTACTTTCCTAATGAAGGAACCCATTTGTGTGGAGCTGGGCGTTTGGGAGATGCAGATCGGCCTCAGGTGGAGGAGGACCTCAGTCAGTGGAGTGCCGTGAGCCACAGCTCACTGCCGGCACGATTTTTTCTCTTGCATCTTGGTCTCTCTGACCGTGCTAAACTTGTAAGAACCAACTGTGCAAGTCTGGGCTTTTATCCTCAGTGCCAGGGCACGGAGCTCCGCCGTGCTTCTGTGGGTGTGAAAACATGAAATAGGAGCTGACACAGGGTGTAAACCTCTTCTAGAGCTGCCTCCTGCCTCGTTACTGGGACTGACTGGTGGTCCTTTTGGTCCTCATCTTGGACCCCAACAGTGGAGGTTGGGTAGAAGCTACTGGTGGAGGGAAACTCCTAATCAGGTTAGGAGCTACGAGAAGCAAAAGCCTGGACTGAAATCTGCATTGCATCAGCTGGAAGTGCAGGAGCTCTGGCGTGACTCAGCAGTGGAAGCAGCAGGTTTTCCACGAAGCTGTCTCCTGCAAAGTGAGCTCAAGGCGTGGTTATTGTCACGCACAAGTGTCGGCTAATAGCGTGCTATCATCTGCTGGGCATTGCCCCACCACAAATCCATCGCCTGCTGAATTTCTTTTGCAGAAGCTTCCTGGGAAAAGGTATATTTTCTGTCTAGGTCATTCTGAGTTAATTTGGCGCACGCTGCCGGCATCTTCGCTGGAAAATGAAATATCAACAAGAGCAGTTTAATGGCCCTGACTGTCAAACAAAGCAGAAATATTCTCATTTTTAATTGGGGGGGACAGGACTTTGACACCTCTTATTGCTGAACAAGAGGTACTGCTGCCTTTGCAAGCAGGAGGGAGGTCCTGGGTGGGCAGGAGGGGTTGCACTTGCTTCTCCCTGCCACCTCCCAGCCTGCCTGGCTTGGGGGTGCTGCTGTGGGTTTGGGGGTGTAGAGAGCACCTCTTCTCCCTTGCAGAGGACCCAGAGCCTACAAATGGGGCAAGAGGCATGGAGCACAGTAGAAAGGCTGTTTATTTTCTGTCTCTATTCAGCACCCCCAATGAAACCTGGGATGAATATCTCTTCTTGGCCAAGTGCAGGGGCTCTCTGGCCACGCGTGGGTTAATCTGTCGCATCCCAGACAGCCCCTGGGGCTCAGAGGAGAGAGGCCAGCAGCCACCACCCTCAAGCCTTTCTGCAGTGATGTGTGGTGAAATGAAGAGGAGGATCTTAACAGCACTTACTGGAAATGTTTGCTGGCGAGTTAGCGCGCTGGCTCTCGCAGGGCAGAGCGCTTCTCGGACCAGCCCAGCCTGCAAATTGCCTGCATCTCCTGGGATCTCGTTGCCTGATTTTGTGCAAAATGCTCTTCCACTGGTCACTTAAGTTGCGTTTTGCTCTGGCGAGCTGATGTTCGTGGTGTGTCCTGGCCATCGCTTCTCAAATCGTACCCTGTGCTGCCGTGAAGGGACCGGGATGGAGAGGGCAATGGAGGAGAGAAGTTTTCCTTAGCGAAAACCTGTATTAAGTGCTCTGCTAATCAAAACCCTTTGGCTTCAGTGGGACTTAAACATGTGCTTATAGTTAATCAGGTATTTAAGTGGTTTTCTGACTTGGCAAGCATGAGATAAGATATCCCAAAGGAGAAGGAGGAGAGCAGAACCGTAGCCTCCCAACTAAAGGTGTTTGCAAATGTGGACGTTAAAGGCAGAAGGCAGAGTATGAGTCTGGGGCTGTGGGTTTAACTTGCTGTGACTCAGTGTCTCCGGTATGTTCAGGAGAAGGCTCTCTGCATACCCCACACGGGGTTTGAGGCATCAAAGATGACAAGAAGGACAGTGGTTAAGTGAAAGAGGGGATGAGCTGGGATCGGTGTGTACCAGTAAATGCATCTGAGCCTGCAGTGGAGGACAGAGGAAAGGTCCTACCAGTGGCCGATGAGCCCCAGGGGCAAGCACCTCCCGGAGAGGAGGGCTCTGCCAGATGCCCAGGGTGGGATCAGAGGGGCTTGAGGAGGGATTTTAAAGGAAATCATCTGCCCTTGCACCTTGAAAAGCTGCTGAGCGTGAGGCACTTGACGACTGTTCAGTAGGGCTGCCCAGGAGAGGCTAATGCAGTGCCTCGCTTGCGGCTGCTCGGGGGTGTAAGAAATACTTTCCATTCCCTCAGTGATTCCACCCTGGAGGGACTAAGCAGGGTGGTTATCGGGATTAATTCAATAAGCTCACGCTGCCGTAGGGCTGGGGACCAGCCTTTTCAAAATATGGGGGGAGCTGCCTGCATCTTCATGCACCTTTGTACCACTGAGTTGCTCCTTTTTCCATCGGATTTGCCTCCATCTTGCTGCTGGGAAAGCTGAAGAAAAGTGAAATTCAGTTTCTTGCCCAAGTCCATGCAGCAATTCAGCAACTAACATGGAAAGCCCTAACTCCTGCCTCTGATAATGGACGGGGTTGGGAGGACCTCCCCAAACCCAGAATGACTCCATCATTTGTGAGACTTAGGGAGTCTTTAAATTTGGAAAGTCACTTAATAACCTGCCTGAAAGCAGAAGGAACAGATGGAGACGGAGCGGGTAGCAGCTCTCCACAGCTTCTGCTCTACCTCTCTATTTGGAGTCAGCTCTAACACCTTTGCAGTATCTTTTTATGCAGATGTGGAGCTCGGCAGTGATCGGAGCATCACGGGCAAAGCAGTGCTAGTGGGAAACCCTTGCCACATCTGGATGGTGGTGCCAGGCATCCTTTGGGGCTTCAGCTGGAAGCAAGTGCTGCACAGGCGTGACGTGCCTCACTGGATGCAGCCTTAGCTCTCGTGCTACATATCAGCTTGACTTCACATGCTTCTAGGCATAGCTCCTGCAAAAAAGGCGTTTCACAGGCTTGATGAGGAGTTAATCGAAGTGGGTGATACCCCTACTTTTCCCTAAGCTGGAGCTGTGTGGATGTGACTGGCTTCAGACTGTGGCTGGTTTCAGAGCGTCTGTGTTATCATCCCATAATTAGGGGGATAGCTCGCCGGCCCAGCGTGGTGGGTATCTGTGCAAAAGCGTGTGTGGTGGGTGTTTAATGAAACTGCTTCTGAACCGCCTGCTGTCAGTGTCTGGAGAGAAATGAACCAAAAGCTCCAAGTCTAATTAATGAAATGGGATTGCTGAGGAGTTTGTCCCTTCCCTGCGCTGCTTGGGCAATCCCTGCCCCTTGTGTGGCTTTTGGGAACACATGGATGATAACGACCCATGGGTGTGCATCTCCGTCCAGCGATGGAAGCCTTTTTTTTTTTTTATCATGATCACAAGGGCATCATGGTACACAATGTATCCTTTTTTTCTTTTTTTTGGGTGAGGTTAGGAGAGTGCCAACCCTCTGTGTTAAATAGCATCCTCCCTGATTTCTTCTCCCTGTTGCAACCGCTTCATGCACACATTTATCTGATTTTCTTCCTAGGTATTTCTGATGTGGCTGCTCAGCCCTGGTGCTGGCTGCATCCCACCGTGGGAGAACAAGCCCCGCCGAGCTCATTAGGTGGCCTGGGCTGGTCTTGAATATGTCTCCATATAAATACACATCATTACAGTTACCGTGATTATTATGCGAAGCATAGATTATTCTAGCGTACAAGTGTGTTATGTATTGATTTGCCATTGCTTTGAATCCCATTACACGAATCTGCTTTATTAATGGACTTTGTCCATGTTTGAGATTAACTGTGATGCTGGATTTGCAAATGAAAGAATTGAAATTCATGTTGTCCATATTAATTACTTGTGCGATGCTGGCCTTCTTGGCAAGCCGTTAGAAGCTGTGGAAACCTTTATTTTTATTCCATTCCTGTTGCTCTGTCTTAAGTAAGAAAATGAGTTTGGTGCTGTGGGATTTGTTTGTTTTGCTCCTTTGCTGGAAGCCTCTTTTAACCGTTGAGAAGGCACCAAGCGCAGAAAGAGGCTTTATGCTTGGTGTGGAATAGGCTGTTGTTAACTCAGAATAAGTCTTAATGCAAAAAAAGGGGCAGGGAGGTTTTATTTCAATGTCGAGTTCAACCCTATTTTCTCATCTCTTGCTTTGAGCTAAAAATCTGCCTGTATCTTGTTCCCTCTAAGGTTTTACAGTGCAAAATCTGTAATACATGTCTTCCTGCGGTGATACATAGCCAGATTTTTGTGTTAAGTGCAGCAAGGTAGCTGTAAAGAGTAACTCTGCTCTACTGGCTGGTAGAAAACCAATGATAGACCCGGATTTCCGATGTCCATGTACCTGCAAACCAAGACTGAGATGAGAAGACCTGTTGTGGATCAGGGAATCAAGATTTCTCCTTCAGCCGCTTTCAGGTGGTTGACGCTTCGGTCTGGCCAATGTGGAGACGCCAGTGCAGTTCATTTGGTGCGCGTTTGGGTAGGGGGAAGAGAAGATGACAGAACTTTGGTTTTGGGAGGAATGAGGTAGGGCATGAAGTCTCAGGGGAGCGGCAGGAACAACGTGGGGTGCTTGGGGAAGGGCAGCAGCGCTGTGCACGTTGTGGGACATGCACGTGCTCCTGTTTCTCCTTTTGCAGGATGCACCCATGGGTGCCTATGTAGAGGATGGGGTGCTCAGGCTAAGACGGGAGAGGAGCATACCCGTTGCCTTGCCTACCGGGGCATGGTTTTGGCTATGGCAAAGCATTTCGCCTTCTGATTCAGCCACGTGTTTGCTTTCCAGAGGTACCAATGGCAGCCCGAGAGGGTGGCAGTGCATTGGAGGCATATTTGGTGCGCTTTGGGCAGTGCCGGTGGTGGGCGTTGCAGTGTCTGGCTTTTCCCTTGCCACTATCTATCCAAACCCATTTCTGTCTTTGCACTTGTCCCATCCAGGCTCCTGCAGTGGTATAAATGGCACAAAAAAAAAGGCTTGACATGTTTTTATTGGAGTCAGCTGCATTTTGTTCATTTAAATGATCTTTTTGTAACATTCACATCATTCCATGGCAGCTGGTTTAAAGAGTTAATTGAATATTTCTCTCTCACAAAGATGTCTTAAATTACTTCCCTTGAATAATCTACTCTGGAAAAGAGCTGTGTTGAGGAATCATTGATGCTTATTTTTACTAACACCTGTATCAATAAGATCTTAGGTTTTATTCTAGCACCTATCTGCTTTGAAGGATCCCAAAGCAATTGTCAAAGCATTTGTATAGTCTTCCACCGCTGAAATTTAGTCCCTTTGAAGTAGAGCTTAGCATTCATTGAGCGGTCCCTCCATAGCTAATGCAATAATAATCAACCCAGGGCTTGGAAGCGAAACCAGGTTTTAGATAGCAGTTATTGGATTGCAAGCTCTTATTGTATGTGCAGTAACGGATTGATTTCTTTTGGGTGCTGGGAGGGGTCCGGGAGGCTTCCCGGTGATATGGTAACATCATTATTGACACTGCAAGTTCAGCGTGATGTGCCTGGAAATTTCAGTACTTGGGGATGATGTGGGAGTGTTTCCGGGTGGCTTTCATGGCTGTCTGCGTGCTTGCTGTTTGGCAGAGCTGTACATCAAAACAAAAACCCCATATCGGATAGGGGTGGGTAATCCCCATCTCAGCATTTTTGGCAGCACTGCTAACACAGACCCGATTGATCCCCTGAAATTATCAAGTTTCTTTTTCCATCATTGGATTGCAACAGCTCTCCTGGCTGAGGAAAGGAGGGGACGTCTTCAGAAAGCCGCGTTTTGAATGGGTAGGAAAGCAAATGTGACTTTTCAACCGTGATTCACAATTCCTTCTGTACTTGGCTGTATTGGGATCGCCTGCTCCCGGGAACAGCTGATTACGCTGTACTCGGAGGGCTTTTCACCCGGCAGGCAGGATTGCACCGTCGTACATCAGAAGGAGACCCGCTCTGACCTCTCCTGAAATCTCTCACGGTGGCAGCTGCTGGAAACAGGAGATGGGGCTCAAGTGGGCCAAGATAATAAATTCTGCTTTCACACTAACTGGAGGCTGGTTCAACAGAATTAATGCCAGAGCCAGGCAGCTCCTGCTGTGTTGTGTTAATCTGTGAATTGAGGGCGACTTGGAGAAGGTGGCTGGATTAGAGCAGGGAAGAGTCAGAGGTGAGGACTCCCATTCTCTCATTTTTTCCGTTAGAAAAGAGGGTGGTTCCCAGTGCAGGCCCAGGTGAGGCTGGCTTTCCTGCAGGCTTATCTTGATTGTCCATCACATCAGCCAAACCTCAGCTCCAGGAAAATCCAGCTTCTCCCAGTGTCCTCCTTGAGGTCCATGCTAGGCAGCCCTGACGGCAGCTGTGGACCATCTAGCCCAGGTGCAGACCATCTGTCCTCCTGTCCATCCATCTGCTGCCACAGCCAAGTCCTGGTCCTTTCCTTACTGGGGTCTCTTCCTGCCCCCGACACCGATTCCCCAAAACTTACAGGGCATCAATTACCTTTGTGACTTTTGCCCCTTTCCCATAGTTTAATGAGACTGGCTGACACACAGAGTTACCTGGGGAAGGACGGAGAGGTAGAAGGATGGACAGACAGCACAGTCGCTCAGACCTTGTTGCCTGGTTGATCCATTATTAAGGTTGGGCCATCTATATCAAGATTTTTTGGACTCTCTTCTTAGCATATCCTTTAGGAGAGAGATTTGCAAGGATGTGTAAAGCCAGGGTGTTTGTCTTGTTACTGTTAATGAAATGCAGTACGTGCAGGTGGGGGATAAGGAGCAGATTGCACGAGGTGCTTGTAGACTCGGTGTTGCTCCAAGAACTCTCATCAATCGTAGCATGTGCGGGAAGACTCGTCTGTAATTTCAAACAGGGGAAGGTGTGTGATTGCAAATGCTGCTCTTGTGTCGGGAATCGTTCACTTACTGTATGCCCAGACACCGGGGCGGTGTCTAACAGGCAGTGGAAATTATGAAGACAAGTGATTCCTCCTCATCTGACAGTGTCATCTTCTATTTGGAAATCTCTTCCCCTTTCCTGCAAGGATCTCAGTTCTGCCTTTTTTTTTTTTGTTACTGTAAATAGTTTTTATAAAGACGTGTGTGTGTATTTAGTGCATGTGAACGCAACATGGTACAATATCTGCATGCACAAATAAAAGTCTTCAGTGCCCACAAGGCTTCTACTGTCATCTTCCAAGGACAAGAGTTGTTTGAGCTCCCGGTTACCTCCAACAAAACAGTGGGGCCTAAAGCAAAGCTTAAAAATGTAACTAGTATTGGTGGGTAATCAGCTGCAAAACAGATGGGGCTGTTCTTTTGCTGGTAGAGTGGGTACAAAAGCCATGCAGAGCTCTACGCTGCTTGTGCTGGAAAACAAAGGTAAGAAGAGTACGAGTGGGATTTTCCTGCTCCAGTTGCCTAAACGTTAAATGTCTAGGATAAGCTAATTAGAGGGGCTTTTCTTGGCAGATAACTGAGAGACAGGCACATCCAGAGACTGACTCAGCCCAGCTGCCTTAGAATAGGATGAATCACCATCTTCATATGAATTGACAGTAGACTGAACTTAGGTGACAAGTCTGGGTCCTTACCTGACAGGAGATGAGATGCGTCCTGTCCTGTAAGTCTGTTTTCTGACAGAGATCCCAGAGACTTTTGCAAGGGAAAATAAGTGGTTTTTTGCATGTGGGGTGGCAGGGAGAAGCGGTGCAGATAGGAGCTGGCAGCTGGCAGCAAATGCGGTCAAGGCCGGGACTGGTGCGTAGCCTTCATCCTGGGGATCAGCCGCTGACCTGTGCTGGGGCAGGAGTCCTTGTGCAACCCCTACTGCCTTTAATAGTGAAAGGTACTAGTCAGAGAGCAAAAGGAATGATAATTCTGCTTCAGACCTGTGGTTTGGACACTCCAGTCGGTATCTGGGTCACTCCAGCGAGCTCGTTTAGCAGACACACAAAGATGGAAGGTGCTTGATTAAATTTGTCATCTTTCCTCTCAATGCTTCACCGCAGAGTTGTTAATGGGAGTTCCAGCAGCAAGAGCAGAGTTGATAGGGTGGGTGTCTTGCAGGGTTGATGCATTAGCCTTTTTCCTTGGATTTTAGCCATGTAATGTGGTGGGCTCTGGGTGGAGCTGGCTAGCAGGAGGCGAGGAGCCCATGAGAGAGGCCCTTCGGTGTTTGCACTCATCTGTTGGCAAACTGGAGGGACCGATGTGTTTGCTCACAGCCTTCTCTGTGTCTTGCCCTTAGACCTGTGCCTTTTTCTTCCCCCACCTTTCCTTTGCAGAAGGAAGACCTTGGGGGAATCGCTGTCCTTGGGAGAGTTTTTGGTGCAGAGCAAAAGAGGCTTTTGCACCTTAGGGCTGAGACTGGCTGGGCTGTATTGCTGGGAGGTTGCTGCTGTCACCCATCCATCTGGGGAGCAGGAGGAAGAAGTGACAAGTCCCACCAGAAGCCATCTGGTGCAGGCTCTGCGTGGCCAGCAGGATCCTGGCTTGGGGCTGGAGCCCCAGGTTGATGCACCAGGTTAAATGGGAAACCAGGATGCAGGCAGCTCCCGCTGGTTTCAAAGGGATGAGTGAATAATATTTTGTGAGCTTAAGACAAATGCTTGTGTTAAAGGCAGTGATGGATCTAAATTGCTTGAATTGTTCAAAGCAAATCCTGGAGTCACCTTCTCCAAATAATGTTTCTAAGCTTTTTCTATACTGGGATCCCACTGGCTCTGTAAATCAAGATGGGGTGGGTAGCTGAGGCTATCTATTCTCATTAAACATCCACAGGCAGTTTCCTAAAGAAGTCTGTTAGCTGTGGTCTGGCCAAACTCCAATTGGGGTAATTGCATTTGCCTTACAGTTTAAAATAAATGCAGCGCATTCTTCTGCAAATCTCTTATTCGCAGTTGTTTATTATCTGGATGGCGGCATCATATCTCTGCCCATTAATCTGTCTCTTTGAGTTTCTATAATTCCAGCCTCCTGGAGGGGGTTCAAGCTGCCACCATTTATTATTTGAGTCAATCTGCTAGGGAAATGTTTACCTCTTCCCTGAAACACTGACTCTCTTCTCTAACTGCACCCTCACTTGAGGCTTGAATGAGCAATCGTTGGTTCCAAACGAAAATTAACTCTGTTAAACAGAAAATATCCCACATATTTAAATTCCATTTTTGCACCATTTGGGTGGATTAGACATAGAAATTTGCAGTGCAATTGCTGGTTTGTTTGGAGGTTCCCAAGGTGCATTCTGCAATGCCCCTTCCAGACATACTGGTCCCACCACCGGCTGCCCAGTCACAGCCAAGCCACGTGTAGCTGCTAAATGCTGCCTGCCCTCTTCAAAGGTGCAAACTTGGGCATCTTTGCATTGCTGAGGTCTGTTTTTTCCCAAAACCTGTTGGGATGTCATTACCTTTCAGATGCTTTACTCCTCTCCCAACCCTTGAAATTGGTTGCTGCGTTAAAATGCTGTTTGGGGAAGAGGAGAAGGAGATGGATGGACAGTGTGATTATTTCAGCTGTGTTTCCTTAGGATACCCAGTTAAGATTTGTGTAAAACACCTTATTGCAATGTATAAATGCATGATTTATAAGGGGTGTACGTGGATGACCGGAGCTGTTGGGCTGCAATAAATGCACCAGGCAGATAATCTTTCCAGCAGTGCACTTCCACATTGCTTGGTCTTATCTCATAGGAAAGTAAAGCAGCACCAAAGTTCCTAGCTGTGAAGCAAATGCCGGAGGGCTTATCACGTGCAAAACAGGTGGAGGCTGATTCTAGACGCTGTGGCCAGCCATGGCTGATTGCAGCTGGCAAATCCATAAATACCAAGTTTTACGGTGGCTTGCTAACCTCCTAAGTCAACCAGACATCGGAGGTCTTGTGATGGAGTCGAACATCCTAAGGATCAAAGGCAAGAAATATTTTGTTGGCTTGTTTTCAGGGGGGTACTTCACCAGACGTGGGGATTGAGCAGCTAAACATGTCCTCTGTCAAGAAAAACAACCCCGTAGCCTTTGAGCAACCCACACTGTGCTTGCTGTTGAGTCACATCTCACATGCCTGTCTCTCTGAGCTGACCTTACTCACTGCATTGCTAATGCTCACCTCGTGAAATCATCTTTCCCAGATAAGTTGCTGCAGATGATTGATTGCGCACAATATTAATCCTTCTCTTCCTTCATGCCCTACCCTTGTTTATAATACCAACCTCTCCGCTTGGAAATTCATTATGTGGCCCTGGCTATTAGTGGAGATAAGAAACAGTTTTGGAAGAGGTACTGGCCAAAATAGCAGCTATCAGGTTATTTATGAGCAGCCGTGATTGCAGGAGCTCGGGGTGATATTTTACACAGTAACCTCATTTGGGCAGCCGGTAACTGTATTCGTTCCATGTTAATGAAAGCAGCAACAGCATAATCTGCTTTATTGTAGGACTTCTCACGTGGACCTGCTGAATTTTCCTGTAATTGCAATTCAATTTGCAGTGATAAATAGTTTAATAAGTAAAAATGTGCTTGGCTTCCGTTGTTTATGGTTCCTTGTGGCTTAGGGGAGTATTACACGATGCTGCGTGTCATGGAAACACAACTTGGAGCTTCAAAAGCCGGTTGCTCAACTGTTAGCTGTTGTCGTGCTGCAATTTTTGACAGTCAGCAGAAGGGGAATAACAAGTTGTTTTACCTGGCACAAAGGAAAGATAAGCTGAGGGTACAGCTCCCAAATGCCTTGCATTTATTTTTCCTTTTTCACTGGGAAAACAGCATTGCTTGGGTAGTGTTGGCCTGGGCAAGTCAATGGTGGGCTCTTAGTTTGGAAGGGCTGGGTTTTGGGTGGAAGGGCTGTTTCTGTGGGTGTTGCTGGCAAAAGGGACCCAGGTTGAAGAGACCATCTAGAACAGCATCAGCTCTGTGAGGCAGCAGGACTGACCATGCCTGGGCTCTCACCTGGCTCAGTGTTTTGCCAAAATAATTGGGTTCTCTTATGCCTTTCATGGCTGTGGCTGGGAAGTTTCCATTGCTGGCTGCTGTGGAGGGAGGCATTGCATTTTTCTGCTGGACTTCTTTGATTTAAATTTCTAATTCCTTCACAGTTTTTTTTGTTTGGGGTTTTTTGTGCGAAGCTTTCCTTCCAGTGGGTGAGCCATCCCCAAGGACTGACAAGCAGTTTGCCTTTCGCTTGGCCTCCTAAAGCTGGAAAAAAATCAGATAAATTGCAGGAAGGTCATGGGTGATGGCAGGGAGGATGCACAGCAAAATGAATTGAGCAAGATTCTTGCTTTTCTGTTCAGCCCCAAAGTGATCTCCTCTGCCTACTCCTTAGACTCGCCTGGCAAAGCAAGACTTTAGCTGATGTGCTCAGTAAAGGGCACGGTTTGGTAAGATGAACGCAGGGGCAGCAGCACAAGTTGCAGGGAGCTGCCTAACGTCAGGCTCGGCCGCTTCTTCCCCGGTGCTTTGTGATCCACTCGCAGCCTTTGGGTTGCTTTCAGTCAATTCTGGGTTCCTGACTTTCTCTGCTTGTTTCGTGTCGTGAATCCCAAATCCTGCTCAAGTTGGGCATCAGCGCCGGCTGCCTCACGGGGGTAGATGTGCTGTTGAATGTGCTGCTCTGAAATGTCCTCCCGGCCGCCTCCTGCCAGCACCCATGGGGATGTCAGATCTCGAGGTGGCTCAGGGTTGCAGAGATGTTCCCCTTTTCCTGCTGCACATGCACAAACCTTCCCAAACCATCTCAGCAGGGTGCAGGGTTCTGGACACACACTAGAAAAACAACCCTTCAGCCTACACCAAGAAAGCCGTGGTCCTGCCTGGCTCATAAATACCATAATTTTAAACCCTTATACCCTACCTATTGAAAGTTGCACTTGCTATCCAGGTAAAGATCCCCTGGGAAAAGGGAACGTGCTGAAAAAAACCCCAAGTGACTCGAGCCAGATGCTGGGCGTTTTCTCCAAAGCTAGCGATTTGTGATTTGCTGCTGACAGCATGAACTGGTGTTAAGTTATTAAATTGCAGATGAGCTCATCACTTGGCCTCCAACAAGTTTCAGCCTTGAGTGGCTTTAAAATATTACATGTGGTGGAAAAGAGACAATGCTGGTGTGGCAGAGAGATTTAGGGAGCAGCTGAGAAAGACATCTGTGCATAAAAAATGTGTACCAGGAGGGAGGAGGGAATATTTCATGTGAAAAATGTAAGCTCTCCCAGGAGAGAGGAGGAGAAATTCTCTGATTTATTGGTTCTACATTTTAATTTTAGCTTAAGACAAAATTGTCAGAGTTTTGAGATGCTTAAAGAGAAGTGGCAAGACGCTAAGCCTGGTTTGATCCTCAGAGATCCCAGTGTGTCAAGAGCTGCCGTGGGTGGGATTACCTCCACCGTGCCCCCAGGCCGGCTCCTGCGGTAGTGCGTGGTGTTTGCCAGCAATGCCATATGACTGTGGGCCAAATCCAGCTCTTACTTGATGTTTGCTTAATCCTAATGTTGAGCTTTACCAGACAGGGAATGTAACATCCACACTGCTGTTAGGAGAAGTGTTTCCCTGAAAGAGCGAGAGTTTCCTTGGGGAACTCCCTGCCCTACGTTATCTGTGCAATTTCTTTTTCTCCCTTTTTTTCCTCTTGCAAAGGAGCCCGAGCTCCTGAACCCACCCGGTTCTGTGTCATCACCTGTGGATCCATGTGCTGCAGAAATACATGAGGAGGAAGACGGTCTTGAACAAAGGAATTAGTTTTTCCAGCCTAATTAAACCCAACCATGCCGGAGCAGCCTTGGTGGGCTGGCCTGGCCATCATGGTGCTGCTCCTGGAGAGCACAGCGCATGCCCTCATCTTAGCTCGAGATCTCGACGCTGAGATTAATTCTTTATTTTTTAAGTGCCAACTTGGCAGAAGCTGTGGGATAGTTCATAAATCAGTTCAGCCTCTGTATTTTTCAAACTAGGGTTGTTTGCAATCAGTGGGCACATTGGCCAGTTGGGTTTTGTGGCCAGTTGGGTTTGTTGTTTTGGGGCTTTGTAGGTGCTCCTGGCAAGGGAGAACAGCGCTACCTGTGTGGGGTTTTTTTAACTGCCTTGGCTCTTTTTTACCAAATGGTGTGTTTGCAGTCAAAGCCGGTGTTAACGCACTCAGTGCTGTGGTGGTGACCCAAGGAAACCAGTACGCTGAAGACTTGACACCTCGTTTGTGGCGTGAGCTGTAATTGCATGCAATGCGAGATCCCTCTGGCTGCTACAGCCAGTGTCTGAAGGCAGAATAGATTTTTTTTAATTGTGTTTTTTTTTTTTTTTAAAGTGAAGATGATCATTTTCAGCCTGTCTGAAGTCACAGAGCATCAGCACCTACAACCAATGTGCCTTCCCATGTGGTTCATTGGGGCCGGAGCATCTCTGAGCTCAGGACAGGCTCCAATTTATTGCAAGAGTGTTATTGGCTTGGATTTGCTGTATTAAAACACTGGGGGCAGGAGAAAGGGAACTTTGTCATGTAAATTATAACAAATTGTGTGTGTGGATGTCAATGATGAGCTGCAAACTGCGACCCTGGAGCTCGGGGGCACCAGCCAGAGGAAGGCTGTCTTGGGGTGCTTTTAACACACAGCTAAACCCATCATTGTCAGAACTTGGGGACGGTCCCCACCCTCAGCCACGCGTTCATGGATTTCTGATAGTTGCAGCTCCTGAATTGTATTTCTATTTTTCTGCCTGGTCCTTATCCAATAAATAACAAGTTATTAGTCAAAACTATAAATAAAAAGAGAGTCAGGAAGGCTGCTTTTTGCAGGATGATTGTGAATAAGATTGTCCCAGCCCTGTGCTGTGTGTCGGACATTTTTCAATATTTTTTTTTTATTGAGTTACTTAGACTGAGACTCCCACGTGGCCAAATGGCACCTTCCTATTACTGGCACCTTTTAAATAACTTTTATGTTTTGGTTTCCCCAGCTCCACATGACAGCATCCCCGCCCTCAGGGTCCCCTCCTGTATTTCATCCCTGTAGCCGGTTGGTTTTCCCTAAGAAGACAAGCAGAGCACCAAATGCTTTCCCCTTTATGCATGTTTCTTGTATTCCTCATTCCTTTTTCACCTAAAACTTCCATCTCATTTTTGTAGCTCAGCTCTTTTCAGCCTCAAATTCTTTGTAGAACTGGACCAGTTTGGTTTGATGGCACCATAATTAATCCCTGGGAGCGCTGCCATTTCTGGGCAGCAGGCCTTTTCACCCCCAGACACACATGTGTTTTCAAACATCATGAAACTCCTCATGCCAGATGCCACCAGCTACGTGGGAGGAGGACTTGGCATTTGATGCAGTTGTGGACAAGTCTTTGTCTGCAGTGTGGCTGTTCTTGGGGGTCAGGAGTAATTTTTCTCACTGCTAGTGGAGATACAGATATGAGCTTTTCGTCATTGCCTGATTTTTCGTGGATAGTTGAAATGATTCCTCGTTTGTGCTGTGTTTTGGTTCAAGAAGCAGGAGTAGATGCTCAGAGCTGGACCAGTTCCACCAACTTACAAACCCAGCTCCCATTGCCAGTGAGGGCTTGAAGGACCAGAGGTTGTGGCTTCCTACACAAGTGTTTGCACTGGAACAGCGCTGGTGGTCAGTTCTTCCTTGCCAAGTTACATCTCCACTCTTAAGTGGTGGCTATCAAACAACTGCTTCCACGTTGTTTTGGTAGCATAAGGGCTCTCTCTTGCCAAAATGCATGGCAGAGTGGCAGGCAGGTCTCGGTGTGGGTTTGTCCCTGCCCACCGAGTCTTGTAGAGGTCATCTGGAAAGTAAATGCCTTGGGGTAGGTGTGGTGGTGTCTCTGCTGGGGGAAGGTGGATGCGTTACCCAAAGGAGAGATGAATTTCCTGAAATGCAGACCCATGGGTCTTCATTTTGCTAAATCCCATCCATACCAAATAGAGGCGGCTGCTTCTGGGCTTCGCTCTTTAAAAGTGAAAGCGAGCCTTTGAAGAGAAATACGCAACTTATTCCTTTAAAAAATAACAGGCAAAAGGGAAATGGCTTGCTTAAGCTCACCCAGTAAGGCAGGCCTGGAAGATGAGCCAGGTCTCCTGGAGCGCCGGTGTTGGACGGGACCTGTGAGGCACACCTCCTGGGTGGACTGGCTCTGGCCATCCTATGGGGTGGCAGTGGACCTCGCTGCAATGTGCGTTCATCTGAGGAGTGCTGTCCCATCCCCTGATAGGCTGCTGCTGAGGAACAAAACATAGCGGAGATAAAGTATTTGAAGTAAAAAGAGTACACTATATATAACCCTTCCCCTCCTCAGCCCTGTGCACTAACATATTTCATACAATGATGAGTTCTCTGCCAAAATTCCTCAAATTATTATGTCTAAGGATTGTAAATCATAGAAAATAGTTTTGGAGGGGACCTCAGGAGGTCTGATCCATCCCTAGGGCAGGATCAGCTTGATCTGAACTGTTCCTGACACATCGTTGTCCAGTCTCCAGCGACAGACCCTCCACCCCTTCCCCAGGCAATCTAGTCCAGCACTTCACTCTTCCCAAAACCCCCCAATTTATCCTCCTGTTTCCGTTACTGCAATTTTAGGTTCATTCTTTCCTCCCTATGCACAGCAGACCCGGAGCACATCTATGCTATATTTATTCTCCAATTCCAGTTTCATGCTGATCAAGCTGTCATGTTCTCTGGAGTCATCTTTGATTTTACGTTGTTGCAAGCATACTGTTTGCTCGGTGGATTTATGGCTCGTGAGTGGCATGAGGGCGTTTATCCTGCAGCCCTAACGCCTCTTTGCAAAGCAGATAAAGCATAGGAGTGCAGCTTGCACCAGGGTGACATGCTTATGTGTCCCCTGCATGTGTTGGGTGCTGGTGGGGATCACCTTCTTCTTGGCTTCTTCATGGGGAGCACCAACGTGGGCTAATTTTAAGATCCGTGCTAGCACTGGCTTTTGTAGCACATCTAATATTGCTCCTTTACACTGTTTTCTGCAGGACCTAGGAATGGAGTCGACCTCTCTGGATGACGTCCTCTATCGATATGCCAGCTTTCGAAACCTGGTGGATCCAATCACTCATGACTTGATCATCAGCCTTGCTAGATACATCCACTGCCCCAAACCGGTAGGTACCATGGTCTCATCACACCTCCAAAACTGTGCTGGCTAGGAAAATGCTCTGCTGGGAGTGTAGAGCTTCTCCCCGAGTGCCAGGGAAAAAGCCTCCCGGTTATTGCTGTGCTTGTGTGTCTTTGGATGTAGAGCACTTGCTCGGAGATCGTGGTTTGATTCCACAGTATCGGGCTTTCCAGCAGACCAAGGCTGCCATTCACCTGATGTTAGTACTTTGAGTGTTAGCGCTTCGTTTTGCAAATTATTTCTGCCTTCTGCCACTTTGTGTTTCTGTGTTAAAGACCTTACCCCATCAGGAACACTTTTGGCCTCGCAAGGATAACAGACCGTTCCTCGCCCTTGTGCGATATTTATCCTGACCCCAAATGACGAGAGAGTCCTTGGCTGTGCCTTCAAGGCTAGGTTTCCAAAAAAGCTCAGCCTCCATGGGCTGCAGTTTGGGCTCTGACATGAGCAGGTTTCTCTGTGAATGTAGCCCCAGGCAGATGTGGGCTTTTAAAACTCTTGGCCCCATTTTCTCACTGGTGGCTATAGCAGCATAAGGGCTTTTGAAAATCCCAGGCTGGCTCCCTCCCTTCCATGGCAAATGTGACTTTGCATGGTGGCCACTGGTTGTTTGGATAATGAAGGTTTCTTTCCCTAGGCTTTCTTTTAAATAAGCAGCACTGTCAGTATCTGATTCGCAGAGCAGTGTAGGCTTAGAAAGGTGTGAAATGTCTGAGCTCTCAAAACACACTGGATAAGGAGGAAGAGGGGGAAGAGAGAAGACCGAAAGCTCCCAGACAGCGATCACAGGAGATGTAGGTGGCATCAGATGTGTGGGGATTTTTGTTCTCTTAGTCCTCCTGTGCTACAGTTCCTTACCTGTAATTTTGGGAGGATGGTACTAAATTGATGTGATGTGTCCTGGCACTACAGTCACGGTGACATGTTGTGCACCAAAGATGAATCAGTTGCAAATATCTGAGATATGCACCTTTGAGAGGAAATACCTTTCTTCTGCAAAGCACCGTGCAGGCTGTAGGGCAAGCGGGAGCTGTCGTCGGTGATGCTCCCTCAACTCCTCTTGAAACTCCCAGGAATGGGCTTCCTCCTAAAGAGACATTTCTGTCCGTGTTTCATCTTGTCTGGTACAGGTCAGAGTGTGGTGGGGGAGCTGAAGGCTCATCTATCACGGTTGTGTTTTCTTCTCACCTGCACGTTGCTTGTCAGGAATTAAAGTTACATTTACAACAAATGGTGTGAATTGTAGGAAGACGTTGAGTGATGTTTTCCACTAAGCCCAAGGGAGGGTTTGCATGTCTTCATTGTAACAGCTTCCCTGGGAGTGTGGGAGCTGCGTGGCTTCCCTGAACTTGCTGTCTGGAACCAATAAGCTACCAAAAAGTTCACTTTAAGCAAAAAGGGACCCCTTCCACTCCCATAATCTGCATTTGGCTCTGGTCATGCTTGCAGATGTGTTGGAGCTCTGTTTGAGGGCCACCAGGAACCACCTCCCAACACACTCCCTCCTTGTCCTCCAAACCCTTCCCATGCCTTTTTGTCCTTACAAAGAGCTTCCTAGAGCAACGCCATGGCGTCCATCATCCAGGTTCATTGCAGCATGTAAGACTTCGTACACTGACGTAACCTGGAGCAGGGAGGAGAGGTGCAAAAGCCCCAAGTGGGGTGCGTACCTGATGTTTGTGGGTCCATCCCCGTGATGCAGGGGGGTGCAGTTCTTTCTGCAGCCCTCCTGGAGAGCAGCACCACCAATGTCCCAGCAGCATCTCAGGGAGGGGACATTTGAGCAAGACCCAGCCACTGTTGGGGATCACAGGGTGAACCTCAGGTATTTTTTAGATATTCCTGGAGGGGATGTATGTATCTCCTAGCAGGTCCCAGCAAGCTCATCAGGCCTCTGAATTTCTGCCAAGAGTACACTTGTTGCACTCTGTATCCTTGGATTTAGTTGGAGGGAAGGTTGTTTGTTTGTTTTTCCCTCCTGGAGACAATAAACTCAGAGTTGGCTCATCTGTTCTCGTCTCTGCTGCTGAACTGCAAGGCATTTACCCATCTCATGCCTCCTTTTATTTGCATGTGGCATTTTTAAGCTCTTCTTGGGAAGGGACCATCCATAAGTGTGATGTACCCAGTGCGATGGGCCAGGGGTCCCAGCTGGGACCTGGAGGCATCACTCTCCTGTACTTTGTGCTAATAATGGGTCTTTAAGTTCCTGTAAGAGTGTATGAAGGGACAGAGTCATTCACTGCTGTTTCGTGTGGATGTTTACTTAATAATAGCCTCCGCTGCTATTTAAAAATGAGGGAAATTGCTTTTTTTAAATATTTAAACAAATCTTTAATTTTGCTGGGGAAAAGCGGTGGTGATGCTCGGGGTGTGTCTGCCTGGGCTACAGTGTGAAACTGGCTCTGGAAGTGCTCCATAAAACTCTCTACACTCAATAAACTGTGTTGGGAAGGGTGGAGCGAGTGCAGCAGCGTGCAGACATGGCTTGGGGACATCAAGGACCCAAATCCCCATCCCTAGACTGAGAAAGGATGTCCCATGTCCTACAGTGTGAGCTCAAGATACAGACACATCCCTGTGCTGCGTAGCTAAACCTCTACAAGGATACCAATGTATCCCTTTCCATTTTCTTATGGAGAATAAGATCCTTTCCTCTCTCCTCCCCCATGGGGCAATGAGATGGGAAACTGGAGAAACCTATTTTGACGGGCGGGTTTCCAGGCAGAGAGGCCCCGTTCCCCCGCTGAGGTTACCCTTTTCCAAAGCGTCGTGACTAAGCTGGTTTCTCCTCCACGTTTTGCCCTGGGAGACTAATGGTGAGCTGCAGCCAAGTGTGCGCTCTGCAGTCCTCATAAAAATAACCCGAGGCCGCTCATGCAGCGGCGAACTGCTCCGCTGCCGAATACCTGCTTTCGCATGTCTCCCTGCACGTTTCTTTTGGCACTAAACGCCGTGAAGAAGTTAGCGCCAGTGTAAGCAGAGAGATGCAAACTCCTAATACTGAATCATGGGCTTCTAGCAAAGCGTGGTGGTAAAACATGCAATAGCAAACACAAATCCAGCCCATGCAGCACTGAGGTTCTTCTTCTGCATGAGATGCTGCTCGTTGGACGCACTTGGTCATCTCCCCCTCCTTTGCACAGCTCGGGGTTTGCACCACGCAGTTGTTTTGGTCCCGGAGCAAGGGATGGCTTCTCCGGACCAGTGGTCCCATACAAGTCTGCTGTGGGAAACGCTGGCAGGTGGCAAGTGTTCGCGTGAGAGCGGCGACAGCTGTATTAATACAGCAAAGAAAATATCGCCGTATTCTGCCGGGCAGCGAGGCGCTCCGTCAGGGAGCCACAGGGGATTGCGGACAGTTGCTAAGCCCTGGAGCATCCCTGGGAGATTGATGGGTGTTGCCTTGGAGAGGAAAGCAGGGATCGTGCAGGTGACAGACAGCAAATCCAGCAACAGCAGGACCGTCCTGCAGCTCCTGGTCCGTGACTTAGTCTTGCTTGGGCTTTGGGTGCTACCGGCTTTGGTTTAAACCCTCTTTGTTCTGGCAGCTCCGGATGCTGGGTGAAAAGTAATTTCATCCCAGTGTTTGCTGGTGTTTTTCTGAGACACTGATTTCCTTCATGTCCCCAAAACCCTGCATGCCTTAGTCACCTGGGTTATTTTCCAGCATCCAGTCCTCTTTCTCCCCAGACCTCTTTCCCTCGCTGCAGTTTCTTTGACAGAGACTTGGCAGCGGCATACAAGAGCAGGAGAAAGCTCAGGGCCAGGAGTGTTGAAGAAGTTTTGCCTTTTGCTCTGCCTGCTGAAGGTACGCCGTTGCATCCCGTGGCACAAATATACATGAATATGGAGGTTGAGGCAGCTGTGAGCTTGCCCACATCCGTACAGAGGTGGCACGCATGGGGCTGAAGAATGGGACTGACCTGGACCCTGGTCCCTGTTAACCTGCTCTATTAAATATGTGTCTGCTCTTAAATATGTGTCTGCTCAGGGTTATGGGGTCTTGCTTTCTTCCTCCCTCCTGGAGAGAGCACTTCCCTGGCTTTCTGTACGTTGCTTTTTTCACTCAGCCTCTATTTATACCACCCTTAGCTTAAAGGTGACCCCTTGGTCTCTCCTCTGAGCTAAAATAAAAGTTGAATTGTTTTTCCAAGTTCTGGGTAAACACGTCCTGGTCTGTATGGCCAGAAAAAAAGTTGGCCTGGGCTCTCCAACGTGGCTGCGGCTCAGCACAGTTCAGTGGATGCTTATTCCAGCAAGTAAATTCAAACCAGCAGCAAGGCAAAAAATTTAACTTGTGCTGGAGGAGCCTGGAGTGCTTTGAATGAGCCCAAGTGCGGAAATTGTTTGGGTGAGCTTTCGTACGGACGTCAGGGTATGTCGTGCAAAGGCTGGATCATGTCTCTCCAGACCCCGCTGAGATCCCAGCCTTCCCCGAGGCGCTTGTGTTCGGGTGACTTTTGCTAAAGCAGCCAAGTGAAAACTCTTTTCCAGATCACTTGGAAGTCAGGGTTTGGATTTGGTCCCGTCCTTACTTACAAACATATAAGGGAGTTCAACCAAACCCGGGTGTCTCGAGTACCCCTTCCTTGAGGGGCCGGGACGCGCCTGCAGCACAACCAACGCGGCGTCTCCAGAAACGCCGACGGAGCCGTGCGAGAGCAACCGCCCAGCTCTGGCTGTGGCTTGCTGGGTTGCTATCTGGTGGGGAAGGTTTCAGGTCGAATAAATGCTGCCATTGCACGTGAACGTTGTGTTGAGTGGTGGCCGTAGATGTTGCACTTGGTTTTTATCGCTTTGTGCAGCTATTGTAAACCTTTGCTCTTCAGGAAACTCTCGTATTGTGCAGCAAGTTTTCCAACGTCACTTCAAGGGGGTGTTTGCATAGGATCAAAGACATTTGAACAAGTGTTTTCTTCCCCATGGCAATGGCCTTGGGACAGTCTTTTATCCTTGTGCCTCTCTCAAACCCCAGCCCCGTGGAAAGGTGCCAGGCGGGCTCCTCACAAAACAGCTCAGCTATAGGCACAGCCTGAAGCCAGCCCTTTCCAAAACACAGCGCCAGAGTAAGGAGGCAGCTGGTGCTGCTGGTGTTCTCGGTCCCCATGATGTCTGTCTGTCTGTCTGTCCAGGGTTGCCCCGTGAACGGGGAAAGGGGACAAAACACCTCAGCAAAGCCGCGTGGCGTGGGACGGAGCTGCCCCGATGCCCCGTATCTTTCCTCCAGCCGCTCAGGTTTCCAGCGGGAGTTGTTCCAGGCAAAGGAGCTGAAAACACAAACGCATAAGGAGCAAAGGGCCCCCGTAAAAAATTCACAGCTCTTTTTGCCAGCAGGAATATCTGGCCATAAACTATTGGAAAATTAAACCGGTTTCTTTTTCCACAGACCAAAGCCACATGTATGGATGACTGATGACTGTGATAGGGAGTGAGTCAGGCTTTCCTCTGGTTTGAGGACTTGTTGAACATGGGATAAGCACTGAGCAGAGCTGGGGGAGAGGAGAAAGTGAAGCCTTGAGCAAAGGCTGCTTTTTTCCCTTGTGACCTTGGGGTGTTTGATTGCACCAGCTCTTACTGTCCTGGGGATGTACCGTGGAAGCTCCTCCAACCCCTGATGGGTGCCCAGAGTAAATCCAAAGTGAGATTTTGGCTTTGCTGATCCCCATCCTGCTGCTTTCTGTGGAGGAAGGCTTTTCTGCCAGTCAGTGGCCGGGTGGAAGCTGTGTAAAACAGATAACATGGTCCTCAGTTTCCCCACCCAAATTCGTAGTGTTTCAAGCTATATGGTGACAGCAAAGTGCCAGGGAGGGCATCTAAAACCTCTTCTAAGCAATTGGTGTAGTTGGAGAGGTGACATGCTGGGACTGGAAACAAAATGGATTTTGCCTGTGTAGCTCTGGATAGAGTGAAAATCTATTTTCTTGTTCGCTCCTGTGTCATTTGAGAAATATATGCTTAGCCGCATCCCTGGCTCGGATGTCTTTTCCTGCGTGAGTTCTAAATTGATCAGGTTTGCAGTATGGGTTTGATTACGTGAATTGCCACCCATGAAAACAAGAAAGTATGGAAAGAAAAAGTGGTTATTGTGACCTGGATGAAATAACCTATTTCAAACTCTTCTTCAGCCCCGTGGTATAAGGATTGAATTTACAGATGATGTTGGGGTTTTTATGCCCTGCATTTTTAAAATGTGTTATTTCTGATGGAGCTGCATTGAAGCTAAAATGAGCATTTTTCCTCGTATTTGCTATTCTGTGTGCTGCGACATGTGGCTAAAACGGTATTCATAAACTCAGTTTATATAGGATGAATATAGTCAGGATACCGTGACCACCAACTCGGTCCCTTTATCCCCAAACCAAGCACATAATCCAGCTCCTCCACCATGCGTGTTATTATTTGGTCTTGAATTCAAATGATCATTCCAAGTTTCTGACATCACATTCATTTTTACAGCAGTACGAGCTGAAATTATAGGTATGAAGTGATGACACATTGAGGGACACTCAGGCACAGTCTGTTGGGTGAGCTTGTCAGCCTCAACGAGTTTCTTACCTTTTCCTTTTGCTATTAGATGCACAAGGAAAATGCATCTCACACAGCTTCTTGCAAAGCTCTCAGATTCCAGATGCAAAGTGCTATGAGAGCACTAAGTATTATTTGTTCTTTGCTGTAAGAAACATCATAAAAGGAAGCTGATTTATGAATGAAAACCCTCTAAACCCCCAAATAACTGATATAAAAGCAAAGGGGATGATAGGGATGCAACTAAGTCGATTGTATTCTGTGTTAATGGCTCTTGGTTGGTTTTTTGGTGTGGTTTTTTTTGCTGGTCTTGCTCCAAGTGTGAAGATCACTCTGTATGGGTATTTAAGACATCTGCAATACATTAAACTGTCTTGCAGTGTGAAACAGGCCGCGAAGCTCAGACCCTACTAACGACAACTCTGGTTCTCTCCTAACTTAATGTGTCATGCCCTCTGCTTATCTTTTCTTCGCAAAAAGAGAGATGTTCTCTAAAGCCCCTATATGTGAGCGAAAGCTGAGCAGACTGCCTTGGAAACAAGGGAAAATTGCACTTTGCAGGTTTTTTTAAATATTAAGGCTAAAAGGGAATAACAGTGAAGTCTAGATGGGCTATGATGGTACCACTACTGGCAAGTTATTGGTTTCGTATGTGAAATGGGAGTGCAGAGGGAGAGGGGATGAGCCCTGCCTCAGCCTCCTTGTCCAAACCCCGAGTGATGCAAGGAAGCTCCTGCACCGTCCTCATCCCTCCCTGCCTGATGAATTTGTTCTCCGACACTCAGCCCGTTTACACGTGGGGATGTCGAGCAATTACTCAGAGCCTGATCCGTGGCACTGTTCTCCTGGCATCTATTTTTCTTTTTTTAAAAAATACACCTCACCAGCATCAGTGGGGAAGGGGCAGGATGCAACCCTTTATTTAAGCGCACTTCATGGTGTAGGAACCCAGGGAGAGTGTTCTTGTCCCTTATAAAAAACATGTTAAAATGTCAGGTAGATTAACTATATTTCAAGCAATAACGCCTTATAAAAGATGCTGAATCTGTATTCCCCCACAGCACCAGTGTCACGGCTGTAGGATGAACTGGCCTGTGTTTGTGCAAGACACTGTCATTTTTTGTTAGGGGCATGTGTGTGTAGGGTTTGTCTGCCCTTAACCCCTGGGCTGCTTTTGTTTTTCCCTCTCCGAGGTAGTGTGTGATGGGGTAACCCCACTTTCTGGCTAGCTAGTGGATGCGTGGGCTAATTTATGAAAATTACGGCCTATTTATGAGAATTAGGTATCTCTTTACAGACTTTTATACCAGTTTTGTCTCTGAAGGAGAAATTCAGCTGGTGATGGGAGTTGAGCCTGTTTGGTGCAGAAGAGGCAGGTGTGTGGGAGCAGCCTGGGGAAGCCCACCCTGTTATCGTGCCATAAAAAAATTCCCTTGGATTAAAAAGTACTGAGGAGTTTATGGGATTGGGCTAAGGCATGGCAATGTGTGCAACTTTTACTGCAGTGTGAAGAGACAAAGAAATCTTTCTCACGTTCCCAGCTACCTAACTGATCCCATGTGGGGGCCAACGAATAGAGAATCCGCGATTCAAAAGTCTCCGAAATGCTGCAGTGCAATTTGGGATGAAAGAGGCTGTGTAAACACAAATGGTTATTGGATGAGCTGACTGAGGCTTTTCCAAAAAGAAAAAAAAAAAAGAAAAAAAAAAGTCCAGCATGGCCAGGGTGACTTTTATCTTTTTATCTCTTTTGGGTTGCTTAAACCCAAAATCTCAACACTGGCTGACAGAATTGCCCACTTGCGCTCAGTTCCCAGAATAATAAGACGACCTTTCCTAACCACTGCATAACCATCTGCAAACCCTCCAAAATGCCGCAGGGTGGATTTTGTCAGCTTGGAGATGGATTTTTGCAATGCCTCCAAAATGTCAGGTGCCACACGAAGCGCTGCGTGCACACAGCTTCCCCTCTTCTGCCGAGCAGTCGAGAGCATCTTGGGTGACACCAGTTGTCAGTGATGGGCATCGTCACGCAGGCCTGAGCTGGAGCAGAAGATTAAAAAAAGAACCAGTAGCAGGAAAAGATATTTCGCGGTGGCCCCATCTTTTCTCAAAAGGCAGCAGTTGCCAAGCAGCCAAAGTAATCTTCAGAGCTGAATCCAAAGCAGAAGAGAAGGGAGAAGGGGGCAGGTCAGCACAAGTATTTTAATGCCAAAAAAGAGAAGGAAAAGGTCTGTGGCTGTGTTTTGGAAGGATCTACCAATTCCTAACAGTGGGTTAGTTGTTTCTTCCCCACCTCCTTGTTTCTCTTCCCAATTTCTTCTCTAGAGAAAAAAACCCATAGGAGATGACAGAGACCCCCACTGCCTCTGCTCTCGACTCTCCCATTGATGCTCCGTGGCTGGACAGAGAAGAGGCTTCTCTCACCTTGCTTCTTGGTGGCCTCGCCTTCATGGTGGGCAAGAAAAAGAGCCATAAGAGATGCTCTGCTGTTGGCCATGGCAAGCAAGGCTCACTTCTAGTGTCGGTGAAGTCTCTTGGAGAAGGGTCTAATATTTGTCTTGTGGCAGCACCTGGGGCTCAGCAGCTCCGCCTTGACATAAAAGAAAAACTACATTTTTACATGAGGTGCTTGGGGGTTTCAGGTTGTCTTCTGGAAAATATTCTTTCCTCATTTCACACTTGCCCGTCTGCGCCATCTCCTGCGGTGAAGCTAGATCTTACCTGCCTCTTCTGTAGACCCTCAAGTCAGTATAAGAAATAGTTGTCAGCTCTGTGCTCTGCTCCTCTGCCTGCAGACCGATACCAGCTTTCCAAGAGGGTTGTCAGAGACAGCGGTTTTTGGTCTCTGGATGAAAGCGCTCTGAAATTTCAGAAAAGTCAGTCTGTTAACACACAGGAAGGATTTGCTTCTCAGCCCTGTCGATGTGATAGAGCATAATGAGACTGAGAGCGCACGAATGTGGAGAGCATCTGAATTGAGTCCCTGGTCTCCTAATGCATCGCTTCCCTCCAAAAAATGTCACCTAAGCAGCACGTCGAAGAGCCACTCGCATGCAATCCACGCCACAAAACCAATTTGGGTCAAGCAGGCTTTCCCCATTGCTCCCAGAAAATCACAGGATGGGGAATATAGCTCGGAAAAACTGTGATGAAGAAGGATGAACAACTGAAGAAAGCATTTGCTGAGCTGCTTTCACTAGAGCTGGCAAGCTTGTGGACTATTTTGTGAACAATACAATACGCTGCTTAATAATTCAAACAAGTGCTTGCAGTCCTAATGGGTCCGGCTGGTGTGCATGGCTTTTTACCACTGTCCAGGTTTTACCACTTCTTACACTGCCCAGGCTTGGTGTCACATCGATCTAGCTGCGGGCAGAAGAGTTTGCCTGTGCCTGGGTGCTGTCGGTGCCACGTGGATGCAGACAACCCAGCTGAGCTTCCCACGGGGTTAAAGCAGAGTCTGCGGGTGAGGCTGTAGTTGCCCTGATTAACTTTGAATCTTTTCTAAGGACCCTTCTGGCACCGCTCTGGCAGCCAAGAGTTGTGTGTCGTTGCACAGAAATACCGGTGCAAAGGCAGGTTCCCATCCCCATCCCGAGGTGAGCATCTGGGACTGTCCGCCCTGCCACACGCTTCGCCTCCAGCCTCTCCGATAACGCCAAGTAAGTGTCCCCGAGGGAAATGACGGATGAAGAAACAGGTACCTCATTAAAGAGTAACAACATATTTTATTGATGTTTTCTGATGGTAATTGACGTTTGAGTTCAGCTCATTTAGCTTTTAATCAGAACATAATTTACCGCAAAGGAAGGAAGCATATTGATTCCCTGTCTCCTGGCAGGAGCGTTATTTGTTTACCTCGAGCAGAGTGCGTGGTGGGGACCTCTCCTGTGGTATAGCTGGAGGGGAGAGCTGGGTGACTTGGGCGCTTGCATGGGTATTTTAATACCTATTTCCAGCCTAACTCAGAGGTGTGTGAATACTAAGCAAGCAAATGGTCTGTTGGCAATGTGGATTTACAGAAATGAGTGGTTTAATAAGGAGAGTTCGAGGGTTTTAATAAGGAGGGGTTTCCTCTCTATTGACAGATCACTGCTGATGGCTGAGGAATTGCCCAGCCACGGATTATGGTCACATTTGACTTGGTTCAGGCAGAAAAACCTTGCTTACCATTTGTCAAGGTGGGTGAAAGAAGCTCTAATAGATATTAGGACCCGATCTTAGCTATTCTGGGGCTGCAAGCAACTGGTACGCTTATTTTTAAACCCTGACCACTGAAGGCTGTCAGTGCCCAGGACATGTTTTGGTTAGCCCTGTTGCATCCCTGCTGCTCTCCAGCAAAGTAAGGGCATTTCCCCAGTATTTGGGGGAAGAGATGGAGATGATGACATGTCTAGAGTCTCTGGAAGGACAGAGAAGCGAGCTAGCTTAGCGAGGGCTCAGCAGCATTGCATGATGTAGGTATGGGGTCCTACGCGATGGTGCAATCGCCTGCCCCAAATCCTGCCTTTGCCCCATGCCGTTGACTCGAAGTAAAATCCATTGGTTTGCATGTACTCCAAATTTCAATTTCTTTGCTGGGTAGCGTGGTCAGCCTTTGCAGGGGGGTTCAGAGGTGCTGAGTACCCGCGCTGCTTCAGGGTGAGCTGAAAGCCCTTGGGGATAAAACACCGTTACTACCAAGCAGCTCTCCGTGCCCCTGTATGAAGAAGGGAAAGAGCATTATCAGCATTTCACAGTAGGGGAAAGCGATGCCTGGAGTTGGGAAGGGCTGTGCACAACACTGCATTCGACAGGGCTGAACCAGAACACCTCTGCGTCTTGGGAGCCCTCGCATTTCCAGCGCTGATCCCGGAATTTGAAGAGTTGTTCGTGTTTAGCCCATCTGCAGCATCACAGCTGTCTTGACGTACGCTTCAGGCTATTTCTTGGAGCAAGGAGAAGTTCTGCCCTTTGCTACTGATCTCCAAGCTCTTGCCTTTGCAGCCCCCAGCACGGAATCGTTTTGCCGGGGCGGCTCTGTGGCCCCTCGGGGGTTTGGCTGTGCCAGGTCTCAGAGATGCTTTTACCCAGCTGTACAGAGGAGATACATTGACGAGCAGCTTTGCAGATTTGGGGTGGGTCAGGACCCCGTGGGGTGCTGAGGAGGCGAGAGGAGCCTCTCTCTCCGCTTCACCCCAAGTGTACGATGTGTCCTACCCCAGGGAATCGCCAGATAATTGCTCCTTCGGAAGGGGATGCAGCTGCACTCTCTCTGGTGGGCAAAAAAAGTAATAAAGAAACGTAAAAAGCTGAGGTCTTGCAAGCAGGGAAGTGGCCAGCGGGATTTTCAGCGATTGCTCTTCATAGATGGCCAGGACTGTAATTTCTGGCCAAAGTCCAGCAAGCGATTATCTCACAGTTTGGGGTATTTGGGGATTTGGGTAAGAGCTTTATCCCACCCTTTCCATCTTCAAAGAGTTTTGCAATCATTAGGTAATTTGCTAATCCTCCTGATTTCTCTGTCACTTTCCCTTTTCTCCTTTCCATCCAGCTTTCCAGGAAATCCCCGGTACAGCTCTTGCGTCCGCGTTTGTGGTTTCGCATCTGCTTGGAGCACTTGATGAAGTGACCCCACTCCCTCCAGCCTCGCTGCATCCCAGAGCTGTTGCTGGGAGAGCAGGCACTGCTATTAGCTGCTGCTTCGTTACTGGGATCTTATCTTTTTTTTTTTCTTTATTAAAAAAAAAAAAAGAAAATTCCCAGTTCTCTTGTGCCTATGAGGGCCCCACAGTGGTTAATGAGTTGAAGGCGAGCGTTGCTCTGAGGGTTGTGCCCTTGCACTGGGATTCACATTTCTGTGCCCGCCCGCAGCGGGGAGCGACAGGGACTGATGCGAGGACATTGCTGCCGCCTCTTCCCAGGCTCTCGTGCACATCACGAGACTCCCAGGGGTTGCGGCGAGGGGCTGAGAGCCCCCATGGAATGACATAAATATTTGCAGTGGTATCCCGGGGACACTCCTGCTCTCCTCCAACAGCAATAACAGACTGGACTGGGGTTTGCTTCCCGTGGGATCTGGTGCGGTGCAGCTGAGACACGGGCTCCATAGGAGACGGCTTGGGCTGGGAAAATCTCTACGTGCTGTCCTACATCTGGGACATAAATAACCGAATAATCTACTTCTGGTTTAACCCCGGGGTGAGAGGGGTGCAAAGAACAGCAAGCGGTTCCTGCATTTAGCAGTAAAGGCAGGTGCTGGGCTCCGACCTGCGGTTCCCAACCATTGGGAAATGCTGGCTTCTGCAGAGAGAGTGGCTAGGGCAGGGTCTGGCTGAAAAGGCACGTTTGCTCGAGGCAGGATGGTGGGAGGTATCACGGACACCCTGCAAAGCTCTGCGCACCCATCACTCTGCAGCACGCGTCTCCATCTTGTGCGCATTGCCCCTGAGCAGGGTCTGAGAGCCTAAAAAGCAAATTGAGGAGCCCCCCTGGAGATGCCGTGCTTGCTGCAGCCTGAGGCCACGTGGGTAACTAGAGACATCAGGTCTGTAGGTGAGGGATGATGCTGTTTGCCGAAACGTGGGGGGAGCTTTGCCTGCAAACCTCTCTTGGCCAGTGGCGGTGAGTGATGGGGAGCGGCTGAACCCCACCGGAGACGAGCTGCCCAGGGGCTCTGCGTCCCCCAAGGCTCTGAAATCAATCCTCCCTGTCTGTGTGCGTAGGAGGAAGGCGAGTGCCATCATCCACTGAATACATTGACTTCAGCAGACGTTAGAGGCTGACACCTCCGACCCCTCTTCCCATTTGCAGTCCAGTCAGTGCAGCACCTTGGGTGTTTTTCTGTCGTTGCTGTTTTACACCAGCTAGAATGATTAACTCACGAGTCGGTTGTTTGCTGACATATTTCCAGGGTAATGAATGGCTCTTCTGGATTTTTAGCTGCTTGCTTTGTTTTATGATAACTCCTTGTGTCTATCAGAAGGCTACAGATGCATTTGTCATTAAAAGGATTGTCCAGTGACCCTTCCAGGATTGAACACTGTCATCTAAATGGCCTTCCCATTACTGACTTTGTTTATAGCACTGAAGTGGGTCCAATTTATTTGGCTGAGGATCTTACTGTGCATGTCAGGAACACGTGCTGGAGTGGTGATGCTCAAAAGCCTCCTCCACAGCCACAGTTGTGCTTTGCGCATCTCAACTGAGGATGGAGTCAGCGGCACTAGGCATCACAGCGTGGGGCAATGCAGCTAATGGGTGCAAAGCAGCTTGCAGATCCCCTGCCATTCCCCACGTCGTTCCGACTGCTGCTTATTTATCTTCTGCTGCGGAAGCTAAGCTGGGTACCCTCCAGTAACTCTCTCAAAAGATTTTTATATTCTTTTTTGCGATTTCCCTTTATCTTACATGTTCCCCTCAGGGCCATCTATCACCTTGAATTTTATTGCCTTCTTTAATTGCTTCTCTGAAGTCCAAGTGTAATATTACTCCAGGATCTTTTTGAATAACTTCCTGAGTTGCTGCGATCCCATTCATCTTGTACTTGTGGCTCTCTCGATAAGCTCTATTGTACATTGCTTTTCATTTCAGTGTGTCAACACTGAATCTAATGCATCGCACTTTGGCCTTTCGTCAAAGCGGATGGTGAGCACTGCTCATAGCAGGACCCGAGCTGCAAAATTGGTTTCCATTTCTTTGCTTTGTTTCTACAAATTTCCTCTTTCAGTGTTCCGCTACTGCTGCAGCTTCACCAGCTCCTAATTTGGGCTAGTTCAAAGCAGGGTTTAATCGCTGGGGTCCTTGGTACTCTGTGATTGTCCTAGGTGAGCACTCAGTACTGTGTCAGGATGCTCAGCGTGCCCAGCGCAGATGTCCTCAGCCATGGGTTTCCCAAGTTTGGCAGTGGCTTTGTGGTGTCAGGCCAGTGCAGAGCTGGACTGGTCTGGCTGTTTTTTTGTAAGAGTTGAACGGGAGCAAGTCCTTTACTGAGAGCAAAAGAATTAAGCTTGCTGGTGCTCAGTCCCTTGCTGGTCATCTTAGGGAGGTCAACATCAACTCCCACCTCTGCAACCAGCATGTGATGGGAAGATGTGGAGATCTCATGCCTTTGTGGTTTGGGCCATGTTGGGGAAAGGGTTTGCACCGTTGATAGATCTGCCTGGAAGCAGAGGATTTGGGGTTTTTTGAACCATGAAGTTAATGCATGCGCCACTCTCAACGGCCGAGTATTTGGTTAATTTGATCAAAGCCAGTTGCTCCTTTCGGACCAAGGAGTTAATGGGACCTTCTGGAGACCGGCTGCAATCAGCATGGCGAGGAGCAACGGGTCAGGCGGTTACCTTCAGCTCGAGAGCCTGGTTATCCCTGCGGGCACCTCCTGCCCAGAAATCCCCAGGTTGAGGCCACTTATGGTTTGCACCAGTTGCCGACTTTCTCCCTCATTGAGTTTTATGCTGCTGTCAACCAGGACTCCACAAAATGTTAATTTTGCCTTGCTTGCTGCCAGAGCTGATGCTGTCTGCCCTGGCATGGTGTACGTGCCATCTGCTAAGGGACACCTTCAGCTGCTGCTCCTGCCAGTGTGTCAGGCTTCTCCAATAACGTGGTGAAGACCAGAAGTGCTGCTTAGGCTACTCGCTCCCAGCCTGGAGCTTGCAGCTAATCATGGCCGCAACCTTCAATTAGTCTTACGCAAAAGTATTTTCAGTTTGGGGGCATGTTGTGCAGTAGCTGGCGCTGTCATTCCTGTTTCTCTGTACCTGGCCAGATTGCTGCAGGCCTGGGCGTGGGGTTTGAAATTGTACTGGACGGTTTGGTTGCTGGGTTTGGGTTTTGCCAGGTAACAGGATGAGTTTTCTGACCAGGAACGCTGATGAGGAGTGGTTCCTCAGTTCTTGCAAGATCTCAAAAATGTTCCTTCCTGTACAAAAGGGTTGCTGCTGGATGAGAAGTTTTACCTTCTGATAAGCTTTTATCAAAGTATAGTTTATTGCTTGATTCAAGACTGGTCCTTCTCCTCCTCCTCAAAAAAAAAGCCATCTTTGTATATTATTTATGCTTTTACCTCTGCCTCTGTCTTTAAGAGGGAATTTTTGATGGTAAAGCCTATCTCCTAGCAAACCAGAAGGAAGGGAGTAAGGTTTCCAGTGTGAACAACATTCCTTATCCAAACAGCATCTGGAGCTGTTTGGTTGGTTTGCATTGTTTCTGTGCAACTTGTATGTCTATGCATTTCTATTTCTGTGTATCTTTTAACATACTCTCAGTAGAATTTCCCACAAACCACTTCCTAATGTTTGAGATAGTTTTATACAAAAGTACCCCTACATTAGGTGATTTGAAATAAGATATAGTACCTTATTTGATACTAGACTTTGACCATCTGTAAGCCCTGTTGAGTTCCTGTGGACCCACAGCGGTCATGGTAAAATGCGACATTGCAGAACAGAAATGAGAGATTCATCCAAGGTGGAGATGCTCCTCTCCTGGCAGAGAGCCTCCAAGAAAGGGAACTGGCTGTACATGGTAATTTGACAGCTCTGCAAGGGCCTCGCTGTCTGTTCCCAGGTCCGTGACCGGAATCCTGCACCCCATGGACCCAGCTCCACCACCAAGTGCCCTTCTGCAGTGGGAGATCAGGAGCTGGTTTGGTTTTGCTGTCTTTTCAAACCTCCTGCTGCTATGCGGATGGCTGGAGAGGGGACGTAAGCAGAGCTTGCGAAGGACTCTGCAGTCAGCTCGTTGCTGGAGCCGTGCTGAGAGAGGGATCACCAAGCCCAAATCTGAATTTCCCGTGCCAAAAAAATGCATTTTTCCTGTAAGAAGCCAAATGCCTCTTCTCATATATGAGACCTTCATTCTCTTCCAGGACCAGCTGGTCTGTTCTTGGCCATTTCATAATGTGAATTAATTCTGGGGCACATCCTTCCCTTACAAAAGCCGTCAGAGTGTCTTTGCCGCCAGTGAGTGCCCTAACCTCGAGCAGGGGAAGCATGGGCGGTGTTTGGCCCCATGGCTGCTTACCTGGGGAAACTCAGGAAAGATCAAGTGGATTAGCTCAGCTGCAGTGAACCCAGCTGGGAACAACCTCATTCTTATTAAAATGGCCTTTATTAAATTTGTTCTGTTTCTCCTCTAATTTGAATTAAAATGGCCTTGATTTATTTTCAAAAGAATTTCGGCACGGGGATATTGGGTGGTCAAATGGACCCATTTAAACCCCTATTGTCACTTTATTTGGATTTTGTTTTCCTCTGTGTGGACAAGATGTATCACTTAGATCCACCATGCCCGTATCTGCTTGCCTGGGCATCATCCACCTCATCAACCATTGCCCACACGCAGGGCTCTCTTCCCAGAGGAGCCTGAAACGATGGAGAGGGAACTGCAATATCCTTATGATGATATTTTAAGGACACGTCCCTGGACAGCTCTTCCCTACAGCACAACGGGGATTTTTATCACGTGCATTTTCATGCCTTGCCCAAGGAACTCAATGACCGGCCAGCCATGCAGCAAGAGGATTTTGTTGCTGCCGTGGATTCTCCCTTGTCCACCTGGATGGGGTTGTAGGTAGGAGCAACCACCGCGTCTCCTGCGATGGGATGATCACACCCCAACCTGAGCGCTCGCTGCCGGCTGGGTGTTGGCATGTTTTGACCTTCGGTGAGAGGGGAATGGGGGAGTTAAAACCTTTCCTAATGCCTCGGCTCCTGGTCTTGCAGGAGGAGGATGGTTTGCTGGAGAAGACTCCGTAAGGGCTTCAAAAGGAAAGTCTGGCAATGGCTTGCTGGGGCTGGGGCTGGCTGCAGCACAGATGTCTGCATGCAACAATAGGCTGCAATTTAGCCCCATGCTTTGAAAGCAAGGAGGGGAGGGGAAAAAAAAAGAAGAAAGGAAAGAAAAAAAGGAAAACCAGAAAGCCATTAGATGACTTCAGCTCTGCGTGACTACATCAAAAGGGAAGGCGTCGTAAATTCGGTTTCTATTAAACCCCGGGGCCCCGGCACCAGGGAGCAGGATGCCGTTCTGGTGCCAGAGGCTGGGGAAAACCATTTTGGGGCTGCAGGAGCAGCTGCAGGTTTTGGGTGGGCAGATCTTTTTCCCGGCTGCTGCGTCGACCTGGGTTGTGAGGGAGGTTCTGCTGCTCTGCACTGGTGGATGGCGGACATGGCTTTCACTTACTAATTGCCCAAGATGTGTCCCTGTGCCTTCTCTTGCCACCTTCCTAGCAGGTATTTGGAGGGCCCTGTGGCCCATCGGCTTTGGCACATGTTAGGGATCTCCGGGCACGTGAAAGTTTTGTACGTGGGGCCGTTTCACGGTGCTGAGATAGCATTTCTTCTTCATTTTGTGGTCATCTTTTCCAAACCCCAAAGTCTATCCCTACATCAGCGTGGGTTAGTGGGGCTTTGCTCTCCTGGGCTTCTTGCTAATTTGTAATAACTGATGTGATGGACGTCAAAGCCATTGAGGATGATCTGTGCTAGGGCTTCCTAGAGCATCTCTCACTATTTTATGTCTTTAACTGTGTAATAACTCTGTTTACCATTGTGAACATAGGGGTTTTTTCCTCACAACTGGTTGTGTTTGCTTGATGGTCCAAACTATTATCCTATTGTGCTAGCAGATCACCCAAGACAAATAAAACAAGGAGGAGGATTTGGAAGGAAATCTATCATTCTCTGTATTTTCTGGGTGTGAAATAGGTCATGTTTTAAGGGTCACCATCCACTGAACTGTATGGAAAGCAAACGTCTTAGCTGAGGGGTCTCCACACCAAAGATTTCATATGCAGGGAATGGTGCTCCCAGGATGAGTGGAGTTTCTCTGGTCTGTGGCTGCAATGGTTCGTGCATGGACAGAGCTTTTTATGCATCAGAGTGGCAGCGGCAAATCCTGCAGCATCTGGAGAGATGTTGCAAGTTTGAAAAGTTTTTTAGAAGAAACAGAAAAGGGGGAAAAAAATATTAATTTTTAATTAAGTCAAAATCATGATGTGGGAGGGCCAATATGGGACTTCTTGCGTGTTAAGATTTGCAGGACAGCACCTTTTTTTTTGCCCAGAGATTGATTGTGAGTGACAGAAATGTGGGACTGTGTAATAACACGAGAAAAAACCTGTCGCTTCCTCCGACACGAGACAATGGCTAATTGTTCTAATTTGGGTCAATCCCCTGCTGTGCTGCAGCAGGAATTCTTTACCAGGGCTCTTTAATCATTAATGTTGGCCTATTTTACACGATGTTTGGCCCTGGTGCAACCCCCCCAGGGCTCTGCACACCACCAGGGATTCTGCTGCTGGAGGAGGAGCGGGTGATTCATTTCTTAATGAAAACAAATTAATTTGCAATAACATCTTTATCACAAGGCTTTCATATGCTTTGTGTCCTTCTCCGAGCTCTCTGGCTGCTTCTTTCGGAGCAGCCCTGAAATTTGGTTTGTGAATACAAATCTTAACCTCCTTGCATCGCCCAGGAGTCGTTGCCGCACTGTGATGCAAGGAGGGCAGGCAGTGACACCGTGGTTATTTATCCCCAGTGAAAACACGGTCCTGTTCGTCCCATGTTTGCTTTCCCATGGTGTCATCCCTCTGCTTCCAATCACGCCCCCACCGTCCGCCGGCGGAGCGGCGAGGAGCGCGTCCAAGGATCGCTCGTTCGTGGTTAAAGGTGGTGCACAGATGCTGGGTGATACCTCACGGGCAGGATCTGCCGTGGGGTGCTGAGGGAGGCCGAACGGTTTCTCTCCTACACTGCAGGTTGAGACCATCAGTGAGAATAAAACAGGTCCCCCTGCAGAAACCAGGGCAGGTTCAGCAGGACACAACAGCGGTGAGCCTGGCTCCCAGCCTTTTCCTGCTCTCATTTATCCCTGGGGTTTAACTGATTCCCATTTCAAGCGCTGTTGCTCCATCTCCTTCATCCAGAGCTCTCCTTTTGGGGCTGGAGCCAGGGTCAGGAGCCTGGTGGTCTCCAGCGTGTGCCTGGGGCACCCTCTCCGCCGCGGGGACAGCCGGGGCTCGGCTTGTGCCGCTCCCCCTCGTTTTCCAGTTGAACGAGATCCCCTTGGCACGGGGCTGGTTGCGGCTCGCAGATGGGGCACGAGCCATGAATCCCTCTCCCAGCTGAAATCTGTTAAGGGATTAATATCTCATGAATCTCTGGGCTCCTGCCGGCAGCGAGCAGCCCTCTCCTTCTCCAGAGGGCTGGGGGCAGGTGAAGACGGAGGAGGAACGACGGGGAAAGGGGCCCTTTGCAGGGAAGAGCCTCTACTCTCAGCTTTCCTTCTCATCCCTCCTCCGTCCCGTGCTCAGCGTCGTGTCTGACGGCCGGGAAGCGTGCTGGGTCTCTGCCAGCTTAGAGAGCATGCGGTAGAGTAAGAAGCCAAGATGTTGCCCAAAACCTGCTTCTCTGAGCTGATGCTTGCACCACCTGGGCTTGCTCTTTGTGGGCTCCGTGAGTCTTGCTGAGAGCCAGGGTGCTGCATAAATGTGCTCTGTGAGGCACATCTTCTCCTCAAAGCTTTCCAGCTGAGCAGCCAAGATGAGTGACAAGGAAAGAGGGTGCTGTACAGATTTCTTGCTCCTTCCAGAGAGGCTTTGCCCCCCATTTGGGTGCTCCTCAAAGCAGTTTTGCTGCATGCGTGGCACAGGTTTCTCTCCCTGTTGATGTAGGAGCTGTACAGACATGCACAAGACCACGGCATGGAGAGCTTTTGCAAACTTGCAGATGTTTCCAGACGTGTAGCTGATGGATCTGAAGGGAGCTCAGGTGAGGGCTCATCACCAGCATCTTACCAGCATTTGGCAGCTGGCCTGTGAGTGTAGGGCTAAGAGAAAGGACATATATGCCAGCTCTGTGAAACAGGCTTTTTCCTGACAGCATCGTCAGCTGGGAAAGCTGAACTCTGTGTGGTCTGTCCCGTCTCCCCAACCCCGAGATGCTTTGCAGTTTTCCTCCCAGAGCCTGGAAACCAGAATAACAAATGCACGTTCCCACGCACGTGCACTGTCAACGCCTGATGCTAGAAGGGGCCAGGTCTTCCATGGTATCGCTGGTGATGCTTTTGCTAGGGATTCATCCCTGTGTAGTTTTTCAGGAGTGATTATTGCTGCAGTTTGGTTCTGGTGGTGAGGCAATATGCTTAGTGAAAATGGCAACTCTCGTTGTATATGTCTTGTGCTTAATTACTGTCCTTTCTACAGAAAGAGCACGATAGTGTTTGCCAAAACCCAGTGCTGTGGGTTTCAATTTCTGCAGGTTGAGGTAAGTCTGCCTTGCCACTCATGCACCCTCTGACCGCAAAAAAACCCAGCTTTATATTGACCTTACATAAGTGACGTGATATAGACTGATGTAGGTGGGGCAGGGAGACCTTTTGGCCATTGCTTTTGGTTTTGTGGGAAGTGATTAATCCCTGGAAGCAGCAAGGGAGGACGGTGGCAGCAGCACCTGCCTGCCTGATGGAGTTTGTGTCTTCTCTTGCATCGTGCCCGAGGATGTTGATGGTACAGAGCAGAGAGGAGAGTGCTGGATGCAGAGCAGGCACGTTATCCTGCATCAGAGTCGGCATCATGGTGTAATGCTGGCACAGCATTAGGAAGCCTACGGCTGCCGATGGGGATAGTGCTCGGCATCATCGCTCCTGACGGTGTAATACACTATCCCCCAGCTCTCCTGGCAGCCCCGCATGCAGTGCTCTCCCTGTTTGCTGGGCAGAGAGGTTAAAACTTTGTCAACATGAGCAAGCCGGGCTGATTTTTAAGCTGACTCAAGTTTTCTAATAAGCTCTTGGGCTCAGTCCCACCAGGGTGTGCGTCAGCTTCAATTATTTCCTGATAGACTTGGATCATAAACAGTGAAAAAGCCTTTGTTTAGACTGTAAGATGAGCGTCCAGCTCTGCCTTTGGCACCGCATCAGCTAAACCCCTTTCTTCTGCGCGCGTGTTCTGCGCGACCCAGGACAGCTCTCGTACACCGCGGCTCAGGCCTGGGGCTGCTCTGGAGCCTCCCCCAAATTCCTCTCGGGAGGAATCGCAGAGGTTTTAGGAAGGTACCTAAAAGACGTGGGTTCCTGAAGCAGAGAGGTTTGCGTCTCACCCATGGGCAGATGGGAATGAGATGTGCAGAAGCAAGGATCCTGACCCCAAAACAGCATGTCTTATGAAGGCTCTGAAATGGGCTGTTTATTTATCCCAGTGCTAAACTGGGGTATTTATCTACAGACCACTACAGATCAGTGTGGAAAAGACCATAGTTTTGTGGCTGGCTTATACCCTCGCACGGTACCCAGACCAGAAGGAGATGCATGAGTTGCTGTGTGCAGAAGTCATGTTCTCTAAATCACGTTTTAAACCCCCAAAATAGAAGTAGCCCAGTACTGGCAGGGCTTCTGGGTTGAGCTTGCTTGTGAAGAAAAAGGGGCTGAAGGAGTGGCCTGACGGGATGACCATGTGAAGGATGAGCTGGCTGTGGCCACCGATGTAGAGAGATAAGGATTGAAATACGCTTTGCCCTGTTCTGGCATCTTTCCTTGGAGCCCTCGATGTGCTGTATCGGTGTTGATGGACGATTTGCTGCGTTGTGTTGAGGAGGTTTCTTTGGGCTGAATTTCTCCAAAAGTGGCTTGATGTGAAGCTCAGGTCTGAGCTTCCACCAACCATCGGGACGCACTGCTCAGGAGGTCTGGCAGCTGCGCACCAAGGGCCGGCAGGAGCACGCTGCTCGGGGAAAAAAATCTCTTACTGGAGAGAGAAGGTGGTCGTGCCACATTTGTACCAGCAAAAACTTGTTTCCTTTACTTTCTCAGCTTTTTTGCCACATGCCTCTTGTGAATCGTTTCACTTCCCTGGCAGTTTAGTTGTTGGGATAATACTGGAGACAATTTCAGTTGTCTCTTTCAGGATTATATTGGAGGCAATTTGCAGCACTGAATTGCAACACGGAGGCTGCTTACTCCACAGCATTTTAGCACGTTGTTTACTTTTTAACAAGAGTTTTTCCACATGATGCATTGAGGGCTCAGAGATGGAAACCCCCGCACAGTGCTGAGGGTGGACACTTATTTCAGGGGCTGTTGCAATGCTTTGCAAGTGTAACAGCTGAAAAAAATAGATTTAATGAAAGCTGATAGCACCAGGCAGCTTGCTGTGGATGTTACACAAAGGTAAAAAAAATACGATAGGTGTCAAAATTCATGGTGTTTTCTTCTTGCATTAGGGATGCCGGTAACACAGCGAGGAAGGTGTTGCTGGCAGAGAGCAAACGGAGAGCAGTTAGAGGAAGCAGTGTATGCTGTTGCCTTCCCAAAATGTTTTGAGGCTTTGACTAAAGAATTGCTGCAATGTGTTTCCAGAGCTTCCAGTGGAAAACATGAAATAAAACCTTCTCTTTTATTATTTTTTCTGTGCTAATTTGACAGGCTGAGCTTCCTAGGGTTCTTCCATCCCCAAGCCTAGAGCGGTAGATATTTCTTGCCGCAGGGTCGCCAGCGGGAGGGGAGATTTTGGCATGCCTGAGGTTTAGCATAGACTGACGTCCCATTGAAATTTGCGGGATTAAAACCCTTCTTTCAAGTCAAGCGTGGTGATAAATGAGGTGTTGAAAAGTATGGGTTTAAATATGCTGTTAAACCCATATTTCCTTCTCCGCAAACTGGGAAACAGGAGGTACGGCCGTCAAACGCTTGCGGCGCTCAGATGTGAAACGGCTCTTGACTTGCGCTGTTTCCAGCTTGTGCTGACATGGTGTTCTCCATACACCGTGCCCTGCCACTATCTCTGGATCTTGAGTTTTTCTACCTGAGCTGCCAAAATCACCTGTCACTGCGTGCCCGATGGAGGGGGAGAGCGCTGGTGCTGTCACTTTGCTGCCGGTTAACACAGCTGGAGCTGGGCGAGCATCGCTCCTGAATTGAATCGGCTTTTGATTAATGGTAGTCACCGTGTAGGCACCTTGATATGTCTGGGAATAAACTACCCCAATTTCTGTCAAGGCTTTGTGTCTTGCAGACTGGATTGAACAGAGAAGCTAAAGACCCACAGGTCCTACCCTGGTATTTCTGCTCCAGCAATCTGCAGATATGCCCTTTCTGTCCTGGTTTTGTGGGCTTTTTTTACCCTGCCAAAATCTGCTGTAATTGTTTCCCTGCACACCCAGAGGTGATTTGTCAAAATCTCTATTGCTCCTTAGTTGATTCAATATTTATAATGTCTTTATAAGGCCAGTCCCGCTCTGCTGACTTGGAGGTGAGGTGGGAGAATACATTGCATAAATTAGGCTGCACAAAACGCGCGGCTTGCAGCTTCGTCGGGGCGCTCGGGCTCAAAGGGAGGACGTGAAGGCAGCAGTAATTGGGTGTCCAGGCAGAGAAGATGCAGCATCTTCCTCAGCATCCCTTCCCAGCTCTTCCCTGCACACAGCAAAATCCTGAGCAATCAGTGTGAATGAAGAGCAGTGGTGAGCTGAGCCCAGGCTGATTGCTTATTTTAGGGCTTCCTATTCGGTTTCTGTGTCTTCTCTAAGATGCTTCATGATGCAGCAATTTCATAAAACCAGGCAGATGCCACAAATTGTCACATCTTGATTTTTATTTTTTTTTTAATCATTATTATTCTTTAGGTCAGGTTAATCTCTGCTTGTGACCTATCAGAGAGCAAGCCAGGCATGGCAAGACGGGTGGTTTACATTACTGGGTGTCATATTATGCCTCTAGTATATAAAGATCTTGAAATGAAACATGACTGAACAGTCCAGATAACTGGTATTCGTGTTTTATTTTTAGGACCCAAAATTTCTAGAACAAATTCTTAGAAACTTTCAGAGTTAAAGGCTGTCCAAGCCACTATCTTTTTGGGTGGGAATTTTCATCAGAATTGGGAACTCTGCCAAAATCCCTGTTTTCCTCGAAGCTGCTTTTTTTCCTAATAAATAGATGTTAATGGATGGGTTGTTTGGTTTATTTAATCAATCTCTGTAAAACTTTAGTGCTGAAAGCTATTATGTAGTGTCAGATGATAACGGTGCTGCTGCTGCACGAATTGCGAAGAGACGACCCTGCCACGTGGATCCCCTGAACCCCAGCACAGCACCCAAGAAAGGACCTCGTCACCCTTAACCGGGACTTGTGCACCCCTGCGTTCGTTCTCCAGTAGCAACGTCCACGGGTGTGCAAGACGGGGTGGCCTTTGGTGAAATGCCCCGGCCTTGCAGCACCTTAGCGATCGGTGGGGTTTCTTTTTCCCCCTTCCTATACAATTTTTAGCGTAGTCCCTTATGGCTTGCCGGCACCTAGCAGGGAGCCGCTCTGGGGTCGGAGCATCCTGTGGGTGTGATGGCAACGCTGCAGACGCCTGACCTGGCATCCTTCCCTTGTCTTTGCAGGAGGGGGACTCCCTCGGGGCCATGGAGAAGCTTTGCCGGCAGCTCACCTACCACCTCAGCCCCCATTCGCAGTGGAGACGCCAGGGCATCATGAAGAGGAAGCCGCAGTCCTGGTGAGTCGCCTTTTGAAAGCCCTCGCCACCCCGGTGGGTCACTGTCCCCTCCTTGGTTCTTGCACCCTCGGGGCCACCCGCAGGCTCAGGAGAGCGGGAGGGGGGTTTTTCCACAATGCTTTTGGCCGTGGTGTGCAAACGTGGGTGCCGGTGGGAGCTGCCTGTTGCACGCGTGCAGCAACAGGAGGAACAAATCCACCGCGATGAAGGAAAGTGCTTAAAACCATTCGTCAGGGCTGCGAGGGAACTGAGAGGTCAAAACCTTCTTAGCTTGCCACAAGCTCCAAAATCTTCAGTCGTCTCCAATTTCACCAACATTTCCCCTATACATGGTTGTGTTATCACACAACCAGGTTATCACCAGGTTGCTTTATGCTCACCCAGAGGTGTTTCCCTCCTTTTCCATTTTCCTTTCCCCATTGCATGCCGGTTGCAGAGGAGAGCAGCGCGGTAGTGCCCGGGGAGGGGGAACAGGCTGGAAAACCTGAACCGTCCATCCTCCAAACATCCCCATGCTGGGCATTGGAGAGCAGGAGACACACTGCTCCAAGACATCCTAATTAGCTGGTAATTAACGTACAGGCATGTGTCACCATGCACACCGTGGCTTGCAGTGTGTTTGCATGAAGGGAACTGTTGGATTAAAAATAGGGAGTGAATGGTCCTGGTCATCTCCTTGCCTGGGTCCTCAGCAAAGCATCCCGGCTGCCGACATCCTGGATCCACGGAGCTGAAGACCCTGTGGACGAGGCTGATGGGAACGGAAAGGGCTCCTTGTTTTCTATGATGTTATGCATTATATATTTATTATTTTTGTTTAAGGAAACGAGAAGTACAAAAGAAGCCGCAATCTGGCAGAGTCAGGATTTGTATCCAGGTGCTGGTTCATGGCCCCAAGAGAGTTTTGGTTCCTGTCGTAGTAGATGCTATTTGTAGCCATTTGTAGCCATAGCGGAGACTAATCCAGTGAAAAAACTTAGTCTAAAAAGAGAAGAAGAGAGAAGGAAAACAGACCCAGGAGGAAAACAGACACAAGGGAATAAAGAATTGCATGGCCAAATAGGATTAGGACTATGTCTCCCAGAGATCTGTCTCAGCATCCTTGCACCCTGTTGTCAAATGTGGAGAAACGCCTCCATTTCATTAGCAGTGGTAACCGTACTTCTGTGTGTTGAGCGTTTTTAAGGTTGTATTGATGACTATAATTTGCTCTTTTCCATAAAGCGGCAGAAATAGAGGGAGCACGTTGGGTCTGCTTGCTGCAAAGCTGTACTCCGTGGTCTGGGCTCAGCACGCAGGGCCGGGTAATGACCTGGGAGCTCAGTTACCCTCATGGTTTTTTTTCTTAATTAGAATAGGAAATCCACACCCCTTGTCATCCCATCAGGGCATTATTCAAGTTACGCTGATGTGGCAGTGAGGAGCTCTTTACAGCCCAAAAGACAAGAAATTCTGGCAAATGAAAAAATTTAAAGCAGTGCTTTGTGCCACTCTGTCTTTAATTACCAATCCCTGTCCTTAATTATCAGCTTGGAGCGGTTGTGTGAGTGCGTCTGCATGCCAGAGATTTGTAAGGCTTTATCTTACAAGCCTGCTGTAACGCTTGCCTTTCCTTGGAAGAGCCGGGAAATAGCTGAGGTTTTTCATGGTTTTAATAGCAGGGGTGAGGTTTCGGCCGTAAACGAGCTCTGACCGCACAGCAACGACCCTGGGGCTGCGAACACACGGCGCTGGCTGCTGGCTCTGCCCCGGTGAGGGTTTGTAGGATGGGATTTGCCTGGGTTTCTGGTTTAGATGCTCGTTTAGGAGGCGGCTGCGAGTTGAAGCCAACCCTTCGCTAGAAGTTAAAGTCAACCCTTTGCTAAGGTCTAAATGCCATAATATAGAGAACATGTGGAGAATAGATAGAACATCTGTCTTGTCTTCCCTGTGCTTGAACACCCACTGCTTTATTTATGCGTCAGCAATTACCCCGTTAGGGATGCTTCTGATTTCGCCTGCCTGTTAGTTGATAGGGAATTCCTTCCACAACCAACAGCCAGCGGGTGTTTCCCCAGAGCCCCCTGCTCTGGGTTGGGGTTTGCAAGTGCCCTCCGATGCCTCCAAGGGAGTAACGGGGTCTTGTTCCCAGGCGTTGGCGTTGGCTCGACCCAGCCCTGCTGTCAGATGTTGCAGGAACTTTCAAATATTACGTTTCCACCCTTTTGTGTGTGTCTGTTGGCCATCCACAACCCATCAGTGCTCTGGCTCTAATGACCAGGGAGCTATGGAGCCCCTCTTTGCATCGGTCTCTTTGCAAGGAAAAGAGCTTCAGCTTGGTGTGGTGATAGAAGAGGGACTTTGGTTGGTGGAGTAGGAGAGAACAGGCCCATTTTATCAGAAATAAAAACGAAGCCTGTGGGAATACTTTCCCAGCTCTTTCTGTAGCTGGTTTTATCGTGCTGCATCTTGTCCCATTCCTTTGCTTGGCTGGTTAATATTTGTTTAGAAACTAAACAGAGCCGATAAATCAAGCAATTCCTGAGTTTTCTTCAAAGTTCCCATTCCTCCCGTTCCTCTCCCTCCTTGTGTGCCTTGTGGGGAGACTGACTGTTCCCCCATGGAGAAGGTGTTTGGTAAGTAGCTACGGACAATCCTTGTAATTAGGATATGGTTCATTTTGATTTATTGGAGGCTACCCTTGTAAAATCCCCGTTTGCGCAGGCACAGAAGCAGTGCAACCCAGTGCCTGGGAAGTCTGGGACTTGGGTGTGGGATCCCACCGGTCTGTGGATTAACTGCTCCTGTTAGAGCCTGGTGCTCACTTGATATCTCTCCTGGATGTTCAGAGATAACTCCTCAGTGGCCCCCTGCACCACGCAGCCAGCGGCTGGTCTGGGGCAGAGCTCAGGTGTGCAGAGCTGTCTTTCTAAAAGAAAAGGCTCTGTCCCTGGTTTTGGGTTAAATTCATAACTGCGACAACAAGCCTTTGGTTATAGCATGGACAAAGCACGGGGGCTCTGGCAATATTTTCAGTCATGGGTTATTAAGGGAAAAGCATTGGAAAAATGCACTGTGATCCGCGTGCTGTTGTGTTGCAATAGTGATTTAAGAGGTATGAATTATTCACAAAAAGTGCAGCGAACAGCCCACGAGCCTGCCTGCACTGCGGGTGGCCATGAAAACAGGTTCACAGGTGCCTTACAAGCCTTCGCCCCCTCTGCCAAGGCTCTTCCTTGGGGGAATAAAAATTAAAGCCGAAAGCTTGGGCAGCACAGATGAAGCCTCGCTCACAGCAGGGGGGTTGATGGTGCAAAGCCTGTTTTATCCTGCCTGTCGTGGTGATATCAGTCATGTATGGGGCTCAAGTCTCCTCTTATCACCTTTTCATAGACTCCAAAATCCCTCAAGCTTCCCTGGAATTACTCGTGATTTGCAACGAGGTTGGTAAGGTCCGAGGAAAGCCCACGGCGGTGCCCACAGCATGGCATACGATGGCTCCTCTTGACGGGAGGTTATAGGCAGAAAGAGGTGCCTGCTCTGGGGTCTTCGGGGCCCTAAAACTGGGGTGTCCTCCTGAGTGAGTCCGGCCACCTCGAGGAAACGACGAGGTGTGAGAAATTGCCTTCCTTAGAGTTCTGCAGAGGAAAATGTGAACCCCGCTCGCCAGGACGAGCCCCGAGGCTGCTCTTCCTGCCGCTCCTGGCCCCGGTTTGGGAAAACAAGAGAGGGGCTGCTGCAGAGGAGATGATGGTTTTTCCTTTCCTTCCTCTCCTTCTCCCTGCAGTACCGACCTTGTAACGTCCGCAGGCTGCGCCATGCGAACGACGCTTTCTTAAGCCATTTCTTCTTTTTCTTCGCTCGCTTTCTTCCTTTGTTCTTTCTTTTCATTTTCTTTCTTTCTTGTTGGAGAGGAAGTTTTCTGAAGCTCCTGCAAGACAACTTTGGGGTCAGAAAGGGACAATTTGGAGCAATCCTCTGTCCTGTGTTACAACCTGCCTGGAGGATCCATCCGCAGGAAGCGTGTAACCTTTGGATGTGGAAATCTGGTCTTTTGTCTCCTGCACGGTGATTCTTGACCTTGTAATGAGTATTTTGGCTTTGTCCCTGGTTCCCTGCTGATAATTAGGGACTGCAGCACAACGGCAGGGGCGGTGGAACCTGCCATGGAGAACTCCCAGTCCAGAGCTGTGGAATTACTCGAAAATACTTTGTTAATTAGAAATCCGTATCTTAGGGATGCATTGTGCTCCTGGGTCCCATCTGCCAGAGACACGCTCGTTAGAGCACTGGCTCGTAACAAGCAGAAACACACGCATCGTAATCTGTGCCGTGGCTTCATTAAGAGGCATCATTTCTCCAGGCTCACAGCTGCGCCCATCTCCCGATGCTCCGCAGTCCCCTGTGCCCTGCAGCTGGCTTAGACATGTTGGAAGGGGTTGGGAAGGAATCGGAATTTAATTATCCTTACGATCGGGAGCGGTGGGGAGTGCACTTGTAGGAGATGGATGCATTAGTGCAACGTCGATGCCTCCCTTTGATTAAAAGGTTTCCCCAGTTGTGGGATCAAGGGCGGCTCGGACACTAGTGGAATGTTTCTCTCTTCTTGCTCAGGGCTAGCGAAGGGGTGATGGCCTCTGCGTGTCACTGTATTGCCACCTCCTCGGATGCCCACAGTCAAATTTTTAGTGGGATAGCATCCATTCTTCACTGTTGGCCTTTCCATTGGGTAGTGGGGGATGTAACCACAAAGAGTGGTGTGGATCAGTCCCTCCTGGACCAGCCCGTCCTGGGACCCCCCGGTACCTCTGCCGAGGTCTCGCCGGCACGGTGAGTGAGAACCCCGCACATGGGCGCAGCTCGACCGAGCGCTGAGCAAAGCCAAATAGCTGTAATTGGTCTCACCAGAAATGCGGCAAAATAATTACAAGGGAAAATTGCTTTTCTTTATTCCGCAACTGCTGTATTCGTTACAGGTGATAATGGGAAGCAGAACAGCCGGAGGAGGAGGATGGGGACAAATGATAGAGAGAACCGGAGCTGATTTTTTTTGGTCGGTCGTGCTACGGCCAGACAGCCTGCCGCGTAGGCAGAGGGGGAGGCTAGCGCTTTCCATTTCCATCTCACCCCAGGCATCACGTTCAGCCTGTGTGTGCACTGGAAGAGCTAAATCGAGGGAGAAGCTCTCGGCATTGGCTGCCCCATGCTGCCTGGCACCGGAGCACCCAAACCTGTGCCAAATGACCTTATTTTTTTTGCATATTATAAATCTGTCTGTCTCTCACTTGCTGTCTCCCTCTCCGTGCCTCCCTCTGAATTGCATGTATTTATATTAAACATCCACAATGAAAATCAGCATTTTGCCTGATAGGGTAGCCAATAGCAGGAGGATGAAACCAGCCTGCTAAAGTAATTTGTACATCTCTGGCTTTGCCTAGGGACACGATTACAGTCCAGCATTTAACTAGCAAGTGTTGAATTAGATCCTGGAATCTCCTTGCTCCTCCTGCTGCCAAGCGCTTGCCTTCAGCATCACAAAAGCAAAACTGGTAATCAAAGCTCCGTGCGCCCGTAATTGCTTTGGAGCATGGGCTTGTGTGCTTCGTAGGGAGGGAGGAGGTGTTTCCCAAGGGAAACAGCCTCCGTGGCTTTGCTGTCTCTTTCCCATCCCCGGCAAGTCGTGGCTGGTGCGTTCTCTTTGGTTGCTGCCCGTGTTGCTGCTGTGCACAGGAGCGATAGCAATGAGCCAGGGATGCACCAGGGAGGGGATGTGGGCAGCATCTGAAGCAATATCGATTATTCATATCGTAACTCCAAATCTAGCCCTGTTTTACATCAGGTAAAAGCCTTTTTCACACACAGTTCCTGTTGATGCCACTGGAGTGCGAGGCATGGAAGAATTTAGGGTGAAGCAGCTCTGTTTGAGAGCACTGGAATTAAATGGAGTCAATCTGGACCTAAATCTGCAGATTTTTTAACTCTGTTGTTGCTCTGCGATAAGCAGAGAAACCCCCAAAAAGAAGCCCGTGCCTGCCCTGAGTCTGGTACAGAGCTGACGGGGGTTGTCCACACCAGGGTGAGCCAACGTGACACTTTCTTCACTTTCTAAAACCATTTGATGTCTCAGAGCTCCTGGTACTCGCTCATGCAAATCCTCCCTGCAGTGCTGGTACGTGTGAAGAGCAAGGATCTGATGGGGTTTTTTTCTCAGTTCACATGGGTTTTTCAGGTGGTTTTGCTTAGCTCCAGCCAACTCTCTTTCCTTTGCCACTTGTCCTTTTTGCTGGTGGTGGGGCCAGCCTGGATGCCGGGTTCGGACACGATGCAGATGTGGGCAGCAGCTGGGAGCATTTAGCACAGCACAAGGGTGAGGGGAATGTCAGCCCTGGTATGAGATCTGCTCCACGGCCAAACCAGGAATGTGCCCGATGAGGATTCGCAGGAAAAGGGGCTGTTTGCTGTTTTTCTGTGCAGGGAGCGCTTTAGAGCGGCTGGCTGACTTTCCCAGCTGGCTCATTCCTATGAGCATGAGCAAATGCTGGCTCATTCCTATGGCTGATGGAGAATCTTAATTATTTCCCAACTTTTTATGTACATAAAGGATGAATTGTGTCCATAGTTGGTCTAAACAAGGTCTTAAAAAAGGACAACATTCTTTGCTGGCTCTGGTAACACCAGGAATATAATTTATCTGTATGGTTTTTTTCTAAATCCAAGAGTTGCCCTTCGTTGAGATGTACATGCTGGTATGGAAGCCAGCTCTGCCCACACGTTGCCTGCTGCATGTGGGTACTGTGCATGCAGGGCATAGTTTCATAGGATTTTTCATATTTAGCTTGTCAACACAGATCACTTGAATCACAGATCACACTACAGGCCAAATTCTGTAGTGATAATGCGAACACAACTTCTGTAGGTACCCAGCTAGGGTAGGGAGTTTCGGTTACGGGCTGTGGAACAGATACATACCTTTATCCAGCTGAATTTCTTGGTGAAATGGAGATGTTGTTACCTGCCTGTTAACACCATCCATCCTCCCAATAAAAGAAGTGGGCACGGTCGCTCTGTGCTGCCCAACCTGGGGCTCCAAAGCGGGTTGGATCTAGACCTGTGGCTGCCTCGCTGAAATGGGATGTCACATCATTCAGCGGGATGTCACATCGTTCAACGGGATGCCACATTGTTCACTTTTCTTCTTGCAGTTTCTTGCATCTCTGCTGCTATGATTTTTTCCCTGCTGCATTTCCCTCGTCCCTTAGCAGCAGCCACCTCGTTTACAGGCTTTCTGAGCTGTCTCTCTCCTTCATTCCAGTCCAAAAGCCCCTTTATTGCTTCATTGCACTAGATCTTGTTCAACTAAATTCCAGTTTAAACAGAGTATTCTTTCATCTCTGCTCAACAAGCAGCGCTAGTCAGTGCTAAATCACATTCCTGCTTCATTATGCATTATTCTAACATGGCAGTCTGCAGAACAATGGCATTGCTCCTAAGGCACTCGAGGAGCATTCTTATTTGTATTAATTTATTGTGTTTTACCACAACAGCCATTGGGTTCTTAAGATAACTGGTAGGAAGGGACAAGGTCAGTGAAGAGAAAGCAGAGCTGCAGTGTTTGAAGAAGGTGGCACGAGCGTGCTGGGAGCCACCGAGGTCTTTGCATTTGGAAAAGTCAGGTCTCTTCTCAGGAGCCTGCATACGGATTTAGGACCCGAATATTAGGTACTTATTTTCTTCATTCTCTTAAAGTCTAAGCCTAATTTTCTATTCGGTTGTTTTCTTAACACACCTAAGGGACTGAACCAAGCACCCATGGGGATGCCTTGCTTGTGCATAACCTCGACATGTCATTGCCAGTGTGAAGGGTGAGCCCCTGATTCCTCAGCAAAGGGGGTCTGGCAGCCTCACACATTTTGGCTTGTGGCTCACCACTTGGGCAGTGTTGATTTTTCTCTGACTTGAACAGTTTTGCAACTCCAAAGCCATCATTTTTCTCTTGGGACAGGTTAGGAAAGTTGTCTCGAATGGGTTGTAATTCTCTGAGATGGGGATATATTTAATCATAAAAGCATCCGACAGTAGCTGTCATTTGCTGTCTCTCTGTGAGGTTTGGTATGAATAGGGTGAAAGCAGCAAACAGGTATTTTTTTCTCTGTTGCCATACATTTCTGCAGCGAAATTACTGCCTGTGGCCCGGCCTCAATGGGAACCGCACTGAGGGTGTAAAAGCCCCTGCATAATAGGTACTCCTCCATGTAATATGTGCAAATTACAGGGCTTTGCATGATAAAGTAAGACAGAATGTCACGTTTGTTTGCTTTGATTTTCCCAGCCTAAGCAGGGCTGAAAATGCAGCAACCCTTTCCTCTCGCTTTCTGCATCCCTCCAGCATCGGCAGCACCTGGGTAGGAACTGAGTGTGAGTTTAGCCCTGCAAGACCTTGTTTTGCAGCAGCTGCTGCTGAAGCAACAAGTCAGAGAAGATATTTGGTAGCCTGAGGTGGAAGGTAAACCCTGGGTTAAAGGGCTGATACCTCCAGCCCCTGGTATCTGCAGGGTTTGGCCCAGCGGCCACAGTGTGCCATATCCATCATAAGCCAGCTGCATCGGCGTGGCATAAAATACTCCTACTGAGGGCAAAAATCCTGCTTGATTCACCCTCCTCCAGCTCCTGCCTTGTCCCCAGCTCTCGGGCCCACGGTGCATTTGAGACTGGGGACATTTGGGGTTTAAGCTTGGGTTTGCGCATCCGCAGGCTGGATCTGTTGGGCTGGGAAAATAGATACTGCCAAAGCAGTCGTGCCAGAGAGGAGCATGGGGCTATGTCTGCTGCTTTATGGAGGCAAGAATCGGCTTCACAAGGGAAAATGCAGAGCATAGGTTTTCTCCCAATATGCCTTCCCCGCAGAAGGGTGCTGTGTGCCTGGGACGAGGCCACCTTGCTCCCTGTCTGCATGGAAAGCTAAACCCCCTTTTCTTCAGAGTGGAAGAGTGTGACAAGTTGCTTTTTTCCTGAGCAAGACCTTGGTCAGTTATAAAAGCAACGTGTTGCTTTTTAACCCTGAAAGGGGAAGCACTAACACCTCTCCTGGACCCCTCGTTCCTCATTTGGGAGCATCTCCCATTGCCTTTGCATCCTGCTGTGGTGGGATGCGGGAGTCCACCTCACCCGTGCCACCCTGGGCTTTTGCCCAGTGCTTTGCAAAAGTCATTACTGGAGCATCAAGCATGATGCTGTGGAAACCTGCTAAAATATTCAATAGGAGCAGGGATAAGGAAAGTTTGGCAGGCATGGCCGAGGAGGCCGAGGGTTTGAGTGGAGCCCCACAAGGCTCTGGCACGGTCTCTTGCTCCTGGAGGCCGCTGAAAATGTGCTTTTCTCCTTTCTTTTCAGGATCAGCATAGCAATAATTTGGAGGTATTTCACCTCTGTGGGAGGCAGAGCTCCCAGTTCCCATTTGTAGAACCTGAACACTGAGGGCTGCCCATCCTGGCTCTTCCCAAACCTGTTTACCCCCTCCCAACCGCAGCATCGCTGCTTGCTTGGTTTTCCATGGTATTAAAGGAGGTGTGGAAACACACCAGTAAATTGCATTTCACCGAAGAAGAATGCTTCGGGGTCCTTCTTTACACCTGGGAGTGAGCCTGAACTCCCCTGTGCCCTTTTAAGACCCTCTGATGTGAAATTGGTAGAAATCACCTTGAAAATACCCAGCTGGAAGTGCAAACAAATCGTTTGGGACAGCTTTTGGAAGTCAGGAGGCTCCATCAGGCTGCAGTAGTTTTTAACCGATGGTTACTTGTGGATTGGATGTTCTCCATTGTGCTAGGCAGCCAGGTACAGAGACCTGTTAAAATAGAAGAGAAAGGTGTTTTGATTTAGTGATGGACTGACTGCTGAGGTTAAGCAGCCTTATTTTGTTGGTAGGAATGATCTTTTAACATCCCACTCTTAATTTCATCAGGGGCACAAAACATTTCTGTCCTGGAGGAATGCTGGGTGCTGATTTTTTGTACTTGCTTGGTGTGCCTGCTTGCATTTCTTTACAAAGCCCTTGTGAAGCAAAAAAAAAGGGAGTTTTCACGAGGGGGAAGCCCGGTGCATGAGTAATGTGCCTTTCCTTTTGAAAACAGAAAGAGAATGAATGTTTGTGGATGAAAATCCTCTGCTGCTGCCAGGAGCTTGTGGGCGAGCGATAGGAGAAGTTGTAGCTCCTGCAACAAACAGACTCTTCAGAGCATCCAACACAAATCCGCTGTCGGTGGGAGGAGGCTGGAGCAAGAATTATGCAGTCTCTTCATTAAAATCCCATCTATATGTGTTTGTGTGTGTGTGCACAGCAGGCGTGCTGGTAGCTGCTGCAGAAGAGCAGAGAATTTGTGAGCTGGAGACTTTTGGGACACATGAGTGGGTGATCTCTTCTGTCTGTGTCAATGGGACTTTATTTTGCCCTATGTTACGTGGCTGTAAGATCACATTTGTCCGGAGATCAAAAAAGACAGAGCAGCAAAGTGCTTTCCGGCACATGGTGCAAATGCTACAAAAACCAGACTGAGATATTGCCTGGTGCTGTGATTTCGGGGTGTGTTGCAAATCACTTCGCCTTTGCGCTGGAAAGCAGGCGATTTCCAAACCTCTCCGCTCTGCCCTGCATGGCCTGAGACTTCGTGCGTGTGTTCGGGATGGAGAAAAGCAAAACTCTGGTTCTTGGGGGTTCTTCAGGCTGCCTGGGGTTGGGAACTGAGGCCGTCAGGCTTCGTCAGTGGGATGCTTGGCCCTGGCTTACTGGAAAGGTCCTGCATCTCACAGGAGGACACGGGTGCTCCTGGCCACAGTGGATCTTCTGACCCTTGCTGGGTCATATCACAATGACCGAGGTCTGCAGCCTCGTGGCACCTACGTAGTCACTGAGTGTATAAATCCTTGTGCCGACATCCATCTCAGGAGTTAAATACCTGCTGCGGTGCTTTCGATTTGGTGATGGCTCAAAAAGATGCATCACCCCCCAGGGTGGGAGAGGCTGTGGCCCTTCGCAGTGGCACGCTGCCGGTGTTTGCCCTTGTCCTTGCTCAGACGTGTCGTTGCAAAGCTTCCAGCCACCTCCGGCTGTCCGTGCGTTGGCTGCGGCTGTAACACAGAGCTCTGTTTGTCTCCGAGATGATTGCAGTCTGGATGCAGGCGGAAAGCAATTCATTTCCCAGGGTAGGCACTAAATACCAACTGCTGTCTGCCTGTGCGTGGCAATTGTTAATAAGAGCTCTACTGGGGCGGAGCGGAGCTTTTCCCTGTGTGTATCCTGCGGCATTAGAAATATCGTGGTTATTTACTATGTTATTTCTGTTAATTGCCCTAAGAGCACAAAAGAGGCCATCTCCAAGCTTATCGTACCTTACTTTTGCGATTGTCTGTATCAAGAAGGTTGGAAATTAGAATTTAATCTCTGCATGTTACTGTGGTTCGGCATTCAAATCCCAGCCTGGCCGAGGCAGACCTGACTTTCCTCTGGAAATATTAAATGACTACTGAAAATGTCTTGCAAGATATCTGATGTCTGGTTGTCCCTCGTCACCGGGCTACGTGTTGGCCGTGCAGGAGGGAGTCCCCGGGCAGCAGGTCCCGCAGAGCCATTTGATGCGAAGGGGTGTCCCTGCCTGAGCACTGCTAAAACTGGGAATGGTGAGGGTTAACCACGGGGGTTGAGTAATCCTCCCATAATAGAAGGATGACTTAATGTGATGGGAAGACCTGGAGTGACACAGAAGAAATCAGAAGGGAGTTAAGATTTTGGGAGAGAGAGTGGAAAACAAGAGGAGGATGAGCAAGACAGAAAAAAACCCTCTCCCTTGGCTGCTGTCAGAGATGTGCTGAGTGATTTTGCAGCTCGAGGCCGTGTCAGGTCTGCCTCGGCGCTGCAACGGGGCTGCCAGGCGGCTGCGGTCAGCCGTGCCACCCGCCGCGACCATCGGCTGGCTCACGGTGCATTTGGCATCCTGCTTATCTCATTTTGTCTTTTTGCTTGGCCTTTCTTCTAAGGCATTGGTCTCGGACTGACAAAGCACTTTGCTCAACCTTATTGCTGAATTGCCCCAGTAATGAGAGCAATAGCGGGATGAGATGGGGCCTTAACCCCTCTATCAGACAGATAGGGCTGGCTCAGCCCCTGTGGAACAAATCCCGGGTATTCCCACAGGCAACACCGGCATCGTGTGGTGCTGAGGATGCCTGGCACACGGGCATCACCTACAGCAGCTCCTTTGGGAGATATTCACCTTCGGTTTGGTCTGGTACCCGCAGCACTCAGTCAACATACATACAACCAGAGTATTTTCTATACTTTGGCAGAAATGTTTGGAAAATGTTGCAACACTGAAGAGCATGGGAGGGCGGCTGTCTTCCAGCAGCGCTGTGATCGGCTGTTTGATATGGCTCTTAGCCATGCACAGCATGGTAAACAAGCAGGTTTGTTGTGGTTCAAGGCATATGCCCTAGTGAAACAAGAAGGAAAAAAAAGAAACCTTCTGAGGTACCAGGAGACAATAAGGAGTTGGGAGAAATAGTTGGACATCGGTGTTTTTACAGCATGTATCCCAGAAGTGCACTTTTCATCACTTCTGTCTCCTCCATGGCCATGGGGCATTTCCTACATCTGCTAATCTGGGACTCTTTGGACTTTTAAAAGTTACTCAAGATATGACTTCATATCTCTTTTATAGCTGGGATTGAAGCAACCATGATTTGAACTGTCAGTTGTTCTGTTCTCAGTGCTCCTCCGCATGATGCTTCTTCTGGGCTCCTGCCTCTTGAATTTATTCCCTTTGGCACATGCATAACTGGAAGCACAGTGCCTTCTGTATTTTTGCTCTCTGATGGTCTCTGTGGCTTCAAAACTGCCCTGTCAGGGGCTCTTTTGTTTGTGGAAAGTCCATTTTCCAAGATAGCTGAACCGGAGCAACCTTTTGGGGCTGTTTCTTTGCATGCACTGAGGTAGCTGGCCGGAATTTTTTGCTCCACGCTGGCACCCCAACGGATGGATTTGAGCGAGTGGGGTGGGCAGCTTAAGCCTGGGGTTAAATCGGGCTAAGCCGCTTCCCAAAAAAGAGGGAGATGCTGGTGAGCGGCGGTGGCTGTGCCCTGGCTTTGCATGGCGCTGGGCAGCTGCCCCATCCCCACCGGCGCCAGCCTGGCTGTCGGGACCCAGCGTTTCCCTGGGAAATCACGACCCTTCGAGGACACCCCGCCGAGATGCAGCTGTCTACACCCAGGCATGCGTCGCAGCGCTCGCTCCCCCTTGCTATGTAGAAAATCTGATGAATCTCTTCTCAAAAAAAAATGCTGGTTAACGTAAGACATCCCGTCTCGCGGATCTGGCGTTTTGTGACCGTGCGAAAACCTTAGTGAAATGTTTTGTCCTTCTTGTGGGAACGGTGTGTGATGTTGGAGGGGAGAGGATGAATAAACCAGCAACCATCCACTGCAGGTCAGCAGCGCAGGCTAAGCCGGGTGGGAAGAGGGGAAGGATTTCGTCCAGTTGGACAAAGATAGAGGTCTGCTGAATGAGAGAGGAATTAAAAAAAAAGCTAAGTCATTTTAAAGTCAATAACGTACAGCACTAAGCAGCTTTTGCTTTAAATAATGCTCTTTTAAGGCTAGTAGGGTATAAATACCAGGGCGTTAGGTTGTCCCTGGTGTGCACTTTATCCCTGAATCAGCGTGTGTGTGTGTCAGACAGGGAGGGATGAACCTGACAGTGCAGCAAGGATGCTCTGAGCTGGCTCCCGGCTTCCCCCAGCTAAGCAGCCAAATGAGCATGCCATCATTACAGCAAAGCTTCAACATCAGCAAGTAGCGGGCTGGAAACAAACAGAAGGAATTGCTTTTTCACCCAGCTCTCCCTGTCGAATGGTGTTGAAGGGCCCAAAAGCATAGAGAGTTCAGAAAGGAATTAAGAGACAACTTCATCAGTAGCCATTAAACACCATCGTTTAGGCTCAACCTCTGGCTCAAGAAGTCTTTAAAGCATGGGACGCTGGGAGGATTTGCCGGGGACAAGTACTTGAATAAAGCTCTAGATCCTTTACTTAAACATTAACTAACATCCAGACACAGGATCTGGACTTGGTAGACCTTGATGTGACCCAGAACGGTTATTCTTTTGCGTTGATGCTTACCACTACCCTAGCATTAGCGCAGTGCGGAGGTGAGATTTTTTTCCCAGGTTTGCAGCATCCTGCTGTTCACTTAGAACTGCAGAGGCTCGCTCCAGGCCGTAATTCACCAAATGCCCTTCTGCCTTGAGTTTTCTGCCCACTTCTTCTGTCTCCAGTGGTGCAGACCTATTTCTGCTTGCTTGTGTGCTTTGGAGAGCCCTCAACACCTAAAAGTGCAGTCCTTGGAGGAAATCTGTGCCGAGACTGGCCTGAGACAGGATCCGGCCTGGGAGAAAAAGCCATTTAGATGTCTTGCAGAGGGGAGAAGTGCTCCGATGCCGATCGAGCCTGCGGTGTCCCCCTGCCAGGGTCCCTTGACATGTCAGTGCGCATCAAGCTACTCTAGCTGGCAGGGTGGCCTGTCTTTCCCAAGAGGCTTGAAAGGAAAGGGCTGCGATGTTTGTTGTTGAATTTAAAGAGTCGGAGACACTGGAATGACCCTTGGCGCAATGAAAACAGGACTAAACGGTGAGCAAATTAAATGCCTGTTGTGGAGGGAAAGGTGAAGCACTGCAAATCCGGGTGAGCAAATATTTATGAGGGCTGTGATTAAGACATAATTCTGCAACACACTGTTCATGGCAGTTAAAGAAGCTGCCATCCTGTTTGCTTGTTGCTGATATTCGGGGGAAATTTGATTTCTCCTGCACCTGTCAGAGCGAGAGCTGTCAGGTCTGCTCCCCCGTTTGCTGGGAAGCGTGGGCATTTTGCACACCCCAAAACACCCCAAACAGGGAGCATAAGCAGGTGGTGAAATCAGCTATTTTCTTCTGCGTTTCCACTGAGAGTTATCTGGCCACCAGATCGGCAAGTTTGGGATGGAAATGAGTTATTTTTGCTGACTATTGCAGCAGCATCTGGAAGGTGGGACTGTTGCTGGGCACTGCCCGAAGTCTTCCCAGCCAGTGCTGCTCGCCGTGGGGCCCTATTTGTGCAATGGAGATGAAAGTACTGCTTAAATTTCCCAGATGCTCAGCGAGTTGAAATCATCTGGCTGAAATCAGATGATACATCAAGCTGGCTGTTGCAGGCCAGCAGGTTACTCATGAGCTGGCACAGCTCCGGCGAGCGCGGTGCTGCGACCTTTCTGCCCGGGGGGGGTTTGCTGGGAAAAGGCACAGCCGCCCGTACCTGCGTGCAGGAGCGAGGGATGCTGTGCCCCTTCGCACACCAGACCAGTGCATTCAAACACTGGAACGGGCTTTGTGGAGAGGTGGTCCATGCCTCAAGCCTGTCAGTGTTGAAGAGGTGTTTGGCCAGTGCCCTTAATAACAAGGTTTAACTTTCGGTGAGCCCTGAAGTGGTCAGGCAGTTGGACCAGATGATCATTGTAGATCCGATCCCTTCCCTTCCCTTCCCTTCCCTTCCCTTCCCTTCCCTTCCCTTCCCTTCCCCCTTCCCCCTTCCCCCTTCCCCCTTTCCCCGCATCCGAACTCCTGCACCAAGAGCATTTATAGCGTGTTCGTGCTTTGCAGCATCAAGCGCTGATAAACCCGCAGAGGTAAGGGGGCAGCCCTGAGGTTTGATGTTGGTTTGGGGTCGGTTTGCTGCTGACCTGGCACAGCTTCCTAAGCAGCGTGGGGCCGAGAGGGCCATGGGCAACCACAACCATGTTTCCTCTAAAATCTCCTGCGTGTTAGCAGCAACCATCACTCTGCGGAAGCAAGGGAGCGGGGGGGAAGCTGGGCATTCGCTCGTTGCTTTGGCTGTGATGATAGTTGGACCTATGAGATTTAGGGCAGATGACTCGGTGATTAAACAGGCCAAGCCCCAACACTGCACGTCCAAAAAAGCCTTTTTGGCAGCTGACGAAGAGGCACTGAGGGTCCTTCTGCTCGCAGAGGGCTCATAATCATAGGAAGGGAGCAGGGTGTCCTCGCTTTATCGGAAAGTACCGCGGTTGCCTTGGGACTCTTTCAAGACCTCGTGACACAGATGTGCAAACAGGTTATTAGGGGCTGAGCCCGGTTTGAATTTGCAAGCTTTCAGCAAACCTGGGGAAAACAAAATGAAGGCAAGTGTGATGATGCAGCACTTGGAGCGCGAGAGCCAGAGACACCGGCTGCAAAGGAAGAGAGATTTTTGTACCACACGAGGTGGGATGAGCATCCATCTAATCTGAAAACATCAGCTCAAGGTTTGGGGCTGCTCGTCACTAGTCGGGGGAGCAGTCAGGTTTGGCCATTTGGGAGAATGTGGCTCAGCAGCAAAGCCTGGTTCTGGTGGCTCAGACGCGTGGGGCTGGAGTTGGTGTAATTTGAATTGGAAACGGGGAATTTGCCTTGGCCACCAAGAGCTCGCTGCTGGAGGCGGTGCCCCTTTGCTTACCAACAGCAAGTACCTCTGCAGAGGAATTTCTTCTGCCTGAAATAACTCCTGGCAGGGATGTTCGGAAAGAAGGTATCAGCCAGCGTTGATTTTTGGCTGGGATGCAGGTTTATGTGTCTTACGCCAGCTGTAAAGCATCACTCAGGACGGTCAGAGTCGTGGCCTGCAGTGGGGCTTGATGCCCTTGGGTTGGTATCTCCTGTTCTAGGTGCTTTGCTGGGCAGCATTAGGGATGTCTCATTTACAGCGTTAGAGGGCGCAGGAAATGCAAATGTGTGGTTATCATCCCTGCGACCATTCAGCAGATTCAAATGAGACACAGCCCAAGTAAGGCTTCCCTGTTATGATCGAGGTTTCTGTCCCGTCTTGGTTCTGGTCTCTATTCCTGCGACACATCCAACCTACTAAACTTTTGGGTACGTAACCGGCTGCCTCCCTGGCTTCGCCCGCGTCATCCAGCATCAGAGCATCCTGGCTTGGTCGGTCCGTCTCCCTCCTCTGTGTAGCTGAAGGGTAATTGCCAGCAGGCTGGGACGGATGGCATCTCGCGGCTGGCATTTCGCTGGGGGAGAGGTTATCCCTTACAGCTACGTAATTGCAGCGAGGCTGCGGCTTCTTCCCGTGTGCCGGCCGAGCTGCCGTGCCAGCCCCGTCACACCTTGCGCAGTTGGAAGGAGTTGGCGTTAGCAAAGACCTACTTTTTAAGCTGTTGAAGCTAGACTGTAAATAATGCATGCATATTGAAATGCCACCTGGGTAAGTGTTACAGGGCAAGCTGTCGAGTTGGAAGGGGCTTACGGTTTTCCATTGACTCACTCTGTAAAGTGAGCCCTTACCCTGTTCGTTGCCCTCCACAAGTTGTCTGGGTTGCTCCAGAATTTGAAACAATTAACCCAAACCGCAGAGTACCATTTTTTTCCCCCGCTGATGAATATTGACCCTGACAAATGCTTGACTTGCCTTTGCTGTTCCCTCGCTGAGCAAAGGAACTGACAGCCAGAAGTACTAGAAAATATCCTAAAGTAGAAAAAAATCTGAGGCTGGGATGAGGTGATTTACAGCAGCAGGACATCCCTTCCTACCTACTTGCTTTTCTGAGCTTGTTCACGCTTGCTGCAGCCTTAAAAGCTTCAGGTGGTCACAGGCACTACCTGTGATTTAAAATCTCGATTTCAAGCCTCCTCCTCCTCCTCCTACCCCTCCCCTTCTGCAACTGGACTAAGGAATAACCTAGTAGTTTTCCTCCCCTTGGAGGGAACATCCATCTTGCTGGCACCGCTCACTCCCACCCCTTTGCACTTAAGTGCCTGTGGTCCCCTAAATATGTTTTCTAGTCTTGTGCCTGATTAGAAAAGGCCTTTGACTGTGAAAAGTGTGATTTTTTTGATTTTTTTTTTTTTTTTAATAATTACTCCTCCACTTCCTCTGCTTCTGGGGAGAGTGGAAATTAGATTTGTTCTTGACACATGGCGGTGATTATTTAAATCTATCCTCACAACTTGGGCTGCAGAGCGGGGAATCAACTAGTAGAAATTGTTATTAAATGAGGGAATCAGCTGGTGAAATAATTAATCCCCACACACGTGTGCTTCCTCCCCGCCTTGGAAGTCCTCCAAACACCCCGTGATTATTTGTCTTGTCTAAAACAGCCGCTGCCTTACTCCTTTCTTAGCCGGTGAGGGGCAATTTGGTCCCTTGCCTGGGGCTGGGCTGCTGCTCCTGCACCGGGCTGGTCTCCTGCCACCGTGCAAGAAAAGCATCGCTCCCCCAAGCAGCGGTGCCCATCTAATTACCAGCCAGCCTCGCTATGGCTGTCACCCCTGGCTATATTTCCCAATTAGGAGAATCAAGCTTTATGATGAAGCTTTGATAGAAGCTTTTTAAAATATTTTTTTTTTCAAGCCCTTTCACATCGCGCATCGTTAGCGGTGGTAAATGAAGGTGTTTAGCGAGCTCATCCATCACTTCGACTCAGGGCTCCGACTTGCTGTCGGGGAGAGTTTCCACCTCCCACGCCCACTGCTGCTCTCTTTGAATGAAAATTATGCTTTAAAATAGCGGTGCAAAGGAGGACGGTGACAGGAGCACTGGAAGCACTGCTGCTCCTTGCTGCCGTGGGGAGAAGGGCTGGACTGAGGTTTTTGGTACAAAGGTTTTGGATGGTGACAGCTGGGCATCAAGCGTTTCCAAGGGTCACCGAGGTGTATTTGGGCTGGATCGGGGTTGTTTCTTTTTTTCTCGTGCATTGCTGTGGGGCTGGCAGGAGAGGGAGAGCGACCGGAGAAGGCTGCGTGCCCTGCACGAGGAGATGCGAGCAGCAGGGCGCAGGTTGCAGCAGGGCTGTGACGAAGCGTGCAAGCGCGCCGGCAGCCGGCACGGCTGGAGCTTTCCTGGCACAGGCTCCTGCGTCTCAAGCCCAGTCTACTTGCAATCCTGGTTTCTCTGATTGCTCATAACCGGGCGTTTCCATCTGTCCCCCGGGAGCCCGGCCCTGAGGTCCCCACTCGCCCCGTGGGTGACCCAGACACAGACTTGACTCGTCCCCTTCCAGTTTGACATTTCATCTTTAGACGTGGTGTAATCCCTTGGCTCACGGGTGATGGGGTGGAGAAAAAAGCCCCTTTTGGCCACGGGCCGAGCATCTTGCCAGCACTCAGGAAAGTGCAGAAGGATCTTTTGCATCTCAAAAGGGGCCAGTTGACACCTCCAAGAAAAGGGGGACCGAATTGCAGAGTGCAGACCCTGCCCATGTTCAATTCTCAGCTTTGGCATTTGCGTATCTTGCCAACACGTGGCAGCCTGTGTTTTGACACATCCCAGTCCCTAAGAAATGGGGCATTTAGCCCCAAGACTCATTTCTTTTGTCTAGCAACATGTAGCCCAGGGTGGCAATATGCTCTTCCAGGTGTTGTCCAGGGTTAGCACCAGACTGTGGAGTTGGGATTTTTGGGGGGAGGAAGCCATCCTCGTGTGCTGGCCTCCCTGTGCGCTCAGTCTCTCGTGAAGGTCACTTCTCACCTTGCTGTTGGAGAGGAGGATTATTCCTCGGCAGCATCTTGGCTAAGAGAAATGCCCATCTGGAGTGAGTCCTCTGCTGCATTCCCCGGTTTAATCAGCTATTGGGTTATGCTGGCCACTGAGTGCTAAAATGTGGCTCATGATCCCGAAGACACCGAGTTGGAGACTTGGAAAAAAAATGTATATATGCGTGTTCACAAAAGACGTGCACATTACTTACCTTGGGAAGATTTGTTGTTGGGCTGATCTCTCCAGTGTCGCTCGTTCCCCTCTAATAGCCAGCTCAGAGCACAGTGACACAAAACCTCATCACTGATGGGTACAGAAAACATAAAAAAGAGCAAAATGTTTGCATTCGGAAAGCTGAATGGGAAAGGGTGAATGGTTTGTGGGTTTATTGATACAGCTGATAACAGGGCCTGTCTTTTAGCAGAAAGGCAAGTAGGTTACACAGCCAGTCAGGGAAAACTCAGGGAAGGTTTTTGTGGTTTTCCTGCTTGTCCAGCAGAATTTGCAGTGCCGTAGGGACTCAGGGAGCTGGGCAGCACTCATGTTTTGCTGTAAAGAGCAGCATATAAAATGACTTTTCTGTTATGCCCAGCTGAAAAGGCGGTCTTGGCAACCAGCTTCACCTCCGATAATAGCTCAGTTTTCACCTTTTTAGGGGAGATGAATGCTGAAATCCCCAACGTTAGCAGGGAACTAATCTGCCAAAAGCAGCGAAGTGCTGGGGGAAGAGAGGGTTTTCTTTGGGCAGTTAAAGACACTTGTCATTGCCTGTTTTCTTTTGGTTGGCTTTGCAGCCCCAGAAATGGTAGAGGCTGCTTTCTGCTGACCCTGGGTTCATGGAAGGGGTCTATTAAAATGAAGTAGCTTTGTGAGCAGGCAGCAAAGCTGCATGAGAAACCATGCCCAGCAGGAAAAAGAGCCTATGGGATGCAAATAAAGCAGGTTCAACCGCCTGCTCCGGTGAGCAACTTTTTGCTGTACTTATAAAGAGAGGATGACAGGGATACTATTAAATCTTCTCCTTGGAACAGAATATGAAAAAGCTACAGAAAACCATCCCTTTTTCTTTTGAAGACACAAGCATGGAATTAGTAGTGGATCAGGTTGTATCCTGTTATTCCTCATTTGATGAAAGCTGAGGTTACAATGGTCACTCTGTTCTGCTGTGCCGAGTAGGACCCATTATTTTCTGTGCACGTTAATGTAAAGCAGATTGCATCTCCCGGCACAGGGAGGGCTCAGGGAAGCAGTCACACACCGATCAAGTCTCATTAGCTTAACACAGCCTAATCCTCAGGGGTCTCATCCCTCCGTGAGTATCGTATGCCCCCGTGGGGAAGCAGGACGGTGACGGTACAAGGGCTTTCTTGGCCAAAGTAACGCTTGTTTATTGAAAGTCACGCAGAACAGAATTTTTTTGGCTTGATAGATGTGCAAATTACAGTTAAAAACTGATAGCAAGGCCAAACATCAGGTGAAAGGCTTTCCCCTCGGCTGTCTCAATTTCTCCGTCTTCTCTTCACTTGGCAGCTGGTTACTCTTGCAGCTGAGACCTTCTCGCTGTGTAGCTCCTGCTGACATAAATGCCTGGGTGCCCCACGGTCTGTCAGTAGGGTGTTTTGCAGTAAGAGCTGGGGGGAGGGTGTCCTGTCCCCCCCAGCCACGGTTGGAGGACACCAACCCATAGCTATGGGACGGCTGCAGGGTTGTCCATCCTCTGCCCTGGGTGGGGGAAGCGGTACGTGTCCGTCCGTCCCCCAAAAACCAGCTGTCTGAAATATATCTGCAGTCAGGCTGAAACAGAAGTGGGTGGTTTCCCTTTGATCCACCTACAAGAGCATCAGGACCCGGATCGGGATTCAGATCCTCTCTTTGGACACCGGAGGTGTTGGGACAGCGGTGGGGATGGCAGGGGGTTTGGCTTGAAATGGAAGATGTGCCAAAGGATTGGGGAGGCGAGGGGAAAGCGGGGAGGGTGATACCAGCTCCCGGCCATGGAGAAAACATCTTCTTCCCAAGTCAGCACGAGGGACGAGCAGGGACCCTGGGAGCCAGGCTGGCGGCTGCGTCTCGTGCTCTGGCTCTCATCAGAGCAGCAAAGGCAATAGGAGACCTCTGCCTGCCTAAACTCTTCCAAATGTGATCTGTGCTCCAATAAAATAAACAGTTTAGGGAAAGCGAAGCCCCAGGCACACACTTTGGCAGCTGATCGCTCCCTAATTGCAGGAAGAGCAGTTGGGAGAGGGGGGTTTTTTTGGTTTTTTGATTCTTTGGGCTGGTTTCTGATGAGAAAACTGGGCTGGAGGATCAGAGTTGAAGCTTTTCTCCCCTCACCCCGCTCCCAGCAAAAATCCTGCTTTCTTCCCCTTTGTATTAATGGAATTCAACCTATTTCAAGGAACAGGAAACACAAACAGCCTCTACCAAGTATGAACCTCAAACCTTCAGCAAAAGCCTGTTTGGTTTGATACGTGCCGTTCTCTGCAAACTTTTCCCGGGCTTCTTGTTGTTTGGCAGCACCGGTTCGAGGGCTGTGGGAGGATTTTGGTGGGCAGAAGTAAACCGGAGCCGATGCCTCTCAAGCTGTCCTGCCTGACTGCCTGTGTTTCCCCCACCCCAAAGCTCCCCTGGGCCCCAGAAAGGGCTGGAGATAATTAACAACAGCCCCTTCCATCTGTGAATAGACAAGATGCGTCAAAACTCATTTCTTTTTCTCTAAAATTTGTGGCGATGGGGGACAGAGAGGGAGCAGCCACGCTCTCCCACCCCACATTGGGGGTCACATCCAGCCTGCTTGCGGGGTCGTTCCTTGCAACAATAAGACAAAGCGGTATCGGAACCAAAGGGAGAGGCTGAAATGAAGGATTTCAAGCAACCATCCATCCCGGTTTTGCAGAAGGGGCTGGAGCCCCTGCCATCGCTGCCTTGCCGTGCTCCATCCATCCCCATGGGTCTCCCATCCCTCACCATCACAGCCCCGTCCTCTTGACCCCCTCTTTCCTTTCGACTCACCGGTTTGGAACTGTTTTTAATGTATTGGCAGCAAATTGTACGTTTTTATGAGCAATTTACTAGTGATTTCTCTTCCTATGGCCTCTTTCCTTTGGACACTGAGGACTACAACCCAATTCAAAGGTCCTTTTTCCTAGTCAAACCAGAGCACATCAGCCTCCCTTCTCTCTAGTGGGGTGTTGCTCACATAAATCCAACGGTTACTTGGGTATTTTTAATATACTCAATCATAAAAGTCCCTTTCCAAGAGTCTTTTCAGCCTTTTCCCCCCCTGTGTTAGAATTTAAGGGAAACGTTGTTTATTTTATTGCAAAGTATTGTTTGTTTTAATGCAAACTTCAACAATTTCTTATTCTGGTGCAGTTCTCTTCCAGGAGGTCATTTACAGAAGCAGCAATTCCAACATGTTGTTTTCTTTTAAATTCTTGATTGTTTTTCTGTTGGCACTTGTGCAAATTGCCTTTTCTGCAAATGCATGTTATTAATGGGGCGTCAGCTGGAGTTTCTTATTACGCTGGAGTAGAGTTCATTGGAAATATTCCAGCACAGTTTCTCTATAGAAAAATGCAGGTTTCTTGAGAGCAAAATGCATCATAGGAAGGAGTATATATAATACATTTCATTTTGGGGAGGAAGAAAAACGGAGTACTCCAACAGCAGGATATTTACATTTTTTCACAATAAGTTAAATAGAGTTATAATTAGAGCAAAGCATTTTGATGGATCCCAAATGCTTATTTTTTAGAATTTTGTTTACCAGGAAATTAAAAACAAGTTGGGAAAAATCCCTGTTCGTGTAACACTTAAATGGTGGTTCTCATACAGAGCAAAAGACCATCGCTTCACTAAAGATTTGTATCCAGCCTCCTCGGCTCTGGACCGTGATGAGGAGCTGGCTGTGCAGCACGCAAATGAGAGCAGCTCTTCTGCTTAATTATCCCTACTGGAGATATTTATCAAGTTGCTTCTTTGGATAACAGTATTTCATTTTCCAAGAAGCTTGTTGCTTTTAAAGGTTTAATTGGGTCCTTTTACTAAATACCACAGAGATGCTGTGAAATTATGATGCAGCAGTAATTTTGCAGCTGTAGACTCGTGAAAGCTGCAGGGAAAGAGCAGTTTGCTGATGGTGCTTGGCCATAGGAAGATGTGGGTGCTATTTTGGTCCATCCCAGACGTTTCGTTTGGTTTAACCTTACCACGGGACCTTCTCTAGGGGTTACTATGGTAGGGCTCCATCGGTGGCTATAGGTCACCAAATATCCACCAAGTGCAGCCTAGGAGTGAGTCCCAGCAATTGGACCCAGCTGGAGTTTCCTTGAGTTTCCGGGTAATGGATCTGTGACTTCCACTTGGCCAACGTTAGTGGGTCAAATTTATGTGGTTTGGACTGAAAACCAAAAACATTGCATGGGGGTTTTTTTGCCCTTTTAAATTCATTTCAATAACTTGTTCAATGTGCCTGGTTCCTTCTTGTATAGTGATATTTTTCTCTTCACCTTCCAAAATCAATGCAGTCTTTGCACATCCCCAGCACATGTGCCCATGAAAGACAGGGCAGAAGCCAGTCCCTGCCTGCAGTTTTTGCCCGAGCTGCCTGACCTTCCTTCCCCTTGGTTTCCCTTCTCCTCTGTGCTAGCACAAGATTGTGGCACATCAGCCTTAGAAAGGGACTAAATATTGCATTGCCAAAATGCTTAATGCAAAGAAAATTTCTGTCCTTTATTTCTCTTCCTCACAAAGATGCTCTAGGCATTTTGGAAGATATCAAAGTAAATTAATCCACCCGGCCCCAAACAGAGATTCTTCTCTCTTTCTTCTGTTCTCCATTCTCTTCTGCGCTCTGTTTCTCCCCAAAGAGATGCTGCACCCAAAACATCAGATTCCTTCCTCCACACACACGTTCTTTTGAACATTAGGATCCTTAGGTGTGTTTGGAGCTGGATCTGGGTCTTCAAAGTCTTCAAAGCCACCGCCAGGTCTCAGATAACTCAGCCCATGTAACGTACCCAGCAGAAGAACCAAGGGCTGTGCCACGAGTAGGACACCTGATGGCACGTTGACATGTCATCCCTTCGGCGCACCAGGGATGAATGAGACGGCGTCCCCTCCCCTGCAAGGTGGGAACCCATCTGCAAGGTGCAGTTTGTGGGCTGTGTCCCTCCTGATCTGGGTTTGGGGTGATGGGCTGGCGTTTAGGCACCAAGGGCTGGGTGACACTGCTCTCTAGTGGATGGCTCTTCATCAAATGGGTCAAGATGAAGGAGTTGAGGCTGGTGGAAAGGGTGGATAGAAATGACTTTTTCTTGTTATTTGCATCACGAGCTTTTAGAATTTAATACGTGTCTGTGGAGGCATTGCACAGGCATGGAGTAATAGTAAGGAAATATAAATCAAAGGTGCTTGACCTTATCTCACCATAATGGGAAGAATTTATTGATCAAGATCTTTCTGATGCCGATGGTCCTTCCACTACCACGCCGTGGCCGAAGCCATGAGACCGGTGTCAGTTCTCCTGGCACAGGAGATGCTCTTGGGTGTACAGAAATGACTCTTCCCTTCAAATACCCCATGCACTGACCAAACTTTATGCCTGGAATAGAGGAGGAACAGGCCTGTGTAGCTTGGTGTGGAGCCAAAGACAATTCAGTGGGATTTGGAAAGGAAAGACGTGTAAACAAAGAGCTATTCCTGGAGCAGCCCGTGCACTTGAGCACGCAGAGGAGGTAGGCTGCAAGCATCACACATGCAGCAACCAGCAGCATGCAACGCTGGGGATCCTGCTGCAAGAGGAAAATTCTGAGAAAATTTTAGCATTCCCTGCAGGTATGCTCTTAACAGGATGCTTAAAAAAATGCCATGCTGGATCCAAGAAATAGGCCAGTGTTTGGTCTTGCGATGGCAATAGGAGATTCTGTTTAGGGATGTTAGGGGATGTGATTCCCACAGAGCATTCCCAGCAGCCACAATTATTTTATAAATGGGCATAATAAAGTTAATTTTGATGTCACACATCAGAGCCAAAATTAGGAGCAAAGCTGCCAGATGATGAGCGCCAGGCTGAGCGATCTGCCCTTCCTAACCCCCCAAAATTAGATGGCACTCACTGGTCTGGAATTTTGATAGCAGGGGAAGGAAGTTAACAACGGGGATGTCTAGACTTTATGACGTGAAAACTGCAAACCTTAGCAAAACTGGGAAGGATCTTGGAACTAGGAGAGACCAAAATAACTAATCCCTACTGGTACCTTCCCTCTTAACAATAAAGGCGTAGGTATTTTTTTATGTGTTTATTGGTAAGCTCTAAAGGGGCTTTAAAGTTACATATTTTTATATTTATATATTTTAAAATCCTCTTTACCCTGACTCTCTCTAAGGAGAGGAGTGAAATCTTTCCAAGCTACTCATTTGTAAAGGTGGTGAAAAACAGAGACTTTAAACTATGTTGTTAGTAAATCTCTAAACCTTTCTGTGGCAGTAAACAATGAGCTAAACCAGCTAATGAATAATCGCAACAGCACACACACATGCTGAAGTGCTGACGAGTAAAACTTAAGAATGAAGTAAAAGGTGAGCGTGAGCTGTGGAGGTCCAAGGTAGGAATTGCGTGTCTGTGAATTTTGGAGAATTTAGCAACTCCAGTTCTGATCTGGGCTCTGTCTACATTATTTTTTTAGTTCATCTTTCATGTTTTGATGAGTGTTGGGCTTTTGTAAAACAAAAGAAAGAAAAAAAAAGGAAAGTTTTCAACAAGGCAGCATCACAAACCTGTTAAAAGGACTTTTCTTGAGCTCAACTTGGGAAATACAGTCCTTTCCTTGCCAATGGCATAAGTAGAAGCATTTTTGCTCTGGGACTATAATGCCTCTCCCTAGTTTAAATAAGGAGCAGCTGCAAAACACAGATACACAGGCACATGCATGTATATTTTTATATCTCCCCAGCCTCCTGACATAGCCTTTGGACCAGGCTTTGAGGGTCCCACGACCATTGCTCTTCAGCAACAGGCTGCTCACATAGGATCAAACCATCGATCCTTGTCCAGGCTCCTGGCAATAAAGGGAAAGGGTCTTGTATTGGTGAATTACAGAATTTCTACAATTACACTCCAGGACATAGACCCAGCCATTTTTTAAACTTTTTTTTTTTTTTTTTTTTGAAAGCCTAACATGACTTTGATGTTATCAGCCATAGCAGTGCCGTGTCCGCTTTGGACCTCCCACAAAGCCCTTGATCTCAGTGACATCCCATGGCTGGAGCTAGGAGGTTAATTTGAGCTCTGTGTACACACTCATTCCCTTTTATCCGCTGGGAGTTTAGTCTTTCAGCATCAGTGGGTGTCCCTCGGCTCATGCATTAAGAGACATGAAGTCTATTCTCACCGTGTTTTATTCATCCTTATCATTATATGTACATTATATATATATAATACGTAATATAGTATTATATACACCTCAGTCACATTTCTTATTTAAGCTAAACAGTTATATTTTCTTGGCTCTGTTCCTCCTCTGAGGCTGGGGGAGCTTAACCTTTTTGTCAACATTTTTACTAACAGAGTACATGCATTTGTTTGTCTTCCTTTCCTCCATTTCCAAAATATCTATTCCAGTGTTTGACTGTCATCATTTGAAGCAGGAGTAGGGACTTCGAAAAAGCTATTTAATACTTATCTTTGATACCACCGGTATTTCAGGACAAGTCTTTTACCTCAAGACTTTTTTTCTGATGACTCATTATGTTAAATAATTTTTTGCTGACACTTTTGTAAATAGTTTTCTCACTAGTGATATCATATAAATTTCTTACTGTAATTCATCACTCTGTGGGGGTCCCTCTTCTTCATTTTTCTCAAGCTACTCCTTTGCCCTCCGAGCAAGCAGCTCAATAGCCCAATTATACTTTATTACACGACACGAGTGTCTCATGTCCTGATTTGTGCAGTGCTTTAGAGAAATGTCATAAATTTAATCCAAGAGGAAATCCCTTTCTTTCAATTCTCTTTGATCTAAACGTCAATATTCTTGTTCATGGGAACATTTTCTGATCTGATTCGATACTGCATGCAAAATAGCTTTCGGTTCAGCATGAGTGTGTATAAGTCAGCATCCTGCCGAAGTGTTATCAGGAGTTTAGTGCATGGTTGTATACCCAATCCTATCATTACATTGGTCAAAACCCCATATACTCTTTCCAGCTGGGAAAAAAAATATCTGTCTCTTCCTCAGTGGAATATCCTTATAAAATGTGAGGATGAAACCAAGTGGGGGCAACTGATCCTCCACTAAAGCTCGTAGGGATTTGTTTAATGGTAAGATCTTCCTCCAGAGATTTGGGGCCATTCTGTGGCAAACTTTATGGCAGGGATAAAAGTTTTTACAGCTGTTTGTTAACATGATATCCTCCTCATTTCCATGAGGTGGTTCAAAATACCCACAGAACTATATTTATTAAATCAGGTTTGGGATTTGTTTGTTTGTTTCCCGAGGGACAGATTGAGCGTAGGCTGCTGCAGAACAGCAAGCCATCCCCCAGCACGAGCACAGGGCTGCTCTGACCCGGTGATTCGGGAGATTTTTCTCTGCCTTTGATGCAGACTGCAGATCGTCAGGGTGAAAAGGCTATTTGTACCAGATAATCAATCCGTTTCACTAGGTATCAGCTAAATCCCTCTCAGGGGGAAAAGGATAGAGCCCTAGTGAGAAATTCTCTTTTACTTGCTGGCAGAAATTGTATGCATGCTCCAAGGAAAAAAAACCCAAATGTGAAGCAATATTGAAAGCAGCTCAAAACAAAACAAGAGCTGCCCTGAAGTTAACCGCATTCCCTCTTTGTTATCTTCTTGGTTTTGCTAAATTAAAGCCATACTAGAAGTCCCACAAGAAGTTACATGAAGGCAGGCAGGCAGGCAGCATAGTGCCTTGCAGGGGATATCCATGCTGGATAAAACAAGGATCAACCCCTGGATGCTTATTTTAGCCATGCTATTAAATGGTTATCACTTATCCACAGGGATGCTATGCGCTTTAATTGACACCGAGATCCCGCTATAACTAGCTTTGGTGCTCAAAGACTGAAAGACGAGTAATTTGGGGGTTTTGAGGTGGGAAGAGCTTGTTACCGAGGCATCGCCCCGGCCCCAGCCTCACTACACCTCGCTCGCTGGGGCTGCTTCCAAAAAATGATGTGGCAGTACATACGGGAGAGAAGCAGCTGCCAACATATGAACATCAACTTATTTTTTTTTAATAATAAATATACTATTTCATTGGTTTCTTTCTCAGTGTTGCCAAAAAATTACCAGTAGAGAGAACCACGTCACATTAACAGCTGCCTTTCTGCCCACATACAGGTTAAATGAGACCTTGTAAGGGGATAAGTATAGATCTTGTTAAATTACTGTGGAGGTGTGTGTTTGAGGTTTCAGCTAACCCAGCAAACCACGAACTGCCACTAATAGAAGTGCCACCGCAGCAGTGAAATGGGTCCCCAAGGCACAGGAGAGTTTAGTGAGCGTATAGATGTGTTGAGCACCAGGACATTATTGACCTACCCACTGGAGCTTGGCACCAGATCATTTACTAATAGTTTTTGCACTGCATGATCTGTCTTGCCATAAGAAAAACCAAACCTCTTATATTAAACAAGGAAAAACATCGGCAGTTTTGTAACTTTTTTTACAAGCCTTCTTGTTCTCCTGCTACCAAGGTATGCTCAAGGACTGATCCCCCACCTAGGTAAGTTATTTCTACCAGAGCTGTTTGCTCCTAGAAATTTTGAGCTATTTTCTTATGTTAAATGAGCTTTAAGACTAACCTAACACTGTTGAAGTGAGGGCCCAACTCTTTGGATGAACGATGCTTAGGTTCACCCTGGCAATGTTGATTTAAAACACGTCCCTGTGGAAGAGCTGCTCAGGATCTTGCCTAAGCCGAAGGGGATTTGCATCCATTCATTGACATAACTTTTCTCTGGCTGGTTTTAGTCGGGGTAGCTATTTGCCTGCACCTGCATGAAAAACAAAGATTAAGACAGTAATTGCCCTGGTTTAGACTGAGCAGCCTGGGCTACTGGAATGAGGCTTTGCCCCCTTGCAAAGCCAGGCTTAGTGCTGGTGGCAGGGGAAAGGGATGAGGGACCAAGCCCAAGCTCTGACCCTTCCTCCAGCCCCTTTGCATGGCCCAGCTCACAGCATGGAATAAATCCAATAACCAGTAGCATTATCCATCACGGCCCTCTCCACTTTGCAGTGCAAGTTTGGTAACACATTTCATTTTAAGGTGACGTAGAGGGTTGTAGCAGATGCGGCCCAGCTTCACTGCGTCTTGCGCCTGAGAGGAGCCCAGATGGGAAAGTGCTAATTGCACCATTACACCAAGGCACCAAAATTAAAAAAAAAAAAAAAAAAAGATTAAAATTATAGACATTGTCTGGCCAGCCTTTTGCTAAGCAGTCTGCGTGAATAATCTTTCCCAGGGCAAACCAGCAACTGAAACGTGCAGATAATAGTAAACAGTAACAGCAGCTCTCATTAGCCTTTCCTCTCACCCCAACCCGGCCGTTGGCTGATGTGTGTAATAAGTCACTTAATGACCCAAGATTTGTTTTAAAAAAAGGTTCCCAGTCAGATTGGTGTGCTTTTGAATGGGCCTAAATCACAGGTGATCATAGGCTGGGGCTTCTGTTTATTGGTAAAGCCCTAGTCCACTTAGCACCCAGTAAAAACCCTTAGCAAAGGGCTCATCCACCAGATTGGTTTGGTTTCTTCTCCTCCGACCACAACTCTCTTGCCAGGATGTCTGAAGCAAGCGCAGAGAGTTGGAGCACCCAGCTTTGCTTATCATTCCCACTGGATTGCCATCATCCATGTAGGAACGCTGTGTCGTAACCCCAAAAAATCCCACTCGGCTGCGTAGGACCCTGCAAGAGCACAGCTCTGTGCTGGGGCTTCAGTTTGTATCAGCTAAAGCTGTTCCTGGAAAGCTGGAAGACTGACCCTCTTGGATTTCATCTGAGCTGGAGAAGTGAGAGCACATATTAAATAAATAATACAGCCATAAAACCCCAGCGTGCTGCTGCTCCCTGGTTTCTCCGCTCCTGGTGCCGTATGCTGAAAGAAATGGCTTTCCCTCTGCCGCTGGCTGTTTTCGTTTTGCTCTTGTAGATCTTACCCCTCCTGCGATCACCCATCTCCTCGGAGTCCTGCCTAACCATGCTGGATATGTCCCTTTTCTCCAGTTTTTTGTTCTCGAGACTCCATTATGGATTATTTTTCTTTCCCCCACCAACGGACAAGGCCTTTCTCATGATCTGCCACAGCCTCACCGGTAGGGCTGCATGTCAAATTAAGAGATGGGTGCTATTTCTTGCAAAACATCCCAGATGTTTGTCGTTCTCATCTCGCACAGCCACTGGGTTTGCTGCACAGCGATGAGCTCCCACAGCCCAGAGCCCGTCCCAACTTGTGGCACGAGCATGGTCACAGCAGATAGCGCTTGCTGAGCTGTCCCAGCTCGCTCACCCGAATCTGTACCCCAGTGCTTGCTTTATGCCAGGGCTGCAGTCAGGATGATGGATCAAAATTACCCTCAGCTCTCCCAGGTACTTAGAATTAGAAGGTTAATAAAAAGTCAATCACTCTTCTTAATAGTGGTAAAGACATTGGCCAACTGCTGCACAAACCCATGTTTTTAAGGCTGATAAATTAATTTATGCAGCTGCCATTTGGGCTAGTGCCATTCAAGCATTTCTGGGGAAGATTTGCTGTCATCTTACATCCTGCAATGCCATTCCTGGTCTGTCCCCTCCCGCCTGGCTCGAGTCTGCTCCAGCCCATGGCAATGCCCCCCCAGCAGCAGCGACCGCAGCCAAAACAAGCTCCTCTCTTCAAACATAAATTCCCTGAATAACACACACACAGCAGCCAAGCATTTTCTGGGGCATGAAGCAGGGGGGTGGTGGAATTGATTTCCTTAAGGAGACCTTAACACTGCATAGCCTAGTTTAGGTGAAATTCAGTCATTTTGCTTGCAGCACAACAGGCAGGTGCCTTTCTGTTAGAGCAGGAGGGTTGCACTGGGCCACACGAGCCCCTGAAGGGCTCAGGGAACCACGAATAAAAAAATTAAAAAAAAAAAAAATCTTGTTCTTTCCTATGGGCTGTTCCCTGAATAAAAAAAATAGTTCACGTGAAATGACTGCGATCCAAGAGCCAGTTGACGATCAAAGCCTTTTGCACAGTTGCGTCCAGCTCCAAGTTCGGTACCTGCTCAAGCCGAGGAGGGTCTGTGAAATTAGCTCCCTTGCTGCCATGGTGCAATATCAGAAAGCCATGGCTTAAGTGCATATTGAAACTGGGAGGAAAGCTTGTTTTCCTAGTGTTTAGCCAAGCCTCTAGATGGAAGTTGACTTTAATCCCAGTGCTTATCTGCATCCATTTCTTCCTTGTAATAATATCTTCAAAGGAAGAGCAAGAACAAAGTACTGCTAAACGGACCGTGGAGCATAATCCAGCATCACCAAGGGAACTCTAAAAAAGATCTTTCACCCCTCCCAGCCTCCCCATCACAACATGGTCAAGATTTGTGAGATGTTTCTGCTCTAGAAATAGCACCCAGGAGTTTGCCTGCTCTCTCCCCAGCTCAGCTGGGTCACAGCCAGGTCTCCATAGCCAACCTGTGGCCATGGGCACCCATGGGGTTTGTGCTGTTCAAGAAAGCAGAAGAGTAGCTCTGGATTTGGAGACTCTCTTGTTAACTGGCACATAACTTATCAGCATGGACCTCTGGAGTAAAGCTCTCATTTTTTTCCCCTTGTTTGAAATAACGGTCTCTGGACAGTCAGCTCTCACGGGCAGCTTGGAAAAACAAACCCAGAGGAGACATCAGAGCATCTTGGCCCCAAGTCCTCCACAGCATTACATTATCCGGCCAACAGCTTAACCCCAAGTGCAAAGGCAGTTGCTTTCTCAACCGGTGCACATGCGTGTATCTGATGGCAGGCAGGACATCAGGGCAGCCCTGCCACAGCTTATTCTGTATTTGCTGCTAAAACCAACCCTAGTCCTGTTAAGCTAGCTGCTTTGCTGACTGCATCAGCTGCATTGCCCCACCAAGCAAGGTAGCCTCCTGCGATGATTTGGAAATCACTGCCTGTTGACTCAAAGGCAGGCAGCTAATACTCTGCAGGGCTGTGAAAGACAGACAAGTAAGGCACTGTAAATAGCTCCGTACCCTTGGCAGACCAGACATACATGGCAGATCACCATCCATACCTTCACAATACCGTATACAGCCCCAATGCTCCCAAATCTTATTGCCTTCTTGATGACTACAGATAGTCAAACTAGAGCACTTGGCTCATGCCCATGCACACATGCATTGCAAGTGCCATCCTTCATGGGGGGGGACGGACACCTCACGGCATGCCCCCTTCTGCTGCTGGGCTGAGCCAGGCTTTCTGCTCTCCCTGGCCCTCTCCTAACACCTCAAGACGTGTTACCTTGGAGCAAACTCTTTAACTGTAGGTCATAGGAATTTCAGCCTTCCTGTGATTATTTAGGAAGGTTATTCTGGTGATGACAATTTTGGGAAGTACACGCACATATACATTTGGGGGGGGGGGGGGGGGGGTGGGGTGGGGTATTTCCATAGGAACTGCAGGAATTTCACTCTTCCTTGGCTTGCAGGGCTCCAGTACATCAAGTGGCCATGGCAAACTCCTCATACCCCAGTGGTGAACGCGGGTATTGATCAGTCAACAATAAAATGCTTTGGTACTTACAAATAACCTTCATTTCCTTCCACCCTGCCTCTATTCTAAGTTATTCCCCCAAAGTCTAGCGGGGAGCTCACAACACCTTGCAAGGTTGTCTGTCTATGTGCGTTATTTACAAATTAAAGCTCAGCACAATTTACAACTCTTTAGTTCTGTTACTTTTGGAACTCCTCAGGGAAAAGCCCAACGCTTACCAGCTGCCTGCACCCACCCTCCCAGATCACAAACAGCTCATGGCTTGGTGCGCACGTTGTGGAACCAGCTGTACAACATCTTACCGTGCTGTGCAAGACGAATTTCAAATAAGGTGTGGTGGCACTGGAGCAGACGCGCTTGAGCAGCTGCCCAGCAGAGATGGTGGTGGGCTGGCTCTGTGGTGGGCATTGCTCGGCGGCTAAGCAGAGCAGTGTTAGTGCTGGTTTGCATTTTCAACTAGAAAAACCAACAGGTGCTGGGCAGAACCGTTCTCTGGCTCAGTCTGTAATGAAAGGCAAAACATTTCCGCAGCTGGCTGGTTTGGCGTGAGGCTAAAATGCCTGCACCACCGCAGCGGATGAGACATGTGCACTCACCAAGTTGACATGAGCAATTAGCATGCATGAGGCTCCTTCCACCTCCTAATTCACTCAGAATAACAAGTCATTAGCAGAAAGTCCTCAGCAGCGCTAGTCTGCCGACAGGTCCTCATTGTAGATACATTCTTTGATTTGCTTTAGAAGATAAATTGACCTGTGAAACTCCAGTCTAGCTCATGCTAATGAGTCTCTGTAGGGTCATTGTGAGAATTAATTTATTTATCTAAGGATTTCTCCGTAGTGCTCATCTCCTCGGCAGCTAGACTGAAGAGACATAATAGGTCTAACACGCTGGAAATACTAGATCAAATCACCCAACCCTGCAGGTGTCTGTCCTACATTTGCTGTCTCGGGCTAAAGTTGTTCTGGCTTGGGATCTCAGTTTCTCACCTGTATAGCCAAGAGGACAAACACATGCCCTCTCGCTCAAAGAGCTTCGTAACCAGCAGTGTGAGAAGCGTTACAGCAGCACTAGCAATTCCTGTCCATCTAATCAAGGGCTTCCTCACTCTTTAAAAGCACCAGGCTAGCTTCTTTATTCCAGGGTTTTGCAGTGGCTGTAGAAAAGAACTCTGCACTCTTTCTGAATTAAGGTTTTTTTAATCTGGTGCTCCTTGTTTCTGGCCCTCTTCTATCAATAAACAGCCTTGAAATGTCTCTGTGTGCCCACAACTGCACAGACACACTCCTGGCCTCTGCAGAGGAGATGGTTAGCCCCAATTGAACATCCTACCTAAATAACTCATGTTCTCACTCTCTCCGAGAGAGCCAGGGAGCCCAAAGCGATGCCACGGAGCAGAGACGTCCCCCCACATTAATGTCCCTCTCCTTTTCTTCCCCTGCAGCTTGAAAGCTGTCCTGATGGGGAAGCCTCAGGACAACACAGTGGACTTGTCGGGCATCCCGCTGACGCTGAAAGACTTGGACCGGGTCACGTCCTACCTCCAGCACAGCTCGGAGCACATCGACACGGTGGAGCTGTGCTTCACAGAACTGACGGACGACATGCTGCTGCAGCTGCTGCCGGCGCTCTGCGTGCTGCCCCACCTCACCACCCTCTCCCTCAACGGCAACCGGCTCACCAAAGCCATCCTACGGGACCTCACCGAAACCTTGAAGGACCCCAAGAAGTTCCCCAGCGTCACCTGGATCGACCTCGGCAACAACGTGGACATCTTCTCCTTGCCGCAACCCTTCTTGGTCAGCCTAAAGAGACGATGCCCAAAGCAAGGCAACTTGCCGACTATTCTGGAGTTTGGCGAGGGTCAGGTAAGCGATTTGGAGAGCCAAGATGGCCTGGCTGAGAGCCAGGAGGACCTGCGAGCTGGACCAGGCAAGACTGACAACATAGGTTTGCAGCAGACGGACAGAACAGTTGAGGCTGGGGAGCTCCCCAACTCGGAGCAAGGTGCTGCGACACCGCAGACATGATGTCCGGCTCCGCGGCTCTTGGGTGGGTGCGCTGAGCAAGGATGACTTAAAACCGAGACCTCAGCGTTGGAGGTCCTGGCGGAGGGTCGATTCATGCGGTGGGTTGCTTCGGGAGTCCGGACTGCTGCCTTCCTCCCGTATGATGAATGTCAACTTTTTTCTTTTCCAAAACCACATAAAGGTGATCACGTTGAATACTTGTATTTTATAAAAGCTGGCCAGGTATTTTTGAACATTAGTGACGTGCTATGCTTTTTAACCTCTCAAAAACGCGTCTCTAAGGTGGTATAATACGAGGCCCTTCCTTAGAAGAGCACAAAAGGGGAGAAGAAAGGTGCCCAGACTTTGCAGGGAAGGACTCCCTTTCCTTAGTGCTGGATCCCAGCCAGAGCCCCGCTGCTCTCCCACGTGATGGACAGACAGCAGTCACCCCAAAGAGGGCTGCTGCCGAGATAAACCTTAAATCCTTTCCAATCCTGACTTCAGGAGATGCTGATGACTAGCATAACTGCTGAGATAAAACAAAAGTCTGATCACACACTAACCAGGGGTGTTTCTCTTAATATAGCAAGCCAGCCCAGAGGGAGAGCTTTGCTTTCCTGGTGCGGAGCTAAATCCCAGCCTGCAGTGTGCCTGGACGGCATTCTCACCCTCCCGCCTTACCGAAATCAGGCTGGCACTTGTGCCTGCCCAGTATTTATTCAGACGTGAAATCCAGTTTCCCACCAGCCGTGCTGCTGTAATAACTCCAGAGTTTTTAATGTGGTACCTGGAGCTTGCACCAGCAACACTGAGAGTATTTGATCCATTCTGGGGAGCGATCCGCAAAATCTGGAGCCGGGCCTCAGCTCAGGTTCATTGCTGCTGTTGACAAAAGAGACCACAATACTGAAGGTTTATAAATGAAAAAATAATCCTGGGGTTCATCCCTGTATCACTGCCACTGAGGGCTGAGCAGACACAGCCAGCTGGAGATTTAAAGCCTCCGAAAGGCTGTTGGGTCACTTGGCTGTGTCCATCCCTCCCAGACCAGAAGTGCTTTGTTTCTAAAATGTCATTTTGTTTTTTTCTAAAAGAGACGGGGGGGTGATTTTATTTTATTTTGGATGGAAAATGGATCACCCCAGAGCAGCAGCACTGGAATGGGCACTTCAGCTTTTGAACCAGAATTTCATTTGATCCTAAACCTGGGGGAGGGCAGGAAAGTGTGAAAAACTCCCTCTCCTTTACATTCAAAGGACCAAACATGACTCCGTTTGCTAAGAGGGAGCCCTTTTCTATCTGTTCAAAGCCCATCCCTGAGCAGCTTTACAGCATCGTTTTCCTGGCTCACAGCAGTGACTCTCTGGCTTTGCTTCTTCTGGGTGCAAACGCCGTCAGACTTTTTGGTCGTCTCTTTGGCTCTGTTCATTTAACACTGCTGCACCGGGAAGCTTTTTCCAGAGGGGCTTCATGCTGTCGGTTGTTGTTTCTCCTCCGTACGCAAGTAGATAACTTAGAAGAAGCTCTGCTACTCGTTTTAATACATTTGGCAACGTTCAGTATGATTTGCATGTATCCAAGCCTTTTTCCTTTTTTTTTAATGCTAACTCTTTCCAACAGGCATGCAAAAACTTTGCAGTGAATAAACTGTTCTGTTTGAAATAAAGGAGCTATCCGTAATCAAAATGAATGACAATGTTTAATAAAGACCCAGTGTTGAATTTTTCCTCTGTACAGGTTGAAATGCCCAGCTGGCAGGCCAGAGCACGCCAGCAAAAAAACAGTGCTAAGCACTGCAGCTCTGGGTTCTCCAGGGTGCTTAAAAAAAGGGTCGCTGTAGCTGGCTGGAGAAATAAATAGCCCAGTTTATGGGCTGGATTCTGCAGGGTGGGCACAAGGTGGACGCAGAAGCATCGTAAAAGCATCTGTTAAATTTTAAATGTTGCCAGTGTGCAAAACCAACGTGGGAGAAAGGAATACTGAGAATGGCATACTGCTCTACAGGGTATTTATCTCCAGTGTTACAGTCTCAGTGCACTGAAGGAAACGGCTTTTTATTTGCAGCAAGGGCTCTATATATGATCTGTGTTCCAGCACCCAAACCACGGCAGGGGACAGGACACGGGGGCCAGCGTGCTGGTGGGAGCAGGTTTGTCCTAACGCCCAGGAGACCTCTCCTGCCGCACTTGGGGACTATTTCTACCCTTACTACAACTTCAATAAGGTACCTTTAGTAGAGGTATAAATTAAGCAAGATGTGATACACCAGGTTGGCTGGGTCTCAGCTGCATCCCTAACCATCGGTCCATCCTCGGGGGAGATTACACTTCTCCGGCTCCCCAGTAGCCACACACAGGGGTCTCCTTGCCTGGAGCAGGCTGTGGGATGGGGCTTATGGCACGTATGTTTTGTTCATATGGAAGGGCTGACAGGCAGCATGTAGAGCCTTTGCCTACAGCCAGGGCAGGCAGTGAGACACGGGCAGCAAATCCACCATCACTACTTCATCCGCCACGTGCATAGGGCGCCCTGCTGTGCCAGTAGTAGATCCCACATGGAGATTTGTTAACTCAATGTATGGGGATTTCATCAAGAACAAGATTTCTCCTTGCAAAAAAGAAACGCCAGCAATTTCTTCTGTAAGAGGTCAGGCTCTGGTTTGCTCAGTACCTCAGTACTCAACACTGGGCTCCCCTCGTTATGCACAGCTCAGGCCCCTCTGTCTGTTTAAATTATTTCAGTCGCAAGCTCCTTGCTGCAAGCTTTTTATTTTCTGCTAAGTATTTGCACAGGAACCAGCCATCCTGGGCCTCAGTATCTGTCTGGACCCCGCAGTTTGGCCATGCAAATTCATCAACCAGAGGCACTTTGCATTTAGAGCGCTGCATCATTTATTGATGCTTTGCACGCTCAATTCCCTCACCGACACAAACCACCCAGGAGGTCGCTCCTGCCACACTTCCCCTCCAGCTCAGCTTCTACCTGCTATGAAACACATCAATCAAGCAGGAGACATTTTGCATTTATCAGGCTTTTTCTGCAAGGGGTTACCGGCAGCCCACCAGCTCAACTTTCAGCTGCAGAGGGCTAAATGCAAGGCTCTGTCCCCAAAACTGCCCCAGATGTGCTGCAAATCAGGAACACCTCGTCCCAGCCGTCCCCCTCCGTTGTGAAATGCTGTCGTTGGGTCCCTCGTGTGATCATCCAGGGCCACGCTGCAAAGGATGAGCCTCTGGAGAAAGACCCTACATCCCTCAGCACTTCGCCCTGTGCAGACATTGCACCTCTGCTCCACTGGTACAGACAGGCTGGTGCCAGTATCTCTGTGCCCAACGAGGATTTAGCCCTACTGAGAAAGGGAAATAACTAGAAAGGACCTTTTATTGATATTTTCATGCATGCTGAAGCATGCACCAAATTACTGACTTTTCATAGGAGAGAAAAAAACCCACAGCTCCAGTAGAGACAGTTACTCAGTTATAAAAACAAGAGGGCTTTAGCTAATCAGTCTCTTCCTTGCAGTGTGGATTAGGTCAATTAGCCATTTACTGCACTTCAGGATGATGATGATCCTGTGGGCTCAGTAAAGAGTATTTTTTTTTTTAAGAACGTAGCATGAGATTGCTTCCCTTCCCAGCTCATCAGCATCAAAACAAGCTTGGAGCTCACTCCATATATAATCAATGTTCCCCCGTGCTACACCGGGCTGCTTCTTCTGGTCAGAAGCTTTTAAATGGCCCTAGAAGAAGGATTCAAGTACTGAAAATCACTGCTGTTAGAATATTAAAGTTGACTGAGGTCATTTCTTGTCAAAGGCGGGAGGAAGTGGCCACCATAAAATAAAAAAGTCCATAGAACATCCAAGCCCTGTTTGGTTAGTTATCTCCACCAGCGCTACACAGCTCTGCCTGTGCATGAAGGAGACTAGTCTGTGGGAGAAGATTTATGCCTTCAGCAACAAAAATGTAATTGGAAATAATTCTGCACAGATTGAAGAGCCCACACTGAGGGGAATCGAAACAGTAGGCAAAGAATGAGAGAGGCATGAAAGGGCTGATGCCACACGCTCTGGAGGGCTCGTTCCAGCTGGGTTATCTCAGAAGAGTTTGCACAAGCCCTGTTTGGGTTTTGAAGGTGATTATTCATTTAAAATGAGGGTTATATTCCTGGGGGGGCTAGGAGCAGGCAGGAGGGCTGGTGATGGTTACCGCCAAGCACGGACTGCACTGGAAACCAAGGAAGCCACAGAAAGCACTACTGGGGACATCAAGAAGCTCAAAAATACTTTGGGCAAAAGCATTACTTGCTGCTCACCAGTCCTTCGGAGAGGAGCAGAAGACTGCAAACGCCTACCCAAAAGTGCCGCAGAGGAAAGGCCAAAAAGTGACCTAAAGGACTAAATGGATACCAGGGAAGGCAGCAGCGGCTGAGCCGGGGAGTGGGCTGCCCCAGGCAGTAAAACCACACCGGGTTATTGCACTGCAGCTCACTTTGCATTCAGGCCCAAATGTTTCAGTGCTTTCCTATGGTCCAGCACACCTCGTTTCAGCAGCGGGAGAGGAGGAGGCTCCTGAGCTCGTGCAGGGACCACTCATGACCTCAGAAACGCAAAGACTCCCATTTTCCATTAACTAGGAGCACATCACCGCTAGCTGCTATTGCCAAGGAAACCGACTGACCTTATCAGCAGTATTCATGTATTAATCCTTGCGAGGAAGGGAAAAAACAACTAACCTAACCTCTCCAGTGTGATGTTCCTAGGTGAGCAACAGATGTAATCTCCTTCCAACCTCTTTGGTACACAGGTATCGTCCTGGAAACATCACGCAGTGATCCCACTCTTCCTTCGCTCCAGGGGCAGTTGGGTTTTTACCTGCCAGGGTGCTGTATTCCACCAGCAAACTATACAAAGCAAGAGGAGATGATCTTTCCAGCTCTATTAAATGTCTTTAGCCTTAAATTCTAAAGGACAAACGGACAACCAGATCCATCCCTCACAGACCTCCAACAGCCTCCAGCGGTGCGAGTCTCACCGTTTCCTACCAGCGCGCCCCATCTTCACAAAATATTCTCAAATGTTCAACAGCTGTAAGCAAAAGAGCCGATGACCCTGCAATACCAGAACCTGCTGGGCTTTGGAGATTCCATCTTTCCTTTCCATGCGTTGGGGGAATAGAGGTCTTCTAAGATGATGAAGCGGATCTCGATGGGGATCACTCCCCTCCCTTGCAACACCCCACAACCAGCGGTTGCACGCTTTCAAGACACAGGTTTGCACACACTCAGGCAGCACATCACGACTGCTAGTTATCACCCAAAGCTAGCCAAAAAATAAGAAATACAACAGGTTTGGGTTCTACAGCGTATTTACATGTGCGTGGTCAAGGACAGCTTGTCCATGAGGAAGGCAAAGTGAGGAGCAAACACCATCTCCCCGCACCCATTACAGCCTCGCTCTCCGCTTTGAGCCCAGTGCAATAATAGCTGGGGCAATGCCACGCTGAGCTACAACCCCCACAAACTTTATCATAAATGCAAATATCTGCAGCTAGTGACTGCTTGCGGGCAGGAAGGTTCATAGCCAGGAGACAGGCAGAAGAGACAGGGAAATATTAGCGCAGGGCTGGCTGCGAGGCTGCTGGCTTACTTCACCCCACTGCAATCTACACTCTGCTTGTACCAGAAAATCTCCTCCAAATCCAGGCGGGTGCAACCCTTTCCTCACCAGGACCAAGCCCTGGGGGGATCAAGGCTCCTCTCCCTGATGCACACAGCCCAACGCATCCTTTGCTCTCTCATTCTCACTCACATCCATCACACCCACCTTTAGAACAAATCATTTTATTTTTTTTTCCTTCCTCATCTTTATTCAGAGGTAAAACTGAATATCAGGTACAGAGGAAGGTGCCTGGGCAGGGCAGGCAAATGGTGGTGTCTACACTTGCTAAAGGATTGGGGTTTCCCTGATGCAGCCTCCTCTCCACCTCAGCAAAACCCAACTTGCGTTGTATTTATTTTCATTTCCTTCTAAGCTTTAAGAGAGAAATATATATTTGCAGGGCTGCAGCGCATGGCAGATTTCCCATGTGCTCCCCAGGAACGCACAGCACTGCAGGGTAGAACTGAAATAGTAATTAAAGTGGAGGGGGTGGTGGGTGCAGGCTGGGGTTTTTTTCTTGCATCTGTATTTTGCAGCCTCTGGCTTCTAAAGAAGCAGGTTCGTAGGAAATTGCTGGTTGTGGGGAATGGGTGAATGAAAACTAATCACAACTGCTGCAAAAGACGGTGGGTTTTCAATGTGAAAAACATGTTTTTCAAACAAGAAAAAGCTGACCTAGTTGAAAAGCCAGAGAGCAGCAGGTCAGCTGACTTCTATTGTCGTTACAAATATTTATTGGAAAATGCAGTGCTCGGGGAGCGTGAAGAGTGCTTTTCAGGGACCGAGAAGGATTTCTACACTTGTCATGGTAGATGTCTAGTGAGTGCCCTCCTAAGCAGACGCTGCTGTTCCTGGGTGCAGATGCAACCAAACTCCCGAGCTGCCCAGAGTGGAGCTATGTCAAAATCTCAATGGAAATCCCAATATCCAAAATTTAGGAATGCTGGGGTGTCATTTTCCTGAGCAGACAGGTCCAGAGGAGAGCCACCAGCCCTACATATGCCCTGGGGTCTCTCCTTCCAAAATCATGAGTCACACACAAAATCAGACCTTCTCCACCTCAAACATAACAGCTGGGGAGTGATTTTGAAGGCTGGGACCCAGGCTATAACAAAACCTACATGAATAGTCTGGTTATTATGAGGAAAATCAACTCTTGTGAGAATGCTTCAGCTGCAGCTGGTTAAATAGAGAAGAAACCAGCAGGAGCTAAGAAAGATGTTTGCAGGATGCGGTTTTCCCAGGGAGAAAGTGACTCTGACGGGGTTGCAATGAAGGACACAAAAAGGGAGAAGGTTGAGACCTGGGCAAATCCCACTCTCAACATCTGGGATTAAAAAAACATCTGCATAAAAACCCAGAAGGCTAAAACTTCCAGCTGCCCCCATGCTACCTGAAGCCTGATATTTTTCCCTTTACTAACAGAAGAAAAAGTCCTGGCTAGGGGAATCTTTTGCATTATTTATTGGCAGCTCATGCTGGTGTGTTTAACGCTGGCCTTGGAGATAGCAAATAGTCTGCTTGAGCCCAGCTGATAGGGGAAAATGCATATAGCAGCATCTGGAAAAGTAACTAAGTATTATCCCTCAAGGGCTACCTGTTTTACATACAAAATACTGAGCAAGCACAGTTAGAAACCAGAGGGGCTTTATCTCTTGCTGATGAAGGAGATCTGAACCCAAATTACATTGCAGTTCAGATGTGTGCAATTCTTGTTGGAATCATTTTCCTTGCTGGAGTGATAAGGCCAATGCCAAAATACTTCAGGGCCCAGGAAAAAAAGTGCCAGATGCCAACTACTGAGCACTGGGGGGGTACCAGCCTCCTGCAAGCAGGGATAGATGGAGCAGGCCACCTTCCCTTTCCAGCCCATCAATTATCTCCTACATTTCAGTGAGCAAATATTCCACCCAGTTGTGAAATTTCCCTTTTACTATAACCACAATAATAATAATGAAAAAAAATCTGATGTATCCTATTGTTTTGGTGCTTATGGCAATGTCTTGGCCAGGATGAGGGCTCTCTTGCAGCAGATGCTCTACAAACATGACAGCCCCTGCCCACAGCCACGGGCAGCGTGGCATCCTTCCACCACGCGCTCAAAGCTAACGACCAGCAAAAGTGACTCTCAGCTTACTTCTTTAAGTAAGATGGATTTGAAGACCAGTTTTCCTAAACCGTCAGGATTAACATTGGCTTTGTAAACACCTCACAGATTTTGCTATGCAATCCATGTATCCTGCACTAGTAAGAGTGTTGAGGGAAAGCCTGCAAGGCTCGCTTAGTGGCTCTCAGCCTCCGAGTATTAAGTTGGCAGATCAGCCTTCAGAGGTCACAGCTAAATTGAGTAGATTTCATTGATTGCACCATTAATTACCTGCCCAGCAGAAAGCTCCTGCACAATGGATGACCAGTTAATTTACAACAGATCACTCGTAGGAAGCTTTATTACAGAGAAAGGCAGTAGCAATTGGCCAGGTGGTAGCAAGTACTGCTCTTCTGCTACCTGGCGAGATGGTCAAGCTTACAACCAAACTTACTGACCTCCTTTTTCAGACATTGCAATAACCAGTGTCTCCAAACATCATCATAAAAAAATGGCAAAAAAGAGCTGTACATCCAAAATATGTGATTTATATTGAGCTGAAGGCTTGCTGGGAATAAAATGTAGATGTTAGTTTATTTCTTTGAGCAGTCATAATCACTAAGCTGGCGGGGAAAGAAAGTATTTGATCTACTTTTCTTGTGCTTTACCATTAACAAATGTTAGCGCAGAATTTGTTCACAAGGATGAACTGCAAGAGCTTTGCTAACTGGAAGGGACAGGGGGAACCCTGGATCCCAAGCTGGCACTGCGGGACAACTATTTAGGAACACAGTGCCAGCTTTGTACACGAGAACTTCATAAGCCCACGGCTCAATTACCTGTGATTGATGGGGAATTGGAGCTGCTTTGTTTATAGTCCCTTCTGGGAGTTTTGGGCTTGCATTTTCTATCTTTTCTTCTGTAAATATGCAGAGAAGACCCCTGTTTTTACCTTTGGATTAGTTTATGGTTTTACATAAAACCAAAGACCTGATTTAGTAGAGTCAGAAAAGATGCAACCTGTTTACCACCACCTTTAATAATTTGTGCAGATTTCTAAATTCATTCCCTGAGTTTTCTGCCTCATAATAGCTTATTGATTCCATGGCTTCTGTGCCATCTTTCATTCTTCTTTGCTATTTTATTAATTTAGTCTGAGAAGAAAAACCTGTGGAGCCTATATAGCATCCTTCAAGAAGGGTTCACTTAGCTGCACCTGGCAGGTTGGGCTGAGCAATCAGTTCCAGCCCAGCTCTTCAGCAAGCCTGTCCCATGCTGCATCTCTCAGCAAGTTGTTAGTGGAAGCAGAAATAGCATTTGAAGTTTACAAAAGAGAAGCATAGGGCCACTGCCTTGTGCTGTGCCAAGAAGAGGAGAAAGATCAATATATAACTCAATGAAGATTTGGCCCATGCGTTTATCGCTGGTTTTTTCTAGGCACGTGCTACAAAGCTCTCCCAATTGCTTGCTGCGTTACCTGTCAGCTGTGTCCTTCTCCACGGGAAACCAGAGCTCCTCTTGGTTTGTGCAAGCCTTTGCGGAGGTGCTCTGTGATTAGGATTTTGCATCGCAAGCAGCAGCCGAAGGCCTCCGCCAACAGTAGGACCACAAGCAACAGCGAGAGACACGCTAAACACAACGTGAAAATCACAGCTACATGATTAGACCTCAAAGCGCCTTATTACAGGCATGCCTGTTCTACAGGTGTAAACTCCTGGAATAGATATAGAGAGACTCAGATATATATGGAAAACCACAAGATAAAGGAAGGGACATTGGCTGTAACAAATATGGAAAATCCAGCTGCATCACCATGGGAATGAGCCTCCCCTTTCCTCTTTTGCAGCCGCCTCTTGTCTTGCTACTACCTCCAAGTAAGACCTGCAATTCCAGCTTGTCTTATACAAATGAAATATAAGGCAGTAAGGAATCACTCTCTGAGCATCATGCGCATCTAGCTCTGGTACCTGCTAACCTGGCTTTTACCAAACTCCTGTTGAATCCTCCACATAGAGATCCAGGCAGAAAATCTCAGAGGTAGACAGATTTTCAAACACACAAAATAAAAGGCATTTGCTTCAGACTGTGGGTCTTTGCACGTCACTTTCCAATAGGAGAACTTCACCATTACTTTTTTGTTTTATTTCATCTCCTTCACTGTACACACCTGCTTGTTAAATTATGAATTTAAAGGCTAAGTATTTTCCCAACCGCTCTGGGGGGAGCTGTGCTTTCTTGCAAGCTCAGAGCTCCCCTCCACCACTCGCACTGGAAATGGCACAGAACTGCAGGCTAAAATGCAAAACTTAGCCTTTCTTTGTGCCCTTCACATGCCTCTGTTTGCCGTGAAAGCCTGCCAACTATGTTCAGGTTCTTTGCAAGAGATGGAAAGGAAAAGATAATCAGGCAAATTATAAGGGGGAGATTTTCAAAAGAACAAAACACCTACTTCTCCCTTCCAAGCAGCTGAAGAAGAGAGGCTTTGCAAATGCGCTTAAAGCCAACTGGGTGTTACGCATTTTACCAACAACTGGCAGAAGTTACTGTAAAAATCACTCCATTGTTCAGCCGGGGTGGGGGGGGGGGGGAAGCAGCAGCACAGCTTAAAGCATTGCAACACTTGGGACATATGAGCTGTGTTTCACTACTGCTCATTTCTAACCTGAGCTCACATCAGCGGTATGTCAGGCCTGCTCAGTACATCAGCAGCACGGGAAGATGTTTGCAGTGCACTAAATGAACCAAGTTCCCAGCATTGCTGGGAGAAAACCCGGCTTCCCACCTCAGAAGTAGTTAAATTCAATCTTCTGCACATCTCTTGCTGCTGAAACTGCCCTCGTTCTAGCTCATTAACCTGAGTGGATATTGCTTCTTTAAGCGATAATACTAATTAGGAAGTGGTAGAAGGCAAGAGCTATTTTCCCCACACCTACGCAACACACAGTACACATACACATGCACGATGCAACTGCAGCTTTAATTTAGGTGGTGCTTTTCATATAAACTACATCTTGCAGACTGATCTTAGCAGCTCAGGTTTGCATGTCAGCAAAATTACCCATCTGATGGGCAAAGTCTGCTCCAAATACACGTGTGCCAAGCAAGCCGCATTTAAAAGTTAGGCCCACACAAATTCAGCACAGCTCACATGAAAGGGATTAAACCAGCGTTCTCTGATGATAACTGCCAAGCAAAAGCCAAGCAATTGGTAATACCCGATAGGAAATAAGCTCTGGACCAGTGCATTTCTGAAGCAATGCTGTGTACTCACAACAAAACATCACCTGTGCTGTACAACTCTTACATATTTAAGTGTCGAGAGGTCTCTATTGTCCTTATTTTAATCTGTATTCCTCCAAATCATGTTTCTTCTTCCTTTCCCTCCCAGCCCACCAAAACTTCTTCCAAAGTAACAGATACTAACAGCCTCCCTCTGTGCACCAGGGTCAGTATTTTCCCATGACCACCAATTATTTTCTTCTCCCTCCTTAATTCCTAGGAAAATCTGAAGGGTGTGATTAGACACCAGCTTCTCTGGGAAATCATAATCTTTCCTACCTGCTTTAATTTCCTCTTCTAATGGATGTAGGTACCACCACCTCTTCTTCCTCTTGCAACTGTGACCTTCTGCCTGCTAGTCTACAACTTCAAATGCTTCTTGCTTAATCATCAATCAGAAATGCAGCTTTCCCTCCTCACCCACCTCCAAAACCACCCCCCACTGCCCAGAAGTTTGCCATTTCATCTTTGGAGCTTGCCACTTGCCACCCTGCGAGCAGCAGAAGAAATTAGATAAGCATAATCTTATTTGTATAAAATACTGGATTCTGTTAAGGAAAGAAAGATTTTTATTTTTTTTTTTTTAAAAAAAAAACAAACAAAACCCAAAACACAACAACAAAAAAACCTCCAACAATCCTTGCCCTTTGCCTGAGCTATCGGGGGAGCATGAAATGGGGTTGGATGTTTAAAATGAAATGGAGGTAAAAGAGCTTCACCTGGGGCCCCCAACGAGCACCAGCTATTTAATCAATAAGGGTCAGCAAATGTCCTGACCTCAAGCCAAGCCCTGCATCAGTCTGCAAGCAGCCTCGAGGCTTTTAATAAGATTATTCAAGATCTAACATTGTTCAACACAGATTGGGCCACCCCTTCTTGCAGTGACCTGCAGACCTTGCTTTTTAACAGGTGATCAGATTATCAAGGGGCTGTAGGGGGGGTGGGGGAAATTGCCAGACTGATTGGATGCAATTTTAATCCCTCAGATCAGGAATAAGACCTGCCTGTGAAGGATGAACTTATGGGCTTTGGTGAAAAAGTCTCCACTGCATCTGACAGTTTAAATCTTATTTTGTAGTTACAGTTCTGCACAAATATCCTCTCTGAACTGACCAAAAATCCGCACCCACAGCGACTGGGCTCCTGAACGTGCTCTCCAGAGATGCTAAGGAGGGAAAAAGTTTCCCCAAGTACAGTATAGCTTTACTGCCACTTTCTACTTACTTTTTATCCATTTCCTCTAACTTCCACAACCTCCAATTTCCTCCATGTACTTCACATGTCTTTTGCAGCATCCCATCTGCAAACCTAACAACCTTAACCTGCCGTTCCCTTCATGAGAGGAGTTCCCCTGGAAGCAGAGCTGCCTTCTCCACCTCCCTCTGTACCAGAAACTCTCTCCAAGACACAAGCTAGCAAGTCTTCACGCAGCCACTAGAGAAACCAACCCCCAAAATGGGCTGAACTTCATCAACAGCTATCCAGAGCTGCGGCAGCCATTAGACCAGAGCTGTCCCTTCATCCATGCAACCAGCTCCAGTATCACAGCAGTTCTTCACACAATTTTGGTGTCATTGCTGCTGCCTCCATCCTGCTCTCCTCCCTGAAACTCTTCTTTTTCCTCAGCTTTAGCCTCTGAGCTGCTGATACGCTGCCAAATGACACAGCATTGCTGTCATCTCCAAAGACCTTTTTGAAGCTTAAAAGCGGTAGCTTTGAAATACCTTCTCCTTGATGTGGTCTCCCGTTTTGGACTACCAAACAGCCTGGCGCCAACACAAAAGCTTTGTATTGCCTCGTACAAACACAGAGCATCTTCCTCCCCCAGTACAGAAGCGTACGGGCTGGTTTAGAGATGACTGGATACATATTAAATCAAATTCAAAGTGCACACACCTTGGTACAGCGTCTTCCCATTACATTCTGAAATCACCATGCATTTCAAAGCACACAGTTCGCACCTTGCTTTGAAACAATTCTCATCATCTTCACAGCAGGTACCCTATGTATTTCACATCCCGAGGAGCACTCAGCACAAAGATTTTATTATTTACTGCTACGGTTGAAGGTAATAAATATGTGATTTGACACAGTTAAGTAAAATTTCTTTATCCAACAACTGACCAAACTGGCCTTCCCTTTTCTCACCCACTCTAGCAAGGCTCTGATCTCCAGTTTCTTCATCTGTAATGAGGAGGTAATACAGCTTCACAGGAACGCAGGCAGACCATTTCAAGATTATCTGTTGGAGGCACAAGAGATGTAAATCATTATATTGGGCATTTCATCTGCTGTTGCTGTGGGCCACATTAAACAACCGGACATGTTCATAGATCACATGAAGACCGGTATTGCATTTGCTGTCAGATAAGGGCTGTGATAACTTAATATCTATAGGAAGTATTTGATACCACTAGTATCTTGACCCAGGTATTTATTAGTAAGTCTAAGCTGTTCAGGAAAATTTATATCTGGGTGATAAGCTTAGACTTAGCTAGGAAGTTCATCTCTGAATGTGCTATCAAACCTCAAACCTATTCCACCATTCAGTTAATAATGGCACCCAATATAAACTCACAGCCAACACAAACAAATCAAATGCAGTTAGCACACGTACAGAATACGAGAAAAACAAAGACAGCCAAACTGAAGAAACTATCCTCCTACAGCATCTGGCAAAGCACAAGCAAGGAAGTAATTAAAAAATCCAGAAAATAAATTAGAATTATTAAAAAAACCAAGGAGAGTGCACCAGAAAGCCATAGGCAGCTTTAGAAATATGGATCATTATTTCATTTGTTTTGAGACTTCATGTTGCAGCTGTGCTATGGAATTATTTTAACACAAATCATTACAAATACAAATGCTGTTAAGAAAAAAATAATCTAAGGATTGACTTGCAAAAACTAAGAGGAGTCTAACAACAACAAAAGCACGTACAGGAAAGGTCTTAATTATTGGAGAAGAAACTTTTAACATTTCCAAGTTGATTAAAACAGCAGGGATTTTAAATTCAGTCTCCATCATGTAATTGATTTTCTCATTTGTATTTTGTTCAGGTTTTACAGTTCCACACACAGGTGCTGGGCTGTGAGGTGTTTATTGACTCCAGCTGAGCTGAAGCTCAACACCCACCACCAAGACGACACATCAGGGCTTTGCTGGGCAAGTCACAAGCTTTAGCAAGCAGCCAGGCTTGCAAGTCCGGAGGCTGCATGCATTTGAGCAAAAGGTAATGAAAGGCAAATAATTCTTCATGTAGTATTTTTATTTTGTACTAAAGAAAACTAATTTTTAACTCCTTTGGCTCCTCATCACACTGTTTATTCGTGCACTCTTGTGTCACTGCTGTCTGCTTAGACCAGAACGCTTTGGGGCTGGGACTGTTACTGCAAGGGCAATGGGCTTGCATACTGTCAAAGAAAATGCAGGCTCAGCCTTCGCTGGTCCTACAGTAAGAAACATTATTAACAGCCAATTAAAAAGCGGTATTTTCACTGTGCGGGGGATTCTTTGCATGTTAATGAAAGCTGCAAATCTTATTAGACAACCAGGAAGGAACTAGCAGTAAAACCATGTTTCCCCAAACAAGCATCTTCCAAGGTTGCAAATCTCCTGCTCTAAGAGTAAATGCTCTGAACTTGATCATTGCACCATCTTGTGGGCTTGAGCATCAGGAGGTAAAACAGGGCAGATGTTATTCTCCCTCCTCCTGAATTAAGAGCACAGGAGCACTAAATGCTGTTTTTTAAATATGTCCTTCTTGCATGCTCTAAATCAAATTCCACCTGTTAAATTCTTACAATTTTGAGCAGTATTAGGACTGGTTTGTAACATTTGGGATAAAATTGATTTTAAGCATAAAATTGAGATACTAAATTACATGAACCGACAGAATAAGGTGCATGTTTGTCCTACTAGACCACTAAATGATGTGTTGACGTTGTCCTTTACAGGAACACGTGAAGTGTGATCAACCTTTGGCAGCACAAAGTCAATCAGGTGCTACAAACATTGCTGAGCCTGACCCCTGGGTGAGCATAAGAAAGGCCAAACAGCCCCCAGCTATGTAGAGCCTTCACTCTTTGCTCAGAGCAATTCAGTGTCAATGCCTGTAGCATCTGAGAAATTATAACAAAATATTTGGTAATGTGGCAACTGGAAGGAAACACACCCATAAATTTTCCTTGCACGACACTAATATCATCTTAGTTGTTCCTTGCTAGAAAACAGCAAGTCCTCCGACAGCGCCTTATTCTTCTTCGCTTATTTGAAATGAGGGAGAGAAAAGTTAAAAAATTAACTGCTCTTCCATCAACTGCTCTTCAAGAGAAAAGGAGTGAAACTTCAAAATTTAGGACCTATTTCATTCTGAAAAGCTAAGATACACAGTATATCCCTTCCTCCCTTCTCATTAAGTGGATACAGCCAGCTAAAACTGATTCAGCTGAAACAGCAGCTACCAAGCCAAGAAAGAACACATCTTTAGATTTTAGTTAGTAGCTGGGATATATTTTAGTAATTTATGGTTTTACACGAGTGATTATTTTAATGCTGATGTAGATACGACTGCTTTATAATACTAATCAAGAAGTAATGATGATAACCAGCATTTATATGAAATGTGAAGCTTGTGATTTACAAAAAGGAAATGGGAGTACTTGCAAGGCAGCCATTTCCCCACAATTATGTCTCTCCTCACAGTGACATGAACCACACCACACTTGCCTTCCTGTCCTCATCATTTTCATGCAACATTGGAAAGAAGGGATGAGACCAACGCACCTTGCCTGGCACATGCAAGGAAACCATTTACACAACATCCATTCTAATTCATTCTACCTCAAACGTGATGCACGATCAGCTGCCTGCAGTTCGTGCCTCTGAACACAGTCATTATGACAAATTCCCTCTACAGAGAAGACAGGCCAGTCCCATCCCATCTTGTTTAGTGCCCTGTATAAAAAGGAGCCTGAGGATTAGAGCCTAGTTACTACTAAATACATACTTGCATCACAGAAGTGATTTTTGCAATTGGTACCCTCTATGCCACCTCAATACAGAAGGAAAGACACAAACAAGATGACCATTACCTGGAGCAGCCACTTTCCATCAGGTCAGCAGTCACAGCACATATTTTGTGGATAATACGTCATCACTGCGTTTTCTCTCACAAATGAATTACTAAATTACATTGCCATCTCTCTTATTGCTAAAAGCTGGCACTCAGCCATTCTTAGCTTCACTGTGTAAGATTTTTTTCCTTTCTGCTTTAATCCTTTCATCTATTTTAGATTTATCCGTGGTTGTTGGCTGTTGTTAAGTGCCAGGGACTCCTGCCAACTGTTCTCTTAAGCCTTTAGAAAATCCAAAATAATTGTATTTTAAAATCAGGATTTTTTTTTTCTGTTGCTTGTTCCCCAACACTGTAAAGCTGATGTGCCTCAAATGTAATCAAAACAGAATTGATTTTATTTTCCCTCCCCCCAAGCACTGTAAGATAAATAGTAAGATTACATACGCTCCCATTAAGATCATAGTAATATGTTTAGGACACCCATTTTGTTCAAAAGGCACCATTTTCTAATGGGAGTAACACTTTTCCATTCATGCATCTTAGCAAAACCCAGCCTGTTAAGGATCTCTGCTAAGGAAGTTTGGTTTTGATGAAAACAATCAACAAGAAATACTAAAATGAAACTCATGAACAGTTAACCGTAATAGATACCAACCTGTAACAATAAACCCAGATAAACTGTTTCCTGTTTACGTAAGTATTCCCAGATCAACTCTTCTCTACGTTAATGAGATAATTCTGATACATACTTATAAAAGAACAATTACAAAAACAAGTTGCAGCAAACCTATCTTGAGCAAATTAAACAGCACATTAAACAGTCAAGCAAAAATATGCCGTTGTTTCTGTTTACTGAGGGCATGTGGCTACGCTTACCTCCATTATCATTAATGGCATACATTCTCATTTAAATAAAAGCGGATTCCTTGTGCTCTTTCTGAAACCTTTAAAACCATTTTTATTTCCAATTTGTATCATATCACCTCAGAAATGTCTTCTGTCAACATTCTAATACACAAGCTCTTAAAATCAGGAAAAAGTAGTTTTGTTTCATTAAGCACTTGGAACAGAATGTAAGTCTACTTTAAAATTTTAATTAAAATAAACATTGGAGCAACCTGTTCTTCACACTGCTCAAATACATTCAGATAAAAAGAAATGAATTGGTTCCAAACAAGTTTTGCATACTCCATTACCCAGGTTGAATGTTTATATTAAACCCTGCATGTATCACAATGTTCCTAGGAGAAATCCAGATTAATTTACCTGCACGTTACAGTATCAGGCACTCTATTGCTTTTTGACATTTTTCTGAAAAACATCAAACCTGTTCTTCCGTGATTAAAGTACGTAACTCTGACTTTTCAATGAAAGAAACCGCTGTGAAATCCCACATTTCATACAATTTATGCCCCAAGTGCAGATGCACGCACTAGTTCTGCTAGTTTCACAGCCATCAGACAGCACACCTCACCAATGCTGTTAGAGGGACAGAGACACTGCCCTGTGACACCGGATGGGCAGCAACAAGTCATAGCATCTTCTTTCTTTCAAGTAATGAGTCAGGAGACAAAACAGTCAAGAAAACAGATTCAGGTCTTTACGTTCAGGTCTTTACGTAAACTACACAGGGAAGTGCAGTCACAGCTGGGGCAGTTCCTGAAGTCTCGCCTGTGACCCCAAACTGGAGTAACATGTAAGTTCTGCTGTCACCACTTTTTCCCTTTGTCCCTTCATGAAAATAAGCAAGCTCTCACACTGTGACTGGTTTCATGGACTACAAACCCCTAGGTAAAGCTGTATTCTGCTTTTTATTTTATGGCAACCAAGAACTGTTCACCTACATTACTGCAGTAAAAATACTGCTCATCACAGACAATTTTTGACTGTTCTGAATGGCTTTTTCCTAGCCACACTCCCTCTTGCAAAATTTCCAATTAGGCCAGTTTCATTGCTTTCAGAAGCAATACCAAGCTATCTTCTACTTGGAGCTGTACAGTTAACATTACTTTGATTCTTGCTGGCACAGAATGAGCATGCACAAGGAATTAGTTTATTAATAATGTTTACCTTTTTTCAGAAAGCATACGCTAAAATCTTTCACTTGGTGACACCAAGTGGGCAAAATGACCAGCAACATCTGCATTGTTAAGTCTGTCTTGGTAGACATGCTCAATTGGTCTAGGTTTGATGAGACTCTTACATTCCACACTCTCCCATAAATATAAAAAGAGCATTGAAGTGTTACAGCCTGCCAGTTATACTGACATAGTTAATCTAATTGGGAATTTCAGCCTCGGATGCTGTTTTTCTAATTTAAGCACCTCCATTTTAAGTCCCCAAGATTCCCCCAAAACCCTTTAACTTCCATTTATCAACCTCCATTGTAGACCAACCTCAGAATGAGGTATTATCACAAAGGCGGCATGTTTTACTCTTAGTAGTGACACTGAAGAACACTGACAAGTTGCAGACTGAGTCTCTCTTCCCTTTCTCCATGTTTAATTTTAGATTCGCACATTTGGACCATTATTTAGAAGAGATGCAGAACACTAGCTAGAATGCTATTGCTGCAGGAACAGATTCTGCTACCCCTGCAGCAGACTAAGAAAGGTTGAGGCCAAAATAGTGAAGAAATAGCAAGCCTGGAACAAACTGCAGAAAAAGCTGCATTTGCTCTCCTTGCTGTAAGGGGTATTTCAGGCCTAATCTCTCTGGTAATTACAGCAGCAGCATTTGTATCACTTGTTTAAACTATTTAAATAAAGCAAGTAAATTATCAAACGCCAGATAGAACGCTTACCAAACTAAAACCCCTTTACACTATCTACAGTAGTTATACTGCAGTGTATATACATCTACTTTATAATATTATAGCAAATCACTGGAATGCTCAGCAGGTTTATTAACAATGTGCTGCAGAATGGAAAGTCATCCCTTAATGCAGTGAAGTTACAAAACCACAGCCAGTTGGGTTTTTGGAGAGAATTTTAATATATGTGTAATCAAAACAGTGTAACTGTTACCATTTCTTAACATCTTGGGGCAGAAAAATATGTAGCTTACAAACACTAGTTCCCAAGCTCACGCACATGTTTTGTTGGATTCCTTTTTCCTCAGACAAGATGTTTTCTGCATAAACACCTGTAATACAACAGCATAGATAAGTTAACCATTCAACACTAAGTGTTAACACATTGTCGACGTAAGGGATATCATCAGAAAAACCTTTGCTCACCACCAGTCAATCTGCCGGTAATTCCAGCAATTTTTGGTTAGTTTCATCATCTGATATCTTTAGGTAAACTGATACATTTCTAGCAGAAGCAAGACATTTATCCCTTTGCTATACAGTGCCATCAGCAAAACTGTAGTGCAGGAGACAGCTGTTCTTATAGGTTTACTGTCCATATTTTAGTCTACCGAAGTATTTTTTTGCCTAGAACTTCATTAATTACACTTTTAGAGCTAAGAAGATACAGAAATAGCAACATAGCCAATGAGAATGTTCTCAATTAGGTAATGTTTCTGAGACTATAGCCAAAAACCATTATGTTAAAACTGACAGCACACCAAATATTAAACTCACCCAGAAGAATCTCATGCTCTTGCTATCTCGCTGCCTTCCACAGGACTTGTGGAGAGCTGTAATATCAATTGGTAGACATTAGTAACAATTAGCATGTGGCAGCAGACGACCTGCAAGCTATACCTAGACACAGAGCTACCAGGAAATAAATACCAGGCTTTACATTTTGAGGAAGAGAGGAGAGAAACAAAGCAGATGGATTCAAGCTGTTAAGTATGAACTGACAAAATACGCTTCTCCAGTTTCTGGCAGCCTATAAAACTCACATTCTCAACTTAAGATTGCCACCTGGTATGAAGCTCTGTATGGTCCACTGAAATTCATCACTTACCTTCACATTAGGGCCATCTTCAAACAGCGACCTGCTCCCTGTCCCAATCGCGTCACATTTATCTGGAAAGACCAGCTCTGCAGAGGAAGTGAAACAGATGGACATGAAGCTATGTTAGATATTACAAGAGCGCTTTTCACAGAGAGCAAGCATAAAAAGTTGCCTGATTAGTTCTAGAAGACAAATTTCTAGAACTCAAATTCTGCATGCACATAGCTGTATTTCAGACAAATAAGAAGGTTATCGTCAGTTCTCGCATCTGACGGCACTTCCTATTCAGGGTTATCATCATCAACAGCCAACAACCTTTGTATTTGATTACTTAAACCACAGCAATTGTTTCATCCTGAACCAACAGTTGTGCATTTTCCCCTTTGTTTATAAAAGAAGTTAGCTCTGTTAACTGAATGGTACATAAAATTAGTTTTTATTAGTTTTTATTTAACTTGCTTTATAATGTAATTGTTACAGGTTATTTTTTACTAACAGTCCTGTATTTAACTGCTTTATATTGTTAGCACGCAAGTAAAGGCCTGGAACTTTCTTAACAACTTTGCGCACCTTAGTACAAAAACTTTAACTTCCTCTTCACTTCAAGACATCCTTCTACTGTGGGAATAAAAGCAAAAGAAGCGTTACTACAATACTCTTCAGCAGTAATTTTAGAAAATTATAAAGTAGCTTTATCCGGGGGGGGGGGGGGAGGGGGGAACCTCCAACCAAAAACCCCACCAAAACCAGAATCTCACCACCAGCAGTTTGCTTGTAATTCCACCAGTTTGTGCTGATATTACGAATCACCAAAATATTTGTATCATTCAGCTTTTAATAGTAAACAATCCTCTCTAAACTGTTTTTAGCCAGGAAACTTAGAAATCTCCCTTACGCAGCTTGCCAGACTGCATTTACCCTATGGGCAATTTTTAAATTGAAATTCCAAACACCACCAATTCTAAGGTTGCAACATCCGTGGCACAGAAAGGGTCTGGCATACTGAACCACCACCAAAAAAAAAAAAAAAAAAAAAAAAAAGAGAAGACACGTTTATCCAAAAATAGCGCCATAAAAATAAAAATCCATAGAAGGCCTATGGATGCCAAGGGCTAACCACACAAGCGTTACCTCCACGGCCCTTACAGAGCTCCGAGCTTGGGAGGACTCTGCCCCAGCAGTATGCGACTGCTGCGAACAAGGGACGAGCCTGAAAGCAGCCAGGAAGCTCATGAGGAGAAAGTAACCGAACATGGAGGGCTTTACCCTCCCAAGCTTTTCACTGTAAGCTCCACGAGCTCACCAAAGGCATCACCACCCCGACTGCGCCTCAGGCAGCGAACAGCAGCAATACCTGGCGTTACCTCACACATAAAGCAAGCTCTCAGGCCTCCCGACCCAACCGAGCCCCTTTTAACTTACCGGGGAGCCGCTTCAGCAGCCCCAGCGCAGTTCCAGCCCCGCTCCTGGGGTCCCGGGGGCCGGGATCGCCCGGTACCGGTGCCCGGCTCCATGGCCGGCCTGCGGGGACAAGGGCAGTCAGGCGACACCTGCTCCAAGGCCGCAACCCCCCCCCGCCCGCGGAACTCCGGCCTCAAGTCACCAACAGCGCCCCCCCGCCGCTGCCTCCAATGGTCGGGTCCAGCCCGAGCGGCCCCGGGGACGGAGAGGCGCGGCGGACGCCACCACTACCGGGCAGGGAGGAATGGGGGGGGGGGGGGGTGGGGGGGGTGGAGGCCCTCATCTCAGCTCCGCGACGGAAAGGCCCCCTCTAAAAGAGAAAGGCGGCTCACTCCGCAAGACGGGCCTCCGCGTCCGCCCTGCCCGCCTTCCACGACTCCCAACCGGCCCCGGCCCCACCTTACCCGCTACCAGGCACGCAGGAGGAAAAGACTCGAAACCCTCCGGCGGCCAGTTATAAAGGTTTGGGACGTACTACCCCGCCGCGGGGGGAGCGGACCGTGCCACTGCTCCAGCAAGGCGGGGGGGCGGGGGAGGCGTCCATTTCCTGCAGCGCTGTGTGGGAGGGAGGCGGACGTCGGGGCTTCCGTCAGCCTCGCTAGGCCGGTGTAACCCTAATTTTAGGCAGCCCTCCACTCCTTGGAAAGCAAGAAAGGGGGTTCATTCAGACCGGGCTGGGACAGGCTACACCCCGAAGCAGGGAGCCTCATTTTGCCCCCAGGAAGGCACAAGGCCCACTTGGGACAGCCAAGGGAGCATCTGCAGGCCCTTCACCAAGAAGTGCAGCACTGTCCTGTTAGCTATGTTCCGGCAAAAACTGGATAGGTCAGGGTGATTTCAGACCACTTTTATTTGGAACAGAACAGCTTTTTAAATAAAACTTCCATTATTTTCACATTATGTCATCTTGAACTGAAAACGAGGGGGTTTTTGCTTTCCTGTTCCCTGTTTTGTAAATGTATGGGCCATCATCTTAAAAAAAAAAAAAAAAAAAAAAAAACCAACAACAAACAAAACCACTAAACAAAAAAACCCAAAACCAAACTTAACTTTAAAGTGTCACCATCAACACCACATGTTCAGAGTCTGCCTAAGGACAGCTGCAAGCACAGAGCCCATAACCCCCACAACAATTTATTTTGCACAATGTAACAGTTGCCTGAATCATTTACCCAAAAAATACCTTTTTAAAACAGCAAAAACTTTCTGGGAGAGTTAGTTTGGTCCTATAATGGGTCACCTAAAATTCATAACTATTTTTCCCTCCACAGCATAGATTCTTCAGCAAAAGCCAAAGCCAAACTTCCTACCATTTTCAATGTAAGTTCACTGTAGTAAAAATAGATAGGTTGCACGTCTCAGTATCAGAACATCAACTTCTGCATCAAATTCCTTGAAGGTGATAATATCTGGGAGTTCAGTGAAAGATCAAGAACACACTTCCTAGGAGCAAAACAGATGACCACAAAGAGAAGGGACCTTACAACAAAATTCACTCTGCAATCTCTAGGTCAAGTAGATTTAAGTTAACCGTGGTGAGGAAAAAACATTCACTAAAGATTCAGTGCTCATTTTTAATTATCAAAATCCAGCAGTTCATGTTAAGGTAACTAAGTTAGACCAAAGCTAGAATTCCTGATACCAGCAAACACTTTTCAAGGCTTCTCTGTACACCATCAAAACGCAAAACCAGGCAAACAATTACAAAAAAACCTCTCTATATGGCCCTTCAACAGTAAACCTCTATTTTTCTTGCAGCTAAGCTACCATGGTCTCATTAACACACATAAGCCTCCCCCAAACCATAAACATGACAGAGCCAGCTAACGAGGCATTTCTAAGGTGTGTTTATGACTACCTAGAAGACAGAAGTGGTGTTAATGGCTCCTCTCCCTCGAACACAAGCCTTTGCCTAAATTGCTTTTCTTGATTTCACACCCCCCTTAGTTTAGATCTTTTGTATCAGTTGAAGAGATAATCTATTCCCATTCTGCCCTTCATACCAGTTAGTCTGTCCCTCAGCAGGCTCAAGTTATGAGTATTTACATGGAAACACAAAAATGCAGAAGCCTGTCTTAGGCCAGGTGCATGATTCATATCTACCACCTCCTTTCAAGAGAAGGAAAGGTCATAATGGATTCAAAGCAGTAATGCAACACAAAGGTTTACTGGCAAAAAGACACTGGTTAAATAAATTTTATCAGGATCTTGAGAAGTGGGTATGGTACGGGTATGATTCTATTTGAAAGCTTTGAAAGGGATATTAATGAAAGCACGTTAAAATGAAATATTACAGTGATCAGACATTGCAGTCATTTACTCTCAACAGTACTTTTATGAGACATAGTTATATATTCAATAATTAAATATAAAATCAAGGATGAGTGTCACAAAATAAGGCTTGAAGCCCAGTCAGTCCCCAGATTACCTTTCCAGTCACTGTACCTTTCATTTTTACCTTTAATTTTACATGCTGCTGTTCTTACACTTTATAAAGCAATAAGAAAAGTTAATTGCAGATTCCTTGCTTTTGTGAAGCCTCAAACCTACTTCAACTTAGTACAAAAATAGGGGGGGGAAAAAGATAAAACATTTTTTTGTTAAAAAGCAGAAAGGGGAAGAGATATTCATAGACATTTTGGACTGACAACCTAGGAAATAGGGACAATGCAAACAGATTTTCAGACTATCAAAATGTAGCAGACAATGTTTTTGCTACCTGTTCTGTTTACCAGAATGTGATGTGCTAGCATTATTTAGAATTATTGGCAATCAAAATAAATGCAATAGGCAACAAGAAAAAAATTGCAGTTGCACACTGATCAAACCTTTGTCCTACCTAGAGAGGGTATGCGGGTAAAAAAGCTGAACGTAACAAGTCAACCATGTGCACATCCACATGTACTATACAATACGAACATTCAAAAATATTGACATGAGACAGTGATCCTATAGTTTTCCTTTTCTCTTTCAGATACATATATATATAGTTAAAACAGCACATAGGAAAACACCACTATAGCTTTCACCATGGCCAACAGGATGATTCTCACAAATATAAAAATGTATGGTTTTAAATTGTTAGATTTCTTCAAAACATAATACAGAGGAAATGAAAGGAATATAATTTCTCATCATGTAACCAAAAAAAAAAATAATTAAACCCTTGGGAATTTACAGAATTCTCAAATATCCAACTTTGCAGTCCTGAACATCTCAATCCCTACTACAGCAGAACATAGTATCACCAAAATAAATGAACCGAACTCCTTGAGAGCAGTGATGCTACTTGGATACTATGTGAAACTTCACTGTACTAAAACGTTTAACTTGGATTTACATTCAGTATTTTGGAGGAAGGGAACGCGATAGTCCCTTCAAGCTTTATCCTTGCTGGCTGCCTACCCAGGAAGCATTATTGTTATTACTTCAAAAGGGAAGGAAAGGTGCTGGTAAGAGCCAGAAGGGCAAGGCAATGATGTTGATTATGAAATGCCCTGTTCTTTGGATGAACTGTGTAAAGTATTTTGTTAAAAGGCTCCATGTTAAAAATATTAAGAACAAAAAGGTTTTGTTAAAAATACAGAGCATTTCTGCCTCTTAAGTTCAAAGCTTGGGGAAAAGTGTTTTGCTAGAATTAACTACAGGTTTGCTGTAATAAACATATATGACAATGCCCTACGTAACACAGGGCCAACCACAGACTCCAGACAAACGTGATTGCTTTAGGTTTCAAGTGGTATACGCATCTCCTTTTGTATAAAAGGAACAGAGACACTTCTGGAACCTTCACTGCAGAGTCTTTGCCAGTGTCCAGCTTTTGGGCAATGGAAATCTTGCCACACTGCAGAGTCACAATCTTGAGGATCAGAATGTAAAAACAATCATGATTCAGTGTCTGATCCAGAACTGCTTTCTCGGCTGATTTCAATTTGTAGAGATGGTAAATTATCCAATCGACTCTTTTTTTGCCGAGACTGTTCTTTTTCCTTAATGAGAGCACCCCAAACCCGCTGGAGCTCTGAATCATCTTCCTCTGGAGATGCCACAGAGTTTTCAGGTTTATCTGAAGTCTTTTCTTGTGTCTTCGGAGCAGACCCTAATCGGGTCCATAAATTACCTAATCAGATGAAAAACAAACATTTAAAAAAAAAAAAAAAAGACACACAAGACTAAGAGGAATTCTGGAGGAAGTCTGAGGAACCTAGTCTTAAATTCTCTGCATCTCTTTTAAAGTCCTCATACTCCTCCCACCTTAATGTTTGGCATGGAACTTACTACGCTTTGAAGCAGTAGTTGAAATCAAAATATGGGAATTTCACTGTTTCCCATTTGCAGAGAATGCCACATACAAGTCTGAAGTGCCACTGCATTCATTACACTTGTTTTAGCGCTCTGTTTTGACCACAGTTTTAAAGCAGCCCTCTACTTTTAAGGCATACCTATATAATGTTCATAAAAATACTCAGCTCAACCTACCTACAGGTATTTAGATTTCAAAGCTCTGAACAAACATTTGCTAATTCATCTTCAATTTCACTCAACTGAACATCCTTCACGATTTTCTGCTGAAATTTCTCTTATACTCTAAAATCAAAGGAATTGCAGTGTTACATTTTCTCTGCAAAACTAACCTGATTTTTTCTCTCTGGTATCAGAGTAGAGGCCTTTTACATCTTGTTTGGGGATTCCTAACCGGCTGTGTACATCTGATATAGGTTCTCGACGAGGAGCAGAGGTACTACTTGGAGGTTTAATTTCTGGAGAATGTGGTCTTTTTCCCAGTCTTTGCCGCACATCTAGGGATATTTTCAGTGATTAAAATGACAAAAATCACGTTGCATTTACTCTAGTTTTGCCAGCTAATTTTATGCTTGTTCACAATTTGTACAACTTGACACTAGACAGATTCTGTTTTTATCTTTTCTGTAGTCTTTTCATTTAAGTCTTTCAAACTCAGATTTCAGTCCTGGCAAAGTCTGCAATACAATTTATCCAGATTTCATTTTTCTTTTTTTGGCAGTACATTTGGCATTTAATGTTTTCAGGTTGAGCTCTGTCCAGAAGATTGAAAAACTAAGTTATTCCATGGCTTGCTGCGTTTCTGTTTTAGCAGCACAGTGAGTATGTATCCAGCATGAGGTATGATCATACAAAAATTAGTAGCCTTGAACAATTCTTTTCACATAACAGATACCTTGCCTTACAATTCTAATACTGCTTGATATTTTGCAGAATAAAATGAAAATCAGAATATAAGGATTCTAAATATATTGATACTTAACCTATGATGCGAGTCTTACATTCTGAAGTTTGTCTGATTTAGGTAGATATTCCTAGTCTTACAGAAGGTCGAAACAAAAACATAAAAGGCAAAGGAAGTTATAGGATTTATGTGCCAACTTGTCAGAGCCCCAAAATGTGCAGGAAGGATAAAATATACTAACATAACTTCTACATTACATTGATAGAAAAGGGTATCTTTCACTTCTCAGTCAGACAATCTTCTGGATACGTATGTCAGAAGTAGCTGAAATTACATATACCCAAGTAAAAAAGCAACAGTCAATTAAGCCCAAAAATAAACCCTGCCAATTGAAAAATACATCTATCTTCATGTAATACATGTTCTTTCACATAAAGTAGCTAGCGTTTCACATTTCATTTTGTACATGAGCTCCCCACATGCTCTGTTTCTCAAGAGTTGTACAGAATCTCTGCCTCAAGGAGTGAGCAAATCAAAAAGGACAAAGTGGGGGCAAATAGAAACAGGCAAGTAAATTGGATAAAAATAAACGTCACTCTTTCACTCAAATGTACTTCATTTTTCCCCAAAGCAATCCCCAACTCGGTCTCTTAGTGAGGAAAAATTAACTGTATGGATGCAGAAACTGCTGCTGAACAGAATTCTCTCAGGTTTGTTAGCTGCAGTGAAGCACAGATGCGAAATGAATATATCTGTTTTAATAAGCCAGTTGCAATTCTGCACAATATAAGAGTTTAAAATTACCTGATTTTACAGTGCTGTTTGGCTGACGTGGCCCAGTATTATTCTGACGTTTTTCTTCTAATAGTAGTCTTACATCTGCGACTTTCTCTGAAGATCCTTTACTGCCAATCCGATTTTTGATGTTACTGGTTGCTATGCTATCTGCTCGCATCGAATTCCTTCAAAAAAAAAAAAAAAAAAAAAAGATTTAACATCCCTAAAATAAAATGAAATCTAATATAGTTCTTAAGTCTTCTTGTATGTAAAATTACACAATAGAAGACAGTAATATCAGGATTTCTCTACTGAGAAACAGAGGTAAAAACTTTACTTAGAAGAGCATGTGTTCCAGTCAGAATCCTAAGTTTACCAATAATCACATGAATACCTCAGTATCCATTTCAAGGCAGGTATCAAGTTTGTCTCCTTAAGGCTGTGCCTCTGGGTCAAAATTAAGAGCAGATAAGCAACCTTAAAACTGCTGGAAGACTTGACATTATAATGAAGTATAATCACACTGCTGAAGGGACATGTGTTAAAGTTATTTTAGTAATCTGTAACATATGTGATTTTGGTTAATATGTCCATAACAAACATAAATTCCTTTTTGTCATTAACACTTAAGGGTTATTCTTCTTTCTGAGAAAAGAGGGAGGGGTAAAGTGAAAAGAAAAAGATGAGTTATTTCTCTCTGGCCTAGCTATGAAATGCAAGAAGTTAATTGTGCTTGCTTGCATACATTTCTAACAATTCCACTTGCAGCTTTATTGTTATCAATAAGCAGGGTTACAGAAATCTGCAAAGGAAGCTTTGTAACTAAAAGCCTGTATCAGTGTTTTCTGTATTTTATCTTTCTTTTTTAAATATCCACTACAAAATTATGTTAAGAATTGAAAAAGTAGCTTCAACAGTTTGTATTTAAGCTTTGACAGCTCTGTCACTAATTAAAATTTAGAATGTCTTTTCACTGGTACTTTTAAAGAGTAAGAAATTTTACCTAATATTTTTCAGTTGTGATTCCACCTCATCTGCATACATTGTCATTTTCATGCTCTTTTTGGGAGAGGGTGTTGATATCATTTTCAGTTCAAGATCATAGTCCATTTCATCAGAATCAGATGCACTAGCACTAGATCGTCTTGCTGCACTGCGGTCTCGGGACTGTTTGAAAGCTTGCAGTTCATCACGGTACTCTACCACAACTCTGTCATCTTCATCCATATCCTGATCTTCTTCTTCCTCTTCTTCCTCCTCAATAGGCTCCTCAGGAACATTTACTAAGCCTGTAGCAAAACAACTGATTCTGATAAACTGAAGTTTATAATTCATATAAGGTACCTTAAAACCAAAGCAAAAAGAAAAAAATCACTGTAATGATCCACTTACAGGTGAATCTTTGTAGTTCTCTAAGGCTAAAGAGAGAGAATATTTTGCAAAATATTTTAAGTGGAATCTGTATTACAGAATATCCTAAGTGGAAGAAAATGGCCACAGGAGAAAAAAGTCCATGGTGTTCACTATCTCAGAAGCCTGCTCAAGCAGGAAGCTGGATTGAATATATAAAGTACAACTGCCTGTTGTAGTAGGTGCAGTTCATACTTCCTGAACTAAACATAACAATTCCTATGATCTTGCAGGGCTTAATGTGACAACTGCTGGCTCCACAATAATCCTTTCAAGTCCTGTAAGTGGTAATGCCAAAAAGAACACATGTATCATTAGTATAAATTTATCACATATACTTATTTAAATATAAATCAACAACTTAAATTTGTTCATCAGCAGCGTGGAAGCGTCTTTTCAGAAAGCGGTACATCATCAACATGCAAAATCTTCCATGAGATTTGATACATCCATGGCTGTATTTTTAACAGGCCACTCATAGGAAACTCTGACACTGTATTTGTCTCACGTCAAAGATTTTTACTCTGATTATTTTTCTAATGCACACCCCCTACCTTAGGGAGTAGATGAAAATATTCAAGCCTAATTAATATAATTTTCTAATCTTTATTGTTCTACATATAGAGCTTGCTTCTTCATAGAACGGAAGAATTGACATAGCAAGTACAACAAATTGCCAGTAAGTTCAAAGAAGTTCTTCCTTCTTTTTGCCCTTGACACTATAGCCCCCATGTCCTAAATTTGTAGAAGAAAAATATCACATAAAAAGCAGCAGCTATTTTGGTAAGCCAATGAGCAGTTGAAGTTTCTGCCTCAGTTGTTCCCTACAAACCTTAAAATGTGATTCCATTATAGATACTTTTTTTAAAAGTACACTTCACTTTCATGCACTGCAGGGGATTACATGAGGCATTGTTTAAGGTCCTTTCCAGCGCTCCATTCCCCAGTTGTGTTCTTAGAGGGTCGACATTGGCATGAATTACCTGAATGACGATGTTTATAAGGAGGAGTCAAGCCAACATCATCCCCAATAAGTGTCCTTTTCTTTATCACATCCCGATGGATTCGACGTGAATGATACCTTCGTTTCCTGAAACACCATAAAAAGAATGACATTCCTGTCACAGAAGAGGCATCATGAATTAGCCATATTCAGTCCTGCATTAAGCACATGCAATTTGCAATTATCACTCACTTTAATAGCAGACATACATTTATGTCAAAGATCTGTTTGAATGTTTTGAATATGTTATGAATATAAATACTCCCCTTGCAAATTCATAGTCACATTGCAAAAACATTATTTACGCATAAGAAGCATCTACATAAACTGAATTGAAAGCAAATCCACAGATTAAAAGTCTTGTCCAATTACCTCCAGTGTTCCAATTCCTTTATCCAATACTCACCAAGAATTGCTAAGAATCCCCTTCATGCCTCCATAATTCGGATTGCCATATTTCATGTAATACTGGCTTCGCCTTGCAGCTCCCAGCTCTTTTTTGTCATCTGAAAAAACATAAATTAAAGGAATATTTCCCTCTTAAAATGTATCTTACCATACTAGCATAAAAATAAATAACCATCCAGTCACAGACGTAGAGAGTGGAAGAATGACTGTCTTACAGATCAGCATTACTTCAATCTCCTTCATGAAGGATACAGTTTTGCTGACACCTCTGCAATTTCTCCTACCACCACAGTTTTATTTGTGTCTAGAAACTTAATTCTAGGGAGACTGAGTTTCTACACATCAGCTTAACAGAGCATTACATCCCACTGTAACTGCTGGAGGCTATACCTTATTCATGACCTTTCTTTTCTTTATGGATATGTCGCTTCCCACATGGCCCAGAAATTATATGGGTTCTCATTTTACTCACAAATATCATTTAATATCTCAACTGTATTTAGCAATAATTTCCACTAATACCTCATCAGCATCTCAAATTATTTTCATATTTGTAAAATGTGAAATTTACCTCGGTGGAGAAGGGCATCATAAAACTTATTCTATGGCATTGGGAAGAATGCCCTGAGCCCAAAATAAAATTTTTACGTACAATAATTTTCAAACAACTTCAGACATTAAATGTGGATTTACTGCAAAATCTTAATAACCTAATGATTAGGAAAAAACCTAACAATTTCTCAAATAAAAATTAGGTACTTCAAGTCATTAATTAGTCAACACATAAAACTACGACAAGTGATTAATTCACTATGCTGGTTGAGCTGTTCATTTACCTTTAGTAGCAAATCTCATGAAGAGCTTGTTTCCTTTAGCCAGTTTATTAGCAGGGCGAAGATCATTACGCAGAAGAGAATCCTCTTCTACCTGGGAGAGGGCATCCAACTTTGGGAGGCAAAAAAGGTATTTTGGACTCAAAACAAAATTACTGTTGAATGAAAATGTATTGCTTACAGAGAAGCAATCAACTGATTATTAAGAAAGTTACTTTTCAAATTATGTTCAAATGAACTCTGCTTTTTTTTCTTGACAAACTAATGTGAATTTTAAAAGTAATTTGCCCTAAAGATTTAATATATTTCCTTCTCTTCCTTCATAACAGTATCTCAGATTATTAAATCCAATAATTTTCAAATGACACTACTACTGCCTGAAATGCAGACAATAAATAGTACAACTTGGACACTGAAAAACAACTATATGATTTTTTTTGCTTGTTTCATATCTAAATGGTTTTACTAACAGGTTCTCATGCTCTCACACAATGACTAAAAGGCCTTTTTTTTTTCATTTATATCTGCTTTATAGAAACTAAAATTCAGTCTTCCATGATGTATGAGTATTCACTGAGCCATTCCTAAAGAAAACACTAATCACACCTATTATATAATCGGCCAGTGAAGATTAAATTACTTACAAAACATCAATGCATATGCTGATTCCCACACATAGCTATGGACAGCCTAAATCCTATTTGTCTCTTTAAGCACTGCCTTCACTGCTGAAAGGCTGTTGCCTTCCGTTATTGTTCTTTCATTGCCTCCTCTCAGCAGAAAAGAGCAGCCAGTCTAGCTCTTACATGCCGGATGCCCCACCACTCCTCAAAATCTACTTTCACAAAACACTCTTACATGCTATTCTCACCAACAGCGTATCTGCACTTCCTGTCATTTCCCCATCTAACTTACTTTGATAATTAAACTGTGAATTGCAAATATATATGGTTAAAACTATAAAGTTATGAAGACTTTACACCAGTCAGAGTAAAACTTCCCTCCTAGTGTTTTTACTTTCCTTCTGTACTGACCTCAACATCACTTGGATTGTCATCCTCAACCTCGCCTTCTTCTGTCTCATCATCAGAACTCTCTTCCTGTTTTTCTAAGAAGGAAAATAATTGGGAAAAAAATAACCTCCATTTTAGTGTGTCAGTCATATTTGATTATTATTACCTACATTTGCTGAAATCAAACTGAAGGTGTTATCCTTTCTTCTGCACAGCCTAGAGAATAATCAAAACAGTAAACGTCTACAGGAATTTGAAGCACGCATGAGCACAGAATAACATTAACTAGACAGCCTCTGTGCAGATAACTGCCTGCGGCAGCATGCATGGAGTATTAATTCTGTGAAAGCAAATGAAATTGCACTGCATTTCAGGGTATGACAGAGATCAGCAAGGCCAAGACTGGGAAAGGCATATAAAAGCCTATTTCCTTCAGCCTCCCTTTAAAATGCTTCAAGTACCTAAAAAGTATCCAATACTAACAATGTAAAACAGATTATTATTCAAAAGCTTATAAGTTTCTGAGAGAGAGCAGGAGGAAAAAAAGAAACCTTAGTGACTTAATTTCAAAGTGAAATAATTAACAGAAGAGTGCACACTTCCAGAACTACTAGAATTGTGAGGTGCTTGCATAGATTTTTCAGGGTTCTTTGTAGCTCAGAGTAAGAAAAAACTGGAATTTTTTTTCAAACAGTCCTTAGGAAAAAAAAAAGGAAACAAAAAAGTAGTGAATATGGACAGCTATCAACATATACCAATATCATTTGCAAAGATCTCAAAGCACTTCATAGACGTAAGACTAAAAATAACCCCCTCTTTTATATTTCAGAGTTCCTTATCTTAATCTCATCCAACAATAGACTTGAAAACTTAAGAGAGCAGTAGCTGTTCAAAAGATCCTGGAAATATACCCAAGTCCAAAGAAAACAGTAAAGCACCATTAACCAACTGAAACTAAAGAGAGAATTTAGGTAAACAAATGAGCCAAATTCAAACCTGAATAATTAAGTTCCATCAGGGACAGCATGCAAGCACTTTTTTTCCCCAAAAAATAGTAAGCTTCTCATAGTAAAGACTAGTCTCTTGGTTACCTAAATGCCTAAATAGCCCTCAAATTCCTATCTAAAAAAGGAATGCAACTATGCCAGATCACTCTAGTGTATCTGTATGCATCTCACACCTCAAGATGAAATTGAACAGTTTGTACTTTATCTAATAACCCACTTTTCCAGATGAACAGGAGTAATTTAGATGACAGTTTTTGAGATGTGGTGTAACAATGATGTAACCTGTAATTTGTAACCAACAAGATTAAATACATTTATTTATGCTCCATTTAAACAAGACCATCACTAATCTCCAACAACTTCGCAACAAGTCTTACTTGAAGCATTATCAACATTTTCCCCAAAATTAAAGTCACGTGGATGGTTGGGGAACCATTGCATTGCAGAGAAAAGCAACAAGAAAAGGGGTTAAGTTAGAAGGATCCACAAGTTTGAGAAAGCCCTAAACCCCAAACCTTCTAGAAAGGCTTTTGTTAGCACTGCAAATATCTAATAGAGAGATTGGCTATCTGCATTTTGTTCATATAGCATGTTTAAGGAAAACCTATAGAAGAGTTAATAAATACAACATCTCTCTCTGTTTTGTATGTCGTACAGTACTTTGAACCACAGCAATTTATCACACTAGCCTAACAGCCAAACAGTCCTAAGGTAGCAAAAGCCTGATTTTTAATTTACACCCATAAAAGTAAAATAAATTTACAATTAAGGCATTCAGATACCAGATTTGTCACAACATTAAGATGTACTTTTGCTGTTTTGCCCTTTTATAATTCAGCCTTCAGTGTGGTGCTTTCTTGAAAGTATAATGGCAAAATTTAGAGATGATATACAGCGGTGAAGTGATATGTCATCACATCAGTGTGAACAATAAAGGACGGTGGTGTATCAAGGAAGGAATCAACTATGTTATTTCAAAAATAGGACATTTTCTTACACCTGCTTTTTCCACACTTAGAATCCGTCCTTCCAGTGCCTTTGTATGCACATCACAGAGACTTATTTCTGTGCAACACATACCACTATAAATATCCTATCTGAATATGACCCCTGCATTTAACATGTTCAGTATCGACCGAATTACTGCTTTTGGTCTAGCTCCAACCCACCTTTTAAGAAGCAGCTTCTTCAAAAGGTTTCCAAGATGAAAGCCTTTTTTAAAGTGGCAGAATACATTTACCTGAAACTATATGATAGAAGCTCCTTCAGTAATTTAGATTAAGCAGTACCCAAGCACAAGTTTAAAGTTTCATTGATTTAACTAGATGATGTCTGTATATGCATATCTCAATCTACCTTTCTTGGTTTTTTCAGCTGTCTTCTCTTCATTGTTTTCTCTGCTTTTTGTTTTCTCCTGATCAGGCAAGGAACTCATATTTATTAGAGCCCGTGTTGCTGTTACTTCATCAAGCCAGACCACATTACCTATGACATATAAACACATACAAAAACAAAATGCAGTTTGTATAATCAAGCAGTCACATACACTGCCTTACTGGAGGGAAATTACTAACGTAAGTTCAGAAATGCTCTTACATAGTGACACGACAAAAAAGTAATTGGATGTACATCTTGCAGGGAAGGTCATATTCTTTAACATATTTGCTAAGCTGGAAGACGCACAGCTTGCATCACTTTACAAAAACCACACACAACAACTGATCAAAATCAAAATCACTGAAATGCACAACCATACGTATTAGACACTGTTTCCTGAGCACAGCAAATTAGGATACTGAATCAGGGTCAGTGTATTTCATGAATGTGTTAGCAGTCAAATGCAATTAAGGGGGCACAGGAGAAGAAAAAAGCCTTGATTTTTTTTCCCTTTGGCAATTTAACAGAACCTTGGACTTTATTGTGGAATTCTGTTAATTCTTCCAGAAAGCAGGAAAATAGGGGAAAACAGGAGAGACTGCTCAAGCACTTTGCACAGATTATCATGTACATAGGTTAACAATATAATTCAGTGTACACCTTGTACATGGCTTAACTATCAGCAGATGGTACTAAAATATAACTTATTAGGCCAATTAAAAGCATTTCATACATGTTGGAATTCAAAGAGCTAAAACTGCTTAGAAACAGGTTTTGAACAAAAGCTTTCTGCACGGATGCATTCAGTGCAAACACAGCAACAAATGTCATTTACTGCTCTGCCATTAAGCAGAGTGTATTCAGATATCAAGAAAACTATACAGCGTCCCAAAAGAAAAGATTCTCTCCCAGATTACTTGAACGGACAACACTTACAAGGTGAAAAACACCCAGGTACTAACTTCAATGACTGGCTTATAACTTTTCATATATGTATGCCTATCTGCTCTTCACATCTCCAAATTTTCAAAGTCTTTATCATTTTATGTTCATCAGTTTGAAACATAGAACACTGTCTAAATTCATGTTTGCACTAAGACACCTTGAGACGTAATTCAGTTGGGAATGTTAAAATTTTTTTGCCATGCTGTGATGTAAATCTGTGCTGAAAAGACAATGCTTCTTCTCTGCATTTTCACCAAGTGTAGTTGGCATGCTAACTCAGACACAGCATGAAAATTAATCACTAAAAAAGATGTGTTTTAACCATAACTGGGTAAAGTATTGTTACGACTCTGAAACCTCCGTTTTTGCACTGCAGGTTCACTCTGGTTCCACACTATATTTACTTACATAACATTTAAGAAAAAGGATAATCAGTCTTCAAAATGCAGCCTCAGATACAGAGTTAAGCTGTGCCCTTGCTAGGTTATGCATCACCATAGCTTCACCTAGCAGCTCCTTACTGCAATTGTCCAGCCAGGGTTCATTGCGCTTCAAATTTTCTGTCAGTTTGTGGCAGTATATCAAGATGTCATACACAGTGACTTCAAGGTTACCAATATTTTGTAGTACACCATATCTTCTGTCTTGCAGTGGAACATAATTCTTTCAGGGTCATTCCAGGGAACCACACTACTAATTCTCAGGTCTTAGCCATGGTTGTCAATAAAACTGTTCCCAGCAATCCCAATCCAACTGGAAAACCTGCACTGGCTTCTACTTCTTTGTACGATTTCATTACAGGACTTCTAGCCACATCACAACCCGAGAGGCTTCCAGTTCCATGATCCAGCATCCAACTATAACAAACAGCTCTTGTACAGTCTTTAATATCACTGAAGAAAGCATAACTGTCAACAGCCTTCTATCTTTCTGGCAATCTCACTGCATGCTTACTCCCCGAAACAGACCTTGCAATGTGAATTTACATTCTTTTTTCAATCTATGTAAATCACATTCAACTGCTACCTTCTTCCACCCACTAATTTCTCCTTGAGAATGCACTAAACAAATAAGGCAACAAGTCTGCTCCTTCATAGCACAAAACCATACCAACCTGTCTAACTGCACACAGCTCAATAATCTTCTCTCAGAATGTCATCTTTTGTGACACTCACAAGCAGGTATACTATTTATGTCAAGATGTAAGCCACACAAAATTTTAGACCTTTTTTTCCCCCCACTTAGAGACCTGCAAGTTATTCTATGCTATCTTTTTCCAATAATAAATACTCAACCAGCTAGCGGGTTTGATTTTCACCATATGCTGTTAATTCTTTCCTTCTAAATCCCTTTTGACTAAAGCAAATGACAGGGAAACTGAGACAGACAAAGATCAGTGACTTTGAAAGCCACTAAGACATCTGAAGTACAGCTATGACCAATATTTAAAAAAACATTAAGAATTACAGACAAAAGACTCCATTTACTTACATGATGTATCATCCAACCACTCAATATGAGCAGGAGGATACTCTTTGAAATAGGCAAAGATGTCCTGTGTACTCATCTCATCCACCCCACAAATGTAAATTGTGTCCAGTCTCACTTTAGGAATTGCTATAAAGAGGAAGAAATACAAAACTGGTACTTATTTCTACAGAGCAAGCTTTTATATTAGTAACATACAGGTTTATAAAGCAAACATTTTAAATAAACTAAAGGGAAGCTAATTAAAGCAATGTATGATGTACATCATTCTAAACCACTGTAACTTGAATTATTATTCTACATGCAAAACTTTAATAAACTGAGAATTAAAAAGAGGTAATTTTACAAGCATTGGTAGATGCAGTACTGCATGGCAATCAAACTGCCTTAAAAACTTTTTTTTTAAATGCTGCCAAAGTACTACCATTAAGTACTAAAGAGCCAGAATACTAATGAGGCCTGTGACCAGGACATGTGTACAAGGCACTTCCACTTGAGTCATCTGATGGAGAGCCATTATAAGCTGTGGCTTAGTGGGTCCAAGCTGCCAGTTGGAAAAAAAGCCTGAGAACTGAATGCCAAAAGCGCCAATCTGTTGTGCACACAGCTTCCAGCTGATCTGCTTATATTCCAACATGCCCAGCTTGCTATCTAAGAGCACATGCGCAATCAGTCCTGCTCCACTGTGCATACAGCACAGAATCTGATCTCACTGTGCATGGCACACAGAGTCCTCCACTCATACGCAAAAAATGCTCAAGGTCTGGTCATTTCAAAGAAACTAGAGATTTTTAAAGCAGCACTGATCCAGAAGATGAATCTTGGATACGAAGCACTAGATGACGCTGCCAGACAGTAAATAAGGTACACAAAAAATGTTTCCTTCTTTCCGGGGTTGGTAAAACAAGGAGTGAAATGATAACTGTCAAGTAGTTTAAAAAATAATGAAATTAAAATTAAAAGGTGAAAAAAAACCCAAAGTGATTTATTTTGGTAATGATCTGGGAAAACCTCTGGGGATGCAGGAAATATTATAGGATAAAGCAAGTAAAAACTGTGAGAAAGTAAACCAAGGCATCTTTTCTTCTTGACTGTTGGATAAACTTGTACCTTTCTTCATCATGTCCCGATCCAACGCCACATTCCTTTGGGCAAGATTCACTTCAGCTCGAAAATGAAAGCGTTTTGCTCTTTGTTCCTTTTTCTCAATTGCTTCCTGCAAAATGCAAAACAATGCAGTCAAAACAGGAATCAGAGCAGCATTCCCAATAAGTTGCACTGAAGGACCAGATATTTAAAATAAAATCTACCAGACAACAACAATCTATATTAATAATTCTATTAATTCTGAAAAGACCTGTAAGTTTCAGAAACCACGAGCTAGATACTGAAGCCAAAAAAGCTGATTTTCAGTCTTCACCTGGAACCCTTTTTGTACTCTTTGATAGGCACAATCTTCAGAGCTTCACTAATGCAAAATGGGAATACGTGATTTGTCAGCACTCTGTTGTGGTGGGGATTCATATTTGTTAGAACATGTAAAACTGTATCTGTCCTATAAAGCATATGACTAAATGTTTTTCTCCACTACCAAATGCTAGATATAGCCCTCATTTGTACAATATGAAACAACAGACAATTTGGTATTAAATGTACAAAGATGAGCTGTAGGATTAAGTTTCTGAAGTTCCACAGAATAATGTATCTTTAAGTTATTTAAATGCAACAGCCGTTCACATTCTTCAATCTATGTCTTAAATAATTAAACAATATGATGCCCTTGGAAGATACAAGGCAATGAAACTAGATTTTCCTGCCAAGCACTTGTTCTTCCTTCCGTCACTCACCTAAGAAGAAACAACTCAGCTGACTTGTCTCAAAGGGCTTTGTTTTGCAACATCGAGCAGCACCACGATGTCCTGGCTTTGGCTGGGATAGAGTTAATTTTCCTCCTAGTAGCTGGTATAATGTTGTGTTTTAGATTTAGTATGAGAATAATGTTGATAACACACTGATGTTTTTAGCTGTTGTTAAGTAGTGTTTATACTAAGTCAAGGATTTTTTCAACTTCTCATGCCCAGCCAGCAAGAAGGCTGGAGAGGCACAAGAAGCTGAGAGGGGACACAGCTGGGACAGCTGACCCAAACTGGCCAAAGGAATATTCCATGCCATGTGATGTAATGTCCAGTTTATAAACCGGGAGGAGTTGGCTTGGAGGGGCAGATCACTGCTCAGGGACTGGCTGAGCATCAGTCAGCAGGTAGTGAGCAACCACACTGTGATTCACTTGTCTTTCTTGGGTTATATGTCACTCTTTTTGTTATCTTCCTTGTCATTACACTTTTTTATTTATTTATTTCAATTACTAAACTGCTCTTATCTCCATCAACAAGTTTTACTTGTTTTCCATTCTCCTCCCCATCCCACCAGGGTCAGGGGGGTGAAGCAAGTGAGCCACTGCATGGTAATTAGTTGCCTCCTGGGGTTAAACCATGACACAAAGCGATTTCAATAGAAACATTGTCAGGTTTTGGCACACAAATTTTTGTAACTTAAAAATGATAATTCTTACAATTTACACGAGATATCCTGTCCCGATGCAGGCCACAACCAACAAAAGGAGAAATCCCCAGTTGTTGAAAAATGCCAGCTATCTGAACATGAATCTAAGCTTCTGTCAGGGAAGAAATAAATAAAACAGTTCCTCCTTTCCAGTAGCAATAATTAGAATATGTTGAAGAACCACAGCACAAAAATTACCTTGGAGGTTACATCTATTCCAGTAATGAAACTTCCAGCTTTATTTTCATATCGCCTACTAGTGTCCTGAAAAAAAGCAAAATGGTGGTGAAATCTCAATGAACACTGAAAACAACATAGTTGCTATGCCAAAAAAAAAAATCTGGACATTTCTATGAGAAATGCATCCTCTTTTCCTTGATCCTTACTCCAAACTACATTCCTTGAAAGACAGATACACAAGCAGTAACTCTCACTGATGTTAGTGAAGGTAATAGCTTATGAACTGAACCAAACTTCCTTTACTGTAAGGATTCCTTCCTTTGGCAAAATTTAGTTTCTGTGTTTGCTGCTGCTATGGTTTTTACTTACTCTCTCTCAGCAATACAGAGAAAGTCATCAGGCACCGTTCCTACCTAAAATTTCCACAATTTTGGTTTCGGGTATAATTTCCTTGTAAAACATGAAGAGATTTAACAGTTATACCTGACTCCTGAAGTGTCGATTTGCAACCTTTAGTCTCAAAAGTCAGAATACCAAGCCACATCCACAATTAAACAAGCAACTTTTACCCCTATTCCTATCAATATTTCAAATCCAACCTCCAAATACCAGCAAGATGAAGCATTACTGTTTTGATACAACCCTATTGATAAAGAGTGAAAATGGAGAATGATCTGGAAAAAAATTTACAAGTTTCATTTCCATCAGTCAGGACTGCTGAATTCACAAGACAGCACTAAACCACACAGACCCTGGACCAAATGACCCAATTCTGTCCCTTCCATGGTTTGCATATGCAAAAATGGCACATCTTCATTCTGGCAACCTCAGGACCATCACGTGGCAAAAGTCTAGAGCTGCAAGAACACGTCTTGTTTTCTCTAGGGATGAATGTGTTGTTTACACTTGTGCTGCAGTAATTATTTTGGCTAAAGGACTCTTTCTAGAAAGTAGGGCAGGCTCAGTTTAGAAATACCAAAGTACAAACAATCTAACTGCCTTTCTTAGTAAGACTGTCAAAGTTTCTTTAAAGCTGCCAAATGTATAGAATTATTAGAAAAGCACAATAAGTATTACTTTTAAGACACCCCCCTCCCCACTATCTAAGGTTGACTCATAGAGCACAGGAAAGCACAGTAGGGTGCTGTCTCTTAGGCCACACAATTGGTAGAAGCTCAAGCATGTTGCTAAATCAGCTAATTAGAGATTAGTTTCTGAAGTAATTTCCACGCAAGTTTTGAGAGCAAAAGACTACTTAGGAGGTTAGAAGAACTCTGATGCATTTTTATGTATTAAACCTGATCCTACTAAAACTTGTACAGGAATAATTAACAAAAACGAAAAAGGAAAAAAAAAAGTAAAAAGGAAACCCTCAAAACCCACTCATCAGAGCCTACATTCCATTGCCTCCAACTCAGCTCTCCCACGGTCACCCCCCCCGCTCCCTGCTCCAGGTACTCCCTGTGTTCCCTCCTTTCACACTCTCCCACCCACAGCCTTTCTCTACGGTCCGGCACTACACCCCAAATCCTCTTCTCCACCACCTCCTTTATTCCCTTCGTTCCCAAGCACATCCTGGCCGCTTCCTCCCACGACTGTTTCCCACACTCCCCTCATACACCCCTGAGCCCCCTCACGGCCCCACTCCCCGCCACCCTCACCCCATCGCTTCCCCGCACGCACCCCACGGTCGCCCCTTTTCCCACGCATGTACCCCCAAATGCCCTTACAGACCCCCGCAGACCCCCCACCCTGCCCCCTCTCAGGAGCTGCTCCCTCTTTCGTCCCCCCTGCCCGTGACCTCACCGCACGCTCCTCACCGGAATGAGCTCCCGGAGCGAGCGCCTCACAGGGATGGTCTCCAGCTCGCCCTCTTCCACTTCCATAGGCTCAGGCTCCGGGCCGCGAGGCTCCGCCGTTGTCGCCGTTGCCTCCGCCTTCACCGAGATCCGCAGGCCCCGCACGGCCGCCATGGCTCCGCCAGGCCCGCCCTCCGCCCGGCAAACGAGACGGGCACCGCCGCGGCGTAGAGCGCCGCCGCCCAGAATCACCACCGAGACGCCAGGGCGGGTAGAGCGCCACCCGAAGCTCGAGCCTGTTGGGGGCCGACGGGCTCGGGCGCACAGCGCGGCCATAGAGACACGGGGAGAGCGCGGCGCCGCCGGTCCTCCAGCGCTACGGAGAGCGAGAGGGCTGCCCCGCCATTTTCCCCAGGCACCCCCTCAAACCCGCCGCGGGGCTCGGGGCCGCGCCACGGGGGAAAAATACCCGGTGTGCCTAGAAATACAGGGCCGGGGGGAGGGGGGGGGGGTAAGGTCCAGACCTTGTTATAGCAGGCTCTGCTTCCTAACAACGATTTTCATAAAAGTGATCTGAATTCTTAAAATGTTGTTGGTTCTCTCCCCCCCCCCCCCCCCCGAAAGATCCCTCCGGAATTTTATCTCTGATAAAATAAAGCAAATGTTCAGCTTAAAGTTCTCTGCAACGAGCCTGTATCCTGTTGTTCTCAGGCTCTGTTATTCTCTTTGTCAAGAATTGTTTCCCCACCCAAGGCGTTCAGGCTGTTTTGAGAGAGAAGCCCTGTCTCCTCTGGGCCTGAATAAACTGTACCAGTTTTATCTGTCCCCATGAGACAAGTTCTTCATTCCCCTAATTACGCTCATCAGCTCTATCCCCCTCGCACACAATGGGCCAGGACCGTGTTCTAGCTGAGGGCTTGTTCCTGCCTTGGCATCGTTATTTCCCCATCCATGGCGTAACACCACAACTGACGGGCTCCACGGCCACACCTCATCATCATCACCGTGAATTATCACCCCCCTTTCTGCCACACCCAGCCAATTTCATTAAGAATTCCTAATATTTCTGCAGCTGCAGGACCCTTCTACCCTGCTCAGGCTGCTCCGTTCCTCAGCTCTGCACATTTTTCAAAGCAAAACCCTCCAGCCCATCATCTGCGATGTGTCGCCTTCCCTCTGAATTGACGGGACTTCCCAGCAAAATTCAGTGGCAAATTTTCACTTTATCATGAAAAAATATTGCAGCTGGCAACATAAAGGCTCCTCTCCTTACACATAATCCAGCAGGACTAATAGATCTTCTTGCTACCCATCACACACTCCAAGCGTATTTATAACAGTCTCTGTGCAGAGCTCTACACAATTAGCTAATGTCACCCGCATTCACAAAATTCCTATATTTGGTGCTGACATCATGTAGCCAGCACCTGGCAGGAACCTCTGACACAGGTGACATTTCTAAGCCAGATGTGAACGGTTATGGCAGAGGCCACACGCATAATATGAACATCAGTAGTAAACAGGACATAGACACCTCTTGCGAGGAGCAGACTCCAAAATAATTGCAAAAGGAAACATCTTTCTGTGCTAGAAACGCTATTTTTTGAGGCTGCAGGGAAAAGAAACCAAAAGATGCACCTTTTCCTCCTTTAGTTTTAATTTTATAAGCACGGTATTGATGTCTGCCCATCTCGAGCAGATTTACAAAGCCTAACCCTTCAAAGTAACGGTTAGGGCAGGACTGTGTGACACCAGGTTGCCTTGCGCTGCTGTCATTAGCAGATGAAGCCTTCGGTTAACCCAGATGTTTCCTTATTTTGTTTTAACATCCTTGAATGTCGCCTAGGACAGAACATTGCTATACTACAGCACTCTCCGCTTGGCACAATTTCAAGACCCGCTCATTGAACTCAGCAAGAAACTTTCTACTGATTAATAGGGGCTTTAGATCAGTTGCCAAAGTTTTAGAGCTCCTTAGGAAAAAATAATCTAGGCTAACTGGTAGGGACAATAAAAGCACAAGAGGAAGACCAGGCTGTGAGAGAGGAAAACCAGGCCTGGGTGCCACTGGGGCTTTTACTGCTAGGTAGGCAAATGGAATATTCTCTCGCTATTTTACAACTTCTTTCAGAATCTCATTATTAACAGTGAATTCTTCAGAATTAAAAGCTGATTTAGTTTTATTCTTCTGAGACTGTGGCCGAGAGCTTTGTTTTCCTTTCACATTCATCTCGGGCTGCAATCCCTCTGCCTGTGAAAGACCAGCGTAGGAAGCAGGTTTGGGCAGAAGGGCTCCACCTTTTTTGTAGCCTTTGTGCAGAAAGGATGGGTCAAGGGTAGTAAACTACTGAGGAGTGCAGGGGTTAAATATGGGAGGAAAAAGGAATTTGGGAAAGGTTACCAGTCGTTATCAGGAGAAGCCCTAAGTAAGAAAATGCCGTTACAAATAATGAAAGCCAGAGAGTGATGGAACAAGAAATCATTACAGCATAAAAGTATCAAAAGGAGCGTCTTGCAACAGAAACATTATTCATTTCCCCATCCCTGACCACCAGAGGGAACTCTTGCAACAAGATTCCCAACTGCTTGCAGCAGTGAAAACCAAACCTGATGAAAACCTCCACCACCACAAAACTGTAGTGGTTCAGCTGAAAACAGAGTAATATGGGGTGCAAGGGTGGGGACTGGTAAAGGAGGGGAAAAAAAAGCAGTCTGTGGGCCCTCAGTCAAAAGGAGACTTTGTAAAAAAACCAAAATGGTCTGGCAGGAGTCAGAAAAATGGTGAATTTTGCCATGGTAAGAAAGTCCTGGGTTGTTTCTCTGAAGTCTGTGAATGACTGAACAGAATGAACTTATTTTCTCGCTGCTGTGATTTAACTCTCCTACTGTCCTGGGCTCTCAGCAGCTTTTCAAATCTGTGAAAAACCTAGGCGTGAAAGTATACTATGTCTGCAACTGGCTAGCAAACTCTACGCATCACCAGGGAAACTGGGACTCTGGCTTCTAAATAGATTACGACTGGCTCCTACCTACAATCCATCTGGAGAGAGAACAGGATCAGCAGAGGAAGGATGTTCATTTGTTAAACCACTGGATAAGCTGAAATAAAGCACCTGGTGTTTTCTTACAAATTTGGTGAACCATAGGCTCCCACCTGTAAGACAGGCTCCAAAGTGCCCTGCAAGAAAGTAGAGATGCTGTCAGCCAGGCAGGAACACAGCACCCTCGCAGTTAAGGACAGCTGTGGTCTAACATTATGTTTATGCAAGTGCTGCCACATGGGGACCACAGTTAAAAAAGCACATTCCTTCCTGGAAAAAGCTCACAGAATTGAGCAGAGATGGAATAGAATTCAATACACGTTTATCCAGGCTCTATAGACATTACTCTGGAACTTAAGAGATCTTGGAGAACAATCTAAAAATGGTAAATATTGCTCTATTGTTACAGACATCACTTGTAATTTGCGCACACGCTTACACATGCACTCCTCTGTGGCACCAGTGGAACTTCAGCTCTTCCCTGTTGGCAGGCCCCCGCAGTAACACAGTCAGGGAACTGCCCTGCATAAAAATAAACTTTTTCTTTTGCAGGGCTATTTTTAACCCAGAACAGCTCATTGGCCCAATTCAGCCTGTAGTCCCATGAAAACAGCCGTACTGGCACAACCATGGGGCGGGAATGTGCAGCTGGCAGGAAAGATGAGAGCAGGAACTGCTGGTACAGCTCTGGAGGAAAAAGCTAAGTGAGCTGTGCCCTAACACGCAGGCAAGCCTGGCTTCACGTAAGCTACCTCAGCGAGCTGCAGAAACCGGGAAGCCATCGGGGGACACTCGGGGGCTACGCTGCAGCCCTCCTAACGAGATGTACCAACCGCAGAGACAAGTCCTGGCCGCCCTCCTGGGGCAAGGGACGGCCTCCACCGGCACCCCAGGACCCTTCTCCCACCAGCCCATGACAGAGAAGCCGATACGAGAGCACCGCCTAAGGCGTGAGGAGGGACCGGCCTTGGAGGCGGTCGTTGCGGCTCCCAGATACTCAGAGGAGACCTTCCCGGTCGCCGGTACCGACTCAGCGAGATAAAACGCCTCAGAACTCCACTGCTCGCCTCAGCGCCGCGTTCCCGCCTCCCTCTCGAGCCCGCGCTGCGCGCGCGCCTGCGCCCCCCCCCCTCCTCAGAGCGCATGCGCAGCGCGCCAACCAACACCCCACCCGCCCCCGCCTGATCGGGCCGCGCGAGGAGATGACGCCACAGTCTTCCCTGCGTCTCCCGCGTGCGGTCACATCCGGTAGGTGAGGTCAGGGCAGGGGCCGCCATTTTGGGTGGTAGGGCTGGGCGCGGAGCGGGGCACCGCGGGCGGCGGCGGCCCGCGGTGGGGGGGGGGAAGCGAGTGCGGCCTGCGGGCGGGCGGCCCCCATGGCCGGGCAGTTCGACTCCGAGGACCGGGCGAGCTGGTACTGGGGGCGGCTGAGCCGGGCCGAGGCGGTGTCGCTGCTGCAGGGGCAGCGCCACGGGACCTTCCTGGTGCGCGACTCGGGCACCATCCCCGGCGACTTCGTGCTCTCGGTGTCCGAGAGCTCCCGCGTCTCGCACTACATCGTCAACAGCCTGGGGCCGGCGGGAGGCCGGCGGGCCGGCGGCGAGGGCCCTGGGGCCCCGGGTGAGTGACCCCCAGGGCCGGTGGTGGCCCCCCAGCCCCTGCCGCCGCGGGGAGGGCGGCTGGGGCAGCCGAGCCTCGGTGTGCGCCTCCCTACGGGCGGCTCCGCTCTCCCCCCACACTCTCCCTCCCCCCCCGGGCGCTGTTGCAAGTCGTGAAGCTCTTTGTAGTGGAATTAAGTCGTGTTTTGTAGCTGGGGCTACTGAGTGAGCCGAGCCGTCTGCCTGCACCTGCCTTCCGACGACTTAATATCGTAGTTAAGCATCTACTGGAGTTGAGCGCTTACTGCAGCCCTACGGAAAGATCCTACTGCTGTAGCGCTCGCATGTTCTTCTGTTTTCATAAACCAGTTAACTGTAGCTCATAGATTTTGCATGCCATCTCAGCCGGGGGGAGAGTTCTGCGGAAGTGTCGTCTAAAAGTCTTGAGTTCTGACAAGATAGTTTTGCATTAGAAGGCAGGCTGCGAGGCTAAATTTCAAGTCACGAATCAAAGTATTATGTGCGTAGTTTAAGTAGAGGGAACTCTTCAGGAATGTAAAGGCAATTGTTATTTTAAATGAGACGTGAAGTTCAATAATTTTTTTTCCTCTGTGTGTTGAAAGGGAAGGTTTGACATTATTCCTCATCAGCCTAATATCTAATATGAAAACAGTGTGTTTAAGTGTAATGCTTGTAGAGCAGAAAATACTGATTGTATCGGAGGGAAAACTGTACCATGAGAAGCAGTGTTTCTGCAAGTACGAGTGTAACTAAATGAACAAGAGCCCCCAGCAATGCAGTGTCCTCAGATGGGTAACAACTTAGACGTGTAATACAAAGGCAGCAGTATCCCTGCTGGGGGCATTACTGAAGTTGGTAGCGGAACTGCTGAAGTTTGGATATTAATGCTTGCAAAATGATGTGGGTGTTTTGCTAGCATCTCAGAAAGGAACCACTACCTAATTTTGAAGTGTAGTAAACCTATGTAGTAAGAGATTTGGTGAACTTATTTGGCAGAAAGTAACGGTATATGAATTGCTACAGAGAGTCACTTTCTCATGTAGATCTATGGTTGGAATTAAGAGACCTATATTGGGAAGATGCAACAATACATGTTACGGAAAGGATTTTTCAGTCTCTGCACAGACTGTAGTTGACTAAGAAGGAGATAATCTAAGAAAAAACAAAACTGTTGCTGGTAGGTTTGCACTGTAATTTCCCCTACTCAGGGGAACATTTAAAATGGGCAAATTTGGGAAAGTCTGAAGTCATCATGTTTATCCCAGGAGCCTACTACAGTTGCAGGGGCACTCAAGCCGCAAAAAGCTGCTAAAGGTGGCTGAATTCAGCTGGAAGTGGAAGTCATTACTGCCATGGGTAGTAAAATGGTTTGCCAAAAGATGTGGTGGATTCCCCATTGTTTCATGTTGGTGAAGACAGAGGTTTATTGCCATAGGATTGCGGAGGCTTGGTGTGAAAACTGTTGAAATGCATGACTGGTGTTATGTAGAGCAGAGTAAGTTACCAGGATGGTTTGTTGTGGAATCCTGCCTAATAGGATTTTAAAGACAGCAGTGATAGAAAACATTGGAGTATGTGTGCCTGTCACTTCTCGGCAGTTGTCTTCTGGAGAGCAACTCGCTTCTGGAAAAACAGTGTTTTTCATGTTATTGTGGTATCACTTAAGTAGATAGCCATCCTAACTTTTTTTATTATGTTACATTTTCAAGCTCAGTAATGTTTTGTGGCATTCTACAGGGTGGTTTATGTTGTGGATGTTAAAACATTCTGGAGTTTTAGTGTTCTTTTTAAAAAAAATCACTAAATGCCCCTTAGGTAATTCTCTTCTGTTTTAAATGTTTATCTGTTTTAGAAGAGTAGCTGCTATTGTAGCTGTGTAGGCTGTTGGCACAGTAGGCTCAACATATATTCAGAAGTATAATTACGTTTTGGTTGGTCTTCCCCCCCACCCTGGATGTAATGAAGATAGGTGATGCATCAGTCCTGCACCCCTATGTTGATATTGTAGTAGTTTTAAATAAGTCATACCTCCATGCTGATAGTGTTCTCTTTTCATACTCAAACCAAAGAAGGTGCGGGGGGTATGTGTGTGTATTAAATTACACTTAAAGTGTAATTAAGTTTTTCTTTCAGAGAAAAGTAAGCGGGGGGATGTTCTGCAATGGTAGGGAGATGGAAACATTGGTAGAAGATTGAAGATGGTTTCACATTTGGATAGGGAAAATAATGCAGTAAAATGAGGTAAATGTTTGTGAATTGTCGTGCTTATTTATTGTGGTCAAGCTAATACATTAGGAAGAACAATTTTACTATGTTAATTGTATGGTACAGTTTCTTTAGCAATTGATTGTTTGGCAAATGCAGACTTCTCATGGGGAAATCTGAATATGCCAGATCAGGTTCTTAGGTTGATTTTTGTTCGTTTCAGTAAGTCTGTTTGCAGTTCATGACTGCTTTAATACTGCTATGTGCAGGGGATACTAGGAACCTAGCTTCAATACAGAATGAATGAGATGAGGAGCTTTGGCTTCCCTAATATAAAAAGTCAGTGTCACAAAAACATGATACTTTCTTCCATTTCTGAAGTATAAACTTGCTAATTTTTTGTTAAATTCAACTTTTGCCTGATATGCTGCAGTATCTAACTTCTTGCAGGTGATTTTTCAGCATAAGGAAAAAAGAATTTAACAGAACTTCTCAAAATAGCTATGTCTTCCTGAAATGTTTTGAGGCTGTTAAAAGAAAATAGGATAAATCACTGAATTATGGGAGAGAAATACACTGTGGAGATGGACATTAACTGAATTGGAATTAAGGTATCATTTGTGATGAAATATCATGGTCATGGGCTAAAGAAATCCCAAACAAGACAAGGTACTGCCTGCATGGGCAGGCATTAGCATGGCAATGGACAATAGGGGAAATATTTAAATACATCATATGTTTGCAATTTGACAGAGGAGTCAGGGATAAAAATGTATGTTATGCACCAAAACAAAATGCCTAAAATATCTAAAGAAAGATATGCTTTCTATTGAAAGTACAATGTAATAAAGCCAGAAACCTTACAGTGTTTTAAAATTTGTCTCTCAAAAGCAGGAAAGCCTGACAGATATAATGTAGAAGGCAGTGTTTTCACTAAGTATTCATTTTAAGAACATGCTGCTTAACTTATGCTTCTAAGTCACTTCCGTTGTGATTTTTAAAAATTCAGACGTCTTGGAATCATATAATCTTTGCATAATGATATCCATACTCAGCTTTATAGGAAATGGCTTTAGATATGCATGAGCAGTATGGTTTAATAACACTTGGGCTTTTTTTTTGAGTTGTTTGGTTTTTTTTTTTTTTTATTAAGGTCTTAAAATGCAAACTATTGGAAGCTTGGAAAGTGTATGCATTTGACATCTACTTTTCTTTCATCCTCTGATTATCTGCAGAAATGACAATATGTAATTTATGTAAGAATATTCTCCCGGTGTGCTTAGAGCTCTTCTCAGAAGCCAGTGCATGGGGTTTTGCTGTTTTTATAGAATGTTCATGGGTATTTATTTGTTTTGCTCTGGTATGAGTAGGGAGGTACTTAAGGACAAGGCAAAAAGGTGTCCCTGTGAGGGAAGCACACAGGCTGGAATGAGATGCCTTCATAGCAGAGTTCCCATATGCTCTAGGAGGAAACTGGCTTACATCACTGTGATGTCCGTCTTTGAAATGAGAGCCTTGTGTCTCAGTACCCTGCATGATAACAACAGCCTTTCTTGCCCAAAACATGCTTTTAAGTTGGGGAGGAGGCACGGCATGGCACCCTTACATACTAGATCTAGAAACAAAAATGAAGAAAACCTGTATTTCTGTGAGGTCTTCCCTGCACCGGAAAGGGAAGCTTATCAGAGCTTAGGAATAAAGAGAAAACTGCCTAGTGGCACTAACACAATTGGAGTGAAGAGAGAAACGTAAAACCCTCAAGACATCTGAGAAAGTGAGAAGTTGCTTTGTGGTTATGCCACCTGCCCGCGCTCTCAAGTAGAATATTAGGTATTTTATACCCTACTTTCCCCAGTATCTGTACAATATTTACAACATATATAAGCAATCTTTTCCAGACTGACATGAAGCCAACACAGTGTGAAAGTGTTTTGTTAGGAGGGAATGTGTGTCACAAACAGAGAACTGACAGGGTCCAGATTTGAAACTTTCTTTAATTCTGGGATGGTTTGGATTTTAACTCTTTCCTCACCTTCCTGAGAGCAAAGGTTTTGCTAGCTGTTCTGACAAGCTGAAGTGGATGGAATCAGGTTAAGTCCTAGTGCAGATGGAGCTAGGATGGAATAAGTAAGAAAGAGGATACTCAGCCCTTTGTGCTTCTCATTCAAATGAGTCATCTTACAGAGCTGGGTAGTGCTGCTGGTAGAGGTGCAAGCTGAACAGCTATTCTTCCTTCGGCTGGGGAGAAGGGAAAATAATTTCTAGTACTCCAGCTGTCCAACTTTAATAGGAAGTGACTAAAGTTCCTCCAGTAGCTAGATTTACCTTTACACGCCTTCTCCTCTTCCTGAGAGCCCTCAGAAGATGTGGACAATGTGCTGCTCAAATGTGTGCCGTCAAGAAAACTGTCCCAGAATCATGAAGGAAAACAGCTCTACTTCTCCAAAAACCACTTGCCTTGTTACTGTAACTTTTTCTTGTGGTAGATCTTGCCTTAATTTTTTCATTGGCCTACAGGTACGAGAAGTATTGCAGTTCAAACAAGAAGCTGAAGAATTCTTCTGAGCCTGAAATCTGTTAATCTTTGAATTTCATTATACCAGGGAATGACAGAACTTCGAAGCCCATAGTGCATAGAATTATTTTCCCGCTACGTAAGTGAGCGTCATTCAGCTCATTACTGTGTAGCTGAACAAGAGTATACACAAAAGACTTAAACTGATGGGAAGTTTACCACTTGCTTGGTAAGGTGTAGTTGTATTTTATTTCCAGCTGTGACTTTAAACTATTTTGTCCTTTTTATGCCTATTTTAGCTGAATTTAGAAGTCTTCTGTTGAAATTCTCCAGACAGTGACCAGGTTGCTGCCTTTATGTTTTTTGGTAATTAATTTGCATTAAGCTTGTATATTTCTTGTTGCAAAGAGGTTTTCCAGACCTCAGATTTTTGTAGCTGCCTTATGTTTTTTTGGGGGGACACCCCCCCCCCCCCCGCCCCCATAAACCAAAACAAACCACCAGAAGTGCATGTGGTATTCTGGGAGTGTTCTCTTTGTGAAGGTAATGTCTCTTCCTTCTGCTGCTTATCTGTTTGTCCCTTCAAGGATTGCATTGATCTTTCTGATCCTAGAATGTATTTGGAGGGTCTATGTTCTATCACTCTTCTTCAGTTGTGCAAAATCTCTTTTAGAATGTGATTTTCCAGGATACAGTACACTGATTTCAGTCACTCCTTCCCCATACATAAGGTTCCAGTGGACTTTCCTCTTAGAGTCCAACTTTGGTTTTATTCAGGTACGTTTGGCAGCTATTTCAGGCTGTTATGCATTAATTCAAGAGGATGAACTTGTTAAAAAAAAAAAAAAAGACACAGAAAAGCCTTGTTCATCCTAGTGATGATTTTGGTGCTGACAAGGCTGATGAACTGCTCATTTCCTACAAGTTTTAAGATTTTTCTGTGTACACTTACTTTGCTGGACATGGAGATCTCGGGCTCCTGACTGAGTCAGTTTGTAGCAGGTTTTACAGAAGTAAATTAGTGTTTCAGGCTTTAGATTTCTGTCATGTGAAATAAGTTCCATGTCAGTGAACTTACCTGAGATTTAGTCTTCTCCATATCACTTCAAAGATCTTTGCTGCCCTGGTCCTTTTAAAGTTTCTATGACTTTTTCTTTTGACATAAGTGTCTACATAAGCCTTGATCCTTAAAGGTTCACATCTAAAATAGTAGCAGATATATGCTCATGTTTCTGTCACCAGGTTTGTCTGAAACTTGATGTCTATACCACTTGTTACAAAGCATGGTTTCCCACTTCCAATGCTAGCAGAAGCGCAGCATTCCCAGATCATATTATATGCTTACGTAGTGAACTTAAGCTGTTTTGAAGTGGTGTAGGGATGCTGCCTGTCCAGCCAGAAGTCATCTCCTGTGAGACCACAGAGCTAAGAACTGCCACTTAGATGAAATTATAGAGTTCTTGCTAAGTCTAGAGCTGTAAGTTAGATCGCATCAACAAAAGCTCAGGGGGTGTTCCATCTTTTCAGCATTATGCTTTGAGAGAACAAGGTGGAATCTTACTTCTCTTTCCATGCTGGGTTCATATTTCTTACTGATGTTTACATGAGCTTCCTTATCTCCTGGTGATGACAGTTTGTGTGTTGGTTTTTTTGTAATTTTTTGAGGGTATTGTTTTTTGTTTTTTGACTTACTGCATTTGTGCTCATTTCTTTTGGAAGTCTTTCAGGGGTGTTAATGCATGCAAATGTGCATTTTCTGATGACTTAGTTCTGCCTCTTTGAATTTCCTGTAACCAGATTCACTAACGTTTATGTTCCTTCAGGATACTTCAAAACTTATTTATTGGGTGTTTATCTATGATGATCTTATTGAATCTGCCCTTTTCTCTATTTGAACCCCTTTTTTTGCTCTCTTGAAAGAACTTCTTGTAATGTTAGCTTTCCGTGCTGACAGTGCTACTTTGAAGGGGGTTTTGGATCAGTGACAGCTTGAAGAATTCTGCTAGCTTTGTACTCGAGAGCTAAGTCTCGGAACTGTTAGATATTCCCTGCAGAGAAACAGACTTGCAAAGTAAGCATCTCTTTCTTGCTAAGAGTTACTCATTAAAGCATAAATCTTTTCCTCTCCGCTACCCTCCCCCAGCCTTCCACAATTCTTCCCATAACTGATTACACAGTGTATGGTGCATGGTGGAAATAGAACATCATGCGTATGTTTTTCCCCAGCTGAGCCTGAAGAACATAAAACGGAAAAAAGCGCAGCGCACAGATTGAAAACCGAAATGGATATCTGCGCTTTGATACTTCTAATGACTTGAATATGAACATCATCTGTATTTTAATGTATTTGAGGTTCAGATTTATAGCTCAGGCTCCGTCTGACAAATATGGCAAAGAAACTACAAGACTTGAGATTAAAAGACTGAATTATACCCGTTATGAAAACATATGTTGTTGCTTTGCATTGCATAAAATATACATAATTTTCTCTAACGGTACCTTTTATCAAAATGAAAAATAACTTCATTTGCTCATTCACATAAATTGTTTGCTGCTGTGCGAAGCATTTTTCTGTAGTATCCATGCCTTTAACCCAAGATACATTACAACAAGTAAATAACCATTGTTGCAGTGTTGTCCTTTTGAAATAACTTCGAACTGCAAAAGAGTTTAAAGAAAACCCCAAACCACTTCCTTGAAATTGTACCAAAATTTCATTTGCTTCCTAGATTTAGAGCATAAAACAGGAAAAAGGGAATTGTCTGTTACTGAAAATTGTATAGGCTCCTGAGAAACTTGGATGTACTGAACGTTTTTATCTGTTGGGTCTATATAACAATCAAGGAAACAAGATATTTTTATCCTAATTTGGGAAGTTTGGCAGTGCCAAACAAGTTCTTTTTTCTTTCTTTGACAAAATCTTTAAAAATAAAACTCTGTCCTCATGATCATGATAGTGCTGTCTTTGATTACACATACACAGAAGAGTGTTGATGATGAATGTTGATCGAAAGATGACCAAGTATCAAATTACTTATCTGTAAATCATCTTCTCAAATGTTTAATTTACAGTTTTAACTGTTGTATGCTCTCTTTGACATATTGCCTTCTTCTTTCAGGGTTGAATCCCACCAGATTTCGAATAGGTGACCAAGAGTTTGAATCTTTGCCATCTTTACTGGAATTCTACAAAATACACTATTTGGACACTACAACCTTGATAGAACCAGTTTCCCGATCCAGGCAGAATAGTGGTGTTATCCTCAGGCAGGAGGAAGCTGAGTATGTGCGAGCTCTCTTTGACTTTAATGGAAATGATGAAGAAGATCTTCCATTTAAGAAAGGAGACATACTGAGAATCCGGGATAAACCTGAAGAGCAATGGTGGAATGCAGAAGACAGCGAAGGAAAGAGGGGAATGATACCTGTTCCTTACGTCGAGAAGTATAGACCTTCCTCTGCTTCAGTATCTACTCTGATTGGAGGTAACCAGGATAGTTCCCACCCACAACCACTGGGTGGGCCGGAGCCAGGGCCCTATGCCCAGCCCAGCATCAACACTCCGCTCCCTAACCTTCAGAATGGCCCTATTTATGCCCGGGTTATCCAGAAGCGAGTCCCTAATGCCTACGACAAGACAGCCTTGGCTTTGGAGGTACATAATGGGCAAAACTTAGAAAGAAGAGATCTGTTCAAGGGATTTCCCTTTCAATCACTTTATAGTTTTGTAGGAATATGAAAGGGAAAAGCATTGTAATACTGGTTTTACATCATGATTAATAAGTTATGGATAAAGGCTTTTATTTTTTTTTAATAAGTGACTAGAGTCACTTGTAGACTAGAGTTTGATTATTATAGCATGTTTAGGTTACTGAACCAATATCATGTCTTTTGTCAAACATCACTAACATCAGTGTTTCCCCATCCATGTTTTCACTTCTGAAGCCTTTATTTTAGGGGGGAGGGAGAGGGAGCAGTTCATAAGTTGTGTGTCTGAACCTGTGTTCACTGTTGCTTGCCTAACCTCAATCTTTAAAAGGTGTGCTGGGTTGTTTGGTTTCCCTGCCCCACCCCCCCTCCCCAGTCTGTCAGCAGTTTAAAAGCAATCAGTGGAAACATTGATAGTCACTTTAAAATTAGAGACTGAGATGATGATGATGATCACACATAGGGTTTTATTGTAACATCTTGACCTCAGGCAGATTACTTTGGGTTTTAGTTTGTGAAGCAGGAACATACCATTACAATTCATTAAGGAGGTCTTTTGTAAAGCAGTGATTGATGGAGTATGATTTGTAATAAAGCAGTGAGTTTACCTAAGGTTGATTCACTTCCTGATATGATCAAGTATTTGTACATGCCCTTTTTGATCTTTTTTCCTCTTAAAAAGGAGAGTAGAGTAGTCTATCTCCACACATCAGATAGTTATCCCCCAAGTTACCTTTGAGGAAATTGAGACTAAGGTATTCTCAGTGGCAGACCTTTGCCTTAGGATGAGATGTAAATTGGATCCTTTAATCTAGGCTTTCTTTGAGCTAAAGGCTCTGGAATTTCCTGATACCTAATTGACTTCCTGTTTATATAACATTTTAAGTACTTGGGAAAAAACAGTTTCTGTGCTGAGTCAGAGCATCTCCTCTTCACTCTCAAATACTTCGTTTAATTGTGCATAGCATAAAGGGCACTTCAGTGATGTGGTAACTATAGGTATGTGTCTTTATTACAGAATTGGCAAATGCAGCACATTCTACAGATCTGATAATTGATGTGCAATCTGGGAGGTGTGAAATTTCTTCCTGTTGTAGGTAAAAATTTGTCTAGAGAAGCAATGTAAATATACTCTTGAGTTACTATATGTTATATTTCTGAATCAAAAGAGATCCAGGGTACAGAACATAAACTTTTGGGTTGAGAAGCATGTATAGAAGTTTATGCCAACTCACCAGATTTTGGGGAAACACGTGAAGATTTTAACCTTCAGACTTTCATACAGCCTAAAATGCTGCCACTTTCCCTCTTTTTCTCACTCTCTCCACCTAGCCACCTCCTGGAGCTTGGAAATACTCCTGAATGTTGTTCTGGACTGTTGCAGTTACCAGATGTTACATTTTCTTTGAGCCACTGGATATTATGTGGTGCATATTTATCAAAACCTTTTGATTCTCTTTCTGGATTTTGGTTTTAAGCTTTTATTTATTAGTGTGCTACTAGTGTTCTTTTAAGCTTAACTTTACATTTTATTTCACTTAGAACCCCACAACACTGCCCAACTCACAGCTTGGTAGCATGAAGTGATATAGAGAGAGTGAGAAAACACTGATAATCCAGGCTATAATAAGCAACTTTGAGTGAAAGCAAAATTCTTTACATGCTGAAGAACAGTTTGTGAGTGCCATGGCTGATCTTATGTTAGTTCAGTCCTCTTCGCTAAAACTCACATGATCTGGCAAGTATGCTGTGCTTTAGAAAATGTAGTTTCATGGAGAATCTCTCTCTCTTCTGAGCTAGCTTGCACCGCTAGCGTCTTTTACTAACTTATGGTAAAAGACTAGGTAGATGAAGTGTTTGGGAGGGAGGAACTGAGAAGTGTGTAGGCTCAGCTCGTCTGTGTGAGGTCGTAAGTAAGATTTATAGTGTCTTTCTACCTTTATAATAGAACAATGGCCTTTGCAGACCTTGGAAACTTATTTAAATACTTACTGGTTGACATGTTGAACCTCTTGGTTAGGATGATGTATTCTGGTCTTGCTACAGCTCCACATTTAAGAAATGCAATAATAGTGGTGGTTCTTTATTCTGTGTGTAATATTGGGAAATTTTAGTTTTAAAATTTGAGTCATTTATCACTGCTTCTAGTAGGCCTTCCTAGCTTCTTTTCAGCGCTTGTAATTTTGAATCACAATGTTACTGAGTTGCTTTCAGTGTCTGTACAGGAAAAAATAGCAATATGCACTTGACTTTCTCCAAATTTTTCTTCATCCTGTCTATCAAAGTACTGTTTGTTGTTGTCTCCTTTTTTCACATTCCCTTTCACTTCATGGTGTTCCTTCTCTGTTTATTTAGAGATCTCTTTCTTAGATAACTTAATAGAAAGTGTTATGTAAATCTTATCAGTCCATTTTTGCCCAGACCTCTTAATAACTATAAATATAGCAAGTGGGATTCTTTCCAAATGAAAACTCTTATCCTTAAATCTGGCAATATTCATGGGTGGGGGTGGATCCCACTGTTTCTCTTAGGAAAATAGATTCTTAACATCAAACATTTTTGGCCCAAACTGCAAACAGAATATCTGTACTGTTCTAATATTTTATAACTGACATGGTTTTGAAGAGCTCAAGGAAGGAGGATCAGAGCAAATGTTGTAATAAAGGCTTTGCTGTATTATGGGAAAAAGATTCAGCAGAAGATAACTTATTTGCTTGTAACTGGACCTATTCAAGGAGTTGTCTGTATTAATTGAGAGAAGAGAGGAGAAAAAGGGAAGATCTATGTGGTGAATAACTCTGAGATCGATCGATTTATTTTTTTTCTTTGTAACAGTAGCAGAACTCTGCCATCTTGACCTTACCAAAGAGGAGTACTTGGAATAAAACCACAGCATACAGAAGTCTTCACATGAACCTTCATTTTTGCTTTGAAGCGTATGGGATATATTTAGTTTTAAAACTTCTGATGAAGACTGAGACAAATCTGGCTTTATAGCAGGGTACAGTGTTGTTCTTGAGGTGCTGTGCTTGGTGGGATGATGCACAATAGACTAACGATACCGTAAGTCAATGTTAAAAGTGAGGAGAATTGAGAGAGAACATCCACTTCTAGTCTAAATGTTTTAAAATTCCAGCACTTGTAATAATGAGTAATTTTTTTTAAAGGTTCTCTGCATTGTCTTCAGGAGAGTATTTGAACTGTAGATTAATATGCAGAGTTTCAAAGCAGATCTAGAAAGATCTCTAAGTTATTAAGGAACTAATGGAGCCATTTTATTAAGCTAGCATTTGTGAAATGACCCATGCTTACTTAAAGTCAGTCCTGCTTTGATAGGTGTAAAGGTAGATATATATAAATGAAATTAGAAGTTACATATAAATGAAATGTGAATGAAAGGTTGTATCAGAAAGAGAGAGTGGCTGCTAAATGAAATTACTGTAATGGTAAAAAAGGAATATATTTTAATCATCAGAGGTCTTTCCTCTTTCAACAATTATTGAAATACAGATTTCGAGTGTAGCTTCTTAGAGTAAGGAGAATTCATATAAGGGTGTCCCTTTGCTGCAATGACCCTGAAACACCCCTGAAAACCAAACAAACAGCTACAGGATGCTTCTGGGAGCGAGGGAATGTCACAAGCATCCCATATTCTTACTCATTATCATTGCACTGTTGAACCCACCTTTTCAGGTGAGTTTGTCATAAGGTATCCAAGATAAACTAACTATATGAACTTAAAGTAGTTTGTGATAGTAGTAGTAGTGTGCTCAATAAGAGCAGAGGCCAGCAGTCTAAGAAAAATATCTTACAGATAGCCAGCTTAAGTGCAACTTGTGCTTTTTCTTTACTAGTGGGTTGGAGGTTATATACTTTCCTCTTGAAGGCTGATAATGTAGATTATATCCAGGTCTGAAGCAATTTAAAGTTATCTAGGATGGCGTTCTTGTAATGGTTGCGATTAGGAAATAAAATTTTCTGCTTCTAGTGTTGTCACATTTAATCTTATCCTTGTTAAATTATAGCTGATGTATTGTTTTGGTCAACAGAGTATTTTTATTTGTGCACACACACACCCCCAGTGATTATTAGCAGTAGCAAAATTAGACATACTGCATGATTAAATTCCTAAAGAGCTGAAACTAGCATTCAGTAGTTGAAGAAGGCTTCCTTTTTGCCTGTAGCAAATACATAAGAGGATTTTCTTCAAAATATGATTCATTAAAATGTCTATACTAATGACTACAAAAGGAAAAAAATAAAGCTACAGCAAGAGTCCCAAGTGTGCCTCTCATTACCAGATAAGTAATCATCAGAGGTATGGGAAGCTTAATTAAATGTCCGTGTAGTGCTTTGAATTTATGAACTGTTAAAAGCTGTTCTGGCAAAAGATTGCAAGTGATTAAAACCTGTGAAGTTAATGGAGATTGGTAACATCTTAAATTGTTTTCCTTGTTCTTCATTCACTGCCTGGAAAGAGAGAATAATGAGATTCTGGTTTGGATTAATTTGGAACACAGTGATAAGCATCTGTGTAAACTAGTAACTGTATATTCAGTGAATTTCTGGATGAAATGCAGTAAGGCTTGTGGCCATGCCTTGGGAGTTTATTTACAGTATTAGCAAAAGAAAATAGAGTATATCTGTCCCAAAAGCGTTCTCTGTCTGTGACCCAGGAAGAATTCAGAAAACTGTTGTATGTTACTTGTAAATGAGATTATTGATAAAATTTTACAGAGGGGTAGAAATGGGTAGATAGCTTTTCAATATCGCATTTATTAACTCTCCAGTGACTGTCTTTACAATGTAAATTGTGCTTTCTTAGGTTGTGTAAGTGCTACTTAACTAAAGTACCCTTCAAGAGTCAACAGAGCTGGGGACTGGTTAGACCAAGACTTGTGGCCCCAGCTTGAACTACCTGACTGCACAGCCTTGGGAAAGTGACTGCTGTGCATTTTTCCACCGTTGTCAAAGGCAGACAATACCTTTAGAATTGGTTATGTGAACATTAGGTTGGAGATTAGAATATGAGATGTATTACTGTGCTTTTATTTAGTGTAGTACATTACAACTGGATACTTTTAAACTAGAACATATTGTTTCATTGGTCCATAGTAACCATTCTTTTATTTTTCTAGCCAAACAATTTGGGTATAAGAGGGAGAGGGCACCAATTGTCTTTACTATATCCATGGAATTTATTTATGTGAGAAATCCATGGTGGGCAAGACTGAAATATCATCTGGCCTTGCCTCTGGTAGTGGCTAGTTGTGGATGCTCAGAGTAAGAACAGAGCAGCCTTACAGCACTACTTGTTATTCCCCCACCTATTCTTTCGGTGTTTTATAATCCGGGAGGCGGGGGGAGAGGGAGAGAGAGAGATCCCCCATGTACCCAGAACTTTCTCAATACTACCTGAAAAGCACTTAGTGGAATTTCAAAATGAAGGAGCTGTTTAGCTTGCAGATCAGTGTTCACTTTGTACACCTGCAAGACTTACCTCCCTTAATGAGGTTGTTGATGGAGTACAAGCATAGCGTAAGAGTCTATCAATTCAGCGAGATGCATTTATTGTGATTGTAGCTGATATCAAGTCCCAAGGGTGCTCTGAAAGATTGGATTGCAGGCTCTTCAATTTAGATAGTTCTCACCTAGTCTAGGTATGCTTCTTTCTCTTTATACTTTCTTCAGGACTGAATAACATTGGGTAGTAGACTGGTGTATCAAAAATGGTCAAGACTAAAACTACTTTTTATAGAAGTGTATCTGGTACACTTGGGTGATATGACACCAAAGGGGAGAGGTAGCAGCTCATCCTATGTGTTTTTATGAATTGTAACACTTCCGTATTTCTTATCCTGCAGGTCGGTGAGCTGGTAAAGGTCACAAAGATTAACGTGAGTGGTCAGTGGGAAGGAGAATGTAATGGCAGACGTGGTCACTTTCCATTCACACATGTCCACCTGCTGGATCAACAGAATCCTGATGAGGACTTCAGCTGAGTGTGGCTCAACAGTTGCGCTTACAGATGGGAACAATCTCAACTTGTTTTTATTGCAGATGCCATCAAGACTATGTTCCGACAGATGTTGAAAGCGGTATTGCTTGCATAAGCATTCTGATAACCTGCAAACCCCTGGGACTGAACACCACCATTCCTTAATTAAGGGTCATGTAATTCAGGGTACGACAGTAGATAACTTGTGTGTCAAGTGGCAGAACTAGTACATGATTATAGGTTGTAATGCCTGCTTATGTCCATGTGCACAGCAGACTGGACCTTGCCAGCGGTAGCAGTTGGAGAAAGCAGTCATGTAGATGTTACAATAACATTTGTAGCTCTCTCCGGTCCTATTGCTTATGTTGCTTCTTCCTCAGGCAATGAACATCAACCTTAGACAATTCAATACATAGATAGAAATTTCACAAATTTATCCTGGAGCTTTCTCCATTTTTTTTTTTCCATCCTGAATTCTCTGTCCTAGAAAGGCTATATAGTACTTTGCATGGTCAGTTAACTATGCACAGTACAGATTTATGTAGAGCCCATTGGGGAGAGCCTTATGATTTACAGATGCTTACCATTTTAATGGTAAATGACAGATCAAATCAACCTTGGAATTCTAGAAGCTTGTGGACACTAGATTGATTTCTTCAGTACTGTTGATGCTTCAAATATAGCAGCTGAGTTTAAATTAAGATTTCTATTAACACACCAGTATCTCTTTTTATCCACAAATATAAGGCTTATGGAAGTGTAAACATCCATATCAGTGCTGAAAAATATGTGCATAGCACTTTAATGCATAGCTTTAAAGCAGTGGTTGATTCACTAAATATACTAAAATATTGACACTGCTTTCCAATAAAATTAAATTATATAGGGCCAGTTTAATTTTTCTAGAATTCTTCAATGCTTCTATTGTACAATACTCCTACAGTACAAATCAGCATCAAACATGGTGAACTGACAAACCAAATATTACTTTTATTTTAAAGTTACTCTGGGGACTCTTCTGGTTTAATTCCCATCTGTAAAATATTTGATAGTGAATTCATGAGGATTTTAATTTTAATAAACTAATGGAAAATACTTGTGTGCTTCTGGACTGATTCTCAAAAGGCATAATAAGGCTTCCTAGCTCTTAATGAAAATCAGTGCATTGACTAGGTGGTATTATGCACTGCTTGGTTTTGGTTTCTTTTTTTTTTTTAGTCTGTTCTTCTAATTATCTGGTTTTCTCTAACATAAATCAGAATGGATTCAGTAAGTTTTGTAAACTGAAATTAAACACTGAAGTAACTATCCCTTGCCTGTACCCTGGATTGTTTTCCAAGCACAGCACTCTAGTGACCAAACTTAAGCAAACAAATTTTGTAACTTTGACTACAGTGTAATCCATACAGAACAGTTTTTCTAAATGGTATCAAACTGAAAATGTTATTTTGGTTGATACAAGACAAGTGACCAGAATGGCTCATCGGTTGTAAATGCTGCGAGGCCTAGTTCCCACTGCAAAGGCTATCGCTGCAAGGCACCAACCCATACAACAGCATACTGGTAACACTTTACCTCAGAACTGTGTAACATGCTGGAAATTACAATATTTCTGTTATATTTAAGTACTAGTTGTTTTACTTCAAAACTAATCCATCGGCAAGTCTGACTAATTTTCAGGTAATGGGCACTCATTAATTGTGTAAACTAACGCCAATGTACATTAATCATGCTTTTCCATCACCAATTGCATAAGCACTACTGAAGATTTTTAGAAAACTGACAGTTGTGACAGTGGTGTAAGAATGGTAACAAAGGAATTGCAGTACTATTCTAGCTTGGATTGCTATTCTGATTAGGGTGATATGCCAGTGATTGTGGGATCTCTTCTAGCTTAGTACAAAATTTACTTTGAGGAAAAAAATTGAGAAACTAGGTTCTGTAACACATTGGTTTATTTAAGGCTAATTTGTATTTTTCCTCAGACCTTGATATTTACTATAACTGATATTTTTTTTCAATAGCTGCAATCTAAATAACAGACTTAATACTGAGTTTATCAGTTGCCCATATATGCTTGTATTTTTCTTCAGGTATTGCAAAAGAAACATAATGAACTGTGTCTTCTTAGAGTAACACAGTTTGTTCTGAAGTATTTTTTCCAATTGCAGTTAATGAAAGCCCATATGTCTGTACCTTTCCAATCAGCAATTATTTTAAGATACCAAAAGAATATTTTATTATGCAAATCTTGCCTTTTTAGTATGAAAGACATAAATTGAATTAACTAGCAAATACCCTGCAAACTTTGTAGATGTTTTTTTGTTAAGACTGTATAAACTGCAAATATTTGTACACTTTGAAAGAGCAAAAAAAAAAAGAAACTAGAGGAGTCTTAATAGCTGCTGTTGCACTAGAATCCTAAGTTCTTGTCAAGCAGTTTTTCTTAGTCAACTGATAAATTAATGCAACTGTTTTCCACTATTCAGTTCTAAGCCGAAATGTGATTTTTGTTTCATAGGTGATAGAAATGAGTATGTTTGCATTTGGACGAAATAGACATTTCAACTTATCAAGCTCTTAAAGGAAAATAGGTAGAACATATGTTCATGAACATGTAGATTAAATCCTTTTGTGGCCTTTGTTTATCCTCTTCTATTTGTTCCCTCCCTTCTCCCCGATGCGTGCAAAAAAATCATTGCTAAGAATGTTGGTCACAATCTTTTGTCTCTACTTGGCTGTGGTTTTGGTCTCTTGTGCATAGGCAGGTGTTAGAACTAGAATAATCATTTCTAGAAATACACCGTGAAAGCAGAATGCTCAATTACACTGTGTTCTTCTGGTGCATTTACACATTATATCACACTAAAAAGTACAACTGGCTGCTATGGTTTTTTAATATATATTTCATTTTGGTAAACCCCAGCCTTTTTACTAATATTTGACCTGGTTAAATCTCGTTAATCTGTTTGAATTGTATTTGTTAATAATGCAAATATTTCTAATCATCTTAAGAGTAAAACACTTCATTTTTGTTAATGGTTTTGGGGAAGGATTCTAACCAAACCAGTTTGAAGAAAAATATGAACATGTGCCATTGTATTATAACACTATCCACTTTCTTGACAGTTAAAGTCTTTTTTTATTTTTTTGTAGCATGTAATGTATATGTTCATAGTACGTGAAGTAAATAAAAGTATAGCCAAAACTTTGACTTGGTGTCGTTCTCAATCAGCTGTCATTGTGATACTTGCATTTAATAATCTAAAAATGGAGCTGTGGGTATGGCCATTTTTAATTTGCCATACTTATGTGAAAACAATTAAACATAACACCTCTAGAAGTAAGTCAAACCAGGGTAGCTAAAATAAGCAGTAAAATATGGCTTTTTTGAAACAAGGTGACTCTCTGTAATCACGAGTTGCCTGAGTCGGGGGTGGGAGAATAAGTATATTCTCATTGCAAAAAAAGGATTCATGAGGAATGTTAAGATGAGACTTTGTAGGTATTAGTCTCACTTCTCCCTACACAGGTGTTTCGGGAAATAGTTGGGGGATTCTTTGGAGGGTGGGTGTCTGTTTGGAAAGATGAAAAGCTGTTTATTCATTCTTAGAACTGTCAGTAAAAACATACATTAAGTATACAAAGTAATACCAGCAAGAATCTCATACAGAAGTCTACTGATGGTTCAGAAGGACTTTGTAAGTGTGGTAGTGGGGGAGCACTATTTCAGTGAAAGGCTAACGTGTGGTGTACTGTCAAGGGATGAAGCACAGACTATGAGGACCACAACACATATCCAATGTGGGAGGATATTTGTAACGTGAATCTGCACTAGACCTACTTTTGCCACTGTAATCCTTAAAAACTGCAAGGGGACAGTGGCCTCTAGGCCCCCAAGGATAAGAATCTTGATGGCAGTACTGTATCTAAAGCGAGAGAGTTTAATTTGGGGTGTATGCCAAAGAACAGTTCTAGCTCCACACCAGTGAGTTTCTTAGCTCAGCAGGGTGTGCCATAGTTAATCATGGACCAAAACCTTGAGGCATTCCAAATCCCTCAAAGCATTTGGCCTTCTGGAGGCGCTCCCTAGTTCCACAGGCTCTTGCGGCATGGAAAAGGCCATGTTGTACGTTCCCAGTTAAAACACTACTTCACTGTCCATTGTTTCTAAAAGTATACAAGGACCGGTCTTGATAATGTAAATACTGCTGTAATCATTTTCCTTGCTGGTAAGGGCAAGGACAACATTTGTTTTCTTAGTCACTCCGTTATGGTGATGGCTCCTCGTGTTTTAGTTGACACGTATTCAGTTGGCTGGCTGCTACAGATAATTTTCTTGGTCAGTGCTGTTTCGTGGAGTCTTCCAGTGGGATGTTACTTGTTAAATGAGTGACTTTGCATTTAAGTGCACTGAGATGCCAGCCAGGTTTTCCTGTTACGTCCCCACACAATAAAGATTATTCTATCAGCTTCAGACAGAAAAAAATTAAATTTTCATAGGTAGAAGTACTGCCCCCAGCTTTGCTCCAGTGTTCATACAACTTGGCTGCAGCAGAGCTGCAATCCAAGAGTGCCTTTTAATGAGATTACCTGAGATAATTTAAGAGCTCACTGCAGCCAAAAGGAAGAGGTTCTGTATGCCTTTCCACACTGCCCTGACAGCCATGCCCTCCTGCTACTTAACTTCAGACTGGTATTTGCAGAACTTCTCTGCAGGAATCGTGCAGAAACCTATTGCCCCTCCTTTCCTTTCCCCCTCCTTCCAACAATGGTTTTCAGCCGCAGTAGTGGTTGAATCAACTCGTGCAAAAGTTGAGGGTGCAAGGGACAAGCAAGGATTGCGTCAGCAAATTATGCTTTGAGTATTTCACTGCATTAGACTGTTTACTCCTCATGCTTTGTCAAATCCCTGACCAATTTCCAAATATTTGCATGCCATCTGTAAGAAGTGTGTTCAAAAATATTTTAAGTATTTAGACAATACACTATAATTCAGCAAGGATATCAAGCATGCACCTCACTTCTGGCAAATAAGTATGCTTAAAGTGGCCTGGTTTATTTATATTGTTGAGCTCTCTACAACTTGAGTGCCCACTGAACATGAGGATCATGGAAAAGTTCCTAAATTGATGCAAATCTAATTTATTGTGAACGGCTGTCATATGAAACTAAGCCTCATTTGCTGAAAAATAGATTATTTTTTTTGTCAAGATTTATGAAGTGCAGAGGTGATTTGAAAGTCTCACAATGAGTTTTAGTATATTTATGCAAATATATGGTGACTCTGTATACAGCTGGGATCTTTTGGGTGCCTACCAGAACTGCCTTGGTAATGGTACCATGTATTTACACCAATTCAGAGGTAAAGGTATATAATGATTCCCAATTTCAACAAAACCAGCATTTTCTCATCATATTTTCACTAAATTGAATATAGCAATTTTTTTCTGGACTTGACACCTGATTTTCACCTTAGTCTGGACACACTAATGTCTTTGTTTTTTCTTTTATGGAATTCTGATTAGATAAACCCTGATATTTGAAAAAGAGTTGGGGCCCAAAATGTCCCTTGGAAACAGACCATTGATTTTCATTCTGTTATTTTTTTAGATTTATCTGTAAGAAAACCATAAGGTTATGTTAATTTTACATACCCTAAAAGCTCTTGTTCACCAACTGAAATAATGTGTTAAAATGACTCAGGAAACAATGAACTATTCAAAAAACTGTGCATTAAATGGTGCTTTAGGTGTGTGCCCTCAGTCACACATCAGGAGCCCATTTCAGTGGGGACAATACAATAGACTAAATAGAAGGATACCTGACACTGTGTCCAAGAGGTGCCAGGGCCTGCTCAATCTCTGCTGTGTGTCAAGAACTGCGAAGGTCTTTGTGCACTTCTACACCTCAGGAAGGCTGAGTCTTCCTAGGAGACGCTGGAAAAAGAGAGATGCAAGACTTCACTCACAGCTACCGTGAGCACATCTTTAAAGATTAAATTTATGCCAGCCAAGCATAACCCCTTTTAGTTTTCTCAAACCATTCTGATTTCGGAAATAGGGGCGTTATCTCAATCATTTAAGTGTACGCTTCATTTTTTCTGAAGTACTCTGTGAGGAACTTGTGAAACATTCAGTTTGAGGTTTAGTTCTTCTAGGCTCTTAAAGCTGTGAAATTATCGTGTCCTGCGTCAGACATAGCATTGGAGGCGATACTTCGCTCGAGTAAACACCCTGGAGAGATCGCAGAAACCTGCCAAATCGGACCTTCTGCCTTTCACTCGTTTCTAGATTCACCATTATGTACCCACGGAGCGTGCCCGGTGATTTGTACAAAAACACACAGAGACGTACTCAAATAGCATCGTCAGCGTTTGAGGGCAGCAGAACCGCGTTCCCTGAGAGAAAGAGACGCGTCGAGGGAAACGCCGTTCCCCCCGAGCACCCCCTGGCCGGCGGCCCGCCCTCACGCGAGGCACGGCCCCCCGCCACCAGCCCCGGCGGCCACCCGCCGCCCGGCCCGGCCCCACCCCACCCCGCCGGCGGCGGCCCCGCGCTTCGCCCCCTCCGCCTCCCTAAGAAACGACGGCGCCCTTTCGGTTGCCGACCCGCCACAACCGGGCGGGGGAGCTGGGCGGCCCCGCCGCCCCCGGGCTGCCGCCCGCCTCACGCCGCCGCCGCCGCCGCGGTGTCCGGCCCCCGCCTACCCGCCCGTTGCCAAGGAGCCGCCGTTGCCATGGGAGGCCGCAGGGCGCATGCGCGCACTTGCGGAAGTGCCCGGATGCAGCGGGAGGAGGTGCTGCCGCCATATTTGCCCGGAGAGCAGCGAGCTGGTAGCTGCTGAGCCCCCCAGACCCCATCGGCTTCCATCCGCCCCGTGCAGTCCCCGACGCCGCCCCGCCTGCAGGACATGGACGATCGGGAGGACCTCGTCTATCAGGCCAAGTTGGCTGAGCAGGCTGAGCGCTACGATGGTGAGCGCTGGCTGGGAAGGCCGTGCAAGGCCAAGGGGAGAGGGAGGGAGGGAGCGGCCACAAAATGGCGGCTGGGCGGGGAGGGGGGGCAGGGGTGGAGGAGGGGGGCACAGACAAAATGGCGACTGGGAGCGCCCCGAGGGGCTGGTGGAGCTGGGGATGGGGGGCCTGAACGAGTGGGTGGCTTGGGCCTGGGCGGGGCCCGGTTCGGGGGGCGGTGGCGGCAGAAGCCGGGAATAAAATGGCGGCCGCGAAGGGCGAGTCCCGGGGGGGGCAGGGGAGCCGCCCCCGCCTCGGGGGGCCCGACAAAGAGACCCCACTACCCCTCATCCTACCGCTGACCGGCGCAGCTTGAGGTGGTTCTGTTCGGCCCGGGCCTTGCTTACCTTCGGGCCGGGCCTCGCCGAGCTCGGCGGTGTGGGGCTGAGGTCGGCTCGCCGCAGACAACGCCCAGTGCCGTGCTCTCCGGAAGGTGGGTGCCCGGCTCTCTCGGCCCCTCGGGAGGCGATGCTGGGGAGAGGCTTGCTCGCCGTATTGGGTCCCGGCCGAGGGGGCTAGCGCTTTTCTTTCTCTTCCTTTGCCTTCGGTTGGAGATATTGCTGCCCCTGGCAAACCCGGAGCGAGCGAGCTCTCACCCTGGGGGGATCGAGTACATGATAATTCATTGCCTAAAGAAAATGCATATGCTTTCGTTATGTGGTAGAAATTATTACGGGTCATTTTACTTTTCCAGCATGTCTTTTCATTCTTTTTCTCCTGTAAGTTTGTGCTCTATGCCTGATTGTTTCATATCTGGGGAAAAAGTGGTAGAGGGGAGGAACTGGCAACCCTGGATGGTGTCTCTTGCCCCCGAAATGTCTGTCCTGCAACTGTCTTTAAACATATTTCCCTTGCATATAATAGAAAGGGCCTTTAATTTTCTCAATGATGTTACTCTTCTGGGACGGTTAGTTTTGTCCTAAGACCTTATATTTATTCATTTAAAGTGAAATAAATACCCTTGTGTGTAAAAAGTGTGAATGCAGTTACACTTCATTTAGAGGTAGAAGGATACTCCAGATAGTTCCTGTTCATAATTTTCCTAGACAACATGACCAGGTCCTTGCCAAATGACGTATTTTTCTGAGTTGTGCTTAGAAGGCTTCTGATAGCACTGTTGCAAAGCAGCTGAAAAATGCACGTTCTGGGAAGGAAATAGAAACTATAACAAAATAAAAAGAAGGCCTAAGTAAGACTCCCTTATGTGACAGTTCCAGTAGGTAAATAAGGTAGAACTAAGAATTCCACTAAATGAGAGCAGTCAGCCTCCACAATAACTGTAAGGACTTATAGAAAAAATGGCCCTCAGAAAACCAGATGTTGGGGGTACAAGTTAATTGACTTGGGCAGAGGGAAGCATCCAATTCCGCATTCCACAGTAAGTGTGCAAATTCTGCTGGGGGTTTGGGGGTTTTTTCAGTGTCTGGTTGCCTACCCTAAAGTGTGCGAGGTGGGAAGATGCATTTCCTTCCCCCTGACCCCCCAGACCAAATTCCAGCAGCATTCCTGGGGTTGGTTTGGTGAGTAGGGAGGAAAGAGTTCTCCACCTGAAATGGATGAGTCAGTGCAACTGAAAGTGTTGGCTTTGGTTTGAGTGGAAATGCAAGTTGGACGTTTGGCCAACATCCTGGAGGATTCATCATCTTTGGGAGCTTTTGAGGCATGACTGTCTTTCTGGTGTTATTCTTAAGTCATCGGTAAATCAGTTCATTATAAAGTAATCAGATTCTACCCTATTGTAGAGATCTGCAATGCAAAAATACCAGACTTCCTGTCAACTAATAAAAATTTATTAGTAGGGATTGCCTCAACGCAGTGTTTCCCTCGATGGACCTTTTTTTTTCTACCAGCATCATGAATGTTTGCAAAACAAGCTGGCTACATCAAAATTTAAAGGACTTCTTATGCTGTATCGCTTCTGAATGGTAATGAGACTGTTACCATGTAGGAGGGAGCACTGAACTTAAAGTTGTCATGTTTAAATCGGTGCTGTGTTTTTCAGACTTCCGAAGTTTATTGGAATCAAGTTGTGTAAACAAATTTAAGGTGCACCCTCTAGTTCTGCTAGCTGTTCTAAATGCATCTTCATGGATCTTGTGTCCATGGCCTGGAAGAATATGTACTGTAGATACTGTTTCAGCATCTAATTCTGTATTCTAGTTCAGCTGAAACAATTAAAAATTTTTGCCATAATTTGTTCTTGGTTATGTGAAAAACTGCGATTCTGCCAAGATCATAGCTGAGACTGCTAAATAATTCTGTGAACAAAATTCTTTGGGGAGCAGTATGGTGAAAGTGTAAGTTATTCTTAATTTTTTCTTCAGTTTGATTTTTGAGATACATGAGCATAAGGTCACAGTTATTAATTGGCACACAAAATGGTGCAATGGTAAGTACTGCCTACAAATACGTTGGAATACAAATCTCTTGAGTAACTTGAAAATGCGTGTGGAATGACAATTTTTTATGTTTAGTGCTAGGATAGCATTAAGATGTGTCCCGTCTTCTTTCTCCTTGAGACTTTTAAGAGAGTGGTGTGTGGTAGGTTGTTTTTATTACGTATGTTTCATGGCATTTATAGCAGCACTTATGGTGGGCATCTAACTGTAGCTTCTTTGGTGTTACTTACCTGACCCACTTACAGAATTTATGAAGTCTTGGAAGCTGTACTTGTGAATTGTTGGAAATCTGGGCCTGTATCTGTATTGTCCTCGGTATATTGGCCCAGATTAAGGGGACAACTTTCTAGGTACTTCTGCAGTGTAAGTAGCACTTAAGCCCTGATCTGTAGAGATATTAAGAGATTTGGATGTCTGACTATCTTCTCAGATCTGCTTAGGCATGTCATGACAAATCACAAAATGCCAGGAAGCTTACTTATAATACAGGAAGCTTTGTGAGAGATCTCACTTACTGCTGTTTCTTCAAAGACTATTATTAACAGAATAATATATAAATATAAATTGTCATTTTTTTAAAACAATTGGAGTAGGTAACATTGTAGTGGTTTGTGAAATTACCTTACTAATATGTGAGTTCTGTGTATTAAGAGAATGTGTGCATCTGCATTCCTGTAGACTGCTGCTGAATGTCGAAACCAATTCTTCATTGTGGAAGCTAGGTAACATCCTTCTTTTAATCAGGTGAGAAGCATGCTATGACACAAGGTAGACTGAAAGCAGGTACTTAAACTCTAAACAGCAGTTTTGTACTGCAGGTCTTGAAGTCTATGGCTTCAAATTTACATATGGTGTAACTGAGGTGAGGTGAAATAGGTGGGTGGGGGGATGTTCCCCCCCCCCCCAAAACCAGATAATAGGTCAAAGTACAGGTTAAGAAGGAAAAAACCCCTATTTTACAGCTCTCCTGATTCCTAATACAGCAAGCTAACAGCTGACTCCTACGTTTTTATGGATTGTCTTATCAGGGAAATGTGCCTTTATTATGAAGGCAGTAAGGTGTGCAGCAATGGACTCAGTTCAAGATTTGAACCTGTTTTAGAAAAATTTTTCTCATAGTAACCAGTCTTGAACTTATGCTTAATGAAGAATCAATCAATAAACTAAGTCACAAATTAGAATTTAAGTTGCATATTAATTTTAGTTTGCAGAGGACCTGTCTCTTTCAAGCAAATGTCAAGCACACTTAAGTTTGTTTGTTCCCCCCCCCCCCCCCCCCTTCATGGTTAGTACTTATACCTGTCAGTCAGTCAAAGGTCTTACTGTTCTAGTGATGTGGTATGACTGGTCTCTTTGTCTCTAAATTGGGTAGATGTGAAAGTGCTAAAAGGCAGAAAAAAATCTCAGTGTATCCCTAAGAAATGTGGGAATCTGAGGTAGATAGAGTATGGCCAAGACAATGTTGGAGGAATTAGATTGTTAATTTTTTTTCAGTGATAATTGTTCACATACTGGGCCATAAAAAATTACATCTGATCATGAGGACTTGTGTGAGAGAGGGCCTTTTTCTATAATGGCCTTCTTGAATCTCCTGAGGTACCAAGAGCAACCAAAGGCGACAAACCTCTACAGTTAGATGGTTTGGTTCTCTGCAAGGAGTCTGGAAGCTGAGTTGGTGTGTGTTACACTTGAGTACTTGTATTAGAAGATGACTTAGTAGCAGATTGCAGTCAAGTGGAGAAATGGATGATGAGGCTCAGTCTTCAGATTTGCCTAGGTTTGCTTTCAAACTAAAACTTTTGTTAAAAATACTGGAGAAAACCCTCTTTTATTTAGAAAAGCATATGTTCACAGTTTGAAGAGATTATAGTGTTGACTTAAAAATCATGTTCTTGTTACAAGAAAGACTTGTGATAGTCCATAGGATTGATTATGCAGAAAATACAACTGTTGCTTGGATAATCTGATTTTAACCCATCTATTTCTCTGAATATAAATATGTACTTGTGCATAAAGGTACAAGTATGCTTTGTAAGACTGTATATTGCAGAGTCATGCAATCAGGTGTTGGAAGTGTCTTGGCTGCACCAGCTGTTAAAACCTTATACAGGGAATAGCAGTATAACCTGCTGCTTTCTCCACAAAATCATAGTTTAAGCTACTGTGTGGGATGGATATTCTTTGGTATTTTGTTTGCCCTCTGCCTGTTGGTTGTCTTGACTTCTGGGAATATAGTTGTTAAGTTCTTTTATGCTCGTTTGTATGAAACTTGTACGTTGTGGTAAGCATGGTGTGCTCTAGATAGGGAGCTTAAGATAGAATTGTCAATTTTTAGTACCTCAGTAGTTGCACCCTGCTTTTAATTGCCTGTAATAATCTACTCAGGGTGCTTCAAACGTATGAAGACCTTGAAGAAAAATAATGGAAACTTTTGTGGTGTGTAAGGGTAAATGTTGTATTCATTTTATGCTTTTAGAAACTAAAGGTGCTGTGCTGCGAAGTGGGGTGAGCTAATCTGACAACTCCCTGTTGATGTCCTCTCTTCCCAGGCTATTTCTAATGTTTACTCAGGTTCTAGTCTTACCCTTAGAGCCAGTTCAGTTCTCTTAAGTTATAAGCAAGATTATTTTTTTTTTCTGAACTGGTGACCTGAATCAGCCAGTTGAGAGGTCAAAGAAGTGTTGAGCTGACATGATGGAATTGATAGGTATAGAGGGGAAAGCCACCTGCCTACCTCCCCGCAAGCTGCTGGACTGGTTTAGCCATCTCTTAAGTCTTACTTGTCAAATGCAGGATTTCTTAAGAGCACAGAGAAACTTGATGTGGGCAATGTAATAGTGTGTTCAGAAGAAGAGTTCCTAATGGATGAAAAGATGAGTCCTACCTTCTCTTGGCTTGAATTTGGAGCCAATCATTGTGGTGAATAGGATGGTGCCCACTGATGGCAGGTGGAGGCCTGCAGTTCTAGGGAAAATGCCATCTATGGGCATTAATCTCCACAGTTAACACTGTTCACAATGAAGAAAATACGCTTGCCCCTATTTCTTCAGCTCGCTCTTGTGTTTGTTCTTAGAAGTTTGCTGCTACTAAGTTAGTACTTCCTATTTGCTTCCATTTTTCTGGACAGCTTACAAATGTTAGCATGCTTCCCAGCACAGATTACTGTGTGATTCTACTGGTGATCCTTCTCCATTCTGAACACTTGAGTCTTGTATTCATACCCTGTTTCCTGTCTTTCAGCCAAATGTTTATCCATGTGAGGACTTTCCTTCCTATCTCATGGCAGTTGAGTTCCTTAAAGAACCTTGGGTGAGGGACCTTGTCAAATGCCTTTGGGCAATCCAGGTAGACTATATCAATCATGTCTTCCTTGTCCATATGCTTGACTCATTCAAAGCATCACAGCAGATTTGTGAGGTATTACTTGCGTTTATACAAGGCCACGCTCTACAATATAGTGTTTATGCATATACCCACTCATTCAGGTTTTTTTGTGTAATCTCTATTAACTTGACCCCTTGTAAGTGTTATATTAATGGGTCTGTAGTTCCTCCTGAGTGTCTGCTGGAACCCTTCTTGAAAATTGACGTAGTGTTGGCTGCTTCGTGTTTCCTGCTGCTACTACTAAATTCTCAACTGAGAGGTTATACACAATAGTTTAGGATCAAATACTTTGAGTTCTTGTGACTTGCTACTGATCATCTTTTGTTCATTCCAAGAATGAACAAGTACAAGACTAGTATTGTACTGAGTCTTCTCTGAATACTGGTTATGGTGCATAATCTTCTATGGTGAACACGTGTGGGAAGACTTGTTTTTTCTGCTGTATTCATCACATCCTCCCATCACACTGGATGCTTGTTGGCAGCTTGTAGCTCCTGAAATGTTGAAATAGTGAGCAGCAGCTTAGAAGCTTGGAAATCTTGGTCTGGTTTATTCCTCTTGGACAAGGGGAACAGAAAAGATGAAACTTAAAACACAACTTCAATTTTCTAAGTGCTGTGCTTCTGCTACTGTTAACTTCCTGGTATTGAAGAATGCCACCTGGGTTTTTTCCTAAGGTTCATTTTGATTTGAGCCTTCAGTATGATGACCATCAAGGCATCCCCATCCCACCTTTATTGAACAAGTGATTTTCTGTTCTTATTTTAACAAGCTTTCTCACTTAAGTAGTTCCTATTTTGGAAGTTAAGCACACCACTAGTAGATTTTCTAGCTCTGCGGTAATGTTGAACCAGTGTGTGTGGTGGCAAGGGATAGTTATTTCAGCATTAAGGTTGAAGTAGATTCTGTGTATTGTTGAAAAGCAGATTAGGAGTGCCCCATTGTATGCTATGTAACTAGATGCTTCATAAAACAAACAAAAAATCAGACATTGTGGTTAGTGAGAGACTTAAGCACTGTGATACTTGAACTAGACGTTGCAAATACTGTAGTTTTGGCCCAACAGGCTCTCCTCTTTAGTGCATCAGCCCTTGTTAGGCCAAGTGGTTTCTGTTAGAAGCACAAACTTTGATAGGACTGTCAGATACTGATGTTTGATACATGGTGCTACTTCTTTGGTATGGTCTACTGTTTAAGTTTTGTATCCTATATTGTGAAAGCTTTTAGTCTTTCCAGTAAATTTGGTGTACATCACCTGTTTCCATATTTCCTTACATAGGGATGTTCCAGTTCCCCCAAGTTGCTTGGATTTCTAGAGTTTGAGAAGCAATAAATACTTAAAAGTTTTTCATCTTTATCTGGTAGAGAGGCATTCATTATTTTGTGGCCTAATAAGTTTCCTTATCGACTGTGCCCTTTGTACAAATTCTGTGGGTTGGCCTCTAGTATATGGTTATTAAACATATGCTTCTCAACATTTATAAACTTCCCGATTACTTTTTAGCTTAGAGTAAGGCATAATCTTCTGTCTTTCACGTGAAGACAAAACCCAATCCTAAGCCATGTACCAGGCTGTTTTAAAACTCTTTTATAGGTAGCACTTAGTGTAGTGGCAGCCACTATGCAAACCCTTTTTGCATTGCAAGCTATGCATGTGTGTCCCTACTGTTAATTCACAGTGGCTGGAGGTGAGTCAGCAATGTTTGCGATGAGGAGCCAAGCATCTTAATCATAGTAGTAGAATGTAGGAACTTAAAAAAAAGGCATTATTGCAGTTTTATAGTATCTTAGGCAGTTGGTTTGAGTCTCAGTTAAATACCTGTTTTCTGTAAGAATATACAAACCTGATCAGACCAAATGTTTATTTATTGTGATATTTCTTATAATGACAACAGCAAATGCTTGGGGAAGGATATAAATCTAGGGCAAGCATGTTATTCTCCAGAATATTCCCTATTCTTCCACATTTTACACTTTTGGGATTTCCTGCTCTGGTGGAGGCATGATCTGACAGTAGCATAATAAGGTAACAGCCACAATCAACTGAGAGGCTGGAACTTAACCACTTAAACTACAGTCTGTCTTTTTGAATCTGCATAACACTGCTTTTTCCATAATGCAGTGTAAGCATCTCCGGATTGTATATGCAACGAGTTTTCATTATTGCAGTAATCCTTCTTACTGAAATGTAATCTTGGACTAGTATTGTCCTGAATGGTCTCTGAGCTTTTCACCTCCTTGTGGAATCTTCCAGATAGGTAAAACTGCACTTAGAGTATAAAATATTTGTTCTGTTGGCAGGCACAGATGGCTTTATTTTTTTATAGAACTAGTTTTCTATTGGAGAAGATACAGGTAAGCTGTCTTCTTGCTTTTGTGTTGCCTGAGTTCTTAAGGTTATTCATCAGGTTTAAACTTTCAGGGCTGGCTTAATGGCTTTACCGTGGAAGACCAAGGTATATACATAATAATAATTTTGTCTTGTTGAAATACCAGCCCAGATTTTTGTGTTGTAAGTAAAATTGGGCTCTTCACTAAATTAGAAACCTTTTTCTCCAACAATTTTGTGGATAGGCTGATAAATCTTTTCAGGTAAGATACTTGTTTATGGGTGGGATCCTAATCTGTTGTTGTATATTTAACTAGTAACAGGATTAAGATTCTGAAGAGAAGACCTTTCAGTTCCTTTATCAGTGTATTGAGAAGCTATGTACCTAGTATGAAGAGTTGGTGAAGCTTGAGGGTTTTGTGCTTCAGCACAAATGGAAGAAAACCTCAGGTGTTCCTCCCCACCCCGCAGCGTCTTACTCTTGATGGCTGTCACTTGGCAAAAAGTCTATTTGGCTTACTAAAAATGTGGTTGTAAAAATCTTGTGGTGCCAAGGCCTGTTTTCTGGTACTGGTTCTGAGAAATTGACTGTTTTCTTTTGGCACCATTTTTTCCATGGTTATGGTGGTTCTACAAGATGATAGTTAATGACCTTTGCAGAAGACTGAAGAGATGCAACAGGGTGAATATGTAGTGGCAGAGGCTGTGCTTCTTGGTAGGACTGGGTCTTGGGTATGCCTCCGTAAAAGCTATTGCTCAGCTTAAATGTGGCTTGTCCTCCAGTGCAGAGAGATTTTGGACCTCTGTTTCAAGGGCTTGTAGATGTTTAGGCTAGCAATGGATAAAATCCTGTAGAATCTAAGCAATTGATTAAATTTGTAATTATATGTTTGAGTGTGTTCTAAGAATCAGATACTCATTTACAGGGAACAGCAAGTCTTGTGTATAGTTTTTTCCTTTAAATTTCCATGGTAGACAAATCTGCGTCTAGGGAAGAGATTGTGAAGGAAACATGTAATGTAGTTGATAAGCTTCCCCATTTCCCCCCCCCCCCCCCCCCCCCCCCAGTTGTTAAAATTTCCTGATAACAGGCCAGAAGATCTTGTGTTACTGTATGTGTTTCTCAACCTCCACGCTTCTGGAGCAATTATTACATGTGTATCATTGTTTATTATACAAGAGATAGGAGTGAATAGGGTTTTTTTACTTCATCAAGAAGTGGGTTTTCTATAGAAGTGTTGTAGTACATACCATAGTATGGCTGAAGTGCTCTGTAGTTAATCCCAATTGGTAAAGCACAGAAGAACATACACTGTTTTAAAGAAAAACTAGATTTTCTGTAATGTGTGTTGCTTTATGATGGTTAGAGACTACCTGTGGGGTGCACAAGGTTGCAAGTGTAATTGAAAAAGACATGGTGTACTCCAGAAACCTGCCAGTTCAAAGACATGGTGTACTTCAGAAACCTGCCAGTTCCAGAGAAGGTATTAGTGTTGTTCAATTTTCTCTGGCTTTCATAACTTCAGAGAAGATCCAACAGGACAAAATTAATGTGATCTTGGTTAGTTAAGCTTGCCACACATCTGAAACCGTGCATGTTTGATTAAAGCATAATGGTCATACTGGGTCAGACCAAAGATCTTCAGAGTGATGGAGGATGCCTGGGAATGAGTATCATAGATGAATAGTATGACATGACTAACCCCTCCTTTTTCTACACTTAAATTATTTGTATTTACATAGAGTATGTATCTTCAGCTCATGAACTTCAACAACTAATGGTTGAAGGGAGGGCTATGCATTCACAAATACAGGTTAGTTTCTTAAACTGCAGATGTGGTGCAGTTTCAATTACTCCTCTTATTTGAAGGCGGTTAGACATTAAGCTTAAAGACAAGCCCTGTGTTTCTTGCTGGAGCTTGGCAAAGGTACCTAAATTGCAGAGACTGCAAGACTTAATTCCCATTTGTCATCTTTGTTTACAAAAATTAACACAGGCCCATTATCTTTGGTGTAGCTCAGCTGTTTTAAGAAACTTCAAAATACGAGATGACTTAACCCTCATAATTTAAAAAATTTACAGCTTTGAAATAAATTCTTTATATAGATGGTAGGGTCGTCCTTCAGGAAATAAGTCATAGTGCTTGCATTATTTAAATTGCATATTGTAACTATATCACATTGCCCCTAACTTAGCTAGCTTAAATTACAATTCTGCATGCTTGTGTTAATATTAAATGTATGTACGTGGAGTGTTTTAGGGCAACTCTTGAAGTCTTCAGCAAAAACGGTTCACCATTTTGCAATAGGATGGTGTTTTGTAAAAGTTTTATCAAATCCTTGGTGGATTTTTTGTTACTTTCTGTGATTCAGAGAAGCAAAATCTACTGGTAGCGGTGGGGATTTTTTTCCACTTCTGGTAAGAATAAGCCACTATACAATTTTGTCCTACACCTGTGGAGACCTGCTGGAGACTGATGACGTTGTTCCTGCCAGGGAAGAAGATTGAGTTTACAGTTTCCATTGCTCAAATAGCTTATGCCTGTTAAGATTGTGATTTTTTTGCACCAGAGGAAAAGATTGACAGTTAAGCTTTGTTAGTTTCCCATAGCTTGTGCTGCCGTGACACAGCAGAACATAAGGAGGTAAAATAATGGGGGAGCGATGATGTGTGGGCAAGGTAAATAGGCCACGGAACAGTAAGGCATTGTATTAGGGGAAGCATAGCCTAATAACATCATCGTGCTTTTGGCAAAAGCTAAGGATGTCATTCTAGTGTCCCTCTACCTGCAGATATAGCTATGAAACAGTTGTCCTGTTGAGTAGGTGGGGTAGTTGGGGCTTAGTCTCATTCATTATTAGTCTTGTTTTCTGTCTGTGGGATTCCCACTGGTTCTAGAAAGTGGAAGGTAAATGGTAAATGAACTGAAGCACTGTGTGGCAGGACAAAACCCAACTCCTGGATGTCTCGTACTAGGCTCTCAATTAGTATATATTTAACGTTTTTGGCTTTTATTTTTCTAATATGTCACAAGCAATCATAATGTGGTTAGGTAATGAAAGGATTATAACCTACCTTAAGTAGTTCAAGCTTTTGATTCCACTTGAGTGTAGGAAAGCTATATTTAGTAATAATTATTTTAACCTCAGGTTTCAAGTCCTTTTTGAAAGGTTTAAACTATAAATATCAGTTTGTGTTTTGTGTGTTACTTTTCAGTGTGAATAGCTGCTTGGCATGGGTAGATATGGTTGCTCTGGGTATCCTCAGGATGACTTTTCTGTTACTTCTCCAAGCACCTAATTTTTCTTTTGGTGGTTTCCTCTTGGAACTTTGACTTGCTTCCCTAATAACAGTACTTATACTTCTCTATATCTATTCAAATCTGGATATTTTTTTTTTGTTAATTGCCATGTTACACTGTATTCCAGTTGACAAATCAGTGGAGCATTCTGTAATTCTTCAGTTTATCTTTCCTGTGCCAAAAGCCAGATTACATTTGCTCATGCTTTTCTCACTATTCACTGCCTTTTCTGAAGCACTTTGAAGAACACGCATTCCTGTGGGATTGTACTGATAACTATTACCCACTGTGAAAAATCTGCTTGCTGCTAATGCTATATCCTTTTTGTCTGTCTCTTAAAACAAAAAAAAAAAACCCACAACAAAAAACCAGTTATCTTTTAAAGAATTTTTTGGGACCCTTGTCAGATGCATTTAAAAGAATATCAGATACTTCTTTCTGTAGATGCTCATATATTTGTTTGGAACACTCGGTATAAAAGTCAGTAATAACTGTGTGTGAAAGGAGGAGGGAGCCTATTTTCATAAGCTATCATTATCATACAACTTCTGTTGAATGGCTTGAAAGATGCTTTAGCTATGAGAATAATTGTCTGACCTTTTCCTCCTAGAAATGGTTGAATCAATGAAGAAAGTGGCTGGAATGGATGTGGAGTTGACAGTGGAAGAAAGAAACCTGCTTTCTGTTGCATATAAAAACGTGATTGGAGCCAGAAGAGCTTCCTGGAGAATAATCAGCAGCATTGAACAGAAAGAAGAAAACAAAGGTGGAGAAGATAAATTAAAAATGATTCGGGAATATCGGCAAATGGTAAGATGTAGTTGGTGTTATGCCATAATGTCATTTAGTTAAGGTCCAGTTTTGTTACCCTTGCCGTAAGCTGCCCTGGTGTTCTAGATTGCCTGCAGTGTGGTGACCTGTAATAAAGTGACAGTCTTGAAAGGATGAAGTTTGTTCCTTGTCTGAAGAATAAATATACTTAGTGAAGGGGAGAGGTTGGGTGTTCTTGTGTAAACACTCAAAGGGGCAGTAGACTCAAAGGAGAAAGGGAGGACTTTTCCTTCAGTGCATCTACATATCAGCCAAGCATTTGAACTGTGCTGGCACTTTGCTTCTTCCCTACTTAATCAAGTGTGAGGCTGTATATGCTCAGGAGGCCTTGTTCTTTCCACTCCAACCTGACTTAGCCCAAGCAACTTTTTATTGGAAAAGTAGCCATGTCAAAGGAGGTGTATGGCTGTTAAGTTTCTACTTGTGATATAAGTGGCTTTGGATCATGCAGACTTTGACACTTGGTGCTGTTGCAGTACTCTGTCCTACAGAGTTCAAAACATTAACACTGTTAATTGAAATGCTAATGGGATAGGATGTTCAGAGTTGGTTTTGGCATAAAAGCAGGCAGTGTAAAGCCAAATGGCCGTTTTATTTAACTCCTTTACCTTGTCTTTTATCACTGTGGTAGTTGCATTTCATGTATGTTGGCCTTGTTTTGTTACTTTTTCTCCCAGATGAAAACTTGGCAGGAGTTCCTGTAAACTAAGTGCTTAGCAGTTGGGTAACAGTGAATAGTTGCCTAGTTAGTCTTGTACAATTGAACTGGCAGACCTATTATTAGCTCAGACAGCTATGCCTGTGTTGAAATTAGTGCTGACAGAGTACGACTTCTTTGACAGCATCTAGTTCTTAAAATGTAGGTTTTATTTTTCTTTCTTTGTCCCTAAGCTGGTCAGTTACACTGATAGCAGTTAAAGCAGTCAATTTGGGATGAAGCACTCCATGTTCCTGGGAATGGGGGATGCTAAGATGTCATGGTCATCTCAACTGTGAACCTTGTATTTGTAGTGACCTCTAGGGCTTTGTTATTTTCTCTCTCTTGAGAGGGGAAAAATTGATCCACATAACTTCATGCTGAGTCTAGTCAGTCTGTGCAACTTTACCTAAAATGGAGAACTTGGAGCAAGCTTTGACTTTAATCAGTAAGAGCTAATGAAACCTTAAGCTATTAGAGGAGTGAGCTCTTGTTCCCCCCCTTCTCCCTTCCTTAAATGATGGTTTAGTACAGAGCAGGCATGCTCCCATACTGTTTAAATCCCACACATTTCTGCAGAGACCTAATCTCCATTATTTGAGGACAAGTGTCTCCACATGGTTCAGCTCTTCACTTCCAGAGAAACAGTGGGGTCTATTACATCACCTGGCACCGATTCATATACCACCAATGGAAGTGAAGTTGGCTTGGAAATCTTTTCTCGGGAATGGCTCTGGACTACTTTCTGTTGACTCACAGGGTTTCCATTGCTCCATGGAATTGTTAAAGTTGTGAGTTTCTAATTTTATGCTGGCATGCTGAGGGGATGAGGCTCTGCCAGTTACATACAGTCCCAAATACCATTTCTTGATGGGTGTCTAAAATCTTTCTAACAGAACATATAAAATAAGGCAATAGCTATCTGATGATTGTTTATATTTGTCTTACACTGTCTGCTTCCAGGTTCTTTAGCCAGCGTTTTGTGGGTGGTTACTATCTTCTGCCAAAGGTCCTTTAATAGTGAAAAGACTATTTTCTTGTTTTTGAAAGGACTGTAAAAAAGGTGTTGTTCTGCATCTCTCTTTGTAAAGAGAGCAAGTATCATGCAGAACAGACTGCTGTGCAAGAAATCTATGTATGTACTCCTTGAAGTATCTATTGAGAGAGAGTGCCAGATGAAGTGCAGTGCCATGCCGGCAGTATCTTCAGTTGTTGAATCTTTAAAGGGAGTAGCTATCACAGTTGCTTTAGGTGGAAGAGTGCTGTGGATAACTGCAATGTAGTTCCATACTGGAGAAAGACTAGTTGTGTCTATTCAATTCTAGCCTGAATTTTCCAAGAGGTTTCTGTGTATCATCCGTAGCTGAAGACCAGGTCGTGTCTGTAGATGCTGGGAGACTTACTGTGAATTAGCATCTGCTATAAGGAGATTGTTAATGGGTTTGGCAAGATGGCATGGGGGCAGTAAGGGCCTGAAGAACACTTTGCAAAGGTTTGGGTGATGCTTCTCGCTGTTGCTGCTGGAACAGTAGCACAACTGCCCTTGTTGTCGTGCTCAGTGCTTCTCTGAAGAGCTAAGGTCCAGTGCAGGCTCAGCAGATTTTTGGTTATTATGCTTTGTCAACAAATAGGCACTCTTGTAGCATTTTCTCAGAGTAAGTTCAGTGGTGCTGGGAGACCCTTCCCAGGCTTGAAAGGCTCTGAAGAAGGAGGGGAAGAAAAAAAAAAGGCAACCAAAACACTTGTCTGGGGACTGACAGGCCAAGTTTAAAGCACTGGGGAGTTGGAAAGAACCAGCATCTCTAGAAAAACACATCCCTCTCCTACCACCAGAACCAGGTGTGATCTTGCTTGGCTATAGAGTGCTGCTTGAGTTGAAATGGAAGGTGTAGTTTGTGTGGAAGTAATTATTTGACGGTTTTGGTCTACATCAGTATTTACTGTCATTTAGTACATGGCTCTTAAAAAATAGTGGGAGTTTGAGCTACTAGCCAGTGTGACATGGGGCAGAACTCAAGGGATGATGGTGTTGTCATAGTAGGGCTAGGCTGGTTTTGTCCGAGCTAGTCAATACTGAGAGATGATGGAAGGTGCCAGGCTGTGCCTTTACCCAAACCACTTAAGATAAATGTAACAAAACACATACATAGCCATGGGGGAAAATGCCACTTACTTGTTTCCTTTGTAGACGGGCTGCTTTTCTGGGTCCTGTGGTCATTTGGATACACAAAAGTAGAGCCCCTGGCTTTCTCATCTGACTGCATCTCTGTAGATGAGAACACACTGAGGCTTGCGTTCTTCATCCTTGAGAGGATGAAGTGGTGTATGTCTGCACATAATGCAGTTCACTTCCTTGCAGTAAAACTAAATCCCTTCCCTAATAGCATAGGGCAAGTATTCACCTTCCTCTTACTGGTCTGTATTTGTGGCATGTGAGAATGTGTGTTTCTGGTGCTCCGACTTAAAGCCTGGGTTGTATTCTGGGGCAGCTGCAAGGCTCTCTTCTTCCCCTCTTCTTAGAAAGGTTAGGCTATGAATTGGCATAAATGTGGGTGGTCTGTCTGTTTGTTTTGGCAGGGGTGGGAGGGAGGTAGGTTACAGGCTTTAGCAACTGTTTCCTACTGTTCTAGTTTCATGTTGCATGTCAGTTGTGAGGTGCAGCTATTTTGGGGGCTATGTATTAAAACAGGTCAAAGAACTAGTACAGGCTACCCTTCCCTTGGTTGCTTCTGATAAGTTTCCTTATTTAGATCACCAGGTGGTTTACAAGCTTTTGTATCTGCTAAGAACACAATCTGGAATCTGATTAAGCCAGCACTACCACTAAAATAAAGAGGGGCAGGATGGATTGCAGGGGCTTCTACGCACTCATTGGGGTGAGCAGTCTTTCCTTGCTGGTCAGACCCTGTAGTGCCATATGTCATACTTGGAGGTGGAATGGTGATAGGCCCTAAACCTACCTTTTTCTGAATGCTCTGAACAGGCTTAGTGTGGGCTCTTGTGCTCATCTGCTGCTTTGCAGAGTTCATTGAGTCACTCTGTCTAGAACAGATCCTTTTTGTAAAAGAGCTTTTAGGGTTTTGTTGTGGGTTTTTTGTTTTGTTCTTAATCAACTTGATTTGTATTAAATCTTTTTAAACTAAGCTTGGTCAGGACATTTACATTGCCCTGGACAGCAGCTGATCTCTAACTTGTGTGACTGATCCTTTAAGCAAAGCTGAAAAAGGTCTGTATGAGATGAAATAGAAGTTTGTACATGTATGGTTATTTAACAGAAGAGGATTAGAAACTGATTTAATTCTTTGCAGTTTTGCTGAAGATCTCTCTGCAAAAGAAGTCATTGAAAAAGAGGATCAAGAGGAAAGAAGTTTGCAGGAACTGACTGCTGGCCAAAGGTTTTATAGCTTTTGTAGCCCAAGAATATATGAAGTAGACTCTTCTCAAGTGACCATATTTCAGCAACTTCCTTAAGCATTTGTCACATAACTTTAAGTATAGCATCTAACTTCCTCAATGTTAGGGCATTCTGACATGGTTTATACATGAAATTTTCTGTAGATTCATTTCTCTAAAGGAACTTTTGCAAATCTTTTAAGTCATTTTTTACAAATCGGTATGTCTATATATGTGCCAGTTGAACACTTATTGTGGATCTATAATTTTAACAGCTTTTGAGGGTAGATGTTGTGGTTACAAACCCTAATAGTTTGGGAACTATATGGTGATAAAAATATTGCATGGCAAGAAAAATGCTTAAAGAAAGAAGGAAAGAAAACTGTGTGGGTGGGAGGATGGGAAAGGATAGTGGACTAAGTGGGGCTGCTCTTGTGATCCAAGACATGCAGTTTCTGGGAGTTTCTTGTAAATGATGTTGATGCCTTTGCTTGAAAACCTCTACTTTATAGTACATAAAAGTAGCTTGAGCCAGAGTTGTCTTCAGCTATAGCTATGAAAGTTACTGTGAAATCATGAAAGAGCAGCAACAGGTTGCTATCTGCACTTAACTAACCACTCCTACTGTGAATGACATGGGATGCTCAGAGCAAATCTGGTTTTGGCAATGTTGATGTCAAAAGACAGTTTTTAGCTTTTTGGGGTATGCTTAGTTTCTTTGCTTTCAGATGTGAAACTCTGTGGTAAAACCTAACCTCATAGACCTTGCTTTGTATTCTAAATTAGAAAAATTGAAGGTGATGTGACCATGTTTTCAACTTTGGCTATTAAAATCCAATATCTCTTTTTAAATAAGGCTTTATATTATTGGTTTTCTTTGGCCACAGATCTTGCTGTTAGTGTTGATGATTTCTGCTTTTTCTGAGTTGCTGTGCTTTGCCTTTTTTGCCTGCTTCTGAAGTCTGTATCTTCTGGAGTGTGTTTTCCTCTTGTATCTGACCTTTTTGTTTGTGTGGCACACCTTTATTCTGTTATGTTACTCCATGATTTGTGTCTTAAGGCTCTTCTGTTAAAGCTTTGTCTCCCAAGTAGACAATAGAAACTTGTTCTGAAGGTGCCATTTAACTCTGGGGTGTAATGGAGTTTAGCAGATTTGTATTATCTTCAAATTGTCCCCTTCACCGTTGCCACTTTTAGGGCAGCCTTCCAGGATCAAAGTAAGGAATTAGGAGTTGTGCAAGCCTTGCAATAAGGAATTATATCCTGAGACAAACTTAATGCAACTGTCTAGCAAGATGTCTTCCAGGGAATTTATAATTCCATTATTCAGTTACGCATTTCATCATACATCAGTCCTTGCCTGTTTTGTGTGCCAGCTAATTATGCAGAACTGTTTTGCTTAAAGCACCTGTGGAGCAGCTGCATTTTTTGTTCTTCTGCCTTCCCCTCCTTTGTATTTTTATGATGTTGCCTGTTTGATGTTTGGATGTTTTTGAAATAGCTCTTAGTCTTATGTGCTAACCTTGGCTCCTCTTTTCATATTTTTTTTTTGTTGTTTTTTTTAATAGGTTGAGACTGAACTGAAGTTAATCTGTTGTGACATTCTGGATGTACTGGACAAACACCTCATTCCAGCAGCTAACACTGGCGAGTCCAAGGTTTTCTATTACAAAATGTAAGTATCTTTTTGTGAGGCAAGGACCTCTTATTGTCTCTGAACTAGAGACAGAAATAAAGTAGCTATACATGTGTCTTCTGCCTACTCAACCACAGTAACTTCTATAAAGATGGCAGTTCAGTCATGCCTAACCAATAGCCCTTTTTGGCAGCCTTTGAGGTGTTAGTGTTCTGATTGTGTGGTTTTGGATAGAAACTGTTGTTTGGAATACCGTCATGAGAACTTAACATAAGCTGTTGTGCAGCTCTTGGATGTAAGGAAAAAAAAAACATTTTTGTTAATTGAGCTAATAATGTAGAAATCGCATCCCTGCTTTGGTGTTTTCTTGCATGAGCTGTACACTCATAAAGAGCAGAAAACTAGGTAGATTGGTAACTGTCATGTAGTGTCAACTTCAAAATTGCATTATCAGATGAAATTTGGTCTTGGAGTATGTTGCTGTTGTCACTAGTTTGATGCATATTTTGTACTTTCTGAAGCATAGTTTAAATCTTGAAATGATCAGAGAGGGTTTTCTCCTGTAGTTGAATTATCTCTATCCTTTAGATCAAAAACTTGCCTAAGTTTAGATGAGATGCAGTTGCACAGAGACACAGTTTGGTAATGGAGAAGGTAATACTACGATTTTGTGTACTACTGCAGGAAAATAGGGGAACCCAAACTGTTTTTCCTGCCTGATGGTTTAAAATTCACTCAAGTACTAATGCACTGTTGTCTAGACAGTAATTCAGCAGCAGTGTCCTTTGTGTGTGCTGTTAATTTAGTGGCTGGTTGGGGGGAAATAAGGCCTACTGACTCCCTACTGTTTCTGTTTTCAGGAAGGGGGACTACCATAGGTATCTGGCTGAGTTTGCCACAGGAAATGACAGGAAGGAGGCTGCAGAGAATAGCTTGGTGGCTTATAAAGCTGCTAGTGATATTGCAATGACAGAACTCCCGCCAACACATCCTATCCGCTTAGGACTTGCGCTCAACTTCTCTGTATTCTACTATGAAATTCTTAATTCTCCTGATCGTGCCTGCAGGTAGGTAGTGAGTGGGAAGATGGGGAAATTTCATGTGAATACCAAACAAGCCAGAAGTGATTGCTACTTGGGTAATGGCTTTTCCTCAAGAGGAACACTGGGCTGGCTTTCTTCATGCTAGTAAATGACTTGCTCCGATGGGGTCAATTCACTGGATAGGTTTTCAACTTTGTCATTTTCTTTTGAGTACAGACCCATTTGTTTATCTGGGAATAGATCATGCATGAGAAGCAGAATAGTGATAACCTTGGATTGATCAACTAATGGCAGTTTAACAGCTTGCCTTGTTAACTCTGTGCATGCCCTTATCCTGCAAAAAGTGTGAGGTGATTTAACTTGCCCCTCTTGCTGTTGGATATTATACAAGGTTAGAGGGATCGTGTTACTAATTTCTGTGAACTGTGAGCATATACAGAATGACAATAGCTCATCTATCTGTAGGGGTCCAGCTTGTATGAGCATAAAAGTGATGATTGAAGCAAATACTGTCTGTCTTCTATTCCTGTCATTGCAGGTTATGTAATACTCTTCCTTTTAAGCTTTTAGTAGACCCTGATCACTTGTACTGCAAGATGTAGAAATGTTTAATAAAACCAATATTGTTGAGTAAAAAGGTTCTTAAGCACACAAAGGCACTGGTTTTGGATGGGAGCTATTTGGATGAACATCTACACAATGTTAAATAACGTAAAAATTTGTTATAGACACTATGGATGTCATGTAGCCAAACTAGAAGATAGGTGTTCTGAGGCACAGGTTTATCATGGGTGCTTCTGGATTCTGTTTAGCAATATATGTTAAACCTGATTTGTTCTGTGCTTATAGGTTGGCAAAAGCAGCTTTCGATGATGCTATTGCAGAACTGGATACACTGAGTGAAGAAAGCTATAAGGACTCTACACTTATCATGCAGTTGTTACGTGATAATCTGACACTATGGACTTCAGACATGCAGGGTGATGGTAAGTAAATTGTGCTCTAGAATGCTGCTCTGCACTGAGCTCTGTCCAGAAACCAGAGCATGGAATGTACATTAGTTTGGTGTTTTACTTCTGTTTTTCCTAATAATTGACCCTCCTGAACTTCTGTTTTTTCTTAACACTGGATAAGTTGATAGCGGTGGCACTAGCTTCTTTTGAGAAGCTTTTCAGCTCTCACCTGAAGGAAGGAAGTGTGGAATCAGTAACTTTGGGGGTTTTTTTCCCTTCCTGGCTGTTTAAGCATCTGTGATTGTTTTAAAAGCAGTGACTTCATTTAATTCAGCTTTATTTTCTTACAGCTTTTTATGTTCATATATGGTTGTCATTCCAACCAGATGTGAATTTCCAGTGCAGGAAGAAGTATCACAAATGGTCTATAGTTCCTAGTTCCCCTTTTTTGTGGGGTTGATCAACATTTCTGTTGGCATTTTAGTGGAAGATTTACTGCCATCATACTAATCATTTCACCTTACAGCACTTTCTGTATCTTTTACTCTACTTAGGAAGAATTGAGTATGAAGAGAAGAGGAAAAAGAAAAAGGGATTTTGTAAAATACTCTTACCAGGGGAGAAGAGAAAAAAAAAAAAGCTTGAGGAAATCTAATTTGCTATTTGAGATGTTTGCAGTACTTTAATACTCTCAAAAATGCTAGGTTGTGACTTGTGAAGTGGGCTATTGCCAGAGCAAATATTGAATATATCCCCTGGCAGTACCAGAGGGTGGGACATTGATTGCTTCTGTTTCTGATAGTTGTTTAAATTTTTAGAAGTGGGGTTTTTTTGGCATACTGAATGGACTTTTTCCTCTTAGACTTTTGCGTACAATGCTAAATATAAATTTCCTCTGTTTAGTTTTTTTGAGTTACACCTGCTGTTTCACTGATGATTGGTAGTGAATGAAACGTTCTCTATCTAGAAAGACTAAACTTGTGTTTTCTTTGGCAAAAATTATATTGTGGAGAGACAGGAAGAGCTGACTTTCTTTACTTATAACTTGGAGTGGGGGGAAGTCAGTCCTGTTTGAAGTATGTTAGGTACTTAGAAATGCACAGGGGTTTGAAACAACATTGCTGCTTAACTTCAGATAAATAAATGAGTGTCTTAAATTTTTTGTAAGATGCTACTTGAAGTATGGTGATAGCAGTAGAGTCTTACTTTGGAGTATTTTATTGGTGTAGTGTCCATTTGAAAGCAATTGCAGAATCTTTTAACTTTTTACTGACTACCTGTTTTTGTGTGGGATTGATGGGCTTGTTTTAAAGAAATACTGTTACTTGATAGCTTCTAGCTCTTTGCATAGATCATGAGTATTGAATGTTGCAGGCCACACTTCACCCCTATTTCTTTGGGCTTTTGACAGAACTGGGAGAACTGTAAATGCGTGGGGTCTTGGATCCTAGGTTACCCTACGTCCTAGTGCTTAAGTCTTCTTGCAAGGGACCACACCCTATTTCAAATTATGTAAGATTATCAAATAGCACAGAAGCATACGTGTATATCCTGGATGGATCCTGTACAGCTTTCTGCTCTGAATACTGTAGCTGTTATTAGATGCCTTCCTTGCTGCCTTCCTTGTCATGGTTAGATATTGGAAAAAGAAATTTGTTCCCAATTCCTACAATTAAGATATGACCTTTTATTTTTTTTTATGGGGCTAATTATCCTGGTGCTCTGTGGGAGCGCTGAGGAAGCCATTTCGGTGAAGTAACGAGGCTGGATTGCTGTTGCAAGATAGCATTAGAACATCTTCCAAAAGCTATCTTTATTTACATGTGAGCTGACTACCATGTCTCATGTATCTCGTATATTGTAGAAGTTCAGGATTATTCATGGAGGTTCTTTATATTTCTTTTTGCATAATCTAGATTGAAATTGGTTTCATAATTAGCTCCATAGCATAGAAAATAGATATTTTTGTTCTTCCTGAAGTATTTCAGTTTATCCTAGTTATTGTTTGATGCATGCGAGGGATTATGATAACAAAATTTAAAATACTGCAGAACTACTAAAATTTGTGACGCAGTTCTTCAAGTCCACAAAAAATACGGTGTTTATGCGTAATGTTTAGACATAGGTGGAAAATTAAGTTTTCTCATTTCTTCATGAGATGTTAATAGGCTGACTGAGTGCACTTAAAACTGTTGCTTCCAGAACTCTGTATTTCCAAAATGGGTAGACCCTTTGAAGATTGGTAAAAGTTAATAGTGGCACTGGAAAAGATCATCACAATTACGAGTTTCCTAAGGGGTGGGGGAGACTTGAAAAAGGCTTGTTCTTTTGCATTAAGCTTTTGCCTGTTTTGATTTCGGGTGTGTAGGTTGTAGGGAATGACTTTCTAAAATCAGGTGTTACTCAGCTGCTACACTTTTCCATCTCATTTACTGTATCTTTTAACCATGCCATAGACAAGCTGTTTTAGTTTATTTTCATGCTTGTAATGTCGTCTTCATATGATTCCTGTTTTCCCCTTCTTTCCTGCTGTATAGATTCCTAAAGGAAAGTCCAACTGTTCATTTCCTAAAAACTCTACTTTGTAAGTCTTCGTCATGGCTTAATGAACTCTTCAGCGTCAGTTTTCTTCCGATCACTAATGTGGCTTGCCTCTGTCACCTCTCGCTGCTGATAAATTGCTTGTATCTTTGACTCCATTCCAGGGCTAAGCAATGTTCTACCAATTTGTGACCTGTTACCCCTACCCAGGTCATATATGCTTGACTAAGATCCAAAGTAACTTACATGTTTGGGAATTGAGCTGCATACCTGGATGGATATTAAGAATATTTGGGCATGAAAAGTACTTTCACAATCGCCTGTTACAGGAGTATTTGCTTAAGTGCGTTGGCTAGAGCATGCTCAGATCTTCTTTTAATCATCTTTCTGGGTTAGGGCCTCTGCTTTTCTGTCTTAAATGATCTGTTATGTAATTTTAAATGTAAATATTGTTGTTGTTCCATGTCAGATGTCTTGTGTTCCTAGGCCACCTCTTCCAAAATCTACCTTGTATTGTACCTGGTGATAACTTTGGAATCTGGACATGCTCTGAGCAGGCATTCTGATTATGTGCTGAAAGTCATTAGTCTCATTTGATTGGATTTTATTGCAAATTAATTTTTTGAATGGGCAGTTTTTGTTTATTGCCCTTAAGAGAGAGCACCATCTCACATGGTTAAGGATAATTGTAAAGAAAACATTTTTCAGTTTTCTTATCAGTTAACTTAATCGTGCATGTGTTATGGCACTAGCTGAAGTACATTAAATTTTCTCCTGTTGCAGTAGAAATTGGGCAAAGATGTGCAGAAGGCATTGCATGCATCTCACCCAGCAGCAACTGAAGTATAACGAAACACTTACTACCAGAGTCTTTATGGGTAGACTTCATTTCACTGCATGTGGCAGCCTGGTTGAATAGGTCTAAACTGGCCATTTTTTCAAGAGAAATTAATTTCCACAGAAAGTTTTCCTTTAACCTGAAGCTTAGGGTTTCTTGTCATGCTGGACTTGAAGTAGGGATGGCTTATTGTGCTTCTTTTGTTACCTTTAGTAATACATACCATCAGTCGTGTTTTATAAAACTGACTGCAGTACTTTGCTGTTGTTGAGACTTGAGTAGACTTGGGCAGAAAAAGTTTAATTTCTGGAAACTGTTTTGGTCCCATTTCTGTAGCTAGTGAATAGATGTCCTTAAGGCTCTCTGGAGTAGCGATGAGGTTTTTGCGAAGGTATTTTCTGACTTAAGGATGTTGATCTACAGCCACTCTGATGACTTCTGTCTTGGCTGTTCATCGCTTGATCAACAGGACTGATCACATGTGCAGTCTCAGTTTTCAGAAACGGTGGTTTGTTGTTTGTCCTTACAACAGAGTTCGTCTTCTAATAGCCTGTGCTACAGTTCTGTATGGAGTGTGATGAGGCGATTATAAGGCTTAATTTCCATGGAAACGCTTCACTCGAGAACTGGCTATGTTAGGAGTGTGTGTCATTTATGCAAGTGTGTGAGCGAGCGTGTGTACTTGCATGAAACTATTAATCTCTAGATGCTTGTTAATCCACTCTGCAGTCTCGTTTTTAAAAGTTAACGTCTTCCTTACTTTCAACTACTTTCATAGGTGAAGAACAGAATAAAGAAGCGCTGCAGGATGTGGAAGATGAAAACCAGTGAGACACAAAGGCCAACAAGAGAACCCATCTCTGACCACCCTTCCCCTTCCCCACAAAAACCCTCAGTGTCACTCTGAGAACCACCAAATCTGACTTTTACATTGGGTCTCAGAATTTAGGTTCCTGCCCTGTTGGGTTTCTTTATTTTTATTTTTTTTACACAGTTTAAAAGTTCTTAAAGGCAAGAGTGAATTTCTGTGGATTTTACTGGTGCCAGCTTTTAGGTTCTTTAAGACACTAACAGGACTGCGTAAAGGCTCTTTCAGCATTACTGTATTGTCTCCTGCCAGATGTGGCGAGATTGCCATTAGAAGTGGATGTTACACCTGAAGGCTGTTCAGACTTGTAGGGGAGAGATTTGTTATGGCAAGGTAGTATGCATGTGGTGGCATTTTTCTTTTTTTATAACTGTTTAAACTGAATTTTATACCAATGTTTAAACTTAATTGGGTGTTTAGCTTGAAGTTACAGGTTGCATTGGGACATATTGTAGTGGTTTTACTGTATAAAAACAAAAGTTTCCAAACTGCTGAAATGTTGCTGAAAATCATGGTGCTGGTAGCAGTTCAACAATCCGTGGCTGCTCATTCTTGCCTATTCTTTACTTTTCCTCAAAGCAGGTTAGCATTGAAGGTGGCATTGATAAGCCTGCATGCGTGTTCAATATTTTTTCTTTCTCCCTCCCCTTTCCCCATCTCCCTTCGCTCGCTCAACCTCTTTTGTTCAGTATGTGTAACTTGAAGCTAATTTGTACTACTGGATATCTGACTGGAGCCACAGATACAGAATCTGTATTGTTCTTACTGAAACACAGCATGGAATTAACATTAAACTTAAATAAAACAAACCTAAATTAAAAATGCCAAATACTACTATGACTTTCCTTTATATTTTAGTTATTTCAACAAGAATAACTTTCTCTTGTTGCTTGTAATAGGAACATTTGGAGGGGGGGAGAGAGAGAGAGAAGTAACCACATCATTCTTCAGACATGAGATAAAGATCCTGGTCTTGTGCGTAAGTAGTATAGCTGTGAGACCAGCCTCCTAGAAGACAGCCTGCTTTGCATCAGGAGTTGTCAGAAGCTCTTCCACACCATTTATTCAGTATTTCCCTACCTGAATGCACAAAAACCTGTGATCTGGTTGGTGCATTCCTCTCACTTGCCCTTACAGCACTCTGCATCCAGTCCAGTTCTGTGGATGGAGGGAATATCTTAATGTCCATCCTGTTTAGCTGATGTCCTAGGACTGATCTGCTCCTCGTACTAGATGGTAGCGGGGCTACCCTCTGTAGATGTATTGGGCCCCAGAACCAAAGAGATTCAGCAGGGATGTGTGACAAGTGAGGGGAAAAAAAAATCATACCCTCCCTCTCAAAAAAATTAAGAAGTGCGATGAAACAGTTTCTACAAGAAAGACAAGGTGTGGGGTTTTTTTTGTAAAAATTTATTGAGCGTAGTCTTGAAGAGGTTATATAATAGCGTATACAGCATTGTATAGTATATACACTCCAGCATATACAGTGATATGGTGTATATGTACTACAGTGTATACAGCATTCCAGGCCTGGGGCAGTGTTTGATAACTGCATGTCAGAAACCAAAAAGTAGGAGACTGAGCTGATTGTATGTGAGTGGCAACTTGTTTGGTTATATTTTATTCAGGGCTTACTTTAACTGTTGTTGCTACTGCGTCAGGGTAGAGGTGGAACGTGAAGGATTTCTAAGGCAAGTGGAGCGCAAAATGCACTGTTTGACGTCTAGAACTTGGAGACGGAAGCTGGAGCTGTGGTTTGCAGTCAGCAGGTATTTGACACATAGCTGTCCACCCTGTAGCCATTTGGGTTCTTTGTTAAATGAAGGTGCTTAGTATTAACCTCTGTGACGCAGTCTGAGACCAGTTAGCATTCCAAACGTGTCCCTTCTAGCTTTGGGTTAGAATTGAAGTGACGCAGCTTGCTTAGGAAGATGCTTCCATGCAAAGGAGCTGTCAGTCTGTAACGCCGGCAGTGCTGAACTAGCCATCTCTTCCTCTTTAAGGCAGTACTGAGAGGCATTTATATAAACATTGTGGAGCTTTATTGTGGGAACTGAAACTTCCAGTTATCGCTAAAAACAAGAGGAAAAGTAATTTTTTTCTGAAGGTGCTGCTCTGAGCCTGATGAGCTGTGGGGGGCAGTGGTGACTCCCAGACAGGTATGAGGTGGGAGGGGAAAGCTCGTGTACATCCTGTGGCCAAGGACTACAGGTTGCATTTCCAGCCTAGAGCAGCATAGAGAAGTGGTAACCTCAGCAGCTTGTATGACTTAGGTTTTGTTTGGCTGTGTGGATATGAAAAAGTTCCTACGGTATAAAAATATCCCTGTAGAGCAAGAAATGGGACAGGTGACTTCAAAAAAAAGGTGAGTCTTGATCCAGGTCAGTGAAGAAGTTACATGATGGATTTCTCAGATTAATACCTTATAATCATAAACTAAAAACAACAAAAATTCCAAATCTAAAACACAAGAAGTTTCCACGTCAACTCCATTTCTTGTAGTGCATCTCTCATACTCAGCTATAAAGTATTTACAGGGTTTTACTCATTTACACAATATGGCTTTAATATATTGTAACACAAAGCATCAAAACGTCTCAGAGTAAAATTCTTCATAAAACATTCTTTCTGAATATAAAGTTTGGCATTTCATTTATTTGGCTGGCGAAGCAGCAGAGTTGTTTTCTGATTGTGCTTTTTTGATGATGACAAGCACAAATTTTGGTCATTTCCATCAGGGCTTAAACTCTTAATAGAGTCAGAGCTACCTCTCCCTCAAAGCCCAGCTGAATGTGTCATGAGCCACAGTTTCACAGACATTGCATTGGACCCATGCATTTGCCACTAAGGTAAGGAAGAGAAGGCCTTTCTTTTGGAACGTTCATATTAAGACAAAGCAAGATGTATTTTGTGGTGTTTTTCTGAAAGTGCAGGTCTTTGGTAATAATAAACAAAATGAGCAAAGCGAGGAAGGAGCGGGGATTTTGCTGGGAACGATGTCCAGCGAATTCTATAGGGTACAATCAGACTGATGGAGGAAAAGGTCCTGTTGTGGTGGCACGTTTTATCATCGAGAATTCAAACGAGGAGCAACCTGCAGGAGAAGAAGGACAAGCTAGAAAGTGTGATGAAAAAGATGCTGCAACAGTTTTAGCTCCTAAACATCTTTAAAGACATCTTTAAAGCACACCAAAGACTGGCTTGTAGGATGCAGCTGTTATGCCACAGTATGTACAGCTGGCTCTGCTGTGAAGTCCTGAAGTTGCAGTCTCGGCAGGAAATAAAAGCGGATATTGACAATTCGGTAAGTTGGAGGAGTCCACGGTGCTCTTACACCCCAGTGCTCTGTGGTTATATAAAAGACTGCTCCCTAGGCTAGCAGTGCAAGAAGACTTTGCTTTGCTTTGCCAAGGAGGGAGGAACAAAGCTGGAAAAATGTTCTAGGGGTGGTTTGAAAAGGCTTGGGAACAAAATTATAGGATGTGTTTCTTCATAGTCTAAGAAGTTATTTGGTTTACTGTTACTGATGGCAAATAAAGCAGCCTAGCCCTCATTTCAGCATGCTTAGGCAAATTGATCTCTTTTTCTGTGTACAGTCTAAAGGCATTCCATAGAGCAAGGAAGTCTTTTGGCAGTGCTACATGTGTGGCTTTTTATAAGATGGACTGTTTTGGTGAAGAGTGAGTGGAAATGTTGATGGCTGTTCTGAGGCGAGTCAGCCTGCAGTAGGACAGTGGAGGAGCTCGCTCTTTCAGCTCTGCTGGAAGGGGAGTGACTGCAGTCCGAGTATGTTCTGGATTTATTTCTTAACAACCTTTAATCTGACAATGCATAAATTGGTTGCATGACTATATTTGACTAGCAGGAAGACTACAAACAATCTGAGAATGGAGGATGATTTTTTTTTTCTTCCTTCCTGTGTTTCTAAATCTTTCTAAAATTTGATTTGCAACAGAGTATAGCATTAAAGCCTGAATCCTGGGGAGGAAAAAAAAAAAAGTGATTGATAGGACAATCTCTTGATAAGTTTGTGAAAGCCTGGCAGTCTCTCAGGACTGCAGGGCAAGGAGTACAATGCACAGCTCCAACTGGGGAAAAGGCTGGTAGACCAGGGCAGTGCATTCAGCAAGAAAGCCACGTGTCCATCTGCTGCAAATACGGTTTAATGCCAAAACCTGGGTTTGGATCCATTGTGTGAACTACTGTTTCTTACCAACCTCAGCCTGTACTCACCACTGTTAGATGGCCATTCTTGGCTTTGGCTATAAGCAGTTCTGATCCCGATATAAAGTCAATTATGCCTTCTTTGCCTTGCCCAACTGTAAATTTTATGCTGCAAAGAGGTAAGAACAGATTTTATGAGTATTTGTGACCTCTCCCTCTGCTAGCTCAGATTTACCCTTTTCCTGTGTAAGAAAGAGGCTGCTTTGTATTAATGCTTAGCAGCAGTAGATCTGCTTGTTTAAGGAAATGGAGCCTTAGTTAAGATGTATTGGGTACATTCTGGTGGTGTACAGTTATGTTTCTGTAGCCCTTGAATGCTGAAGCAGAGCTTCAGAACCAACCCAAGAAAACCAAGGCAGCTCTGGAGAGGGGCTTGGCTTCACTTACCTGCCCTGGTTGATGTTGACATTATTGACTTTGTCTGCCTGCATGGCTGTTTTTGTTAGTGTTTCAATCACATGGTCACTTTGAAGTACAACATCTCCCTGGGGGGGAAAGATGGACAGTGATTTATGATCATGGCTTTACAGTGTCAGTATACCAAAATGATTATGTTGTAATTAACAGGGGCAGAACTATCTCCATAGGTTAGCATGGAAAAACACTTCTCCAAGCGGACCAGGCTCCCTGGAGATCTCTTGGGCCTCTCAACCCTCTCTGTGCTGTGGGTCACACTGTGGCAGTTACTTTATTTACAAGGTATCAGAGCACCAGTCCTGTTGGTGAACAAGTCAGGGGTGAACCCCATGTGTGAGCACAAGTAATACAAGTAAAATGCTACTTAGAGCTGGCACAAAGTTAGTTACACACATGGCACCATGTATGCTCTCCCCCCCGCTGGATCTTCTGCTCTTTGTGCCTTTAAAACTTTTTCTAGAGGTGTTTGGAGAAATGATGGATGAGTCCCACTACCTTCTGTTTGTTATCCTCACAGTGTACGTGCAGCACAAACAAGTTATCGCTCAGGCTGCTGACGGAGATGCCTGCAAAAGAGAATGGCCATTTGACACCCAACGCAACACTGCTAGGATTCTTGCATGTGTTTCAGAACCTCTCCCAGGAACGCAGCAACTTCTGTTCCCACTCCAAGAAACCTGACAGCTGAGAAGCTGCACAGCAGCACTGTGCTAACATGTCAGCAGAGAGGCTGAAGAGCCTGAAAGGTGACAGACAATCAGCTTGAACTGTGCTCTTTAAGATGGAAAAGAAACTTTCAGATGCCTCTGTCTGTCAGAAGTAGGAAGAATGCCTGTTTACAAATTGTCATGGACTTGACAAAAAGCTGCTTTGGCCAGTGAGGGGACCTATGACCAAAATTTTACTTTTCAGCACCCCCTGGACAGATGCTTCATTCTAGCTCAGTAGGTGGATGAGTGGTGTAATTACTGGGGTACTACAATGGAGAGGGACAATTGGAACAACGTGGTCACTGTTGTCTTCCCCCCACTGCCAACACCGGGTAAGAAAGGGCAAGAGCTGCTCTAGGAGCTTGGCTCCAGAAAGCTGTCATCGCTGCAAATTCCTGGCTTGCTCTGTGGCTAGGCCTGGGGACAGGCTGAACCCACACCCGCTCGCTGGCATATTGGTCCTTGCACATCCAGTCCTGAGCTGCTGCAGGTTCTTATTATGTTGCACTGTGACCAACTTGGCCTCCGAGTTTGGCATTTCTATTCAGCCAGCCAGCAGTGCCTTCTGAGCACACAGTAAGCAAGAGGCTTAGCCTCTGCCATGAGTTGCTCCTGTTTGCCAAATGAAAAAAAATCCTCTCCCTGGGGTAGATGGGTAGGGATTAGTTAAGGAGCACTGTGCTCCTTAGAGTCTGTTTCTTCATAGTTTATTTTTGGACTTTAATATCTTGACACTAGATACAAACTGGATTACCCATTTAAACTGAGCTAGCCCAACCCTAGCAGCGATGAACATAACATCTCTGCCATAGTAGTGTCTTATGGGAATCACAGAACCCCAGATTAGCGTTGCCCTTGGAAACCACTTCAAATGGTGACAGTTACAAATGCAGTAGATGGATAGTTGCATCTGAAACACTGAAATGATTAGCACCAAAATGGGCTATAAAGAGGAATTGTAGCTGAGCTGGGTGCTGGAGCTGAGGCTGTGAAGTGAGAGGTTTCAGACAAAGCCCAGTAATGACTACAATGCACCAGACTCAGCAGTTTTCTCCTTCGGACTGTGTTCCCCCCTCTAGAAGTATCAAGTCCGTGTCAAATATTTAGAGGGCTGAAAGCTGTAGCAGTGTCCCAGGCAGCTGCTGTGTAATAATGGTGCAACTCCCTTGTGGTAGGGACGTGCAATTGGGAAATTACTTAGGAGGGGGCTTGGGGGAGATGAATTGAGTAATTTTTGTGACATTTTATGGAGTTTAATTTTAGAAAAACTCAGTTTCAAGATACTACTGATTTTAAAATGCTTGTCAGTATTGGATAATTCCATTCTCGTCCAGGACAAAGACAAGTTGGTTATTTTATTATTACTTATTTAACTGTAGCCAAGGTGAAGTCTGACTTCAGTGAAGTGAGCCAAACCCCATTTATGTTGCCATTCCTACCTGTGAGATTGGCATAGTCAATGCGTTGTTTGATTTTGGATTCTTCAACTATGACGACTGCACTTTGGGTAAGAAGCAGCTGCCGTGCTCTTGCTTTGTATCCTTTCCGGTCATACTTGATCACAGGAACTGCATACTGAAATAAGTGTTAACAGTGCTAAAAATGCAATTTGTTTAGTTGTCAGCTACTGTCCCTCTAGCCTAGAGAGCTTGCAGCAGGTACTGATAATTCTTTTGGGTCCTATTCTCAGTTCTGCCACAGACTTCCTTGTTGACCTGGAGGAGTTCTGAACAATAACTTCATGACTACAGCTGTCTGACTGTGGGATTGAAAAAGCCAGGTTTATTTTCAGTCTATGTACATTTCTCCTTTCCTCTCTAGCCATGCCAGCTGCAACCCTTTCAATTCTTAACTGACATCATTAAACTTGCCCAAATCTCTAAATCCTGTTTCTGAGCCATCACCTCTTTCCATAGACTGTCTTCTAAGGTATTACAAGCTTAATGTAAAATTCTTGCTGTATTTTCTTCAGAAATCTAATCTGCTGATACTTTGCTGAGTAACTCCAGAAGCTTGACAATAGTGTTAGGACACATATCTCACCTTAATTGCTTCATTTTCTAAAGCCTGAAGGACTTTAGCATTTATCTCTTCATTACCTACATTAAAACCAAAGAGCTGGTGTCAGAAAGACATTTTTAGCAAGAAAAGACTAGATGAATGCCCCCCTTTCTTCTTCCTGTTAAACTTCAAAACACCTACTCACCCAGTCGAGTGTTGATGAAGAGTCTAGGAACGCTCTGAGGGTAATTGTCTTTTTTACCCTTAAAAATTTCACTGGCAATTACTTTTTGTTCCAACTGCAAGGACAAAAGATGTATTCTTGTTTAGTATAAAATTTCTCTTTAATAAAAAGATTAAATTTATATTAAAGGAGATCTTCCCTTTTTGTTTTTTTAGCAGTCATCATTCAGTGCTGACCTCCTGAATTACACTCCAAGATTATTATACATTATATTATATAATTATACAAGATATTCCATACATGCCTTCCTTACCTTTTCAACAGCTCTCCTATCCTTAGGGCAGAAAAAACCCAACTTTCCTTTTCTCTTTTCTCACAAAAGTATGTATTGTATTTCCTGTTTGAATTTATTTGGACATGGCATCTTGTCTGTGGATTTTGATAATACCCATGTTTAAAAAGTCTTAGCATTCTCCCACTGTAGTTTCTCTTAACCTCTTCCTCCTCAAGCTAAACAGTTTGTTCTCCTGCTCTACCCCATATGGCTTTTTTCATGTTTCTGTTTATTTCCTCCCCAGTAGCCTTTCAGCTACTCAACATCTTTATTTGAAGTACTGACAAAGTTATGTTCTTACTACCAACTGTGCTCTACTCAGTATTCTCTATCTTATCCTCTGACAAACAGTAGAATTCAATTAGCTACTGTATGGCCCTGGCAGTTCCTGTTTGGATGATTAGTCACTGCAAACCTTTGGGCCCTTTCACAGTGGCAGTATTCTAGGATAGAGCCACCCCACACAGTAAATATGACCTGTGCTCTTGGCTCCTAACTTGTACTCCTTTGGAGTAAGAACAGAACCAGTGAACAAGAAAAACCAGGAAAGAAAGCCCCTTTGCTTTATTTAGGGCAAATGCATGTTATAGGTGCTATTACCTGAAATGATTTACAGGTAAAAATGGGGATAGAAGATACTCACTATTAGTGAGTCTGGTTTGCTGGGGAAAAGAAAGTGTTCTGCTGAGTTTCCACCTCCAGCTCAGTAATGGCTGGTATTAATCCTGTGTCCTTAATCACAGGCTCAGCCACTAACTAATCTACAGCATTTTATTACATGTGCTTAACAGTTTGCAGGCCTTCATAAGCAGTATGATATACTATGCAATGAAAGAAAACTTAATTTAATGGCAACTATTACTATAATCTCCTAACTCTTACTTCTAAATTGTTTAATGTATACATTTCTTATTATGTCTCCTTACTGGCCCTTTTTTAAAAATATTTAAAAAAATTCCCTCCCCCCACCTTTCCATGACTAAGAGGAATCAAATCTCAGTATCATTTTTATTCTTTTTAGCCAGAACAGCAGCTGTAACTGTTCATGTAACTTCTCTGTTTGGAAAATGATTGGTTTTGTGGCTGCAGAATTCTTGCACTCTACTTTATATGGTACAACCAGAATAATGCAGCTTCTTACATTTTTATCTTCCATGGGAAGAATAACAGGGCCTTTCAGTATATAGTAATTATATAGGGGCATGGATACACAATACTGTTTAAATAATATGTATTGAAATATGTATGTAATGTTTTTTCTTTTATTTTATGCACATTCTGATCTTTTAGGTTTTTGTCTCTAACGTAAAAAAATAATCACAATGTTCTTGTGAAACTGTTAACCAACCAGTGAAGAATGCAGTGATTCAAGAGTTCCTGTCCCCCTCACCACCACTTCTGTGACTCCCTCTGTAGTAGTGTCCTCCCCTCCTTCACTTCTGACCGTAAATAATGCTGAGAACCCCCTCCTGTTCTTGGGAACATCAGCATAGTTTGTGGAATGACATAAAGCTGTCTCGTACCTGCTGCTTCCACTCTGGGCTGATTCTCTTGCAGTAGGTCCAGACCATGTTCTGCATACAGAGCTGTCGCAGGAGCTGGGATGCCTGAGAAGAAACCACACAGTAAATGAAAGTAGCTCAAAATTACTGCCAAACCACTTCAAACAGCGAAGACAGATGAGAAGCAACTGCAGAAAATGCATTGCTGAATTAAAATACTGTTTCATTACTCAGAGTCACTTTTAAAATTAAATAATAGGAAGTTTATTTTCCACCTTTCTAAGAGAGTTTGCCCTGCAACATTCTCCAGCTGCTTTAGAAGGGAGAATGAATACCAGGAGCACTCCACTTTACACAGCTCTGCCCTTCCTCGCTTCCAGCTGTACCTGCAATCCAAACAAACAACGACCCTTGGATAAGATAACTGGGACTTTCTGCACTATTTTGTTTTGATCAGATAAAAACCCAATTCTGCCAGATGCAGAATAATAATGGCAATAGAGGAAGTTTAATATGTTCTTCACAGGCAACTACACTGTCATTGCAGCCAATTTAACTGCCCAGAGGGAACTTAACTTAATTTGTTCAGAGAAAAAGGGAAGAGAACTTCAGCAACAGATGAGAAAAACCATAAGAAAATGGTGTTGCAACAGCACCACACTCCCAAGACCTTTCTATACTTATAGCTCTAGCAATTTTACAGATATGCTAATTACACCTATGTGATGATGTTTGGATTAATTCTACTCGTAGAGATGTTAATGTGACATGGAACTTGAGCAAAAACTTGGTTCATTCTTTGACAGCAGGAAGGTCCCCTCAGGCCTTTGGTGGCCTGTGGTCTTCAATACTGCCATTAGTTTCTTCCACCCTGCGTGTCATTCACCTGACCCTGGTGCACTTGTGCCTACCTCACAGAGTGATGGAGGAGGAGTTGGCCACGATTTGTCCAAAACATTTTTTGGTAAATTACGCTTGAGGTTCATCAGGAAGGAGAAGCGGATGTAATCGAGGAAATACTCATTCTCCGGGCACCGAGGATGGTTCCGGTAAATAAAACCTTTAATGAACCTGAGGAAGAAGAAAATTTTATTAGAAAATTAGAAAAGTGATCAAAATCAGTGATATTTAGAGGTCTCTTCCCATCCAACTGTTTTCTGGGCTTAATGTAATAGTTGTAATTTATTAAAAAAAACCTCTAATACTGTAATGACAAGAAAGTTTATTCTTATCATACTGTTGTTAAGAAATAAGCATCCATTTGACGGTTTGGGTTATTCTTTACGCACCTTCTGATAGTCTCTACTGCCCACTTCTTCTTGGCAGCTTTTCGGCGTCCCAAGGTTCCCCGCCACCAGGACTGGATAGCTATCGCTAAAAATAATACGAAGATTTTGGACTAAGTGAGCTCCTTCATACCAATACCGACTCCATACAAAACTGGGAACAGAGGGCTCTGGAAATAAAGAGCCTTCAATGGGGCATATGGAAAAGAATATAATTTAGTTCTTAACAATATGATACAATGGATAAATGTCAATAAAAAGCACCAGCAGATGGGAACTGCTGTGTGAACATGAGTTAAGTCTGCTTCTCTGGCTCAGAGTCTCACAGACTAAAGGTGGAAGGACTGGGTACACCACACCAACATCTTCCATTCTACTTCCAGCAAAGCTTTGGGAATGTTCCTTCCTGCACATCAAACTCAAGTCATCTCTGACAACAGTGGCCACTTCAAACCACACAGTTACCCAGCGCTGCAGTTTCCTCTCTCTCATACCCGAGTGTTTCATGTGCAGGAATTTCTTTCGACGGTAGAAACCTCTCCACGTGGCCTGCATTTTTGTTGCTGAAATTGCAAGAAAAACAGCAATTTGAAATTGTGACCAAGCAGATTTTGGTAGAAAAAGGGACAACTCTTTAAACAAAAATCCCCCCCCACCAGCGCTAAACAAACAGGCAAAAAAACCCAAAACAACCCCAAACAGAAAACAGACAGCTAAATGTCCATGAAGATACTGCAGTGTGTGTGTGACTCACCCAGACTCTGCTTCCTCACTTCCAGAGCATCTTCCGTTGCAAACAAGGTCTTGGGAAAGCGGATAAAAATCTTTGTTCTAGAAATAGAAATGCAGAATTACGTTTAACATGCCAGAGAAGTTTGCTTCCTGCCTTTAGCATCCCCTTTGGGATCTCTAATCTTTCCCTCACCCATTAGATAGAGAAGCCTTATTTAAAAGCAATGACACGGATGTCTAATGATTCACAATCTCAAATTAAGAAAACAGAAGAACTAACCGTCCCATTTTGTATTCTTCCTGTTTGTAGCCAAGATGCTTCACCAGCACAGCCACCCCATCGTGGGGCCGTCCATCCCATGTAGGCCATGTTTCTGGACAAAGTGATTTGTACCTGTAAATTGACAGCAGAAGAAATCTTGGGAAGAGAAGTCCAATCCAAACAGAGCAATGGGAAAGGGAGAGAAGCCATGCTTCGTGCTCCCTCAAGAAAATAAGTCTGTCGGGTATAAGGGCTGCCTCTTTGCTGTTCAGAACAGCTCCTCAGCCTCAAACATCTGTGGGACCAAAACCAAGAGGAGGGAGCAGCAGAGAGAGAGAAGTCCAAGGTAATCCTACCTCTGCAGGAAAACTTCATATTTTCTTCGATACGCAAACCCAGCTCTGCGCACTCTGAGGTTCTCCATCAACCCTAGGTATTTCACTTGATGTCGGATTAGAACTTCATCGAATCGATCTTGAGAGAACATGAAAATAGAGAAACATCATTAATGTGTAGTTGTCCCTTCATCTGGAGAAGGAGAATGCTTAGTTCTTGGTTATATCCTACACAGTCATCTTTAACCTCTAACCCGTCCTCATGGTGCTAGTCCCACACAACTTCATGTCTCCTGTCTTCCTCCCCCGCCACCACCTTTTAATATACATTCAGTTCCAAAAAGAAGTTCTCCTTTAGGATCTTCTATACATACAGGAGGAAGAAATGAGTATAAAGGTCATTAAAAGGAAATTACATAGGTTAGTAATTCTTCACTTTAAACATGACCCTACTCCACCCAAGACCAGTGCTCCCATTTTGACTGCTGGTACTGCCGCCACGTCCCTACAAGAAGCTCTGGCACAGACCCAAAATGAAAAAATCTTGCAGGACTTCTTCATTTGAGCTCCTTTCTGTGCCTCACTGACTGAAATGTAGTGGTCTATATATAGCTGTCATATAAAAAAAGAGGAAGAGTCACCAGGGTCATACCAGCCTGTTTAGCATCGTTAGGTTTAATGCAGCGAATGTAGGAGGGTTCTTTGGACATCAGAATCTCCATCAGTTTGGAGAGGCTGTTTTTAAACTGAGTTGCTGCCTAGGAGAAAAGAAAAAAAACTATGTATGAAGTGATGACTTATATAGCTGGTACTTGTGACTACAGAACAAACCTCAGTCTCCCAGCTTTAAATGTAAGAGGCTTGCATTCAGATTACCATGTTAGACACGACATGTCTTTTAAAAAGAGGAAGTAGTCACACTTCCATCCAGCTCTTGTGTTCTTACCGTTTCAGGTCTTTTTTTGTCTGTCAGCTCCGTCCTGTCAAAACACTGATTTATGATAGGATTCTCAGAGTTACACATGGTCTGCAGAGAGAGACATTTTCAGAGATAAAGTAGAGTATTCTTCAGAGAACTATTAAAGAAACATGGGACAGAACTGTTTGTTTGAGGTTTTTTGTTTTGTTTTGCTTTTTAATAATAAAATGAACTTTGGGCACCTCAATTTGTCTTTTCATAGTGCAGCCCCATGGACACACATTCTCCAAGTGGAATCTAGCAGAATCTTTTCCCTCAGATGCCACCCCATTCTAAACCCAACTCCTTGTTCTGCTGAGTATTGGAAACATCCTCTATCCACACTCACCTCCTTCAGGTTCCGAAAGAGAAGGTCATTGTTTTTATCTAGAAAACCTGGAAGAAAAAGAAACCGCTCAGGCTGCCACCGCTGTTCCACAGGAACTTCACAACAAGGCAGGAGTTTGAGATGGGAAATTAATCTGGTTAATCAAACAATGTGTGGATGTATTCTATGCCCAGACTTTTCTTTATAGTGAAGCTGTTTTAATTCAAAGGGCAGAGGACGGGAGGAAGAGAAAAGAGAGACAGCAGAGAGGACGCACACACTTACCTGCAACACTGTAGGTGACCTCTCCAGCGTAGTGCAAAAGCCGAAACTCCTCCCGCCCCAGTGACTTGCGAGTCTTCTGGTCAGCGAGCTTGTGCCTGGTGAGAAAGTGAAGAAGCTTCATGAGAAACAAACATTTGTTTCACGGAGGGGATTCACTTCAAAAAGCCCTATGGCATTTGATCCCAGAGTGGGACTATGTGAACAGAGAAGTGGGGGGGGGGGGGGGGGGGGGGGGGAATAAATCTGACTTGCTGATGTTCAAGACCAAAAGTGAATAGAGAGGTATCAACCAGCAAATCATAAAAGTGCCATAAAATGTATTTATGTTTATTTCAAATGGATGAACTTTCAGCTTCCTGGCAAGGTTGCAGAGTGGTCCTGCGTGCACATGAAATTAGAGTAGAGGCAGCAGGCAAGAGGGCAGTGAAGATGTTGGCAGCATGCTGGCATACCCATGAGATGCCATACAGATCCTGATCTGAGCATAAGCAGAACACCCAGTAAGAATAAAAAGACATTTGGAGCTCCAAAACTGAAGTAAACAATTTGAAAGGTGAAACATGGGATTCACACCCATTGAACTGGAGTGGCAGCAATATGGATAGGTTACCAAAGTCAGAGAAGGATATCAATATCGTCTGGGAAGGAGATGGGCACAAAGGTGAGTTAGTGCAATACAAATCTCTCAATTGCAAAAGCACTAACACTTCTTCAATCATTCTAATGCATATACACCTCTGAACACTATCTTTACCAGTAAAATTCTGCCCCATGTCCTAGTTATGCCTAGGCCTGACTTGGGTCATCAACGCTGGGGAATGATCTGGCCTAATATTCCAAACCAGAGAGTTTGCCAGACCCGAAGTATTGGACCAGATCTTGGAAAAGCCAAGAAGCTGCAAGCCTGTAAATTCCTTGGACATTATTAGCAGTAGGATGCCAGAAAGAGATCAGTGAAGGAGCAAGTCAGTAACAAAAGTTTTGTTGCTCCTATTGTATTCTGAAGCATAGTCTTGAGAAAAGCAAGGCAGTTAGTGTTGACGACTTATTCTATATTACCTTAACTCACAATCTAATCTCTTTGCAAAAGAAAACACGATCATCTTTTATGTGGGACTCAGTATACCTAGGATGCTACTGCTGGACACACAATGAGTTATAATGTTATCTAGGAATAATTGAAGCTCTAGGCTCTATCACACACGTGGATCCTACCAGCGTAACTGCCCCCAGCTATGCGAACACTCACGTGAGAAAATGAGGGTGGTTCTTCACAGTTTCCTCCAGTTTCTCCAAGAATGTTGTATCTGTGGCATCCCCAGGTCTCAGACACTCTTCATCCTACAAACACACGCATTCTAGTATTGATTTCTTACTGCGCTTGTCAGCACACAGGCTAGCTCTAATTCTGTCTCACTGAAACACTGCCCCAGTTTGACCCTTTGGCCTTTTAACAGGTAAGCCAGCTCTTAGTTCAACAAATGAAGAATTGTTGAGCCAAAAAGGAAAACACTTTCTTCCTTCCAGAGTGCATGGACTGGAAGCTTCTTTCCCAAGAGTAGAGGGAGGTGATACAATATGACCTTTCGTGGTGTCACTGTTCAGTGTATCGTAGCTCTTCCCACCTGCCCAACTAACCTTAATATAAGCTTAGACCTTTTTCTTCCCCTTGTTTTCCACTACACTGCTCCAAATTTTTAATTTAAAAAGGTGTCAACTCACCAGAATAGAAATGATGCCTTTGAATTTCTCTTCCACCAAATCACAAATTATTTTGTTATTGAAATACTGAACCGGTTCCCACTATAAAGACAAGAAATCATGCTTGGGTCAAAACAATTCTAGACTGCAAAAAACCATGAAAATTTCAGAACATTTCAGACAGCATTGTACTTAAACAATCTTTCTGTCAAAATTGAAACAAAGCTTTTTCACTCATCAAATTTGTTTTCCTAAAAAGCATTTTTTTTTCCTATCAAAGACTGGAATGGCATTACTCACTTCTAGCTGTATCAGAGTTACCGAAGTGTTTGGAAAAGAAAGGAAAAAGGAAAGTTCTTTGATTCATTTACTTTGCAGACCGTTATGAGCAGCTCCTTTTCTAATCTGTCCCCTGGCCTGCAGGAGGTGCTACAAAGGAGATAGTGGAAGTGATGATATTGGCTCTTACCGCTATGCCTTCTGACTCGTATTCCTCTTGCTCTGACTTTAATGTGAGCTCTATGAAGAGCTGCTGCAATTTTTCATTACAATAATTAATACAAAATTGCTCAAAGCTGCAAACAAAAATCAGAAAAATAATCACTAACACTGTACCACGAGTAAAAGAAGCTAGAATTAGTGGGCAGCAGCATGAATACCTCTGTGTAAATGAAGAGAAATAGATTTTGTGAAATATTTATTTACTGAATGTATAGATTTATTAAGTTTATTATTTAGTGGATCTCATTAAAGAGTTCCAGAAGGAGGGAAAAACGGACATCAAGGGTGCAACACAGAGAAACACAAAAACCTTTAGGAAGGGCCCAATAATACTGCAAATTTGAGAGTCTCAGTTCATTGCTATCTGCCAGAATCAGGTTCCAGATTCTGACACAGTCAGAGATTTATAGCTGTGTTTTCCCATTTGCACCACCACGGAAAGATGCCACAACAGCCACCACTGTGCCAGAGAGCTAGACAAAGGCATAGTTCAAGCTATGGCATGTATACGCCCCCAAAAGACAACAGTCTCTTTAAAAATACCAGGAACATTAACAGCTGTAAATGCTAAAGATTAGCTGGATGTCCCAAGTGTTAGAAGCCCTGGGATTATCAGTTATTCAACTCATTTCCTGAAGTTGAAACATCATCTCTCTCTCTTACTAAGAGATCAGAGATGGAATAATATCTTATTTCACAATGGAGAAAAACCACTATAATGAATGAGGTCATGCAGAGTTTACTCAAAAGACACTGACTGAAACAAACCTGTTGTGCTGGAAAACCTCAAAGCCATAGATATCAAGCAACCCTAGAACTGTTGTACTTCTCCAGCCCGGAAACTCTCCTTCCTGCAATAGGGCAAAAAATAAATGTCAATATGTACACAAAGCTACAATCCATCCCTGGATCTTACCCAGTTACAGCATTTACTCCTTACCCTCTTCTTAATGGAAAACAAATTAGAACTCATTGTACAGCATGGAGCTTACCATTTCTCTGCTTTGCAGCTAAAAGATTCAAAACTTCCTTTCACACTTGGTTGGACATCAACAAACAAAAGGTTCATTTACCTTGTAAGCAAGAGACTTGTTAACCTTGTTCACCAGCCAGGAGAAAGTGCGTCCGTATATTGCCTTAGCAAGTGCATCCCTTGCGTAGGCTGCCTGCTCCAGGTTCAGAGGACTGATTAGCTGCATGCAGGAGACAACAGCCGTTCAACAGTCATTCCACTGAGGGATTAAGTTTCCCTAGTTCATTGTTAATAAACACCCACTCAACAGCATCCTGTCTGGGTTCAGCTCACATCACTGTCTCCCAGCTGTACAGGCTGCAAGTCACCATTAGGGTGTGGGACTCCTGCACTGACAACCTCCTTTGACAAGTGAGAAGTGAACTCTTTAGTCCTGATAAGAGAGCTGACGGTGTATCGCTAGCTTGATTTAATTCCGTGTGCCTCCCCAGTGGGGATCCCGCTTCATGTTCTTACCTCTTCCCCTTTTGCTATGATCTTCTTGTGGATCAATGCATCTCGAAGAACAGAGCCTTCAACTGCTAGAAGCTGCAAAGCAGTAGAATATTAAATTATGAAGCAGTACGTTCAATTTACCAGTAGCAGTTTTAAGACATCAGAAAGGCTAGTCCTCAAAAGCACAGTCCAGTGAAACAACCCTTTATTTTCCCATTTGTGCTGCAAGACTTCTTGCGACGTCAATCCTTCCCTTTCCTCCCACAGACCACCTCCTTTCTGGCAGTGATATGACCTAACAAATAAATTGGCTTGATTGTTCTGGCACAAAGAATTGACTCAGCAAAGCCACCAGGGTTCGTTCTTTAAAACTCTTCTCCGGAGTAGGTCTACTCCTACCCCACTGCCTGAAGGTGAAAGCCTCAAGTCTGTGGTGGATCAAGTGATAAATAGAGACGTTGTCAATTAAAGGGTTTTGATGTTAATATTTCCATTTTATTTAAGTCAAATAAAAGTAAGTTTATTAAAACTTCTAAATCATATTCTAAAATGATACGATGGTACCAAGTTCAAAATAAGGAAAAACCTCTCTATTTCATAGTTAATGTAATACATCTCTAACTGGTGATACTCACCCTAGCCAGGTATTTAATCTGATTCTCTGTAGTGACTTGAGCATTTCCTTGCTCATCAGCAGCAAACTGCACGTTCCCCAGATGCAGAACACTAGCCACAATGCTCAGCAAATCCTAGGATGGAAGCAACAGGCAGAAACCAGGATGATGAAATGAACACACAGTGAGAAAAGGCAGTAAGATTTTTGTGTTAATTAACATTTTATGAAAATGTTTTGGGTTGGGTTTTTTGCAGGATTTTTGCAGAGAATACATTCACTCTGAAGGCTGCCTTTGGTCAGAAATAACAAATCAAAGCAGAAAAATTCCTGAAGAGTAGGAAAATCAGCTGTGATGTTAAACATGTCTTACCTCCACCTCATTGTCATTGAAGCCTATAATGGACAGGGCTCTTCGCACAATCTTCCAATCATTTTTATCATTTATGGAACTGACTCTTGCACAGTGACCCTAAAAAGACACGGTTTGATATAAATAAGTAAATAATTGTCAAAGATATATTACTCATGCTCAATACACTTCTGCCATATGTTTCTTTTTATAGCAGTCATCTCACTGTTATTTTTGAAGTGAGAGAAGGAAACTACAAAGTCAACTCAGAATATATCGGTCCTATAATAGAATGATATTGTAAGAATTACTAGTTAATGCACACCTTTACTAAATAGTGATACTGTTGTGGGTTCTTTTCAAGGCCCAGCCTTCGCAGCAAGTCCTCTTCCCCTCCTTCTAGCAGCTGGTAAAAAATGTGGAAGTTCCTCTCTCCATGATTCTGGTGCACAACTCGGGATTTCTCCAGGAGGTAGTTCAAGATGTGGCCCCCAACAGGAGCCCCCTAAATCAAACCAGATACATTGAAATAGTTCATCAACATAGAGGAAAATATTTCTGCTTCTTGGTGGTCTATTCAAAGACAAATAGGATACAAAATGATAGCCTACGAGAACACAGAAAACGATCTGTCATTTTGTATCACATCTCTATTTCAGCTAAAACATAATGGCAATTTGAGTTTTGACATGTACGCAAAATGAGCAATCAAGTGACAATAACATACCATTATACAGATCGTGGCTATAGCACATACTGAATGGGATCTTGACTTGTGTAGAATTCCTTCTAAGGAGGAATTCAACACAATGGAAAAGCAACAAAACTGTTAGTGTGGAGGGATTACATACTGAGACATGTAAATGACTGCAGTATGCCAAGCTACTTGGTTCTTGCACTATGTTAGTCTTCATAGTATGGGACAATTTGGATCAGAATCGAAACAAATGCTACGCAAAGTTACACAGGATAGAAATTTTCTTCAGATCGCAGCTGGCTTATGTGGATTTAGTTTGGGAGCATTCATTTTCATGGTGCACATATACCCTAGAAGTAAGAGGATTTAATCTATCTCCTTATATAGAGAAATGAGGGAAGGAAGAAAGGAAAAAGCGTGTACTATAAAATCCTCTGGAACCAAAGTTTGCTACCACAGACTCTGCTTACGCCATTGGCAAGGGACTGCAAAACAATCACTCCATGCACGCATCAGTACAAGAAAGCACAGGCAACAGAGACTTGCTATGACCAGGAGCAGTTCTGAAGTACAAACCAGATTTTAAGTTACCCTGTAATCAAACTGCACATCCATGTATTTCCCAAATCGGCTGGAGTTGTCATTCCGAAGGGTTTTCGCATTTCCAAAGGCCTGAAATGAAAACGATTAGAGGAAAATAAATAAGTATCAAATCAGATTATTTATAAACACTCTGGTGAAGCTGCCAATTGTTTCTTTACAGCCATTAAAGGCTACGGTTTTCCTTTTTGCAAGGGAAACCAGGAAGGAAACAGATTGCTACCCAAATTCTAATGCTGATCTTTATACCCAGTGCAAGCACTGCAGATGGAGCATGCCTCTGAAAACATTTCCACCCCCCCTACCAAGCTTATTTTAATGCCAGTTCACTGCTGACAACATATGTCATGTCTGACAGTCTTTTCAAAGCTTCCTCTTTCATCACAGCTATTTGCTTACAGTCACCCGCAGCTCCACTGACAGCAGGCACTATCCTAACAGGCCTAGGCCTGCCAGGCTTTCCTCCCTCATGGGGAGCACACCTTTCCCATGCACGCAGCACGCATCTGAGCACAGTGCAGAAATATCAAAGGGAACTACAAAGACAGCGCAGCACTGGACACTAGAGGACACCACAGCACTAGAAAACACACCCACAAATGCATTTAACAAAGCGCGTCTGCTTCTGGCTTTGCAAACTTATGCAGCGCACCACAACCCTTCCCACGCCAAATGCCTCTCTCTCCCTGCAGCCCCGCCACTCCAGAATTGCTCCTGGTGGACTGGAAAGGGCCAAGTGAGTTCAGCAGCAGACGGCCATTTCCTTGGCTTGGAAGCAGACTGGGATTCCCCTGTGTGCAGTGCAAACGATCTGCCCGTGTGCCGTGAACCAGCGTTCCCGGAATACACCATCCGCTCTGCACAGACAGCTCAGTCATGCCCAGTGGGGTCCAGCTGCCCCCACCCCCTCAGCTGGAAAATGTGAGAGCTGCCGGTATGACTCAATGTCAAGTTTCCACGCTGCGGGCTCTAGAGTTACCTCCAGGACGGGATTGGATTGTAACAGGCGGTCCTTCACGGTTTCAACCTGCTGACTGGCTGGACAGGTCACGGCGTAGTACTGCAGGATCTTCTTGGTGGCCTCCGTTTTGCCAGCCCCGCTCTCCCCAGAGATCAGAATACACTGATCCTTCCTCTCCGTGCGCAGGGAGCGGTACGAATTGTCTGCAATAGCGTAGCTAAGGGACAATGATAATCACGCATTAGTTTGTTTCCACAAGTGAAGGGCAGAGACTCCTCAGCTAAGACTATCCCACGGCGTGAGCTCCTAGCAGAGACACTGCAAAAAGACGTATGTGCCCATGGGCTGGAGCATATTGCTTCTCCACACTGGTGACGACACAGGAGACTGTTGACATTTCTATATACATCTTAACCACTGAGCCAAGTTTCTGCAGGGCGATAGCACAAATCTATCAAATTCCCTTAAAAATTGTTCTTTTTACTCTCTGTGATGAGAAGAGTTTCTGTAGAAGATGACTAAATGGTACAGATAAACTTACTTTTCTAAATACGCATGATCTCTCAACATTGGTACCGCAGGACAAAAAAGCTTTACATTCAAAAAACATCTTGTTTTCCATCAATCTTTATTCTAGCTTATCTTTTAAGTGATGACACACTCAGAAGGTCATAACTGCACTTTGCTATCTGGGTGGCTCCAGAGTAGCCCAACCTCTTGCAGCTTCTCTTTGATTCTAGAAAGAATGGGATAAGCCAGCACAGCATCCTGCAGGTTACTTAAGCTACCATCCAACTTAGGCCAAACGCTACCCAAAATACCAGATGGTTCCTCCTGCCTGCGTACAGCCAGAGTTTATTGCTGCTGGCTCTGGAGCCCTGCTTCTGCCTTTGCTGCTTTTTCCTTCTCTTTTCCTCCCTGTGACAGACCAGACAGGATCTTATACCAAGAATCACGCACACACTTTTACACCACCAGAGAGCAGGAGGACGAGCCTGACAATGGTGGCAACTAGCCCAGATAGGTGCAATGGAAGAGGATAAAAGGAGCGTTAGCCCTTCACGGTGCTCTCATGTAAGACCTCCATAACAATATTTTCAGCTGTCTTACGTGTGGTAATCAAGCAGATATCCTATCTTCATATACCTGACAACCTTTCAGTAGCTTTGCTTTTTCTTTTCCCCCCAACTTTCACGCTGTGAAATTAATTAGAAATAATCACACCAAAATAACAGCCGTGGCCTTCTCAAGTCTATTAATACTTGGTGCTAAGGCAACACCAACGAGCTACCTAGCAACACAACTGCACACTTACCCCACTAAAGTCATCAAGCCCTTCTCTTCCCATCTAAATTCTGTCTCTGGAGTATTTTGAAAACAGCTGAATAAATGTAAATTTCATTTAAATTTTAAGAACTACCTCTAGACTGCGTGCCTTTATTGGGTGCTTTTATAGTACTGTAAGTTCAAGCCGAAAGCTAGCAGTCATGCATACCACATACAGAATCACTTTACTTAAAGATGTTTATGGTCCCATTTGTAGTCACCATCTCTGAGCCCCCAGCAGGCTATAAATAGGACAGGATGTGACAGATCACACTGGGAAGTATGCTGTGTTTCAAGCCCATAGGGATAACTTTTCTCCTTTGAATGACTACATGTGACGCGCTTCCCAGAGAACCCACCGCTCAGGCCTAGTCTTAAACTATTTTGACACTGGAATAGCCATCTTGAAGTATTTTGGCTTTCTAGAATCAGTCTAGAATAAGAGAAAGAGGAAAAAAGACACCTGAAACACTGTAAAAGGAGAAGCACAGAGTACTACACTACAGAGCGTTTCAGTGCTCCTCAGAGTATTTTTAAATGCATAAATAATCAAATAATGTAATGTAAATAATCAAATAATGTAATGTTTTTTAATGGAATGATAAAAACAGTTAGCAAAAAATACTGTTTTCCCAGTTGGAGCAACACTGGTATTCGGTACCGCAGTTCTCAAGGGTTTCCTTATGAGCTGCACATTTTGCATTTCCTATGGGACTCGTAAAAACAAGAAAAGAGAACAGCCTAAGAAATAATCAGCTGCTTTGTGATTTAAGTCACTTTGTGTAGCATGTACAGGAATTAAAGCATATCTGCTTAGAGCTTCATGTGATGTGTGAGCATTGCCATCATGCTCAGTCCTGTACCTACTGCACACAAATAAAAAGGTAGCCACAAAGTCCCAACGATTTTCCAGAGAGTCACAAAATTCTCACCTAAGGACAAAGAAGCCCTTAAGAGTGCCCTGATCACAGGCAAAAGTGGCTGCATCGACGCCAGGTCTCCGCCTGGAAGGCAGGACTGAAGGCAACCCATGCGGCAACAACAATTTGCAAGCAAGCGGTGAAGCGGAGTTAAGGCTGGGGGTAAGGCTGGACAGCCTGCGGCCGGAGCTGCGACCCCTGCACCCTCTCAGGTCCCTCGCCACGAACTGCCCGATGCCGATTTAAGCCACTGCCAGTTGCTTCCTTGGGGCAGATCTCGTAGTTGGGGCACACAGACACCACGTACTGACACATCTAGATCAAGGGGCAAACTCAGCAGGTTTGAATGCAGGTTTTTTCAGGTTTAGTTGTTCCCCATATAGGTCCACATAAAAAGCCTGAAACACTATAAAAATCACATTTTTATCGTAACAAGTACAACTTCAAGCGTTCAGACTTTCCCAAGTAATGGTGTTTCTCCCCCTCTCAGTGCTTGCAGCGCATTCTGGTTTGCTTACTCTCCTGGGCTATGTGCCAGTAATAAGAAACAATCCGAGCAGTTCGCTCAATAATATCATTTACTCTTCCAAGACCTCTTTAAAAAAAAAAGCCAAAAACACACACACCACAAAAAAACCTCCAAGAGGTGCTCAGAATTTGGCCCTTGGTCCTGAAAGAAAACATTTTGGAGCCAAATGTCTTGTGCTCTCAGTCATCTTTCTCTTTCTGTCTGATAAAAAAATTCAAATGCTTTCAAAAATAACTTTAAACCTCAAACTTTTTTTTTTAAATGGGAAATTGGGAATGCTCACCAGGCCAGACCATGTAAATAAATACATTCCTTGTTCCAACAGGCTGATGGTATCTTAGCAACAAGGGAAATACCAGATAAATATTGGTCAGGCAGTAACAGCAGAGGTAGGAAAGAAACCACCACACATATAGACGCACTCTTTCCCCTAGCTAGCCTTATGCTGAATGAGCGATGTAGCAGCAGGGGAAACTCACAGCCCGGATACGCAGACCCCAAGTAACCCTGGAACAATGAACTCCTGTCCTGCCAGGGCTGGGTAAGCAGCTCTGTTCCTCCAGCCAGGAAGGAACCAACTCCCTTTCCAAATACTGCTCTTGCAAAGGCAACTCATCCTCTTTGGAGAGAGGAACAGGAATAGAAAGAGCCATACACCACACCCTCCGAAGGATCCTTTATATCCCTATGATTTTTAGCGCTGCATCTGGGACGAGGAAAAGTCCTATTTGCGTGTTTTCACATGTTATTATTGCACACGCCTGTGTGGGAACGGCACAAACTGCACTGTTTACCCACAGGCCACTCACAGGTGAGGAGAAACTTCATAGAAGCTGACACCACGGTATCGCTCCATGTTCTGTTTACTGTAGATTTCCAGTTCCTTGTATGGATTAACAGACACCAGAACTGAGCCAATGTATGTCTGAAAAAGAGAACACAAAGCAGAGAGGTTACAGAAGGTCTGGCAGCAGATTCTCTGAGAGCCCAGACTGCTCTGAAGGCCATATGTTGTTGACAAGGGCTGCCTGCGGCGCTGCACTGGGGATGCTGCTGAGGACGTCCAAAGAGGCCAAGGGTGCTGAAGAAGCAACCTCTTAGTGCAGTGAGAATGACACTGGGGGAGTTACGCTAGACATGTTATCCTTGCTGGATAAACAGCACCTGCAAACAGTTTTCATGCTTCTAACAAGCAAGAATACTGGATTATTTCTGACATAGGTATTTCTGTATATATACCAATTAGGATCAAATTCAAGCCTGGGGTTGCTGAAAGCCCACCACAGAGTGAAATCATGAGATGGAAGAATGTAGCGTGAGCTGGATTTTCAGTGCTGACAAGACCTGTAAATGCCAGCAGACCTCAACTGGAGCACTGCAATGAGTCCCTACATCTCTTAACATGACAGTATCCCAGACTAGTTCTGACACAAGCAACCATGGCCTATTAAAGTTGATACCACCATCTCCAAATCCAATTGCAGAGCAAAGCTATGGCGTGCCTTCTACAGCAAACACCCAAATTCAAGGTCACTGATGAACTCACATAGATCAGATTCTCCTTGAAGCGCTTACGCAGATTTTCAATAAACGCTGCTTCGCTGGTGAAGTTCTCAAGCAGGACAAAATCCTGCACCCCCACACGGTCGCGGGCTGTCAGAGCGCTCTCCATGGTCAGCCGAATACCGTTAGTCCCCGCTCCCTGCAAGGAAAAGCAGAGGAAGGTTGGGATATCTGTCTGTGGTCTTGTATGCAGCTCACTGAGTCCGCAAGAACCGTTAACCACAATTCCCCATGGACAACCTACAAACAGGAGAGGATGTTAGAATAACCCCACTATTGCTGAAAATGCTAGTCAATGTATACTAACCCTTTATCAACTGGCTTATACTAATTGCTTTGATGGAAGACAAGCCAGCATTAGGGAAAGTTAGTGCTAAATTTCCAATAACTTTAAATCAATCAATCAATCAAACAAGCATTTCATAAAGAGAATAAAACTTGGATTTCCTTTCCCAGGCATCCTTTAGCAGGAGTGAGGCTGAAATGTGTTCTCTCTACTTTCCTCTCTCATCATGGGAAGACATTGAGGTAAGGAATCTTTTATGACTAATGATGATTCATCTCGTGAGCAAAGAGCTTCACATTGCTGACCGATTTAAAAGCCTTAGCAAGATACTCAACGGGGAAATTCTGGGAAGATTCAGAACTAATGAGAAATGGGCATTTCTGCATCCCACGCCACTGAATTTAGACTGTGACACTAACCTCCCATGCATCAAGCAACTTCTATTCCCTGACCCTCTTTTAAAGGTTATGTTTTCAATGTGATGTGGTTCAGACTCGACCATCTTTGGAAAACACAGGTCTGCTGACTTCTTCATTCAACCTCACGTACTAAAACAGGGAGAGGAAATGTGCACCAAGTGACTCAGTCGCTACTTGCGGGGAAAATTTCTACACAACAGACAGACAATGTACAAGGCATAGAAGACGAGAGACACTACAGAAATCAGAGACTGGAGATACAATGTATTAAACCATCTGCCTCACATCTGTCTGCATTTCCTTATCATATTCTTAAATCCTTCTTACTTTGCAAAATCCTTACAGCAAGCACCCTTCTAAATCTTCTCCCTAAAGCACTAATGCACTTCAGAGAATCTGTTTTTATATTTTGGGACGTTGCCATCACTGGCACAAACACCACTGGTGCTTGTTCATAAACAGGCTCACGCAGTAACAGCAATAACCAGCCACCCTCTCCTGTAGCACTGTTACAAACCGGGAATGCCGGATCCCTGCTGCAATACTATTGTCCAGCCCCAAAACCCTGCACAATGATGTAGATGATTTTTGCTGACTCACGTTGTCAGGTAGTTCCTTTCTGCTCCTTCTCAAGATATAATAGTGGTCAGAGCACAGGGACTGATGGCGTGCAGGGAAAAAAAATAAAAACAACCTTGGTCAGAAGAAAATTTACCTTAAGTTTTGTTAAGTAGTAATAAAGGCAAGACCCACTTAAGTATAAATTTGGGCCCAAACGGGTGCAAATCCCCTCAATCTGCAGTTGTTTAGAGTTACCAATCATTTACAAATGCAGTTTTGCCTATTTCTGCAAGTTATAATTGACTTCCTTCCCAAAAGCCCAGTGCCTGGGCATAAGTGATTGCATTAAACTAGCAGCTTTCAGAAAGAAAAATTAGTTTCTCCTGGAAATCTCAAATCCAGACCCACTCTAATGGCTCAAACACCACAAAGAAACATAATTTTAATTTCCCTTTTTATTTTTTCCAATTAGTCTCATGGTCTGGAAGGCTTGATTTCTCAGCTTTGAAAGATCCCGTTTTGGAGGAATTCTGCAGGTACCGTCATTAAGTAATCTTTTTAAAATGCCCAAAACTTTCTAAGCCAATTCCTCCACACCTTCAGCAAAGTGCTTTGTTGTCATCTTCTACCCTCCTTGCCAAGGTGAAGAGGAAAGGCATAAGCCCTAGAGAAGGAAGGTAGTGAGATAAAGGACAACACTGGCAAATGAAATAGAGATCAATCACATACAAATAAACTCTGCCTAGAAATTAGAATCCTTCTACCAGAGCTGTGCAATCCTGGAGCAGGTTTTGGACAAGGTAATGGGAACAAAGACAAAACCAAAAGAAAATAACTAGTTTTCAAGTGGGTAAGTTTATGAATACAGTTTTAAAACACAGCTGCCTCAAAAACGACTGAAGAGAACTTACACCCTTGCACAGTTAATCCAAGTTTATATAATCCTAAAGACTTTCACAGAAAACGTCACTTAGCAGTTTCAGCAGCTCTTTCATCAGCCACTCCCTCCAGCTCAGGACAAACTGATCCCAGCTGTACACATCCAGCCTAAGGAAGAAGCAATCTATCCTACTCATAACACAGAAAATGGCACTTTGGCCGCCTCCTCTGGGACAGGCATTTAAGGCTAAGTAGCTTTCAGTTTCCTCCACGCTTTTTTTCTCCTCATTCAATTCCAAGCTCTCTCCGTGAGAGCAAAATAAGTACCTGAAATTTTCAGTCAGTTTACAAAAAAAGCCTAAATGCATCTTTTCAGCAATAATTAAATGTGACCAGGTTACCTAGTCGACGTGATTCTCCAGAATATAAACTTTAATCACAGTGTTGTACCCTCCCCAAGCCTCAGTTCAATGCAAATGTAAACATCAGTCATAAACCACAGCTGAGCAATATGTGCTTCTCTGTGCCAGCATTTGCTCATTTGCTTTATTGCTTATGTCCAAATCTACCACCAACTTAAAATGTCAACATTAACTATTTGACTACCAAGAACGTCAACAGATGCAATGTAAAAGGAGGTGAATGTAAATTCTTTTTGCAAAATGGAAACAGAGTGGTAATGCAGAAGAAAGTGGGGAAAGAAGACACTATTTAGAAGAAAAAATAATCACAATGATGACGATATGTTCCTACTGAATGATGAGTGTTACAGTAAGGCACTGAATAAATTAAAATAACTAAAATGTTGGTTATTTTGTGTTAGCAGGCAGACATCAAATCTGGTGGCTGTAAATTAATGCTAGAAAACCCACTCGGGGAGGGGTAAATATATTACAGTGAAGCTAATTAACCGTTAAAGCAGTTTGCCTATGGACAGGACTGGCTCCCTTAGCATCTTTGCAGAGGATAGATTTATCCCTGCTAAAATGCCTCCGGCTGACATACAGTTCATTTACAACATCCTCTGCTCTGTGCTAACCAAGAGATCAGCTTGGACAACTCTGAAAGCCCTGTGGCAGGGAGTATGTATTCCAGATAATTATAAGTATATAGGCTGTAAGGGTCTGTTTAGACCCTTCCTTGTGAAAATCAGTATTTCTTGAAGCTGTTAAGAGAGCACAGTGGTAGACGAGCTGTTCTGACAGTGAGAACACAGACAAAAGCACCGTCCCACCTGCCCTCTGTGCAGTTGCACCCTTTGGCTTGCACTGGCTCTGGTACTTGTGCAATGAACTAGACTGAAAATCTGACACGGATTAAAACTAACTCCGAATTTTTTTTATTATTTCAATCCAGGTCTTTCTCCCACACATCATCACTCACAATGGGTAACAGATACAGCGGTACAAGATTGGGAACCACAGCGGAGACAGGGAGGAGCAAGCATTTCAGCAGCAGGGCCAGTTCCTGCCATTTTTAAGTGCTTGTGAAACTATCACCTAAAAGGCAAGTCTAAGGTTCAACACCACCAAACGGGAACACATCTCCTCCTTTGGACTTTGTCTCCCTGGCATGTGCTCACACAAGCAATTACCTGTCTCTAGGTTGAACCAATGCAACTCACTAAGCCAGCAAAACAACGACCAGGAAAAAAGAAGCTGGTAGTTTCTGTCAATATAGTGAGCTGAATCACCTTACCATGGGATCAAGGGGAGTGTCAGACCCAGGGCAAGGAGGAAAGGGAGCACAGTGCCCTTCTGACAGCAACAGGTAGTTAGGTTAGCTCCACCATGTGCAACTTCACCCTGCCGATAGGAATCAAAAGGAGGACCAGGCTAAGGATCCCAACCTTTGTAGGATATACTGTGCCAATGCCACCACACCCAGCACAGGCTGCGAACAGGGAATTACAAAAATCTGTGCAAACTCCATCTGATCTTGGTGGTGTGGGTTTAGGAGTGTCTGTGCCCTCTCTCAAACTTGCCTTTCATCCCATACTAAAATCACTGTCTTATTGGTCGCTCCTGCTTAACAGAGTACAAGCTGACTTTTGCCACTCCATTTCTCAAACCCACCCGGCAGTAAAGTTCCAAGGGACTCATTCCCACACTATTTTAACCCACTCTTGGCTTTTAATCTCTTCTCCAGAGCCGTCAGCACAACAGTGGCTCACTGCCAGGAAAGGAAAGGCTGTCACTCCTGAATGGTGGGGACCAAGCCAGTGCAATTACCAAAGCGGTACTACTTCCACATGCCTTTTTCTTCCGTGTGATTAAATTTTGGGAAAGACTTTCAGCTGGTGTAAATTGGTGCTGCTGAACGCAGCCTGCAGAGCCAGGTTTATGTTGGCTGAGGTTCTAGCCTTTCTTTGTGTTCATACAACAGAGTCAACAAGACCAGAAAATACCCTTCACAAACAGCCCCTGGGAGTACAAAAGCATTCAAGACTATACCAAAGAGTTTCCTAAACTGAACTAGTAAGCCTCTGACCTATTATTGTGAAGGTGTAAACAAATATTTTTCTTTTAAATGACGCTAAATGCCAAAGTATGATAAAGACTTTCCTCTGCTTCAGACCTGGAGATCTAATACACCCCAAAAAATGAAAACCAAGACGTTTTGCTCTGCACAACAAAAACCAAAGTACTTGAGTCAGTCAGTCTGAGCACATCGGGGAAATTTTCTTTTGTAATGCAAGATGGAGGGCAACTCTGCCACAAGCACAGGAGTTCAGGGCTGATGTGAACTGAGCAAGAAACTCCCACCACTGCTTTGCCCATCAGCTGATCTGTGGCTATGCAATACCCAGTAGCCCAACATGCATGTAGGGAAGGAGACCTGTACACCAAAATTTCCCAGCCTTGATTTTCCCAGAGGGATACCTGAGCAGTCAGTGTCGGCACAGCAATTCCAGACACACAAGCGCTGCTGCCTGCTGAGAGAACAGGCAGCACCTGGCAGCGCAGGCAACCCTCACTCCTTCCTGGAGCATCCATGAGTGATACATGTGAAAATACCTGGAGCTCTCAAAGTGAATGGTATCATATGGAGCAGGGAACCTTTATAATCATCTGATGTAGAAGAAAAGTCACACAACGTAAACAAGGTTTCTGCTTCTACCTCTAAGATGTATGTTTTAACATTTTTCTCTGACAGTGCATTTTTACAAATTAGCTAGTATCCATTCAGTAAACCAGGAGACTTACGCTAAAACGACCGCAGGAAGCAGGTGCTGTATAGAAAGAAGCAAGCATCTTTATCTCAATATCAAGCAATAGATGATTGATCTGTGGGTTCCAGAAATAGTTACAAAGCCGGGAACGGAAGAACAGGCAAGAACCAAATGTAAGTGGGAAGGGAAATTCAGATTAGATTCTGGAAGACAATGAGAAGTCTAAACCAAGAATGAACTTCTTGTGGGGAGGTGGCAGTTAAAACACATTTGTCTCCTGGATAGCATGACATTCTTCACTGCCATGCCAAAGCTGCAGGAAGGCAAAAAAAATTCCTCTGATTTCTACTCCACTCTACAGCCTGGGAAAGGGTTTGGACACAGCATGGGCTAGACAGCAGAGCAGACAAAAATCAACTATTTTATCCAGGGCCTCAATTCCTGAGGTGCAGAATGGGATAGCTCCTCTTCCCTTTTACACAGAGAAAGCAATAATGAAAACAACTGTGGTGGACCGGGACCAAGGGATCTTAGTCAAGCACTTGCCACCTGCCAGCAAATCCCTGACACGTTGAAGGGCAACCACTTAGGATCCTCCTCCCTTTCGCCACACTGAAAAGTTAGCTGCACTTTTTGGACACAGAAAACTCTTGTCAGTCAACAGCTGGGCTGGAAAGAGGGTTCCCCAAGAGGCAGTTCCATATCTCACGTAAAAATCCTCTGCAGCCAACCACATGGATTTATCTGCACTTTCTGAAGCCATCTGAGCTCAGACAATCATTTATAGGACCCAAACCTCATGTATTGGACTTGTTTAATGAAAAAATGTAACAACTAAATGAAACATTGTATTTTGCTTTTAATTACATAAGCCCAATGAAGAGTGCAGGATTTCCCACAAGGTGATAAGCTGTTCTGAGCAGACAACTTGAGAAAAATCAGAACTGTCAAATTAAATGGTATCAAAACCAGTTAACAACTCTGATGACACAGACTAGTAGAGTTAAAGGCAACAACTTCAACTTGCAAAAAAAGTTACCGTGTCAGCAGCTGCCACTCAAGGACCATTTATAACAGAATAGTTTTTTATTCTTGCTTCTTTTAGAGCAATACATTGCCAACAAAAGAATGTCTAGAGTTGGGGAGCAGTTGCCCATGCTCAGAATCTGGTTCTCCCTCTCTGATACCTCCCTCCTGATGCTAAAACACATGTTAAATGGATTTATCTATAGAACACACTATTAAAAAAAAATACATTAAGGAGAAAGAATTGCCACTTCCTTGACTAATTTCTGTAAACAATTTATTAAGTCTTCCATGATTTAAGTAGAGACAAACTGGAATACATTAATACATAAAATAATCAGAAATATAGGGTAAGCAAGCTTATTCTGCTCTCACAAAGATTTTTATGTCCCCACTAGCAAATTGCCTACAAGTTGAAGTTCGGCCTCCCTTGCTTTCCAAGCTACAAACCATTTAATCTCCCACCCTAAAATACAAAGCAGAATGGGAAACATGAGCAATGTATCACTCCGTGTGCATTATTTTAAGTATCCATTAATGCACGTAGGTTGTGGGGAGTTAGAACTGTGAAAGCAAAATTTTAATCTTTTGAAAAACAATAATGCAGGGTGTGGATGTTGCTGCAACTAATGACGACTCTGTAATATATTATCAATGACATCTGACACTTGCAACATTTAGAACAGTAAGAATCCATTCTAAGGAGCTCAAATCTAAATTAGAAGTACAAATTATGATGGCCCAGAAACCAAAGAAAGCCATGGATTTGCACGGCAAGCAGGTAATGTAATTTGTTCAATGTTTATAACATAATTATATTTTCTAGACTTTACTTTTTTGGGGGGTGGGAGGGTAGTAAGTTAGGGGAAAAAAAAGAGAAGCAATTGGTAGTGAAAAGAAAAAAGTAGTTATAAGAACTGATTTAAGGAGAAGAAAAATGTTTAGCCCTAAGAGGGGATGCAGATATTTCCATCAACAAGCTAAATATAAAACAGCAGTAAGAAAAATGAACTAGGCAAACCAGAAAGATCACCAAGGCTGGAAAAATAAATACACTGAATTTCTATATTTAGGGAGCTGACATTTTTGCTCCTGAGCAGATGACACAAGCTGTTGCTAGTTAAAAGATGTTGCTGATCACAGTATACATAGCAGTACTACTACCTGTGACCTCAGGTCACAGGCTTGTGCATCCCACAGTAGCTTCAGAAGCCAAACAGATGGCATAAAAAGCAAAAACTCAGTTCACTGCCCTTCCAAATAAGTTTTGCCATTGACTTCCAGATCAGATGGAGCAGGTGAGAGGGGAGCAGAAACTCAGACACTGGCCTACAGATAAGAATCACGGCATGCACTTGCTCCTCCTGCCTCCCTGCTTGCAGCAACGGGGTGCTGACCCTGCGCCCTTATTCACTGCTCTTTGATAACTGCTGTTGTATTCCCCTCTAAATGCACACATCCTTCTGCCTCTCTCACTACCAACACTGCAGGTCTCACACTCTTACTCTTGCAGGACTCTGCCCTTCCCCACACCAGATGTTCCCACCTTCTCCACTGGATTCCACACACCCCACACAACCATTTCAGACCATTATGTCTTTCAAAGACAGTAAAACTTTCCAAACAGAACAAGCACTGCAGTGCATTCCCAGGGCACGTGAAGGGCACTTCACACCCACGTGTTCTCTTGGGGAATATCAAGCACCACCCTAGACAACATCACTGCTTATCACACTCTCGTGTATCACATTTAAAAACCTCTCTCTATATCCACTGCTGTACAGAGGTTTGCTGGCCCCACCGTCCTCCATGCCAGTAGAAATCCAAGCACAAGCCTTTCGAGCACTATCATCTCTACCTTCAAATCTGCTGCTGCAGGGAGGGACTAGGCAGGTCCTCCAGAAGCTCTGCGCTTCCCTTCATCACTAAGACCCTTTCTCAGACAGTGGTCAACACTAGACTATTTGGGAAAACACACAAGGATCTCTAGATTGAGCAGGTATGGGATACCCCAAGCCCCATGCTAACTCTTCTTCAACAGTCACAGAATTGCTTCAATCTACATACATAATGTTTTCAATCCTTCTCTTCTGAAACTTGGTAAGTTTACCAATTAAAGCCTTGAACATCCTTATCCAGTCAAAAGCCCACATACACTTTTTTATAATGTTCCCTCATTCCCGACATCCAGATCTTCCAGTGTCAATGTATTCCATGGCCCAATTACACACCATATTAAAATAATCATTGCAGTTCTTTGGCAACTTTTAAGTTAACTGAATGTCCCTCTTCCTATGTTACAACACAGAAAAAGGGAGCTCACAATCTGCCTTCTCTATGGCACTGTTGTATATATTATTTTCAATCCTCCTCTCTTACTCATCTCTTTTTCCAGGTAACAACCCTAGTCCTCTCAATCTTTTGCCACATACTCATTTTTCTAAGCTCCTCGTGGTTGTCCTGCAATGCCGTACAGAGACCCAGGCTTTCTGGTTGTCGCTAAAACGTGGACAATGTTTTGCTAAAGTAAATACACCCCGGAGGAGCCGAGTAGCAGTGAGTCCTTAAGCAGGTATTTCCTGCCATTCCTTAGTATGGTAGTCACAGAAAAAGAAGCCCATGTCCCTGGGAAGGAGACAAGTAGATCCCAGTACCAGTAGGGTACATTCACATCCTCATGCCCCTTCCACCCAAGCAAAAGCTCCATCCTTTCTTCTCCCCTAACACAGAGCATGGCTTTCCCCCTCTCTTCCCACTTTCTCAACTCTCACCTTGGCTTCGTCCTCAAAACATGTATCTCCTGGGTTTTTTATCCTATTTAAACCCTTTTCACATAACTTTCCAATGAAGGGGTCTTTCGCAAAGCAGCCTGAAGCATTTCACTTTCCTGCTGAAACCTTGAAAATTTATCTCCCTTCTTCTCAGACTAGATACACATCTGAAAGCTGCAAAAACACCAGAACAGTTGAATAAATCTTACCGCGCCTCTGAACTTCATTTCTGCCTCCTGCCAGCTCCCGCAGCACTTGCAGAGACTTAGTTTACGCTGCTGCAAAAAGCAGGAATCTGAGGACAAGTTCTCTCTTCTGTCAGTTGCCTTTTTTTTTTTTCCACGACATTTTCGGTGCAGTCAGAACTCTCTCCCTCCCACCAGCTCCTACTGGAGCATCCTGGAGAGGGCGTTTTCCAAGAAGAAGGAGAGGAACTCTCCTCCCCTCCCAAAGAGGAGAGACCGACTGCACAGAGCATGAGAGGCAGTCCAAGAGAAAACAAGTCAGCCGTCCTCTGCCTGCAGCCTGGTGCGGAGTCCCTGCTGCCCAATGACAGGGAAAAACGGAAAGAAAAGTAATAATCACAGGCACTGGAAAACCTGGTGCAGAGCCCAACACGCAAAACCACAGCAAACAGGACAGGAAGCGATATGCTCCATTACAGCAAGTTTTTGCACTGAAACAGCAGCAGCATCAAGAGGGCTCCCCAAACCCACTCCCAACTCACCCCACTACAGCAAAATCTCCTGGGTTTACAATTATACTTGTAATCACTCTCTCAGCAAATCAAAAGACCACAAAGAGTCAAGGGGTAAGACGTAGTTTGCCTTGACTGCCCCTGCAAGGACTTAGCGTATTGGCTCAGCAGGATTTTATTGCAGAAACAGTTTGAGACAGCCACCCTAAAAACACCCACTCTATACGGAGGACCCCAAGGTCCTTATCATAAAATAACCTGCACTACTAAGACCCTTCCTAGTAGGACACAGTCAAGCCACTGCTGCCCTTGGTCTCCAGCCCTAGCAAACAGAAGGAGCATGTTTAGCTGTCTCTGAGGCCATCAGGGTTTGGTCTCACACAAAAAAAAATCAATGGCCATAGCTACACCAAGAGTGTGAAAAACCATCATCACCCAGAGATAAGGGCATTCTGACCAAAATCAAAATGTATATGCAGCCTTTGCTAGCATTAGGTGGAAAGTGAAAGGATGAGAGGCAATGGACACAAGCTGGAAGAAGGGAAATTCCAATGAGAGATTAGGAAATTTTTTTTCACAATGAGTGCTGTGAAATACTGGAACAGGGGCCCCAAGAAGTTGTGAAACTCCATCCTTGGAATTATTCAAGACTCAACCAGACAACGCCTGAGCAACCTGATCTAAATTGGCCCTGCTTGGAAGTGGGGTTGGACCAGAGATCTCCACAGGTCCCTTCCAACCTAAAATTATTCTATGATTCTATTAATTATTTTGGTCCTCAATGGTCTAAGCTATATGTCCATCCTAAAATGAATAACAGATATAGCAAATAAAGCTACAGATCTGTTACAGACAGCACGTTGCCCCGGAACAGGGCCCAGCCAAATACCTTCAGGTATTTCGGGTCACAAGTAGTTCACGTTATGAGCATACAAAGCTGCTGTCTGGCAGCTGCACAGGAGGCCAGGCAGACCCCTGAAGGAGATGAGTTCTGCCCTGAGCCAGAGGACCTGCCATTTCCAAGCATCAGTGACTAAAAAATTAGTCAGCCATTTGATCTGACTCGTAGCAGCTAACGAACACGATCGGTTTCTGTCTGCACGTCTCCCAACACAGATAATCACAATCTGCACAAAGCATATTGCCACCCATTTCTCCTTTATACCACCCTCCTAACGGACTCCTCTCCGAGTGATCTGTAATACGCGACTCTACAATTAACCAAGAGCATGGCAAATGACTACAAACTAGATGCAGGTTTATCCACAGCATACAAGGCCCTGCCTACGCATGCAAGGCAAAACTTGCACCTGCAGTTAGGTGGCCTCAAACTTAGTCTAACACTACAAACTCATCAGCTGAATTTTCAGAGCTCATTTACTCTAAAAGCATGCAGCCACATCTGCACTGAGCAAACATCAGCCTGATCCAAACACTACCTAATTTTCCACAAGAACCTTATAAAAATTAATGGGAACATAATCTTTCCTGCTGTGCAGCATCTTCTGAAAAGAGACTACTGCAGACTCTCTCTTGCATCTGTTCAAATACTTCTGAAATTTAGGTATCACACTGAAGTCTCTATCACACCGAGTGTCAGCTATCGTCAACATTTCACTACCATACGCAGGTGAACAGAGGTGGCAAACTGAATAATGCACTTCTGTCATTATGAAACTCTTTTGGAGGACATCATTTTTCTTCTCCTAAGTAGGGAAGGCTTTTCTCATGATCATAGGATAATAGATGAAAGCAGAAATAAACCAGTTCTCTTTCTCGAAGGGCCAAAGAGCCTTTTTAGGTGTATTAGTCTCAGATCAGATATGACTGCAGGACCCCAGGCAGCATGCAGTGCTACTCTACATATCTGCCCCAAACCAACATTTGCAAGCATCTCAGCTGTTGGAATACATTTAAAGTGGTCCCTCATGACAGTCGTCACCCAAGTTTTGCAACACCAAAAGGCAGGTTCTCTAACCATTGAACACACAGAGCCATTAAATCATTCCCAAGCTCAACGGCTGATATTTCATGACTGGCACTACTTGGAGTGAGCTCTGCTTAAAGAGTGTTGTTGCTTTTTGTATTTTTCTTATCAAAATGCATACTTTCCAAATTCTATCACAGAAAGGGTAAAGTCAAGCTTTAAGGTAAAAAGATTTAAAACAAAAAGCTACTACTTGCTTTACTTTAAAGCTTTTTAAAGTAAAACAAGGCTGTGCATGGCCACTACTCAGACAGGAGGCTATTTAAAACCCAAGAAATGTAGCAGATGTTGTCAGTGGTTCAGTGCAGCACTCCTCTCTAATTAGCTCTGACCCAAGGCATTGATCCCAGAGATCCTGCGCTGTGGTGGGTGTCATTCGTCACAGGAAGAAGGTGCCAGCGGTTACAAGGATTTGTGATGAAGCTTGGATAATGCTTCCGAAGAGAGCTGTGGTGCCACCAGCTCTTCTGCCCTCATTAGATTCCATTTTGAAAAATTATTCATACTGCCTCTCAATTCTTGCACAACTATTTGCCATGATTTTTATTCTCTTCTCATCATCAACCAACTGAGGAGTTAGGTGAATTAATAACGGAGGCAGCCTCAGGACACATTTCAGAGGTGGGTTTAACATTGGTCTATTTCAGAGCATTGAAAGAAAGAGACAATACTCCAAAGCCCTGCTCAGCGCAGGAGCACAGGTAAAATCAAAGGTAATCTAAGTTACATTTCCCAAACTGCGCCTCATTAGCCATTACTAAATCACAACAGCAAGCCCTGAGCCAGGAGTTCTCCAAGTATAATTAGAGCTGTAGCCTGGCAGCACTAATTCTTCAGGAGGAGAATGTCAGTTCTCCATCATAATTTCTCAAATCAGTCTAGTTGTAGCCAAACGACAAAGTCAATAAAACTCATGTTACAATTTCAAGTTATGTTATTAGCACAGAGTTACCTTCACATTTACAACTTTACCTTTCCGCTAGTTTACACCTCCCAACACTTCTCAGAACACATCTCATCACCAAAAATGCCACGTAAGAGAAGAATATACAAGAGCCCAATATTCAGGAGTACATTTTTTACATGTTTCCCTTGGCTTTTTTTATGCAGGAGAACCCTTTTATTTATTTATTCACTGGGAAGACCTTTACTCAAGAAGGTGGTTTTTTTCTGAAGTCAAACTACTGCCCAGCTCTTGTTGGCAAGGAAAACACTCCTGTGTGTGCGTTAGCCTAAACTGGAAGGCAAAATAATTGGAAAGCAGAGATAACCAACATGATTTTGATTTAAAAGATCTCGATCCCGGACTACTAAGGTGATATAAAACCAGGCTGTTCCTTTTCAGCCATAGAGCCCAGCCCTTGTCCGTGATTTCTGCTGAGGATGGCTGGCTAGGTCTGTATCACTACTACAGGCAACTACAGGCAGAGGTATGAATCAAGTTTTCCAGGCCTCACCAGTTAGAAGTGACTCATATAAACCCTGGATTAGAGCACTGGGATTGCTCTGCTCGTTGCTGATAAGCAGCTGATTCCCTGCATACAATTTCACATTCAAAGCAAGGCGACTGGAAACCTTTCCTGTCAGCCCTGCTCCAACAGGCTCAAAGAGCAGTGCGTGACTTGCTAAGCTACACCCGCAAGCACTGGCTCTACTGGAAAAAAAAAAGATTTTGGCCCCATGAAACCGGCATCAGCAAACCAGCCTTCCCCTCTGCTGTGCAGATTCCACTGCACAATATAAATCTGGAGGTAAGAGATGCTGGCTTGGGTTTATGCTATTCAAAAATCAACATGGATCACATCTACATTATTCCAAAAGCAAAAGAGGTCAAGTTCACCTATCAATGCCTATCTTTTTTTCTGGATTTTTATAATATTCATTATTTCTGCCTTGCAAAAGAACTACAGAATAACACACATTCCATAATTAGAAAGCACTTGGCAAAGATACCATGGGAAACAAACCACCCTAAACAGGCCAGGAATCTGAGAGCCCTTCCTTTTGCAGGTCAGAGGAACGTCTTAAACAAAAAATAGAAATTTCTTTAACCTATCACATGTGTCCTGCTGTCCAGACTATACTGATCTAAAACTGATTGAAATGCCTCACATTCCTAAGACACCCTATAGCAGAAAACTGGAGGTTCTGAAGGACATTTGGCCCATTGCTTAGGAAGAAGGCCCTGTTCCAGCAGAGGATGAACATTTGACTGCACGATGACTGGATAATCAATGCCCTGCCACAGAACCAACACTAAATATTGCAACAGGCTTGATAACGAGGCAGAACCTCTTCCCCGTACCATTAGCTCTGCTAAGAATTGTCTGTTTTCTACCCTCTTTTTGTTTCTATTAATGCATCTCCTCTTTCCCCACGCAGAGAGTAGCCAGCTGTCCCCCAAACAAGTAGTTAGGAACAGAAGCTTGGACAGAGGACGTTGGTCCCTGAATACACAACATTCCTGGTCAGTTATGAAACTGCAGACCTATAAAGGTTAAATCAAAAGCCCATTATACTCACTCAAAAAGCGCCTCAAGATGGTAAAGTTCCTTAATTTTACTGCAAACTTCATGACCTCATGAGTTCTCTGAATTCTCTGATTCTGTGTGAATGTGTTTGCACGATTATAGACAAAAGCTTAAAAATATGTTAGGTGTGGCCAAAAGGGTTCAAAAACCAGAAGACAAAGAATATTTAAATTATTATTTTGAATTCTGATTTATGCTTTGTAATGCCTAAAACTGTCAATACTGGTTTTGTTTGTTTCAAGAAAGCTTCAACAGTGAGAACACTAACCTTCTTTTCTTCTCAAGCTCAGTCTTTCACAAATAAACAAGAATATTATAAAAAAATGGAATATTACAAAAAACAAAGATGGAGATGCACACCTCTCCTTGGACTCCTACATTTTCTCTGTAAGTGCTATCACTATTTTGGTACCTCTCACGATAGATGTGTTTGAGAAACAGCAGATTAAAAAGCACACATGCGGCGCTTGTATTTAGTTATGGCTCCTGCACGCACACAATAATTCTGGGTTTATGACGTGAGTGAAAACCGAAACTGGGTTAATCTAACAAATTAAGATAAATTTTCCTTGTTGTTGCTCTCTGCTGAACCAGTGAAACAGTATGGATGACTGGCTTTGACAGTGACCATCAGAACAAAGTCCCACTTTATAATTACCAGATGCCCTTAATATGATGCCAGTTTGTCTCATGCATGTGGCTACTCTCACTCTGTTCCACTCACACGCTGCCCTGTGTTATGGCTCTGTTGGTTGTTTTACAGGACTGCAAGACAGTCGCCTTTTCAGCTCTACCCATTCTGAATCCAACAGTAATTGTTGTACTAACTTCAATAGCAAAGAGTTTAAAAACAACAGTTAATTCAGTTTGATTGCTTTGCCCTTACTTTGATACAATCATTTTAAGCAGCTCCCCTGCAGAGTCTGTGGCAAGAACAAGCAGAGCCGATTTGATGGAGCTGTTAATACAAACAGCCTGACTCATTTCAGCTGATGTGCATTCCTCCCAACTGACTTTCTAAACAGTCACTCCCAGTGGCAGGACCTACATCTTCCTTTTAAGGGGAAAAAATGTTTTCACAGGAAAAATTAAGTGTTTAAAGCCTGTGCCTATCTCTGTGCTTTCAGTGACCAATCTCCCCTTTAGAAACACATTCATGTTGCACGTAAAACAAAACCTTCTCCCTCCTTAATATAAAGTTGTTCCTGTTTTTTATCACAGCCATTAGCTTTCTGTCGATACCCTGGCAGACTCAGGTGAAACATCCTGTCATACTATTTTTCATGCAAGCCAACATGAAAAAGAGAATTGGTTTTCCAAAGCGACTAAATTTGAGAGAAAAACATGGCTGAGAAAGAACAGGCAGAACTTACAGGCTGTAGACAACGCTTTACAGCTCACATTGGTGGCTGACAGTTCCTATTCCTCCAAATTTCTTTTCCTGCATTTCTGAAAAGAGGATTAGTGTTAGAAAGGGATTAAGACTGGAAAGCATATCATAACAAAAACTTCTTGTTCTATCGACACTAGATAAGGAAAGAGTGAGCACTGGTGCTTTGCCTGCATGTTAGATGAAGGAAACAGGATTTCCCCCTGCTACTCCCTGAGCAAGATCCCAAGGAAATGTTTCTAATAATAGGAAATTACTATATAAGGCCAGACCAGCACTAAACTGTTTGCAGTCTGGAAAAGAAGAACATAAAAGAGTACTGAGGAGGGACACAACTGGCAGAGCAGGGCTCTTCACACATCAGTATTCTCTGGGAAGGCAGCATGCAGCAACCTAAGGTTCCCCTCCATAGAGACGGACAGCATTTAACCTCTGACTCTTCTCTCCTGAGCAGAGAGGGGCCTCTCCCACAGCCCAAAATAGAAAACTAAATGTACAAATTAGGGCTGCTATGTCCTTTTTCTATCACGCCCTTGCTTTTCTTCATGGGAGGAGGAAAACGACAGACAGAACAGTCTCAAATCTACCAAATAGTGCCTGCAAAGCAAGGGTGAGCACATCTCTGATACGGAAAGGGAAAGACACAGCCACATCCTAAAGCATGACGTGGCCAGTGCTAATGCAGAAGGAAAGCTGACAGCTCCCCTACCTGACCTTCCTGGGCAGCAGATCCATGGAGCACAACAATTTGCTGCTGCATTTTGTGAACTGGACAGCTCTCTCTTACTCATTTTGTTTTAAACTGTAAAGATGTTGGGCACCTGTGGAAGGAGCCATTTAACTTAATTTCCAAAGTGTTCCCACATAATTGTGTGCATTAATGTCTCACAGGCCAACAGTTTCAGCAGCAAACTGTTAACATATAGCTACAAGCAGCTGTGAACATCTCAGCAAAACCGTCAGACTGACTTCTATCTGGAGCTGTAATTGTAACTCAAATGCACAGTTTTTATATCATTTCAGCAGACACAAAACCTGCAAGCCCGGCTGAAGACAGATTTTCCTTCTTACACAAATGAAAGGGAGTTCCGACAACAACGCTCACAAAGACCTCGTTTGGATAAAACTGGAACATTTCCCTGTGATCCCCAGCGAGGAGTATCTTTCCATCTCTGCTTTGTCTTCGGATAAGGCCAGAAGCTCTCAGCTCCCAGTGCAGAGAAGCTTGCTGAGCAAACACTGTCTGACACAGTCCCATAGCTGCCATGGAAATGAGTACAATATAAATTCCTAGACAGGTTTATCACCCAGACTTTTTTCTGACAGCAGTAGATGTTTGTGACAAAATGTACAAATACTTTTTTATCTGTAGCCTGCTACATCCTATCTCTCTCTGTCTACAAATGCAACCCCTGCAGGGTTGCACAGCTTCTAGAGGAACTTGAGGCCAAATCCCAGCCAAGATTTTCCACGTGTTAGCTGGTAAGACCTCTTTGAGCTGAAACGGTCAGTTTGCCCCAGCAAAGTTAGGCTGAGAGCCTTAAAAAAGGCAAGCTAGGCTACCCTTATGAAAGGCTCATTGATGAGACAGTAAGACAGAGTTTTGACAGCAGAAGCACTCTTCTACATCACAGCACCAGGAACTTCACAGTCCCGATGGGAACATGGCTGAGATTTACAATTCCCTATACTGTTCCAGAGGATTGCTCCAGTGTAACCAGGCTCTCAGGTATGTTCTTCACCAGTTGCTCATACCTCACCCTTGTCCCCATACTACCTGGCTAGAAAAGGGTGTGCCCTCAAGGGTGTGTTAAGCTTTCCAGGGCACATAGCAATTCTGTCCCAAGAGGATGTTTTATATTTGACTTATCTTTAGGGACATCTTGATTTCTGAAGATTTTTAAACTGGCCTTTAATTTTTGTCCATTTAAATACTTCACATTCTTGCCTGCACAGCAAGGGGGAAAACAAGTGCAGGCAACAGGCAGGCATTTTTCAGAACCAGTTAAGATAAGTGGTTACGACTCTTAGAGAAAACCAACTACCAAGAAAGCATTTATATTAAATACCCTTATGCTGCTTTTCTCATGTAATAACTGCTCCATAAAAATTATAAAGCAATTCAGAAAGATGGGCTGTGCTGGTATTGCTTGTGGTCAGTGGTATCTGAAAGTTAATTAATTTTGGAAAAAACAAAGTTTTGGGAACTAGCTCCCTGTGCATTTAAGTCAGTATGAGGTCTCAACTTTAAGCTGGACCCTAATGCTGTTGTCTTCTCTACTTGTTTTTCATGCCAACTCAAAAGATGCAGTCAGTAAGTTGTTTGTTCGGTTTCAAAAAGTCTGCTCCAGGAGAAATAAGATATTTGTTTTGGCTCTAAAAGGTGAGAAGAATCACAGGTATGAGAGTAAGAGTCTGGAAGCAGAGATCAACCATCCCTACTAACGTTACATTGACAGGATCCCAAGTTTCCCCCATGCCACCAATGACAATCATAAAATTCTTCTCTAAATATAGGAATTGTCTGTTTAGAACTGCTGACACCAAAACAATAAGTTTAAGCTGCTTTATTTTCTTTAGTGGGTTAAATCTGAAACCTAGGGAAGACTATCTGAATGACATTCTTAATTGTGTCAACACATATAATTTCACAGAAATCCAAATAACATATTTATCTACTATATCAGACTGCTTTATAGGAAACAACTAAACTTGACTGACTTGTCCTATGCTGTCCTTCTTTTCTTTTAATTCACAACTTTCTTCAATGCAGTTTTGCATTAAAACAACCACACCCAAACCCAGACCATTTGGTACTGTGAAAAATAAGTTTTAAAAGGAAATACCTCCCTCCAAAATAGCCAAATGAAATTGTTTCTTTCAGTTAACGTGAAGCTTTTCCTTTTCGTAAAGCCTGAATAGAGCTATTGTTGAACTCCTAGTTGGCTGTCAAAACCATGAAGTCTTCTACTATGTGGAGACTGGAGCACAGGTAATATCTAGATTATATTAGTATATTCAAGCTTCCAGTGTCAGAAAAATAAAGGTCAAATGGCTAAAACTTTCCTGAAAAGCACAGGAAAGAGGATCACATATGGAATATATTTCCTGAAATTCTGGGGGGTTTTCTATAAAATAGCTTGTACATGAGTGATGCCCCAACAACTACTTCTACTCCCTACTCCTGTTAGCGTAATAACAAAATCCCTAGTATGGAAAGTTTATAGTAGCATAAAGATGTATATATCAGTATAATTTGTACTCTAGAGTTAGGGAAATGCTGCTATGAGCAACATTGTATATTGGTACAATGGCATCTGTCACAGGTTTGTTCCATGTAATGTCTCCAAGTTCCTTAAGAAGAAAAGAACACCACACCAATCTGCAAGTATTCTTGCGACATTTCATTCTGATGCCAGAAGCCAGTGATACCTGGGAGAAACAAGTTCTTATTTTCCTTCTGGGTGTGACTCTTTTTTTAATGCAAACTTAGCAATGCTGTAAGCGAACTACGAACTACCAAGTGGAGGCAAATTCTATAAGCCCAGAAAAAGGGCACATTCAATGCTTTAGACATTCAAATAAGCAGAGTAGTTTTTAATGTGATGATTTATAAGTGTAGACTTTACAGGCACAATTTGTACTTCCACCACTTTTTTTCCTCTGTCCCAAACTGACTTTGTTGGCCCAAGGCAGGCAGTTATTTTGGGACAGTGAAAAGTTATAAATATGTTCTAATAAAACTATTGGGAACACATATGGTACTGAACTTCTTTCAAACCCTTCTTTGTAAGGGAACAAAGAGCATTTTACATTTATTGTGATGGCATAAGTCCCCTATGAAAAGTTTAAGGAAAGAGTTTCAACAACAGTCTGGAGTAAAACTAGATCATGAACCCAAAATAAGAATATCCAACGATCTGCAGAAATTCCAGATTATGCTAAAAGAAATGGCCTAAGCAGTTTCCAAAAAGCAGACGAAAGAAAAGTAGACACGCAGTGCAGACTGGCTATCTGGCAGCGTGTCAGACTTGAGGCCTGGCAACCAACAGGAGCACGTGGGCAGATGATATTGCAGCTGGCTTATGTCTGAACTGCTTCCCTTTACCCTGCCTATTCTGTTGCTTCTGAAAAGAAGGGTAAAAGCCACCAGATGAAGGGTATTGTCTGAGGTAATCTCCTTCTGACCAGTCTGACAGTACCCCAAAGATCCCACAGTGAACAAAGTCTTTAATGTTTTTGTGAACTGCAAACATTTTTACCCTAAAATAGATATATCCTCAGTTAACAGTACACAAGGAATGATGAGTTGCCATCATGCTGGCAAAAGTATTCCAGGATGCCTGGAAAATAGAGACATGATTTCAGAAGGACATCCCACATCCACTGGTATAAGCCAACACTCATCAAATGATCCAGAATATTGTTTTCCAACATTTAAAAAAAATTGATACTCCTGTTGAATCAAAACTACATTAAATCAAGATTTTCTTAAAGTAAAAGAAGTAGTAATCACAATGATGTTTAAAAAAAAAAAAAAAATCATTGGCTTGCAACTTATTAAGCACCCTTTGAAGTGTAAGGAATCTCTCATCTCCAAGACATGGTTTCAACTCCCTGCTCACTCAGGAGAACAATACTACCCTGCTCACCGCATTTTCAAGATTTTCTGCATTACCAGGGACATAGATTTAATCAAAAACAAAAACAAAATACACACTAAAGAATAATCAAGGAGCCCATTCCTTTGTGGTTCTCAGGAATGCATGTTCCACATCTGGATAAACATGGGCCTATGCAGTGAATGGAAACATTCATTCCCCAGCTGTGGCTAGGTCCAAATCCTTTCTTTCTCTCCGATTTTACTTATAGTCCCACATTTGGTGGTTGAAAAACTGCATAAATACTGATGAGGCAGACAAAATAGGTAGTCACAGGCAGGCTCAGCAATCTGCCTACTGACCCTTTACGTGTAACATATAAACAAAAACAACTTTTGGACTGTGATCTCCAGCTCAAGATCCTGAAGGAATTCCCACAGCTCCCGTTAGTTGGGTATAACCAGCTGGTTGTGACAGTTGTGACATTAACAGAAATACCAACAGTCCCACAGCATTGTGTTCTGCATCAGAAGATGAGGACCGGCACCCCTAAGAATAAGAGACAAGGGGAAGCCTCCACTGGTGCTGATGCAGATAATGAGCACATCCTCAAAAAAGTAAAAGGTATCCTTCTGCCTTGAGGCTACCAGTGCATAGGTGGGAGCCCTTTCCACATAAGGCCACATCCTGCTAGAAGTGCATGGATTTGGAGATCTCATGGAAATTGGGTATCTTTTGTTCTGATGCTGTTTGAGCAAACCCCACTGTCCATGGCAGCTAGGACAACAACAGGAACTGTCAGAAGAAGTCTCATCCTACTGGGAAGTAAACACTGTCTTTCCTCTGATTTGTCAGGCATAGATTCTCTAAGTCCCCTTGGCAAAAGTGAGAGATCCAGAGCCATGAGGGAATCTGAGCTCCTCCCTGAAAGAAGGGTCCAAGAGTCTCAAGAATAGCTATCTCCCATAGAAAATCAGTACATAATATCAAAGACTATAATGTAAGAAATACATACAAAATGCAAGCAGCAGCTTTGGTTCTTTCGCTTAAATTTTCTGTTCTAACAGCTCTCAGATACTGCCAGAGCAGCATCATTTGCTATTGTAGCAACAACATGAGCCCAGCCTTAGCCACTCTACAATAATGAGAGGAGACTGCAAAAACATGGGAGCTGATAACAGTGTGCATGGCAAGCCCTAGATTAACTATGCTTCATTGAGGTCAGTGGGAGCTCTGCCATCAGCTTCAGATGTGTTGGAGTACACCAGTGGCAGGAAAAAAAGGTTAAGCTCTTTTAAATCACCTAAAGAATAAGAAAAGCATCACAACTTCAGGGTTTGTTTCAGGAGCTATTGTTTGTATGGCCGAACTAGAAAAACAGAGGGACACAGGGAAGTTCATCACTGTAAATTACTGATCCACTGCTTTCTAGACATTGAAACTGGTAATTAAACAAATGGTAAAAAGATACTTCATCAATTATAGAGGTGTCACTTTAAATTACACTTGCTCCAGGATGAATAAAACACAGAGGTTAAACGCTATGGGTACTTCTTCATGCTGGCTTCTTGTTCAAAACCCTCACTACAACTGATTCCAACTCTCTCATATCGCTGCTTCAGAGCTGCATGCTCTTTGCACGTATTAAGCTAGATAAGGGGAAATGAGTTTTTGTTTCACCAATCTTTTTCACACAATGTCCAGAGAGCACAGTCCCGTGGTATGGAGATAAGATTTGGAACTGAGACTAGTGGGATCCCTTTGCTGCTCAACAGGATTAGTTATATGGCCATAAGTCAAGGCCACAGCCCCTATGAAAACAGCCCTCCCTCAAAAATCAGACCAAAAAAAAAAAGTTTTGTCTACTAACAGTCAGTTGTGAAATCTGTGAAGTACTGGGCAGACATTTGATACTGGTAGGTCTTATGGTTTTTAGAAAATATATACATGTACACACCCTCCACAACCTGAAATAACACTGGCAAGCTGCTCCTGAAGCAATATGATGATGACATCAAAGACACCCTTTTAAGCAGAAATCATGTCACAACCATAATGACTACTCAAATTTGATTTATGGTAAATTTTTCTATCAGGGTGCATGCCTTACTGCATCAAGCTTAAAGTTACCTCAATTTCACACGTTAATATTATATGAATGTAAAAATGTATTTGCTCTAATACTCATTTTGAAATAAGAACAACATCCAAAGAACAGCTTGGCCATCTTGCAATTACTGGCACAGATGCTCTCTAGAACCATTATTACATCTCTCAAATAGGTTTCACTCTGGGAAAGCATTTATTGAAGGCTGGGTTCATCAATTGATTGAGATTGGTCAGGGAGTATAAATACTCTAAGTGAAAGACTGCATATGCAGCATAAGCAGACAGCTTAAAAGCACATGCAAAAAAATCCTAACAGGTGGATGCAGTTGGCATCCTTCACTGAGCAGAAGCAGCAGTGAAGCAATAATGCTAGGAGGCAAGATCAGAGAAACAGAAGTTGCTGGTGGAGCAAGAAGAATCCTAGAAGTCAAACAACTTGTGCTTGCCATGGTAAAATGGAGAAGTGAAGAGATATCCAGGTGGGAGTTCAGTTCAGAGAGGAGAGAGAGGCCAAGGTGATGAACCGCAGGAATACGCTGTGGAGGCTGGAGATGAATGCATCATCAGCGGACGGAAATATTCAAAGTGGGAGATGAAGGCTGGACAGTAGAATTTTTGTGAAGGGAAGAATACCAGCTCTTGGTAGAAGGACAAGATAATCAAAAGGCTGAGCTGACTCTCCCTACTGCTCCCCAAATAATGAGGCTGAAGCACAAGGAGAGCAAGCTCTGCTGTGGGCCTGATGCCAATTGGTCTATGAAGTTTTCCTTGCCTATTCTAAGGAGAGTTACACAATGTAAGGCTTTATTCATAAGTGCCTGATGGCATCCTGTGTATACAACAGCTCCTACCAGCAGAACAGTATTTGTGGGAAATGTTAGGAAGAGTGTCTAAGAGAGATAAAGCCTTTGAGTTGCAGACAAAGCTGCCAGCCCTCATTTCCAGCTTGTCAGAGCAAGTCCTTCTTGAAGTCAGCAGCCTGGAATGAAGAGAATCTGGCATTTGTGCATGTATGTATGGTTCAGACAGTCAGGGCGGAGCGGCTGACTTTAATCATACTTTCCACACTGGGGGAGGGGGAGGAGTGGCAAAGTACAGTGAGTGATGGGCGTTATCTCCTATATATTCACCAATTCCTCTTTGACTTTGTATTTCAAGCCTGACCTCTTTTCCTGCTTCCACTAGCCCCTAGAGGAGGGGGGGAAGAGCGAGAACACAGAACTGGAATTTGAGAGTCCTTCACATTCTTGGGATTCCTGGTGTCTGTGATAGGCAGCACAAAGGCAGCACACACTTGTCTGGTGACCTGACAAATTCCACATTCTGGAGAATTACTGGAACAGCTGATGGGTCACAGGAGTAGCTACATGCAGGTACTACTCTTCCCTGCAAAGCTGAACCCCACTATTCCAAAGTTCACTAATCCAAGTGCTAACCCATTACAGCCTCTGCTGCTCCCACTTACCTGCTGGGTGATAACCTTCATGTTTAGTATTCACATTCTAAAGTTGTTTCTTTAATTGTCTTTTGCCAGAATATCTGTTTCTGGGGGAAAACAAAAATACCAATAGAGCATCTAAAAATATGGGCTTGCACTAGCCACTGCCAAGCTTTTTTAGCTTGCTATGAAGCCTCTTTAACAAGAGTGCTAGTATGGTATCAAAAGCTCCAAAATAGTTTAATACAGCTGCCCACCACAGCGTTAGCAACAATAGCCTAAAGAACTCCAGTTCAAACCACTTCTGGTTGCCTTCTATCCTCACAATGAGGCTACAGTCCACTAAGTCACATGGAGCTTCAATTCCATCTAGAAATAGCCTCTTGAAGTTTCTATTGCAGGATGGCATTCCTAAATTTTGTTTACTTGGGTGCCACTACTGGTGGTGACAGCAATAGCAGCTACAAATTGCAGGAACCTGCGTTTATACACAGAAAGGGCACACATCCAGATCCAACCTCTTGCACAAAAGGTTTTGGCAGCCAAATGAATTCCTTCTCCCTTACCCTTTCTGCCTGTGTCGATCACAACGTCACGCTCAGATACCATAACACAGTAACCTTGCCCTACTACCCCACACATATACCTTAAGAGTCCCACAGGGCCCAAAAGTCCTTTGAGCCTTTACACCTGCTGAAAAGCAGTGCAAAAGTGGGCATCCCTGCATCCTCTGCCGGGCAGGGTGTCCTCCCTCCAGGCCCCCAGTGCACTGGCTCTCCCAACCTCCTTCCACAAACAGCAGTGCTCTGGGAAGCAGCAGAGGTATATCTGCTCCAGAAAAAGCAAAACACACCAGATATCAGTGCTCAACTGGACCCCTCTAACCTGGGCTATGCACCCCACTTTGAACCCTGGCCACTCTGTGTGCTGCTTAGGCAAGAGGCAGAACAGATGCCGGTTTCTCTTGACTCAGTGTCTAAGCGTGTTCACTCTGTCTGTATCAGTATTTATCAGTGCCTCTCTATTCCGGACCTGATACCATGTTAATGGGCAGGGCAGCAGTGCAGGCACTCTATGGGCAGATAGTTACTGTACTGCTTAGGAGCTATAATAAGTGTTATAGCTTGGGAATCCCCATTACAAGAAGTGGAGTGGAGATAGCGTATTCTATTTGTAAATCTTAATAAAGTCAACATTTAGAAGACAACTAATTACCATTTATGTTCCAAACAGCTGGCCTAGCTCCACATCCACAGGATGGGAGGTTTTAATGCCAATCAGCCCACACACCAGGGCACAAAAGTCCCCCAGTATGACTGCAGAACCTTCTAGCAAACTCGAACTTCTCTTCACTACCACTGACTTCAAGGATCAAAAAAGAGCAGCATAAGAATAGAACAGCTACACAAGCCATCATTCCCACAGCATTACATTACAGACACTTCTCCAAGGTAAAAAGAGCACAGAAAGTGTCCTCCGAAGTGCCAAAGTACAGTCCCAGGCTGCTCTAAGTTGACCTAGACAGCTGACATTACTGTGATGCAGCCCATCCTCTCTCCCCAGCTGTGCTTGTCCTGGCCCTCTCCCTCCTCTGTACTGGGACCAAGATCTGTTCAGCTCTGTAATGAGACGGTTCAGGGAAATAAACGAACAGAAAACTTTTTTTTTTCTTCATCATTGTTCTCTAAACTTTGTTTCAACTGATTCACCAAAGGGTCAAATGGATGCTAGTGCAGGTACAGGGAGTGGAGAACTACAGCAAAACCAATTTAAATAGAACTTCATGTCAGTATAAGCTGATCTTAGACACTGGCAGAATATATCTTCCTGGCAGACAAGGAAAGAAAAGGCACTTCATTGACAGTGACGTGGATGAAGCTCTAAGACTCTGACTGCTTGCTTCATCCCCTACCCCTTATACATATAGATGCCTCCAAACATTTAAAACCTTGCAAGGTGATGCACGTATATTATCACCACCAGCAGCCTCCAGGACAAGCCCAGGAATGACACTAGAGGCTACAGACTGTCAGCTGTAGTGTTCCATGATCAGGAAATCAGCAATATAAATTACCTAACCTGACGCATGTGGGTATATATGTCACACCAGATTTGCCAGCAGAAACATGTGGAGCTAATACACTGGTCTGCTATTCAACAAGATTGTGAACAACTGACACTTTTTGGCAGGTGCCTTAGAAATGAGGGCTGATGATGGTGGACTCTGCAAGCACGCAGGAGGGGGGAAGCTCACTTCACACACTCATCACTGTGCCAGTTACTGACCCAAATGAACCTTCCCATTCCCTATCAATCCACAAATCTCAATCCAGCCCACACTAAACACTGATTGATTTTCTACTCTAATGAGCACGGTGTCACATTTGTGTTGACTAACCATCAGTTCAGATAAGTGGTTTGCAATTAAGATAATTTGGTTTGGGGCCAATGTGGCCTGAAAAGCACTTCTGAGAGTTCAGCACAGTGCTAGAGAGATTAACTAGAGAAATTTACTGCTCAAAACAGAAGGCCAGGTACCAAGCTAACAGCTACTTTTAGACCTTTATACCAGAATTTACCTTTCCAGCCTATTCAAAATAAAAAGCAAGATTTGTCGCAACAAAACTTTTCCTTGGAAAGCGATAGCTTGCTTGTACAATGCTTGGAAAAGATTTCTTTCCGGACATGTGCACTCAACCTGCAGCAACACTGATTTTCTTCCACTCCTCATTTCCACTCAGGTGGCAATGTGATCCTTTCACAGACGCTACCTATTTCTGATGACAGACAATTAGTATTTCAATAAAAAAGCATTCAATAACAAACAGTCAACTTAACTGAAGCCTCTAGAAAAAAGTAAACAGTTACATAAGCACAGCTCTCGAGTTCCATGGACTTCAGCCTGGACATAATTCACATTCTCATCCTACACACAGCCACTTTGCGGAATTTTCCTCCCATTGCAAGCTGAACTAGGAAAGTGGTTTGGATAGCAGCAGTTGCCAGGTAAATATATTCAAGGCTTACAGTTGGAAGGAGCTTCCCTATGTCCCCACCTAGACACGGAATCATCAGAGCAGAAACAGACAGTTGGCAACTGGTCAGGTTTCAGTTTAAAGAGAGAGATCAAACATCCCTTTTTCACTCTGCAAGTTTTTTTGCATACAGAACTCCACATCTCTTGCAACACTTCCTCTTCACATGGCACCCTCATGACCAAGCTGACAGAGCAGCACAGAAACTCTTACTCCCAACACTCGCTACCTGCCAGGCTCTCAGCACCAGACATCCCCTGCTCTGGTAGCTCTCACCAGCGCAGCAGACAAAAGTTTCAAGATGGTCACCATCTACAGCAATCTCTGGGAAGAGCAGCTTATCTTTGACTCTTTTTTTCTTTTTTTTTGTTTTGTTCTCCTTTCCTTTATACTTCTTCCTTGTATCAGTACATAATTATCTCAGATTAGTTTATACTTGAGACAAATAATGTCTGAAAGCTTACCCAAATATATAAATGGCCCATAACCATCAACCCATGTATTCTTCAATAGTATCAGGCAAAAAGAAAAGACACTGTGGTCATATCGCTATGTTGTCACATGTTTTTCTTAAACGGTCTAAGGACTCTAACACACCTGTTTTAGAAATACCTCACAAAAGTGCATAAATTATCCCTTCTATTATCCCAAATTGCTCCTAGCATTCTCCAATCCCTGCATAAGCAGTCACGAGAGCACTGTTTCTTCTGTGAATTGAGGAAACATCTTTTTGGTGATTTTAGAGGACAGTATTTTAAGGTAGCCAACATCTAACTGACAGGCAGCACTACTGCTCATCTGTACTTCCGTAACAACCAAGATTTCAAACAATTTAAAGAAATGCTTTCTGCTGAAAACCAAAATTGTAAGTGCGGAAACTAAGCACCAACTGAAATAATGAGAGAGCCAAGACAATAGGCCTTTGTCCCTAAGTTATTTCACAAGGCTGAGCTTTAATTTTCTTCAGCTGAATAGTCTGTGGACCCACTACTTCAGGAGGACGCAGAGACAAAAAGGAGAGCAAAATAAGATTAGTCGGATCTACGATACAGGCTTATTTTGGCCTCCCAACCTCTTCTGCCTCCCACACCTTTTTATCCCCCTCAAACTTTTCCAGCATCCCCTTCTTCTTGGCCTCTACCTTTCTCGCTGACCTCCCACACCATTTTGGTCTCCCACCACTTTTCAGCCTCCACTTTTCTTTCTGGCCTCCCACATGTTTTCAGCCTCTAGTTTTCTTTCAGACTCCCACCCCTTCAGCCAGCACATAAAATTAAAATCCCCTTAAGGTTATGAATATGTAAATTCTCTATCCAATCAACAGTGTCTCACCTTGATATGTGCATTCATATTTTGACTTCTCCTTCTACACCCTAGCTGGCCAGAAACAAGCTAGCTTCCATCCAGACATCCTGCGGTCCTAACAGCACAACTTTATGCCCAAGGAAACATAGTGGCTCTCTCAGCAATTCCAAATCCTGCTGGGACTCTCATAGCCCTGTACAGTTAATTATGTTAACGGAAGTACAAAATAAAAAATGAGAAATTCTGAGATGGTAAAAATCATTTATCATGAGTTTCAGAGCAACGCTTTCATAAGGTTTAGGGGCAATGCAAACCCCCACCAAGCTTATTTAAACAAATAATACATGCGCTAGCTTTGCTAACAGCTCCATAAGGTGCTGCTCCCAGTTCCTATTCACCACCTTTCCAGACAGAAGATCAGCAACATTAAAGTCAGAAATCATCTGCATTCCTACAGAGTGCTACAATCAGGCACGCAAAAACACACTCTGTACTTCTCTGCAGAACTTGTTTTGATCCCCTCCCTCAACTTTAAGAGCAACAAATCCATGCACAAATAAAATGGGGATTTTGGAAGTCACATATTTTGTATTTTCCCTCACTTTCACACAAGACCTTAAGTTTTCCTTTCTCTTTTTCAAACAAAATTGTAGCCAAAAGAGCTTGTGACTTTAGGAGAAATCAAAAATACACATTTTGAAAACACTATTCAAAATGCACTGTTTGGTTTCCTTGAGAAATATGATAGGCACTTTTTTTTTGTTTTCAGAAAGGTGCAACAGATGTAAAAACAGTTCTTCATTATACCTTACTATGATTTTCCAGTAATCATACTACTCTGAATCTTCTCGTCCAAGTTGCAATATTTTTTTAATTATGTGTTACTTAGTAGGTCTGAAGGAAAACGAAAGAGAACTGACCACAAAATTCAGAAATGCATAAATTCAAAAGGAAGATGTGAAATATCTTCAAAAGTTACATTTTAACAGCCCAAACACTCTTCCCACACTGTCCCTTCACACGCAAGTCAGGCACGCTTACCTGCCCCCACTTCATTCCCGCATGAACAAACCAATGGAGAAATCCTATTATATTGCATTGTGTGCACTTGGCACTGTTTGTTTGGCACACCAAAAAACAATCAGGTATACAAACCCTGGTTGTTATTATAATCTTAATAGATGTAAAGGGTGGGTAGGAAAGCTACCTGTAACATCCATGAGAAAACAATGTACTAACACAAAACAGCAGATAAACAGTCAAGAAAAGGCAGAAAACTGCTCCCAACCAAACTTCAGTGCTCAGGTAAAATAAGGCAAAAGAAACATCTGTTTTGCTGTCTAAGTTCCAATTCTGTCAGAGAGAGAATTCCTGGCTTCCTGATGCAAAGGTGTGGCTTTCCCTCCCAAGATGAAGAAGAGGCAATTCTGAACAGACTCCAAAAATCCTAAGAGTATAAGACAACCTGTTATTTAAAACAACAAGATCTGTGGACAGGGAACAAGGCTTTCTGGCCTCTAATTTGGAAGGTTCAATAAAACTCTAGAAAACAACAACAATAATTTTGTGCAATAATCTTCCCTCTTCTCAAAACTGTACCATCGGACAAATCAGCCTTTGCTGCACATCAAAACCTGAACTGCAGAAATACTACTTATAATGCAGCATTGTGTAGTGTTGCAAATATGTATCAGTTTTGGGGTTTTAAAAACGTTGATTATAGTGTGCTGCCTTGTAATGCATGGAACTGCATATTTCGGTTATTAAAGTTAGCAAACAAGTCTGGCTGTTCAAAGTCATTTCCCTGAGTAAACAATGACTCAGTATGGACTGTATAATGTAGAAGTTATTAGTTACTGTTAGCAAGTTTAAAAAACCCAACTTGCAACACTATACAAAGACATACTTCAGAATGGAAAATAGTTTTCCTCCTACTTCTATGGTTCCAGTTATAGTGGTTCAGTGGAATTTAATTTTCTAAAAAGCTAAACAGATCACTATCTCCTTATTATATAACTGGACGTTGACTTAACTGGACCCTTCAGCCATGAACAATAAGCACAGTGAGAGAGCTGAGCCTACCCTCTTCTCTGTTCTCCGTTTGTTGTTACAACTCTGAAGTAAAGATGATTCTTTCTTGGACAGGAATATCCCATCTAGACCAGGCAGCAGGTGGTAATGAGAAGAGACATAAAGACAACCATAAAATATTAAGTATATGGTTATGAAGAAAAAAATGCAATTGTAAGCTCACCAAAATCCTCTGACAAACACTGTTCTCTAGTCGAATTACAGCTCCTTCAATAATCCTCCTCTTCATTAGTAAAATGGACAAATACACCTGGTGATAGTCAGCTGGCATAAGGCACCACTGATCACTCTAACTAATGAAATGCAACCTCAGCTGCTAAGATGCAAAGGTTTCCCTGAAGTCTTAAAACACTACAAAGGCTGTTCTCCAGCTACGAGTATGCACTGTCTCAAAGATTAGGACCACATCTCCATGTTACCTTATGTAAGGATGAAACCTCCGGTCAGATATAAGAATACTACAAGGAAATACAGAGTCAAATATCCATGGTAAACTTTTACTAGAAAAATGTCTCCAAAAGAAATGACTGAAATAATTTTAAAGGCACAGCTTTTTAAAGCAACTACAGCTTATAAGGTCCATTCTGCATCCAAACAGCAGGCTGAATGTCATCATAATTGTGGTTTTGTCCACATGCATCTTTTTGCTTAGCAGCGATTTTAGAAAGCTCTTTTATGGAGAAAGAAAGAAAAAAAAAAAAATCTGTTTAGGACAGTGTGGATGGAGGATTTTTTTTTGTCATTCACAGACTATCCATTTCCTGGCAAAAATCAGAACACATTTTGACACAGCATTCTTTGCCACCAACAATGACACTGCCCATTTGGTAACAAAACTTTCCAATAACTGCAGGCTGCTGTATCTGCCAGCTCCAGGACCTTACCGCCTACAAGGCAAACACTGTAGCACTCCAAAGGTATTGCCAAATGCTAAAAATCTATGTACATTTATTATCAGCTGCTGAATAGAATTACAGGAAGGGCAGCGGCCAAGATGGACGAAGGTCAATGTACCAATTAAAGGGCTGCAAGTGTCCCAGTGAAGAACAGCTAGCTGGTCATTCACATGTGACAAAATGCTGTCCTAAAGAAAAAAGCTGCCAGGGAGAGCTATCCATGCATGCATGAATGTCACACGAGTTCTAAACACTAATCTTTATCACCTTCCACTACAGGAATTTAATATAGGACAGACTACACTGAAGATACATATTAACAGAAAAGGTACTGGCCCTGCTGCTCCTTATTGTATTGGAGAGTATTTAAATAATGCAGAAGAAGGCTCTAAAGAATACTAGACCTTCCACCCCCACAGAACACGACTCAGTTGCAAAAAATGACTTGAGATTTGTCCACTCAGAATCTTCTGTCACAACAAACTTTGTTAGCCTTTCACATTTACTTATACTGCTTTCTTACATCTTTATTAATGCTTTCTGGGAAGAGCTGGCCATCTACCCTACTAATGCATCAACAAGGAGTAAAGTACGCAGAGGAGGGCACAAAATACGTAGCAGAATATTTTCCAGCAGAGAGATCATTCAATTCAGACAGAGGCACAGTAAAAGTGGCTCCCTCCAGGCAGAAAAATAACTGTGTTACTGTCTCACAGAAAGACAACCCCTGCAAACCTCATCCACCAGAAAAGATGACAGAAGGTTAGACGTATGGTTTCCATTGAAGTCAGGGATAGTAATCCTAGTCAATGCCAACCACATCACTTACGAGTCGGTTATAAAGCAGAAAAGCAGTACAGAACACAGTAAAACCCCTGATGGAAGACAAACACATGCTATTATTGCAATCACTTTATGCCAGTACAAGGCATTGCTGCTACCGGTAGAGCCGTCCCCACCTGATCCCAATCATTTCTGCCTGTGCCATCGTATTATTTGTGCAGGCAGAGATGTTCATGTGCTCAAACAATGAGCTGACCGGAGAAACTGCTCCAGACAAATTACCTATTTGTTTCGCCTACTCAGTTTTAACTTGGATCAGTTCTGAAAAGTTAACCACATTTGACTGTGATCAATATAGGTAAGCCAAAGCACAACACAAATGGTTTTCCCCACAGCAACAGTTTGGAAACATACAAATATGCCTTTATAAATGGTTCTTTAGCTTGTATGAAAGGATGAGTGATTTAGTTATATTTGCATCACTTAGAAAGGGCAGTAGGACACACCATCCTTAGGAAAATCCACCCTACTTTTAAGTTCTCTCCACCTCCTTTTCAAGTCATTATTTATTTGAAAGCACCCATTACTCCTTCAAACTGGGAGGCAAAGTGCTCTAGCCCAGTGATCCTCAACATTTTGCATGCTGGAACTATTCAAAACTGCCAGGTAAGAGCACTCGGCCGAGGGAGGGGGGCAACGGACTGAAACACACAGGAGCTATAGTTTATATGTTGCTCTGTGACTGCGGCCAGCTGCTGCAGTTTGTTTCTCCTGCATTTGGTGCAGACTGTCCATTTTGGCAGGGGTAGAGGAATTTGTACAGTTCCTAGAAAGCATGCAGTTCCCAACACAATAAGGCTAGGTCCTATAAGTAACACGACACTACAAACAACAGAAAAAATGGCAAATGTCCGAATACTGCTGGAACAAGACTAAGACTATCTTACCTTTGCATAAAGCCATCCACAGAGTTTGAGCTTATTTGTAGAAAGAAACACCATATTTAATCTGTTATTAAGCATTCTTGGCCCCCAGTTTTTTTACTGGCCTTCCTCCAGTGGACTTAGATCAAATAAAAAAAAAAAAATATGTCTTCTACCTGGCTTGAATAATTTTGTCAGGATCTATGAAAATGCTCTTATAGATATTATAAATTCTGAAGATGTATCATAAATCACAAGTTTCTTTGCTATCAGTTATGCAGAAATTGCATGCTTTGGGTCCTGAGTCACATGTATATGTGTATATTAGTATATTATGATTCAGACTCCTTTTCTTTTTAAAAAAAATCCATCCTTTATGTCATGATAAATTAGGATAGCATGCGTACAGTCTAGCACTCCATTGGTCCCTGCCAGGCAGAATAAAAGACAAGATTTGTATTTACACAGCCCCTCCCTAAAACACAGGATTACATCCCGTATCAAAACTGAAAAGCCTTAAGTGTTATGACAGTGGTTGCCATATCAGGGCCTTCCATAAAAATTAAGAACTCATCAGTTCTGTAAGCCCTAGGCAGTTTTTCTAAGAGGGTTTTGAAAAGGTGCTGACAACTAGTAATTGTCTATTGCTCCAAAAGGAGATGAAAGAAAAATGCCTTTCCTCCCAGTTACTCTAAGATGTGGTTCTGCTTTCACGGCTTGTCCCACCAACCAAGCAAATTTTCTCATTTGTCACTTTCTAAAACTAGGCAGCTGCCATCTACAAGTAGTTCCAGAGAAGCCTTCCACCTCGAGCAACTGTCATAGAAAGAATAAATACCAGAATAATCTCTGTATTGTATCTCGGAATCATTTTTCTTCTGTAATCCTCCCAAACACGAGGATGCAGATCAAGCCAGCTTACTGGGAAAGTTCAAGTTACTAGAATGAGACATTCGTTTAGCACAGTCAGATTCCTTCCATAAATCACTGTCACTTAAAGCAACTAACTCCAGGTGTATTCGAAAAGGGATGAATTGGCATAGAAAGTAGCACAACAGATGGAGACCCTTGAATCTTAGGGGGGGGGGGGGGGGGGGCGGGGGTGCAGACCTGTGGTCTAAGCCGGAGAAGTTACAGTGTTTGACAACATCTCCGCTTACACGAGAGAACTAGAAATACCGAGCTTTCTTCGTGACACGCTTTCAGGCACCTGTACAAGGGAAGACTTATTCCAGCGCAAACATGCTACCCACAGCAGGACGTACACACCGCCAGTAAGCGCAGCAACACACGAGAACGTATAGAACAAGTCAGGCGCGTACAGAAAGCCACTCTCCAGCAGAATAAGGCACACCGGCCGTGGCACGGCCACGTTTCGGCTCAGGAGCAGTCTCTCCCTTGCCCCCACGCCCCGCCACACCCGTTCTCACTCCAGCCCGGCTCTCCCCAAGGCGAGCCTCGGCAGGATTCACCCCGTCCCAGGCAGGAGCCCGGCGGGGAGCTGGCTACAATCAGGGAAGCGTTACCGGAGTGCACTGAGTAACGTTACGGAAGGGGAGGGGAGGGACTCCTCCGGGCTGCCGGGGACACGCCGTGCAGCCGCCAGGATGCCGGCTTCTGCGAAAGGGTCATTTGTTTCCACCGCGGAAATTTTAGGAGTTTCCGGGAAGGTCGCCGACTTCGGGGGAACGGCCGAGCCGAGGCTGTCCGCCCTCCCGGGGGCGCCGGCCGGGTGGCGCCCCCGGTTCCCCTCTGCACCCTCCCGAGCCGGCAGCGTGCTCCCGGCAGCCCGCGGCCATGTGGCCGAGCCCCGGCGCCTTTCGGCGAGCGCGGGGCGGCGGATGGCGGCCGCGGTCACCCCTTCCTTCCCACGGGCACCGGCCGGTCCGGTCCGGTCCGGTCCGGCCCGGCCCTCCCACGGGCACGCCGCTCGTCCCGTCCCGTGTGTCCCCCCCCACCCCGCTCACCTGCGCTCCGCGCCCCCACCCAACCCGGGACGCGCGGTTCGGGGCCCTGCGGCGGCTCCGCCAGCGCCTCGGCGGCGACTGCCCACGGGAGCCCGCGCCGCGCCGCTAGTGAGCATGTCCGAGCGCCGGGCATGCGGAGTGCGGGCGGCGAGGCCGCGGCCCTGCCTCCGCCCTCACCTGCCGCCGTCAGCTCCGCGGGGCGGGCCGCGACCGCCGAGCACCGCCAGCTTCTCCCACCACCACCACCATCATCATCATCATCATCATCATCATCCCCGCTGCTCCATCGCCGCGCAGGGTGGGAGCTGGGGAGAGCTGGGCCCCGCAGCACCCTGACCCCTCCTCGGCCCCTCCGGCCGTCCCGGAGCGCAGGGCGCTGGAAAAAGCAGGAACAGGCTCGCGCTGATTACATTGTTCGGGACAACAGCATCCTGCTGATAAGCTTCTCCGCCAAATCGGTTCGCGTTCCTGTTGCTTAGAATTACAGACGCACCTGTCTCCTCCAGGCGCACAACTGATAAACCTCGGACACTGATGATAATTTTACCATCCCCGACGCCTCTTTGTGGGAATCATCACAAAGCCTATCTTTCCGAGAAGGACCCAGGGTGAAGTTCAACTCTGGAGTGATTCCCCCAAGCCAGAGTGAACTCAGGTAACCAGCCACTCTGTGCAGCGACGTGCATCTTGGTTCATCTCACATACGTGTGAAATACGGGAGGCACTCTAGCCGGGATTCGCAGGAAATTCTGCGTACGATTTAATTCTAACAGACTGAAGCACACTGAGCTGAAAGAGTAAAGCTCTGCGCTTTCCATTCCTGCAGCAGTTTAAAGCATCTTCAACTATACGCTTCTGTTTGTATTCAAGCACAGTACATCAGAAACTACTTTTCTCTGGCCATTCCTGCAGCACCAACAGTACTTGACAAATACAAACTGCTGTTCTCAAAGTAGCAAATTACAGTTTTATGGACTGCTAATGAGTATTTAAAACTTCTGAGAAAGCTGAACTAATAGCTTTCCTCTCTGATGTCTCCCCCAGGATCCTGGCACATGCTATTCGGGATAAGGTTTAAAGGAACAGTTCCCTCTGGGAATGACAATTCAGCCCCACCACTGTCCTCTACTGTCACTACAAATAAGTCAGTAACATTCCTGAACCGTTTACTGGAAACCAAAGAATGCCACAATTGCCACTATCTCATCTTCCAACAAGGCAGAGCTCTCGGGTTTTTCTGAAGTAAAATGACTCTCCCGAACAATTGTGTCACCCACACAGCAAATGTCTTAGCTAATTTTCAGATCGCGTTTCAGATTACTTACTAGAAAGACAATGCTAGGAAACTGGAGCAACACGCACAGATGTGTACTTCAGTACAAGATGGCTCTGCCCAGAGCAATCTGCTCCCAGAACTGAACATGTATTAAACAGTTTATACGTACCTACGACAGAGATATAAATTCACAGTTGCATTTAGGTGTATTTAAACATGAGGAGGATTTTTAAAAAGCTCCTTCTCTTTAAACTCTTTTAATTAGCAAGTATACAAAGCCAGTTAGAAAATATTCTGAAGCAAAACACACAGAATGACCATTCATTCCAAGTACTGAAAACTGAAATTATTCTTAGAGAAGTACTGCGTCTTTTAACTACTTACATCCACCATGTCAGACCGGAAATAATCAGCTCATGGATTTTCCATTTGCTTACATACAAACCCAGAACCTAGGTCAATAAAAGTCACAAGTTAACAGAGTACTCAGTTCCTCCACCTATTAGTAACAGTCCGTTAATATGTTTCTCTACCACTGAATTTCTCATGTGTGAACCTTCCTGTAACATTCAGGGCACGAATCCAGTGACAACATGGACAATCAATATTGAAGAGGATCAAAATACTCTCTTCAAAGCTCCTTCCCTTTCTCTGTAGTTTGAAAGTGCTTCCAGAATTCTGATAGAATGAATATGGTCAGGCTAAACACCAACTGCAAGTCATACTAACTTTGGTATATTGAAGTATTTCTACAGGAAATACACTTTCATCATTTTCTAAACTCCCAATCACTTAATATTAATGTTCACCGTTCTAATTTCATCCTAGCAAGAGAAGACTGTTCACAACACAGCTACAGTCACTCCATTGACCAACCAGCCTTGCAGAAGCCTCCTGTTTTTGCACTAGCATTTCTCAGTTCAGAACAATTGTGACGAAGTTGGCTATCGTTTAACTAACACTATAAGAAGGGAAAAGAGAACAATAAAAAACAGGCTTACGGTCTTGCGTTCTCCATTGCGACTAACAACACGGATGATTTCTCCTGTAGGAATACGTTCAATTTGCAGTTCCATTTTTCCAAGGTAAGTTAGTAAATCTCTCTATTCTTTACGGATAGTTCCAATTTCAAAGCACAGCAGCAGAACTCCCTGAGTAGTCTGGGAGAAGACCTTGACTAACTGCAATCTTTGGTTCAGAGCCCTGTTGTGAGAGGAAGAGATGAACCTCTGTATTTATACTAAGCGTAGGTGTGAGCTGAAACAACAATTAAGTTCAAGACTAGTTTCCACTAGTTACAATGTGTCAAGACAGTTCCAAGAAGCCTAAATTTATGTTCGTGTTTATTGCCGCAAACTTTGTTGATGTTCCATTTTAGTCCCAGCGGACTTAGAAAAGTCAAGTTGCTGCGGATGCCGTTTCATAGGTATTGGCACGAAACAATCACACGCTAGACTTTACAAACCTACCAAGAGATTACATGTAGAAAAGATTCTTCATCTTTGCCTCCAAGATACTTGGTTTAGAGACAGAGCAAGAGAAAATACTGATTGCTCCCATGGTAACTACAGGAAGTTCTTCAAACTGCTGCAGAACAAAATCATTATTAATTGAATCCTTGAGTAGCTAACTAATCATGACAAAGGAAATTAACTTGCACGTTACTGCACAAAAATTCCTATTCCTATGAGAAAAATAATCTGGTGAACACTGGTTTAAGTGGAATGACAGAGCTTTACTATAGTCATGTCATCCATGAAGGCAGTATCTAGACCTATCAGCCCCCAACAGATACAGATATCCTACTTGTGACTGGGGAAAAAAAAAAAAAGATCAGTCTAAACATCAGGTATTTTAAGACTTGCTGTTAGGAGACAATTCCTTCTATCTTCTTGGCATAGCCGAATTTGAATTTTCAACTCTACTACAAACCAATTCCAGATAATACTGCTTGTCAAAACAGCCACCTACTTGTTCAGATTAACAAGCACCTGGCCATTCAAGAGCAGATATGGAAAACACCATTCTGTTCAGTAACTGAAAAGAAATGGCCTGTAACTGTTGTGTGTTTCATATCTGGAATTATTCTCATACTTCCCTCAGCTGTTATATACAAGATTGTTACAGTCCAGCAATTGTTTCCTTGACCACTTAGTTCCCAATATACAGTTCTACTGAGAGATTTTAATCACATTTTAAAAAAACATCACTGTCACTTCCCCAAACAAAACCACCCTACTCTCAGTAATATTGAGTAATACCTGGCCTATCTTATCTATCCTTCCTATATTGAGAAATTACAAAGATCAGTAGTCTGGAACACCAAAGCTGTTTAACTGGAAAGATTTCTGGGACGCAGCTACCAGAATTACGTGCAAAAAACCTACTAGAAATGGCTACAAGTCAGTCAGAAAGGAAAAATAGAAAAGGATAAAGAAAGTAGAAAGAGGCTGAAGGAAAAAAGTATATAAAAAAAGAGAGGACAAAATAGAAGAGGGAAGAGAGGAACATAGTGTGGTCTCTTCCAAGACCAAACAGTACGCTTTAAAACCACAGTTATAGTAAAGCTCTCATGTGATAAACAATGCTGACATTCCCTACTAGGGCTGATGTCTGTATTTGATAAGTGTCAGTTTCAAACAAAGTATGGTTAACAGGTTAAAATGTTTGCCATTATATTTTTCTTCATTTTGCGGTGCCAGTAAATTCTTATTTTCTGAATTTTATCTGCACCTCCGCATTTCCTCTCACCACTCTGCATTCCCAGATCTCATACTTCCCCCGACTTCACTGTTTTCCTGCAGTGATTCTTAGAAACTGTGCTTCAAATGCTCCCACGTAGACTTCTCTTGCTCCTTTTTAGATTGCACATATGAGATATGCTTTTAATTGCAGAAACCTTGTAAGGGGAAGACAACAGTTCCACTGTAATACAGGGAGGTGGGATGTACACAGATACATGATCTTTCTTAAGTTGAAGCAATTGAACTGACAAGTTCAGTATAGTTCCTGAGTAGATCAGTTTCCAGAGTAACTAAATGTGTACTGCATAGGTTCATCAGGTGGTGAGTGCCATTGCCTTGGCTGAACAAAGCAACTACACAAAGAATAGCTTACTCTGCACTACTGTGTACTACACAACTCTCTAATGTTTGAGCTTGCAGCTGAAGAGAGTTACAGATAAAAGAAAGCAACCTGTCCACATAGACAACTGGCCTCAAACACTTCCGTCTTTACACAGAAATCTTTTTCTCTATTCTCTTTCAAGATTGGTGTAAAAAAAAAAGGGGGGGGAGGGGCAAGATTGGTGTTTAAAAAAACCACCAGGTATAGGGAAACTAGGACATTATCTGCTTAATGCATGAGTTATGAAGTTAAATAACATCATACAGTGACGAGTACGAGGAACTTTCTGTGATCTCTGTATCTTGTTATTGTAACAGAAATCGCTTCATTTCCATTACTTTCAAATAGCGAATCCCTATATCCAAGGACAGAAAGGGCCATCGGAAATATTCCTGTTAGCAATGCAGAGTTCTCAAAAAAGGTATCGTTTCCTCTCTCAAGGAAAACCTAATTCAAGCTTTGTTCAACTGGCCTTTCCACTGCAGTATATTAATTAAGACAAGTTCATGTGAGTGTCACTTAGTGTCCAAGAGCAGAGAAGGAAGTAGTGGTAGTAGAAACAATAGTCTTTATCAGAACGTATTTTTAGGGTCTAACAAACACGCAAGACATCTTAGAAATATTTCCTGTTTACACAGAGCTGTACTATCTATGTGCAATGATACACTGCACATCCTGAGGTTAGCTAGGAATCAGAAATATATGTAAGTTAAATAAGGGTATACTGGACAACATTCCTTGGTAGACATATTTCCTATTTTAAAATAAATTCTCTAACAGCAGGGAATTTTTGCCAAGAAAGGTTGGACCAGATGATCCTTGAGGTCCCTTCCAACCTGGTATTCTATAATTCTGTGATTCTATGAATTACAAAAAGTTACCTTTAGATGGAAATTATTCGATAGCAAATTTATATTAAAACATACAAAATTTAAAATACAAAGTATAATGTAGCAGTTCTTTCACAAAGACAAAAAGACATCTCAAATCACACTGTGAAAAATTCACTGTGAAAAAGTGCAATTAGAAGAACCTGTTCTTAAAAAATAATAAAGCAACTTAAGCAGCTTGAGCATTTTTACAATGAAAATATCAAAACCTCCTCAATGGGGGAGGAGGAACAGAAAATACAGAAGAGAAGTCCATTTAATACTGGATCCATTTAAATAGAAAAAAAAATAAATTAATCTGCTTTGTCCAAAGGAAAAATAGTATTTGTCCTTGCCCTTCTTTTGCAGTCCAAAGCCCTACCACATTTTATTCCTGACAGATTTCCATTCTAAAATACTTTTGTATCTGTGCATTAAACACGACCAAAGTTTCCTGGAGAAAGGTTACCATGCACGAATTAATCCTCCCCACCCAAACCAATGTCTTCGTTCTTCAAATTAACAGAGGCCATGTAGAACACTTCACTGCCAGGATTTATTTTAGTGGTACATGAAAAGAAAACACATGAGTATAAAAACATTTCCAGTGATTATAACATCCAATTAAAGGTGTTTTAAGAAAGATAAATTTCATCAGAAATTGCATCATTACATGTCATGGAATAGTTTGAAAAGCTACCATAGGTAACAGTAGTAAACAAAAGTGCCACTGTGTGCATAATACTTAAGAAAGAAGTATACAGTTCTGTGCAGCATCCTACTAACACACAAGCGGATTCAATCACAGCTGCTGTGGGCATTTTCAGTGAAGTCCTGTGGTTCAAAGGATTAGTTTACAAAATGCAGCTTCTGTGTCCAGTGATTGAGAGAGCGCGTTATCAGCTCTCATACAACATTAAGGATCTTGAGTTTCTTGCCCATGTAAAGCAGCTGTATGGCTCCCCCTCTGAGCTGCTCATGAACAGCAGATGCACCCCGATTAGAAGAAACTGGATCTTGGTCCACAATAAATCGCCAGCTGTGGTCTGGAATTCAAAGACCACTATTCTTTGAGCTCTCCACAGAATCTCCTTGCATGGAGTACGGTAATACAGTTACACAAGTAAAATCAGAAGCAGAATACAACTCAAGAACTGCAAAAGTTCTTTGCAATTCAGTAGGGATTTGTCTGATGCCCTAATTGCCATGAAAAGTCACATATCTGAAAGATTTAGTGCAAAACAAATTCTTTTAAGACCAGTACAAATGTGAAAACTGTTTCTATTATTGTTCCAAAGTGTAATAGGAATGTACAAACTGTAAACCTCAAGGGAGTTTTAATCCATGCAATGAACACAGTATCCTCTGAACCTGCCCTCACTACTTAAAACTGGAAAGAGTTCCCAACACCAAGCATTAAGCTGAGATATGACTAAAATTTAAAGGCTAAGTGTTCTTAAATCCCACGCTGAACTACCTAACCAGTTAACCTATGTTACAGTTTCCACAGTATACAAAGACATCCAGACCACAGATTCTCTACAGTGAATGATGTAAGCAAGTAATTGCAAAACAAATGTCATACCAAGGTGTTAACCTTCTATCTCAAAAGAATCCTGAAAAAAACTAAGGCTTTGAGAAAAAGAGCCAAAAAGAATCCATTCAGCTTTGAAGCAATATTCCAACATAAACACACCATCATCCTTTGCTTTGCTCTTCCACTTGAACCAAATTTTCTCTTTTCCACCCATAACCAACAGGACAGTGATTATTAACTAACTTTACTTACCACACAATAGTATGTAGCTCGAAGCTGTGTATCTAGAACACGGGAGACTCACAAGTGCTCTTTTCCAGCACTGCAGTCTGAGATTCTGTGGAATGTTGGTGCCTCTTCCAATCCTTTCCAAATATCTCCATTTCCTCATCAAGAAACAAAACCATTTCTGAAGCTAACTACCTTTCAGGTTTTTAAAGGTACATGATTTTTCTTACTCCATCTTCACCCTCAAGTGCACAGGATCCATTAAGGTTTAAGCACCTCTAGAAAAACAGAAATTTTGCAGACCGATTGCTATAAACTGAAGAGGTTTACAATTTTGGTAGCACAGATTATGCCATAAGAAAGAATTTGTTCCACTGAAATTTCCCATTTATAATCCCATTGTCTCTGTAGTCAGTGTAGCAATTATGTGGCAGGATGGTATCAGGGAAGTACTTAAATATGGCTTTAGCTTTTGAAATTCAGTATGACAACAGAAAACAGTCAGGGTTTAGTACCATGATCTTTGCCTGCAAGTGCTTCGTGAACTATGGTCTGCTCACCTATGCTAAAGCATTTCTCAACTTAAGCAATTTCTTTAAAAAATTGTGGGATCCTGGTTAACTCTGACCCAGGGACTAGTATAACAGTGGGTTTATTTTGCTTTTTTAAATCAGAGGGAGAAACGCAACAGGCAAATTGCTGAATTGTTTCATAAAAGAAGAATTAAAAAAAAAAATCAGGAAAAGTGTATTTTGATAAATGTATCTTGATCTGGAAAATCGTACAGTTATCAGTAAGGCATGAAGAAAAGGGATCTATTACCAAAGGAGAATTTAAACACTCCAAAGATTTTGTTTTCATGTGACTCGTTGCCACACGTGTTTCCCAAAAGGTAATTAGCTTACATTTGAAAGGCAAATAAAATTTTTAAACAAGCTAACTAGCTGTATCTAATAAATAATTTTTTAAATAACTTCATTTAAACTCAAAATTTGGAAATCAATGATTAAGTGGTTACAGCATAGTAAATATTATATCGTAAATAAAGTATCCTCTACAAAAAAGGAGCAAGCCTAAAAATCTATTACAGATCACAACTCACTTAGGTTAAATCATTGTATTAGAAATGTCTATCACCTTAAAACATACAGCATTCATTCAGTGCTATTTTTATGTTTCTCATCCAGTGCAAGAGAGTTACTCTCCCTGTAACAATAAAAATATCTGTTTTCACAATAAATTATCTTCTATGAACTTACAAAGTTTCTGAACAATCCTACCTGTCTTACTTGCACTGTCTTACTCCATCTTCTAAGAGTAAAAGCTTATAATCACTAAGACATAAAGAATCATCTGACTCCTGAATCAGGACCACTAAATGCCCTTTCTGCCTTCAGAACTCATCAAGTGATTCTAGATTGTCAGGTTTCTGCATCCAGCTGTTCTCTTCCTGTGTCAGATCCTTTTCTATTAATGTTCTGTTAGGCTGAATCTAGAAGACAGACAGTAGTTATCAAATTAACACATTTAGAAACACTCTGTTGCTCTGTACTATCAATACATTATTATATAAAGATGTCTTACATACTTTCTAGAAACTGAGAAAATTAACAGTGATGCATCTATGCAGCAATTATGAAATTTAAAAAAAACCCCACCAAACAAAAACTAGTAAAAACCCACTAAACTGATACCAAAACATTGTCATGCAAAAAGAAAGGCACATGGTGTGTTACATCCACATATAACTGACAATCATCCTGCAGAGTTTGTGGGAGATCTTAAGCTCAGAGACAATGAAATACTGGACTCTGCAATGCTTCTCACCAACATTGAAAGAAAAATATGAACAGTATCACTGAGATATACCAGCCAGCCCAGTAACTTTCATTACTGTATCCAACCCTTCATCCAACAACAATGCAGATCTTCCATTTTAAATCATTCTATAACACATTATCACAGCCACAACAGCATGGAAAATTATGCACAAACAAAATGAAAATTATGCACAAGCAAAAAATGCTTGTGTAGAAGAAGCAATGCTTGGTCACCTCATCTAGTCTGTGCAGGTTAAGTTACCCTTTCGGAAATTAAACGAAGCAGCTTGTTAAACAAATAACTTGAGTTCCAGCTGCCCCGTCTTTCCCAAATTCAAGTGACTAAATATACAGGAGGCACTTCCATGCAAATCTACCACAGAATGGAACACAAAGAGTTCACTTAGAATCTGTCAGAAAGTTGGCAGCATTTAAGTTGATTTGAGTTCTCATCTTTACAGAAACTAGGGACCTAACTGAAAGAGCCTGAAGTTCCAAAAATGAAAGCTGAGAGAAAGAAACCTGCCTTATTTCATTACAACGTGTTGCCCTAATAGCTACTCAGAGTCTTTTAGCATATCAGCAAATTCTTTTACGGGATGTTAGACAGCATATATCCTCTTTGCAATTACTTCTGCTGCCACCTCCCCCAGGATTAGTACAGCTGCACACACCTATGTTCAGCTGCATATGAAAGCAAAAGAAATACAAATCACATCAGTGTTAATCAAAGCTTCCAAATATATTACCTGAAAAGGCTGGCTGATACCAACTATTGACTGCAAATTATTGCTATAGTAACAAAGCAAAAATTCTCCTCCCATATCAGGTATTTCTGCAGCACTCATGTAAACCTGTCAACAAGAATAAGAATAGGCAATGGGCAATTTCCACACAGAAAGAAGCTTACAAAAAAGCAGTCTCTGCCATTCAGGACACCATAAAAATCAGTATTTACTATTTAGAAGCAAGTTTTTAAATGTAAGCTGAAAAGGATGAGGACAGAAATAACTCCTGAAACCACCTGAAAACTAAGTCTGGGAGGAAAAACGAATATCCTTCACCATGTTAGCAAGCTGACTTGGTTCAGCAAGAAGGGAGAAGAAACCCAGAGCTGTAAGGGAAGGAGCAAGGCCACACAAGCAGCAAGGAGGGAGATGAACTGCCTCCTGGTGGCAATACATGACACAGCAGAGCAGACTCTCCACCTCGATTTTGTACTATCCTGAAGACCCATGGTTCCTGAACTGCAGCCCACAGTATCCTGCTAAACCAGCGTTCATAGTACTTAGATGTCTAAGCTTAGTGCTGGGAAACCATGATATCTGAGAAATTTTGAGATTTGGAATACTGATACGATACAATTGGGCTCTTGTTGTAAACTTGATGCTAACTTACAAAATCTCTAACAAGAAATAAAAGCTTTCCATTGTTGCCTGGAAAATCTCATCCATCCTTGCACTCACTGTGTCTCAAAATTAAATTTGAATTTCTGTTTGTTCAGATAAATACCTCTGGAAACAGATAATTTGTTCAAAATAAGTTTTGTTTGTTGGTTTGTTTGCTTGAAATCACTTTAGGTAATCACTACTAGAAAGCTATGGAACAGACAGTAGTTTTTAAAGAGGGACCAAAACACTCAAGAGCCAAAATGAAGAAAAGTCTAAGAAACCCTAATCTGTAGCTGTATTAGATACCTGGAACTAATTGTGTTAGTAACGTTAGGTACTTAAACCTGTAACAAAAATCACACAATAAATATTTAGGATACACTGAGCAACTTTGTCAATCGGATGCAAAAATGGCCAGTTACTTATTTCAGTAGCAGAAACTGACCAAAATATAAAATGACAGTAGTTTTTAATACAATGAAAAGTCACTACAGGAATAAATTTCTTTTTCATCAATTCCCTTAAGCAATATGATCACACCTGAGAACATACGCTAGACTACCTGAAAATTAGTAAGAATTAAGAAGAAGGACTTTAAACAATAATATCACTCCCAATTAGCTTTGACTGGGAAGGAGGATACAGAACCCATAAGAGGAAGGGGATATGGAACAAATAGACCTTGAATGCTATGGGAAAGTACATTAGAAAGAAATACAACTGGCTTACTTGTTTACTGTCTTTGTTAGAAGAAATTTCATCATCTTCTACCCAAGCATAAGTAACATAGTCATTCACATGCCTGAAAGCCACCTGCAAAGAAAGAATCAAACCATCAGCCTTATGAAGGAAATAAAAAACATACTACATGGAAAACTCAAAAGTTGTGAGAGAGATGTTTACTACTTCACTGAAGTAATTAAACACTTCACTTGTAAGATCAAAACATTCTGGAGGCATGCACAAATCTTTTGTTTCTGAGATGGTGCAAGTGCTCTGTTCTCTCACCCTTCCACTGACTTTCTTTTATTTTTGTTCTTTCTTTGGTGTACAAATCTTTTGAACTGCAGGCATTAGGGGAGGACAATTCCTTTCCACAGCTTCTGCACCATTTTACTTAAATAAAACACCACATTATCTTAGTAGAGAATTTAAAGGGTGCAAAAGAGCTTGCATGCTATGCAACTAAACTGTCAGCATACAGAAACTAACGGCAATCAAATATACACAACTATTTCAGAGTTTTGCACCAGCAAGAATCACAATGTCCCATGACAGAAGACTATCAACTACCTTTTCCAGTCATATTCACCATCTTCATTGGAGTAAAGAGCCATGATGTGGTAACATTACCTTGAAGAGTCCAATCCAGTCCCAAGCACTGCTTGGGAATTCAGGCACTGCAGAATAGCTGATTAGAACATCATGTTCCGCACTCCACTCACCCTCGGGACTCAGTATGATCAAAGGATCTGATAGAAGAGGCTTCAACTAGACAAAAGAACAGAATTTCAAGTCAGTTAAGTCTGTCACTCTTTCAGTTATTCTTTTCAAGTTATTCTCTGGCACATTTGCTGTGGGACTCTCAACTGAATGGAAATAACCTGAAAGCAATTTCCTGCCTTTACTATAATCAGAATGAAACAGAGATTATGACTTAAAAAGTTTAGAAAACCAACTTCTGTAAGGCAACACTTAGTAAAACAAACTTTTTCTTAACAACATAACTGGGACAGCACCTCAAGCCCAAAAGTTCCTGTAACAGGTTTGTGATCGCTGATGCCATAGCTCATGTGGCTGATATAGTTATTCAAAGTAACAGAAATTGTCTGTTCTTCTTCAGAGAATTCGACTTCTTTTGATGCATGCTGGCAGAGATTTTTTACTCTCCAAAGAATCCTATCGGTCCACGCTGGCTTTCTTTTCTTCTCACTGCAAAAGTGTAAGATAAAAATGAAATGAGAAGAAAAACAGTTGCCAAAAGCTGAGACTACTGTGCAAAATCTACTCAAAGTTAAAAGACTGTCAGATACATATTAATAAAAGAAGGCAATCACATCCAAGCTTCATTTTACAGCTCTGTTCAGTATGCTTTACAACCAAGGTTTCCTTAATTTGAGCTCAACTCCATTTACCACAAATAAGTTTCATAGGTTTCCAAAAGAGGAGTAAAATGAAGGGGAGAAGGGCATTTCAATGGGTTAGTCGGCTTCATACAGGAAATGATACTTTCTCCTAAAACACTCCATAAAAACATGCAAGAACATGGAGATAATACAGCAACTGCCCCAAGCTTCAAATGTATAGTTATTCTGAGAAAAGGGGCATAAACTTAAGGAAGATGCAGGAAGAGTCTGAATGACGTTTGATATTATTCAAAACATTTGAGAACAAGTTTCTTTTAACAACAAAAAATGGACAAACAGGTATCTTATACTAATCACAGGTGACACAGCAATGCTTTATTTAAAGTTCCTCTAAATTGTACTAGCCTGCTTTTCAAGTTTGCAAGCTATTTGCTGTCTTGTAACAAACGGCTTTAAAAATTCCATAATCAAGAAAGTTGTGCCTGCAACCTGCAACTGTGCTATACATCAAACTGTAATCATAATTCAGAGTTTCCTTTTATACCATATCAATAACAACAGAAGACATGAGCGTTTCGTGGTTCTCTCTGTAGTGGGAAGAAGACTTAACAGCAACTCTCTGTATGGATGTATCACTTCAAATTGAAATGGAGAAAAGATCATACCCTATGGAAGAGGAATTAGAATGGACTGGATTGAATTATAAACGTTAATGAGCAGGATGTGTAAGGAAAACTGTCAGTTTAATAACTTTGAATATCAAGATCATCATAAACTGGAAATGCCATTTAGTTCCATATTCAACATACTTTTGTTTTACCCCTTCCCATTACAAGTCTGACTCACCTTTAGTAAGGTGAAAAGATTTTAAATGACTAAGGGGCCATATCCCACTTACTCCGGTAATTATATAAACCGACAGAAATCTTATGAGCTGCATATGTCTGCTCTGCTGTGCAAGAAAATATCAGAAGAACAGCTTAAGTTAATACACTCACTATTTTAGAGAAAACGGCATATTAGATGGGAAACAAAACCTGAAAATCCACATTGAAAAAGTATCAAAGATAACAAAATACTGTGTGCTTCATATAAAGCACACTTTCCAAGGGTGCTTGCCTTGAGGTCTACTGATCACCCCCCATATGACCATAATACCTCTGCTAGCTTTAACAACAGCAGAATGCACACAGTATGCGTAAGCATACTTCTTGTTCTTTAAATGAGCCAATACAAACTATTAGGCTATGAATCATTCTTAGAATGCCTAGGTTTGGATTATTACAAGTATTTTTTGTTAAATGGATTTAGTGCTGGTCCCATTATATCTCTTCATGCTCAATTAGGGAGCAAAATGTCTTTGGATCCAAATGAATAAACTTGCAATATTAAGTGCAACAGCAGAGTAGATAACACTACAGCTTTCAGACAGGTTCAGAAAAATCCCTGAAGAAAATCAGCTGTCATCTGATTTTCAAATATTTCACAAAAATCAAATCAAAAGCTCGGGAAGGAGCATTGTTTTGATTCTGAAATATTTACAAATCTATGAAATCCAGAAAGTTCTCTTCTTACTTAAACCAAAACAGGGACTTCTGCTCTCTGGAAGTAAAGAAAAAGATCAGTACAAAACCCCTGTTTGGACAGGAACTTATCCTTCTGTTGAAACACAAGACTAATACTTAACAACAAACTTTAGTGTCAGAGAAAAACTTTGGAAACTTAAACTACTCCATTTCCAACTTAAAATTAATTCATAAAGACACATTTACATTTACTTTCAAATACCAGCAGTATCAAATGAAATGTTTAAACAGAGAATGAAAATTAAAATTGTAGACAATTACTCTTTTCCTGTTGCTTATTTCTGACAACCAATGGGCACTTTTAGTATTAAAGAACAAAAAAGAAGTGGCTTAAACAAGCACTGGTTTATTCTGTTAAACTAGTCTTTCCAAAAAGAAAGCTGGGTTATTTCACTACTTCCCTCCTTCAATCAGCTGACTCAGGCTTCCTCAGCCAGAAATATTCATTTATTCAGGTCTGACCACTGAATGAGCCTAACAGAATAGCCCAATAGCCCCAGTTAACCAGTACATCCAGGAAATTCAGATTTGCTTACTGAAGTGATATTTAGTCAAGCACCACACTCACTCTAATATTCCATGTCTAAACTCATCTTATTACGCTTTTACCTTGTATCATATACATCCGAATAAAGGTCAAACTTGTAGGTGGGTTTAAACTGCAGAGGACCCTCTATGAATTCCTGAAGAAATGCTTCCTTCTTTTTTGCCATATTTAACTGCAGAAATAAAAAGTAACTTTTAAAGATTATGTTTAAAAAAACAGAGCTTAAAGGACAATTGGGAAAGGAGACAAGAAAGCATGTTCCAAGAAGGATTCAACATCTGTCAGTACAATGTATTCGGAAGGATAAATTCAGAAGTTCCTCTTTGTTACTGCCAGAACTCTTGACAGGATCGGTTTAAAAGTTTTGTGGCAGTTTGACTCAAAACAAATTCTAGAATAAGCTTCTCTTAAAAATAATGCTTGGAAGAAGAAAAAAGGAGGAGAAATAAAGGTGAGGAACAATTCACAAGCCATAAAGTTCAAAGAAAGCTTCAGTCAAACATGAGCATTGGAAATGAGTAAAAAACTAAACAAAAGCAGAAAAATTCTGCAATTATTTTGGGGTTATGACTGAGAAGTGAGAGAGAGAACAGCTAGGTCTGTTCCACCTCATGACTACTCTGAATTTGTGTTCTTTAATAGAAATTAAAAACTCAAGAGGTAGTAATGTTAACGACTGTGTTGTGTTTGTATGCATTAAAAACAAAACAAACAAAACCCCCAAACAGATTAAGACAACATACCTGGTCCTTTTCCCACAGCAGATTGTAACGCTTGTTATTTATTGATTCTCGGACAAAATGTATGCCATAATCTGCTATCCGGAAGTTCAGATCTCCAAACCAGAAGAGAACACTTAAAAAAAACGGAAAAGCAAAAACCCAAGGAAGATTTATAGGAATCCATTAACACAAGGGAAGAATTCAATAGAATATAAGCCATTATGCTAATTAGTGCTCTAATCACTTATATTACTTAATCTAAACAGCTTAAACACAAACATGAAGTCGTTATAGATAAGCTTACACAGGGATAACCTGCTGCTAAACAAAAAATTTAAAGGAATTGAAATAGTAAATTAAGTCCCTTGCATTCTTGCCAGTTGCTCATTACTGCCTGGGTATTAACTACTCCCGAGTCTCCTAATGACTTACATCTCTATTAGAGACAGATTTAGAATTAAATTTTAAAAGTAGGTAAAACAATTCACAAAATTCATGACCGATACACAAGCTGGTTATGTTAATCCACTAACTCAGAGCTCTGGTTTAGCGCCTTGGGAAAGCAGGGATACATAGTAGGTGTTCTATAGTTATTAGGAAAGAAAGTTATTATTACGAAGCAGTGCAGCGTATGTTTTAAACAATAGGAAAGCTGTTTCTTCAACTAAATTAATTTCTCCTTGAAAATCCTTACTTTCAATGTTTTGTTCAGGCGTTGATACCCCAAACTTGATCTTATGAAAACAAAATTTTTATTTCAATTTGTAATTTCTTCTTAGAAGACAACAGTAGGTGATTTAGTACATGCCCATGTACATAATCAAGAAAATGAAACACATTAAATTGAAACACATGAAATATCAAACACTTATACTAAGGCAGGAAAAGTAGTAATTTTGAAAGTCGTGTGTCATACATTTTTATCTAATTCTAATGAACTCATTAAGAATTAAAGTGATCTATTCCGGATTTATCTGTCCTGGCAGTTTTAAGGAGATATATATATATATATTTATATATATAAAAAAAATTACCAAACTAAAATGTTTTTCTCAACCCTGTTTTAAATGATTCTATTACCATATTTAGACTCTAGCACATGAAAACAAAGGAACATACAAATAATTCCTGCAGAATTAAGGAACAAGAGCTCAATTAGTGGTGCAAATCAGGTTTATTTTGGTGTTTGGGGGGGGGTTTTGTGAGACACCTGAGGGAAGTGTGATTCATATAGCTACAGAAATCATCAATCAAGGTTTTAAAGGCTGAATATTCCTATTTCAATAGGAATAAAACCAATCCAAAACATAACACAAATCTCCTAAAAAAAATGGAGGAAGATAAACATTTAATAGTGATCTAAAGGGTTTTTGGTATAAACGGGCTTTAGCTTCTAAAGCTCTCCAGCACATGACACATGCAGTACATTTAATGTCATTCAAGACTGGAAGAGAACAGTCTTGCAAAATAGAAGTCCATCTTCCAGGTTATCTTTTCCTCCCAGGATTCAGGGTCAGGGCTGAAAAAACATTTAAAATAAAAATAATGGATGAAAACTCCAAAACCAAAATGCTCTAGTGTACAAGTTTACCCTGTAACAGATAAAAACAACACAGACAGAATAGGGTCTCAACAACTCACTCATGATCCAAAGTACTTGGAATATTCTCTCCTTCAAACTGCATTTCCAGAATTTTCTCAAAGTCATCCAATCGCTGCTCTGTATTCTCCATGTGAGCTGGCAAGTGGCAGTTCATGAAACAAATTGTATGACCATAGAGGGACATGCGGACAGTGACTCCTCCTTTGTTCCCCTGGTATGGAAGATGAATAACGATCTCTGAAACTATAGTCAACACCTGCAAATGTAACTATTAACAACACCTATAGATTTTTAAATCTTGCTATTTGGATTTAAATTAATACAATTTTTTCCAACATAAGTTGTTGTATATCAGCTAATAAACCCGTAAAATTATGTTCTGTGCTGCACGCTTGCATACAAGGTTCAAACAAGTGAGTCTCACTGCTTGTCAGTTTATTAATTTTTAAGTAAACCATAAAACCACTCTCTCCCACCATGAAACCATTCAGAGGCACACACCACCGTAAGCATAAGTAACCAAGGCAATCAAGTCTCAGATACTTCCTTACCCAGTATCCATACAGGCCTGTGCGTGTGTAGTGGGTATGAATGTCTCGTATGAAAGGAAGGTGGACATGCTTCACAAAGACCAGAAGTAGTAATCCCTGCATGCGAACGGAGGAGAGCTGGAAGAGATACAAAAGAGGGAATGGTCACTTCCACGAAGGTATTTGGAATTCCTTGGGTCTACTTCATAGGAGCTTTTAGGCGAAGAATGCCATAGCAGAAGTCATGCAATTCCCATGCCAAGCCAGGCTTCAGTACTATGACACAATAAATGCAGATGCATTTCAGCGCTGTAAAGAATACATTCTTACAGTAGACTTGCTTATAAACAATTTTGATGAATCTCTCAACTAATTAACATTAGTTGTAACAGTATATTACAAATCTGAAGTTGACCTCAAAACATGTATTTGCCCAAACATCTTTAAAGACCTTTCTTCTGCCTCACCAGCCTCTTGTGAGCTTTAAGGAACCTGTTCATGAAGAACCAAATCCTTGATTTTTCACCTATAATCTTAATAGTGCATACCTGGAAGTCCTCCAACAGGAGCAAGTTTTTCAAATTGAAACATCCTTCAGCAGATAACTAATCATTCTAAATGCCATTAAAATGCCTAAAAAGCACAGCAGTTAATTCTAGGCATTTGCAAAAACAATGAACTGCAAGTAGCAGTAACTCTTGCCTGCAATGCCTGTAAAAACTGATTTACCAAACATTTCCAAAGCAAAGATGCTTAGGGAGCACCTAAGACACTGTTTAAGCTTTAAGATACTGGGCATTTTTTGTGGTTTGTGGGGGTTTTTTTGTGTGTGTGGAAATAGTCTAACAAAGATGTTCTTCATTAAAAATCTATGAACTTTACAATGTTGCTGGCATGAGACACAAAATTCATTTTAAGCGTTTGTTTTAGTGATAATGATTCAATTTAAAATACAGCCATTGAAATAAACTAATTATAGTTCAATTTTATGCTGGATGAACTTAGAGAAGGACTACATTAGAAAACCTGATATTAAGAATAACACTGACTATACAACTGCTGTAGAAGTACACAAGCACAGCCCAAAATTTAAAACAGAACTCCTCCTTTCTTTGCCTCCACATCCACATAATTAAATGATTACAGAATATATGCTAATGTTTTCATTGTCCTTGAACCCAACAAAATACTAAACAGGATATTGAACTGATGGATCACAATTACTAGATAAAGCATAAATATTTGTATTTTATCAGACATTCGGTGTAACCAGTATTCTCCTTTCTGTAATTATGTCCATGTGATACCAAGATCTTTCAGTTCCCTTTATTATTTGCTACATTTCATTCTGCTGTGGGCCAGTCCCCAGAATTTCTTAAGATCCATATGAAAACTCTTCTCTCTGTAGTCTTGAATGTCAAAACACAATGGATCCCTCCTCTGCTGGAACTAGCACTAGTCCCACCAGTATGTAATGCCAAATCAAGCAAAGACCTTTCATAGTGGGGACGTGATTCTCTTTATGGTGAAAGAATTGTCTGACTCCAACCAACTTAACACTGAAAATGGACCCAGTTATTCAAGGGACAAGGATGTGTGGGACATGCCCCAAGGACAACAACTACCCCTCTACACCCAACCTTGTCACAAGTCAGCAAAGAAGGGGTAACTGTTCCTCTCCTCAGCCAACTTCCCAGATAAGTCCTAGCATAAGGTGTCCTCACTGCCTGTTTTGATTTTGACCTGGCCTGACAGTGCTCTTATTATTAGCGCTAACCAAGTCCTGCTGAAAACCATTAGGTGGCAGCATCCATTCATTAGTGCATCCAAAGTGTCACATTTATAAATTAGAATTCAAAATCAACCATGCGTACCACTAGGAATTCTTTTTAACTGTCTGTATATAGGGCCTGAATGTCAGCCCACAGCCAGATTTTGAATCTTTATCAGCAATGACTAACACTGGAATGAACAATGGGGTTTTTTTTTTCCTTTTTATAATTCCCAATGGGTCCTTTGTTTTGTTTAATTACAGTTAAAAGAATGGCACAACTACTGAGTCTGATTAGCATGCAGATAATACAATCATCTCAGCAAAATCACCCTGAAATAATGCTTGACTTGGAAAACCAATACAACATTCAAAAGGCTTTTAATATCTTTTTATTAAAGAAATTCAGGATATCCTCCTATGTTTATTGTTTGCATTTTTAAAATAGCTAGTACTTTAGCCGATCTTATGCCCCAGATATTACAAAAAATCTTGTCATTTAAACTACCATACAATGTTCTAGGTCTTCAATCAAAAATAAAGTCCTCAGAAAAATATATATACCCACTAAAATCCTGTTTTACATATATGCAATTTATTTTCACCTGCAAACAAGTTGGAAAAAAAAAGAAAAAGAAACCTTACCAATCTTAACGAAAATCACTGCCATTGCTTGGGATATTTATAGGGAAAGCAGGTACTTAAGCAGACTACATTAGAAGCATCACAATACAGTTCCCCAATATTTCACAGAGCAAAAAAATTTTCTACAAACAAGAGAGAGATAGAGATATTGTGGCCACAAGAAACATGCTATTGAGTGTAAGTTTACATCACATTTAATTTTAAATAACCTTCATTACTCTGTTCCTTGAGAATGCACTTTTACTATGACAGGAGTATTTTTATATTCATCACACAATTCTGCAGCAGTTATACTGGCAATGGTCTGTATATCTGAACAACTTCTTGCTGTTTGTCATCTCAGCTGCAAAAGCATCAAAACTGCCCAATTATTCCAAATGAGAAATGAAAAAAAGTATGTCCAATTTTTACAGCTAAAATTAAGGACATCATTATTAACAGAGAAAATTAAAATTGCCTTTATCAACAAACCAGGAAAACACAAGCATGATGAAGAATCACTTCTAACATATGTGTATCTATGGAAGTGACTGACACCTGCAAAAAACATCATCAACTAACTTATCTTTTATGGAGAGTTTGAGGGGAAAAAAAAAAGTCTGAATGGGGAATGTCTGGGGAAGACATTTTCCTTCATGCTGTGACACTTAAGAAATGTAAACAATTACCTTGATATATCCCAATGGAGACAATACAGTCATGAAAAAGATGCTCCATGGATCATCAAATGCCAAGTCAGACAGAAAATTTGTGATTCTTGAGTTCACCTCCTGTAAGCTGAATACATCAAGATTACTCACACTGTATCATTTGGTTTTGACAGAATTCATATAACCTTTCCAGAACACAGACCACAACATCCTAACAGACCTCTCTCAGATAAGTCAACATTCTTGCTGTTCAGTTTCTCATATACAAGCAGTTTAACCGATCCACAGGTCTAACACATCTAACACTGACAAAAGCAAAGTTAAAGGAGCTTATATACACCTGAAAGCAGAGTTTAGGACAATGTTAGACTCAAGATATGTAATGACAAATAACCTGGCTGTCAGGTCTTTAAAATTTCCAGGAAATTTGGAAAACATGATGGCAGATTGTGCCTAATAAGCTTGCAGTAATTTCTTTAAAACAAGCTGAATTTTGGATAACTTTCACATCAAAATGAGTATGTCTCTACATGCCAGCAAAGAAAACAGCAGCCAAAACCTTTTTGTGTGTTTAGAAAAAAGATATTCTGTATTTTGTCACAAAACAACAGCAGAAAGGAGAAGACTCTCTTGCTATAAATCACCTCTGTTTTAAGTCACTAACTCTAGTCTTTACCTTCTGTTAGCAATAATGTTAAACCGTCTCCTAGGCATTGATTCACATTGCACAGTCCTTCCAAAACAGACAGTAAGCTGTTGAGACTTAGCAGTTTTGCAATAAACAAAAGCAAGTTCTTTAATATATACTTACCCTATAACGTACATATCCATAGTTGGGCCCAGTGAATTGAGCTGAAGTAAACTAGTGACATCAGGAGGTGGAGAAGCTGTGCCCACATTCCAAGTAACTAAGTGTAGTCTACAAACAAACAGACAAAAATCACAAAAAAACAATGCTAAAACTGAAACACAAACAGGTAACCAACCCTAAGAGCGTCTAATTTCCCCACAGAATTTCCATCTACAGAAAACAAAGATCTTCTGTCACTTTTCTTCAATCAGAAGTCTATTTATTAGCTAGCATTAAAAAACCCACCACCATCACAAAAACAATCAGCTAGAGGGAACAAAACCTGAACTCTTGCCACTTATCCTTCAGCTTTTTCCCCCAGATAAGGAAAGCTTCATCTAGAGTGCGAGACACTTCTTCATGAATGTCATCATCCGAGCTGATGTCCTCTACACAAGCCATAAGCTGGGCTACTCGTTGACGGAGCTGCAAACGGCCACTAGACCCTGTGCTGCTGAAACTCGCAGACCGGCTGCGGAAGTTGTGCAGGCTTTCTAAGTCATTTAGGGAGAGGGCTGCTGAATCTTGAAATGCATCTTCACTACTGAAGGATGCCATTTGCTCAAAAGAAAAGAGTAACTATACTCTGAAGGACTAGTCCATTAAAATCCTAAGTATAAAAGAAACAGATGGCTAAGGGTCTTCCAGATCAAGTTTCCACTCATGTGAAATTCAGCATTGCTTCTCAGGCAAAAGGACAAATGTAGATGCAGCAACACTGAAAAAAACTGTAGCATTACCACCACACTCAATGGGTTGTTACAAAAGCTGCAATCACATCCTACCTCCCACAGTGAATTGTTTCTTCATAATAGATTTAATGTGGTTAATTCCATAAGCTCAAGATTGAAAAGAATTTATTGTTGATTTGAATCAATCATGTGCCTCCATCTGCAGGCTAGTAGAAATATAATCTCCAACTCCCAAACATACAAATACACAGTTCTGACCAAAACCAAAGTTACTGCTCCTCCTGAGCACTGTCAGAAGTATTTGCACATCATAGGACTTGTCTGTTGTTTTTTGCAAGATGGTAATTTCAGTATCAGAGCTTCTAAAAAGGGATTCACTTTACCATCAGTCTTGTTACATGTCAGACAGGCTTAAAAAATAACAAGCTGTTAATTTTCCATCCAGCTTAGGGTCCTAGAAGGACCTTATAAACACTGATAGTTAAACAGTGAATCCCACCAATACATCCATTATTAGGTCCATATTTTTATCCCTCAATCAACTGCCTGCTCAAGGTGACACACAATGTATGTGGAAGGGCTGGAAAGTGACCTTGCATACCAGACTAAAATGATCCATAATTTCTCTCACCAATAGTTTCCCTTTGCAGGGCTACACTGAAGTCAGCCAAAACCTATTCTAAAACAGATTTTTTTTGGGGGGAAGGCTGCCGATCTAATTCTGCCATCAGAGATGTATCACTTGGGAACAGTCTCCAGTTACTATTTTATAAGACAATTGTCCGATTAAACAAAACTGAAGTGATATTGAAGTCATCCGTTATTAGTGACAGAAATTAAATTCCTCAAAGTGCCCAGTATCCACACTACTGATAAGAACACAGGAAAGGCTACAGTGCTAGAATGTACACCAAAAGAAAAAATCCTTGTAAAAATTTCAAGAACATCCTTAATTATTCAGTGTCACTGCAGGTTACGACTATGTCTGCAGGAAAAACTTAATAGTGAGGAAGGTGCATGCATCTGCACAGCAAATAACCTACAGCATTATGCTGTCCCAAAGGTCTACTGATGCTCCCAACTACTTCACAAGGCCGTACAAGTACTACCCACAGTAAAGAGGAGAGACTAGAGTGATACCAATTTTCATCCGATGACACAAAACCAGCCTTTACTAAAGGGAAGACAATACTGCTCAAACTATTCTGGAAGCACTCAGTCCCACTAGAGTACAGCCTCAAATATGCCTTCTGCAAACACATTCCTAAATATGAGCAAACTACTGAATATATTATTTAGTATCACTGACTCCTGAAATGATTTAATAGCAGAGAATTTTTTAGGGTCATAGTGTTTGTAATACTGCGTTAAGATGACTTTTAAGATCTTTGAGCAAGCGTTAGTGTTTGCTGGTTGTCTTTGTGTTTGTTTTTTTTTTTAGTTTTCGTGTTATAGACAACCACTCAACTACTCTTTAAGTAGATTTCTCTAGCGAACCAAGCCCACAGTGAGAGACACAGCGTGAAGACACAACGTAAAAACACCGTAAAAGCAGACGCCAAAGATTTAAGCTCCTTCCTCCTCACGAAAAGCAACAGATTTGAGACACTAGATAGATTAACAGCAAGCGCAGTAGATCTTGCCCTCATTAAACGTAAGTAGGTCTCTGCAAAGTCCTGAGGACCCAAACAACACTCAGTAAGCCTCCCTGAAACGACTCCAGTACCGACGCCTCCAAATCAGAAAATCAGCTTTTCTTCTCTATTTCCAATGACTACGCAACATCGCCAATTAGCATAACTCCCTGCTAATAAGCAGAAACACAAGTTTCGCTAATTCCGAGCTAACTGCGTAACGACTTAGCTACTTTTCTCCCGTCCTCGCAAAAGCCGCCCTCAAGCCCCGCGCCCTCACGCCGAGCCGCCCCTCCGCCCCCGACCGCTCACCTCAGCTCCCTGACGGCGCCGCGCCCCTCCGAGCCCGCAGGCTCCATTCCCCCAGGACTTCCAGTCAGGAAGCGATTGCGAAGGGGACAGCAAAGGCCCCGGCCTCCCCCACACGGGCTCGGCCCGGCCCGGCCCGCGGCCTCCTCGTTCCCCTCAGCGGCGACGCGCCCGCGGCCGGCAGCGCGCGGCGCCCATTGGCCCGCGTGACGGAGGGCGGGACGGGGCTGCGGAACGACGGCGGCGCCGCCCGGCGCGCGGGAGGACCGCGGCGGCGCGTGCAGGCGCCCAGGCGGCTTTCGCACCCTTGGGGCTGCACCGCGATCGCCCCCCCCCCCCCCCCCCAACACCCAACACAAAAGGAGGCGGAGGCGTAAAGCTCTGTCTAGTATTTTATTAGATTTCGTTTCCAATATGCCTGTATTGGAAGATTTAGGAGACAAAAAAGGCACAAACTCACATTTAAAGAAACAACGAGATAACCTAACCCATTCTACAAAGTGTGTGTTGCCAAAGGAAAGAGCACGATGAACCCATCAGAACGTGTCGGGGAGGCCCAGCAGGATGAACCCAGCCGGGTGCAGAGCAGGGGTGCGGGGCAAGCGACCCCGCCAGCAAGCCGGCCCGACCCAGGCAGCGGCGAGGCGTCTGCCTCAGGACCCCCGAACCCACCCAGCGTGGGTGGGAGAGAGGGTCGCGGCACAACCGCCGCCCTAGAACAGACAAACAGCCCAGCGATAATCCCTCCGGGAGCCGGCAGGTTGAGGGGTTCTTGCCAAAGCCCACGAGAGACACAGCACGGTAATGCTGTGTGATCTTCGCTATGCTCGCTAGCAGGAACCAAGCATCGAGACTCAAAGATCATTATAGGGTTTGTCTATCCCAAGGCTGAGGGATGCTTCACTTTGGATTAAATTGGGAGGAAAGAAAGCAGGGGGCAGGGAGGGGGGGGGGAAGTATTCAGGCTGGAGTTCCTGCGGGGGTTTTTTCCCCCAGTTTTTCCACTAATCAGGAAAGCTTTGTGTAAAAGCTCTTACTCTGAAATCAGAGGATCAAAAAAGGATTGCATGGTGGAATGTTACAATCTGCTTCCATAGCGATTAGTGTCATCGGACAGAAAGCCTCTTGGATAACACAAATTGAAAGAACAAGAGTGCTATGTGTATTCTCAGTTTGCCCTCAAGTGTAAGAATCCCTCACAATGTAACCAACAAACATGTGAACAGAAGTCAGTGCATAAATTCTCAGTTAAAAATACTTTAAACTGAAAGAACTGTAACTGGGGCCTACACTCCTAGAATACTTCTTGGAACAGCTACAGAAGATGCCACGAAACATCCTGGTCCCAAATAGCCTTACAGATTAAAATTTAGTTTCTTCACCTATTTTACAATAAATTTGATTTACTTCTGCCTGGTGAGATTGCTAAAAATCCCTCAAACCCCACCCCCACCCCGCAAAACCGTCTGAGGTCACTGAGAAGAGCCTGCCAGAGTTACTGGTACAATTCAGAGCTTATTGCACTTAGACATGAGTAAGGCAAAATAACAAACTAAAAATAAAGGGATAAACTGCCCCCTCCCCAGAAACCAAACGCCATCCTCTTCCTCCAGAGCACGCCTCATCTTCCCTCGCACTGAAAACAGTTCAGATCCCAGCACATGCTTGTTCAGCGTGGCATGGGATCATTTCAGGATCTCCTGCTTGCAGGAATGCGAAGGGCTGAAGGAGTCGGATGTGTTACAGAATGCCAAGAAGACTCCTCAAAAGTGGTAATACACCCACGACTGTGTTGGCATTCAGTATTTCGTGTTAGTGCCACCAAACACAGAAGTGGAACATAGAGTGATTACTACTAGGAAAAAAAAAAAAAAAAGAAAAATCAAACATTGGGCCTTAGGCATAAGCAAAGAAATTGGTTTTTTTCTCATATGTATTTAATAAAGCAGCAGTTCTTTGATTCTGTTCTGCTTATTTGATTGTCTAAAGCTGATACCAACATAAGGATAGTTACAGTAAGTATTTGAGTTCATTAAATAACCAGAGCTCTTTACATTGTTTAACAGTATCCTTTGTGATCTGTAACTGACGGATATCCTAGAAAACAACTGCAGTTTTTTATAAGTTGCTTTTTTATAGCACGAAAGGAGATATTTTAGTCAGTCTTGCAATGGGAAGAATATTATTGCTGAGCAGAACCACGACCCAGGCACCTGGAGGTAATCAGATACCAAGACTTCACTTGTACACCAGCTTTTGCTACATCCCAATTTGTCCAGGGAGAATCTCATTATTATTAGTCAAAATAATTTTAGCTTTGTAAGTTATGGGAAGTCTTAGTAAATAAAGAACCAGGAAGTTGCAACATATGTCAAGCAACTTTTCATAATGGTTTTGTAAGACTGACACACACAGCTGAAGGACAACATAGCTACATGGGCCAAAGGGACCATGTACCACTAAATTGAAACTCAATAGTTACGTGCTGAAGGCCCTAGTGTGGGGACACTGAATGCAGCTTCTGTGCAGTCTTTAATTCATGTATACTAAGACAAAATGAAGTAATGCTGTGCAGAAGCCACATATCACGATTCATCGCAGACCAAGAACTATATCTGGCTACTCATGATTATGTATTCAGATTACATGCCATTAAATTTCTTACCCTGGGAGCAAGGGTCAGAGCATAGAATTTTGTGGAATAGTTTTGCACTCTAAAATACTGACAGTTTCCCTCTCCAAATAGACATTCAAAGAATGGTGAAGGGCTGGGCAGGAACAAAGGTGGCAGTTTATCCCACTTGGAAAAAAATTAAAAAAGAAAAAAAAATTCTAAGTCACCACATCACAAGACTATTTTAGCTAAAAATGCCACTTGGAAATCAAACAGGGCCACATGGAAATTGGTCTGAACACAATGAAAAAAAGGAGGGAGGAGTCGTAAATACAGCGATCTCTAAGTCACACGTTTCCAAGGAGCTACCTCCTTTGTATACGTGCTAACATTGGAGTGCTTAGTACCAGACGGTCTATTTGCTCACAATATTAAGGGGCATCTAGAATTAGCTATGGGAGATTTAAAATCGCCTGCCGATTGGATATAGAAAGGCTTGATCCAGAGATGGTCCGTCAGTCAAGAGTGTGGATTCCCCGGGCCTTCCTGACGACTGTCTTGCAAACTAAAATAAACAGACAACAGGAAAACATTTTAGAACGACCTTGGAAGAGCAGTGTGCCAAAAGAAGCGTCAGACTGAACCTTCAGAACACAAATGTGAGAGACACTGTCACCAGTGCAGACAATGGCAATACACCACTGCATCATTACATTTCAGCACTAATCCAGAGCAGAATTTCCAACACAGCCCAAGAATGACAAACAGAAATTGCCATTTAAACAATCTAACAAGTCCAGAGGCTACAATTGAGAAGACCACCAACTCATTTCTCTTCAAAACTAGAGTAAAAGTGAATGAAGAGGAAACTAAAAAGGTTTAACTTGCATTAAAGAATTAAAATATATCTATCAGAAGATACCCCTTCAGACACTCCCTCACCTTATGTTCCCCACTTACCACCAAACAACCAGCAGGTAACAGAGGACAAGCAGAGGTAAACAGTCCTTGAGAAGGCTGTCGTTCTGCCCCACCCCATTCTTTCCAAGGATAGCTAGGATGGCATTTTACTGCCCTAGAAAAGTTGTGGCTAGTAACTTGGACTTCTCTACATTAATGGACAATCTCTTCTTTCTCCTTGCCTTCTTACTTCCTTAATACTATACCACATTTTTGTACAGTGTGTAAGAAAAATTCACCAAAACCAAACCCCAAATTGATTACACAATTTAACAGAATAAGGTTCAACATTCTCAGCACTGTTTATAAGTTATCATCCAGCATGCTGTCTAGAACACAGCTTAGGGATTTGGCCAACAAAGACAAATTCATATATGCTGTCCAGTATGATAGTCCCTCCTCTGCCAAGTTAGCATACTCATAGTGAAAGAGATGAAAACCAAGTCAACAGCTTTAAAATTGTCATTGCTGTTTCTCCTGCAATGTGCAAGTATTGGTCCAGACCTTGGTCCATTAGTAAATACTGTTAACAAACAACGTGAGAAATATATTCCAGTCATATTTGCAAGGAATTTTCAATTTCCAAATGCATTCTAAGTATTTGCAAGTCCAACCTATTCTTTCAGGACTGACAAAAGTTTCTCTGCAAGTCATGGAAAGTAACACATGCATTGCAGAAATAAGAATAGCCGTAAAGTCTACAAAATGTTCTAACACATTTTTCTTAGACTTTTCACTCAGACATTTCTTTAGAATAGTTCTGAAACAAGACACTAAACTCACTTTTCAGCCTGTCAGTGAAACAGGTTCACTTTAAAAACAATTAATACCACAGATTTGCCTGCCAGAAGCTATGAACAAGATAATTTCTTACCCAAATGTATTTTTTCTCCTAAATAGAGCAATACAGAGTTTTGATACCTACAGTGCACAAGGAAGAGGTCATGTTAGTCATCTGCAGCCGTCATTCCTTTCACTGGATCTTTTTCTCTCATCTGAAAAAGGAAACACTATTCAAGTACTGATTCTCACATGATGTCATCTCAAAATTTATTGGTATGGAACACATTAAGCTACCTCCTTTATGCAAGACGCTGATTACACCTGAGCATCCCAAATCAGTGTTTGTGAATATGCACATGCAGGCACCATTTTTGGTTAAGCTGCAGGTCTGCTAGAGATCTGGAACCATTATCCAAAGGGCAGAGTGTACAAGAAACTATAATGAAATATCCTGAGGCATGAAGGAAGAGAAGGGTGCAGTGCAGGACACAAATCATAGAACAATATACTCATTATTACCAAATTTGTGTTTCTAACAGTAAGAACCCTGTTACATATCCCCACTACCTGCTTATAATACTTAGAGGTAAAAATCCTTTTACTGAACTGGTTTTTGGTAACCAACGAGGACAAAAATTCAGCTTCAGGTAAAAGCTAATAGAAGATATTAAAGCAGTAAATGAATCATTGCCACTCATACCCTCATTACCTGTGGTTCAATACATTTATTGGCTCAACAACAAACAGAAGGAGAAGTCCATAATGATTAGGAGGAGATGCCAGCACCACAGAGTCATAGCCAATCATTCAAACCACAAGCAGCATGACCTAAATAGCAGGAGGACAATACACACAATGCTATGACAATGCAGCAGTCTTTCCTCTCTCTACTGTACTGGATAGAAACAGTTCCTCGCATAACCTACACCTGCCCTGCTTTTCCACTGACCTCATCCAGCTGTCTCTTGGTCTCATCCTCCATCCTACGAATGTCCTCCATAGTCAGATCAACCCACTTATCAAGCCAGCAAAAGAGCTGCCGATGGAAGTTTGTGAAGAGACGCTTTTCTTGCTGCAAAAGGAGGAGGAATAAAACATACAAGCAAGCTTACTCATAGGGCAATTAATATGGATCTAACTGGATCATAACAATTTTCAGAGATGTGTACACTGAAGAACCAGCTCCCTCACCCACCTTTCTATATAGCTGCCACAATTGGAAACTGGAGCTAGCTAATTTTTATTCTTCTAACAGAATATCTAGAGCCTTGAATCCCCAGAGAAATGCATTTTTTTTTTCCAAGCCTAGACAGCAGCCTGCACAGAGCATTGAAAGAATTAGTGAATGCTTTAGTAATTTCCTTTGACTTGACAGTATTGTTCTGACTGAATAAAATGCTCCAGGTTGCGTTTACTTAGAGCACGATAGTTGGCCTGAAGGTGCAGAAAAAAGGAGAAACAGAATAAAAGTATTTTAAAAATAATCCTTGACTTGCTAAAAACTGGAGGTTAGCAAGTGTAAAGGGTTGACATGCACCTATCTTGCTTTTTTCTTTTGCAGTGACCTAAAAAAAGCCTAAACTTATTTTCCACAGTTTTTCAGCAGAGGTAACTAATGTGCACAAGCTGCTTCAAGTTAGGAGCAATTTATTTCCATTTTATAGGAGATAAGCTAGACAAAATCATTGTATAAGACAGGGATATACAATGCCTCTTGGAAAGTTCTCATTAAGGAAGGACACTTCAATTTTACCAATTATGATTTCACATCTGATAACTTACTCTCATCAAAAGCAGCTCGACTACTTTGACGCAAATGTGTAGCTGAAGAGACACTCATAAAGAGAAAGGGATTCAAGACACTGCTTTGTTCAGGGCTTTTGTTACAGGTATTTGAAATCCTGCAGCAGCATGGTCATTGCCCCCTAGAGTTCTTTTTAGATTATATCACCAGAGAATTGGTTTTGCAGAAGCAGCACTGTAGTTTATCAATATTAACCACTGAGAAGTCTCCATGATCTGAAGTCATAGGCATTTTACGAACATGGCATTGCCTGGAAAATTGCACGTACTGATTCCCAGGTCTAGCATCCTGCTGCAGTTCAGGGGTATGAACTCTGCCACAGAAAAAGCTCTTTTCGGGATACCGATGACTCATGTTTTAAGTTAATAAAGTTTCCCACCATCTGCTTATTTTTTAACACAGGTTTTTCAAGCATCAGACTAGGAGAAGAAAACATGACTAGAGCTCTACGACTTGCCAGAAAGATCCTCAGCTGATTAGGATCAGATAACTGAAGCTGTAGCTATCTCCCCACAAAAACATGTCTTGCCCTTGACCAAAATAACCCTAGCATACATGCATCATCCCATCATTCACAAATCAACTACCAAATGACCACAATTCTTAGGCTGATCTATTAAACAACACAAAACAGCTAGTTTACTTTTATACATTAGAGTGAAAGTGGTTCAATAGCCAATTCACAGATTAGCCAGCCATGCCCTTGGATTAGCAGCAAATTAAATCCAACTTTAACTGATTGCAGTATATCAGGCAGAGGCCTTGACTGTATTGCCTGAGGTGACATGACTGGACTTAATATCTCCAGGCAGCATACACTATTAGAAGAAGCTGAGGTGCTAAAGCAGATGGGAGATGAAACATGTCTCATTTCCACATCTTTCCCCATCAAAGAGCTCACTTACCTTCTGTATAAAGTTCTCAACTTTATTTTGCAGGCCCCACCACTTGAACTTGACTGTTACCAGTTTGTAAGCACACATGTATGGACAATCTGTCTGTTTCCCCAGCTCCTTCTGCAAAGACACAAAGATATTCACATCAGGACTCAGATCAAATGTCTCCAGGAAAGCAGCTCCTTCAGTTGTAACTGTGAAGTCTTTCCACAATTCCTCACAAACACCTTGCACCATTACACCTTGCCTTTTATTGACAAGTTTTGTCACATCTTTGCTCACCCCTTTTCCAGGATTTTAAAGCACATGATGAAAACAGACTCTAGTTTCCTCCACAGGTGGCCTTCCCTCCATTTTGAGGATGGACCATTCCTTCCTCTCCTCTGTTCTCCATTTTTCTTCCATTAAATTTATGTCTTTCAGTATCTTCACTGTTATGTCATGGCTACTTAGCTTCCTTAAAAGTTTTTTGACAAAGTCCCTATCTAAAACATTTTGGAAATAGATTACATCATCCGACTCATCCACAAAATTATCAAGCCTTAAAGAAAACTCCACAGGGTTTGTAAGGCAGACTTTCCTACTTCCTTTTACAGGCGCCATATCCACTCTTCCCAAATGAATCATATCAATCTCAGCTTCTACTAAATTTGCCTGCTAGACCTCAGATTTGCACACCCCAGATCCCACTCAGGGTCCATTTTAAAGACTGGTATCACATTTGCACTTCTAGAGTCTTCAGATTCCAAGGATTTAAGTGAAAGGTTAAACACTGCTGCTCATAGCTCAGCTATTTCATCCTTCAGTTCTCTTGGCTGAACCCTTGGGCTGAACACCAGACAGCTCTGGTGATTACTTGGAACTCATTCTATCTACGTCTACCAAACTCTTCCATTTCCTTTAACTTCAGAACAGATCACCAGCTGAGTTCTGCGTTTCCTTCTACAGAAACGAATCCAGTGTTTTACATAAGTATCTTTGGCTCCAAACCCCAGTATCTATACTTCAGTCACACAAGCTGATACAGTTCCTGAATTTGTGCAATACATACCTTCCAGTTGGGACCCAGAGGTCCACGTCCAGTCTTGACAGATTTAAATTTTGCTGGATCTTCTTCTGCCTTGTAATCCTATTGGACAGACACACAAGATTAAACACAAATTATCCTACTGCTACCCAGCTGCTCACTGTCACAAAGGATTTATTTTTCTGGTGGGCAAAGACTAACCTCTAACTGCCTTCTCAAGAGCTACTGTTTTCAGACTTCAACATTAGGTCAGGCACTCTTCAAGGAAACATATTTCTCCCCCCTGTGCTGTGTCCTAGACCTATGTGAAGAAGTGGTAACAAACTGATATGACCTTTGTAAGGACCCCTTTGGGGTAAGACTATCAGAAGATCTGTAAACCCCCAGGATAGGTTTCCTGTAACCACTCATTCTTTGGGAGCTAAACACTGCTGCTGCAGAAAATAGCTATGCTCTCTGGAGCTGCCATATCTAGTATTTTTCACAGCACTGTATCAGTATGATGCTCACATATTGCACACTATAGAAGACAAGTACAGTCAAAGTCACAGTACCACCAAAAAGAAAGAGGCATCAGTTTTGCCCCCTATTATACAGGAAATAATTTGCAGCACTCCCCTCCTGCATCTTGGATTAAGACTGGGGTGTGTGCTCTACTCCTACCCCCAATTCAATTAAAATGAAAACAAACTCAAATCATCATCAGTTTAGTGCTAAAAGTGATCAGCTGGTAGCATCTTCTTTGGGAGTCTTCTGCTCCAGGTGAATTTTCCTTGCTCTCTGACAGCATTTAATTCAGAGTTGTTTGTATTTGCAGATACAGCTTAGTAACTGCCTAACCTATCAGAATCAGATGCTACTTGTGTTCTAGCAATTAATCTTTACTGGAAAGAAAAGGTAAAATAAGTACTACTTCTAGTTTAATACCCAAGGCCAAGTTTGAGAGCAGGTAAATTAGCCATATTTGAATGGTATCAGAGATACTAAGTGGGCAAACTCAAACAACATTCCATTTTTATATATTTGGGGTTTTTTCCAGTACAGTACAGAAACATCGCTTAGTTTCTTACTAGAAACTGTAACTGAAACTACATCAACTGTAGTGATTCTTAGAACAAAGTATTAGCTACTTGATTTCAAGATATGCTTGTGAAGGCATGGGTCAGTTTCAAAGAGGAGGCAGTTTAAGTAAGATCCTGTATGGAAGGGGCAGTGTCATTTCTTCCTATTCAAGCATTATAATCAGCTGCAGTGCTGTAGAACTACATATATGCACTGTAAGGCTAAGCAACACATTTTACAGACAGTATTGACATAGCTTTTAAAAAAGAGCTCTTCCTCTAGCTTGCTTAAGCACTTTTAAGGAATGCCTTTCCTCCTCTTTCAATCCTCTCATTTTTCCTGTTATCTGCAACTATCCCTGGGAACACAGTTTGTACATTATCCCTCTTCTAGCACAAGGCCTCCCACACTAGAGAGCTCTTACCCACCTACCATACCTTGGGAAGTACTTGACTCCGATCAGCAATGTCTATATAAATAGCTTCTACATTCTTCCATACATCTGGCTCCAGTTTATGAACCTGCAGTGAAAGTACAAGACTAATGTAACTGATTCAACTACAGAACACTCCCATTCTAAGTTTGTAAAAAAAACGGATGGAGATGCAGACACCCAGTATTCCCCTTCCACGTACAGAGAGGACACCATGGTAAACACACAATACCAGACCTTCTAAAGAAGCAAAGGTGCTCACACAGAACAGGTGTCTAGGGGGACAATTTTATTGAGCATATATGAGAAGCCAACAGGAGAGAGTCTCTGCCTTGCTAGTGCAATAAGCATTTCAAATCCAGGAACACAGTGAATAGACAGTTCCACAAAGCAATTCTCTAATCTAGCATGGAAAGCAGCATTGTGACATTAAAGTGATGAATAAAATCCATGACACAAGTACTTACATTCTCTTGTGTTCCAAGATCTGATTTATGCCAGGTTTCAATTTTGATCAGGAAGTCATCCTTCATATACTCATTCTGTCATCAAAATAAAGCTTCTTATTATTCTTTGGATATACAACTTGTCTTCTTATTAGCTAGATAAGCATTAGGAAAGTCAACTCAAAGAATTATAAATAAACCACAAGTTGTTCACTGAAAAAACAAATTCCATTGTTTTAATGAAACATTTGGAGTTTATAAATAGCTTTTTCTTTAAATGACAATATCTGCCACTCTATTTAGAGTTTAGAAGGAGTAACATAAGTTAACCAGGCAGAAATTGTCTTTTCAAAGAGATTATTGATCTAGCACTGAGTACATATTTGGATGCAACTCTTCAAATGAAGAACAATATTAAACTGATGTTTTGAGAGCTTTTGACACATGAAAGGGAAGAGACAAGAAGCACAGTACTGCCAAGTAGGCATAAAACTTTCCATTTCTCATTATTACAGTGAGTAGAAAAGGACTTCCAAAGGTAACCCTATCCTCCCTCAAGGGAGTAGCAACAAAAGCACAAGCCAGTGCAACACTCAGCATGTAAAAAGGAAATATCAAATTCAGAAGACAGATTACTCAAAGGGACATAATGGTATGAGCTAACTTCCTTTTAATCAGTTTATCTAGGCAATGGTACATTCCCATTTGCAAAGCTGAGCATTGTTGCAGTAAAGAAAGATCTCTATCCCTAGTTGCAAAGTGTGTGTGGATATGCCACAGTTGGTAAGGGGGTTTAATCCACATGATCTTACGATTACAAAGGCTAAAGTGCCTTTAGCTCAGGCTAAAGAGCTGCTTATACCCAGAATGCTTCATTTCAGACATTACACATGCTTCCATAGATCATCAGTAAAAACCATACTTACTGTAATAACTGGTCCAAGAAATCAACACATGAAAAGAAAGAGATACAGTACTTTAGTGAAAAAAGAATGTACAGCAACCATCGCCCTCCTCCCACTATCAGCAAAACAAGGACAACTTCAGCTTCCCAGGGGGCTGCTGATACTACTGAGGAAAAAACCCTAGAAGTCCACAAAAAACAGCTGACTTCACCCCCTTCTCCTCTGGAAATTCCCAGACTTGGAGAAATGCAGAGGAGCAGCTATTAATTATGTACTGCCACTTCTGCTCTCTGGACTCCAGCCAGCTGGATGAGAAGATGGAATAAGCATGTTCAGCTGACAGCATTTTACCAATCCTTTCTCAGCTTGCAGATAAGAAACCTCTCCATAGTTCTGAAGCAAACACATGCTGGATTTCAAGCCGGTGCAGACCTCATTGCTCCTGCCCACAGTAACCAGACCCTCTGCATCTCTACTGCTCATGGTAACTAAACTCCCTGGGTAGTAAGACTCAATTATTCAAGACAGAAAAGCAATTAAAGATCCTGTAACAGTCAGCATCTGTTCTACCTGAGCCATCAAGAGTATGTTAGCAATTCTACTCAAAAATAAGGATGTTTGAAGCTACAGTTGAACTTTGTTGGTTTGTTCTGAAGTTTACCATGAGGGCTTTAATAATAAGCAATTTTGTTTTAAAGGTACTATTACAGTTTGTGAGTTTCCAAGCCAACATCCTGTAGACAGTACCATCCCATATCACCTATCATGCACATCCAGCTACCCTAATTGCCTACTGCTGGGCTTTGGACTGTTCTAAACCCCTAACAATTTGAAAATTGCTTTTTACAGCAATTTACAGAAGGCTAATTATTTAGACTGACATGTTGGGGTGGAGGGAGAGAACAAGCAAGCAGAGCTGAGGCTAATTTTTTAAAGGCTGAACTTCATCTCAAAGAACATTTCATTATTTCTGCAAGAAGGAGTTTTTTTCCTGCTAGTCCAAACAAAATGCTGAATAAACCAGCAGTAATTATAAACCAGAGCCTTCCCACCTTCCAATGACTATACACCATGACTATGCAGCTGCCTTAAAACAGGTTCCTTCACCTTCCTAGTTTCTTCTCTGTGGGCAAGACTCCTCATTTGTAAAGCAAACAAATTAATCTCTTTAGAAATGTCCATTAAAACTTAGATGCTCAGCTTGAGGTGTTACAGCATCAACTCCTACACATTTCAGTTGCAGTTACAACTTCTCAATTTCTTGACATTTGGCCACAGGCCATGCTGACACTCAGAAGAGTGGAACGCACATCGAATTGCTTTTCTAAAAACATTTAAGCAGCATTAAGTCAGACTGCAGAAAAGAACCAAGAACATTGTTCTCCCTAGCACCAGCCCATAGTTATAACTATTAGGCAATCCTCACTTCATTTTTACTGTAGAAGTTGTAAATGCATACAAGAGCAGTCTCATTTACAGTTCATACTCTCAAAGGAGCAAAGCACGGCTTCAATTCAAAGTACATAAAACCAACATATTACAGCACAAATAAGTATGCAGAATTGCAGAAAGGTATAAGCTAGGCATTTAAATTCTCTCAATCTGCAGTACTACTTTGTATATAATATGCATATTAAAGTAATAATTGAGCTTTTCAGAGGAGATATAGGGAAATGTAAGAAGGATGATCTCATATAATCAAAAAAATACCATGAGGCACAATTAACTAAAAGTACTGCTTTATTCAAATTTAAAAGGCTCTGTGTAGTAGCTGATGTGCAAGTAAGCAGTGCTGCAGAGAGCAGCATGCCAATATCACCTTGGTACAGGAGGGCACAAGCAGAAGTACCACTAACTCCTAAAGAGTGAAACCAGGTTTAGTTGTTACTATGTCCCTGGCTCTTAAATTTCAAATTCTAGTGAGAGGGCTTAAGCCAGCATGGCTTTTTATGTTGCACAAAGATTCACGAGGCCATCCAAGTGTTCTCATGCATGACCAAAATACCTGAGTATGTCCCAAAGTAGAATGATTATGCACAAGCCAGTCTGCACTACACACACGGGTTTTTCTCTGCCGCCCAATACTAACAAAAGAAGGTTTCAGCAACTTTTCTGAGCTTTTCTTGATTCATGTCAGGCTGGCAGATTCTCTAAACAGATTTGTCAACCTCCGCATAAAAACTGCCTTCTGCTCCAACCCCCACAACAAACCACTTTCTAACTCACATTATATTGGTGTTTATTACAGTTGAGAATTTTTTTTTTGTTATGTTATCATTTCTAGCATACCAAAATCTGAAATTTCTTCAACTGTGTTGTAAAGTCTTGTACTTGATTTTAGCATCATATTTTTTCCACTTAAGTAGAATTTTAGCAGTGTGTAACTGAAGGATAAGCAGCTAAGAGTGACAAAACAAGCTAACTCCATACCTTTGTTTCAGAAATTGGTAGAGAAGAAAAAGATGATGAGGAGGATATAGCTAGGCATTATGTCTAACAAAAACTACTGGAGTCAACTTAGACCCGTTTCCACAATCTAAAGAATTAATGAAATAACTGTCTGCATTTAAACCAGTTCAGTGTACTTAACATGGAAATAAACTAGACATTTACTAGCTAATTTAAGTAACATGCAGCAAGAAAACTGCATAAAAATGAGAAAAATAGGTTGTAAATAACTGTTTCAGCATCTTGAATTATGTGACACATTGAAAACTTATTCTGCAGCTGATGACAGTATCTGAATTTTGTATTTGAAATACCCATTCCACTAGAGTGCTGCATGTAATTTCACATACTGAAGTAATGTTATCCTCCCCTACTGCAAAGCTTTTTTCTTCTTTTAAAACACTTCATTTAAAATTCTCTTAAGTAAATTGTTGTATTTTCTGTATTGAATTTCAAGAACAGTTGGAATTTTTAAGTTTACAGTTCCCATAGTAACTGTACCACTACCAAATAGCAGAAAATGTATCCTTCAAAGATACAAACAGCATAAAACAGTCAAAATACTACGTAAGTTTGGAGGCAAAGTCAAATTTGTAGTTCCTACAGCAACAAAGACCAGAAAACCAGTAGTGGTTAAACATTGTGGCTGATAACTTCAGTGAGTAAATGCAGAAAATGAGTTTGACGTTATTTCACCACTTTGCATAGCTTCCAGAGCCTTACCCCAGACTTTACAAATGGATTCACTTTATGCTTGTTGGATGAGATTTGGATATCTGTGTCAAGCTCCCAACCCAGAAGCAACTGTAGCATTACCTGTTCAACCTTCACTAACCTCAGATCCTGCAATTGAGCAAATACCTATTGCATAACACTTGCTCCCATCAAACTGCACTAAGCAAGAGGCAACCAAAATCTTTCCTGTTCCCCTCTTGCATTTTACATTTTTTTTCCCACCAGTCTATGCTGCGCTTGAGTACATAAAATCATCCCTCTTATATTCATTTCACTAGTGTTACACATCTGTTCCTTTAGTAGGATTAACATCCGTTTCTTGGTCTGTTCTTTTCCACTGTCATTCATTAGCAGTACATCAGACAAGGGCATTTTTTTAAACTCCGCAGCACTGTATTTTGCTTTTCTGACCACAGAAAGAGCCTAGATAACAAAAATCTAAGATTTAAGAGCTGAAACAGCTTCCTTACTGGTTGCCTCCTTCCTTATTCCCTCCTACCCTTCCCCCCGCCCCCAAGAAACCAAAAAGCCAGCAATCCACAGTCCTTCCACACACACTCACCAGTTCTGCAGTAGGGATAGGCATTCCATGCTTTTTCATGTATATTCAGAGCTCCTTCAGGAGCCAGCATTCTCACAAACGTTGGCACTTTGCTGCAGAATTTGAAAATAGGAAGAAAGGCATCAATAAGGACTACATGTAATGAGAGCTATGGCCCACTCTGAGACAGGCAGAACATCACCTGAAAGGCAGATACTAGAGACTTGCACATGTGCACACTGGTGAAATTGGTGGGGTTCTCCCCACCCCCAGTATGATGATTTCCAGAGACTGCTGAATTGGACAGGTTAATCTGAACCTTCTTTACATAATGAAAGGAAAGAAAAAAAGAAGGGGGAAAAAAAAGGACGCCGAAAACAGGTTGAAATCTAGGAGGCATTTTGCTCTTTAGCCAAATTGAAGTATGAAAATACTGGGTAACAGGATCATATGTGCTTTGAAAAGCTCAGAGCCAGATTTTCTTGGGACAACAGCAATGCTTACAGGAGTGGATAGGTGTACCAGTGATGCTCACTTCCAGCTGTACTATGTGCCAGCTGCTGTTATACTCCTGTCTTACATCCATGTCTTTCAGCCTTTACACAATCTGTGATTTACACAGTCATGCAACCCTGTTGCATCTTCCTCCAGTTCCTCTTGGCCGACGAACCTCCCCAGCTCCAGGAATAAAATGTTTCACATACCTCTGTAAGTGGTAGATCTTGTGTGTGTACTGCCCACGCTCTCCATCTCTTTCGTAGGGTTCGTTTACCAGGACCTCCACTCCTTCTCCTCCACCAGTTTCATTTTTACTGGCTTCTGCCACAGAATACAGCTGTCCCACTTGATACTAAAGAAGTTAAAGACACATTATGATGATAGCTATAATTTAGCAGAAGTAATAACTTTACCAGAAGCAGCCATGGATAAATTTATTATCTGGGGAGAAGGCAGAGAAAAGGACATCCACTTGTGTGTCCAGATAAGCAGCTCTTTTAATGTCATTTTGATATAGAAAGCTTGAGTGGTAGTCAGGGGGAAAGCACTGCCAATAGGATAGTTACCTTTAACCCTTAAATCTTGAGCTCCAAACCAACACAAATTCAGGAGAAAGTAAAACAGATTAAAGGACCATCAGGGCAACATTTAAAGAAAACGCCAATGACCTCAGGCATACTGTAGCAAAATCCATTGGTTTTCCACTCTTTTTGGCCCACGGGTATCCCAATTGCTCAGGTCTAATGGAGAATAATGCACTGCTGTCCTAAATTAATAAGCATACATTACTTTATCCAAAAGAGTCCCAAAGAACTTCACATGAAGGTTTTTTACAAAGTTGAGGGTAGGAGGGAAGGGAGTGAAGAACTGCAGAAGGGAGACAGAAGATAAAGGGTACTTGCATGACCTAATTTAAGTGCTCTGAGAAACATACTTGTTAGATGTGCACAGCTTACCAGCCCATCAGAATCAAAGATGAGCATCCCCCTAGTGCAGTTCAAGAGTCAAAGATGAGCATCCCCCTAGTGCAGTTCAAGACAACTAAATAAGAAACTTGAAGTAAAGAGGGTATTTGCACCCGTGGGCTTTCCAGTGAAATGCTGCTACCTCTTAAGGCTGAATATACTGAAATTATCCTTTTTGGTCTTTATGACAAGGCCTACTAAGGTACTAACATGCTTAAACCTCTCTTGCCAAAATTGACACTATGATCAGATCGGGTTGTTTCTCGTCAGTGAACACCCCTTTCGCTCCTGAACCTACTTCAAAACTCTGTTCTGTCAGGTCCTCTACAACCAAGCCTTTTCTTTCTTCTCAACTATCTTTATCCAACTCCAAATGATGTTTTACCTCCACATAAATAAATCCATTCTGAAAACTTTATCTAATGAAATAACTGAAACAACTAGTGTACCAGATGACCAGTTGATCCATGCTGTCACTGGTCCCCCTATTATTTTTCCTACTACCTTCGTCTTGGGTTGGGTTTTTTCCTGTGTCACACTTCCTCTTAGCCACGAGCATTAAACCACTAACAGGGAGAGTACAGAATATCAACAAACAGTAAAATTCTTACATTAAGATAATTTTTCAGTCACTTGCAGACACTAACTTGGCAGCATTATTTCCCAGGAAATCACTCAAACTACTTGATACTATACAATCTCTTTCATAACAAGCGTGCCCAAACGTTTCACAGGGAACAGCAGAGGAAAAAATCAAGAATACAAGCAAAAGAGAACATTCTTCTCTGCAAAAGATGTAAACACTAATACACTCTTGCCTCTGGTAGCTAAAAAAAGGGGATGCAGAGCTCAGAAGAAACATGATCAAATGAAGAAAATTTACGCAGGTCTCTGAGGCGAAGTTAGGTGAGCAGACAAGGTTTGAGGATGAAGAAGCTAAAGCTTAAAGGAAGTGTTCAAGCTCAACAGAGTTAACTTTTCAGAATAGAAAGCAAGCAAAACAGCAACTGTTGCCAAAGGCAGTAGAGAGAGGCAGCCTGAAAGGGTAATCCACAAAGTGTTAGGCAACAGACGCGCAATGATTCAAAAAATAAAAGTCAAAACCCAAAAAAACTCCAAAAAATAACTACAAAGCAACGGAACACTGTTTAGGCCTTCCTCCTTTTCCCCAGCATAGCACTGTGCATCAGAATCAGGAATAGTGCTTACCACTCCCTACACTGAAACCCAGGCTGGAGAAGTGGATTACTGCTCTCAGCTGACAACCCAGAAATACTTCACTGGGCTGGTACATCTTCAGCAATGAAGGAAGATTTCTACAGTGGTTAAATTCTGTTGTCAGAGCATCCAAAATAAAAACAATACCCAAGCTCCATGGTGTTTTGTACCACCTGGTGCTAACAAAGACCAAGAAAACATTTATTCCTATTGGAAGAGTAGTAGATGGTAAGCCAAAGTAATAAGGCTAGATGTCCTGGCCCCCGTTAATCTGGGGCAGGGCAAAAAGCATACCAGACCACTTTCAAGCTAAGAGCAACAGCTCTGCTAGATCTCTCCAGAAGGTACTGGCCCAGGTTATACAAGCACCCCTCATTTGGCTGGACAGTTCCTGCACTGTCACCAGCAGATTGGGTTTCAGTCTGGATTTTGGGCTGCAGTACAACTCTCTGCCTTCTGACATTTCACACACTACATTGCTTTCCTTATGACTCCCTACAGATGACCCATACAAAACAAAATACTCACCTCCCTCCAGAAGAGCAAAACATGAGAGTTGCGAAATCTTAGAAGCAAGTTGATTTAGTAGAGTAAGAGCCACACGTACACGCATAGAGAAGAGAACTTATCATGAGTTTGGCAACTACAGCATTAGAGGGGAGGACCGAATGGCTTTGACTGCTTTGCAGCAAGTCTCAGGACAGGTCTCCAGGGGCACAAACTAATTCCTCTTAGTAACAGTCTCTCATTCATTCCTTCTCCCTTTTAAATACATGGGTCAAAGTTCAGACACTAAGAAGATAAGCCCTTTGGTTTGGCATCTTCACCATTTAATCTCCCCTGTTATTTCTGATCCTTTAATCACATTGATAAAAGAGGAAAAGGCCCAAATAAAACTCTCCCAACGAACAAATCCCACAGCATCTGCCTGCAAAAGTTAACAGAAAAACAGATTCTGGCTCCATGAAGCCCTAAGTGTCAGACAGATGCACCCTTGCAGACCTGAGAGCTCCAAAAAACCTTCTTCTCTTCTGCAAGAAGTCACTCTCTTGATCTGTGTCACAACACCTCTTATACAGCTGACAGTATATCTTCATTACACCAAATTTCTTTCAGAAGGCCTGATCTCAATACAGCCATCTTCAAGAACAGTTATTTTCCTGAAAGCCGCTTTGAACACAATTAATAAATAAGAGTTCTTTGTGTTTGGCAAGCTCCTTCCCATGTGAGACGAACAAAGAGGCAGCACAGAATGTGTACACACAGCTCTAATCCATACCAGCATTTCAAAGTGGCAGCTGGCAAGACACCCACACAGCCGCTCAAGTCCACGTTCTCAAAGTTGGCACTGTGCAACGCGACGTTGGTCGGAGTACAAGAGTAAAGGTTAGCACCCAAGATACAACAAGTTTTTTTCTTTTTGCTCCCTGCAGTGCGACAATGTATAAAACAACACAGGAGTGCAGCTTGGAGCCTGCACTTAAGCAGGATCACATTTTGGCAGAGTTTCCTAGTAGAAGACAGTCTGCTACAGTCTAACTCCTACATTCCAGCCTTCAAGTTTTAGTCATCACCACGGCTTCTCTTCCACTGTTTTGTTCCCATCTTAGCAGTTACTTGACTAACTATTCAGCATTGATCTCTATTAAGTCACATCTCCCCAGTGCCTTCCTGATCACTGGTGTTCTCTTGAATTCCTTACTATTCGTTAAGCTCTGCCTGCCAGGTGTGAGGGGACTGAATACAGAATCCCTGGCATATCACAGAATGACACAGAAGACTCCCTCAGCCCTACTACAATGCCTCAAAGTCATAATTAATTTAATTCCCTATCTTACACATTGGATCAGACTTTTGGCAACAATTTGCACGAAGGCATGAACTCTTAAGTCTTTTGAGCAAAAATTGTCCTTATTAAAGTGAAATCAGAAGTGCTCTTGCTAGCCAGAGATGCTTAATAAGCAGCTACACAGTCAAGAGCCACAACAAGTCTCCAGAGCCCTATTTAAGGGTTTTGTGCATAAGGAAACCCTTGAAAGCAATGAAGTTTAACAGCTGTTTTATAGTACTGACAGCAGTGTAGTGACCAAATGATGCACAGATCTGTCAGCATCTTTCCACACAGGAAGGGGGATGAAGCAATACACAAACCCAAAGCAGTAGTCATCCTTTGAGTTAATACTGGAAATAGCCTTTCTTCTTAAGCATACCTTTAGAACTACCATATCATGTAAGTACATATGCAAAGCTAAGCAAACTTTAGAACTCTTTCCACTTAGGGTTCCTGAAATCTGGCCTGTCACATGAGAACCACCAGACCTTCAAAAGGGGCATCACTCGGGGGACATGGTGACAATATGCAAGTTTGGGGAGAAATTAAGCTTGGTCAAGTTGGCGGTCTATCTACAATCCAAGCACATTAAGGTGTTCTCTCTAGTATTTTCATTCCTTCTCTTCTAATGATGTTTATTTGCTCTTTACTTTATCGACTTTTCAGCAGATTACTCAACTCCCTGGAACTCCTCCGATCCAGAGGAGAGGAATACACCTTCTGAAAGAGATGACCCCAGGGCATCCTCAGACGAGGAAGTTGCTGGAGACCAACAGATTTACATACCGCCCAAAACCTCAATTTTCCACACAGGCAGCCTACACACAAGGCTCAAACATGCCCAGCACTGAACAGCCAGCCAGGGAAGGAAAAGAGCATAGTGAGGGACTCGCTTTAACTGGATGAAGGTTAATCCCAGTATCAGAGAACTGATAAAAACCCTGTCCTGGGTTCCATCCAGTCTAACCCCCTCAAAGAAACAATCTGTATACTGATGCTTTGACTTTCCCTTTACATGGCTTGATACCTAGGAGGCATAACACTATGAGACAGGGATCCTGTTATTCAGACTAAGGTCTTCCGTTTATTGGGCTCTGGAGTGTCTTACCATTTACCCATAGCTTTCTCTAACTTGTAAGTTTGCATCCTTTGCTTACTTGATAAAGTTTACCATGTTAGTCCTTTCTTTGTCAAGGACGACCCCATACAAGTAGCACTCAGGCACAATAAAAGATCCAAACATCCCTACTCTAATACTTTAGTTGGACTTCTATTAAAACTGCTTGAAACAGATTCATGCAGAAAGCATATAAGCTACAGGTAAGGAGTAAGCAACAGACAGACTTTGGGCATTAACAGCCTCATTCTTGCACCAGCATAGAAGATAGACCTAAACCCACTTTCTGATCAGAGGTCTAGGCTTTTGGTCAGCATGTGATGCCTGTCACAGCAGACTGATCCACAGGAACAAGGAACTCAGCTTAGATGTTGCTTTTCTTTTACTAGCCAGCCTCATGGCTGCAGGAACACACTACATCAAGTTCTAAACTGTGTTCTGTCAAAAGAGTAGAGAGTTATAAAAGGGATATGCTTAAAACAGTGCTGCCATGATCCAGCTCACCACTGTCTATGCCACAGTAGCTGCTATATTCAGGGGAAATAAAGAAGAGTAAGAGTGCTATTATCGCAGCTCTCGCTAAGAGTTAGAACAAGCCCTTGACCAGAGCTCACAAACCAAAGGCTTACAGCCAAGGATCACAAGAGAAAAAAAAAAAAAAAAAGGTAAGAAGAAATCTACTACAGAAGTGCTATAGACTCAGTGACCCAGTCATTTCAATTTCTCATCTACCTTGCTAGCATGAACATTAAAAAATTGAAAACATTTATATGGTCAGATTCTCTGCAAGAGTGGTGTTCAATGCATAAGGGAGGAAAGGCAAGTTGCAGCTCTCAGAGAAAACAGCAGGGAATCGGCCACAGACTCTGCACAGCTATGCCATGGCCAGTCTGGTGATCAAAATCACCATGTCCGTTATAAACTAGACTTCTTCTCTCAATGAGAGCTTTACCTAAACAAAAAAAAAGTTTTCTTTCTGTAAGAGCTAGAGAAGGCAGGTCTTACAGAGTCCTATGAAAGATATACACAATGTTTCTTTTGCTATACCAGCCTCACAAATCAGAAGAAATTGTTGATCTTTGTCTCAGAGTTTAAAACAAAAGAGTTCCAGCAAAACACAGTTTAAAGGCTAATTTGAATTTGTACTAAAGCTTCCTCTTCAAGTTAAAAAAATAGAAAAAAGAACAATAGTATTAATCAAAAGGAAACTGCACTTCAGAACAGCCTGACAAGTCAAGATTTGTAATCAACATATCTGAAAGTACTTTATAAGAGAGATAATCAGTACCCTCAGGCTTAAAGAAATTCAATTATTTGGTCAAAATGATGGTGAATGAGTAACAGCTCACAGGGGTCTCGAAGACAACTATATCCTTCTCTTGCATTTCCAGTTTTTGCTCATACAAACTGCTTTGATCACAAGTTTATTTACAGTCCTAAAGAAAGGAAGCAAGAAGAAAAGGACTTACCTCCTCCACAGACACAGGCAGGATAACACGGCTGAAAAGGGAATACAGAAACAGAAAGTTAACAAATATCTCCACAGTGGCAAAATTTACAGGACACATTCCTCACTGCAATTGCTACACAGCTCTCCTCTCCCTCCAGTATTCCAGCATCCACCTAGTGCTAGCATCTCTAGGGCTTACTCTTTAGTCCCAAGACTATTTATATAATAGCCTCAAAGAGAATCAATACATGATAGAGCATAATTGCAATCCCGTACTAAAACTATAATTCTCATTGACCCTTACTGGTAATACCTTACCAGCCTACAAATGTACACAGTATCAAAACACTTTCATGTTCCTTCTCACTACATCCTTTCAACAGTCACATCTTATTTCTCGTCAAGTTGTTGTAGAGTGTTGTTATGTACTTCAACAATTTTGCAGAGGTCTGTGATAGTCACAAGCCATTGCACAATTTGCTTCTATGTCCTATCCAGTAGGAAACAACACTAAATAGAGAGCTATACAGAAGGCTTTCTCAGAGCTGACTGCAAAGGAAGGTGTTGCCATTTCTGTACATGAGTCACCTTTTTTCTCATTGTGGTTTCCTGAATTCCTCTTAGAATTAACTGGCTGGACTACAGAGCAAAAACTGCCAGAAGTCACGCTGAGATTTTTTGAAAAAGACAAGAATAAAACTAAATTGAAAGCTGATAAAAATGCATGCATGTTAAGGCCTTTAAAAATATTATATCTATCTCCAAAACTAGATTTGTATTTGACTTCTGCTTTCAGTAAGGATGATGTTGAAACAAGGAAACAAAGCCAGATACAGATATGAAATGGATATGGCTACCATGGGTGGAAGAATTCCCAATTCTTTGGGAATTAGTCTCAAAGAAATTAGGATCTAATGGGATGAGGAAAAAGTCCTCTTTATCAAAAAACTGATTTTTAAAAAGCAATACTGGTGAAAATCTTTTTTTTTTTTTTCCCTACACTAGAGGAATGTTACCAGCAAGACACCACAAGAACAAACTGTAAGAGTGGCAAAAGTTTACAGATTATGCAAGATTACTTCTGACAGCAACACTTTATGCTGGCTGCAAAGTACTGCAGAAAGAGCTACTGAGAACTACAGGTGAAGTTCAGTGTCAATAAAAGCAGAATAATGCACTATAGGCACTCGTTTTTCCCAAACACATGGCATTAACGAGCCTCAAGTTAGCTATCACCAACAAATACTTGTGTTCTTAGGGAAAAGCATGGGAAACATCAGCTCAGCAGCAGTTCAAAAGTAAACACAACACACATACACACAAAAAAAGACAGTTATGCCGCTACAATCTTTCATGCATCAACATCTTGAATATTGCGTATAGTTCTGATCACCTCATCTCAAAGATGATACAGAACAAGCGAAGGAAGGTAAAAAAGATGATTGGAGATGGGAAAGAGAAGAAAGTAGTCAGACCAGGCTTTGCAGCTTGGAAGAAAAAACAGCTAAAGGTTTAAGATATGGTAGAGCATTAGAGAGTCATGAATGGTGTGAAAAAGTGAATGGAGAAGGAACAAGTACTATGTCTTATAATAGAACAACTCAGGAAAGAATAAAAATCATTAGGCAACAAATGACCAATCAAGTGTACTTCTTTACATCATGCATACTTAAGTTATGGGATTCCTTGCCAAACACAAGAAGTATAAGCAATTTTAAAATGGGATTTGATCAATTCATGGAAGTCCATATGCCACTTACCGGTAGGATATACTGAACAACCATCATCACCATTTATATATTGTTTCCTAAAAATACCTGCTAGAAGGCAAGATGGAAGAGGACCTTTTGTCCAATTCAGTATGGTATTCATTACATAAGGGAGAACAAAAAAAAGAAAATTGATTTCCACAGGTAGACATTAGGTTAGTTAACTGGATAAAATGATAAAATGGTAACAATGAAAAGAGGGGTAGGACGATAAGAAAAGGCCAAAGACCAAGAAATGGAAGAAACAAGGGCTTTGGAATGGAGTTCAAATATTTTTCTTTAGAAAACCTGGCGTAAAAAGATTGATGTAAGCTAATGAAATTCCATTTAGGAAACTGGAAGACACTAGATCTGAGTATTATCTTGAGTTGAATGTTCATGAACAGAGAAACAGAAACACAAAGAAGTTAAATAGTTTACAATTCATTTAGCTCAGCAAACCAAGAATGCAGGGGGTGACTAACACTTATAGGTAGTCAAGTGATAAAGAAGGAGGAGGGAAGACTACTCAAGAGGATCCAGAGCAAAAGCTTTGCAGGAGCAGCAGTGAGAACAAAGACTCCTAACTTTGTGACAGAACTTGATCAACTTAGGAGAAATTAAACGACATGGTTGCCTGCCATATCAAAGGCTTGAAAATGATGAAGAACATTTAAGATCCCTCCTAGATTAAAATCTGCTTCAAATGACAGCAAAGGGAAGTACAGCTGCAGAGAAGGTCAGTGTCATCATCACTTCACAGGAAAGGGAAGTGAGTCTCTATACTCTGATTCTCCTCAAGGTCTTCCGATGCAGTTTAAATCAAAATAAAGAGAGCAAGCAAGACCTCAACAAGCATGTACAAACCCTGAAACAAAAAAAAAATACAATCAAACAAATGAACAAAACCCATGCAGCTTATCTGTAGCATGGATGGGTAGAAATGAAAGATAAGTCTGAAAGACTGATAGGACATCAAATAAAAACATTAAAGCTATCCCTGCATAACCACCAGTACAAGAAGCTGTAAAGATTATACAGATTGTCTGACAATAAAAGATGTGACATCAGGTTTTTGTTATATTGTTCTATTTCTGTAACATCTCCTAAAATACCCATGGAGCACATAACAATACCCATTTGATTTAGTAGGGTGGATCACAAGGGGTCACAGAGATGGAAGAATAATCTGCTTAGATGACATGCAGTTACAGCGCACTTATATTTTTACCACCGACACTAGATAGGCAGTAAGGTACTTGTATGCAGTGTTGGGGCAACCAGAACTAATCAAACAATAGCAGCAAAGTACTTCAAATACCCAGGTCACACCAAAACAAGTAGTTTCTATATGCCTTAAACAACTGCTTCCTAGAACATGAGATTTAGTCAAAAAACATCTCAAATAGCATGTAAAATGGGCAACTTTCACAAACGACATCAAGGAAGATTTATACCAGAACCAATAGTGACGCAACTCGGAATGTGCAACTGTTAGAACTAGTTGGGAATCCCAAGAAGTCAACAAAAAATGCTCATTTCTAAAGTACAGTAGCAACCTTGACTGTCCTTACAGCCACACATGTCTTAATAAAGACACAAAGAAGGGAAGAAAAGAAACAGGACAACATAGCTGATGATAAGACTTTAAAAGTTTGGTGTCCTTTCTAAAAATAGAAAGGGAAGCCTGTAAAAAGAAACAAGTTTAGTAATTCTTTTAACCTTTAGTCTTAACATTTACACTTCATGTTTTGTTTCTGAAACAGGCAGTATGAAAGACCAGTAGGTATGTTGATCTGGTGAGGTAAATTTTAATACCAAGTAAAATGACTTTTGGAAGCGATGCTCATCAAAATGAACTTTTCATAGTCTCAGAAATCTGAAAATTCAACGTACATATGTTCCTATCTTTACAAGATGCCCTGTAGGTATCATAGCTCACTGGCAAGCGAGCTTTACTGCAGTACAGGGCAAGAGATTGTAAGCAGAAGCATGAAAAAGATATATGAACGTGAATAGAAATAAACTAGAGATGCTATAAGAGGAAAAGTACATTAACCAAATTCATAGGAAAATATCAACCGAACAGATGTCGTCAAAGAAGTTAATTATCTTTTCATGCACCTGAAACTAAGCACTTAGCCCAGGTTTCTGCCTGCTATCCCGTTTAACACTACAGAAGGAACGGTGTCTCTTAAATTCTACACCCCTATTGTGGGACAAAAATAGCAGGAGTTTAAGGATTGGTGAAAAAAAAAAAAAAGTTAATCAAGTTTAAAGACAACTACAAGGATCAGTACAACCCTCAACATAGTCTTAATATTTAAATCCACACCATGGTCCATGATCTGGCAAAGTAACTGCTATAAAGAGGACACTGTCATGTAGGTAAACGTGTCTAAGAGAAGACCTGAAAACCCACTTTATCACTGGGATCACAGCTACCTTCTACAAAGGCGGGGGGTGGGGGGTGAGAGGGGTGGGGGGGAGGTGGGTGGAACAAGAAGTCTCTTCCATCAAAAGAAGTTTAAAAGCATAGAATGGACTTAACTTTGGAATGCACTTAAGTTAACCTTAAGAACTCAGGAAAGTGCAGTAGTACGCAGAGCTTGAAGACGCCTAGCCAAAGTGCACCAGTCCAAAAGAGCACACCACATTAGCAAGCATAAAGGAGCTGAACGAAAGACTACGAAAAGAAAAGCGACATGACTAATAGTTACACACACTCATGACAGATCGTCCAGCCTGTTTTCCACCCCTTTTCTCCCATCATGGGGCAGGACAACCGTGGCAGCCTCAGGGACAGCAAAGAACTCCAAGGTGAGGTTTCCACGTCAAAAAATATTTCGGAGCTATCTTATTTCTGGCACATTCACTCTTGTTGGGAGTCACTAGCTCGAAATTACACGGCTAAAGGAGAGGAGGGGGATCAAAACCAGGCTCGCCACTTAGCTCTCTTACAACGAGAAGGGGCCAAGATGCCACTGTCGCCGTCGTCCCCCCCCCGAAACCACCGCGCATTGACCCCGACTCCGGCAAGGCCCTTGGTACCATCAGTCCCGTCCCCCCCTCCGGGGCCACTGGGAACGTCCTCCCCCCATCCAGTGCGGCGCCGGCGGCGAGAACAAGGGCCCGGGGAGGCCGGGGGGGGGTAGGAAGCAACCGGGCCGCCCGCCGTAGGGCTCCCCGAGCCGCCCGGCCGGGCACCGGAGAGCCGCAGCGTCGTTCCACAGAGGGAGGGGGACAGCGGGAGGCCGGTGGCCGCCGGTTAGCCCAAGCGGAGGGTGCCGCTGGCAGCCACCGGCTACCCGGGGCGTCCCCCCCGCTCCCCGCCGCCACCGTGACCTTCACTCCCGCCCCCACCGGCACCGCGGCCCTCACACAGCGCTCCCCCCCCCCTCCGCGGCCCCACGACGGCCGCACTGCAGGGCAAGGCCGGGCTCCCCCCCACCCCACCCCGCGGCTAGTCACCGCGCCAGGCCCGGACGAGCGCCGCCGGGAGCGAATGGGGATGACCGGGACACCGGTCGGGTGAAGGGGGTGGGGGCCGGGAAGCTCCCCGCACTCACTATTCCTTGATGAGCACCATGGCGGCGCCGCCGCGCGCCTGCCTGCTTCCCGCCCGGGACGGCCCCGCTGAAGGTGACAGACGCCTCCCGGCCGCTCCGCTGAACCGCGCCGCACCGGGACGGGGAGGGGAGGGGGGGAAAAGGGAGGGGGAGGGAGGCCGGGGCGGCGGGAGCAGGGGCGGGGCGTTTCTGCGGCAACGGCTGCGTCACGGCGCCACGCAAGCGTCTTTACCTCACAGCAGCAGCAGCAGCAGCAGCGGGGCGCGCGCGCGGACGTTGCCCGCCGGGTGAGGGGTGGGTGGGTGGCCGGGAAGCAGGCGCGAGACCTTCCCGCCTTCCCCGCCGGGTCGGGCGCGAGCGTTTACCTTAGGGCGCTCCCACCGCTCTCCGCTCCCTCACCCCCCCGCCTCCTCCGCCACAGCCCGGCGTGAGGGAGACACGTTCCTCAGCGCTAACACTCGCTCCTCGGGGTTTGCGGCACGTTTGGTCGGTGACTAAAAGCCCCCCTCATTTTGAAAGGTGGGGAGGAGGGCTGGCAGAGGCAGGGTTGACGAGGGCAACAAAGTTGGTGAGGGGCCTGGAGCACAAGTCTTCCTGAGAAACGGCTGAGGGAACTGGGGTTATTTAGTCTGGAGAAAAGGCTGAGGGGAGACCTTCTCGCTCTCTACAACTAACTGAAGGGGGGTTGTAGTGAGGTGGGTGCTGGTCTCTTCCGTCAGGCGGCTGGTGATAGGACGAGAGGAAATGGCCTCAAGTTGCAGCAAGGGAGGTGTAGGTTGGATATTAGGAAAAACTGCCGTAGTGAAAGGGTTGTCAGGCATTGGCACAGGCTGCCCAGGGAAGCGGTTGAGTCACCACCACTGGAGGTGTTCAGAAAGCGTACAGACAAGGCACTTCAGGGCATGGATTAGTGGGCATCATTGACGGTTGGACTCAGTGATCTTAAAGGTCTTTTCTAACCTAAATGATTCTATGTCAGACAACACGAATATTAACGCAAGTAGCTAGGGGATAGATCAAGGCTGCAGTCAGGCAGGGTAAGTGTGTCTTCTGGGAATGGGGCTCCACCTTGACAGCAGGTCATGGTTTACAGCATTTTCAAGTCCACTTTCATTTTCAGTACTACTTCCAAGAAGCAGCAGCCACCTGAACCATACTAGGCATTAAGAATAACCCCAGCTACTTATTAGAAGACAATTGCAAAAAGCCCTTTCGTGTGACCTGGACTCAATAAAAAACAGCTAAAGAGCACTAGTGTTACTACTTTGTCACTGGAATCACAGAGCAAGGATTGTCTTTATTTGATTGGAAAAATAAAATGCCATACATTCAGCATCACCAAGCTCAAGCACAGATAACCAAAATGTGCAACTTTCCTATTGACACGCTGCACCTCTTCTGTAGCATGCCTGTCTAAGGCCACAGTTGTTAATCTTTCATTATTTGATACCAGTTCACCCTGTATAACTGAGCTTGACCTGTCTTTCTCAACCTGCTGTCTAAATTTAAAAAAAACAACAAAAAAAAAAACACCTCAAAATTTTCTCAGAGATTATTTAAAATCTGGCTGTTAGCTCCTAACTTAGAGAAGAAAGAGTCAAGGAAACATTCAACTGCAGCCAAGCACTTTGGCAGATGACACTGTGTAAAGCACTCATGCTTACATAGTCTTGCAAGGAACCAAGCAATACCTTCAGTATGTTTGGCCTCAAAAGGAAAACTAATGATTAACTTAATACCACATTTATTTTTAGATAGTACTGCAAGAACGCACACCTTACAAACACAGAAAAGATGACACAGGCCTGCCGCTAGGAGCTTACAATTCAACTTTGACAAATGCTACAAAAAAATTTTGTTAACAGGAGGAGGTGGGAGAAGCTAATGCCATCAGGTTAAAAAGAGGGGGCTTTCTGAAAAAGGGGATTGACCCAGGAATAAAAAGCAAGTGACAGAGCGTCAGGCACAAGGAAGTGACAAGCAGCAGTAGAAAGGATGACAACACGGAGCACAGGACACGATAAAAACAGGTTGCGCAGAGACAGGCTGAGCAGCACAGGTAGAAAAACAAGGACCTGTAGGGTTTATAATTAACATGTAAGAATGCATCTACATAATACATCATTGTTTCAGCTATTCCAGAGAAGATAACATTATGAAATATAAATCAGAAGTGAGGTTTTGGGGTTTTTTGTTTTTGTTTTAATTTAGAGGAAAAAAAACCAACACCACCAAGACCAGTCCCTTTCCATCAGGAATCCTACTGTAATACTAGTTTCCATTATGAATATGTTGCACTTCTAAACTGGGAAGTAGGGAATACCAACAGCTCTGCAGATGCAGAAAAGACTCAAAGGGAAAAAAAAAACCCAACTAACAAAAGTTGTAGTTTTAAAGATTTCATTCTTTTTACCCTACAGTATCTGCTTTAGATTTTGTGGCATATTTTCCAAATTCATCAGCCTGTCAAGAGGAAAATCTCCTATTTTAAAACATTTTAGTGATTTACTGACTTAGTTAAAATCTCATTATCCTACAATTTTCCTTTGTAGACAGAGCACAAAGAGGCCAGGCTTTGGTGTGGGAGTTAAACATTTCAATCGTTGTAGCAGCACTGCAGTTAAGTTGGGAGTCTCAGCAAGATTTGCCTTTTTTTTTTTTTTTTTTTTTTGCAGACATCTCAAGGATCCAGATACTTTATGACAGTAACTGAATAAAGTTATAAGTGTCTATTAAGCAAAACAGCACAGATTTTCTCTGCTACTCTTGATAGCATCATTGCATTAGTGCTATAAAGACTGTCAGTGGGCTTAGGTACTGACAGATTAGTGAAAGGAAAAAGAGGTCACCCTCCCTTCCCCACTGTTAATTTTTTTTTTTTTTTTTTAAATACAGATGCATATTAAATGCACGTGAGAGTCTGTAGAGGCCAGGAGAAGCGTTTCCAGAAGATGCAATCACCTTCATACAGCAACACCCTTGACTCCGAGGGCTCCTACAAACTGGGAAGTACTCACAGATCAGGTTTCTGCTTCATTACATTCAGTTGGGGATGCTTCTGTAGAGGAGATGAGGTCTTTCCCATGACCACCCTCCTTGGACTTCTCATATGGATGAGGGTAAGGGGGTATAAGGGGCACAAAAAACCCCCTACAAATTCTAGCATTTAGGAATTACAGAAGTAAACACATTGACCTATATTTGAGCTATACAGGTAAACACATTATTGATTTAAATTGATGTGGGTCTCTAGTCTTTGGTAGCCCATTAATTTTTTCCACAAGGTGGCTCATGCACATAGAAGAGTACATCAGGAATTCTCTTGGTCCTGCATCACTTAGCTAGAAAGCAGCAATGCTGTTTTCCACTCCAAATGTAAGTAATCCACAATTATATTTCCATAAGCATCAAAGAACAACGCAAACTACCCATGAACAATCATGCATAACAGGACCATCCCAACAGGGTTTGTTTCTGCACCATGCAAGACAACATTTAGAAGAGGCTGAAGCCAGAATACTCTGTCTTCTGAGGGGCTCACCCCTGCAGAAGGTGCAGCATTTAAGCAGTTATGCCACAACCAGTAGAGTATTTGCCCATCTTGCATGCAGATACAGGGGTTTTTGATAGATAAATTTGAGACTGCTTTTAAAATTAATTAGTTTGGTTCACAACTGTCAGTAAATTAAACCCCACAAGATCAGGTCAGTTGTTCTACCTAGCCCAGAATATATTTCCTCCATCTTTGACCAATTCTGAAGAGAGAGAGCTTGTAGAAAAGTAGTCTTTCCTTGGCATAACTTCCTTATTTACAGCAACTTAAAATCTCCCTGAGTTAGTGGATGCATCAGACCATTTTTTAACCAGCCCCTTTTTAAAAAACATTTATACTTCTGTTCCCTGCTATGTTCTGCAGCAATGAATTCCACAGTTTGACTTTGCACTGCATGAGAAAGCACTCCCATTTGTCTGTTCAACACTGAACAACTCAAACTTCATCGTGTACCCACTAGAGCTGGTGACTGCAAGCCAAAGGCACACCTTACTCTCAACCTGCAAACCGAGCCTGAAACTGGGACTCAAAGGCATGAGCTCTACTCCTCACAGCTGACCAGCAGCTTCTAAACACCATGGCACATCAGCAGAGACACAGAGCACATATATCCACCACTTTATCAGGTGAAACTGGGTTAGAGGGTATTCCTAATAAAGAACTGCAGTAGGGAGGTAGACAGCAGGAATAAAAGGTGGGTTTTTGTTTAATTTAGCTGCACATACTTCAAAGGCAGCATCACCTCCACTGCAACTTCATGAAAATATGCCACTCAGTATACCACCATTTTGTAAAGACATTTATATCAGGAATTCAAGTGACATAAGAGTGGAAGCTATCACATTCAATATTCTGAAACTGAGGTGGAGGTAATGCTGAGTTAGCACACTGACACCCTCCAACAGCTGTCTCCATTTTAAGACACTGTGAGTCTTGAGGACTGTGGCTCACACTCACCTGTCTGAGCTCTTACTGAAAAAAAAGATACTTAATCTGTCATTGTCATGTCACAAATACCTCGGAGCAAGAGTAGGAATCTTCTCAAAATATTTAGGAGAAAGTATAGTAATATGAAATGCAGAAATCTGCAGTAAGCCCTCTGGAAATCTAGGCAAGCTGTACTACTGCTGGTGGGTCTCTGAACATGTATGTAATTGAGACAATGCCAGTTGAACAGGAAAATGAATTAAAACTCTGCCCCCTCAATTATTGCTCAACACAAAAGAAACAAAAGCTGGAAACATCACTAAATCATCACCAAAGCTAGAGGCCAACAAAAGACGAGAAGTTCTAGAATTCGAGTAAAGTGTTGACAGCAGGCAGTAAGGCTGTCTTGGAACAAACACATTTAATAAAGGCAACACATTAAAAAAATTCCACAATGTGTAAAATACTCAAGTGGCAAGTCATTTCCAAACGAGTGACTGAAGACTAAAAGGTACCATGGAGCGGAGTGGCAGCTGAACCGCCCGCAGGAGGCTGGCTGGAGGCAGTGACTCGAGATGGCGCTGCTGTCCCACAAAGCTGCCTCGTCATCCGGGGCCGCCAAGGCCACCAGCGAGGGACTCCGCAGGGCTTCCAGCGGTCCTGCCGAGGCTCTGTGCAAGAGGTCACCAAGCTTGCTATTTAGGGAAGGTGAAGGCCTGGCTGGGCTGAGCATGTGCATGCTTCAAGCCATCAGTAAAGCAAGTTAACACCCAGTTTCCAGGTAATTTCTCACAGGAAGGTCCGAGTGCACTGTTGTTTCTAATCCCCAGCTTAGAGCTAACGGGACAGTGATTGAGTCTTGTACTTTTCCGACCAGACATAAAGAACATGAATTACTTACCCCCCGCCAAGCTTTGCAGTAATGCAGCAGCTGGCAGTTCAGAAAGCACCACCACTATGTCTTCATAACTGCTTTATTTCTGCCCCCAACCTTCTTGCAGCCACTAGCTCAACCCAGCGCACACGCTGCTGCAGACCCACTGGTGATGTTCATCCTCAACGCTGCACAGTCCTGCTTTGAGCAGCTCCAAATGGCGCAGTGGTTAATGCTAGTCACAAGGCTATGGAGGCTGAGCTACCGACCTCAACAAGAAGGTTAAGGGCAGAAAAGTTGACTTTAGACAAGACTTAGGAATAAGACCTCTATAAAAATAAGCAGGTTAAGAATTCCCTTTGTAGTCCCTCCATGGTGAACAGGCCTGGGGCACCTTTACCCACATGTATTGCTCTGTAAGTCAGCTTTACCATACAATCAATCGCCACGTACTCTGTCCAGACAGAGCATCAACATCATAGGAAGGCTCCTAATACAGCCAAAACGGCAGCTTTTTGGTCAGTCACAGTAACCTGGTGTTCAGCAGCTTGGGGGCTGTTATCAGAACAACGTAAATAACCTATGGCTAGGGGAAGAATTACATCACCACATCACCCTGCCATATGTCCACAGGATCCAGTTACCAGACACAAAGGAGTGTTCTGCACTCTTGATTCTTTTCAACAGCAAGTCAGCTCACGACACGTGAACACCAAGGTGTTTGGAGCCCCAGAACTCAGCTTGAAGAAGCTTCTCCACTTTACTAAACACACGCTGCTGCTCCCCTCCCAGGGTCATGTCGGAGGGAAGAAGAGTCAAAAGGCAAAGTCTCAAAGCACTTCATCGGTAAACAAGATCCAATTCCTATCTCAAAGGTTCCAGGACTGCAGACAGTTTAAAACACGTACAGGTGGTTTGCACGCCGGGAAGAAGAGGAATTCCAGGCCTCTGAAGGCTTGGTCAACGACCAAGCAGTCCGCTAGGCTCTTCATTTCAGTGTGGAAGGCAGATCCATTGCTCACGGTCTGTGTCATTTGCAGTAATAAAAGGTTTGGGAGCTGTCAGTGCTAGCAGCCAACATTTAGCAATACACTGAAGCTGTGCTCATACACATAGGAATAAAATCCCCTTCCCTGCCTCAGAAACAGTCTGGGGTATGTCTGGATAGAGAGTAAAACCACTAGGTCCATCTACACATCAAGCAGAAAGACCATTATGAAGCCACAGGGAGGGAGGAGAGTGCAGCTTCCATCTGAGACAATGTTAGCCGAGGTTGGGGGAAGAGGGGGAGAAAACAGACTTCAGCATGTTACATTTGCAAACTCAAATTATGGTCTTTCTTCCCCCTTCCCCCATCCCTCTATTCCTTCTCTCTCCAATTTCCTATGCAGAGACTCTGCTGCTGGAGAGTGTGATCAGGGGATAATTTAAGACACAATATCTGCATGGCCTTTATAAAAAGGAAAAGTGTCCCGTGTTCTGGAGTAAGGAGTAGGAAGTCTCCTCCTGCTGTATATCTGAGGAAAGCTCAGTCATGATGTCCAGCCCTCACTCCAGTGAGGAGCAAAGACTGGCAGAGCCAGGAGAGAAAAAGCCTGGCTTACACCACAGGTAGAACCCACAGATGTGGTAGGAACCTGTACAGGGGAGGTTGTATTTGAAGCACCAGTTTAAACAAAGGCTTCCTCATTGGGAGTGCCATTGATTTTGAAGAAAAGTTTGGCATCATCCATCTTCTGGTTTTTTTCTCTCTCTAGCCTGCGTCTGTAGCAGACCAGGTAGATTGGAAGGCAGAAACCCAGGAGGCTCACACCAAGTAAGCCAACGTTCAGCTGCAAAAAGAAAGACAAAACAAAATTAGGCAGGCTAAGAAGATGACAACCCAGTCACGCATGCTGAAGTGTCAGAACCCAGCCCTCGTCACTCAGCTGCAGGCAAACCAGGAGACGCCCTGCTCAGTGTATTGGCAACAACCTCCACTGTATTTCTATTTACACTCCTGTGCCCAGAGCACCACATGTATAAGCTAAATGCTGCGAGAATTTGTTGCTCTGGATCATGGCTGCGCGAGTCTTGTTCCACAGAACAGGCAGGGCTGTTTAAGCTGCAGTTCTTTTACACCAAGTTTGCTGACTGAAGAGCAACAGGCTGTTGGGGTGGGCACATGTAGCCTAGAGACCAGGACTCTCCCCAAGACCACCCATGTCATGATTTTATTGAGCTGCCCAGACAGACTCTCATCAAGACACTACATTAGCCCTACCCTCGATAGCCACTTGGCTTTTCAGACATTAGCATCAACAACCCCAAATTTACCGGTAATTGGAGCTAAGAGGTCTCAAGGGAACATAGTATTTCTACTGCATTTTGAGGTCCACACAGATTCACTCTCTGTTACCTGACGGATTTTGACTCACTACACAAACTGTTAGCAGAAAGCACTCCTGCAGCCTTCTCCCTTCCTCCATTTCCATATATCAGCATAAGGGTTAATGGCTTTCCCTCACCAGGAATCATTACTCACACAGGGAAGGGTCTCCTGGACAGCACCAAGGTAACAGCAGACTGAGAGACATGTAAAATTCCAGCTGTTTTTAACCTTGGTCCATGCACAGAAGTCCTTTTGTTTTCAAAGAAATGAGCCAAAATCATCTTAACCACCAAGCTTTCACATTAAATTTGAGAAGAACTTGCCCAGAGAGGGTCTCCTTCCAAAGGTCCCGTCAACGCCATAAAAAGAGGCTGCTGCAGAAGGGCAAAAAGGGCACTGATCAACGACTGCAACCCTGTCAAGCTGCCAAATTGTGTGGAGGGGTATCTGTCAACAGAGAAAGCAACAGCATTATTATATGTCACCTTGACTGTTCACATCACCCAGATCAGTTTACATTCCCAGTCGACTAACACAACAGAGCACAGTCCCAAGACAGGCACATAGTATGAAGAACTTATCTCTCCTGGACTTTGTGTAACTACCTCCTTTTATAAAGTATTTAGCTATACCCAATGGTGTGCACAGTGCTCTCTAGAGCAGAATGCAGCTGGTGACAAGGCTGGAGCCTTCCTCTCCAGACTATTCTCATCCTGAGCTCTCAAACTCAGGATGTATCAGATCCAGTACTTGTTTTGTTTTGCAGCTGTACCGTAGGCAGGTGGAAGCACTTATACAACTACTGTTCCTATTGCAAAGGGAGAAAAGTATTGATATTTACAAGTTAAAAGCAGGGCCTCTTTATCCAGATGACAGCATTTGCAGCTGAGCAATCATTTTCATGTGGTCATAACAATTTGCTCCCTTTAGAAGTGAGTGAAACCTGCACAACAGGTTAGTATGTATTTTCCTTTTTAGAGGACAAGTCTGATCCTATGTCAAACTAAACAATACTGTTGACTGGCAAGTGCTGAATATCAGATACTACTAATGGAAAAATAAATTTCAGGAACAGTCTAACATCTTTCTCTTTCCACAACTGAGTAGTGTTTAAAAAGGGTCAGGTTAAACTAAGCTTGGAAAGAAAGAAATGGATCAAAACCTTCAAATATTCAAAGCAAAACAAAGCAATATGACAAAAGCAATATAACAGCAAAGCATATTTCAAAGCAAACATTCAAAGCAAAAATACCTCACTCCAGGAAGTTCCAGAGAGTTGCAATGGCCAAACAGGATTAGTTTACAAGCAAGCCGATATGTACAGCAACAGGCATTTACCTTGCCCAAGACAAAAATCTTTTGCTTCTAGCTGCCAGGGAACCAAAAGTTTATGTACTTTTGAAGCAGAGTCTTAGATGGGTTTTCTAGTCTGGATTCCCCAGACACTGGGACCAAAACTTTTGACAGAAGGAATCTGTGGAGTTGTGGAGTCTCCATCCGTGGAGATATTCCAAACCCAACCGGACGCAGTCCTGGGCAACCTGCTCTAGCTGACCCTGCTTGAGCAGGAGGGTTGGGCTAGATGGTCTCAAGAGGTCCCTTCCCACCTCAACGATTCTGCGATTCTCTGAAAGATAACAGCTTCTTTCTGTTCCTCTGTCCAACAGCTCAGGACAGAGGGGCAGATCTGTTTTCAAAACCAAAAACATTGCTTAATAAGGAAGAGATTATTTAGATTCAGCTATTGATAATTTTCATAAGTTGGAAACAGGATGGATGATCTGTCCTGGGAAAAGGGAGTCGACATCACTAATGGTATCTTGAGCAATGCTTTACCAATGTAATTTCAGAGCAGACCAGTAGCAATGTATTCAATTATGTTAATGTTTTACCTGGACACATGCATGTAGCTAGTCATTATAAGACAAAAAAAGCCTTGAGTTTTTACTATATAACCTTAGTGTCAATAGCCTAGTCTCACCTGAGGCCCATATATAGCTGTGCCTATCTCACTGCAGTAGCTATGCCAAAGGGGTTAGCTGTTTCTAAACAAGGAAAGCATCAGCTAGGACCTCAGTCCAGTTACTGTCATATCCAGTGGTAACTGAGGAAACAAGTTGCATCATTTTTCCCCTCTGACCAATACTTCACTTCCTGATCTCCCTCTCACCTGCACAGCTTATCAACCCAGACCAGTTTATCTGGCCAGCCATGTATTATAGGTAAGTAGAGACTTACACAGCTGCATAGAGGCCTCCCACAGCTGAGTGGATGAATCCTCTCACGATTGTGTGCAAAATGAAGGAAAGAATCTGGAAAGAGAAGCAGAAAAATGTCATGTCCTAGATACCATTCCTAAAAGCTGTTCTCCTTTGCACTAGAAAGGTGGGCTTGAGGAACCCAGAATCAAAACCTGAAAGATCAACACAAGGGAAGAAATTTGTACTCATCTCTAAAAGCACTGCTTTTCCGTACTTTGCAAAGACTAACATGCAGTACTACCTGAGGTTAACAACACACAAGACCTACCTCATTCATAGATAGCACTGCTGCAAGGACACGTTGCCAGCAACCTGTGGCCAGGGACACAATGCTTTTTCATTGCGCTTGTGGCCAATTTAGTTAATTTTCCACAAGTTATTGCAGACAATATGCAAGTATGAGCAAACTATATCTGTTTGCCTACGTCATCAAGGCACGTTTAAGTATAGCATAAAATCACTAAACTCCTCTGCCAAAAACAGGTGGTGCCACAAAATAAATATTTTAACAAGTTTATAATCCCATGAGTACCATTGGGCATAGCATTTGACACAGAAATAACCTGCTGTATATATCAGTGTCATGATTCTTGCAGCAAATTTTCTGACCATCAGCAGCTTAAAGCAAGCCGAGGTTAAATGCACAGGCACTGCTGAGAGGATCTCAGTAGAAAAGTATTTGTTGTTACACAGCTCAGCTGCAGAAACTTCTAAGTGTGAAAAAATTGTGGATCAACCCTGACATTTTTAACTACAGCTGCTTCTTTAGGTTGTCTCAAGAGATGTAAACTGCATGGAATTATTTGTTTCAACTCTAAGACTGGGGTTCCCAAAGCAGTACAGAAGTCTCCCAGCAGTGCCAGAAAGCCTTCCTGCCACTAGCTGGTTCTGCTGGCTTGCAGGACCTCCTGGCACTGTCCTGCCTGTCATTTTGCCAGGACCCACATTGCCAGCCCCTCCAGCACACCCACCCATTTGACCTATTCACCTGCAGCGGTAGATTAGGAATAAGACAGGTGATTCCAAATCCAACCAGCAGGACATTTGTGAATGCAAAGGCATTGGTGGCATTGGTGATTTTCTGGATCTGACGATCACGCTTTTTCTTTTTCTTGTCACTTCTGGAAGGATAGCAAAACCTATGTTACAAAAAGCACTCTCGGCAGCCACTGGAACTCACAGCAAGATTCTCCACCTATCCCATCAACTATCTAAACCAGTTTGGCTAGAGGTCTGCCTAAGGAGGTGGTGGGATCTCCATCAGTGGAAGCTGAGGAACATCTGGGCAATTATTTCAGTGCTGTTACTCTTAACTGTTAGACTAGAAGGGAAGTCTGAGCCTCCCCTGCTACAATTTAAATTTGCTCTTCTTGACTGATCTTAGTGGACATGGAACATAGTTTGGTCCTTTCCTCTGCAATTATCAAGTCTTCCTTCAGGCTTTCTTTTCTATACTGAAGAACCAATATTCTTTTCAGTCTTTCATCACAAAACACATTATGCAGAGCAGAGGCCTGCTACATGGCTGCATGTCCCGCGTGGTGAACACTACGCACTGCTCAGCGTTGCTCTCCTCATTCTCTTCCGAGCCATCATTGCATTCTTTCAGTCGCCAATCCATGATGTACCCGATCACAGGCGCTGTCAGCAAGCACAGCAGTTGCAATACCCCAAAAATAGAAGTGTAGAGAGCCACTGTGTGGGGGGGGAAGATTAAAAAAAGTTGTTAGTCCGAGTGATACCACAGCAAGCAACAGAAAAAAAGAAGACAGAAAAGAAACTGTTCCTCGCCATTGATCACCTCTCTCGTTAAGAGCCCAGACCCCACATACTCACAGGCTAACAGGCAGGGCTGAAGGAGCTGAGACACCAAAGCCTCACTTCATCATTTAGCCTCCCAGAGGTGTGACATTAGAGTGGACAGACTGGGCACACTTGCTTCAACTATTCTGATCCTGCACTAGTATTCTCTGAGCAACATCAGCCCAACAGCAGGTAGGGCTCAAAAATGGGACCCAGCAACTGCTTAGTGCCAATGAAGTTTACTCTGGCTCGGATCAACAGGGAAAGTTCTTACAAACAATATATCCTGCACAGCCAACCCTGCCTTAGTCATCTCCTCTCCTGCCTTGCTGGGAGCTGCAGCTACATCTTCTCCAGCTGGGAAGCTCCAGCAAGGAGAAGCCAGGCTGGGAAGGTGAGGACTAACCCATTTTGTGCTGAATGGACAAGTTTGGAGGCAGGGGAGGGGAGAGCAGATTGGAAGCAAAAAACACAGCATGTGAGAGCAATCATTAAAAACTCAAAGTGCTGAAAATTCCCCATGTGTTAAAGATGGGTGAAGTATCTACATGGCTTGGTAAGGGAAAGCTGATGCCAGCAGACTTAGAAGAAACTCTCCCCTCCTGCTGGTGAACAGTTCCCCCACCCTGCAATCCTTTTTCCACTTCCTCTGTGCAGCACACGTGATGGATTTGTATGCATCACACAGAAGGGCTGGTGAGTCATGGTGTACCACAGCTCTGAAATAAGGATGTAATTCTGAAACTGCTCATCTCAGCACAGAGCACTTACAAGTTACAGCACTGTAAGCAAAACAACCAAAAAGAATTTTAGTTTGTCCCTCCCAACGCACTTCTAGATCTAGCCAAAGCAGTATAGCCAGGATTTATACCAAAAATCAACTTGGTAATGGAAAGACATTTCCAACAAGCCTTTCTCTCCTGTACAGTTACAGCAAATCCCAGCAAGGCTGCCTTGCTGCACCCAGGCATGGCACCTGATGATACTTTCCTGGCTCCGGTTGCTGGCAAGGGAACCAAGAGGAACTTCCAACCTCCAAACTCACATTGATGCCCCCATTACCTCCGCAAAGGCAAGCCCTGAAGTGGCCCCACATCCCATCTCATTATAGCAACTGCTGTAACCAAGAGAGACAGGTGGCATCACCCTCTACAAACACTCCTGGAGCTGATTTGCTGTTGTCTGGTTATTTTTTAATAGAGGGTAAGAAGCAAGCCACGCTGTCATGTTTTGCCTCTTCATGCTATTCTGAACACTTAATCTTGGGCTCTAAACAGCAAGAGCAGAAGCCAACTTGAAGCATGGAATGAAACTTATGGGGTCAGCAAGAGAAGAAAAGGAGAGACAGTAGCTGCTACAAAACAGGGCCACCTCAGTTTATCTATCATCTTAAAAAACATTCTTTCGGGGGTGTGGGGGGGAGATGATAATACCTAGCAAATACCAGCAGAAGTAGAAGCCTGGGTAGAGCAAACAAAGAGTGCACACATGGGCACAACCCTTTACATCCACTGTTCGACATGGCTTTCCCTCGAAACTATATTGAGCAAGCAACTCATACAGCTGAGTTTTCCAGCCCACCCTTATTATATTTAAGGTCTCCAAGTCTTACCAGATTTGAAAGCAGGGTGACAATTTATGAAAGATGAAGCCAAATTTCAAGTTCTAGACACAACAGGTCTACTCTCTCCTGCCTTCCTACAACACAATTATGCAGTCATTTACTGAGCTACTGAACTCCTTAGCTTCTCCCCCATCTTTTGGAGGCTTTCAGAAGGTAACTAGCCACAAGCTGACTGCTTTTTCCACCTCTAGGTTTCATGACAGGTCTAAGTCACCATAATCTGCACAGGAAGGAGGACTTTCAAGGACACAGTGCCTCACTGCAACTTAAAGACTCTACTACCTATCTGAATTATTTTCCCCACGTCCTTCTCTCTTGTTCTGCTCCCAGGCATATTTAAGTTTTCTTTGACCGTAACAGTTGCAGGATTGACTTAACTCTCTTCTTCCCTTGCTGAGTGCTCCTGAGAACAGTTGCAGGTGGAGGGAGCTCTCTAAACAAATCACATTCAAGTAAACTGCAAGAAGAACAAGGAATCCAAGGGAGCAGCATCCCATCCTCTCCTGATCCACACAGATTACATTTCTAGAGAGCTGCACACATCTTGGAACTGCTCTTGCAGCCTGACACTGCTGCGACTAGACAATACCACTGTTTTGCTGATGCCATGGAAACACCAAGACAGCGGACTGCACTGGGAGCCCAGGCTACATTCAGGGGGAGGAAGGGGGAAAAAGGGAAGAAATCTTAAAGGTTGCACAGAAAAAAATGCAATACACCCAAGGGGAACAATCTCTTTTTTAATTCAGAGCTTGATCTGAACGGAATTGACAGCATATATAGTTAATATTAATTCTAAAATACCAAGGGAGGGAGGAGAGGAAAAAATGAAAGAGAAATAACTAGAGCAAGCCAGGGTAAAAAGAAAGAAAGAAAAAAAAAAAAAAAACAGTGTGAAAGAGTTACAAGGTAAGCAGAAAACTAAGCAGTGTTGGGAAAGGTAGGCAGTGTGAAGTTTGTCCTGTTTACTGTTTAATGTCTAAATTGGCTCTTGAGCCAGGAGATAAAGAGATGAATGCTGCAGGCTGTCAAAGGCTCAAGAAACAAAGCAATTCAGGGAATGCCAGGGCACTTGGAGTTTCCTGAGTTTCCTTCCCTCCCCCAGAGCTCACTCCTGTTTTCAGAGGAGTGCCTCTTGATTTATCAGCTTCATGCAATCCAGATTTAACAAGTTCAAACTGGATCTTACTACAAAGGACAAAAAAAAAAAAAAAAAAAAAAAAGGCTAAATCTTGTTTTGCAATCCTGGGTATTTTCAACAACAGTAAACTAATGTACTCTTTCCTGTTTGCTTCATGTACTGAATCAGAGCTATAAATACAGAAGAGTCCAGTGCAGTGAGCACCCCTGAGTCTCCCCAGCACACACCAAGCTGCACAAAACAGCTATGACTTCATTTCTCCCACCCCCGGTTGCTGGGCTGAGACACCTAGTCCAACCATTAGTCATAAGAGTCAGCTGCTCTGTACTTTGTGCCTGCTTAGGATAAGCAAAGCAAACACCTGATGAAATAGGTTTTCCAATAAAAAAAAAAAATTATCATAGTCCATCCTGAGAGGCTACTTTCAACAACCCATCTGGGGAAATAACATGGAATAGTATTTAACAGACACCGGCCTAAAATTAGCTTGACATTCAAGTGTCTACCTCACTGCCCCTCTGTCCTGGGCTAGTTCCAGCCCTTCACTAGACCCTCCCAGCAGCTGTCAGCCACACTCTGACACCACTAATTGCCATACACTGTGTATCTGCTGAGTAATCCGGCTCGCTGGACTCTTGCAAGGACCAAGTCTGGGTCAGGTCCCAGTTCCAAGGAAGCAGATAAAAGTTTTCAGGTTACCCTACCTTGATCTTCATCTCCAGACAGAAACTCAAGCATGGTATTCATAGCTCCCATGTAGAAGATGAGCCGCAGCTGAGTGACACACATGGTGATAAGGCTGAGCAACAAAATAGGACTGAAGACGCTCTTCATGAAGGAGGGAGAAGCTGCAGAAGGAATAATAAGAGTCTCTGAAGAAGGCAACATACCTTCATAAACATGTACAATTTCAGAAGAGCCATTGCCTCTGGGTTAGCAGGTCTTCTCCTAGCTAGTCATTCCAACACTGCACGCCAGGGGCAGTTCCAAGGACTTCAGAGTTAGCGATTACCTGGTGCCTTACAAACTTCCATAATGAACAGCTATAGATGCTTGGAGTTTGGCTACCAGTAGCTGGGGCAAGGGAGAAGGAAGGAAGAAGGAAGACTCACCTCATTCTGTAGATTAGAGCAAAAAAGAAGCTTAAAATCATTTGCTTGTGCCAAACCCCTGAGTAAGGAAGGCTTGGTCATAATGGCAACAGTCTACCTAAGAGACAGCAGTGACCAACTGCACTGCCCTTCTGCAGCCATACCAGTTACCAATGCTGTTGTCCCCACCACTGGCAACACCATATGGTGTATTTAGGCAAGTATGCAAGGACAGGATTCCTTATATAACTGAACTTGTATTTAAATAATGGTGGCTGGCACATGGCCCTGGCAACATATGGATCACGTTATCTCTCTTATAAACAGGTCTGGAGCAGAGCAGAGAGGCTGACAGCCTTGTGCCAGCACAAGCATCCTTGGGGCATTTATGGAACCACACCTGTGTTGTCAGGTTGGCACTTCACTTCTAGGTCCACCGTAGACAGACAGAGCTTGTTGTTCTCTTGCAAGGCTGCTGGCTCTTTGGGGCCCTTCATGGAGCTCCCCACGCTGAGACGGCGCCCCACAGTTGTTACTTGCTTGTAAAACTGTTTCCCAGTGATTTTGTGGTCAAATCCCAGCCAGCTGAACTTTATTTTCACCCTGTTGGACAGTAAAGAGCATGAGAACTGCAACACAGGGTGAGGAATCAGAGGCAGCAAAGTTGCAGGAGTCAGAAAGGCTATGTGTGGATTTAAGGCACTAGTTTCCATCTACAAAGCCACAAATGGTCTGGATCCAGAGCACAGAGATACTTCCCCCAGGCCAATTTGGCATAGGTCAATATAGAAATACTTATGACTACTGACAGATCATTTTTCCTTCATAATTCCTATGCTTTGGAAAGTTCCACTTTCCACAGATGTTCACCAGTCAAGACATAATGTTAACGGCAAACATAAATCCTCAGCCTAAGAAGTGGCAGCCATAAACAACATGCAAGGGAGTTCCCTGTCCTCTCCTCTAAATTAGTTGTGCCATCACTTTCTAGAGGATTAAGAATGGGATTAGCCCTCAAGGCCAGTCTAGTGGACACTTACGAATAGTCCATGTCTTCTGGTCCTGGGAAAGGCTCCAGTGGCCAGTTGAAGAAACAGTTGAGGAAAACTAGTCCTGCACAGCTTGCCCAGACAAGCAGAATAAGGATGAAGGAGACCCCAAAGTCATATATAACCTGGAAATCAGAAGGGAATATGGTTTTGACTATAAGAGCAGAAAGATACTTCAATATGCTTTGAATGAGGTCTGGGAGGAAGCTGTGGGAAAGAACACGCTACATTGAAATGGGTTTAACTCAAGTGGTTAACAAGGAACAAGTCTGTGACGGGCAGGCTTAGAAAGAGGTGTATATGCACATCTTTAACAGCAGCTATTGCAACAACAACAGGACCTCCAACTGGAAAAGCATGCAGCTGTATTGCAGATGACTGCCATCAAAGGTTTTCATCTAGGACCTTCTCCTTGGAAAGCCAGCAGGAACTTCCCTGCGCACTTGAGACTGGCTTACCTTTACTAATCCCCCTTATGCTAACTCTGCAATGAAACATCTCTGGTTCAGAACCACTAAGTGATCTACCAAGGCAGCCCAAGTGACCATCTCTTCTGTCCCTTCGTTGCTGTTTGCTAGCTCTGAACAGTGTTCAAAGCCAACCACCTGTGACAATCACACAGATTAAGTATACACACATGTATTAAAGTACATATATATGCTCCTTAGAGTTTAAAAAAGCAACCTTGCTTTAAAAAAAGATCTTCAGTTCTTCACTTTTACTTGACACCTTTAAAATTTTACTGCCTTTTAGCAAACAGACTGTTCTCTTTGCAGTATTTGTGGAGTTCTTGAGGCAGGCACTTGGGAAGTCTTCAACAGACAGGAACTGAATCTTGCAAAGGCACATCTCTTAAGAGTGCTTTAACAAATAGTCCCTCTTTCTTTCCACATTACTGCTAAATGGTGCAAGACTCCAGCACAACACCACCAGTCATGAGTCATGATCCCATGGCCTCACCTTGATTCCTGGAAAAGTCACAGCAGAGGAAGCATAGGAGCCAATCATCAGAGCAATGAACGTGGAACGAAGGTCACCAAACATGTTGGGCAGCTGGGGAAAGAAAAATTGGTTGAAACAGGCTGCTGCCAAGGGAAGGGAAGAAAAGAGAAGGAAGCTTTCTTGAGAAGATATTGGTATTTAGGATTAAGACTCCTGGATACCAGAATCTGAAGCAGCCAGTTTTACTCAAGAATGACTTAGCTCTTTCAGGATATTGCTCTGCAGGTTGCATTGGTGTCTCCAGTGTCAGGGAACGTCTACAATCCAAGATATATATGTGCTTAGTGACACTGCTTCTTTCCAGACTGACTGCATACCTTGCATTGGTTACCTTTAGCACAGGAGCGTTTGTTCCAGCCCTTGTGCTTTCTTTAAGAGTTCCTTACCCCAAGTCTGTAGTCACCACCTCTTTCCTCTCCAAAAAATATGTGCCCAAGTTCTCTACGTACCACCCTCTTTTTAGTCAAGAGTTGTTAGACACAGGCTGTGATTGCTGAACAGTCTTTAACACACCTGCAACACCCTGAACTGCCAGGATTGTTTATGCACCTTGGGTCAGCACCCAAATCTTTGCAGCAGACCAGAAAGTTCCTGTTATAACAAGAAAGAACAGCCACAAACATGAACTGTGCTGCTGTTTGCATTTCCATTTCTAGCTAGCTCCCTGGCTACTTCTGTGAAAGGAGACTCTCTCTCTGAGAGGGGCTAAAGCTGGTCATTTCTGCATCAGTTGGATGGCTCAGATGCTCAGGCAGACTATCTTGGAGCTACATGCAAGAAGGTAATCATGAACACTAGATATCCAAAGCTTTATTGCCTGGCGTAGCTACGAAGCTGCTGAACTCTGCAGCAAGAAGGAGGCAACAGCATCTCAGGTAGCTATTCCTGTCACCCACCCCACTTCACTGCCTGGGCTCCTACCAGGTGTCATGGCATTGCTAAGAGCAGCCCAGGCTGGTTCTGCAAGGATCTGTTGGGAAAGCAAAGCTCTCTGTAGGGACAGCTAGAAGCAGCTCACAGCAGCCACTTCTGCCACCTCAACAGCAAAAGCACTCCCAGGCTGGCTCTCCAGCCCCTGCTTCCTCTCAGGACCCAAAAGCAGAGTGGAGCAGGCAGAAAGAGCTGCGAGACCTTCCCACTCTCCTGGGAAAGGAGGAACTCACTATTTTTCTAAACAACCAGAAGTGAACAAGTTTCCATCGCTAACTAATGACACCCTGCAAACTGGAAATTACAGGGAGAAGTTTTGAAGTTGTAGGCTACAGAAAGCTCAGCCGATACCTCCTGAAGCGGGTCAACAGGCAGAGATTCTGCTGCAGGCACACAGATTTCCCTCCCACCTCCTTTTTTGGGTCACTCACTCCCCAGATTCACTTGGGCATCACTACCACATCAGCCTCAGAGGGCCTCAAAGCAGGACACTGCGGGTGTCTTCTAGGACTGAAAGCTTAACCAGCATTTTATCTGTTTAAAGATGCTGCTGAACAAAATGATTCAGAGAATATTAGACCGAGTCTGAGCAAGCAAATGCTGTCATCACATTCCCCTTCCACTGCTGAAAAACAAATCCATCTTTCCCAGGAGCAGCATATAAGGCAAGCAAATCTGGCTTGTGTCACGGCAGGACCAGCGTGTTTACAACTGAAGTATTCCTGTGCAGGAACACTCTAGGATCCATCTGGCTGTTTATCATCCCTCTGTCTCACTGCAGAGCTTCCTATGCAGTGCAGTCTCCAGGTCCTCAGATAACCCCAGCCAAGGAACAGCAGCAATGATGTGCTGAGCCTAATGCTGCTGGTGAACCCAGAGCAGACACACACGGTGGAGGCAAAAAACACTGCACTCCTCTGCAGCGAGGATCCCCACACCCATCCCCAGATCCCTGCATGCGGGAGAGCTGCCAACAGGCTGCTTTCAGGAGCTGCAGACAGGAAATGGCAAAGGATCCAAAGGTCTGCTACCAGGCGCAAAAATCTCTTATTGGAAGCCATGGCCTAAATACACACCCCAGAAGACAGCATCTGCAGAATACAATATCTGCAGGTTGCAAAAAGGCTAGTCACTGTCACCAGGAAGGGCATTCATTTAATGTCAAATACCCCAAACCTAAAATAATCTCCAGAAATTACAACAAACAGCTGCTCCTGCTGGGGAGCTCAGAGCAGGGCAAGAGCTCCACAAACACAGCTGCTTCTTGGCTCAGGCTGGTTTTCCCCAGAGCCCCAGAGATCACAAAAAGCCTTTTTCATACAGCAGACAAGCAACTCCCAGGTGGATCCTCCTGCTCTGAGGGGTACTGGAGACAGAGCAGGCCTGAAAGGAAGCAGTCATGTCTAGGAAAACCCAGTTCTGCTTCTGCCTCGATGGGGACAGAAGTCCTAGAAAGGCTAGAGATTTCCTAAAATCCTATTTGTCACCAAAGCAGCAGCCAGATTAAAAAAAGTTGGACATAGGAGATTTAGGGTCTTATCCAACCCAGTCAAAGAAGAAACTGCAAACACTGAGCACTTGGGAGAAAAAGAAATCTGAGACTACCTGGAGGTGCAGAGCAGGGCCAAAGGGAAAAAAGTAGTCCATAGCCACACAGAAAAAAAACTCTCAGTCTGCAAGTGCCAGCACTGGCAATGCCTCTGCAGGTCTCATCTAAAGACCAGCTACTAAAACAACACACAATATTTACTAAGGGATTTTCCACACTGTCTTTACAGGAGCAAGTATTGCGGAAAATGAACCATAGGGAGAAAAACCCAAGCCACAGAACAAGTGGGCTCTTTGTATTTCTGCCACCAAAAAGATCTGATCCTCATTCCATTCTTCTCCCTGCAGGCCAGAAGGGGCTCCTCCACTAACTTCTGCCCATTCTGGTATGACAGCCCCAATTCCACAAGACCTACAATTACAGAAACTCCTACACCTCCTGTTTAAAGGCCAATAATACTCAATATTTTATTAACTCTATGCCCTATCTGAAAGATACTAACTTAATTTTGCCATACCATAACTGTTTTTTTTCTGGAGTCCTTTATTACAGGTATTCAATCCTAAACTGATAAAATAATTTCTTCTTGCAGATTATTATCCCATCTGCCTTACAGTGGGTTTAAGACCTTCGATCATTTTTTTATAATTTTTCAGCTTTTTCCTGGAGACAATCCTTAGATACCACAAAAGATACCACAGTAGTCTTACCAAACCCAGTTTCCCTCCTCTTGCAAGGACTATTTGAAAGAACAGTAGAAAAAGTCAAGGGATTGAGAACTAGACTGCCGGAGAATGGTATTTTTGTTCAAGCTAAATTTTGTTTTCCCTATCAGAGGTATATTTGGAAGTTATACAGATACTAAAAATATGTTCTCCAGGAAAGCCTCAAACTGCCCACTTTGTCCAAAGCATATGGAAATTCCTGTTCCTGTTCTGCAACAAAAGATCACAAAGCCCTAAGTTTTCCTGGTAAATCTGAGCAGAGAAGATTCCCTACATAGAGATGTCCCCCTGCTCCAATTAAAGGGTGGTGTTTGTAGCAGAAAATAAGAGCAAAGCAGCTGTAATTCTTTGAAAGGAAAACAGGACAGAAAACAATCTATAAAAGGCTCTTTGTGGTAATTTATCACACATGTTTATTTCTTTGCATGAAATAGCTTCGGAGCAGAACCAGCGCCAGATTCCTGTGTTGCTGTCAGAGCCACCAACACAGATCTGTTTCCATTTCCAATCTTCACTTATATTGGCTAAGACCAAGTCACGAGGCAGAAATCTCCCCTCTGCATTTTAACAACAGGCACAGTCTGACCTCGTTCCCAGAACTGGTAAGAGCACCGCTCGCTCACTCCCCCTCCTCCCCAAGCCACAACGCAAGACACCCAGGAACGGCAGCTTGCCATGGCTCTGCAGCTTGCCATGTGCTTTCATGATACCCTGGGGACTTGTTACTGCAAAAGGCTTTAAACCCAAGAGGCAAAGCTTCATGGAGCACTGTCCCAGGCTGCAGTCCTCAGAGATCCTGTTTATCCCTTGCACAGGCACTGAGGATCCATATCTCCTGCCCTCCCATCAGATCACACCATGCCCAAGCAGCAAGTGTCCCGGGAGGTTTCAGCAGCCAACGAGGCCCCACAAGCTGCAGCATCTGGGGAGCATTCCGACCCCACACGCTGCAGGGGCTCCCTTCACGGCCACCCTGCTACGAAGCAGCAACTGTAACATGCCTGGGGTGGCAGAGGACCAGCTCATGCACCAGAGGGTTTGACCCATTTCCTGGAGCACTTCAGGTCACTCGCAGCTGGCAGGAGAAGGAAGTCACCTTGCTTTGTCTTGTGTTCGCACGTGCGCGCTTGGCAGCCCGTGCCTGTGTCAGCCAGAACGAGCTTACTTGGCACCAGAAGTTGATTAGTGCTCACTGCCTCTGTGTAACGAACATCCTTAAAAAGGCCTTTGAGTCTTCCCTTTCAGCGCTTGCTTCAGCCTCTCTTGAGCACAATGCAGGACACGGTGCGTGCAAGCCACGCTGCCTAGAGCCCACAAGCCACGGACTTGTCATCCCCATGTCCCTCCCTTGCCACACTCCTTGTCTCCATGGGCCACAGGTGGAAGGGACCCACAAGAGATCACCACATCACCACAGAAGACAGCTCTTGACACACCAACTGTGAGCACCCAGCTGGCGGGCAGAACCACACAGGGACAAACAGTAAGCTGCCAATGAGTAAGATACACCTGCTTTCTAACAGTCACCACCACAGCTATGCTGTGATGCAGGTGAAGAAGTGCTTCCCTCCCACTTCAGACTATTTTTAATCACATTCTCATGCCTCAGGTACCAAAATGCCTCTGTGCAGCTCTGCAGGGAGGCACAAGCAGCTACATCTGAATCTGGATTTGAGAAGTCAGGCCTGAAGCAGCCTAAGCTCTTTACAAAACACACTGCTGTCTGGAGGGGATGGGCTCCACCTGAGGTCTCCCTGTGTGAACTCACAGCATCACTACTTGCTTCAGACCTCAAGGCTTGAATCTCTTCTTGGAAGAATTGACCTTTTTCCTGCTGCTGTACTTCCTTAGTGCTGCAGAACTGGCTCACTAATGAGGGCACTAATAAGTGGCTTTGCTTACTTCTTCTGGTGCTAAAAGCCACAGTACAGCACATCCAATACATTTCTGTCCTATCCTTGCTCTCCCTCCTACCATCACCAGTGGCTCTAAAATAATCTGTGACCCCCTTAATAACCACCCAGAAAGACAATAACCAATGCTGGCAGCAGCAGGATGGGAATCCTCTCCTGTCCTACAGCAGTACTATGTGCTCCTCTCTTCCTCGCTTTTATTTGAAGCGTGGCGGGATGACATTTGCCCCATAGTTCTTTGGGACCAAGGCCAAGGCTTCCAGTGAAGAACACTACATATGAAGGAGACACCAACATCAGCACAGAGTTTTGAAAGCTTTGAATATATGAAAGCAACAGCAGCAGCAACATCACAGTACACACACCGATCTGTAAACCCAGCCTCTGCCAAATTTAGGTCTCAGGAGTTCAGCCAATGTCTGAGCCTTGTTCAGCCAGTGTCTAAAGCCTTGTGAAATTAGAGGTAAACTTAACAGAAAGTTTTACTGCAACAGCAAGTTCAAGGTAATGCGGTCCAAATCTGAAAGTTTTCAGCCACAGCTCAAGAAACATCAGTGCTTCCCAGACTGTTTTCTGGGAAACCTTCCACCCAGCCCTGTTTCGGCCACACTGACAAGGATCAGGGTAATGAGGTAGAAAATAAAGCAGCTACTTGGAGGACGGTACTGCTTCTGTCTCCAGGAAAAAGAACCCTAAAATGTAGAGATCCAGCTGACAGTTGTTGACCAACACTTGCAATATAATCCACGGACTAAACAGATCTAAGTGGGCTGCACAGATGGAGCTGGGTACGTTCAGCAATGCAGCATTTCTAAGGAAACCTGTAAGAGACTCTCACCCTTTTGAAAGCAAAAGCTTCTGTGCTCAAGAACAACCATTTTCCTGGGGCGAGATGCAAACTGCATTTCCGTAGAGCTGGTCATACCCAGATGCAAGGGTTTGTGCCCTGCTGGTTCTTTCTACAGTTATGTCAATGCTAAACCGAGTGCAAACACATCCAGCCTGTGCCAGGTAGCTTAGCACTGCACGTACAGGTGTATGACAATTTGAGTCCTAGACAAAACCGATTCCTTTTTTTCCCCCCACCTTCAACTGAGATGCAAGGGGCAGGTAAAACAAAACAAAACAAAACAAAACCACCCCCAAAAAAACCCAAACGACTGGGGTGAAAAAAAGCCTTAGAATAACCACCTAGTATTCAGCCTTTCAGGTAAAAGGGTAACTGACCCTTTGTACCAAACAAAAAACATGCTATTCAAGCCACAGGCAAAAGATCCACTTTGTTCTTCCCTGCTAGCCCAGCTCACAGCCATAGTAAAAAAATAAAATAGAGTCAGGTAATAACTCTTCACTTACCGTAAGCGATGTGAAGGTCATGCACATCCCACCAAAGCCATTCAGAGCCAGCGCAATGAATATCAGCACAGACAGAGCTGCAACAATAAAAAACACCCTTAGCTTTTACGGGGGTGGAGGGGGAAAGAAGAGAGAGCCCTGAGCGCTTTGGTCCTGACACGTAAACACCTCAGTGGATCAACACCATCAGGATGTGCCACGCTGTTCCTGACCCAGCACCTGTCTCCCCAGCCACACAGAGCAGGAGGACCAGGGCTCTCCTCCAAGACAGAGTTCAGGATGGGATCATCTCTTTCCAGGATGGAAGGGTTTCTTTTCTCTAATGAACAGACTTGCTGATGCAGCATGTCTGAATGGATCTTAAAAGGAAGATTTACTTGAAAGAACTGGATTTAAAGTGTCAGCTCACTATCTGGTCTTGATGAGCAAGCTCCATCTATCCCTGGTGTGAAAGCTGATTACACATTGTGTGCTACTACCTATTTCCCAACCGTGAAAAAGCCATGAACTTGTTTGGAATTGCTCCGTTACAGGACCTGGCCCTGCCCAAACGCAAAGCTGAGAGACCTGGCCATCTCAGACGTTTGGCCTTTGCAACGCTCTCCACTTAGGGTTGTGAAACACCAGCCCTCCCCAGAGCCACTTAGCTCCCACAGGCCAGCAGACGCTTGGCTTGTGTCCTCAGCAAGACCCCAGTACAGCACTGGAGGTATGACAGTCCGGAGGTGTGACAGTCAGAGCATGCAGTGCCATGCACACTTGTCTGCTTCCCCCCAAAAAACCCCACACCACAGCCCCAAAGCCCTCCCAGCTCAGCAGAGAAATGCCTACTTACAGTCTGGGTTACTGGCACCGTACGCGATCAGCACACAGGACACAGCAAAGCAGGCACTGAAAGGGAACCAAAACTGTGAGTTTCTTACAGACAGCCTCACATGCAGTAAATTACATATGCTTCTACCTCCTCAGCACCTTGTTAAGCAAGCGCAGTATCATTTCTGCAAGTGGGAGGGAAGCTGGCAATTTGGAAAGAAAAATCCAGGGAAATACCCAAATATTGCAGACAAACCTTGCGCAAGGGCTGAGGCAGCAACCTTTCCTCCCAGTACTGACGCAGCTCTTCCTGGACCCAAATTCCCTACCGGTTTTCCAGCACAGAGCTTTGCCAGCCCTCACCTCAAGGTGACCAAAGACAGCAGCAACCTTTGTCCTGAGACCCAGCTGTGGTCACAGCACTCACAGCCTTTACCTGCTCCTCTCTGGTATGGTCACAGAGACTTCCCCTGGTTTTCCCACTCTGCCTACAGGCCAGTTTGGTTTCTGGTACGGTTCAGTGCATTAAAATTCAGCAATGCTGGGGTCCGCTGTGCCCAACAAGTCACTAATCCCTACATGCCATGATAGAAGCAGCTAACAACCTTGCAATTTGAGGCAGAAAGCGACATACACCACATGGCAAAGAAGGGCCCTAGAAGAAGCAGGCAGGATGTGTTTATCCCTGAGTTAACTCCCCAGCTTGCAAACGATGATGTAACATCTTGGGTTTGTGCCTCTCGGGACATAGCTCCCAGCTCAAGGAAAAAGCTACCCTCCCTGACTCAGAAATGACTCCACTCTTCCTTCAGGCTCCATCTGGCCAGGGTGCACAGAACAACACTGGAGAGATGAATTGTGGACATGGAGTCCCAGGCCCTTCCCTTATGGAGCAATTCGCTGTGCTGGCTGAAATCATCCCAGAGCTGCTCCAGTGCCCTGTGCATGGGCAGCAGCTCCCAGCACATCCCAGCCCCATTCCTCATACAGTTCCCAAGGCTGCATGGACCCCACAACAGGCAGAGCACCCATCTGCCCCAGACAAGGTGGGAATTTGTCCCTCAGCCCACCCGGGGAGCCCAGGACACGAACCTGCCAAGCAGCCGCAGCTTGCGAGGGCCGTACTTGTCCATGACAATTCCTAGGGGCAGTGTGATCGCACTGAGCAGGAAGGACCCAACAGTAAAGGCCAAATTCAGCATTTCATCCTGGGCATTGCAGGAAGGCCATTTGTGCTCTGGAGCTGTGCTGTTCTTGTGTTCAGGACTGCTGGTGGTGTTTTCTACATGGGATGATAGAGGATCATCATTACAGTGTGTTAGGATGAGGCTTGCAGCATTGCAGGAAGGAGGGAAGAGAGAACCCCGCACACAGGGTGCCACAACACACTGGGCATACACCCTCCACACTCCATTTTTTGTTATAATCAGTGAGAAATGGAGAAGGGAAAGAAGAGCAGCAGAAGGACAAGGGCAACCTGATGAGCTCAGCTGGGAGCAGGAAAAGGATGCGCACGCACCCAGGGGACAAGTATCCCAAGCAGCAGCAGGGTAACAACCTAGGGACAGAGATTCATTACTTTATGAAAACAACTATACAGCAAGGGCCTGGCAATTACAGGGGACTAAACCCAGCAGACCCTTAAGCACTAATACAAAAATAAGGTCCTCCTAATCTACAACTGGCATGTTCTCACAGATCTTTTCCCTAACTAAACTGGGAGCAAGAACTACAGCCACATCAGTTATTTCAGGTCCAGACACTGGGCTGACAAGGCCTGGCACAGAACAACAGCCTGCTCAGACAAAAAGCTTCCTACTCGCACTACAGGCATTGGGATGAGGAATGGCTTTGGAGTAGCCACCCTGCTTCCCGACTACCCTGGCTCTGAAAAATCCTTCCTGGATTTAACTACCCTGTTCCCAGGAAGGCTGGCAGCTCACCTGCCTTCTCAATTTGTTAAAGGATTGATGTATGTTTAACTTCTGCCCCGTAATTAGCATTTTCTATTCTTTCCAAGTGGGTTTCGGCCATACAGGTCAATTATACCTCCAGCTTTCTGTTCTTGCCCCTACATGAGGAACTCCGCAATGCAAACTCCCACGCTGAACAGAGCCCATGTTGTGTAAGAGACACAAACAGGACAGTTTAAAAAATAAAAAACAGAAGTTCCCTTTTCTTTGCAGCAGCAGTTTTATTGTCTCATGTCAACTCTGCTCCTGTTACAAGCCTGTCCCAAGGTGGCTTACAACTCCTCAAGCAAGCACGTGTGCCTTTAGACTTTCATTAACCCAGAGCTCTAGCACACTCCACCACTCCTCCTCCCAATGCTTATCTGACTTAGAAGTAACCTTTGCTGGTATGACGCAGCACTTGCTTTCTTACTGCTGCTGCAAGCCAGTGACAAAAAATGCTCTCCTCCATATTTAATAATTGATCTGACAAAGTTCAATATTAAAGGAGGAATAGAGAAGTCACGCACATAACCATCTGCATGAAGCAAGAATAGAGATTCCCAGTGAGCCCTGGTTAGTTAGTTAATTAGCAGGAATCCTTCACATAAAAGTGACTTCACATTCACTGCTTAGTGTGGCTTGTGGAGGAGATCCCCTTGGCTGCTCTTGCCCTCCCTGCATCTCTGGAGATCACACAGTACCGTCTTGCAACTCCTTCCTTTCTACCCAAGGCTCAGCACCATTACAGGTACTGGTTTCACCCTGGTTGTCCTAGCTGGCCAAAACAACCCTCCCAGCTTTGTGTCCATTGCAAACAAATCACGCTCCAACTTCCAGACAGCAGGTATTAGCAGGAATTCAGACGCTGATATTTGAGGCTTACGAGCTGCCTGCAAACCTTCCTCTGTCCCCTCTCAGCACTCCAGGGAAGGCGCACAGCATTGCTCTCCATTTGCATTGCTCTCAAAAACACCTTTACTAAGATGGTCTTAAACCACCTGTGAACAGTGATGACCGTTTGTTCCTTCCCTCTGCCATGTGCTCATGACGGATAACTTAATCTGTCCCTTCTCTTGCCCTGCTAGTCATAGATAGCCAAAGTAAGCAACAGCGATATCCCCAAAAGACCACATGTCCCATCAGCATCCCTTTTGCAGGGAGGACAGCACTCCAGCCCGAGGCTCCCAAGTCACATCCTTAGAAGTCAGTCCTGGACAGACTTGGGAGGCTCTCTGCAGTTTTCACACTACTTAATCTTTTTCATCTATCCTTCCCTCACAATCTCCTCTTGGTGTGGCCCAGTATCTTAAACACTGACTTCTGACAGCATCTCCATGAGGCAGGCACAGGCACACAGCTTCACCCACAGCATCAAGGCTTTTTGGGCTCTCCACAAAGATACATTCATAGGAAACAGATGTAGGCGAGAGGTTAAACTCAGGAAAACAAGGGGGAGGGGGGGGTTGGGAAGGGAGAAGAGTGACAAAGTAGTAGTGGTTTCCCTGTGTCAGCACTCTGTAGAGATAGCTCAGCTGTGGAGTGGAAGAAGGGTGGAGGGACATGGACAGTGCAGCGACCTTGTAACTTCTGGCTGCATGCGTTAAAAGACCCTGTCAACCCTCCCCACGAAAAGATCTCAAAACAGAAGTATTGAGCATTTCAAGCCAGAATAGATGAATTACTGTTAATGTACTGATGTGTACAGTTGCAACGTGACCCCAAGGAGCTCCCACAGCATACCCCTGCTAGCAGACCCTCTGACAGCATGCACAATGAGCCACAACACCAGGAGGCAAAGAGGACACAGCTCAGAAACAGCAAGGAAACTTGGCCCTCTCTGAAGACTTGCTGCAGCCAGGAAGGCTGGGAACAGGACACCAAGCTTCAGTCCCTGCTTGTACCAACCACCTTGTTTACAGCCGCTCAACCCCAGCTCCAAGGAGGGGCCAGGCAACAGCGCTATGTGGAAATACAAATTGTTTGTGAAAATAGAAGCAGCCCCTGAGCAACAAGAGAAGATCCACTGAGGCGTAATGGAAATGAATCAAGCAGCTCTTGGCACCCTGACATCCTCTGATCCTTTGAGCCACCTCCATAAATAGAACATTTCAGAGGGGCTGCAGGTGTGTGCAGCATGCACAAGGTCCAGCCAAGAGCTGTCTCATTGGGGAGCACAGATTCATGTGCCAGCAGGTCACCAGCACAGGAGAGCGAGTGGCAGCATATGACATGCAGCTAGGAGGAGATTAATGGGCAGAGAACCTGCCTAACTACTCACCTACCTAATGCACCTGGTTACAGCAAACAGCAGTTTCCCTCAATCACAGCTCAGATCCTGTTCCAGATCAGTCCATGCCACACTGCTGGGGAAAGTCTCCTACGTGCCTGGCTCCATCTGCAACAGTGCTTTGGGGAAGGGCTGTCTCTGGGCTGACAGTGGTGCCCTCCCCAGATTCTCTTGCCAAGTCCACCTGCATGCAAGCATGCCAGGTCTGACACACGGGAGTGCCACCTGGGTAAGCCAGCAGCACAGGCTCTGTCCATGTATGCTCACCGCTGTCTCACTGTCAAGCTAGAAGAAGCTGCAAGTCTTTATCAGCAATTACAAGAACTTACTGCTTATTTTTACAGCACTCCCCCTACAAGCAGCAGGATTTCTACTGCCCAATTAGTAGTTCAAGTTACTATTTAAAGAATGACAGCTTAGGTGAGAGGAAGGCTGCCTCAGTAATCATTTATGTCAAGCTCATCGCTGGGGTTTGTTCAGGCTGTTACTGGAACATTTAAAGTCATCCTTTCTCCCAAATTAAGTGCTGTAGGTTTCATGAGAGGGTCAATCATTAACTACTCTTTGCTGACCTCTTCAAATCCCAGGCACACACCACATTACCAGAGGAATGAGCCTGGCTTTTTCAAGAGTGACTGCCATCTGAGACAGCAGAGAGGAGGTTTCCTTTCATCTTGTTTCATGGATCAGACTGAGCCAAGCAGGCAAGACACCCCAGCCACCCTGGCAATAGCTCTGTGGTACACAGCCTGCTCAGCCTCACTTTCCTCTTTTTTTTTTTTTTTTTTTCCATAAAAAGGCGGGGGACAGGAAAAAAAGAAATCGGGGCCAAAGAGTCTGGGAGCATTGGTTAAAAAAAAAAAAAAAAAAAAAAAACAAAACACAACAGTGAAAGACATGTGCAAACAACTGATCTGCAGTCTGCCCACATAAGAACATGTTTTCTCTTTTCAGGATGGTGTCATACTTCTGGGAACTGGGAGGAGATGTTCTTGCTTTATACCACTGCAAATGCAATTTATTTGGGTTTCCCCTCTCTGCCAGTCCATCCACTTGCACTTCCAGGACCCCCCCTCTGGGGACCCAGCTGAAAGCCTCATATAACAGAGGCTCAGTCTCCAGTTAAACTCCTATTCTCTCCCCAGCTGCTCATTTTGCAGCAATTCTGCCTCAGGCCAGCACCTTCCCATGCAGCTCTCTGATACTACCAACAGCTGCTAATCAACACAGCATGTTTCCTGTAGAAATTGAACTTTTACCACATTTACTCTTTTCCTGTTTACAGGGTCACGTGCATAGCCTTTCCACAAGCCATCATCACATCTTACCAGCTTGGAAGGGACCTTCAGACTGCAAGTTCGCCACCACAGACCCCAAATAAATAAGAGCAAAGGGTTGCAAGGCAGCACCTTCCCCCTATGCCTGTGTTAAGGCGCATTAACCTGCTGTAAGTGAATTAGCTTATCAACCCTTTGGTTTTCTGCAGCCCTGTCTTAGAGGAAAGCCCTCTGTCCAACTGGCTCCTTATCTCTGCTCCTTGTGAACAGTTTAGCATGTTCAAGTTTGGTTTTTTTAAGCATCTCGGACCCAAGCCTCAAGCTTCCTAATCCCAGTAACATCACAGCAACACAAGACCCTGAACAGATCAAGTTCCCCAACAGCCGATAAGGCCTGAATCCTGATAAAGACTGCAGAATCAGCACTTGCACAGAATAAAAGATGCTGCTTCAGTTGGTTAAAGGCCAAGTAGTAGTGTAGTAAAATTCAAATGGGAACAAAGTGCCACTACCAGGCTCCTTGTCAGCAAATTTCAAACATACCTCTCAGGATGTGGCCAAACCTGCCACCCAGAACAGGTACAACCCCCCACTCAAACCCTGTTGCACAACTGTGTTGAAAATATTTGTTATTTTGATGTGGATTTTTTTCTAGGTGTCCATCTCCACCCTCATGCAACCGAGTTGAGTCCAGCAGACCCCACATGTTTGCATGGTGGCAGAGTAAAAACCTATACCAGAAGCGAAGGGGAAGCAGGGAAAGGGGAGGGGATTCAACAGGAAGTCAAGGAGCCCCTCATGAATTGCAGTCACTTTCTGGGCAGCTGCTGTTACCTTCAGAGAAGAGCCTGCAGAAGGGACAAGGTCTAGTTTTCTCTTTCATTGGAAGGCATCACAAAGTGCAAGAGCTTTTGCTGACAAACGAAAAGCCCTGCCAAGAACCTTTGGCTCATTAGGAAAAGTCTTTTTTTTTGTAATACTTACATGCACACAGCAGCATTAGGAACAAGTGCCCAAAGGCTACAGTTATAATTTGTTTGCACCAACCTTCCAGCCAAGTACCCACTAAGGCTGCAGGATTCAATAGGTTATGCTGAGAAAGGCAACCACTGGGTCATCCTAATCCCAGCAAAGGTCAAACTCAGCTTGGTGCCGGTCATTCAGTGAGCACTGCAAGGCAGCTGCAAGGGAGTCTGCTCTCCCCACACTTGGAGCTAGGACTCTTCCCTACCGAATCACTGAGATTATTACAACGAGGACAAAAACAGAGAAAGGAAAATGAGTAAACATGGATGAACGAGGAAACCAGCATAACTGGTCCTCCATGCTCATCACAAGCCATCACTGAGTTCAGCAGTGATGGCCAGGTATTTGAGGACAATGAGAACATTTGACTACATAAATTTCTTTTCAGGGATTAAGTTCTCTTGCCTCAGGGCACAGGTTGGTCTCTGGGAGGAAGAAATTGTCCCCAGGGCAGCAATTTCACCACAGTCCAAACATTTGCAGCTTCCCTGCGGTCTGTGGCACCGGCACTCCCATGGGGAGAGCCAGAAAAACCACAGACTGGCAAACATGGGTGAGAAGCCAAGGTGAATCTCGCTGATTTGGGGCAAAGGCGGATGAATTGAAAGCAATCAAAGCAAAGAGTCGGAGGTGGGCCCCAAGTGAAGCTGGGCTCTTGTCAGCAGGGCATATCTCAGGAAGCAGATAGGAAAATGGCTGCTTTCAGAGACAGTCAGCATTTGCTTATCAACTCTCATGTGTTTTATCTCAGTGGCAGAAAGCCTCCACCCGATAGGTTTAATGAGATCCCTTACACAGGCCTGTGACAAAGTCACCATGGCTTGATGAGAACAGAGCAACCTTGAACAGAAGTCCTAAATAGTCCCCAGCTGCTGGGGACTCTCCTTCACACAGTCTGGAGCACTACCGGAGACCCAAGTGACACAGACAACACTTGGAAGCATCGCACCTTAAGCAGAGCACAGGATGGAGATAAAGCAGCCGAGCTACAGATGGTAGAAGACGCAAACACATACGTGTTTGCCAGGTGTACCAACCCAGGCTGCACAGGGCTGAGGCAGCCACCCACATGCACCCAAAACAGAAGAAAAGACGGTAACAAGCAGCTGATGAATGAGGGTAAAAAACAAAGTATCATCACAACTATTCACAGTCACTTTTTGCTTGGACTTTGTTTCCCCACATTTCAGAATTCCCCCACTATTCTCAGCCATTACCCACTGAGGGTCCATGCACTTATTTCCAGCTCCTTTCTTCCCCTACTGCTTCCTCCTCCATCCCCATGTTCCCCAGCCCTGAATGGGCTGATCTACCTTCTCATCTCATCCACCATCACACATCTCTGGACAGAGCCCAAACGCCTAGCTCCTGATTCTCTTCACTCTGCTATTCCCTTCTCCGAGCATGTGCAAATCTTCTGTCACTAAACCAGCTTTCCAAATCCATACCACACCTTTACCTTTAGATTCCTTTAACCCCACTGTCCACCCTACCACACTGTGGGATTCCCCAGACCAAAATTCTCTCCATGCCTAGGCTGGGGATATATGTCCACCTACACCTTGTTTTTCCCAGGGTTATCCTTCCCACTCCACAAGATTGCCTCCTTCCCTGCAAGGCTGTGTCTGCAACATGGCCAACTGCTTCCTCTGGCTGGGCCAGAAGGTAGATCTCAAGCCCTCATAGAGACACAGCCTCGTTTGAGCACATCCTGCGCGTCTGACGAGGAAGAGGAACAAAACGTCAGTAGCATTTACAATAGCATTTACAATGCTACATACAAGTTGCATCTTCAACTTGTCCTCAACAGCAGCACTAGACTCCTCTAACCTTATAGACACCCACGCTCTTTTCTCTCCTGCCACTAAGGAAAGGATGCCTACAAACTCAGGACACCCTTCCCACAAATCGTCATCTTCGAGAATGCATCTGGCCTTCCCTTGCGGAGATCAGCTAGGCCACCACACAGAGGAAAAATTCACGGCCAAGTGGAAACGGCTGTCAAGAAAAGCTTTACCCAATCTTTAAGGCTTCCTTTCCAATCGCTCTGCAAAGCAATGGCAACTGCAGGCACATTACACCACCATAAGGATGCCATCGGTTTTGGAAAGGTGGGCACATCCCTTCCTTCTACCCCAGGACTGACCTGGAGCTCAGCCCTTACTTACTCTAGCCAGTTCCACACCACCTTAAGACAAGGAACCACACCAGCAAACCTCAGCAGCAACTTATTCACCCAAGTCTCCAGAGCATCCTTACCTGACTCGTGGCACAGGTAGGAATAAAACCCTTCTGCCTTCAGCATGATGAGGAGGGACCCCCAGCCCAGCAGGACAGCAGAGAAGAGCAGGTTCTCAATGATGGCTGTGAATGCCATCCACCAGCGCCGGCGATGGGCGGTAGCAAGCGTGGGTGCCATTGCTGCGTGGGAAGATGGCCTCGTTCAGAGTGTCAACCTGCAGGGATCAGAACAACATCCAGCGAGTCCACAGACACAGCACGTGCAGCTCAAAGAGTGCAAAAACGCATGGCTTAAGAGGAGATCTCTCTACTGGAACGCAAGCAAACCTGCCTGCTGAATGTAAGGCACTCAGGTGTAAAACTCGTTTTTGCAGGTACCAGCTTGCCAAGTTACCTGGAGGGATGGGGGAGCACAGGTGCCCTTGGAACAGCCCCTCCAGCACACACACCACGCGACAGAGGAGCGTTCAAGGACTCTGTTCCACTTCCCGAGCAACAGGTATGAAAACGCAGCAAATATCAATTGCCTGGAGCCCGCTCCCCCATCACCTGTACAAGGCAGGCGGCCCACTTGTAAGACAGCAAGGAAACACGTGCCAGAACGGGGGGCTTCAGCCAACACCCCAACCTCCTGGCTGCTTGCAGGCAGGGGCTGGGACCAGGGAAGGCAGCCCCACGGCCCTAACAGTGGCTTTAGTGACCCACCAGGTCTGCTCTGCCCCACACAGGAGAAGAACAGATCTGCTCTGGAAGGCGAGCATGGCTCCTATATGTGCCGTGGGTCCTGCATCTGCAGTTTATACCACAGATGGCTCATCAAGGAACACTTTTTGCTAACTGCCGGAGCATCCAGCTGGGAGACAAGGTGGGCCACATCCTGCCCCATACTCGCTGTGCAGAGAGCCAGGTACACCGGCCAGGACAGCCCATGGCACACGCTGCTCCACCTCAGCATAGTGGCATCCCCGGGCTGCCCCACAGATGCTGCGGCCTGATTAACTGTCTCCAGCTCTGCCTGTCCCAGTCCCTGGGGCCCACGAGAGCAAGCAGCAGATTCGGGAGCAAAGCTGGCTGGCCGAAGGGCTGCTCCGGGGAGCCCTGAGGTGCTCAGCACCAGGGCCAACCCTGGCTCATAAGGCAGGTGGCCATTTTAGACAAGCAGAGCCTTTTCCCAGCCCAGAGCACGCCCCAGTCAGGCGCTATGGGGAAATCGGCTGGGTACACACTACAGCCTAAGACAGTGTCTCAGGGTTTTCCACAGGGCAGAGGCCCCAGCCCTGGGTTGGTTTGGGGGGGGGGAGGGGGGCGTGGGGGTCTGGCCCAGCTCCCTGCAAGGGTGCCAGGAGGACAGGGCCACCCCTCCAGCCACAGAAGCCAGCGCAGAGACCCCTGCCCGAGGAAGCCAGCCTGCAGCCGTGCCCCTCCACGCACACCCACCCACCCACCGCAGCCCACGACGCATTTCCTCCTCCACCGCCTCCTCTTCCTCATCCCTGCAGGCCCCCTCCCCAGCCCCACGCGTCCTTCCTCAGCACACAGATCCTCTGCGTGGCGAGAGGCGCAGCCTGCTCTCTCCCCTACCAGTCACCCCCCCTCCATACACCCCATTCTCCCCCAACACACCCCGCTCCCCACCCACGACCCCCCCCCCACGCACGCTGCGCTCCCCTCACCAAATCCCCCACGCGCCCAGCTCTCCCCAAACAGCCCCGCTGCATCCCGCTCTCTCCCCTTCCCCAGCCATCCCCCCCGCGCACCCCCCCTCCCCACCCGCAAATCGCTCCCATGCACCCAGCTCCCCCCCATCACCCCCCTCCCCTTCCTCCAACGCACGCCACTCCCACGCACGAACCCCCCCCATGCACCCCCCCGACCCCCAATACACCTCAACGCACCCCTCCTCTCCACAACCCCCCTCCCACGCACCCCACTACCCCCCCGATACAAACCTCACCCCGCTCTTCCCCCCCACCCCACGCAAAGCCCTCAGCCCCCCCAAATACCCCCTCATCCCTCATGGCACCCCACCATCGTCCCGTCCCCCCCCCCCCCCCCCCCCCCACTCACCCTCCGCTGCACCCCCCCCACTCCGCGCCGCCGCGGTCCCACCCGGGGTTTTTATCCGTCCTCCGGAGCAAACAGGAGCCGCCGCTGATTGGTCGTAGCTCCAGCCAATGACAGCGCGCCCGCCGCCGCCGGGGCAGGAGCGGGGCCGCGCGCCCCCCCCGGTAACACACGTACGCCGCCCCCCCCCCCCCCCCCCCCCCGCCGGTACTTCCCCCCCCCCCCCCTCCCGCTCCACCTCCCGGCCCGTCCCCGCGGGGGGGGGGGTTCGATGCCGGCTGCTGCCGGTCTCCGCCGGCCCCGGGCGGGAGAGCCGCACCCGCGCTCCCCACCGAACCGTTTTTGCTCGTCCGGTCCCGGCCGAACGGACGGAGCCGTTTCGGTAACAGCACCCGCCTTAGCCCTCATCCCGCTACGGTTAGCGGTACGGGATCCGTTCTGAGAATCCCAGCTCTCCCGCCCGAGGAGGGAGCGGAGAAGCCGGTTCCCCGTTAAAAAAAGGCCATTTTGGGAGCAGGGCATCCAACCGACGGTCCCAGGGCTGATCGCCTTCACGGTACGGCCGGGCACGGGGGCAACGAGCCTTCGAGACACCCGGCCCACGAGCAGAGTCAGCCGTCTCCTAAAATAAAAGGAAAACCATCGCAAACCCCGAGAGCGGCTTTGCATCCTAGCTCAGCTGAGCTCTGCCCTCTTTTTTTTTTTTTGCATTAAATCCTTTTTCAGCGCGTTCCTCTGCGGGATTTCGAGTCCCGCCATAAAGCCATCGCTCATCAGCGAGGTCCCGGGCCAGAGGAGGTGGCCCTATATACCTGGAAATCGCTATAAGGGATTTTTTTTTTTTTTCTTGGCCAAAGGAGATGAAAATAGTGCTTAGGGCAGGTAAACGTCTCTGAGTCACTCGGCGGAAAACTGAGGGCCCGGACAGACGGACGCGCACCCACAGCTGCATCCCTGAGAAAGCGGCGGGTGGGAAGAGGAAACTCCTCGGGCTTGGCTGTGGGAGAAGGGTCAAACGTTGCAACAGCTGGAAAGTGGATTTAAGTGATGGCAAACAAACAAACAAAGACAAAGTCTGAAGAAAATAAGGCAGCCGGGGTCGGCGCTGTATTTTTAGCAGGGGTAGAAAAAGGCTGAGACAGCACGAGGCCCCGGGGAGACCTCAGCACCCAGACCTGGTCGTTGTGTCCAAGAAACATGAACTGTGACGGGAAAGAGCACGAGGAGGGCTCGGAGGCTGTCTGGGGACACGGGAACCCTTTGCTACAGCGAGAGCACGGGAGGAGCTTGGTTTTCCTATCCTAGAAGGAGAAAAGAAGCTATCGGGTGATCCGCTGCCATCTATAAATACACCCGGGGACTAAATAAACGTCACGGAGAGAAAAAAATAAAGTGAAGCTGAAGAACAGCGCTGGCACAAAGACACATTTATAGAAACTGGCCAGGAATGAGTTTAGGCTGGGAGGGAGGTGACAGCTCCTGCCCGGCCACCCAGGCAGGTTCTCAGCAGGCTCGGATGGAGTCACTGGGGTAAACAACGTGGTCTTCTTCAAACACAGAGCCCGGGCAGTTTTGGAAAGGAGATGACAAGGCTGCGGCGATGGGGGACAGACCCCTGTGGCCGTGGGGGAACAGCCTGAGCCTCTGTTCCTACCTCCGCGCGGCCAGGAGCTGCCCCGGCAGAGAGGACGGACGCCTCTTTGCTTCCAGACGGGACCCGCACACGGGAACAGCTTCCCACCGACTGGCTTCAAACCACTGCAGCAGCGGGATTCCACAAGTCAGAGATCCAACGCGGGAAGACATCAACCCCTCCCTCACCCACCAGCTCTGGCTTGCAGACCTCCCGCATCCAGAATTAAAACCACGGCAAAGCCGGACCGAAGCATCCCTAGCAAGAAGACACCGACGCGACCACGCTGCAGGCGTGTGCGTGAGCAGCCACGCGCTGAACAGCCACCGCTTGATTTCCCTGCGCCGCCCCAGACAAGGTGAAGATGTTTCATCTTCAAGTAGAGGAAACATCCTGCCTCGCAGCTCAGCCCGTGAACGCGAAAGGTCCTCGCCGCGGCAGCAGCGTTTTCTCAAAAGCTGGATGCTTGTTTCAACGTCAGGGGAGGCTGTCAGGTTGCTGTCAGCTATTTACGTACCGTACCCACGGCGAACCGGCTCACGTGACGTTCGCTTCTGGCACAACGCTGCTCGGCTGACAGGCTGAAAATATCCAACCAATTAGGAAAAAAATGGCTGCTTATAAATAAAATGTGGGACTGTCCCTGCCACCGTAACAAAATAGTGACAAAACAAAAACTAGCCTGGGCAGAACAGAGGTCTGACCAGGCTGCTGCTCAAGTCTTGCCGGGATGAGCATTTTTATTTGTATACCAGAATATTTGGTGTTATAATCATGGCAGTAGGTGATACCGCTGCAGGAAAGGGTGCTGCATGCTGTCTGCAAAACTGGAAGCCTCACCCATGTGGGACCGTGGGGATTCAGTGCCTTGCGCTGCAGAGAAGCACATGCGAAAAGCAGAAGGGAAAAAGCAAAACCCTCTCTGTTTTCCAAAACACCCCAAACCCTAAACCCCAACTCAGCAGTGCCAGACCACAAGAAGGATTCCCGTGGGGCTCCACACGTGACGCGTGAGATGCAGCCTGCAACGTAGGCGTTCCCACACTCACAGCCCACTCCTGCTCCCTCCGTCCTCCGGTCCCTGGCACTGCTCTGGGCTCAGCTCCTTAAGTGAGAGTTCAGAATTCAACAGAACCAGAACATTAAAAAAAACCCCAAGCTGAAAGCCTAAGGCTGCTGACAGTTTCCACAATTTGGAGAATATTTCTGGCCATGTCTTTGATTCAGAGGGTGGCTGGGAAGCCCAGCTCCTGAAGGGCTTTGGTAACATTTAATTTTCATTCAGAGATCTCCATGCCACGCAAAATAACAGAAAAATATACAAGAAACTTCTACCACTTAGATATATCTAAAACCAGTTCACGCTGCAAATCTTCTTTGGCTTCTCGAGCACCTTGCACGGGCAGCAAAGCCCTCGTGTGTGCCTTGCCTGTGCTGCCCGAGGTTCTCTGGCTGTTCTGGAGATGCTGTAGCACCTTCACCACATCTCAGCCACCCACGGTGACACGTTGCTGCAGCAGGAATGAGGTTTGGGAGATGGCAGGAGCTTAGGGCACCTGTAGAAATGCCATTTTCTGTGCAGCTTTCATCCTTATCAGGGCCAGCACAGCGCCAGGTGCACAGGTTGATGGTCACAGCCCAGCTGCCACGTTTGCTCTTGCACAATTGCGGCTTGGTATTGCGTGGAGTTTAAAAGGCCGTCGATAAACCCCGTGCCGTGCCACGAGCCTTTTTGTGTGCTGTGCATGTACGTAGAAACGAAGGCAGCCAGAGCCTGCCACAAAAGCCAGAGCCACACAGATAAACCCCTGCAGACCTGGATACCCTTTGAGTTAAGCAGCTAAAATTAATTTTCGCTGAAGCTGCTTGTGACAGCCCATCACCTCTCCCCAGCCCAGCTCCACAAAATAATTCCCTCCAGCAAGAAGCACCTTTACAGCAAGAGGCTCTGAGCAGCATTACCAGAGCTAGGACAGTGAAAACTGATGGGGTGAAAACTGTTTTTTGCCTGTGCATTTCCCAGAAGAGCCCCCAGCAGCCCCAGTCCCTTTTACAAGGAGGACGCGTATCCCCAAGCCTGGTGCCAACAGGGACCAGAAGGTGCCACCGCTGCATCCAGAGCATCGCTGTCCCTCCGGGCTGCGGCAGACACAAAAAAAATGGGGCACAAAGGGTGGGAGGGAGCAGAAAACAACCCTGAAGCACCGTAAGCCCGTGGGGCTGCTACCGCTGCCGCTCTCAGCGTCACCCGTCCCACCGGCTGTGCCGGCCAGCGAGGGTCTGCGCCAGCAACGCAGCACTGAGGAAAGGGGATCAATGGGAAGGCTCAAGGCTTCTGCGGTTCACAGCTCAGAGGGGGACCTCTGCTCCCCCCACGCTGGGGTCGGAGGGACCTCCTGGGCTCCCGCTGCCCCAGCCCAGGCGGTGGGGGCTCAGGTGGCCGCAGGGGCGGCCGGCAGCTCCTTGGCAGAGCCGGGGGATGAATCGGCACCGCCGCTGATCACATTCTCATATTTCGGCTCTTCCTTCGGGGCAGCCTGTCCCTTCGTTTCGACGCTGAGGACTAACTCGGGGCTTTTGCCCCTCTCCGTGGCACCTACAGCATCGCTGGCCCCATCCTGGACCCCGGTGCTTTTCGACGAGGGAGATGCGAGAAGGAAGGACTGTCTCTTCCCAGGGAGATGCTGGTGCTTGCTAGAGGATGGCTCAACGGGAGCCCCCGCGACGCTCTCCCTCTGCTTGCAGCTATTCACTGAGTCTCTCCACTGTGCCAGGGCCCGGCGGGGTGGTTTCTGGATGGCCTCCACGCTCCTCCTCACCTTGGACTCCTCCTTTGCAGCCCACTTGCCTTTCTGCAAGCTGCCCAGCCGCTTGAGCACAGCCTGGACCGGTCCTTCACCACCTCCCTCCGCCTTGGGGTCCTGCCCGGCCGTTCCCACCATCATGTAGATGGTGGTGACGTTGGGCTCCTTCCCCTTCACCTCCCAGCTGCCGGATTTTGCAGCCGCTTCAAGTGCCTCTACTCTCTGAGCCACATGCCTGGTGCCAGAGACCACCCTTCGGCGTCCCCCCGGGGTGGCCCGGGGCGACGGCCGGTGGCTTTCCTCCCTCTTGCCGAGGGGCTCGGGGTTCTCGTAGCAATCGCTGGCTGGTCGTTCAGCGGGGGGCTCGGCTGCCGCGTCCCCTGGCGGTGGGGACAGCTTAGATGGTCCCCACGTGGTCTTGGGCTTCCGCCCAGGGCTGGGGGTCTCTGCCGCCCCAAATTTCGTCCCCTCGGCAAAGGACACAGAGGGCCGCTTAGCCCTGGCGATGCTGGAGGTGCGAGGGATGGCAAAGGGCTGCGAGACGTCCTCGGAGTCGAAGGCAGACGGGTCTGGGAGCACCTCGCTGGGGGGGGATGCCCCATCCTGCAGCTCGGCCCCCCCCAGCAGCGGGATGCCTGCGGGAGAAGGGGACGAGAGTTAGGGCTGTTGGAGCTTCCCACCCTGTCCAGGGACACGCCTGGGGCATTGGGACAGGGGCTGATGCAACAGGATTGTCCATGGGAGCATTTCCCCGGCAAAAGGTTGTGAAATGGGACTGCCCACACCAGGCACGTCCCTTCACACGAGGCCAAGTGTGTCCTTGCAGACAGAAAACGAGGGTATGAAAATAAACGCTGACTTTGCCCAGCGCCCATCCCTGGGACACCCAAGGTTGATAACGGGGCAGGATTGACCCGAGGCAGCCCAGAAGGGCTGCGGGTGTCTGGGGAAGGGAGGAACAGCCGCCGACATCACCTTCTCTGGGAGGGACAGAGTACTCGGGTCCCTCGTTGTCGGTGTCGAAGGAGGAAGAGAAGGAGCTGTCTGAAACCCACGCAGCTGATGGCGCCTCGATAAAGCTGGGGTTGAAGGGGATTTCTGCGTCATGGTGGGAAACTGGGGAGGAAAAGACACCCAGCTGAGCTCGGGCACCCTGGGGTGCTTTGGGGCAGGAGAGCAACGCCTGCCCTGAGCCATGCAGTGGGGCAAGGGGGGGGATGCAGGCTCCCCCCAGACAGCAACAATACAGAGAGCACGGGATGGGGGTAACACGCTGGAAGGGGTCTCAGTTGCTCTGCTTTTTCACCTGTGACTTTGGGAAGTTTGTAGCCGCCCAGGGAAAAGCAAGGCATCATAGCGCTGAGGTTCGCCAGCACCCCCAGCACGTGGTGCTTCATCCTGGGCACCACGCCATCATCCGGCACGGCCGCCCTGCACAAGGGAGAATAGGTGTGAAGGGACGTGAGAGACGGGGGGTTGCATCGAAGGTTGCAAAATATAAAAAAATACCTGTCTCTAGCATCTGCTGGGCTGGCTCCACAGCAACAGCAGGCGATGCAGAGCAGCAGCAGCAGGAGAGGGACGAGGATGGCGGCTGCAAGGGCCCCGTGGTCCTTAAAACCTGCGGAAAGAAGATGGGTTGAGTCCAACATGTCCTGCGGCTGCCAAGCCCGTAGAGCCGCCCCAGACAGAAAGCGCAGGAGCTGGCAACTCGTGGTGGGACCAGGAGGCACCAGGTAGGACCGGGCTGCATCGCAGCCTCCCGGCACCTTCCCCAGCAAGGATGTTACAGTCCCTTGCCCAGTGCTAAGGAGTAAATTTGAGGTTGCTCTTACTCAACACGCAGTCACCCCGCACAGGGTGGCAGGTCCCCCGGGAGCACTGGCAGGGCGAGGAACAGTTCACGCCATAATATCCTTCTGGGCAGGTGTCATTGCAGCTGGAAGAGAGAGGAAAGGAGGGAAATGTCCCCGGGAAGAGTGGGACCCCAGCCCTGCCCCGCTCCTGGCATTACCTGGCTCCCCAGTAGCCTGCCTGGCAGATACAAACTCCTGACACGGGGTCGCAGCTCCCCGCAACACACTCGGGGCAGAGGTGCTGGCATCCATCGCCGAAAGTGCCTGCGGGGCAGGAGCTGTTGCAGCTACCAAGACAGAGAGCGAAGCATCAGCCCGCTGCGACCCAGAGCAGGGAAACTCCGCGAGGACCGGTGGCCTGATCCTGGGTGTACCTGGGTCCCATCCAGCCAGCCTCACAGTGCGGGCAGGACCCCGTCTCCGGGTCGCAGACCTCCCCACGCCGGCAGCGGGGACACAGCTGGAGGCAGCCCTCGCCGTGGAAGCCGGGTGCGCAGGGTTCCTTGCAGAGGGTCCCGTTCCAGCCAGGCTGGCAGGCCAGGCAGAAGCCGTCCACGGGCGAGCAGGGCTGGCTGCGCTTGCAGCTCCCACAGCTGCACGGGCAGAAGGGCAGTGAGGCCTCGACACCCACCCCCAGCCCTGCCAAAACACAGGTTTCACCCCACGCCGGCGTTGAGCATCAGTTTGGACCACGGGGAAATACCCTATAACGCTTAATGCTCTGTAACGGCAACAGGGCAGGAGGCAAGCAGGGAGAGATGCTGCTTTATTGCCGTGGGGAGCGGTATCGAGGATGACCCGATTTTAGGGTGACACCAGCACTTTCTGCTGGCATTAGCGGGACTTTTCTTTTGGGGCAACACTGATGCTGCATCCAACCAGGGATGCTCAACCCCCCCGGGATAGGTCTCCCTGCCCAGTGAAAGGGACAGAGATAACCATGATGACTTTGCCCCCCCCCCCCCCAAGGTCTGGCTGCAGCCTCTGGGTACCCGCTGGATCCCCCCTGCTGCCCCCAGCTCACCTGTGCGCACACTGAAACCCGTATTTCCCTGCCGGACAGGGGTCCCGGCAGCTCCTGCCCTGGTAGCCAGGATTGCAGCTGCAGTGCCCACTGAGGGGACTGCAGGAACCGTGCAAGCAATCACAGCGTCGCTGGCATGCCGGCCCCCAAAACCCAGCCTTGCATTCGCACTTGCCCGTCTCCTGGGCGCAGGGCGAGAGGTTGCAGGAGCATTTGAAGCTGCACCTCCTGCCCCACCAGCCCAGCAGGCAGCGGCAGTGGCCGGTGAGTGGGTCGCAGTGGGAGCTGGTGGGGTTGCACTGGCATTGCTTCTTGCAGGTGGGCGCCCACCAGCCCGGTTCGCAACGGCAGGTGCCGATGAGGGGGTCGCAGCGACCGTGGGGACCGCACTGGCAGGGGAACTGGCAGAGCTCTCCCCAGTGGTTGGGGTCGCAGGTGCAGTGCCCGCTCGCCGGGTCGCAGCGCCCGTTGGGGTGGCACGGGCAGGTCCGCTTGCAGTCAGGACCCCAGTACCGCTCGGGGCAGCCTGCGAAGGGAAGGAGATGGCGAGGATGAGGAGTGACGGGGAAGCCCGGCAGCCCCCTGAGCATCCAGGCTGGCAAAAAGGGGATGGCGAGGGCTGAGCCCTGGGGAAATACTTACGGGAACTGCAGTCTGCTCCGAAGAAGCCGGGTTTGCAGAGGCAAACTCCGGGTCTCACGCAGATTTCATCCACCCCGCAGGCGTCGTCCCCCTCGCACAGCGCTGTCGGTGGCAGGGCATGCACATCAGCGCACAACAGCCTTCCCCCCCCCGGCCTCATACCCCTCTGCCGGACCACCAGCCACCCGGCCACCTCCTGCCAATGCAACCTTCCTGGGGAAACCATCATCCTGCTTCCCGCTCCACCCCTCTGGCCAATCTGCACCCCTATTAGCAGCTTCCTCGGTGGGTGTTTGGGGGTCCCCATGGTGCAGCACCCCACCGCCACCGCTCAGGGAGAGCTGTAGGGCTTTCCCCTCCTCCCCAAAACCCAGTGCCGCACAGGAGGCATCTGGCCAAGCCCAAGGACCGAACTTTGGGCTTTGTCACCATCCATCACTCACCGGCCGTGCACTCCCGCCCTTCCTGCTTCCAGCCGGGGCAGCACACGGGGCCAGCGGGGAGCCTGCGGGAGAGACCCGGGGGCCGTCAACCAGGGCGAGGGGTACCGGGACCGGCGTGGGTTGGCACACGGCTTTGCGGCTTCGGCTAAGGCGAAGCGAATGCGGGCGCTTGCCCTGGCTGGGCCCGGCGGGTGGGGAGGCGGTGCGGCCCCGGGGGCATTGCTCCGGAAGGAAACCAGCAAAATAGAAGGAAATTTAAGAGGTTGAAGCCCGAGCGGGCGGCGGGGCTGGGCGGTGGGGCATGCCTGCCCGGCTCTGCCGCTATGGAGCCCGTGCCGGGTCCCCGATGCTCTGGGACCAGCTCAAAGCTTCGCCAGTGACCCAGAGCAAAGGCACCGAAGCAAAGATGCCGAAAGGCGCTGCTGTCGATGGTGAGATCAACAGGAGAGGCGATGCAGCAGCAAAGCGAAGCTCCAAAAGCCCTTTGGGTTTTGCCATACATATTTTTCCCACCCGGCGCACGACTAAAGTTTTGCCGATGCTCCCACTTCCCCCTGTTGCCCTGCGCGTGGGGAGGGTGCATGAGAAATAACCCCTGGAGAAGGGATTTGGTGCCCCAAATGCCCAACCACACTCCCCAGCATCGCCCCAGTCTCCGCACCCATACAAAGCCGGGCCGCAGGTCTCTGTCCACGGAAGGACGGACAGACGATGACCCCCTGGGGCTGCTGAGAGGCCCCAGGAGATGGAGGGCACGAGTAGGGACCCCCGTGGCACCTACCTGCAGACGTTCCTGCCGTCGGGGTCGAGCTCCTGGGCAGAGCTCTGCACCCACAGCCACAGCTGGAGGCAGAGAATGGGCCGGGCACTCCCCATCCCGGCGGGGCACGAGGGCCCAAGTCCCAGCGGCTCCCCAGCCCCACGCTGGCGTCCGTCTGTCCCGTCTGTCCCTCCTGCGGTGCAGCCTCTTCCTCCCGCCAGCCTTGGGTTTCTTCCTGAGGAAACGCGGGAGGAGGCGCCCCGATCCAGACGTCAGGGGTGCGGCGGGGAGGGGGAGGCAGGGAATGCCACCGCACGGGCTATTTTTGGGCCTTGCTGCCAGCCTAGCAGCAGAAATGGGCGTCCAGGGGCTCGGTGCAGCCATGCATGGCCGGGCGCCCGCCTGAACATCTCACCTGCCGTCATCTCGCTCCCCTGTGCCACCCTCCATTGCTCCCAAAGCTGTTTTAGCCAACGTCCCCCCCCAACCCACACGAGGCGTCCACTGCCCCCCCCTGCCCAGACCCCCGTGAGCCGCCCCACGGCGCTGCCGACCCCTGGCAGGGGCCGAGAAGCAGGATCCCCACATGGCCCACGGGGACACGGCCTGCCCCATGCTGGCCTTCGAGCTGCTGGCTGCTCTCCCACCTCGCCATCTCCCCAGGAGCTTTGTGTCAGCAGATGCACAGGAAACACCTTTTTCCTACCCAAGGCCGGCGGGGCTGGAAGCGTGCGGCCCCCCCACCACGCAGGACTTAACTCCATCGCGCCCAGCACTGCAGCCCCCATAGCCCTGCTCCCCATCATAGCCAACCCCTGAAAGGGGCTCCGGGGTCTGGCACAGCACAGCCGGCCACATCCCTTTGCATCGGCACACGAAAAGCGACGGCTACGGCGCAGAACCACAGCTGAAGCCTGGCAGCATCACCCGGTACTTCCCAAGCAAGGAGAAAGCAGAGGCTGCAGCAGGTACCTTGGAGAAGAAATGAGACACTGATTTATTTCTGACTCCACTTCTAGAGCTAGAAAGTACCTAACCCAAGAGGACCGACTCGCCCCCGTGAACACAAGGATTGTTCCCGTCTTCCAGTTCCCAGTAGTAGCAGGAAGAGGTCCCAGTACAAAACTGATTCACCCCACGCCTGAAAAGTGCAGGAGTGGCACTGGTGGTGCTGATCCCGACTGCTCCCAGACACAGGAGCATCTGGACACCCGGTGCAGCGTGCTCAGCCCCTCCCAGCCGTGCGGCAACACCGGGACAGTGCCCAGCCAGCCGGCCAGGGCACCCCAACTCGACCTTCACATTGCCGGGATGAGGGGAGGTATGAACAGAAAGGGGTGAAGTGAAATACCCCCACAGGGCACGATTGGGCAATGGGATCCTGGGCCGTGAGCGGAGGCGTTTGGTGGAAAGAGCCACCAGCAGATTTCAAGAGCCCTTTTGGGGTGCGGCAGTAGGAAGAGGGTGCAGACCCCCACCGTGCTGAGCTGCAAGCATGGAGAAGTAGGGAGCAGGGACACGGCTGCGCAGGATCCCGTAGTTAAGCCGTGGGCACAATGAAAGGGTGGCCAACAGGCAGAGATCCCCAGAGGTGCCGAGCTGCCCCATGCCAGGCTGGCACCCCACGGCCGAGTGTCCCAGCGGGTTTGCAGGAAGGCTGTCCATGCTGTGGCTTCACCGTCACCACGGCACAGGGAAGCAGGCAGGGCTGCCGTGCCGCTCTTGAAGACACCAGAAAAAGAAGAGCCGGGAAGCGCTTCTGCAAGGCCAGATCCAGCCCCCATTCAGGTGGGGTCAGAGGGGCTGCATGGCTCTGTCGGTGGAGCCGGCCGCCGACTCTCTCTCTCCCTCCAGCTCCAGCTGTGTGTCCAGCGAGTCGATGATTTCCCAGGCTCCGGAGCAGCTGGACGTGGAGGGGTCTTTGCTGCTGCCCTGATACCACAGCCCAAAACTGCAGAGAGAACAGATAACGGCCGTGTGGGAGAAGAGCCTCCCCAGGGAAGCAGCCAGATCCCAACCTCCCTCTGTGTTTAGCAGTGGCGGTGGCAGAATGTAGCCCGGCTGCGAGTACCTGGGAGCGTGCGGCACCCCAGGGGCAGCAGCAAGGCTTGCCCTGCATTTGCCCCTGCCCCGGACAAGGCAGATCCCCCCCCCAGACCAAGCAACTCCCTCTTTGGCAGCATCCCTGCCAGCTCTGTGGCAGGCAGCCCAGCTCCGTCCCCATCATACCCTGCAGGCCAGGCACCAAGCTCAGTCCAGTCCATGCGCTGGGTCCACAGCCAAACCCCAAACCTCCTCTCTGCCAGGAAAGCCACCTGTCCCCACCAGCACCTGAGCACGGGAGCAAACTTACAAGCTCCTAATTTTGGAATCGGGAGGCTGAGCATCCGCGCAGTCTGTGCCGTGGGCTGGGAGCCAGGAGCCCTCATCTTCATCACTGCAGCACAAAGAAGCGGGGGGAAAACCTGCGCTGAGTCACGGGCTCACCGCAGCAGCGAGTGCCGGAGTCACCCCGGGGCTCCTGCCTGAGCCGAGGGGTGTCACCTGCAGAGCCACACGTGCAGAGGTGGCCACAGAGCCAGGGGCACGTGGACCGGAGCCACCGTGCCGCAAAGCACCGGCACGCTGTGACCTGCCACAAAGCCACAGCAATGCTCGTGTCCCAGATACAGCCGCGTTTCAGGGCAAGCCCAGCCCCTCCCAGCTCGGTGATCTCCAGCCACAAAGCTCTTCAGGCACCAGCTTCAAACCCCTGGTGCCTGATCAGCAGACGGCGTGTCCCCAGTTGCCACAACAGAAGCCACAACTTGCTGTAAAGTCTTTAGGCATCTTAACCCGCGTGGCAAGCACGCACTTTACTGGGGGAACAGCCTGATGATCGGCACTACTGGCTGCAGCTCGGGGCCGGGGCGGGTGGCATCCTAGCACCAAGGTGGGTGACAGCCAGGCCTCATAGGGAAGCGGGGATCACGAGATGACCACGGGGCAGCATTCATAGAGCAGCAGCTATCCTCACCGGGCAGGGAGGCGAGCAGGCAGGACTCGACACTCCCAGGCCCCCCTGCTGCCAGCAGAGACCCCGACACAAAGCAAGCAGCGGGTTTCAGTAGCACAGAAGAGCTCAGCCCCCTTCAGACCTTTATTAAAGCCCCTAAAAGCCAGTGAGATCCAGCTCCCCCCACGTCATACAGCAGCTTTAGCGCAGGCTTCGCCCCCCACCACCGAAGTGCAGATGTGCAGAGCTGGGGCTGGTGCCCGGCAGGATCCTCCCCTCCCCATCATAAGAATTCTGTTGGAGCCAACGCTGCCCACAAACATCTCGCAGAGCCTCCAGGGAACGTCTCTACTGTCATCTTCAACCATACAGTGCAGGGACCAGCCTGCCTTGTGCAGTGGTTCCAGTGCCACCACCTCGCCTCTCTTTTGCCACATCCACGCAGGGACAAGCGGCATTCGGCCAGGCCATGCGTGACTGGTGACAGGGATGTGCGAGTTGCAGCAAAGAGCCCAGCCCCTGCGGTGCTCCCAGGGCTAAGCCAGAGCAAGACATCAACTGCAGACATGAAACCTTTGATCTCTGGAGGGAGGCAGGGAGGAGACAGCTCTTGGCCTGGGGGAGTTCCCTTCCAGGGCGTCACACCACACGGCAACACGGGAGCCTGCCAGCCGGCATCCACCCTGCACGGGAGGCTCCCTGTTCACCGCGGCCAGCCAGACTCACCTGCTCGCCGACTCCTCTGTCGTTCCCAGCATTTTGGCTCTGATTTTTTTTCTCTGTCTTTTGATAGTCGACTTCATTGCATCCAAGAAGAAGCTGGGAACTCTCTCTTCATTCAGCAGCTCCCTGGCAAAAAGCAGCCAGCTGGTTAACCAACCAAGAGCTTGGCGAAGAAATCTCCCCCCACTGCGCCAGAAGCAACCTCTGATGGGCCACGGGTGGCTGCAGGGATGGGAGGGACCCAGCTTGCTGCCCCACACTGCCGCAGCAGGACTCACCGCTGGTAATAGGCCAGCTCCTCCTGCACCAGGAACAGGTTGGTCTTGAGCTCGTTCCTCTCTTGCAGGATCTGCTGCAGCTCTTCCTTGGAGAAGCAGCAGTGAGCAGGGCTCCTGCCCGCATCCTGGTGCTGCGGCTCCTCCGTGGGTGACGGTGCTCCTTCCTGAGGGGACGGAAAGAGAGTCAGCAGGCAAGCAGAGACGCTGAAGCCCCCACTCAAGGCTGGGTGCCACGTGCAGGCAGAGATGGAAGTCTTGGGAATGAGTTTGCTAATCTAGAGTTGCTACAGCCCTCCACGGACCACAGCGGCTCCCTGGCTCAGCCAGCATCTGCCACCCATCGCCACACGTGGCAAACCCCCCTCATCCTCCGAGTCCCACTCGGCTTTTCCTCCCATCACCTCGCCTCACTCGCTCCTGCCTCCACCCCCACCAGTGTTTATGGACAAGGTAGATACCACACTGTTCAATTTTCAGCAGTGGGGCTTAATTGAGCGGCTGTGTCCTGCTGGCAGCTGGTGGGTTCAGGTGTGCCAGAAGCCCCACACAAGGCCAGGAAGGTTGGGTCGGGGTTAGTGATGCCCTATAGTAGCAGCAGAGCCACGGGCTCTGACTCACCAGGCTGGGCTTTGGCCGCTGGATCTCACTGGTCCTGCTCCTCCTGCTCGTTTCCCTCTGGGTTTGCAGCATCGCGGCCTCCAGGTCCGACTTCTTCTCCAGCGCGCTCTTGAGCTGAGCCTGCACCACGGCCACCTTGTGACGCAGGTCCTCGTTCATGGACATGAAGCGATGCAGTTGCTCCTGCAGCTGGAGGGCCCGGGGGGAGCCGAGAGTGAGGCACAGCAGCGGCTCTGGGCCCCCGTCCAGGGCCATGGGAAAATCATCTGCCCCAGCAGGCTCACCAGCCGCGACGACAGCCCCAAGGGTAGGTGACATGAAAGCAGGTCCCCAGGCCTTTCGCACACCACACCCGCGAGCTCCCACAAGCTCACCGCCTCCGTGTCTCGGCTCTTGCAGACAATCTCGTGGGCCTGGGCGCGAAGTTCATCCCTCTGCTTGTCCACCACCTCCTTCAGTCGCAGCATCACCTCCCGCTCCTTCCGTGCCGTGCTGTCTGAGCCCAGACATGGGGGGAACAGGCCTGAGAGACCCCCAGGACCCAAGGACTCCCCTGACCCCACAACCCTACGGGGTTTTTCTTGATGCTTCTGCAAAGCTTCTGGAAAGATGGGAGCCAAGGGCTTGAGGCTGTGCCCAACTCGTCCTTGTGCTGGCAACAGTGGTCCGCACCCTGTGTCTGCCCCCACAACCCTCCTGGGGGCTTGGGGGGTGCTCTGGGGGTTTTGAGTCCCTGCGACTCCTTGGTAGGACAGGTCTCCAAGGCTGGGCAGCACGGAAAGTAGGTTCAGACCTGCACCCAGCCCACCATCCCCCATGGGAACATCCCATGGTGGCAGGGGACCCCGAATCCGCCGGGACACTCACCCTCCTGGGACTGGCTCTCTGCAAGCTGTCCCAGGAGCTGCTGGTTCTGCTCCTCCAGGCGGGCCAGGCGGCTGCGCAGGGCTCGCTCCCGGTGCTCGGCCTCCCACAGCCTCTGCTCCGGGTTCTGGGGGATGGTGACAGCGGGGTGAGAGCCATCCCAGAGGATGGGGACACCTGGGTCAGGGCTGTCCCACGGGGGATGGGGACAGCCAGGTCAGAGCCATCCCAGTGGGGCCAGGACAGCCGGGTCAGAGCTGTCCCCAGGGGATGAGGACCACCGGGTCAAAGCCACCCCAGGGGGGACAAGGACCGCCGGGTCAGAGCTGTCCCGGGGGGGGGGGGGGGACGGGACCCCCGGCTCAGAGCCATCCCCAGGGGGACTCCTACGACGACAAGCGCAGGTCGGTGGCACCCCGTAGGGAACCCCCGAAGCAAAAGGGATCGGACAAGCCCCCCCCCCACCTCACCACCCCGCTCACCTCCGCGTCCAGCCGCCCGCCCGGCTGTGCCGGCGCCTCCCCCTCGGTTCCCACCGGGGCCACCAGCGCCTCCAGCAGCTCCAACAGCCGCACGACGGGCGGCACCAACCCGGCCACGGCCTCGGGCCCGAAGCGGCCGGAAAGTCGGCGCAGCTCGGCCCCTAACGCCCCCGCCATACGGTAAACGTGCGGCGGGGCCAGGCGCTCCGGCGGCGTCTGCCACAGCGGCTCCGCTCCCCGGCCCGGCTCCGCCATCCGCCGCCGCCGCCGGCCGAGGCCCCGCACACGCTCCGCCCTGCCCCGCTTCAACGTCCCGCCCCGTCCGGGGCCGCCCCCCTCCACCTCCGAGGCGGGATCTCACCGGCAGCGTTCCCGTCGGTAAAAAATTTATTATTGAGTTACTGGAGAGGGTACAACAACCCGAGACGTCACGCAGGGGACACGGGGGGGGCTACGCGGGTGTGAGTGGGTGGCGAGGAGTGGCGGGGGGGGGGGGGGCAGAGGGACAGACAGACGCTGTTGAATATCAACAGTACTAAGAGTGGGGAGGGAGGAGAGGGCAGGACTAGGCGTAGAGGTCCTCCCGGTCGGCGGAGTAAACCTCTCCCTCCTGGAGCAGGGCGAAGTTGAGGAAGTGAGAAGGGCGATGGACCTCGTGGTAAAACTCCTTGGGGTTGGCGAGCTGCAGCTCGTACTTCATGTTGGGGTCGTGGCGAACACCTGGAAGAAAGAGTCCGTCACGCACCTGAAACCCCTTCTGCCTCCACCATTGATCAGGAGCTTAGGGAAGCACTCTACCCTCACAAGGCCATTTTTAAGCAAACCTTGCAGAGGAAGAGACAAAATCATCACCCTTTGGGTTCCTCCCCCTAGAGATTTACAGAGCAATGCCCCTATAGCTGTCTTCTGCTAGTCAAGTGGTTTGTCTGCCACTCTCCGCCCTTCCTGACCCTCTCTGCAGCTGGCTGTGGTTCATCATGCCAGGACCTCCTGTTACTGCCCTAGACAAGAGGTCTCGATCCCCTCTATCAGAGTTTGCTCTCTTGCCACTGAAAAATCATTGAGAACTGATACCTCAGTGATGGTACCAAGGAACGGTCAGACCACAATGCTGGTATTCCTCCCAGCCGCTCTGAGGAAGGTCAAACTTCAGAACGGGTAAGGAACACTTCCCTGAGGAGCTATTTCCTTCTCCTCCCCAGGCTAATCGCATTGCCTCCCTTCCTGTCCCTTTCCCAGGACAGCTCACCCATGAAGTTGTAATTCCAGGACCCTTGCGCTGGGACCATGAAGAAGCCGAGGAAGCGATCCGACAGCAGCATCTGCACCCTCTCGTAATGGGATGGCAGGTAGCCCTTGGGGTTGTTCCCTTTGTCCGTGTTCTGCCTGCCCCACTCGTAGCCGCTTGGGGTCAGTTTGTAGGCTGTCAGCGTGCACGAGCCTGGTGTAAAACTGAAGGAAAGGAGAGATGGAGCGAGTCAGACTGATCTGGGACGGAGGAGGGAAACCAGGTATGAGCAAAGACTCCCTTTCTGCCAAATTTTTAGTCTGAGACTTCAACGTGTTCCCAAGCACTGCACCCACAGGCCCCCTCAGCAGAGGGGGCACACAGAAGCCTCCCTGGAGGTGTTCCCTCACCTGCAGGTGATGATGATAGTCTTCTCCCCATCCCAGGAGGGGTTGTCAGCCATGACCTTGGCATGGGTGGTGACATCCTGCGGCGAGAGCTGAGGGGACTCATTTGGTTGGGTGTGAATCCAACCCAGAGGTTCCATTTCCTGACAAAAAGACAGTGTTTTAGAGAGAAATGACAGACCTTTAAAAAAAGACCCCTTTAAGCATGGCAGAAAGCACACAGGGACCAAAGGCTTCCCTTTCACCTGATCCCAGATCGGGCTGGCTTCAGGCCGAGCCCTTTAAGTCCCACATCTACAACAGACCAAGGGAAGCTGCCCCACCACCTCAGGTCCCCGTTACTGGAGATGGTGATCTTCTACCCACACCCGGAGGAGAAGCTCAACTCACCTTGAGATATTCATGCTGCGGCAGCTGCCCTGGGAGATGCACGGTCTGGTGTGTTCCCCACTGGGGCACCATTACAATGCACCGGATCTCCTTCACTTGGGGGTTATCAGGAGGGCTCACTCCATACAGGTAACCTGCAATCTAGAAACACAACCATCCGCCTCAGAAGCCCAGAAGAGACCTCCCTGTAACTGTGTAAAAGTGGGTGGGCCCTGCCCTTAGTTCCTGAGGACAGCATCTCTTGACCGGCAGGTTCTCACTAGAGGAGAACATCATAGTTTTGTTCAGTGCTGTTCCCCCCGCAAGTCTGGGCCACAAGGAGCCACCAGGACCCACCTAAAACTGGTGTGCTCAGCCATCGTGCCAGCATCTGTCTCAAGCACAGAGGGATTCACACGGACAGCAGCAAGTTCCCAGCCCTTTGCCACTAGTTCCTGCTTGCCCACGACTGGCATGTGCCCCAGCAGCGTGGAGCACAACTATAACAGACTCGTTACACGCTCACCTGGGCCCGCAGATCTGAGATGCAGATAAACTTCTTCAACACGTTCTTGGGAAGAATGTACGTATAGCCCGTTTCCTTTATATCGTCTGATGAAACATAAATGTGGTTCGTTCGCAGGTGGAGGTTGGCAGCAGAAATCGCTCTGTGAAGAGACGATTATTAGAGAGTGCACAGATCCCTTTCTGAGCACTCTGACCTCTTCTACTGCACAACAGCCCTGCCTGCTTTCCTACCTGACTCGCCACTCAGTCTTGGAGGAGAAGGTCTGGGTTTCGTAGTTGCTGGTTGTAGAGGTGATGATTTCATCCCCGTGTTTGTTAACAGTGCGGGTCTGCGTGGCTGTCAGTTGTGACTGCTCCTTGGTTTGCTTCTCAATTTCTGCAATCTGCTGTCTCTGCTGAGAGGGGGCAGAGATCTCCATGCCCAGGATAATGTCTCGGATCTCTGACTGTGTCAGGGATGCAACATTCACACTGAAAGAGAAAATCCACCCAAGTCAGGCATTTCAAAATACGTTCTGGATCCCTCTCACCAAGGCACAAGCTCAGAACATCCACTCAGGGCGCTACGAAAAATGAAACCACAACTTTTCAGACAAAAGGAGGGATCAAATCACATGATGCGCAGATCAGAAAAGTTTTGGTGCAGATGTTTTTATCTGCCTTACTAGAAAGCAATTAATAATAACAGCCAGTTTCACTACAAAGCTGACAGTTCATTGCCAAAGGCCCTTGAAAGTCTTCCGCTCTCCACAAGGAACACTCTGGCCAGAGCAAGAAGAAAAGGCTGACAGGATTATTGCAGCTGGACAGTGGCTTACTTGTTCTTCTTGCCATAGTCAGCAAGGATGAGATCCTTCAGCTGCACCTCCACCTTGATCCACTCCTCATCCGTCAGGGTTGGCCAGATGTGGTGAGGCTCTGTTATGGTTGTCTTGTCTGGTTTCAGAATAACTTTGGCTCGATCGTTATTCACATGTAGTGCCCGGAGAATCAGAATCAGACGAGAGAATGCCTTGGAGAAGAAAAAAAGATGCAGTTAGAAGGAAGGAAGGAAACCAAACATACAAGGCCCTAGTACAGCACTCCTCTGTTTGGACACACCAACACTGCATGGGAAGCACAGGTGGAATCTATTTGAAGGAAAATCCAGGCAGACTCAGAGTGAAGTGCTCCCAAGCAACAAATTGGGAGGGATTTCTGAAGCCTTGGCTCCTGCCTCATTTATCAGCGGCAAAGCAAAATGCAGACTAGGCATGCTGTGCTTACCGTGTAGGAAGAGATGGTTTTCAGCCAGTCATCATAGAGATTGAAGAGAACCATCTGGGGTTCAGTAGCCTTCAGGATGAGATCACCAAACTTTTCCACTTTCAGACAGGCCTGGAAGGGCAGCTGCAACTCTGAGCCTTTGATTACAATATTGGGGAAATCCAGCAAGTGCACCTGTAGTTTATCGAAAAAAGGAATTAGCTCACAACTACTGCAGAATGTTGGCCCAGATGAAGTCCTTCACAGGAACACAGGATTGTTCTGCAATCTCCCAAAGATTTTACAATGACCCCACAGAGCAGTATCTGCATTGTTACCTCAAGTGGGTCCAACATGCCCTTTCGAGTCACTATGATCTGCTTAGGCTGCTCCTCCACAGGAAGTGATCGAATCAAGGCAGCCACTTCTTCAGCAGTCTTCCACTTGGCCAGCTACAGAAAGACAGCAGGGTTAGAGAAATATCTCCCTGCTAACAGCAGTCTCCATGGCTTTGGGAATTGCAGAGACTCAAATCAAATTCTAAAAATACAGCTGGAATTTATGGCTTGTTCCAGATCAGTGACAAGGCTCAGCATTTCCTTCTTACTGATCACAGAGGGCAGTTCCCATTCCTGGAGTTCAGTTACTCCTGACTGGCTCAGAAAAAATAACTGGCTACACCGCCTCCCTGGCTTTGCCACCTGAGAGTCTTCCCACTGTACTGGATGTACGGCCAAGTGCAATGTGATTTGCTGTAACAGTAAGCACAGCACTGTTTCTCAAGCCCTGCTTGAAGACGTAAGCTCTTTACACATCAGAGCCACAAAAATGTTGCAACATCAATACCTGCATTCTTTTACTTTTACATCCCATGCTAATGCTTGCCTGAGCACAGGTTACACACTGGAAACTGGAGCTCCAAACTTGTTAAGAGGGAGAAAGATGAAGACCCTCATGATATCTTCTGCTCAAGTGAGTGTCCCAAGCAGTCGGAGCCCATGCCCAGCTCACAGCGCAAAGCACAGCATGCAGCCAGGCCCTACCTGTCCTAGACGCTTCTGTCCTGCCCACACAGATGTATGGATGATCTTCAGGAATAGCTGTCCAGTTCTGGGATTGAAGATGAAAATGGCTCCATTGATGGGTTTTGTGGTCAAATTCCCTTCAAAAGTCTGAGAAAAAAGGCAGAAGTGAAAAGTACAGGGAGATGAATGTAGCCTATCCACACACTCGGACAACAGCCGACTCGCTGTGCGCTTTGAGCAGGAACTGTACCAGAACTGTCAGAGCTGCTCCGTGCACACTGCAGAAATTTGGATCCATGTCGATTCCTAGTTTTCCATCATGCATGCCTCCACAACCACCCTGAGCGCAGGATATTTACAGTCCCCGTCCTTTCCCCTGGCAGATACACCTCTGGCCTCACCTTGTGAATGGTCACTCTGTACACATTCGTGTCATCCACAAACCAGATGATCTGGTTGGAGAAGAGCTCTCCATAGTTCTGGGAGGAAAGGTATGGTTCTGTGGGCTCAGATGAGTACAGCTGCAAGCCCTTGCGGATTCGTTCCCTCAACACATACAGCGCAGGGTTTGCTTTCATAATTTTGGCCATAGCCTGCTGGATCAGAGGTTTGCTCCCAGGGAACCAGTTCCCATAAGCACTGAAGAAGACAAAAACCAGAAGACGTAGTTGTTGCCATCAGCTCTGAGATGAAAAGACAACAGCCATGCACAAGTCCTTCCATGCAGCAGCCCGGCACCTTTCTGCTTGCTGAATACTACTGTATGACTTTTCTTGCAACATTCCTGGGAGCTGTTCACCTATGGCTTTTCCCTACACCTCCTCACAGTGGGAAGCCACAGCACGCACACGCTGCACTACCAGAAAAGCTGCATCTTCTCTAACAAGCACACTGGAGCAGAGGCCTGCTTTCTGGGATTTACCCCCAAGTTCTCCAGTGAAGAACAGTTGTCCTCACTTGTAGGAGGCCTTTAAACAAAGCCTGTCCTTTAGCTCCAAGACGACTCTGACAGAAATCTCTTAAGAAAACAAATTACTAGTGAGCTGGGAGAACTGAACCATTATTATTGAATGAGCACATATTGGGCAACCTGAAAGAACTGCCTAGAAACCTTAGCCCATTCACTGTATACTGCCGGCTTCTGCCTTCTCCCCTCATCCTCCTGCCTAGAATACAACCCAGTTTGGAGATGCACTAGCACACAGCCATGAACTACAATTACAGTTAAAATACAGAAGGTGCAGATCTCACCTGTGCAAGTTATAGGCCAGATCAATGGCAATGAGCACACCAGTAGGAGACGGATATATACTCATGTTGTCTGTAGTGTAGTCCAGGAACTTGGCTCTTGCATAGCGCTCGATATCATGGGAATCGTAATCTCCCCAGCGCAGCTGGATATCTATCCAGTACTTCTGTGTGGTGGTGCTGTCCATCACATCTCTGAGGAGAAAGCAAGCCAGAACAATTTAATCTTGCACAAAACTCTCCTGCAGTTGCTGCGTGGCTTTGACAGAGAGTAACTGCCACCAAGCATGAACACTCAAGCCAGCTACTGTCTGCATACCATCCTGAAAAGGGACTCTACTGCTCTCTTCCTATAGCAGCTGAATGCAAAAGCTGTTAAGAGAAGCCCTCAGCCAATGCGGTTCAGATACAGGTTTAAATAAAGCAGCACAGTTACTCCTCTACTGTATAGTCATGAGGAGTCATCTCCCCCGCAGAATGTCCCGTGAGGATTCAGTTGAACTAAACACAGCACAGGTGCAGATAGTCTCCAATTCACTCCAGATTCTGGCCCTAAGACAGCACAGATTTGTGGGGTTTCCTGAAGAACCCTTCCGAGCTCCTGAGCTCTGGCTCAGGGGAAGGATCGACTAGAGGCGAGAACAGGAACAAAGACAGTCTTCATGTTTTGCAGAAGGCAGTGCTAGGAGTTGCAGCAACCATCCAGGCAAACTAGCTCTGCACTTTGCCAGGCATGATTGCATCCTCCTGTGTCCCCAGAGAAAACCAACCCTAGGTACCCAAGAGATAGGGCCTTTGGCTCAGGATGACAGGATCAGCACTTCTGCTCTGCAGCAAGATCAAGCAGAGGGAAAAGGGAAACACTCACTTGGAATCTGCAAGCAATGATGGACGTGACACATTCCACTTATAGGAAGCAAAGAGAAGGATATCTGCACATGAGGAATTCATCTTGTATGACTTCCTGGGATGGATGGTCTCCTTCTGCACTGTCTCAATCTCCAGAGCATCCAGCTCTTGATCAAACACCTGGGAAAAGGCAGTCAGAGATGAGTTGTGTTCAAGCAACCTAGCTAAAGAATCTATCCTCAGCAGAGAGCTAAAAGAGGGACCCAGGAAAATCCCATTTTCTCCCCTTCTCTGTCAAATTGCTGAAGACAGGCTAGCCCTGCTAAAATCCCCAGGAGAATATCTGTTGGTACATAAGGAGCATATATGCATTGCACAGAAACAAAGCAAGTTAACATAGTGCTCACCTGACACAAATCCATTACAATGCTCTCATGGATCTTTTGCCACAAGTGAGCTCGGAAAATCTGAATGAGAGAAATCTTCAGCGTGGGGATCTTGCCATGCATAAAGATGCCTGTCAAATCCAGCTGCACCTGAAACCCAACATATACCTGCAAAGGAAAAGCAGCTGTGAGAACATGCAACAGCACAACTGATGAAGTTCAGAAAACAGAACAGCTACTGTTAAGAAGGTTTAGTTCATCTGTAAGAGATATTCTGAAGAATTAGTTAGGTTGATTAACTGCTCTCATTTCAGTGGAAGTTCCTACAGGTACAAACTCCAGGTACTTACGTTGGCTCTGTTGATGGTAGGAGACCACCACAGGGTGAATCTTCTGTTTGGAATTTGGTTCAAACCTGATCTCTGGGCATTCGTCAGCTTCTTCCACTTCATGGACTCCTCAAAGCCACTGGCCTTCTCCCTAGAAAGGGCAGACAATCAATTGCGTAATAAGTCCCTCATTTCCAGACTGCCACGTGCCACATACAATAGAGGTAGGGAACACACACACTGGGAGCTGGGAAGATTGTTTCATGCAAAGAAATTTCCATGGATTTGCATGCTGAAGCTCAGCTATAGCCCAATCCCAGGTGCCCTCGCAACTGAACTATGCAGTGTGCTCAAGTGATGACTGAAAAACAGAAAAGTCTCAACAGAATCAGTATGGCTTGAGCCAAGGACTCCACCTGGTGCACCACTGAGCTCCCGTTTGCAAGACAAGGCCACATCAAAGTTTCTCTTACCAGAAAAGACCCTCCCATGTGGGGAAGTAAGTACCCTTGAAGAGAGTATGCTCCAGGATTCCTTCCACTCCACCAAGTGCCTGGATCATATCTGTGCGGTAGTTGTTCAGGTTCCAGAGTTTGCCATCGTGGCGCTGATGCGTCCACCAGAATGGGTTCTGTTTCAGGACCTGGAGACAACAGCACACTAGTGAGCAGCTTTGTATTCAGATCATCTAACTTGGATGCACTAATTGTAAGAACCAAGATGATGATGATGTCAGCAAACAAGTAAAAAGCCTCATGCTCTCAGTCCTGGAGGACACAGCTCATCTACAACGTGAGTTCAGGCAGTACTACTGTGCAATTCAGACTAGGTAGACTCTAAGATGACGTTTTTATGTTTCAGGGACTGGCCCTCTATAGAGCTACTATTAGAGACTTTAAATAGTAAATTTTTTCCACTGTTATTAACACTTAACATTTTGGAATGTTTGTTTTGAGACCCTTTCTCCCTTTCCAAAAGTGTTTTCTTAATACTCAGTTGTGATAAGCATGACGTTCCCCAAGACACTGCAATCTATTGAAATGCTTCAAAAGTGGCTAGCTACAGATTTTGGAGCATTTGGTTCTCAACAGCCTCTACCAGTCCCAACACATGGCTCTAAGTCCTTCCTGCAGCAGACGTACAAGGAAGTGCACCTGCAATAATGCAAGGTGAAGGGACATTGTATGGAACAGGTAACTAAACCTCACACTCAGCCAGAGAAATTTCCAGTCAATACCTGATACTGTTTGAAGTCAGTCCTGACTCTCCATCCTTTATCATAAGCTAGGGTATGCCGGTCCTTCTGGAAAAGGGTGTTAATACGAGGAATTCCCCTGTCCCATGAGTCCTCCAGATCCTCTAGTGTCAGACGCCTGAAGAAAAAAATTCCCACACTTTGTTAGCTCTCAGTTTTACAGCAATGCATTAATGAGTATTTCAGGTGATGAGATCAGTGAAATAATACAGACCTCAGGGCTCTGGCAGGAGACATTCTAAAATGGCAAGCACTCAGAGGCTCAGCAAAGTGTCTATAGCCATCACTATGAACACACTGACATCAAACAGCCAAAAGAAAAATCCTGCCCTTGTAAGTGCGCAGAACTAACTGCAAATGGGTCTGATGTCAGCTTTTCCTGGCACCGCTTGCCATACCATTTCCCTTAAACTGTGTCACGGGTGCACTTGCTGCTTGCAGAGTCTGTACCTCCTCCAGAGGTAAGACAGCAGCTTTGCAGGCAGCCTGGAGCATGTATCATGGGGCAAGCAAGGTCTCCAGAACTCTGAGGCAGTACAAGACTTCACACCGCTGCCTGTCCTCACACACACACAGATCTGATTGCACGCGGAAACACACCTGTTCTGGGCTATAGCCTCTTGTCGCTTAAGGGCATACTCTGCCCATACTCTCTGAGAGTCAATGAATTCACTTTCCCATGGCTGGATGTAACGATACAAATTTGGGATAAGCTGGTCCTCCTCATGACTCATTCCTGAGCGGAAGTGAGTGATGCCAACATCTGTCTGCTTGGACCACCTGGAACAAAGAGGCACAAGAGTGAATTAGGAGCAACAGAACTTCACAGGCCACACTGCCATGACCTACTGTAAAGGCAACATCTCTCTATAACATGGCACGGTTTAGCATTCTGAGTATTTTTACAGGAAAGAGCATCTAACAACACTCAACCCATGCAGGCGTTAGAGCAGCACAACTCACCTCAGGTCAGACTGCGGGATGAGAACGTGGCCCATGGAGAGCATGCCCAGCCCCCCCAGCTCTTTAGGGGTGTAAAACACCACCGGCGGAAAACGGCTTGGCATTTTGGAATTCAAACCAATTTTGATTCGAGTCTGGATTTTATTCTCACATTTCACCAGCAAATCAAGCAGCTCCTGAGTATTTACAACAGCTTCCCGGAAATATGTCATCAAGCCAATCAGAGCTGTATTCCATTTGTTGACAATCTAGAAAGGAAAGCAGAGTATCAGTTCTCAGTCCATTCTCCAAGCATCTCCAGAAAGCTCTGTCGTACATCTTCCTCCCACCTTACCTTAGTGAAAGTTGTGGAGCCAGATGCCATGAGGATCTGCCTCACTCTGTTGTGGAATCTCTGCATAGACTCATCATCCACACGCAGGAAGCACTGAGCTGTGCGCTCCTTGGTGACCTACAAGAGCACAGGGACATCAGTTCCCTCCTGGGAGCTCTCTCTCCAATACAGACAGTAAGGTGAGCGCTTACCAGCAGGCAATTACAAAACATGAGGAGAGAAGGGGCTGAACAGCACTTCTACAGTTTCAGGTCCCTGCTCATCCCCAGCCAAGGATTTCCCATCCCTCTCAGGAAGGAAAGTTCATACCCAGTTCATTTTAACTCCATCTGCCAGTGGCCCCAGTTACACAGCCGGCAAACTCATGCTCTTAGGCACCCCTCTGCCAGCAGGTATAAAACCTGCTTTCATGCCAGGTACAGCCCAAGCAGGGACTGCTCTCCCACCCTGTCAAACCCTCACCCTACCTCATTCTGCAAGTTCCAGACACCATCCTTGTGGGTGAACTCCTCATAGCTGGTGCGGCACTTGGGCAAGATGCGACACTCAAACCCGCACATGTTAAACAGCAAATTGGGGTTATCCTTGCTGTAAACGGATACGAAGCTATTCTCCCACTGCACTGTGGTGACTGATCGAGGCAAACGGTTCTTGATATCCCAGAATACAGCACGACCACTGAAAAACAAGATATGCACAGTGACAGGCTGTCTGGTACTGAAACAAAATGGAAACAAGGTAAGCTCTCAGTGCTTTCCTAGCACTATAGTCTCTTATATCAATCACTCACTGCCAGATTTACAGCACAGACCCCTCACCTCTTCTGACTTTTCTTCCTGAGCACCTGCCTATCAGTCTCAGTCAGTTATTTATTACAATTAATTTTCCCACCCCCCACCACTTGTTTTTTTCCAGGTTGCAGCACTTACAGGTTCACATCATGTTTCATGAGGCGCATCCGAGCATCCCGGGGCCAACACTTCTTGTTGTTGTAGCCTACGATGTTCTCGTTGTTGGGATCTGGATGCTCTGTCAGGTACCGCTGAATCAAGTCTCTTGCCTCATCTGCTGTAAACCTGAAAACACACAGAAGAGGATCTGGAGTTACATGACCAACTTCTCAGAACACCAGTCCACCCAGACAGATAAGGACTTGCTTATGGATAGCTGTTTGCCATAGCACATTTGAAGGTAACTAACCAATTTCTGTATCCTCCCACTGAAGGGGGCTTCAGTTTCATTAGCATAGAGCAAACCAGACTGTTTGGGTTATCTTTTCATGAACAGACATAAAATTTTATGTCCACTTGCTGGGAAGCCAGAAAAGGCTTATTTTACCAGTGGAAAATCTGTAACAATTGAACTTTTGGCATTGTTGCTTTTCTACTGGTCCAGAGAAGCTGTAGAAAAGCAAACTGAGAAAGCAAGAGGAGGCATGTGGACACCCAGTTCTGGGAATGTCTATCAATTCAAATATTCCTGATCTTTCTTAGCAAAGGGAACAAAAGCCTGGAGCAGGAGCAACTAATTCCCACTTTCACAGCATCTGCTGTGAGATGCCAGAACAAAAGTTCACCTGAGGAAAGCAGCGCCCCAGAGGTCTCACCTGAAGAAGATGTGAATACGGTCAATGTATCTGCAGAAGAGGCGAATGGGATGGGCCACCTCAGTGGCAATGTCTTGGAAGCTAAGGAAGTCATTTGGCATCTGGGGAGGCCCAGCCATTTCACTGGCACGGTGCAGACCCAGCACCAGCAGGTCCATCACAAGCCCATAATACTGGACAATGAAGGAAGCAAACTGCAGCCCACGAATAATCCCATAGGAGTTTGTGTGATTCATGTCCTGAGGAAATGAAGGGGAATTGTGAGAACCTGTCACAATACATCAGAGACCTTTTACCTGAGCAGCTGCTCTTTAGCAGGACCCAGAAAAGTTTTCTTACTCCCTCATCACTTCATTCTCTGCCAAGTCTTGTGTCCCCTCCTCCCCCCTGGGTCCAAAACCTCTTAATTTTACAGTCCACGTATGCCCTTTCCCGAATAGCAGTCATCACCTTGTAGTTGATCACTACGTTGTTCTTGGCTGTCATGTAGTCAGCAATGTTGTGATCAACAATAAGACGCAACAGCCTGTTGAGCAATGTCAGGTCAATCTTCTCATACATCTTCTCAAATCGAGATTCCAGCATGACATTGCATTCACCTTCACTTGTTTCCCAAACATCTTGCAGATTATTAATGCCTGAGGAGACAAACAAGTTTGTCATGTTATCTGAACACATCAGAGCTCAGAAGCACCCTTCTGGGCACAGGAAGTCAACATATTTCCTGTAAAGCCTGACTTTTCAGCCTCTGGTCCTTCCAGTCTATCCAGAAATGGGAGCAGACATATGTAATCAACCACAAATGCTATGGAAGTTCTCCTCCTCCAGTGTATACATGTATATCTATTAATCTACAAAATATAGTCTCTGATTGTAATGACTATTGACTCCAAGTTGCAAATATGAAAACTCAGCTCCCAAGGCGACTTGCAGGAAGCAAGCTCCCATTAAGAAAACTCATTTTTCCATAGAATACAAGACCCTGCTAACCTTGGCACCACTTGTACACCAACAGCGGAGGAGGTTCAGTGTCAGCAGGTTTGATCCATGGAGGGAAGAGTCTTCGCTTATCAGCCTCATACCACAAGTACTGATCCAGATAAGCATCTGTGATTTTCTCCAAGGGCTCAACATCATAAACAGGAACTAAGTGGCTGTAGAGATCCATGAACTCAATACCCACCTAAAAAAAGAAGAGGAAAAACTGAGGCTTATAGTTGACAGAGAACACAAAGTCTTAGCGCTATTTAGCTCCTGAATGCAGCGTAACTTTTAGTATGGTCTGGCTTTCACCAGGACACTTACCTCCTTGAAGGCTCTCTGAGTTAAAAGGTGTCGTTTGATTCTGGACAGAGCTTCATGAGGATTATCATAAGCCTGTTCAATCAAGCCCAACTCCTCTCTCTGCGACTGATTCAGACGGGATTTCACACTGAAAGTGAGAAAGAACAGCTCAGGCACATAAGCATGAACAAACTAATGGCCACTGCATTAAACTGACAAAAGACACTGTTCGACCAAACCGATCAAGACTAAGATCTGTAACTCTTCACAGTCCACATCCCCAAGCTTAGAAGCACGGCATGGGTTTTGCCCCAAGTGGCAGAGTCCATGAAGAACCCCCAGCCAACCTTGGCAGTGCCACAACCTACAGCCTTTGAGTCCTTCAGGGTAAAATTTACAACAAACTCAATTCCAGGAATAACAGATAACAAAATAGCTTCAGAAGCCTTTCCCAGTGCAGACGTCTGCCCTTGCAGAACACAACCACTTCCCCACTGCTCACCTGTAAGCTTCCTTCAGCCTCTCCAGAGCTAATATGAGCAACTTGGTGTCATGCTTGTAGGACAGCGGGGGGAAGGGAATGGGTGAGAACCTCCTGCTTTCCAGCCAGTGCACTGTGGTTGTGTACACAGCAACAGCCTCCTCCGCAGTGATGTAAGGCCCATCCTGCAGAACCACACCACCAGCGTTAGTCAGTGAAAGGTTCCCTATGAAAATAGCACCAACTTGGGCAACCTCAGGCAGGGCAGAAGTACCTTCAAGTAATTATGCTGCCGCTCCTGCTCAGCTTTTAAGTAGAGTCTGGTCAGCCGGCCCAGATTCTTCTTACAGACGGTCTTGTCTACAGTGGCACCCCGACGGATTCGCTCCCTGTTGTAGTGAGCTGTATTTGTCCACCAGTCAGCTTTTGCCTTCACGTACCTCAAGATCATGTTCTCAATAGGAGTTGGCAGTCCTGGCACCTAGGGAGGGACAGTAGCTTGAGGGAAGCAGGAGTGGGAACCTTCACAAGAGCAGTTCCACCAGGGAGATATTAAAATGAACCAAAACACCAAGCCAGAGACCTACCTTCCAGGGGATATTGGCCTTCCAGCACCGCCAAGCCTCGCTCAGATGCTGCAGGATGGTTCTGGCTTTGTTCTGTTTGATTCCTTCTGGCATCATGTCCAGAATGTCATGCATAACGGCTGCCCTCAGCTCCAGGTCAAAGTGAGACTCCACACGCTGCTTCGTGACAGTCTTTGCTACACCCTTTGAGTGACGGCCTGGAGAAAAAGCAAAGTACTTCAGCAGTTCTGACGTTATTGGGCAGTGCTCCTCTTCTTCCTAATACAGGAGTGCACAGAGGTGCAGGATGTCTGAAGAAATTACACTGCCACAACATCACTGATGAGTTTGAAGTGGACAATTAGGAAGCTATGGACCCCACGGTGCTATGCAGCAGGGAATCCCACTTCCATTTGGAATCTGTTCTGAGGGCACTGGTCTCCGAAGTGCTCTAAACCGGTCAACAGCTCTTGGGATTGACATGGAGCATGGATACAGACCACCGCTTGGAACAGAAAACTGGAGTTTGAGCTGGCAAGTAAACAATATTAATCTTTACCACACACTCTTCCCACATCCAAGATTTACAGTGTGCTGACCTTCAAACTGCCTGGCCAGCAGATTCCCCAGCCAGCGTTCCAGCAGTGGCGTGATGCCCCTCATGAAGAACAGCCACACTCTCCAGCCTGGAGCCCAGAAGCCACAGCCAGGACCTTTGCCCACAGGCCCCTGGGAGAACAGAGACATGGTAAGAGCAGGTCACTTCCTGACACTCCAGAATCCCTCCCTTGTTGCTGAGTTTACGTGGGGTCGCCATCATGTGGAAAGGTGGAACTTACTGTGTTAAACCTGTAGTAGATTAGATGTTTCAGGTCCTTGCACATACGAATCTGCCTCATCAGTTTGTACTTGTATCGGTACATTCCTGTCAGCTGACCCACATGGGCAAAGATGTACTGCAAGCCATCTGCCAACTGAAACACAGGGAGCACAGTCAGAGATAACAATAAACAATACATACATTGCCTCGAGCAGCAGGTTTATTTTACAGCCAGGAGCAGAGTGTATTAGCCCATACAAAGCTCCTAACACTGACTCGTACAATGATCAATTCTTATCAACTAGGGTAAAAGCAGAATTTCATGCAATGCTGCATGCTTTCTTTGTTCCCCCTCTTCTCTGTAACACTGGAACATTCAGTCATTTTGCGCATCCTATATAAGCCCACCCAGATATTCCGCTCCTCCTCTCAACTTCCCCTCCTCACCTTTAAAAAAAAAAAAAAAAAAAAGAAAAAGAAAAAGAAAAAAAATGAGCCTACCTGAAATGCATCCACATTTCCAAGTCTGTACTGGACATGGCTGTCCACCACCAACTTAGTCAGCCGCAGAACCTCTCGACACAGATGGAAAGCATTACCAAAACGAGATTTTTTCCTTTCCTGGAAGAGACAAAAATCCAGGATTTGTGTAACAATGTTTATATAAGAGTGAAAGGGCTCCGATTTGGTCGGTCTGTACTATAACTGAACAGCTGAGACACTGTGGCCTGTCTTACTGCACTAGCTACTTAACAATCTTCAGGTTTACTCTTGAGTAAAATAGCACATGGACCAATACCTTAGTGGTGAGGGTCTTCACGGGCTTCAAGTTGAAGTTGTAATCCAAGTGAAGGTAGTTCAGGTTCTTTCTGTGAATCAGCAGGTTCAGCATATTGTAGCCCTGGCGACACACCTGCAGGCCTACTTCCACCCAGTCCAGCTTTGTTGACTGGAAAAACTTTGTAGCCTTGAAGGAGCGGAATAGGTACCTGGAGAGAGCAGAGACTATTATCAGCCGAGTCCCCTACACAGACCAGCAGTTCCCCACTGAACAGACCCCACTTACCTCTTCTTCTGCGCCTTCGGAGGTCTGTGCTTGAGCGCATTCAGAACATAGTATTTCAGTAGCTTCTGATAGGAAACTCGCACTTTCACTGGCTGGCCTGCTGGGCAGTGCTCACGATACCTAGGGATAAACCATATTTCAATTTTTCACATGCCTTAGAGAACAACAAGTTTCCAGAAACTCTCCTAAAATCTCTAGAAACTCATCACCACAGAAAGTCTGTAACAAGATAAGAATGTCACAAATTAGAACACCCCTTCTCCCACGAAAGAACTCACCAGTTCTTCACCAGTGGGATATCAAGAGCTCTGCGAGTCCTCCCAGACCTCAAGTTGAAGGGCCGTGGGGCCCACAGCAGGGCAATGCCGTTGGCTGTGTTATCTGTGTAGAGGGGGGTATCCTTCAGGAAAGGTTCCACAAACTCTGGCAACTCAAACTCTTCATCATCATCAGGCAACGGTTCCTGACTCTGAAATGCAGAAACACCACACACCATCTGTTTCCTGGTTGCTTCAGCTCAGTTTTCAGAGTTAACTGAGTAAAAACCATTTCTTTGCTCTCGTGACAGAAGTGTGACAGTGTCAAGTATCAGAGAAGCAAAAACCACCCCACGAGGCCCCAGTGGGCCTGAAAACTAACTTTGGCTACCAGACCCTGAGCTAGATGTTAGAGGTAACTCAAGGGAGATGTCAGCTCCATGAATACACCAAGGGCAAGCAAAAAGATAATCCATCAGAAGACTCTAAAATAACACTTTTAATTATGCATTGGGCTTTACCCTACAGAGACCAAAGGAGACAGCTTTGTGCAACTCCAGAAGTAGAAAAAGACTACAAATGACAACTGTGGGGGTTTTTGTGAAAGGAAGGGCTACTGATTTCTCCCGAAATATCTACGTGTGGGTGCCACTATCAGAAGAAAGGTTACGAACAAGATGCTAAAGCCCCATCACCTCCACACGTAGGGTTTATCCCAGGCTCTCTTGGACAATGACTCACCTTGACAGAATGTCTGTGTGAAATGGGGTTGATCAGTGGATCGAAGTAAAAAGCTGGAAGATCGGGATCTTCTGTTTTAATGAAAACGACGTTTGGAGTATGATACCTACAACACACAGTATGTATTAGAGCATCCTGACAGCTTTCGCCTCCTCTCCCTGCTCTTGAGACTGCTACACTTACCAGGTCAGGTGGACGTGGTGTGGCAGGTTATTGTACAGGTATGGGAAAGCGATTTTGTACTCTGTCCTGATTGGCTGCCTGATGATAATTTTGTTGATGTCGTTAAATTCATTCCAGTCTTCATCCCTCAAATGAGACAAAAAGAAATTGTTATATGAGCATTCAGGGGGACAGAAGGGCAAACATTTTTGACTGAAGACATGATATGATTGCCTTTCCTTGAGGAAAAAAAAAAGTTTTCTCTTCATACTAAGAACCATTCAGTGTCCAAAGCAGCAAGCACATCACAGGCTTAATGCTAAAGAGAGTGAACACCCAGGAATAGCTCACCCAAGACAAGATACCTGGTAACACATTAACCTTCCCAGGCCTTTTTCACAGATAACCACTTATCTTTCTTCCTAAACCTAACACTTACTGAAGATTGATGTCTCTAACAAGAGGCTCAAACTTGGGACCTCCAGGAATAGCCATGTTCAGCGCCTTGGAGGTAAAGAATGCTTTCAGGTCAAACAAATAGAAATAGTTGTCATCCACAAGGTCAGTGAGCAGCTGATTAGCCAGCCGGTACAGCGTGGACATCATCGGGAGGGTGAACTGCCAACGCTGGTACGTTGAACCGTTTACATACCTGTAAAAGAACAAAGCAAAGACACTCAGTACACAGCCAGAAGATAACTGGGCCTTTACCAAAGGACCAGAAATAATCAAACACCTTTCATCGCCCATCATTTGCAGAAAATATCAAGGACAGCCAACACATGGGCCCCCCCAGACAGAAAGAAAGGCTGCAGGAGTGCTAAAGACTGCTACAGACTACATCTGCCCAGAAAATACCAACTGCTCCAGTTCCTCTCCCCCCATATCCAGACTGATACACAACATCTGTGCACTCTTAGCAAGCAGCAATTCAAATTCCAACTAGACAATCCAGGTTGCCATCTTCATGGCACAGTAATAAACATCAGAGTTGTAGTGGTCACTGGGCAGCAGCCCTCCTGGATTGAGAGGCCTCGTTTGCCCTCACTGGATGCTGAAGACAAGAGGCATAGCTTTACAACAACCAGGTTCTCCCTCCCACCCTTGAGGGAAGGTTCTTCTCTCCCCACCAACATCACATGTAGCCCAGCATAACACAACCAAAGGTTATATACTGCTACATATAGGTAATTTATGTAGCGCATTTGTTTTTCTCCTCTCCAGTGAATTGTGCTACCAGAGAGGCACGTACTTCCTATTGTCTTTCAGCGGCTGGTGGTCATAGAACCAGTCCAGCACAGGAGCATCCTCCTCTGGATCCAGCTCAAGCTGAATTGCTTCCAGGGGCTCCACATCCAGGATGTTATCAGCATAATCCAGAGGGGGTTCTTCATCATCAAATGGGGGGAATCTCATCCTCTTGAAGTGACGCCTATCCCTCTTCTCTCGCCTCATCATAATCCACATCGACCTGGCAGAAACGCAGAGACCGTTAAATGTTGTTTTTATTGTGGATGCACGCATGTTTGCTCACAAGTTCCCAGCAGGGTGAAGGAAGAAGGCACTTACCCCCACTGAGCAATGTACACCGGCTCTATGACCCAGGGAATCTCATTCACAAAAGAGATGGCGCCTGTGATATGGTACAAGACTGGAACATCTCTGATTTGCTCCCAGGGCATGGGCATATTCTCCAAGAGCTTCAGAACAGCATGAGGCATGTACTTCAGAGCACTACAATTAGAAATCAAGGAAAATCAGGGCTAGAAGGGATCTCAAGAGAATAGCCATCCATCTGCCACAAGCCCAATTACCTCTACACCTTTCACTCCTGAAAACTGCTCATTTAACCTGTTCATAAAGGCATCCAGTGACAAATCCACGACATTCCTATTCTATCTTTGTGCTTTATGCATCTCACTGTCAAAAAGTTTTCTACTGGTTTGGCTTCCGAGAGACTGTCGCACATTAAGAATATTACAAATAAAAAAAAAAGAATAGTTTCAAATTAGTTTCTGGAGTTTTTATGCGTAATGGTAAGTTAGCGCAATGGATCATGAGCGGTGTGAGATAGCTCTCTGAACCCAAACAGCAAAGTAGCAGTCATGGTGCTTCATAATCATGCAAAAAAACGTATGCTGACTACTTCATACTCTCCCCCAACTTCTTCTAAGATAAAGTGCTATCCAGAGTAATGTTTTTCTCAAAAATTCAAAGGAACAACTTCCTTCGCATATCCTCTTCTGCACTGCTACCCTAGTCCAACTGATTATCCCATCCTCCTTGAGCTACTATGCTGCTTTCTATGCACAACTGACACGGAAAGCCCTTTGGAGGAGGGGCTCTCCCTTTAACGATCAGCGAGGAGCTTTGACAAGGCAGCAGAGGAGGACTCAGCTCGCCTCCCCGTGCATCACATAGCGGGGAGGGGGCTCCCCTTACCCCAGGTATACGCGCTTGTCGTGACGGAATTTCCTGTTGGTCATGTCGCCGTGGTCGCGGATGATCTTCCGGACGTGCTCGGGGGGCATGTCCTCTTTCTGCGCGTCCACGAAGCCGAATTTTCTCTTCTCCGCATAGCGCTTGGCCTGCAGCTGCTGCCACTTGCGGGCTGCGGGGACAGAGAGGCAGCGGGGTCAGGCCCGGTCCCGCTCGGGAGGATGCGGGTGCAGGGACCAGCCCTACCCACCTTTCTCCTGCAGCTTCTCCTCAGACATGTAGTCGGGCAGCGGCGCCAGCGGGCTGGGCACCGGGGCGCAGCCGCCGCGGTACGGGAAGACGGCGGCCATGGCGACGCACCTGCGGGGGTGGAGAGGAGCTCAGGGCAGGGACGGGGACACCCCCGGCCTCTCCCCCGCCATCCCCACCGGCATCCCCCGCCCACCCCGGGCCCCCATCGCCCCCCGCCCGCCCTCACCGGCTGCCGCGACGCCCCGCACTTCCCCACCACAATGGCGGCCCAGCGCCGTCGCCACCGCGCCTCAAAGTCCCGGATGTGGGCGGGGCGCGCAGCCAGGAAGACTGCCCAATCAGCTTTCGGGTAGCCTCGGCGACAGCTGGCGCGGCCCATCAGAACGCGGAGAAGGGGCAGGAGGCGGGACCAACGGCGGCAGAGGAGAGGAAGTTGTGCCTGGAGTACACTTCCGGTGGAATACCCGGCTTTCTCCGGTCCCGCCCTTCACTGCTTTCGATTGGCGGAGAGAGGCAACGGTGACAGCTCGTCGCCGCCTCTGATTGGACAACGCGTGGCGCAGATCAGCCCACGCTACCTGTAGGGGGCGCTGTGGGGCAGGCGGCGCTGGGGGGCGGGGGGGGGGGCTGTGTGGGGCCGGGCCCCTCCCCCGTGGGGTCTCGTAGGGGGGTGGTGGTGGGGGATCCCCCGTGGGGCGGCGAGAGCCTGAAGTGCCCCCTCCGTGGGGACAGTGCCCACCTTGGCCTCCCCACGTCTTCCTCTCCCTCCCCAGGGTCTGGGCTTCCCCCCTTCCCCGGGCCTGGGCCCACCCCACAGCCCCAGGCAGGGCAGGAGGACACGGCACCCCAGAGGCCCTGGGGAGGGACGCCTACATTCCCCCCCCGCCCCCAGCACTGCCTCCACGGCCATACTATGGCCCTTAATGCCTCAGAAAATATCCCCCCCCCTGCCTTGGTGCCCCCTTCCCAGCCCCCCTGGGGGAGCAGAGATGCCCCCCCACACCCCTCTGTGCTTGCCCAGTGAAAGACAAGGTCCGGCTCGCTTTAGGCAGATGACCGGGCTCCATTTGTTGCCATGGGCCACCCTGCTGCCGGGCGGTCGCTCACCTTAGGGCTTCAGCAGGGTGGGGGGTCTCCATGGGGCGAGGGGTCTGTGCTGGAGGGGATTTTGGCTCTTGGGATGTGGGATGGGGCTGAAGGGGGTGCAGGTGGGTGGCAGGCTGGGGTGTAGCTCCCCGGTGACTAATTCCCTGATGGAGATGCTCCTTCTAGTCCCGTGAACCCCTGTATGGGGGGATTAGAGGGGCAGGTCCCTTCCCAAAGCCCTTCAAGCCAAGGCTGTGGCATTTTCCATCAGGGCGCCCCTGCATCTGGCCACAGCGAGCTGCAAAGCCGCCACTTATGCCACCGTAGCCCTGTGGGAAAATCACGTCTGATTAAAGGCTCCCAAAACAGGCTTCCCGGGCCCTCAACCCCACATGCCCGGGGTACGCGACATCCACGTGATGGCAGGAATGTGGTAACACAATCCAGGCCTTGAGAAACGTCCCTGGTGTGGGCAGAGGCTGGAGGACAGAGCCAGCGTTGCTGAGCGGGTGCGGAGGCTGTGTTAAGGGCAGGGATCAGTGGAGCAGCTCCTGAAAAACTGGGCATAAACGGGTCAAACCAAAGAGAAAGCCCCGGCTGCCAGCTCTGCTCCAGCTAGGAGCTGTGAGTGGCACACGGGCACCTAAACACCGCTTGAGGTGACAAATCCAAACACAGAGTAGGTATCTCCAGCACCTGCAAGCTTTCCTGCACTCTCTACAAATAGAAATGTAAGCAGCTTTGGCCACGAGTCATCCCCAGCCTCCCACTGCCCACACACGTTGCTAGTCTTTCCCTGCCCAGGCAGAAATGTGTCTGCTCCCTTATTTTCCTCCTCGAAACAAGTGCCGCCCACTCTGAGCAACACGTTGTTTCAGCCTGTCCCCTGGCTTTCCAAACCAAATGAGAGATTTTGAGTTAAAGGTTATTTGCCACACAGAAAGTATGACAGATCCAGTGGATTTCTCAAAACTGGTACACGTAACCCTGAGTGGGATGATCTTGCTTTTATACATGGTGCTGGGCTCCTGGGGAACAATTCAGTGTGTGGGAATCGGTGGGGAAAAGGAAATGTGGAGTAAAAAAATAAAAAAAAATCTGATTCCTTGTCCGAGGAAGCCTTCAGGGACAGGCAGAGCGAACCACAAGAATCCTAGCATTGCTGCGAGCTGGTGTCCAGCATCAGGAATGAGAGCAGCGAAGCCACATGCCGGGTGCTCTGCCTGCAGCCTGCCCTATTTCACAGCCAGCACTTTCCTAACCCTGCATCTCGCAAGTGGCTCAGTACAGCAGGGCTAAAGGCAGAGACACAGCAGGAGCTGGCACCCGTCCTGCTGCCATTTAGCCTCCCAGTTGTCAGCCCCAAGGGAAGCGCAGCCTCCCCTTGCCTAGGAGGGCAGGAGAGCATCAGCAGGAACGGGAGGAACCTTCGTCTTCCTCTATAGAAAGGAGGGGGGGGGGGGGAAATCCCAAGAGAGGTAGACTGTGCCAGTGTACAGTGTATTTTTACTCTGCGGTGGGGAGACGTAGGATAAGAAGGACTGTACTTCCAGTGACACCCCTGGAGCAGGCTGGGATGCCGAGTCCCCTTTTCCCTCTAAGCCCCTTCCCCTCAAGCCACTTCATTTGTAGCCATTTATTAAAAGCTCATGTTAGTAAGAGCTCTTGCTGCTGGGTAAAAGCGTTACATTGGGCTCTGTAGCAGAACTTTTCATTCCTAATAGATGCCTAAATCCCAATAGATGCCTATGCCTGAAGACTTCACATCTGTGGGAAGTGTCCATCACAGAGCATCATCCCAGCCAGCAACTCACACTCTCCCATGGCCATTTATGGGCATTTAACATATCTGGGAACAAAACAACATGAAAAAAGCTCCAGTTGTCAGGAGAAGTTGGCCAGTTGGCCCCGAGCACAGTGCCACAGCACCTGCTGCCCAGTGCTCTGCCTCCGACCTGGACCCGAGAGCAGGTAGCATCCCACCCAGACAGGTCTCAGCCTCTCCCTCCATCACCCACCTGGGACAATCTCCTTGGGGAGGACTCATGAGTGCAGGATTTGGCTTCTACGGGCCCCGGCCTCGAGGGTGAAGCCTTGGAGCCTCTCTTGCCTGGTGGTGCTCCCATGGGAAGTGCCACAGAGAACGCAGGGCTGAGCGCAGTGTCCCCTGGCTGATGGGACGCTGCGGGATGCAGCACCAAAGGGGTTAGAAACACACTGTGGTGTTTGGATGTCCAGAAGAGCAGTGGGGAAACAGTGTTCTTCTGCTCCCTTCTCATCTCAGCGGTGCCTCGCGGAGCTGCGAGAGCTGTCAAAGCTTCTCTGAGCAACTCCCAGTCATCCAACCGCATCATCCAAAGGTGCAGGGGGAGCAGAGCCCCAGTGCCTGGTCCGTGAGCACCTTCTCTTGCAGGGCCCAGGATCTGCAGCCACAAGAAAAGCCTGGTTGCTCTGTTAGTGTGGACCCTCCATGCAAGGTGCTGAAACAGCCATGTTCATGCTCTACTGCGCTTTGCTGTCCTCCATGGGATTGGGGCTGCTTGTGCCCCGGACCCTGCGGGGAAGGGGGCTATTGCTCCTTCTCCCTCTGCATATCCCGGCAGGACTTGAAGAAGTCACTACGCAGCAGGCGGTAGAAGAGGATGATGTTCATGGGTGTCATGATTGCCATGCCCACCGTGCCTACAGCGTACGTTGCCGGGGGCACGTTCTCCCGATTGAGGAAGAGCCAGCGAGTCATCCAGGCCAGCGTGGCGATGCGGAACACCACGTAGGTGCCCAGGTTGATGATGCTGTTGAGGCGGTAGCAGGTGGTGTGCACCAGGTTGGCCATGAGCAGGATCTGCCGCAGGTGGAGGAAGATGGAGTTAATCTCCACCAGTAAAGCCACGAGGGCAAACCCGACGTACTGATGGAGCAGCACTGCAATACCAAAGCAGACAATCACCTGGGAAGGAGAAAGAAGGCAGGCTGAGCCCGGGAGCTGGTTGCTCTCAGCTGCTGCAAACTAGAGCCCTCCATGTTGGGCGCAGCGTGGAGCAAAGGTGGAAACAGTTATCACGCCAGTGCCAAACTGCTGGTCATCACCCCACATATAGGTTTGCAGCATTGCAGCCTCCAGCCAGCGCTGCAGCCTCCGGCATGAGATAAAGCCTCCCCAATGTTGCATGAAACCTGAGCAGGTTTCTTTTTTCCTGTGGGAGGAGAGGGAAACACTTCTATAAACTCCAGGTTGGCAGAGGAGACAGAGCAGCCAGACCTAACCCTGCTTTTGTGGCCTGGGGAATGCAGTTAGTTGTGGCCCAGCAGGTTTTTCCGCACACGGTGAACGGCTGAACCGGGCAGGAAGGGAGACGTGTAGCCCAGGGCTACTACGGTTGCTGCTGGCTCAGAGATTCTCCCCAGAACAGGCACGCTGCAGGGATTAAGCAGCTTTGGTGCATCAAAGAGCCCCGTGGGATGCCCCAAGCCTGGCCTGAAGCACCCTGGGGCTGCTGGATGCTGCAGCAGAGGACAGGGCTGTTAGGGGCAGAGCGGGCCTGATTCCTGCCCCGCACCCTCCCTGCCAGGCTGGGGGACAGGCTCTGCCTGCCTGCACTTCAGCACACACAGTCCTTTCTTCAGTTTATACTATTAATGCTGTTCTCTGTATTGGCTCTTTAATGAGATTATCTGCTCCCTGCTCGTTAAGTCACTGTCTTGGCCTGAATTAGCTTTCTTGTGGAGATGACCTTTTGACTTGCGAGCAGCAGCTGGCAGAGCCACAGGGCTCGCTGGGGTCTGCGAGACAGCAAGTCTGACCATCGCCTCCCGTTTCATCCCAGGTAGGTCCTGGTACTGTCCCTGTCCCCCATCCCCAGGCTGTGCAGACCCCTGTGCCTCCCCTGTAACCCACAGCGTCTCCGCTGCTCAGCTCCAGGCTGTGCTACCCCCCTGCCCTGCAGCATCCGCAATGCTCCAGCATCCGGACATCAGAGACGATCAAAGAGAAACCCACGCTGGGCACAGCCAGCAGCAAAGCAGGCAGAGGGCCCCACTGGTGTGGGCCTTCTGCACCACGGCTGCTCCAGCCACCCCAGCCCCGTGGCCGCAGTTCTGACCCGAATGAGAGGAAAACACCCCAGGGAGCGGGAAGTGGAAGGTGGGATGTGCAGCCCTTCCAGGCAGATGCTCCAAGTGGCCGAGAGCTGGCAGGAGGTGAGCTGCTTGCCTGTGCCGGTGGGGACACCTGGGTCACTGCTGGTCCATTACACCGTTATGGATCAGCCCCCCAGCCCAGCCCCTTCCCCCCCCCTGCTCTGTGCACACATGGGGGCTTTTTTTCCTACCCCATCTTTGGGTGCCTTTCTGCAGACCCCTGAAGAGTATATGAGTCTTGCAGGACCAAGAGAAGCTCCCAGCCCTGCTGTCTGGGCTTCTCTCCCCAGGCAGAAAAATCAGACAGATTTTGTAACAGGCAGCAATACCCACACTAGCAACCCCAGCCCCAGCCTCCCTGCTGGTACAAGTGCCAGGGTCTGTCCCTCAGAGAGCGGCCGCTGGACTCACCACAGAGTGATGGAAGAGCAGCTCCCAGGACTGGTGAAGTTTCTGATTGCACAACATGTCCACAAAGTCTTCAAGGAAATAACCTGGGATCAGAGAGGCCATGAGCAAAGAAGGGGGCCAGGAAGGACTGTGCCAAGTGACACCCCCACCCCCCACCCCAGCAGGGTCTGCACCTGACTGGGCTGGGCAGCCCCTCTGGGGAAGTGATGGCCACAGCTCAGCCCAAACCTTTTGTGGGTGGAAAGTCACCCACAGAGCAGGATCACACACAGGAGAAGGAAATTAGGGTGGTTTGGGTCCCTCCTGCAATCACTCTGTAGGATGTGCTCCTAGGGAGAGGCACTAACTGATCACTTGGATCTGTTCCTGAAGAAGGGTGACAGCGAAGACAGCATGCGGACCCTCACCCTTGTTACTGTCCCAGAACTGGATCTCTTTCAGCCTGGAGCACTTAACAGCTGCAGGATTCGCTGCCACCAAACCAACCCCATGTTGGCATTTTAGATACTCAGACCTCCTTGCTGAGCTGTAGCCATGCTGGAAAGCCTGTTAGCACTCACCACAGGGCTGGTGACAGATCTGCAAGAAGGTGACAAAGTGGTAGGGGGGAGGCTTCATACAGCCAGGGCGCTCAAAGCTCCTGGCCTCCACACTGGCAGATTTAGCTCAAGGCTTTGGGGGGACCGGCATCAACCTCATATCATGGGCATTTTTGGGATGCTCCAAGCCCTGGCTGCCCCACGAGGATGGTGGCGGGCAGCCTGGTGCCCAGTACCTCCTGGCTGCGGGTTCCGTGGGACAGAAAGGAGTCACTGTCCTTTGCCAAGAATAGGGCGATTGTCTGGGGTGCCTGAGACATCGCTGCCCGTGACATGGCTCGAGGGGCTGGTGTCAGGCACTGATGAGCCCCTGGGGACCCCCAGGGGGGCAGAACAGGGGGCAGCCCGCTCCTCCCCCCCACCTCACCTACAGATACGGCGACCAGGCTGTGTGCCCCGGGTGGGTGCGTGCCCACCAGGTCCTCGGACAGCCCGGGGTGGAGGCAGAACCTGCGGGGAGAGCAATTGTGAGTGCCGGGCAGCGCCAGCGGTTCCCCAATTCCCTTCCAGTGTCCCTGCTGCCCACCTAGTGCTGCTGACCACCCCGGAGCCCTCCCATCCCCCTGGTCCCCCCACGGTCACCCTTGTCCCTCTGTTTCCCCCCGCCCCGAGTCTCCCTATCCCCCGCTCCCCCTGTCCTCCTCCACCTCTCAGTGCCCCCCCCAACTTTCCAAACCTACACCCTCCTCAATGCTCCTCAGGGTCGTGTGTGTCCCCCCCCCCCCCCCCCAACCCCCGGTAAAGCTCAATCTCCCTCCGGGCCCCTTCCGTCGGGGTCCCTCGATGCCCCCATTCCCCTCCAGTACCCCCAGTCGTGTCCCCCCCATCCTCTTCCCCAGCTCACCCTGCCAGCGCCCCGCCGCCGCTCAGCACGCTGTGGGCTAACGACGTCCAGATGTTCCGCCACTTCCAGCGGTTCCGCCGGGCCGAGGGCGGCGGCGGCACCAGCCGTTCCAATCCCCGGTTCAGCAAACGGAAAGCGGCGAAAGAACCGGCCACCACCAACAATCCCGGGCTAAAAGCCATGGGCATCCCACCGGCCCGCAGTCTCCCCTAGGGTTTCCCATAAGGGCACCGATCGGAGCTGCTCGACGGCTCCGCCTCGATCGGCCCCGGGATCCGCCCCGGGCACCGGCACCGCCCTGCCCCGGTCGGGATGCGCGGCCCCGGGGCGAGGAGCCGGGGGGGTGGGAGGGTTGTAGGGGGGAATAACGAGCGTCGTTCCCGCAGGGAAGGGCCGGGTGGGCTGGCTGGCACTGGTATGTCCTTCATCCCCTCCCACGCGAAGATGCAGACACGCAGGGGAAGTGCTTCTCCTCGGAGCGTGTGACTCCGGGGACCGGGGAGGGGTAACGGGAAACGAGCACCCCGGGGTGTGTGTCAGCCTTCCCCCGGGCATCGCAGGGCAGGAACGGCGGTCAGCCCAAAAGGCGGCTGTAAGGGTGGCACAGAGCGGGGGCCTGGGTGCCTGGGGACGCCTTCCTCGTTCCCCTCAGGTTCCTCCTCCGCTTGGGTGGCACTGGGTGGCTGAAAAACTCACCCGGGACATGCTGCGGCCGGTGGGCCTTCACCCCAAAGCGTCCCTGGCATGTGATGCCAGTGAGCACCTTGCACTGTTGTTCTGCGCCGGAGAGCTGTCCCCCACCCTGGGTAAGGACCCCCCCAGACACACAGCCCCGGCTCTGCACATCGAGCAAGCAAAAAACTCTGAATACTCCGCCCAAAAAATACTGCTCTGCCCACAGCACTGTTGTCCTTCATCCCCCTGTCCCATGTCTGGTCCCGAAAGGAGCTCCCCGACGTCTGGGATACCCCAGCTCTGCTGTCCAGGGTTTGTGGGAATTCAGGATCCCGTACCCAGAATTTCTTTAGGTCCATCCTACAACTATGCTGCTTTTCCAGCCTCCTGTAATTTGATCGCTCCCTTGTTGCTTTTTGATGTCTCCACCAGAAGCGTGGCTGCTGCACAGACCTGGCTTCTCTTCTGCAGACAGGATGAGTCACCGTGTACACACTGATTAATGTCAAACTCTGCCTTTCCTTTGAGGTATTAATTTCGGATGAATTCTTCTGCTTTCTCTTTCCTGAAACAGAAACGTGTGGAGCCTCAGCTCTCAGCTGCTCCCCTGATTGGGGTGATGGACACTAAAACATCAACAAGTAATGCGCTGATGGAAGGGACACTGAGGAGGGGAGCGATTAAATCAGATTTGAAGGAGAGGAGTGAGATAGTCCCAACCTATAGAAACGCATCTGTTCCTGCTGCAAAAATTTGCTTAAAAACCGGACAAGACAATGTAATTTCATAGCAGTTAAATGGCAGGGAGGCGCTGCCTGAAGTAATCAGCAGACCTGGCTTCTCAGGGGATTATAAGGAATCTTGCGTATTAGGGCTTGAAGGATCACATACGCTAATCTGTTACTGAGAAGGCCAAATGCAAAGACATTTCTGTTTAGTATAAGATATGCCGAGGAAAGGGAGACATGCCGGGCTGCTCAGGGCACCGAGGAGAAAAATCGTTTAACAATTAATTGCAGTATAAAATTGCAGAGAGATGATTCCTAATGAGGACTCATCTGCAGTGCTTTAGCCTCAGAAATCTCGGCTGCTTCTTTCTGCGGTGACAACCTTGCCCTTCACCTGCCTGCAGGTAAGTCCCAGACCATGAAACGCCTGCAAGCCTGGCCCCGTTTGTCCCAGGGGCTCCTCCATTCACGGTGTTATTCTTCTAAAGAGGAACATTTGGCCAGGCTTGGGTCGAGGACAGGAATAGTTAAAATGTTTCTGGACAGTGGAGAGCTTTTACCTGCCACTTCTGCGAGGGAGGAATTTAAGCCGTGATTAACTGAGACTCTGGTTCAGGGGCTTTGATCCCACTGCTAGAGCACTAGCAACAGCTACATACTGGATACATTCAGCCCAGATTTTACTTTAATTTTACCAGGACTTGCTGTCAGACAGAGGTTTCTTACAAGCTTTTTCCAGCCTTTTCTCCTTTTCTCCCTTCCTCTGCAGCAATGGCATTAAGCAGGAATGGTTTTAGAGCTGGAGACTTCCAAGCCCAGTTCCAAACAGGTCCCTTGACACCAGGTTAAGCCAAATATTCAGCCACGTCCCAGAGGCTCGGAGGCCGGACTTGTCCCAAAAGAAGCCGTATAGAAGGGCAGGGACAGGAGCTCTCGGGCACAGCTGCCACCAGAGGTCCCTGCACGCTCGCTGGAGAGCTGGGAAGAGCGGCCCGATCTGATGGGACTCTTCATTCACACCTTATTTGGAGATATTGCCTTTTTCACCTAAATTTCGAGACGTTTTCCAACAGTCCCCGAACGACCTCATTTTTTGCAGGGAGGCAGCTCAGCCTGGTGATGGGTCGCTGCCGGTGCCTGCTCCCAGCGTGGCAGGGGACTCCTTCCAGATGTCAGCAAGGACGTGCCTACATCCATCCCGTAGCGCCGTGGGGACCACAGCTAATCCCACAGCAGGGGTGTAAATGGAGTGTACAGCAGTTTTTTCAATAGCTGGACAGGTTTTTTTCTCCCTCTCACAGGCTGCAGTTTCTCTGCAGCAGAGAGAACCCATTCTCTCTGTGTGGGAGAACCCATTTTCCACAATAAAGAGCTGGCAGTTTATTGATAATCCCCCATATGAATTCTGCCAGATAAACTGTGTCCTCCCTCAGATGATCCCCACTATTCCTGGATGGGGGTTTGGGTGTACTTTCGCAGCTCTGCCATCCCTTGCACAAGGAGGAGCCCACTCTGCTCCTGAGCACAGCCCGGGGCTTGCCATAGCTAGGACATGTGGGAGCTTCTGACATGGCACAGTCCTTCTGGCAAAAGTCATGCTTTTGTTTTTGGAAAGCCTTGCTCCCTTAATCTGCCACTTTCCAGCCAGGGAGGCATAAAGCCCATCTGCTCATCTTATGCCAGACCTGGATCACACCTAAAATAATTTGAGGAGTCCAAGATCTCAAACAAATCAAGCAGCTTGGTTTCCAAACTTTAATTAGCTGTTGTCTTCATCCTTCTCTAAAGTGTGTCACTACTCTATCTGCTACGTCATAAAAAGTCAGACGATATAGGAATGGTTTACTCTCTATATGCACATTTTCATTCAGAAAGTCTATAACTCCAGAGTTATGAAAGGATCTACTGTGCAAAATGCATGCTGGGTACGGCAAAGCACGCCCAGGCGTTGCAGAGGTAGCTGTGAAGAGAGATGAAATCAATGCAAACAAGAGCGTCCACCCCTTCCAGCCAGAAACACCTTCCTGATGTGGAAGCTGGCTATTCTCCAGGTGGACCTGGGGATATACTCGCCATAGCCACAGGACAAAGGTACATTAGTCACGCAAGCATGGTGAGCAGGAGAAGGGTTTCTGCTGGCACCGACAGTGCAGAGAGTTTTTACTACCTTTTTCCCCAGCCCTTAGCTCCATTTCACACACACTCACCCCCCTCCAGGATTTAATGCAAGAAATGCCAAAGTGTGCATCACTTAACCACTGACCTCAGGACTTGATCTTATCTGGCAGAGGAAATCGTCTGGCTTTGCGCCGCAGCCCATCCATTCACCCTGCTCAAACCTGTGAGCTCGGCCTCCCGAGGGGACGACTCTTCCCTTCCCTCCCCCAAGTGTTTTGACCAGCCCTGCAGGTGTCCTGCTGTCCAGGTTGGTCATCCTTCCTGAGATCATCCCTTGAATAATACAGTGTCTCCTGGGAGTTTCACAGCACCGGGATGCTCTGGTACCAGCTACTGGCCGCTGCCTGGCCAGGCACAGCACGCTGCCTTCTGCAGCCTGGCGTGCAGGAATGCCCCCCTTACCCAAGAGCCAGAGCCACCCAGGCAGAGCCTGCTTTGCCCACGTAATAAACAACCCCATGGCAGATTGCTCTGGATGCTCTTGCTTTTGGCCTTCTTCCTTTTTGCCAGGACTGGAAGTCTTTTGTTCCTCAGGTTTTGGCACAAGGGACCTGTTGGAGAAACCTGTAACAACGTACAGCATCCCTAAGGATGCTGCAGGCTCAGTTGTCTCTCAGGGGCTTGGGCTGGACCAGCTGCCATGATCTGGTTGCACAAAGGATGTGCTCTCTCCTTCTCACCCCAGTTGCACAGGTATGCTGTAGGATAAAAAAAATAATTGCATGGGCAGACGCATTGACTGGCAAAACCCCTTCAAGCACAGCAGCATGGGCAGTTCCTTATATCTCTCCTCTGCTTTCAGTAGCTGACATGCCCCAAATTTGTCTACTTTCTGAATTGTTTATCTGCTGCTATTAGTAAGTTCCTAATTAGTTATTCAAGTTCATTCTTTCCTTGTGGTGAACAGTGAAATGTGGGGCCAGGTGTCTGCCCAGCCTGTATCCCATCTCTCACCACCACCAGACAGGCATGCTTAGGAAGAAAATGTGAAACAGCACATATAATTATTCTTACCCTATAAGCAAATTCATTCCCACTAAAAATTTCCTTTTCCATGTCTTCCTCCCTTGTGGGATAAACATTTTTTTTTCCCTGTATAGTTCACCATTCTCAAGCTTAAGTAATTTTTTATGGATATCTGTCTGCTTTCTGGTTACATCATGATGTATTTATGACCACATGTTTTTTTTTTGCGATTCAGACAGGTTCAGAATGAGCCCTGCAAGGTAGAAGCACATCTCAGCCCCTACACCCACTCCGTGCAGCACCACACATTGCTGAGCCCACTCGATTCCTCCTGCATTAGGAATATAAGCACAGGAGCTTCCTAACTACGTCTCCTGCTGCTGCCGGCTCTGCAACTTGGAACAGGTTAGGTTCCCTCCTGAATTCTCTCGTTATTAATATCACAAACCAAGCTGTTCTGAGAGCGGTGTCCCATTAATCATTTTAGCTCTGCTGCAGTTTTCACCTCGCTTCCTCTTCCTGTGCCTGAACAGTCTTCAATAACATTCAGCTCTGTGGGTAGCGCTCGGTTAAAATCGGCAGGTCTGCTAGAGCAGGGAAGGACCCTGACCTGAGCAAGCTGGGACCAAGCAAAGGTGGGACAAGGATGCATCCACACAGCCACAGCTGCATTACGGCATGAAAAAATGTGCTACACCAGCTGACAGTAGCAGGGACTTGAAGGGAGGAGAGCTACCCCCCTTAAATCTTTGCCTCTAAACTTGAATTTTCTGGTGTGCTGACAACACTGGAGAGACACAGCAAAAGTGAAGATACCTAATAAAATATGAGGTCAGCTCAGCAGCTCTTGTGAGCCAGCACCAATGCAGGCAGCAGGTCTGGTCAGAGATTTCCGATGTCTACCTGGGCTCTGCTCGCGTTTGAGGGCACTGCTGCTTTTTGCTCTCTTCCTTCCTATGTTTAATCCTGCTGTGTGTTAAAAGCAAAGGTCTTTAGCCACACTGAGCATCTATCTCTGGGTTACCTAACAAAGGGCCAAAAGATGCTTACAGGTCATCTTTCCAAAAATCTGCCTCCAATACCATCCCATTGCCTGAATCCCTCGAGGCCATACTGTGTGTTCCTAGGTGCTGGCTCTCAGAGATGCAGCAACACAGCACCCCTGCAGCTAACCTGAACCTTTCCTCTTATATCCAGTGCCCTTTTCAACTTTCTACCCTTTGCCATCATCTTTGGCCCTATCAGAAATGGGCATTTTGTTTTGCTTTTATCACTTTGCATTTCATAAAAGCCCTTCCCCAGCTGCTCAGCTGCATTCAGCAGCATCCAGCAGCCGAATTAGCTGCTGAGCCCCGCAGTGGGGATGCCAGTGCACAGGACCGAGCTCCATCTGGCTCGTCCCGAAGCCTCCCACAACTGCACATCTTTGTACCTGCCACTTTGCCGGCGCGCTGCAGCTTTCATCCATAAGCAAACAATGTTTTTCAGGGATTTCTGCTGAGTCAGAGAATGTCTCCGCGAGGGCTGCTGCTTCTCCACGTGGGAATGCGCTTCTGGGGAATAATTACAGAGAGTTTAAACAGGGACGTTCGGCAGCCAAATTGCTTCATATTCAGGGCTCCTGGCCAGGAAGGCAGAGCCCAAAAGCTGCTCGTTGGCACTGTGAGAAAATACCTCACACCTGCGCCCATCATGGGCGTGCATTGCCCATGGGCAAAGATCACTCCTTACATGGCAGCACCACGGCACCCAGCACTAAAAGAAAGTATGCTCATGGCTTGGAGGGTCCGACAAAGCGAGCTCCTTCACAAATCAGCCAGCTTGCACTTACCGAGCATCCCTGTGCATGTCTCTTCTCTGGGCCATGCCCTCCAAAGGATTTTTATCCTCCCCTCCCCACACTGGATTTGGGAACGTGCTGCGTGGCAGAAAGCCCGTCAATGCAAAGCTCCGGTTCTGCAAGGGAGATGATGGAAGCACACTGATAGTAACTTTTCCACCCCTAAATTTTGAGGCATTACTTCAAGGTTGTGAAATATATTGACTGCGAAACAGAGACGAGAACTGGAGTAGACACAAACAGCGTAGGCGTTACTCTCAGTTTTTTGCAGCTCCCACTCTGTTCCAAAAATAGTACAGCAGGGAGCACGCTGCTTGGTGACATCCGTCAGGGACCAAATGACGATGAGACCATGTGCCTGGACATCAGCAGAATGAACCAGAAGCAGAGCTGGGATGTAATGCACGTGCAGAGGTGCTGAATGCTTCATGTTCCTTAAAATCAGTGGAGAGAGATCTTAGCAAAAGATCAAATTAAATAGTTTTAAATGTTATTGAAATATATAAAAAATAGTAATATCATTCCAGAGCACTGCAAAAATATGTTGCACTGAGCTAGAGCGCTTTCCATCAAGAAAAGGGGCAATGGGAAGCCACAGCAGAATATCACTGCATCCACTCAAGTTTCTGTTCCCACTGCACACAATGCACCCGGTCTTTAGACCACACCTGCGCCGTAATTCCTAAGTGCCCTTAATTCTTTTGCAATTCTAAACCTGAGCAAAATACACTTAATTAGACACAGACCAGTTGCAGAAATCAGATAAGACTCGCTGGCAGGCAGCCGCTTCCAGGAGATGCCTCTGCTGAAGGACGGAGACGTTGTGCAAGTCGGGGAGAGCATCACCCAGCCGTGGGCTGGCGGCAGGGAGAGCACTTGCAGTGAGACGCGAGGGTGTCACCTCTGCGGAGGAGAAACTCGCAGACGGCAGCGGTGGTGGCTTTCCGACTCCGGGGACGGGTGCCTGAGCCCCCCACGGTGGGATCGGGTGAGTACCTGCTGATGTTTCTCCTAAGGGACCCGGGAGCGGGGCAGCGGTGCGGTGGGGGTTTGCAGGAGCAAGTCACCACCCTGCATGGAAACCTGCCTCGAACGACATTCCTCTGCTCCATTTCTTGCTTTCTTCCTCCAAAAGAGAGGGAGATTTCTAATCAGCCTCTCAGCTGACTGCTAAGTCAGGGACAGTGCTAAGGACCAAGACTTTTGGCTCTTTTCTAGCCCAGGAGGCGTTTTGGGCAGGGATTACCGCTTTCATGGTAATTACCGTGAATAACATCTCTGAGCAAATGTTGGAGAGACTTCGGAGAGGCTGAAGCAGCTCTTCAGACCCTGATTTGGGGGAGCCATGGGATATGGCAGCAGCACCTTGCCATGAATAATTGTATTTATTTACAATGGTCATTAGTTGTATTTGCTCGCTCACCCTGTGCTGCAGTTGAATTTAATGGGACACGGGGCTGAAAAAAAAAGCGGGTTAAGTTGGAGGAGAAAAGGGCAGAGGAACAGGCTTTAGCTTTCGACACAAAAAAGGGGGGAAATGTGTGTTTTCCACGCGCTGAGTTATTTTTCCTGCTGTACCGGGAGTTTGGGACCACTTGGCGCTGACCTGCTCCCAGCTGGGGCGGCGGCGGCCCTGCATTTTGGGGTGGGATTTTGCAGCGATGGCACAAGGGTGCACGGGGAGGATTGTCTGCCGAGGGGCGAAAGACAATGCCTACAGGCGACAGCACCCATGGCAGCCGACCCTTCCCTCTGCTTGCCCGCAGCCACCGGCATGGACGGCGACGACACCGTCACCACCGAGGTCTGCAAAGAGGCAGATGTTGGGGATGGAGAGTGAGTACCCGGTCCCAGCCTGCTGCCGTGAGGCCTGCAGGCAGCAGGGGTGGCACCGCCATGGCAACGGCCGCCATGTTGGTGGCCGCCATGTTGGCAGCCACCATGTTGTTGGCTGAGGGAGCGGTGCGGGGCTGAGCCTCAGCTCCCCAGGGTGCCCACCTCTCCACCTCTCCCGCAGGCTCTGGGAGGTGATGGTGGCTGGCTACCCGGTGCTGCTGGTGAGGAACAAGAAGGAGTTCAGAGCCCTGGGCAGCAAGTGCCCCCACCACGGTGCCCCGCTCAGCAAAGGTAACCCTGGCTCTGGGCAAGGGGGAGAAGCCGTATCAGGGCGGTCAGCTCTCATCACTCAGTTGTGGGGGGGCTTTTCTATTGCAGGAGTCTTGAAAAGGGAGAGGCTGCGCTGTCCCTGGCACGGCGCCTGCTTTAACATCAAAACTGGAGACATCGAGGAATACCCTTCTCTGGACTGTCTTCCCTGCTTTAAGGTGACTTCTTGTCTCTTCCTCCTCCCAGCTTGGGCCATGTCCTGCATACCACTCGCATTCATTCACTCTCACAAGCTCCTTGTCCCTGACACCAACTGAAAGCACCCTGCCCTGGCCACAGCTCTGTGGTCCAGGTCACGCAGAGCTATAACACATGGGATGGTTTCTTGGGATCATGTAACTCCCCAACCTAAAACTCCATTCAATCAAAGGTGATGCCATACATCCTGGTATCCCTCATAGCCAGCACAGCTCTTTTGGAAAGAAAAAAGGATTTACACCTCTTCCTGAGTGCTCTTAGGATGAGGAGAAAAGCTCATGAGCTCCTCAGCATCATTTGACATCCAAGATCCCTACAAGTCACTCTTGGTGTATCCGAGACAGATGGCCCACCGGACCAGAACCTCCCAGGAAAGCTCCTACCACAACCTCATGAATGCAGGACTTAAATGTATTCTCCTTTCACCTCTTCAGGTAACAGTGGAAGACGGAAAGGTGTTTGTTACGGCAAAAAAGAAGGTACTGACCTTACCTGCTGTGACTAAGCACAAGCAGCACCTTGAGCTACGTATGATTTCAGCATTTCTCATTTTATTCTAGGATCTTGAAAGCAGCTTGAGGGTGAAGGACACAAGCAAGCGATGCCTTCTCAACCGGGAGACGATGCTGCTTCTGGGGGGAGGTCAGTGAAGTGGTCTGTGCTGTGCCCTTCCCAATATATGCTGTGAGCTGTCACTCTCTTCTCCGGGGAGGACTTGCCTTCTTCCTCCTACTCCATAGTGACGTGTAAGAGGGCTGAGATGAGCATCTCTTGTAGGTGTGGCTGCCCTGGTGTGCGCAGAGACACTTCGCCAAGAGGGCTTTACTGGCAGGATCATCGTGGTCACCAAAGAGAAACATGTTCCATATGACAAGTCCAAACTGAGCAAGGTTCGAACGTGAGAAGGGCAGGACTGTGCCTGGGTACCACATGTGTATTAGGGACATGGCCCACATTCCGGACCAGACTGAGCAATTGAGTGAGATGTTTTGGCAAAGCAGGAGTGTTGATAGGGTATAATTTCCAGCTAACATCTCACTTCTTCCTCCCAGAAAGTCTTTGATCAGAGTCCACCATAAGCTAATGGTTTTATCTCCTTTCACTGAGTTCTTCCAACCAGAGTTTGAGTTGATGGGTCTTTCTGAGGGAGTACAAGAAGATGACGGAGATGGGGCAGTGTGGGGAGCTGTGGTTTACTAATGCAAAATTTACCTCTTATGCAAACTTACTTGCTGGCAAACACTGCAAGAGTATTGCTGTCTGTAAGAAGTGCTTTATTTCATATTTCTGTTTTGTTTCCAGGAAATGAACTTGAAAGCTGAGGACATCTACCTGAGGAAACCTGAATTCCTTGATGCTCACGGCATAGAGTTCTGGATGGAAAAAGAGGTACAAAAGCAGCTGAGCTCAGTCCTTAATGGGTGGTCCTGTTCCTGCCATGGGGAGGGGATGCCCACACCTGCAGGCACAGAGCTACATTTATAGAAATTAGGGCTCTGCCTAAGTACACACATTATCCTCTGGGACAGCATTCCAAGGTCAGTGCTAGGGATGGTGTGCATGCCTTGGATGTAACACTGATCTGGGCTCCCCATGGACAGATGTGCCCATCACATGCGAAGAGGGTGACCCTTGAAACTAGCCTTCTGCACATCCTTTAGAGGAACCTAGATTTCGTGCTGTCATACTTAGTGCTCCTAAAGCCTAAGACCTGTAGGAGGTGAAAGAGAGGACCCCAGCATTCCTCATCTCACATGAGTGTCCAGGAAGAGGGCACACAGTTGCAGGCAAGCAGAACGGATTGATGTGGCAGGACACCAGCGGACCAGAGGTACATGTCTGATCTTTGCCTCCTTTCTCCTGCAGGCAGTGTCGGTGGATTTCCAGAAGCAGAAGGTCTGCTTCATGGATGGGTCCTCTCAGAAGTACAATCGGCTGCTCATTGCAACAGGCAGCCAGTGAGTGCACAAAGCATTTACCACACACAAAATTTTAGACAGGACAAGATGGGTCAACATTGGGGCGTGGAGGTTTTCTAGACGTGTGTGAGAGGGAGGTGGTAGGAGATGAGCTGAAAGGACAGGATGGGATGACACAGCCAAGAGATTGCATGGGTTTGTGCTTCCCTCTCATTCTTTCTGTTTCATTTCTCATCATGAGACATGTCTGGATTCTCTCTCTTTCAGCTCCAGCTTCCTCAAAGTCCCAGGCGCAGACCTGCAGAATGTGTGCATTCTCCAAACCCCTGAAGACTCTAGCAAGATCTTAGAGCTGGCAACTGGGAAGAATCTGGTGATTGTAGGAGCTTCATTCATAGGTACCAGGCTGGAGTGGGTATCAAGTCATCAGTGATAGCCTTGAAACCCACTTCTGCTGCGTCTGCAGATTAACTAGAGGCCCTAGGGGAAGGGATGTTCATTCACTACCTGGCCGGGTTCCTTCCCAGAGCCCTGTAGCTGGTAGGGATATGTGTTACACAGCACGCACTCAGTCTTTCCTCTGATAGCCAGAAATTTTGAGAGCCATAAACAGTTTCTGGACATGGAGAGAGGGAAATGTGCCTTATGAAAAGGTCACTGTCCTTCAGAGGAGCTGGATTCCCCAGAAGCATTGGGAAAGTGGGGAGATAAAGGCAGAGAAAGGGAGTTATTTTGTACACAACCAGGAGCTGTTCTTTGCATTTCCTAATATCCAGGTCCGTAGTGCATGAGAGCAAAGAAGGCGGGGGGGGGTGGGGGGGGTGGGGGGTGCGCTAAATACCTCAGCCCAGAAGTGCATAGAAGAGCAGTTAAGCACTGGCAATACATCAGATTTGTTCTCCCCACCTGGAAGGGGAGAAGATTTCCAAGGAGCAGGGTGCAGGTTCATGCTTGCAGCAGGCTTACCTTGGGCATGCCTTTCCCCTGCAGGAATGGAGATAGCTGCCTTCCTCTCAGACAAGGCTGGTGCCATCTCAGTGGTGGAAAAAAAGGAGTTCCCTCTCCAGAATGCACTGGGTCCGCAGGTTGGAGGTGTCGCCATGAAGGTTAGGAAAACCTGGTGCTAATTTCTAGGACGGAGAACGCGTGCTAGCCAAGCAGCCCTGTGACCTGCAACAGCCCAGGAAATCAGCCCCCGTGCTGAGTCATAACCCTGCGTGCCCAGCCACCTTTCTCACACACAGTTCACTGAAGGAGCTCTGCACGCATAGCTGGTCCCAACCTCCGTCACACATGCGTCACACTTCCCAGCTCAGCTTCGTCTCCAAGGCCTCCTGCTTCATCCTAGACCCACCGCACACATCGGTCCTGACCAGGACAGCAGAGCAAAGCCAGGCTTCCAGGCACTCTGCACCAGCCAGGGACACAAATGAAACCTCTCTGCAGGCTGGAGCAGCAGCTAAGCTGCCTGCCTGGGTTTTGGCTGGGTATGGCTGTTTTTATAGCAGTACAGCCTGGAATTTCCTAGTGAATACTCAAACCAGCTTCCTCTTCCTTTTCAGATGCTGCAAAATAGGGGGGTGAAGTTTTACATGAAAACAGAACTCTGTGAGCTGAAAGGAAAGGATGGAAAGGTCAGTCATGCCATTGTGATCCCTGAACTGCTAACTTAAGGGGAAAAAACCCCAAACTGAGGTATAGCACAGTGCCTACATCTAGGCTTTTCTCTCCCACATCTAGACCCTCACATTTATTTTCATTGAGCACAACTCTGGGCTCAGATGGCACCAATATGTGTTCGTATCCCAGGGACAACAGTGTGATTTTCTCTTACATTCCTGGCAACAAGCGTTAGTTGAACAAGGTGATCTGAACGTGGGGAAGAAAAAAAGACAGCAAAGAATGAGGCAGCAGGGAGGCTGCAGGAATTAGGACAGAATTTTTAACTCTCTGTTAATGATTCCTGCTTGCTTCCTAGGTTGCAGAGGCTGTTCTTGCCAGTGGAGAGAAACTACCCACAGATGTGGTCGTGGTGGGAATAGGTAAGAGACCCTAGTTGGGAGAGGGAGGCAGCTCTGCGAATGGGGAAAACAACCAGCAAGCCCAGAACATCACAGTTCATCCCCAGGACACAGTTCCCTGCGGTCTCTTTCCCGCTCTGTTATCATCCAGCCTGTCCTCTTGGCCCCAAACACCTGGAGAAAGGCAGCAGTCCATGAGCAAACACTTGGCAGGAGGAAAGGAGCTACTTACGCTCTCAGTATAACTTTGGCACACTTGCTGAGCTCCGTAGGTCACTGCTGCATTTTTCAGACCATGCCTTGTTCTGGGCCCTGGTTTTATTGCCTCTGGATTAGCTCAGAACCAGCCCAAGCACTTGTCACTGCCACGAGCTGCTCTGCTCCAAGCAGGCTGAACAGGCACCATGGGCATGTGCTTGCTGGAGGGCCGAGGCCAAGTTTCCTCCCTGCCTTTGCAGAGCTTTGTCCTTGCTCCTCTCCCTGCAGGGGTGTTCCCCAACTCAGCATTTCTGAAGGGCACCTCCATCGCCAGAGACGACAGCGGTGCCATCCTGGTGGATCTGGTAAGTGCCAACTGAGTATCCCTGGTCCACACCCAATCCCTTCCCTCTCATCGTTGCACTAATTGCTTTTTATCCCATTAGCGCATGCAAACCAACGTCCCAAATGTTTTCGCTGCGGGAGATGTGGTCTCCTTTCCTGTAGCGCTGCTCAACGGGGACCAGTCCAGCATCCATCACCAACAGGTGGCCGAGGCCCACGGTGAGACAGTGCAGCTGCCTCGCGTTCCAGCTTCCCTCGGAGATGGGCATGGAGGGAATGGGGCAGGAGGGACAGCAGGATAACAAGAGGCAGGGGACACTTCTTCGAGGACCTACAAGAAAAATATTACCTCTGCTGGTTCATCACAGGTCACATTGCTGCCTTAAACATGCTGAAGAAAGACAAGGAGTTGCACACTGTTCCCTTCTTCTGGACCACAATGGTTGGGAAAACCATCCGCTATGCAGGTAGGAGGGGGCAGAGAGATGGGAACAGTTGAACTGCTTTCTAGCCCATTTGCTCATCCACCAGCTGGGTGGATGTAACAAGACAGCAGTTGTAGAGTTTACCTGAAGCAGCTCAGGCTTTAGACTGGCTGCCATGGCAAATTTGTGAACCCTGTTTCTGAGCTCTGGGCCTGAAGGTTACCCAGAGCTCTCATTCTTTGATGATCTCCCGTGGCTTAGAAGTCACGAAGGAGGAAGGATTTCCCTCTCCAAGCCAAGGAAAAGCTTGGGATCACGATGCAGCCTTGCACCTCTGGATCAGTTCTGCTTGTCCAGGGCCTTCATGGCTGCTCCCCAGCCCTGCGGCAGCTAGTCACTGTCCCCTCTGATGTCCTCCTACCTGTGATGGCACTGAGGTGGGATGGGTGGCAGCTGCTGTACCAGGGCTCCCCGAGCAGGCTGCGACGCTCTCTCTCGCAGGCTGCGGGAAGGGATACACGGACACTGTTGTGAAGGGCAGCCTGGAACAACAGAAGTTCCTGATCTTTTACATCAGGTGAGTGAATCCGTGGCCAGTCTGTGCCCCGACGCGGCAGCACCCTGGGGACAGGGCACGGTGTCCTCTCCCTTACGGCCTGCAGAGCTCCGGCAGAGGCTCCACATCACCTCCCACGGCTGCGCACCACAGGCAACTGCTGGCCGTTGAACCAGCAGTGAGGTGGTTTCAGAGAAAACCAAAGCAGGGCAGGGAAGGAGAAGAGGACGAGCTTTCATGAAGACACCAACTGGGCAGGGAGCCTGGGACACGTCTCCTCTCCCTCTGTCCCACTGCTCCCAGGCTCAGTGCCCAGCTCCCAGCAGCGTCAGGCGATCTGCCACAAGTTCCTGTGCACCCTGCAGTACCAGCCACCCTGCCCTGAGCCCTCCAAAATACAGCTGGCCTCCAGCCAGGGTGCCACAGGGATGCTACCGTGCTGAGTTATGTACACTGAAGAGATCTACATTCTTCCGCTTTCCCTTTCAGGGATGGCTTCGTGACTGCAGCTGCCAGCCTGAACTGTGACCCCATGGTGTCTCTGATTGCAGAAGTTTTATATTCAGGGAAACAAATCTCTAAAGAGGAAGCAGAGTAAGTGACAACCTGACTGAGCTGGTGGGCAACTCTGTGCTGCATTCCCCGTGCCAGCAGAGTCCACTAAGAGATGTGAAGTCAAGATGAGTTACTGCAAATCCCCAAAGTACCTCTCATTTGCAGGGCCTGGGACATCTGCAACATACCCTCCCTGGCAGAAACCCAAGCTCAGTAGGTGCCCTGCTGTGAGGGGCACAGAGTCAACCAAGCGTTAACAGCTCCGCATCTTCCCATCCTGGCACAAGAGAAATAAAATCATGAGCAAAGCTGAATCCAGAGCCTGCATTTTGTGCTTGCCCACAGCGCTTGGCTGCTCGCTTGCATGCTGGGGCAAAGCAAAGCAGCGCTTTTCCCTCTCTTCTGCATGGGGATCTGCTGGGCTGGGTACGAGGAGGATGCCCATGTGCTGGATGGAGCTCAGCTGAGGGTCTGAGCAGACAGAAGCAGCAAGACAGACATTCACAGAGCCACTAACCCCTCCTGCTCTTCTCACTGGCTGTTGGCAGGGAGCTTTCATTCAGCACACCGGTCACGCTGACCTTCTACTTTGCAAAAGCAGATTTTCCCAGCAAGGGGAGCTGTGACCGAGGCAAGCTGCTCTCCCAGCTGGGAACTAGATATAGTCTGTGTGCAGGAACTTGCACGAAATACCCTACCCCTAAGGACAGAGGGCTGCCATCTGACCTCTGAGCGAGCAGCACCTGCTGGCATTGCTACAGCTGGCTTGAATATTGCATTAACTGCTGCAGCAAGCGCTTCCCACCCCCTGACAGCAGCCAGCCTCCAGCAGAGAAATCCCAGCCCCGGTCAGCATCTCCTCTCCTGCCGTGTCGCTCCATGCTGGCTGCTTCGAGGAGGTGGCTAGATGCTGCAGGAACCACAGCCTCGATGCTAGGGGAAAGAGTTACTAGATTTTTGCAAGGCAACAGTGAGCAAAGCTCTGCTTTCTACAGGAAACACTGCACTTACTCACCGGTCACATGGGGCTTTGCAGGAGGAAGGGTAAGCCCCAAGAGCCGGGCAAGTTCCCGCAGGGACGCTTACTTTATCAGCCTAAACCCCTTCTGCTTTTACAATAAGTGCAGGCTAGACAGAGCCCGAGCCTGTTTGCTCAGCAGGTGAGATACTGCAATGCTGGTTTTGCGTTAAAAGCACAAACTTGCACTCTGTCACCTTCTCATGTATGAATTTGACCTGAAATATGGCATTTTACATTTCCTCACCCCAAGGGCTTAGTGCTGCTGCTCAGGGCAACTCTCTGCCCTGAAATAGCCACATCTTACTGGGGAAAAGAGCTGGTTTCCAGCAGAGCAGGTCAGTCCTTCGCAACGACAGGAGGAAGCAGCAAATCTAAGCGTTACCCCTTACGCCGAGGCACACGAGGGCAGAGATGCTGGTGGCCAGAGCGCGCAGCTCCCCCCCATATCAAGATTCGACAGCGCTGTGCTGCGTGGGAGGGGGAGCACTGCCCAGGAGCTGCTCCTCCTTGCCCTCGGGCATCCCGCACAGACGCACCCCCGCAACTTTTTGCCCCCTCGGTGCACTCCAGGACTTGTTGAGCAGTGAGCAGGTTGCCAGCTATTTTGTATGGACTTGCAGCAGGGCAGCTGTGGTGGAAGAGACTGGCTCTGCCTCAAGCTGCAAGCGTTCATCCATGGTCCTTTCTGCTCAGAGAGTGATCCGAGGGGTTCAGCAACCCCACTCTCTCCAGGTGACCACCACCCCAAAGAAACTCAGCTTCTTGTAGCCATCAGCAAGCGCACACCAAGCAGAGCAGCTTTATATAAGAAGGACAGACCCCAGGAAAACAGATCTGCTCCACTTCCACCACTTAATGCCACTTTCTGCACATCGCTGGGTGCCAAAATTTGGTACCACCCCTGCCTTGGGTGGCTGGAGCCAGGACAGGCAGATTTAGCTGAGGCTGTGCAGACTTATTTCAGCACAGGGCCCTTCTTCCCTGCCTGCCCTCAGAGCTGGGACAAGCCACGCTCTTCCTGGCAGGCCCTGAGGAGCAGCGCCCAGACACTCCTCTGCTTCCCAGCCACCAAGGCAGACTGGGAGGCAGTGGTCCCGGCATTCCCAGGGGAAAGGCATCTCCAGGAGCCCTGGCTGGGTCCAAACGGAGACATTTCACACTGTACTGAGCTGTAGGAGGGCTGGATATGCAGCTCCCCTCTCGCCCAGTGCAAAGCAGGGGGGTGTCCATCCTTGGAGAGCAGCTTGTAAGTCCCCTTCGGGGCAGTCTTCTGCTTCTGTCCACCAGCAAGGCAGAGCCTGGACCATGGAGGAGCCCAGCAAGGATCACCTGGGTCCCTCTCAGCACTGCCAGCTCCAAATACCTGGAATCTCAGCTCTGCCCCAGGGCTGGCCGCAGACGCGGCTGCCCAGCCTTGCAGGACAGTGGTTCCCGGAACAGACGTCTGGGGCCACGCGTGACTCGGCCCTGAGTCACCCACTCCCTGTGGCCCAGCCCCAACCCGCACCAGGGCGGTGTGGGTGTGGAGCCAGCCCTCTCCTCTGGCTCCATCCCGCTGCCTGGCATGTTGCAGGACTAATCCTGCTCCTGAGCTCAGCAGCAGGTCAGTCCAGCAAGCTACATCCAGCATTGGGTCACCTCTTTTGCTCAGGACAAACCAAGGGGACCTGAACAACCAACCCTCCACCCACAGACTCCAACGTGGCATCAGACAGGAAATTAATTCGGGCACTATGGCCCCACTCGCACACCCCGCAGGGTCCGCAGCCCCCACCGCCCTCCTGCCAGGCAGGTCCGGGCACCCCACAGGCAACAAACTTCCTAAAACTGAACTATCGAGCAAAACAGAAAGTTTAATGCCTCTTTTGGTCTTCTCTAGTCATCTCTCAGCTCAGTACCACCCCACTGGTGTGGGCGACTCCACTTGACAGCCCCTCTGGCAGGGCTGCCTGGCAATCCCCCAGCCAAGGCTCTGTCTGGAGGCTGCGAGGAGACTTCTTCATCCCGGTCGGGCTCATCCTCAGCCCTCAAATCCACAGGACGCTGCGGACCGGCTCATCCCAGTCGCTCAGGGCACAGGTTCGGCCGACAGCCAGGGTCCCGGTGACGAGACGAGAGTGGCTACATTCAACAGTTCTTCAACTGGCAGCTTTAGCTACTAGAGAAGGACATAAAGCTTGCCACTGAAGAACTGGTGCTGGTTAGCCAGGAGCGAGGCAGTGGCGCAGCACCTGGGAATGGAACACACGGATCAGAGCCAGGATTCAACCGCGCCGAGCTGAGACGTCACCCACAGCAGCCACCCCAGGCGGCAGAGCTGCTCCACTCCTCCACCCCAGCACCAAGTCCTGATCCACCACCTCGTCCTTCCCACCAGGAAGCTCCTCAGGGCTGAGATCCCGCAGGATCCCCTCCTCTGTCCCAGGAGATCCAGAGGCAGCTCCGACCTCAACTCTTCCCATCCCTCACCCAAAGTAGGCAGTGCATCGGCTCCGGCACCTGCAGCCGGCCTTAAAACGCGAGTGATGGGCAGGAAAATCAAGGCCATTTCTGCTGGAAAATAAGAGATAAGGCAACCTGCTCCAGTAGGGACCGGTGGCCACGGCAGGGAGGCTACCGCAGGTGGGGGTTAAGGCATTCCCCGGCTGCTCACCTCGGGCATCCGCGCTGGCAGGGTCCCACCTGGCCAGGGGCCAGCCACCGCCTGCCGGGGAAGACACTTTGGCAGGGGGCTGCTGCCAAGCCACCGCCAGGGAATTTTGGGGAGCGCAGCCTTTTTCCATGTCATTTTGTTAGAGAACAAGGACGCCAACCCTGGGGCCAGTGTAGGACCCCGCTGCTTCCCCCTCTGCCTGGGAAAATCCCCTTTTCCCATACCGCCCAGCGTTTCAGCTGTGTGGATTGAGTTCTGGGAAACCCCCAGGCCTCCGGCCCTGCTGGCGGGGGGGGGGGGACAGACAGCCCAGGTTTGGGGACAGACAGCCTCAAGAACCCCTGCAGCCCGGTCAACCACCGCAGCGGCTGCCCCACATCATCCTCCCGCCAGCGTCACCCCAAAGGCACTCGGAATCCCGGCTGGCCCCAAGGCCTTGGCAGGCGGCGGGGCAAGGCCGGAGTCCCGGTGGGTGTCGTGGCGGGGGGCTGCGGGGAGGCTCACGGTGCGGGGCCGGTGGCGGCGGCCGGGACGCAGCGGCGGTGGCGGCGGGGCCTGGCGGGGATGCCGAGCATTCCTGGCGTGCCGGGTACATCTGGTCCGGATTCCAGAGAGCGGGTCCCGGCCCTGCTCCACCCCCGCCGGCCCGTGAATCAGCACCCGCCGCTGAGCCACCGGCCCCGCCAGCACCGGGGCCCTGCTGGTACCGGGGGCTGACGGGGGCGGGGGCAACCTGCCGGTAACAGGGCTCTCCCCCCGTCCCTTCTCGGCACCGACAGATCCCACCGGCACCAGGAAGGGCCCCGGTGGGAGGTCGCCCCTCTAATAAAAACCCGCTGTGCTCTCAGCTAGTGCCCCCCCCTCCCGGTTTAACCGGGTCACCCCCCGCAACGTCTCCCCTCTCGGTAAAACCGATTCCCCCTCCCCCACTTACGGAGACATCTCCCCCCCCCGTGCCGCTTCACGGGAAAGCCGGTCCCTTCGCTCCCCATCCCCCCCTCCACGGGACACCCCGCCGATCTCCCCCGCTCCCTCCGCTGCCCGGGATGCTCCGGTCCGTGCCCACGGCGGGGAGCGGCCTCGGGTCAAAGTCTGGCCAGCCCGGTCCCGGAGTGAAGGTCACCCCCGGGGCGGCCACCGCCCGTCGCGGGGCGGCCCCGCCCGCGGCCCCGCCCGCCCCACCGGGACCCCCCGGAGCGGGGACCGCACCCCGGTCCCAACCCTCCCCCCCCCCCCGGCTACCCCGCCCCGCCGCCACCGGGGACGAGGCCGCCCGGCCCAGACGTCGCCCGCAGATCCCCGGGAGGGTCGCATCGAACCGAGCCGCCGCCCCCACCCCCGCCCTGCCCCGGGGAAAGGTGACCTTCCCCGGCGGGACTACGGGGCTCGGACGGGGCTGCCGGGCCCTTCGAGCCCCGGCACACCGGCGACCCCACGCGGGGCTCGGTTGCCTTTAACCCTCGCTCCAGCACAGCACGGCCCCGCCGGACCCACCTGCCCGGCGCGGCCCGGCCCGGTGCCACCGCCCCGCTGCGGCCCGACCCGGTGCCGCCGCCGCCGCCTCCCCCCGCCGCCGCGCGCGCCGGCTCCCGTCTCGGATCAGCTGGCGGAGTCATGACGCAGCCACCCACCGGCCCCACCCCTGACCAATCGCCTCCCGGCACGGCCGGCGCTCGCCCCGCCCAGCCCGCCCCCGCCCCCGCCGCGATTGCTACTGGCTTCCGCCAATAGCGACCCAGGATGGCACGCCGTTTAGCCAATGGGAAGGCAAAGCCGGCCTTCTGCCCCGCCCACCCCGAGGGGGGAGCGGTGGGCTCTCCCCCGGACAACCGGCGGTTACCTAGGAAACGGCTGGGTCCGCCCTACCGCGGGGCATGCCGGGAGGTGTAGTGCGGCGCGGCGCTCCCGGCATGCCCCGCGTGCTGTGAGTTGGCATTTTCAAGAGGGTGAAGGAGGGGGCGGGAGGGGGTTCGGGAGGGCGGCTCTTAAAGGGCCCGGCCCTCCCGGCGGGCCCCTGACGGGGCGCGGCGCTGTCGCGGGGCCGGCCCGGCCGCCCCCTCCCGCCTTCGGGGTGGGTGCCGCCCGCGCCTTGCAGAGCTTGGGGCCGGTGACACAGCCCCGATTCCGAGAAGTTGCTCTAAGTCGGCGGCCAATCAGAAGTGAGCGCTCTCCCCGCGCACCAATGGGCGGGCGCGGGAGGCGGGGCCGAGGGAACTCGGCTGACCCCGATGACTTGGCAGCGCCGCGCGATGACTGGACAACTTCTTTAAAGGGGCCGCGCCCTCCGCGCCTCCCGCCGGGCGGGGATGGGGGAGCGGAGGGCTGGGGCGGCCCGGTCCGGCAAGCGGGACCCACCCGCTGGCCGGCCGGCAGCCACGGCGCTCCCGGTCCGGCTGGCTGCTGCGGGCCGAGCCGGTGAGGGGGGAGGGGGGGAGAGCGGGGAGGACGGGCGGGGGGGGGGGGGGGGGCGTTGTGGGTGGCTGCGGCGCCCCTTTAAGGACGTTTCCTGCCCTTCGCCCTAGTAACAGCTGATTGTAGCGGCCAGGGGGCGGGGGGGGCCAATGGGCTGCCTCCACGTCCCCACCCACGTGACTCCCACGCGCCGCCGCCGCTCCATGCGGCGCTGCCCGGCGGGAGCCCCCCGAGTCCTTAAAGGGGCCGCGCGGGCTCCGGCCGCAGGAGGGTGCCCGGGCAGCCTCCCCCGCGGGCACCGGCGCACCCGGCGGTCCTCCCCTTCGCCTCGCTGGGGCGGGAGAACTCAGGCGTCGTCCGGTCGCTGCCTGCAGGACCCGGCTCGGCTCCCGGGGACCGGAGCCGGGCAGTGCCCGGCCGGCAGCCTGCGGGAACTGCTCTGAGCCCCGCGGAGAGGAGGGCGGGAGGGCTCCGGGACGGAGAGAGGCAAGGGGGGGGGGGTGGTGGGGAGCCTGGACCCGCTCCCCTGCACCGGCTTCCCCCGCTCCGGCACTCACCTGCTACCGGTGGGGTCCACAGCCGCCTCCCGCCGCGGGGGACCCCCTTTAAGGCCGGCTGCCTCGTCAGCGCGGCTCGCCCGATTCCAGCTGACAGCCCGGAGCGCCTTTGACGTCACGGTGACCTCAACCAGCCGCCGCGGCGCTGCAGCGTCATGCCCCACCGCCTGCCCATGTATAGGCACCGCGCCCCGGCCCTTGCGCAACACCCCCCCCCCCCCCCCCCCTACTTCCCCGGCCTCTGGCGGCCGCTGGAGGGAGCCCGGCCCCGTGTCCCGAGTGGGGCTCCGGGCCCACGCTGCGGCAGCCCCCGGGGGTACCGGGACTCGGTTGGGGGGTGCCCCGTTTCCCCCCCCCCACCACCCCCCGGGCACATGGCGGCGCGGCGGCCGCATGTGACCGCCGTCACCTGACCAACATGGCCGGGGCCCCCGCCGCCGCCCGCCGCGGCTGAGCCCGCTGCCGCCGCCGCTGTCAGGTAATGCGGGGCCGCGGGGGTCCCGGGGCGGTGAGGGACCCCCCCCCTCCCACACACACACACACACACACACCCGGGATGAGTTCGTGGGCCTGTGGGGCTCAAACCGGCTCTGGCCCCCCCCCCCCCCCCCCCCAACTCCGGCCCCGGTAGCGAGGGCCCTGTGGGGCCCGGGGCTCGGGCACGGTGCTGGGGGTTGCTTCTCCGGCTGTGCCCGGCTTGGTGCTAGGGATGTGTTTCTTGCTGATGGGTGTCCTCTAGTGTCACTTCCCGGGGGCTGTGGAGGTGCCGTTGTGTCCCCCTCTCCCTGGCCCTGGGACTGTAGAGGTCCCCTCGTGTCGCCTCCTCCAGCACCGAGGCTGGGGAGGTCCCATCATGTCTCCCCCGCACCAGCCCTGGGGCTGCAGATGTCCCACCGTGTCCCCCTCCCTGGTCCTGGGGCTGTGGAGGTCCTGTTGTGCGTCCCCCGCCAGCCCTGGGGCTAGCGTAGGTGCCGTCGTGTCTTCCCTCCTCAGCCCTGGTGCTGCAGAGGTCGCCTTGTATCCCCCCGCCACCTGCAGATGTCCCATCTTGTCCCCCTCCCTGGCCCTGGAGCTGTGGAAGCCCCATCGTGTCCCCCCACCACCTGCAGAGGTGCCATCATCTCCCCCCTCCCTGGCTGTGGAGGTGCCATTGTGTCCCTCCCACCGGCCCTGGACCCGCAGACGTCCCATCGTGTCCCCTTTCCCAGCACTCAGGCTGTGCAGGTCCCGTCATGTCCCCCCACTGGTCCCATCATGTCCCCCCAGTGGTCCCATCGCATCCCCCTCCCTGGCCCTGGGGCTGCGGAGGTCCCACTGTGTCCCCCTCCCTGCCTGTGGAGGTCCCATCTTGTCCCCACCAGCCAGGGCTGCTCCCTTCTCAACCCCTCCCCTCCCCAGTGCAACATTTTTTGACCAAGTTCCTAAAACCAGCTTTTTGTTCACCTGAGCGGCAATGGGGAAGTGAGACTTGCTGCATGGCGCCTGCTCGGCGGGGGAGCCGGGGCTCCGGTGGGGAGGGCAGGGATGGTGCCACGCTCGTCCGCTCGCTCACAGCCTCTCTGGGCCACCTTTCTTCCAGCAGAAGCCAATATGGACAGCTTCCTCCAGAGCGTGGAGAAGGACCTGAACATCGACCGCCGGCAGCTGGCCGCCGCTGCTGAGAGGACCCACGTTACCGCCTTCGTCCCGGTGAAATGGCTGGCGAGCCTCAAAGAGCGCCGGGTGCTGCCCAGCTTGTGCCCGCGGCCAGAGGGGCTGAGCGACGTGGAGGTGAGGACGTTCCTGCAGCACTCCGTGCAGAAGTTGCCTGCGGGCTGGACCCGGGTGGAAATCCATGGGCTGCGGAAGGAGCGGCTGGCCTACCCCCTGCGGGTGCAGCCCCCCACCTCCGACCAGCGTAACGGCAGCCCGGAGAACCTGCACAGCTTCATGCAGAGCGTCGCCTCTCAGAATTACCGAAACCTGTGGCGCCGGGCTCACTGCCTCTACGTGCGGCCGTACCGGCACGCTGATGCGCCGCCCACCATGCTGGCCCTGGATGTGCTACGGGCTGCCCTGCAGAAGGCTTACGCCTGCCCCGTCCTTCAGGTGGGCAAGAGCGCGTCCGGTGCTTCCCCCGCCAAGGAGAGCGTGGCGGCTGCCAAGGGGGTGCCCTCCTGCCCCAACGTGCTGCAGGCAGAAGCTCTGCTGGAGTCGGCCAACATGCTGTACGTCATCTACCCTTACGTGCAGTACTGTTTGCATGACATTGTGACTTTCAGCCCGGCCAAGCTCACCAACAGCCATGCCAAAATCCTCTTCCTCCTCTTCCACGTGCTGCAGGCCATGAGGGCTTGTCACCAGGCGGGTCTGGCTTGCGGCGCCTTTTCCCTTCGGGATGTGGCTGTGGATGAGAAGCTGTGCAGCCGGCTCCGTGTGAACTTCAGAGAGTACGAGGGACTGAAGAAGGAGGAAGCGAATCTGGAGGCTGGTCTGGAACGAATGAGCGAGCAAAGCGGCGCTGGCGTGCGAGGGCAGGAAGCGAGGTGCACCACCTGCCAGAAGGACCTCCGAGACCTGGTGTTACAGTGGGTACACGGGCAGGTCAGCAACTTTGACTACCTTATGCGACTAAACAGTTTGGCTGGGAGGAGAATGGGAGACCCCAATTATCACCCGGTTCTTCCGTGGGTGGTGGACTTCACTACCAAAAACGGCAAGTTCAGGGACCTAAGGAAATCCAAGTTCCGACTCAACAAGGGAGACAAGCAGCTGGACTTCACCTATGAGATGACCAAGCAGGCATTTGTTGCTGGTGGATCAAGTGGGGAGCAGCTCCATGTCCCCCATCACATCTCCGACGTCCTTTCGGATATCACCTACTACGTGTACACGGCTCGGAGGACACCCAAGGCAGTGCTGTGCTGCCACGTACGGTCCCAGTGGGAGCCCAACGAGTATCCAGCCAGCATGGAGCGCATGCAGAGCTGGACCCCAGATGAGTGCATCCCAGAGTTTTATACGGACCCCTCCATCTTCCGATCCATCCATCCGGACATGCCTGACCTGGACGTGCCATCTTGGTGTAGCTCCTACGAGGAGTTCATTGAAGTCCACCGCATGCTGCTTGAGAGCCGGGAAGTTTCTCAAGACCTCCACCACTGGATTGATCTCACTTTTGGGTACAAGCTGCTTGGGAAGGATGCTGTCAAGGAAAAGAACGTCTGCCTCCATCTAGTAGACAACCACACGCATCTGACGACTTACGGGGTTGTGCAGCTCTTTGACCAGCCGCACCCCAGGCGCATGGTGGGACCTGCCTACACACCTGCTGAAGCTCCAGCCATTGCCCGGCCTCTTCTCCAGAACATCAGGGAGACTGTGTTTTTGGAGGATATACAAGGCCAGGTGACGGATGCAGTTAATGGGCTGGTACTGGAGGCTACTCCTAGTGAAACCACGTGGTCTGGGGAGAAACCCATCGCTGGTGAGGATGATTTAGAGCAAGGCACGGAAGCCCTGGATTCGATTTCTGCTACGAGTAGAACTGCTGATCAGCCCTGTGCCACTGTGCCTTCAGCACAGCCCTCCACCCTCCCTGCTTATGCCGCTGAAGGCAAAACCTCAGGTGTCCGACCTCTCCGTCGGAGCAAGGCAGGTGCTGTGGATCAGGTTGACATGAAGATCACTCTTCCTGAAGGCTTCAATCCACTCCAGGCCCTGGAAGAACTGGAGAAACTGGACAATTTCTTGGCTAAAGGCTTAAGCAGTGAGATGCAGCTAATGGAGCAGCCGTGGGAAGAGCTGCCCCTGGGTCTCTCGGACCTCTTCCAGAGGGACATGCAAGCTTTGGGCATTCTGGTAGCTGAGATTATATTTGCACCAAGGATTCGTCCTTCAAAGCCTGACGCGTCCCTGTTGGAGCGGTTCCTGATGGTCCGTAATCTGTGTCGCTACCATCCCAAGGAGATCCCGGCCCCGCTCCAGCATGTGCTGCATGTCCTGCTGCAGCTGAGCGTGCCAGTGGAGAAGCTTCTGAAGACCAGGTTGGGCAAGGGCTCAGTGCAGTTGTTTGAATACAAACCCATCTCCCAGGGCCTCCCCCCACCCTGTCCCACACAGCTCCTCAGTCCCTTCAGCTCTATTGTCCCCTTCCCCACATACTTCCCAGCCCTGCACAAATTTATTTTCACCTATCAGGCAAAGAAGATAGAAGATGAAGGTCAGGGCCGGGAACTTGTTTTCCAGCTGTGGCAGCAGCTGGAGGGGATCCTTTCTGAAATCACTCCTGAAGGCTTGGAGATTCTTCTGCCCTTCATATTATCTCTGATGTCCGAGGAGAATACCGCTGTCTACGCAGCGTGGTATCTCTTTGAACCTATAGCTAAATCCCTAGGTCCGAAGAATGGCAATAAATACTTGCTCAAGCCATTGATTGGAGCATATGAGACCCCTTGCTACCGCCACGGCAGGTTCTACCTCTACACGGACTGCTTTGTCGCCCAGCTGATAGTGCGCCTGGGGCTGCAGTCCTTCCTCCTGAACCTGCTGCCGCACATCCTGCAGATACTCGTTGGCATCGAGAGCTCGCGGGAGGAGAGCAAATCACTCCTTGGCACAGCTGAAGATGATGAAAGTGGAGGAGAAAGCCCGGTGTCATGCGTGTTTGGGGAGGAGATCAAAATGGATGTGGAGCACTCTGCTGCCCTCGACCTCCTCGACTACACCTCTGGTGTCAGCTTCCATGACCAAGCCTACCTGCCCGAGAGCGAGGACTTCCAGAGCGGCCTCTATGTCGGGGAGTCCCTGCAGCCTCAGGAGCAGGAATCGCTCAGCCTTGGGCGGCTGAGCGACAAGAGCAGTGCCAGCGAGGTGTCCCTGGGAGAGGACAGACCTGCAGACGGAGATTCCCAGAAGGACAAGAGCAGCTTGAAGTCGATGGACAGCAGCCAGGACCTGAAACAGAGCGAGGACTCTGAGGAGGAGGAAGAGGGGCACGATGAAGAGGACCACGATGATGCCACGGTTGATGCAGAGCTGACGGTGGCCGTGGATGCTGGTGCCTCTGTGGATGTCACCCTGGCTGATGACAGCAGTGAGCCAGAGGACGGAGAGGGAGAGGAGCTCCCGGATCACTCCGATGACAAAGAGCAGACAATACTCCTTGGTAAGACCCTGCTAGCCTTGAGCCTTTCTGCCGAGCATAGCAAACACCTCGTAAAGCAGTGAGTGGGAGAAGGGGAGAGCATGGGAAGAAGTGGGTGCAGATTTGGGTGGTGTCTATGGTCCCAGCTTGGGGACAGCGATGAAATCAGTGTAAAAGGCCAGGTCTCAACTGAAGTGTGCGGATCTGAGACCTGGGAAGCTGCCTGCAGGGCAGGCAGGGTCTGGGCAGCAGCCGGGTGATAGCTAATCTGCACTGTGCTGGGCTCTGTCCTTGCAACTGTTTTTGTTTTGCAGACACAGCCTGTAAGATGGTGAGGTGGCTCTCAGCCAAGCTGGGTCCTACTGTCACGTCCCGCTTCATTGCCAGGAACCTGCTCCGTCTGCTCACGTCCTGCTACGTCGGTAATGTCTGCTCCTCGGACCCCAGGGTCCTGGGGTGGGCTGTGCCCCAAAACAGTCTGCTGGGTGCCTGGTGGCTTGGGTGTAGCCTGCTGCTTCAGCTCATGATGTTGTCTCTGGGCAGGCCCTACCAGGCAGCAGTTTGTACCAAGCAACGATGAGAACAGTCCCCTGAGTACAGGAAATATCTACCAAAAACGGCCAGTGCTGGGAGATCAGGTGTCCAAGCCAGTGCTGGCCTGTCTTGTGCATGTGGCGTACCTGTACGGAGAGCCTGTCCTCACCTACCAGTACCTGCCCTACATCAGCTACCTGGTTAGTATTGCCTTTTCTCCTCTTCTTACGTGTGTTGGGGTGAGAGCTGTGTCCGGGCACAAAAGGAGGATGCACAGAAAATAGTCCAGCCTCACCAGCCTCCTGCATAAAAATTTGTGCTTGGTTGAGCTCCATCTCAGCCAGTGTGGGCTGAGCAGCTCTGGCTGCGTTGGCCGAGAAGGGCTGTGCTGATGCAGCCAGAAGAGGCACTTTTACCCTCTGCCATAAGCTCTGGACCGCTTCCAGCGAAGCGCGCGGCTGCGTACGTGAGCTTTGCTCTTTAGCAAGCCTCGGCCACCGTGGACCTGCATTGGGCTGCTGCAGCCCCTCCTTCCCCACTTCAGCCGGGGGCTTTCCCTGTCAGACCCATTGCTGGCACGTGTGAAGCCAGAGAAAAAGGTTTTCTTTTGCTTTGCTGGGCAAGTGTGCCAAAACGGAGCTGGCACAAGGGTGGGATTGTGATAATGGGCAGGCAGAGCAGCTTGGGCTGCTGTGGGATTGCTGGAGCAAGTGGTTTTAGAGGTCTGTATGGGTAGATAGGGGATGAGCTGGGGAGAGGCCAAGGGAGGTTTTTTAACTGTATAAAAAATACTGGCAAGACTTACAAACTTTTCAGCTTGAAATTCATAGCTGAATAGCAAGAAGAAAATTTGTGTAATGCAGCTGGTTGAAAAACCAATTTTTCATCAAAAAGAATGCTCTTGAATGTTTTAAACAGGCTTATTTTTCATATTGCTCCCTTCTTAGTGGTTATAAACACTTCGGTTATGGATTCTTGTTTAAATGGAAAACTTCAATAGCTTTTTGATAATTTAAACGTAGAGGAAAAGAGGCCACAGCTGTTCATTTAAAGAAAACAAAAAGGCATTGTCAGTTTTTCCAGTGTTGAAGGGGAGATTTTTCAGGGGAGAAAATCCCATTTTTCAGCAAAATCATTCTCCACCCAGTTGCAATCATAGCTCCAGCTGTTCTGCTTTGCTTTACTAAACTTAATGCTTGGGGTGCTGGGGGGATTAATACCTCCGTGAACAGAGTTTGGCAACCTGATATTAAAGCGATGAAGCTTGCGGGTCACAAATAGGATAAAGTCAATCCTTCTTGCAGGATTTGGCAGAGTGGATATTTTGTGAGAGGAAGAGCTTCTGTGATGAGCTGGAAGATGGCAGGTGTACAAGAAATATAGAGGAAACTGGGAATTGTTTGTGGTTTTTCTTATTGGCTCTCTTTTCTTGGGTGTTTGATTTGTCTAGGAGTTAGGACAGTCTAGAAAGAAATCTTTTAGTGTTGCTGCTGATGTCGTTAACTCTTTGACATTGCAGTAACCAGCATTGGTACGTTGTCAGCGAAAAAGGATGTGCTCTTCTGCCTCATGAAATTATTAGCAGCTGGATTTCTAGAAGTCAGCAGCAGGTTTGCCCATAATCTGTGCTTGGATATTTCATGCAAGGACTGTTCCTCTGCAGTCTGAGCATCCAGGCTCAACATGGCATGGGATGAAGACACTGATTCTCGCTTTAAGTTGCGTGTATGTAATCGGTTTCTCCTCTTCCTGTGCTGGCAAACGATGCTCTGGGGTGTCCAAGCTGGTGATGGTCTGGGCCAGTCTGGGGTTGTCTCTCTCCCCTCCGAGTTTCCCAGCTGTCGGAGCATCCTGCAGGGAGATGCCCTCCAGAGGATGCATGCAAGCTTGGGAATGTCGTGCCCCATTCTCTCCAGGCTCATCTGTTGTGCTGACATCTGTCTGTCAGTTTTCAGGCTTATCCCCTGAGTGCAAGACATGAGTTGCTGTTGAGACTCAGTGCTCAGGTTCTTTTTCCAGGGGCTGTGACCAGCACTACCGTGCTGGGTTTTGAGGCTGAGCTCGGGTGATCCTGGGGTCACCCTTGATGTGTCCTGCTGGGGAGATGGTGGCCCTGGCACTGAAGGGACTCCTTTTGCAGGTTGCACCCAGTGGTGGGTCTGGTGGTGGCCGGCTGAACAGTCGGAAGGAGGCAGGGCTCCTGGCTGCTGTGACGCTGACTCAGAAGATTGTCGTGTGTCTCTCAGACACCACGCTGATGGACATTCTCCCCAAGATCAGCCAGGAGGTGCTGCTCCCGGTGCTGGGCTTCCTCACTTCGCTGGCCATTGGGTAAGCGCTGCAGTCTGCCATGCCTTCAGCCGGGATCGGCACAACTCAAAATCGGGGATTTGGAAATGGTTTTGTGAGGGCCTTAATGCTCCTGGGGTTGTGGGGCTGCTCCTGCCCTGATGTGCACCTCCTTGCACTGGTACACAGCGTGCACGTAGAACTTGTGCTGCTCAAGACCTGATAACACAGACAAGGCAGGAAGCACGAAGCAGAGGAGGGGAAAAAGGGATATGTGAAGGGCAAGCTGGTAATGGATGTCCTCTTCAGTTTCCCCAGTGGTGCCCAGGCCCGTATTGTCCTGTGTGTTAAGACAATCAGCCTAATTGCCTTGATCTGCCTGCGGATTGGGCAGGAGATGGTGCAGCAGCATTTGAGTGACACAGTGAGAAACTTCTTTGGGGCATTCTCACTGCTGCAGGAGCTGCAAGACCAGGTCAGTGATGTTGGAGACGTCTTCCTGCTGTCCCCCAGTACCCAGCTGCAAGAATGTGGTGGACATACCTGTATACACCAGTACTGGTGTCAGCAGCGTCCAGCCCAGGCTGTGTTTGTGTAATTAACTATGTGGTGAGAGCATCTGATCTTGGGTATCTTCCTGTTTTGTCTCGTCCAGGGCTTGACGGCAGAGTCACTGAGCAGCTGTGAGGTGCCGGTGATGGAGGTGCCCCTTTCGGATGGGAAGCTGCTGGCCCTGGATCCAGCTGTGCTGATGGAGTTACAGAAGGTGTTTAACCCTGAGATGGCCTACATCACCTACATCCCCTTCTCTTGCTTGCTAGGTATGGCTTGGCCACCATTTCCTAGGATTTGTGAGAGCGCTCTGTGCTCTGCGCATGCGTGCTGGACCTGAACTCAGGAGAAGTCAGAGGGCGTAGGGCTGCTGGAGGAAACTCACAGCTTCTGCGCTGTGGCTTGGTCTGCTGGTTGGGTTGGGAGCCCACTGGGCTTCAGGCTGCTTTGGCTGGGAGCAGTACGTGGCTGGCTCGTGGGGTACGTGTTCACAGCCCTCTGCTGACCCTTGTTTTGTTGGGGGGACAGTGATGATGGGAAAATTCTTTCCCTTGAAGCCATGTTCTCTCTCTTCAGGTGATGTTATCCGGGTGGTTGTGCCCAACCACTCGCTGGTTGAGAAGCTGGCCAGCCTCTACCTGGAGAATGTGAACCCCAAGAGCCTGCAGGTCGTTGGCCTGGAACAAACACCGAGCATGGTGGGCTCAGACCAAGATACGCGAGGGACTGAGCCCTTTGCTAGCCACCACGAGGACAGTCACTCTGGTACTTTTGGGAGCGTGCTTGTAGGGAACCGCATTCAGGTCCCTGTGGACACACAGCGTGAGGGTCTTGGCTTACTTCGCCTCAGTGCTGGCACTGATGGCTTTATTCCCAGCTCATCCAGCGAGGAGAATGCCCTGAAGCATGACCTTCCTCGCAGCACCCACATGCTGTGTGGGAACTGGCTGGCCTACTGGCAGTATGAGATTGGGGTGAGCCAACACGACCCCCGCTTCCATTTCCACCAGATCAAGCTGCAGAGTTTCTCAGGGCATTCAGGGGCCATCAAGTGCGTGGCACCGCTCAGCAGCGAGGACTTCTTCCTTAGTGGCAGCAAGGACAAAACCATCCGCCTTTGGCCATTGTACAACTATGGGGATGGCACCAGTGAGGTGCCACCACGCTTCACGTACGCCGAGCACAAGAAGTCAGTTTTCTACGTGAGCCAGCTGGAGGCATCGCAGCATGTGGTGAGCTGTGATGGGACTGTACACATCTGGGACCAGTTCACAGGTAAGAAGGGAAAGGGTGAGGGCTGGCTGGAGTGAAGTGGTCCAGTCCTTAAAGACAGAGGGGCCATACTGAGTTTTGATGGCTCCTGTTAGAAACCAGTGCAGAACTGGAGATTTGCTGTGTACCTTCTCTGTACATCTACTGCTGTAACCTCTCCGTCATGTTTTCACAGGCAAACTTCTCCGGACTTTCGATGAATTAGACAGCAAAGTCCCCATCACAGCTGTGACCACCATGCCACCTCCCTATCACAGCATCTCCGTGGCCAGTGCAGACTCTGTGCTGCGGTTCATCGATCACAGGAAGCCAGGACTACAGGTAGGGAGTCTGGTGTCTGTGAGCCACCCTCCTCCATCTGTGTGCTTAATGATGTGATCATGGCAGGCCCAAAGCCAGCTGTGATGCCTCCATGAAAGCCAGCTGGGCCTTGTCCCCTAAATGCTGGATCTCCTAGATCTTCGGACCCGCAGTAGCTGGACTCTCTCTCTTGCAGCATGAGTTTCGCCTGGCCAGTGGGGTGAGCGCTGGGCTCATCCGCTGCTTGGCTGTCAGTCCTAACGGGCGCAGCGTTATGGCTGGCTTCTCCTCTGGTTTCATTGTGCTGCTGGACACCAGGACAGGACTCATCATGCGGGGTTGGCCTGCCCATGAGGGAGACATCCTGCAGATCAAGGTGAGAGGTCCGACTGGGATCAGGGTGAGGGGCTGCTTTGTGGGCCTCATTGATCCACTGAGGTTGCGTGGAGCATCCTTCTGGCACGTGCTGCTTGGCAGGGCTTGTCTGCTCCATCCTCTGGGCGTTGCTCCATCCCTTGCTGTGTCCCTAAGAGGCTGCTCAAGCTCTCCTGCCCCATGGTTAATGCTGTGGGCGGCTGTTCTTGGTCCAGCCTGAGCTGAACGGAGGTCAGCTCTCCCAGGTGTTGGTCCCTGCCAAGCAGGTCTGCAGCAGGGGCAGGGAGGAGACACGTCTCCCGTGAAGAAGCGAATGTGTTGCTTTCTTCGCAGGGCCCTCAGCCCCCCTGGGAGACCGTCGCTCTAATGAGTAACTCTTGTCCATATTTACCTGCCCTCAGAGAGCAGCATTGGGGCTCCAGTGTCCTCGACCCAAATGCAGGTTAAGCAAAGTTCAGCAGTGCGGGTTGTTTACCCTCTCACTAGCCCTGCTAATAAGCAGCTCCAGGCTTCTCCTACCACCAGCAGTGTTTTCTACTGTGAGAGAGCCTCTCAATTCCTTTTCCCGAGAAGGAAAATAATTTGACAGGTGGTTTGATGGAGAGGGAGACCGCATGATAACCTCTTTACCCACTGCAATAGTAACAGATGATAAATTAGTTGTGCTGAGTATCAGGATGTAACTGAGAAGAGACGCAGCCTGTCTCTTGGAGGATAGTGCTAGGGGAGGTTGCCAGCTACCAGAGAGCCCTGTAGCTTCCAGTGTCCACCCAGACGCCTTGTTAATGCTGCTCAGTACCATCAGTTGCTTGGAAATGGTTGGGACTGTCCCAAGGGATTGCACTGGGACTGTTGGATTATTGGCAGCTACCTGCCAATCTCATTTGCAGAATGAGATCGGGAGTTTTTACTGCAGCAGCGTTGGTTCACTGGCCTTTCCTCTCCTGCAGGCTGCAGAGGGCAATGTGCTAATCAGCTCCTCTTCGGATCATTCCCTGACTGTCTGGAAGGAACTGGAGCAGAAACCTGTGCGCCACTACAAATCTGCATCTGAACCCATCCACGCGTTTGACCTCTATGGCAACGAAGTGGTCACTGGCACTGTGGCCAACAAGATTGGTGTCTACTCCATGCTGGAGTCCTCAGCCCTGCCCATCAGCACGACCAAGCTGAGCTCGGAGAATTTTCGGGGTACGCTGACCAGCCTGGCGGTGCTGCCCACGAAATGCCATCTCCTGCTGGGCTCGGACAACGGCGTCATACGCCTCCTGGCGTAGTGACCTCCGGCCCAGGAGCTTGTGGCTGTCCCACAGCACTAGTGGTAGAGCTGAAAGCCGGCAGCATTGTTTACGGAGGAGGGAGAGTTAGATGTTTCTGAACAGAGGATGCGGGGGGGGAGGTGTACTTGTTAGTGAGCACTCGGTAAAGCATCTCTAACCTCTTTCTGTATCTTTAAAATGAAAAAAGCCATAACTGAGAAACCTCCACTGCTGCTGGGAGAGATACTGGGCGTTGTAGGTCACTGTCACCCCTGCAGAGAGGCCTGGAGCTTTCTGTACCATGTGTGCCTGATCCCCAGGGGACTGTGAGCTGCCCTCCAGAGTAATATGGACCACAGGTATCCTCCCTCCTTCAGTTAAGGAGTGAGAGGTGCCCCTTGACAAGAACACAACAATATAGCTACTGCCATCTGCACTTGCCCTTCACTTCCACTCCTGAAGCACTAAACAGTCTTATTAGGATAGCATAAGCTGGGCCTGGGAACTGCCGCCTTCGGAGCTGTGTGGTGCCAGGCATCTCCTCCTCCTGTGGTCTGTGTTCAAAGCCCAGAGGATGTACTTTATTAACTTCAGGTTCTGCCAGCTGAGTTAGGGCCTGTATGGGAGGAGGAGAGGTTAACTAGAGCACTTCTGCTGCCTTACTGGCTCCAGGGCACAGTCTGAAATGGAAGTCAGCCAAGGCACAAACTCCATCTGCTCTGCCAGTTCATTTAAGAATGGGCTGCTGCAGAGGGACAGTTTGGGATGGGAACGCGACCCTCTAGGGAGGCAAGAACTAGATGCTTCCATGAGGATTTTGGCTTCTGGAGCAGTAGGGTAGGGATGGACTCTTGTCAGTTCCTGCCCCAGCAGCACTGCATCCTCTGATTATCTAAGAGGTGAGGAATGTCCTGTGTGCCACGCACTGGCAGCGTTTCTCAAGAAATCCTCTCCTTTGTGCTGGTCAGACGCCTTGGGAAGACAGGACAGCAAAAAGGTGCTCAGTTTTGTCCCCTCCTGCCCTTGTAGGGTGAGAGCCAGGGGAGGCATGATCCAGCATGGTCTCCTTCTGACCTTCTTTTTGGGACAGCACCGTCTGTTCCCACCCCAAAGGTGAGGAGAGTGCTCTTTGACCCCACAGTAGGAGCAGTTGCCTCACTTCTATTGCAGCCCTTTTCCCATCCATCCTTCAGTCTAGTCAGAGCCAGTATCAGGGGAGCGGGAAGCTCTTATCTTGGGCAGAGGAGGCGCCTGCCGTGGGTTGTCCTGGGAAGGGAAAGGGCTTTCATCCAGCCGCCGGTTTGTCTGAGCCACCTGCAGTTGGGAAAGCTGCCCTTCGCTTCCAGGTAGGGTGGGGAGGTGAGCAGTTGGCCCTTGCTATCCTTCCCTACCCAAGGGGAGCTCTCAGTCCCTTGTTGCCTATTAACCATTTGCAATAGATGTAAATATTTACTTCTAATAAACTCTTTGAAAGAGATGCACAGATGGGTGTGTGGGGAAGCTCTGTGCTGGAGGGGTCCACGTGCGGTGCGGTACAGGGCTGGGTGTGCTGGCTGCTGATCCCCTGCTCTCGCAGCCAAAGCTAAAGTTCTGCATTCGGGCACCTCTTGTGTTCCTGGGTGAGCTGGAGGAGGGATGCTGTGAAGATGCCCTGGATGTAAGGTAGGACTGTGCTACACAGGGACTTGGATCTCCTTCCCAAGGGGAAGTAGCTCCCTGTTTTGCAGCGGCATGTCCCAAAGTCGTTTCTGGTTGCAGAGCTTAGACCTGTCTCCTTTGACTCCTTCGCAGTGTCTCTGGTTGCAGAGCTCAGACCTGTCTCCTTTCCACTCCTTCCCAGTGTCTGGGGTGAATTTGGGAACCAAGAGCTGCTGCGAGGAATGGATGACTGCAAGCGCTGCAGTCCCATTAGCGTTCCCCACTGCTCCTTAGTGACTCCTCTCGTGCCGAGGACATGGACAGAGCCGAGAAGGATCACCGTCACTTCTGCATACGGCACAAAACCGCACAGGACAGGACCGCTGGAGTTCTGCCCGTCCCCGAGACTCTTCCTCCATGCCACAGCAGTGCGTGCGTGCCGTGGAGCCCGGCACCGGGGCCAACTCCCCCAGCAGAGCTCTGGTGTGTGCTGTGCCCCAGGGGAAGTACCAGCTGCTCTTGGCTCAGTCCAGCCTGAGCATTGCCGCCTCTTGCTCGGGTATGTGGCCACGGGGCCTTGGGCAGCAGCCATCTGTTAAAACCAGTGCCTTGTGCTTGCTGCAGCAGAAGCAGCTGGGATACAGGGAGTAAATATCTGGGGTTTTCTGCAAAGAAAATTCCAAAACCAGAGCACCCTGTGGCAATAAATACCAAGCCCTACGTTTTCACTAAAGATTATGAATAAAAGAGCACATTCCCAGCACAGGGAGTATATGGAAAGCAGAGCCACTACTAGGGACAACTGACTTGGCGTGTCACTTCTGCTGATGGGAGTTTTGGAGCTGGTAAACTTGGTGTTAATATTGTCTTGAGGGTACAGCAGCCCAAAGTGTCTCCCCATCTCCAAATGCAGCACAAATTCACTCTTATCCCGCAAACAAATGTTTAACCGGATGCTGTAGGTCAATATTTGCCTGCCAAATTCTCAAATGGGGTGGTGCCGAAGGTCGCTGCCGGCGGGTAGGGGAAGTGGGCTGGACAAGAAACTGTGTTTGCCCCACGCAGAGCTATCGGCCGGGCTAAAGCAGGTGCCAGCTCCAACGTGGACATGAACAACCTCAGGTAAGAGGCAAATGAACAAGGATTTGACAGTAAATGGGGGCTCCTCCAACGAGCAATAGTGCCTCTCCGGGAGAGGGGGGTGAATTTGGCAGAGGGTTAAAGGGTGGACACCATCAGGGAGAAAAGGGACATTCGGGGTTATATGTGGCTGCAGGATTTGGGGTGAGGGAAGAGGGGGGATGAAATGGCCTCAAGTTTTGCTTCTTCCACTTGGCAACTGGGGTCACAACCCAGCAGTTTCGGGTGAAAGCAAGGAGTGCTTGGAGAGTGGAAAGCAGCCCCAGGAATTAAGTGCATGGCAGCTGTGCTGAGGGCTGGGCTTTGGCATGGAGGCTTTATGCTAAGAAGAAGATATGTTATTTCTGTTTAAAAGGGAAAAGTGGCTGTGTGAAGCGGTGGCCAGGGTATGGGTGGGGTTTTATCCATGGCCCTGGAAGCCCTTCTCCCACTGTCCCATACAGGAATCGGAATGCGGGGGTGGGAGAGGTTGGGTTTGCCAGCAAAGGGGGAAGGCGAGTGCTGGGAAGGGGAGGACTCTATTCCAGGACATATTGCTGAGAAACTGCTCTGGTATTGCATTTTCTACCTGCAAAGTCCCTCCCAGACAGCACTTGCTGGGTGCCTGCAACCCCTCTGAGGCAGGTTAGTATCCCTTCTCCCAAGAGCCCGCAGCACAGCTGGGGATGCTGTGCTTCTAGCTCAGTGGTTTGCATGGGAAAGGAGCAGAGGCTCTTGTCTTCTTCCAGAGGCACAGTGTGTGCAGGACTGATTAGGAAAATACCATTTGCAATCCAGAGAAATAAGGGCAATGGGGTCAGAAATGCAGGATCCAAGCAAGACAGCGTCATGTAAGAGTCTGGCTGCGGTTACAGCTCTGCTCCGGTGCGGGTCCCTGTTCCTTTCTGATTTTGCTGCCTTGGCATTGGACCCAGGAGTCCTGTGTTGTTTCTTTGCAGCATTGTTCATCTCCCTATTGCTTTCTGCAAGCTCCTGCGCCAACCTGTTTGGCCAGGTTGATAATTTTCTCCCTGTGGACCTGAATAGGCTCAGCTTGCTGCTGCCAGGCAGCTGGAAATAACTTCTCTCTCAGCTGGTCCTTCTGTTCCAGAAATATGGTGTTCCTCTGGGGTCTGTGGCTGCTCTGCCTGTCTGTTCTGCACAGTCACCTAAGGGTAAGTTCCTTCACTCCAGTGAAGGTGGGGGCCTCTGCTGTGTGAGCACAGCTCTCTCCCCAGTCAGCAAAGGGCAGGGGGAGTGAGGTGGCTCTCCTGCACCGGACCATGGGGCAAATACCGCCCAATGCTTCTGCCTGAGAAGCCCTGGAAGGCAAACTGGTGGAGGACACTGCCATGGGGTTAGCCTGTGCCCCAGTGCAGCAAGGTTTCTAATCTTTTTCCCAGCTAATACAGCTGTGGATATGCTCATTATTCAAGTGAATTACTGTAGAAAATCTTTGGAAACTTGGCTTCAACTGTATTTAGTGACCCTGACCTTCAGGGGTTAACAGGAGGTTGTTTAATAACAGCTTTTTTTCCCTCCCATTTTAAATCTGGATCCCCGTCAGATCTGAGATTGCAAAACCACACTGCTCACTCTCTAGAGGATACATTATTTTCTACCCTTCTGACCTGGTCCCTTTCTAAACAAATCCAGCATTTGCAGTTTCTCCCTGCTCACTTCCACCTGCCCTTGGTGAATGCCACCGCCTCCGGATCCACATCCTAAAGCCCTGCCCGTGCTGTAGCCATGCAGGGACTGCTACAGCCAGGCTGGTGCCAGTCTCTGTCCTGGCCCCACAGGACTGTGTTAGGAGTGAGGGCAGAAAAGACTGGCTCTGGAAATTCAGAGGGAATTATCTGGGATCTGACACTGTTTGTTGTTTGGTTTCCCCCCCCCCTACAGTTTTCTTCAGCACATGCCATTGAGCAAAAGCGTCTCTTCTTAAACAAGGATGGGGAGCTGAAGGTAAGTCATGACTGGTTCCACCCAAGGGGACTGAACTTATGCTGTGGTATTTGCAATGGTTTTCCAGTTTGTCCTGAGATGGGATGAGCCCAGGCAATGCAATCTAGCAGCGCCAGAGCAATGAGAAAGTCCTCCTTTGTGCAGGCTTCCCTCCACACTTCACAGCTGCTGCTAACGCTGTGCTCCGTGCTGGAAGCTCCAGCCTAAATAACTGGGCAGCATGTGAAGTAAACATCAGTAGCTGGTGTGTACAGGGACTGGCAGGTAGATTATTGCATTTCTGGTTGATAAGGGAAGATGAAGAAAACTAGCTATGAGGGTGACAGGGAGAAAGACCCATAGCTGATGCTATCCGCTGAGCCTGGCTCTGACAGTGCAGAGCTCCTGCAGTAGAGGAATGTCATCCGGATGCTGGTGGGAACAGAGAGATCTGAGGTAAAAAGCATGTGTTTAAGACCGTGCAAATGTGAGGACAGTAGCAGCAGTGCTATAGGCTAAAGCTTAGAAAACTGGAAAATGAGGGATTTGGAGAGAAAAGGGATGGAATAGAACAGACAAGTCAAGAAGAGACAGATGCCTGGAGGAGGATTTCAGCCAAAATGGATCAAGGCTGTGACAGCAGTAGAGGGTGCTGACCGATGCAAGAGGCAGACTGGCAGTCCTAAAATATGCGAGAGGAGGTGGTGAAATCAAGGTTGAGGATGATGATTTAGTTTTATAGATCGGTGAAGGCACAGGACGTGCTGAGCGGGTGGTGGTTCCTGCCCTCAAATCACGCCTGTTGGGCTCGTTTGCCTGGCGCAGGCCCCGAGAGCAAGTGGAGGGGCAACCACTGCAAGACCCTCACTTGGTCCATTTTCCCAGTTGTTTCACTTGTTTTCCATACTCATTGAGGTGCTTTTAACCTCAAGGTTAAAAGGCAAACTGAAGTGAATACACCACCAGAGTAGAGAAGCTGGAGAGTTTTCTCAGCCCATTTAGGTGCGCAGTAAAGCCCACGAGGTTGTTTCTCCACAGGACGTGAAAAGTGCTGGAGTTGTACAGTCTGCTCTGCAGGAAGCCATCCCACCCATGCCGAGCGCAGGGATGGCAGACATTACCTATGACAACTTCCAGGAGATTGATGGACCCATGTTACCTTTCACCACTGCACTGCCAGGCATGAGGAATGACTGGAACCCAGAAGATGAAGTCATAGCTGGGGCTGTGGGCTGTCATGAACAGCAACCATCTGGGGAAACTGCCTCTTCTGAAGAGGAAGGAGAGGCTGAAGATAAAAGCTGTGAGATGACTTGGAAGAAGAGCCAGAGGCTAGCAGATGGCTTGATGAGATTCAGCATCGATCTCCTGAGAGAGGTCCAGCTGGAGTCCAACAGAACCAATGTGATCTTATCACCCTTCAGCATCGCCCTCGCCTTGTCTCACCTGGCACTGGGTAACTTCTAAGTTACAAAAGCACTGGTTCCTGCCCTGCCCCTCCTGGAGGCACCAGGAACCAACGTGCAAAATGCAAAGATTAAATATGGAACCTTCCACTTAATCTTACTCCTGCGGCTTTAATTAGGTACGATTACAATTGAAGCTGTCCTCCGTGGCCCATGCTGAGGTTCCTACTGTCAGGTTTCTCCAGCCTCTTTTTTAAGGCACAGTACATTTCTAACAGGAGGCAGCTTGGGTAACATCCCTGTTTTCCACTACATGGGCATGAACTAACAGGAATTTGACTTTGCTTTTTAGGAGCAGCAAATCAGACAGAGAAGCATTTGCTGCAGGCGATGCATCTGGAGTCGGTGCCCTGTCTCCACCACACGTTGGGCACCCTTCGCAGAAGGCTCGCAGAATCCACCCTCAGTCTTGCATCGCGTCTGTACCTGCAGAAAGGTGAGAGCTGGCACAGGAGGGTCTGTACTGGTGTAGGATAAAACTCCTGGTGACAGAGAGTGATGGAAGCACACTGTCATACCAGGAGATGTCTCTGCTTTTTCAAGGTCTGATGACTTTATGTGGAATTTTTCCCCTCTGCCAGGATTTGAGGTGAAAGAGAAGTTCCTGGAGGATTCAGAGAAATTCTACGAGGCAAAGCCCATGACCCTTTCTGGGATCAGTGAGGATGACCTCATAGCCATAAACAAGTGGGTAAAGGAAGCAACTAATGGGCAAATACCCACCTTCCTACGGCAGCTCCCTGAAAACACAGTGATGCTCTTGCTCAATGCAATCCATTTCCACGGTGAGCTCCACAGGCCTTACTTTTCAAGCCTGATCATCCAGAGGAATAGTTCGAAATCTACTAGTTTTCCACCAGCACTGTAGCTGAATGGCATCTCCTTTCATTGCTTCCTGCTAGTCAATCTGCTTGTTCTTTCCTTGTACATCTGCCATTGCTCTTGGTTAGATTTCTTCATAGTAATGATTCCAAACTGCTTCACATGTGCTAAAAATGTTACTTGACAGCAGAGCCGGAACACAGCAGGTGGAACCTGCAGTATTTTTGCCTCGTGGTTCAGGATCCCAGACAGTGGCACATCACTGCTTTTCTTAACCAGGTCACATGCAACTCACTACACACGAACCACAGAGCTTGGAGGCAGCTTCTGTGGATCTCTTTTTGACTACAGCACAGTGGTCAGGCACATCTTCCTCTTTTAATTCCCTGAGGGTTGTGCATGGAAACAGACCAAACACTCACTTCTGGGGTAAATCTGCAAATGCATTAATTTGGTTTTGGAGCACCGTTTCACCCTAGACAGCACAAAGGCGATACTCTTCATTTTTCAAAGTGCAAACAAACATCCATTGCTTTATCTTCATAGCCTTCAGTAATCTCCCACACTGAGGCATGAGGATTAATCCTCTTTTTTTTTTTTTTTTTTTTTTTTGCTGTTCTACAGTCCCTCTCTGAAATGTAAGAGCTTTGTGCTGTTAGGGGTGTTCCAGCCTTGGTACTGACTTCTCTTTGCTGTATTTCTACTCGCCTGGTCACTATCTGCCTTGTTGGAGAACTCATGATAGGAGGAGTGTCAGCTAGGCAGTTTCTGTTTTCCTACCTAAATTTAACTTTGTTAAATTCTAAACTTTTATATTGATAGGGTTTTGGAGGAGTCAGTTTGATGCTAGCTTCACTGGGCCAGATGTATTCCACCTTGACAATGAATTCGTGGTCCCAGTTGAGATGATGAAAGCCCAGAAGTACTCCCTGAGCTGGTTTACACTGGAGTCTCAGGACATTCAGGTAGGGCTCTATTAGGAGCACTACATGTTTTGACTGGAATTTCTTCTTGCTATTGTATTTCACTGACTGCAACTATTCTCTCCAAGAACCCAAATGTATTTTAACAGGCATAGCACACAAAAATTTAATAAGCGTCCTTTGTCCTTGCTTCTAGTAAGAATGTTGAATCTTCATTCTCAATCTCTAGGGAAAACCACAAGGACAGATTCGCACTAAGTGGGAATTAATGGAGATTTAAAGCCCTGAGTTAAAGATAAATGAGGAAATATGGAAAGGAGTTCCCTCAGACAGCATATGTACTGTTGGAGCCCTTCAGAATACAGCCAGAGTGGGTACAATGTTTGTGCATTTAGGCTTCCACCCCACCATGTGTTCAATCTTTACCAGTCAATAGCTAAATACTAAAATCTGATGCTGTTATTCCAACAAACATTCTCCCCTGAAGAAATCAGATACCTCCTTCCCACTGGGCTGTTTTTCTCTGACACCTAGGCTGGCTCTGTAGACCAATTAGAAAAAGACTAAATTAAAAGCATCACTTTATGGACTTTCCTTCCTCTTCCATAAATTCTGGTTGGCTTTATTTCCAGGTGGCCAAGTTTCCCTTTAAGAGTAACATGAGTTTTGTGGTCATTGTACCAAACCAGTATACTTGGAATAACTCTTACGTGCTGGAGAACCTCCCTTATGAACAACTATGCAAGCTTTTCCCCAAAGAGGTACCCACCACAGTGAAGATCCCCAAAATAAAATTGGACTACCAGCTGGAACTCAACAAGGTTCTCAGTCAAATGGGTAAGGCCTCTAACAAGACTTGCACAGAGTAAGTGAAGCTGATCAATCTATATGGCATCTGTTCACTGACACTAAAAACTGCTATCCTTGTTTCTAAAGCTGTGCCTCACAGCTTGCTCCAGATAACATCCAAACTTTCATCTCTTATTCCTCTCCTCCTCCTTACTCTTTGCTTGCCTAGCACCAAATGTTTTGCTCCAACAAGATGATACTATGGAGAAGGCAGCTTTCACAGTTCCTCACAATCTTTACAGGTTCTTCCTAATCCCCTATTTGTAGCCAAGACCAACTTCCTCCCATGCGCCAACCTTTACCTCTTGTCATTTAACATATTGTCCAGGACATAGAAATTGCCAACAGAGAGAATGCAGATCACGAAACCTGGAACTGAGAACTTACTGAAATAAAACACCATGCACTGCATTTCCAGATGAGAATAAATTAAGAGTTCACTTTGTTTTGCAGAAGTGCTTAAAAAAATAACCTCTGTAAAAGTGTTTCCAGCCTAGCAAAAAAGAGCCTTCAGACTTGCTACTGCTTTTTAAGGAAGGCTCTAAGTTCTTACACTACTATTCTAAAAGAGGTGGACAAAGCTTGTGAAAACTGTTCTGGTTTTGGTACCCTCAGCTCTTCATATTCTCCAGAGCTGGACTTCAGCTTTTGTTTCTCTTGCCTGCCAGTTCTCCGGTCCTCCACAGAGGACAACACACATAGCAACAAATTAGGCAATTGCTTTTTTTGCACACAGCTTTGAGAAAAATCAGAGCTGGTGGTACCAAATGGGAAAGGTTAACTTAGTCTCATTTCTCTGTAGGCCTCCAGGAGCTGTTCACAAGCCCAAATCTCCAGAAGATCGCAGATGAACCTCTCTTTGTATCCAGTATACAGCATCAGTCTGCCCTGGAACTTAAAGAAGATGGGGTGGAAGCATCTGCTGCTACCAGTGTTGCAATTTCACGCTCGGTCTCTGCCTTCAGCCTTGATCGGCCCTTCATCTTCGTTATCTTTGAAGATGAAACAGGCATCCCGCTTTTTATAGGCAGTGTCCAGAACCCTAACCCCAATGCTGCTCCCCAAATAAAAGAGCCACGGGACTCACGTGAAGCAACAGACCCCATGCCCAAATAAGAGAGAAGGAGAGGCTAAGTGTTCTGGGACTGCTACCTGACCCTTTGGACCAGCTAAAAGAGGCCTCCTGTCCTTGGAGACCTCCCTCTGAGGCCACAGAAGACAACCCTTGCTGTTTTCCTTTACAGATTCCTAGAGACCAGTCCTGGGATAGCCCATTCCAGCCTTGACGAGCTTCTCCAGGCTGGGGTTCCCCTCTGTTGAACCTGAAAAGCTTGCTCTGCCTGGATTTCCCTTCCAGGGCTCTCAGTCCTGGAAGGGAGACTTCCTTGTCCCCAGACTCTTATTAGAGTCTTTATTAAGCTCTTATTAGAGGCCCCCATAGCCTGGAATCATCATTAGCATCTGGCAGCTTGGACAACAGCCAGAGATATTAATATGGCTCTTCCTTCCGCAGTTCCTGTGAACAAGTCTCCCTCAAAGTATTTCTCTGAAAACAATTTGTATCCACCTAGAAAACAACCTCTAGATCAACTAGACTAGTAACTAGTTGTCTTCTCTAGGATGCATCACAGCCATTTCCAGGCACAGGCTCTTTTCAAAGATTCCCTTTTCCCACTGCTTGGCTATTGGGATCTGATGTGGGACGGTCTGCAGTGGGAAACCCCTTTGGATCCTTATCTCCAGCCCTTTTCCTGGGAAACTCTAGGTTCTTGGGTGATGCTAGATTTTGAGACATATTTTATAAAGTTTTTTTTTAGTAATTTTTATGTTGGCAGAATAATAAAGAGTAAAGCAGAATATATTTGCTTAAGGTGTTGCATTGAAAGACCCAACAGAGAAAGAAAAAAGGCACACAGCTTGAATAATTGCAAAGATTGGGAGCAAAAAAGTCAGGGCATGACAGATGGAAAGGAGGGGCTCTTGCAAAGGACCTGTTTTTTGCTACACCTCATCACAGAGGACAACAGGGGCTGTGAGGTGAAATGGCTAATCTGTAAAGACTGTCCAAGGACCGAGTCCAATAAGTTCTGGGCATCTCACCTGCAGAGCGTGGAGGGAATGCTCACTGGGTCAGAACTGGCTTTGCGGAATGGACAGAATTCCCTGAATTAGGGCATGAGCTCAGTGGCATAGGGACAGGAGGGTACTTTGCCTGTGAGCAGCAATGCAGTGATAAGCAGTGATGTGGCAGTCCTTAACCTTTCTCTTAGGCAAAACCTGACCAGTGCTGGTATCTACTAGGAGGTTCAAAAGTGCTGATCTGGCATCTGCTATCTGCAGTTTGTTCTGCTACTGGGATACTCCTGGCTCCACAGCACAATGCTATGGATGGTTGGGACAGCTTCCAGGGGAAGGAGGGGCAGATTTTGACACCTGTAGCTGAATGTGACTGCTTTTGCCCTGTTTTGGCAAAAGGCGATGTCCCGTTACAGCTTCACTTTTGTCTGAGATGGGCGCAGCTCCCCGGGTCCTTGTTCTGAGGTAGCAGTGCATGTCTGAAATAAGCTACCGTGAAGGAATCTTGGGAACCCTCCACCCAACCAAGCCATCCTACCACTTAAAAATATTGGTCTAACTCACCGTAGCCTGCCATGCTGCAGCTAGTTCTGTACAAAACAACTGCTGTCCATAGTAGATTCTGCTTCCAAACTCCCTCAGCTTCTGGGTAAAAAGGATGGTGCTCTGTTTTTGCGAAACAGCACTTACGGAGCACAAGGGCCATCCTTCTGGCAGTGTTTTCCTCACTCGGGAAGTCTGCCTTCCCTCAAAGGAAGGACCAGAATGCTTCTGGGAGCCTCCGTCCCTGAATAGTCTGCACCATCTGCTGGAATAAGAGAAGGACTGACTCACTAACCATGAATTTTGGGGATGCAGGAGACTTTGGGGAATAAAAGTCCTGGCTCAAACCTGCAATTACACATTTCTTGCAGTCTAAAAGGGGAAGAACGGCTAAAGATAATGTCTACCCCTCTAACCAATGCAATGACACGCACCCTTCAAAAAGAGGGTGTAATTACAGGGCCATGTAATTTTAACAAGTAAACCCACAAGAATTCAGCCCTACTATGAGGGCATAGCTCTTGCCCACAGGGAACATTTTAGCTTATTTATTTATACAGATTCATTCCTAACATTCAGAAATACCATCCCATGCCTTAGGTAAGTCTTGCTTTGGCTACTGCAGCCTCAGTGCTAACCTCCCTGAATTCCACCCTGTTGCACTGCAACCTGTGCAAAATTTGAAGTGCAAGTCTTCCTTGTCATGCCTCTGCCCTCCAGCTCCCCCTCTTCTATAAAGATTTTCCCCCTCATTTTCAGTTTCCTGAACAGCTTGGTTCTGATTTCCTATTTTCCATCTTTCTGCCATCCCTCCTCCCCCAAGCTATTCTTGTCAAACTATTAATTTCATCTTATTTGACAGTACAGCAGCCCTCCATGACTGTGCTTTGCTCAACAAATTATCAGTTACACCAACCTTAAGACTCTTTTTCACTCCACTGGCTCTCCAGAAGAGGCAGTTTGTAAAATGCAAAGTAATATTAATGTCTCTGCTCAGGAATTTCTACTTTGCATTGCTAAGCTTTCATTTTGACTGAGCTCTATTCTGAAAAGACATGACTAGCACAGGGCGTCTGCTCTATAGCTCATCTGCACCACTGGCTGAGAATATCAAATAAGTCTCAATGTCTTTAATATTAGATGTATTTTTTCCTTACTAGAGCAAATTCATATGAACATGATCAGTACTTCCATAGCAGAGGTGAACACTGTTCAGACAGCATATTGCCTACTATCTTGAACCCAAACCAGACCAACAGTAAAATGTTTGTATACATTTAACAAAATTGATTTAAGCTCTTGCATCTAGTTAGATGAGTATTATGCACCATTTCAGGGATACCTTTCACCTACAGTAATAAAGCTTGCTTTGGTCTATAATAACATTCTATACAACTGCCACTCCGATTTAAATGGTTTAAAACCAAACCTGTATTTAAACAGATGGACTTTCATTTGAAGATACAGATGAGATATAAAAACTTCTCTAGCGGTCCTTCCATAAAGGGCATTTTAATACCACAAATAAGATCTCAAAAAGAGATGAAAACCACCAGAAGATATCTCCACAGCCAACACCCCCATTCTTGGGCTGACGATGGCAGACTAACAAGTACAAACATCTCTTTGCAGACGATTTCTCACAGAGCAAGCTGAGAAGCAGTTGAAAGCAGAGCTGTTGCTCTTGTTAGAAAGGGTCACCTTTGAAGCACTGACTAATCACAGGGCAGACTACCTGATTTGCTTTTCCAGCTTGCAAAAACAGCAGCTAATGCTTCTCTAAAACCATCCTCTCCTCTTTGCTGAGTGACTGTATGAGCTCGGTGCCAGCATGCCTGAGTAACTCCTTATTACCTGTTAGCGGTGAGGCTTGGAGCCCAAAAAGAAGATGTCCCAATGCAAGCCTAGACCCGGGGGCACTGATATTACTGGCTACAATTTACTTTCAGCATTTCCAAGTAGACAAACAGCTGCCCTGGATCAGGCTAGCTCCATGTCCAGTTAGCCCAGTATCCTGGCTCTCCCAATAGCCAGTAACAAATGACCGGGGAAAAAAAAGCCAAGAATGACTAGGGATAAGGAAAAACAACTGTTCTCTGGTTGTATCGCCCAGCTGCTGAGTTTGACGTTACATCCGACCATCGTTAGCCTTCAATGGACCTGTCTTCCACTAATTTGATTTGGGTTGGTTTTTTCCCCAAATCTGTTTATCTTTCATCTTCTGCAACGTCTAGTTACAATGAGTTTTACAATTTAATACTTACGAAAAATACACTCTCTTGATTTAAATGTGCACTGATGGGTGCTCCCCTAAAGTCCTCTATTGCAAAAAATAATGAAACCCCTCTGCCCCTTTCCCTTCTCCAGATCATTTATAGTTCTGTAAGCTCCTACAACATTTGGTTAATTCATCAGTTTCTACCAGGAGTCCTTGGCTTTTTAGTCTCTTTCTTGTCAGCCAAGAACTTTAAGCCAGTTACATTAATAACTTCTTGTTAACTAGTAACTGTCACTGGATAGAACCTCTTCTGAAGGTCTTCCCTTTAACTGCCTTAAAGAGCAACAGAATTCTGCTTCCACTTTATAAGTCTCTCCATTAAATCTTGGACATAAATCCATAAATCCATTAAACATTGCTGCATTAACCATACCTCTGAGTCAGAAGAAGTTCCCTCATGTGACATACAGCAAAACTGCGGGGATAAAAGACTTGCTCAAAAAGGGGTAGGGAGCGTTTGCCTCTCCGACCTGTGCTTTACCTGCTGGACCGCCTTTATCACAGAGACCACATTTGTTTTGGAAGGCAGGCTTAAAAAATTAGTGCAGTTCAACGGGAGGGTGCCAGGAGCGGAAAATGGGAGCAGAGCACTTTAAGAGAGTCCTGGGAAGCTGTAACCTGAAGCCTGTCGAAGGCTGGGCTGGGGGAAGCAGCAAAAAGCAGATGTGGCTGCACCAAACCCACAGTGTCCCCAACTCGCACCCGCCGGGAGCCTGGGACAGCAGCAGCCAAGAGGAGCCCGAGGTAAGGGGCAGCTCACCCTCGCTCAGGGCCAGCAGCGAGGGGAGCAGAGGGCAGGGGATGAGGCTGGGGAGCTCTCAGAGGACCTGGGAAATGGGAAGAACGGTTCTTCTGCAGGTATTGAAGGGTGGGATTCCCACCAAATGGGAGATCTCACCAAGGGTTGGGAGCCACCAGCATCCTAGGGCACCACCTCTTTGCCTCCGGGGCTGAGCTGTGCTTGGGAGCTGCACTGGTTTTCTGCCCTTCCAGCATCTGTGTTGCAGCTGGGAACATGCTTTTCCTTTGCAATGGTAACAATTTTGGTGATAGTCAAATCGTCTAGAGCTAGTGGTTGCAAGATGCTTCAGGAGTTAGTGCTGTGGGGTAGAGTGATCACAGTGAGCAGTCTGAACTTGCGGGTGATGTTTCATAGCACCCCTAAAATCAGAAGGGTTTATAAATGATGTGAGACTTGTACCGTTATAGATGGAAAGCAAAATATTCCTTTGCACCTGCAGGCCTTCACAAATAGACAGCTCCCAGACACAGAGTTCCTTCTCAGCTCATTTCTCAAAGTTTTCTTCCTGTACCTTCCTGACTGTAACATCACATGCTTCATGCTGGTGCTTCTTCTTTTCTCTTTAAACACTGCCACAGATTTTAATATCATGCCTGAAACCATCCCACCTCTGCTTCAACCAAATTCTTTTCTCTGCATTTTTGGCTGTGTGCTGAGACACATGCAAATAGAATCCAGATGTTCAGGCCAATTTAAACGCAAAAGGCTTTGTCTTTCTAAAATGGAAATTGCTTTTTGGCAAAGTTTGAGAAATATGAAGCTGGTGACAGTACTGGCAAAAACAATGCAAATCTGCAAAACCAATCTCCGCTCTCATGCTCCCAGGAGCTCAGTGTAGTTGGAAGCAGAGGTTGTGTTGAGATGATTATCTTTTTTTCAGAGAAAAGGTTATGCTCCATGGAAAACCTTCATCTCTACACTAGACTGGGCCAAACCTCTTCTGCTCAGCATGTCAGAGTACTGCTTGGTGTAGGCATCCTCACAAAGCCCTCACTAAGACCCATTTAACTTAGACTCACGCAGGGCTTCTGTCATCTCTCTTTCAGCATGGTGCCTATTCATTGTAGAACTCTGCAATGATATAAGCAATCCCAACATCATATCCACTATCATACCACTAAACGCATTGGTTTTTTCCAGTATAGTAAATCCTCTTGATACGCTGCTTCTGCACCAGAATACCTCATCTACTTGGCAACTAGGATAGCAGCAGGCCACAGGATGCAAGTGCACAGGGAAAAGAGGGTACCACTTCTGTGTTACACTATCTAAACATAGATGAAAACTTAAAAGTTCCACGGTGACACCTTTTTCTCCAAGGCAGAACTACCTCCAGAAGAAAAGGGGTTTGGCAGGAAATGGTGAATTGCCTTTCACTGAAGTAAAACCTCTGCCTGAACAGACTGGGTCCTGAACTGGGGCTGTTGTAGCCACGTGGCTTTAAGTTGTATTTCTACCAGCAGGCATGTTTTCTTTATAGCTGAAGTTAATCTGAAACACATGTTCTTTCTCCTACTTCACTGGATGCCTGGATCAGAGGGGTTAGTTAAATACAACCCTCTTCCTTTAATTTCTGGGAATCTATATAAACATTGCTTCAGACTAGCCTCAGTGGCGTCTGTTCTCAAGGGCATGACACTTCTGCAGTAGCTCTGGTTTACCCACAGTGAAACCCTATGTTACACACTGCCCTTTGGACCAGACAGATCTGTCTGGAAGGGCCACATACGCCAATACTGGAGCAACCAAAAGTGGATTCCACAGAAGGAACAGCTTTGGGGAGTTTGGTACTTTTCTCCCACCGCCATTAAAAATGTTGAATAAGCCAAGCTCTGTCTTTCACCACTTCTCTAGATCTGGCCCAGTGTTAGGTATTTACTCCCAGCCCTTTTTCTTACTGTCTTTTAAGAAAGCTCTTCTACTTCATCAAATTGCAAATAAGCAGGAAAGGATGCATATAGGCTGTACAGCCTTTCAGGTACATGCAGACACAAGAAACATGACAAACTACTGCCTGAGGCAGGTAACTTGTATAGCAGAGCAGTAACCAGTCAGTTTCATCTTCTGCCCCATTCAACAATATGGATTTGCTACCTTTTATAAATGCAATATTGAATCTTTTAAAGTCTAAAACTCCAAAGATATGATTTAGTGCTTTTCTGGACCTTGGCACTCAGTAACTGCCAGCATCAGTGTGGTTTGGGCCACACACATCTGCTTTTGCGCTCAGGCACACCCAGGCATGTATGCTCGCCCCGTTCTGAAGTCATTGGGGCCAGGCTGGCTGAATACTTCAAACTAGAAAAGAAGAAAACCAAGCTAAGATCAGGTGTGTGTTTCACAGTTGGGAAGGACAAGCAGCAGCACGTGTCATTGCAGTTCCTGTCACAACCAGGTACAGCGAATAGTAGTGGTAGAGATGTATTTGCTCAATTGCTCAAACTACCTGTGTCGTGTTCTTACTCTGTAGGTTCAGGCATGCGGATTCCACTGGTTCTCCTTTTCCTGGGTCTCTTAACTGTCCCAAGCAGATCCCAGAACTCAGCTACTGAGCAGGTGAGTAGGAGACAACATGCAGAGAGTGAGGGAGAGCTACTTGGAGCATGTAATTTAATTTTAGAGAATCTTACAGAAGGATTAAGCACTACCCTCCTGAGTTACTAGGATTTTATTTAGCAACATAATGAGACTAACTCCTGCTTTACCTAGATAAAACCACAGTAGTTACATCAGGGGATGACTGTGAGGCAGAAATAGTGGATTCCAATCCAAGTGCTGCCTTCGGCTTTACCGGGACACTTTAAAGTAAAGTAATGGTTCCTACACTCTCGATCAGTAAGATTAACCCACTATTTCTGTAGATCATAGGAGAGTATCTGTAGATTGCTTGCCTTTGAAATGTTTAACACAACTGTACCTGCCCTTGTAAACTGCAAGTCTAACCACAGCGCTCCCTGCTAGAACTCTGCCACTGCTGATGGAGCTAACGCTGGTGAGGTTGAAGAGGAAGATCCATTCTATAAGACCCCTGTAAACAAGCTGGCAGCTGCAGTCTCCAACTTCGGCTATGACCTGTATCGTCAGCAATCTAGCCGGACAGCCACTGCCAATGTGCTACTGTCTCCATTCAGCCTGGCTACAGCACTGTCTGGTCTCTCACTTGGTGAGTTCTTGCCCCTTTTCCTCACGTGCTGTTTGGCTTGACAGGCCTTCCCTCATACTGTTGTCTTTGTTGTTGGCAGGGGCTGGAGAACGAACAGAAGATGTGATTTCTCGCGCTCTCTTCTATGATCTGCTTAACAAAGCTGAGGTCCACAACACTTACAAAGACCTACTGACCAGTGTGTCTGCACCAGAGAAGAGCATGAAAAGTGCTTCCCGTATCATCTTGGAGAAAAGTAAAAGTCCTTCTTCCCCTCTATCAAATTTCACCTGAATAACTAGCAGCAGGTAGAACACACTGAATAACACCACACTAACAGCTTTGGCTCTGACGTACTGTTGAGCCAGGATGCAGACTGTGCATGGAATGCTGTTGCAGCTCCAGAAAAAGCCTGGAAAGTTTGTGTGCACATAAATAAAAGACCAGACTTATGCACATAAAGACACTGGTGACAGAGCAACTAACAGACCTAGAAGAAACTTGCTGAGAATTTTGCTTTCACTCTTAGGTTTTCTGGCAGGTGTTGCCAGCTTCCAGGAACCACAAATTGCATTTTCTATTTGTGATAGCATTCAGCCATATTCCTTTGTTTAATACCTTACAGAACTATTTTAAATGTCTGCTTTTGGCATGCAATAAACATCTGCTGAGAAAGCTAAGAGTTATCTTTTGGAACCTGCTGGTTCCAAGAATCCGATAGGTCAAGTAAGCCGTACTCATAAAGCAAGCTGGAGAAAGAAGAAAGACTGATGCAGGGATAGCTGTGTCCAAGCCTTCTCTTCTTATCTCCTTTCTTTACTTTTCAGAAGAGAGTTATCCCATACTCCAGCATGGGCGGCTATAGGATTTGGATCAGTTTCCTCCATGTGCCTTCAGTCACTGTTCTTCAAAGCAGGTTTCTATATATGCACAGACACAGATGTTTTATGAGAGAACTGCTGCTGGGCTTTGGATTGCAATCTGCTGCCTTGAGATTGTTTTGATAAGGGAGCTAGCTGCAATATTGATGTTTTTGTTCCCCAGGACTGAGGGTGAAGCCTGGTTTTCACAGCCAACTAGAGAAGTCCTACAAGATGCGCCTGAGGGCCCTAAGTGGCAATACCCAGTTAGACCTCCAAGAAATCAACAACTGGGTACGACAGCAGACAAAGGGAAGGATTATGCGGTTTATGAAGGACATGCCCACAGATGTCAGTATTCTCCTTGCTGGGGCTGCTTACTTCAAGGGTAAGAATGTTATGTACTTGGTTACAGAGAGGTTCTGTTAAGCATGCGTTAGAAGAGATGTGAGGGAATGCTCTCGCTTCCAATAGAGCAAACAAACTGCCAAAGAGACAGAGTGTAAGAAAAAAGTGTTTGAGAATGTTTAGTAAAGAAGAAAAAATGCATGCTACCTAAAGAGAAATAGTCCTCAAGGGAGGAATTATTACTCTTGGGAAGCTGAATCTTGACCTGTTTGCAGTAAGAGACCAGAGAAGAAAGTGCAAGCTCACAAAACTCCACAGCAAGAGACAGAATATTACCATTTAGGGAAGGGACGACTTAATGAGTGTACTGACCCTTTTCACCACTGTAGAGGGAATGGAGAGAGATACTACAGAGCTGTTCTAGAACATGCTGTAAGCCAGTGTCATGGAGAATTATTGCTTAGAGACAAGGAGCAAAATAAAGGGTGGGGAGAGGAGCACTTTATATGCATTGACACAATTGTTACCCTTTAAAATAGTTTTGTAATTACATAAGTAGACATCAACTTCCCAATAACTACTCCACCCATACACTGGCTTGATTTGTTATTTCCCATTTAGCCAATTCTCAGATGAAAAGGAGGGGCCAAAGAGTGGCAGTAAATCAGTAGCTCCAATCAGTCTATTTCCATCTCTATCATCATTCAGTTATGCCTCAACTCTTAAAGTACAAATACTATATATATAAGTGCCAGATTACTCAGCCACAGACACAAGCGTGGTTTCATATGCTATTATTCCAGAAAATCCTCCATTTTATCTTTTAAAAAATAGGGACATGGAAAACCAAGTTTGACACCAAGAAGACTGCCCTGAAGGACTTCCATCTGGATGAGGACAGAACTGTGAAGGTGTCCATGATGTCAGACCCCAAAGCTATACTGCGATATGGTTTTGACTCAGAACTCAACTGCAAGGTCAGAGAGCATACATTGCACAAGATCTCCTAAACTTACTGAGGAACAGGTTCAGCTACATTTACCTGTTAACCCATTCCAGAAGACAGCTTTGCTCCTCCCATCAGGCTAGTTTTGCAATCCCTATTTTGAAAGGCGGTATGTTCTTAAGATTCTTAAGAATATCCTACTTCTACATTGGCTATGGGACAAGCAGTCCAGAATTTAAATAATGCACAGGTCCTACTAGCCTTTATTGCTTGACCTTAAGTTGGGCAAGAACGGCAGGGCACACTCCTCAAAACTGTTCCATGTCCACCTCTTTCAACCACTCTTTCACTGTAGCATGGGCTCAAAGGTGTTCCAGCTGAGAACCCGCGAAAGCAACACTGCAGTTCATTACAGGATTCAACAGGTAAGAGAGAGCACTTGCCATGTAATAGCAGAAAGAGTGCAGCATGAATTGATGAAAGCCTGGGCACCCGAGGGGTCAGGATGCATCATGTCCAATAAAAGCAAACAGGGAAGACGACCAAATGTTAACTAGAAAGACTGACCAGGCAGTCAAGATTGAGGCCTGTGCCTGGACAGGTAAAACTGTTTATTATTGCTGTGACCCTTTCTTATTTATAACTGGCCTTCCAGATTGCCCAGCTGCCATTGACAGAGGGAATCAGTGCCATGTTCTTCCTGCCTACGAAGGTGATCCAGAATATGAGTCTGATTGAGGAAAGCCTTACTTCTGAATTTATCCATGATGTAGACAGGGAGCTGAAGACAGTCCATGCTGTGCTAAGCTTGCCCAAACTAAAGCTGAACTATGAAGAGGCACTTGGCAACACACTAAAGGAGACAAGTATGTACATCACACACCCTCTACAGACTGCCAGGGCTCAAAGCAGTGGGCAAGTTACTTCCTGCTCTCAGAATATGAAGCTGGTGGGTTATTGGTTAGGTCCTGCTGTCAGTCTGTAGAGATTTCACCAGCAACTAAATCACCTTAGTCTAGGACTCCTCAACCTTTTATCACGTCTTTCCACCAAGCTCATACAATGCTTCTGAGATTGAGAGGGAGAAACTCAGTACAAACAGATATAAGCTTCTTCTCCCTGTTACCCCAAAAACCTCTACCAGAGCAGCTACACGCCCTCCTAGATCACAGCATTAGCAGTGCTGCTCCCCCACTGCAATCTATGCTTTCAGCTAATGGAATTTTCTTTCTTTCCTCCAGGGCTCCAATCACTTTTCACATCACCTGATTTTACCATGATTTCTGCCAAACCTATTAAGCTATCTCATGTGCAACACAAGGCAATTCTGGAGCTTAGTGAAGATGGGGAAAGATCCACACCAAATCCTGGGGTGAATGCTGCTCGTCTGACCTTCCCCATAGAATATCACGTGGACAGACCTTTCCTTCTTGTACTGCGAGATGATACCACTGGAACCCTCCTCTTCATTGGCAAGATCCTGGATCCCAGGAGTGTTTAGATTCCTTCACAATAATCTGCAATGGTAGGGCCCAAATGGAAAGGGTGGTATTGAGAGGGATACTAGCTCCCTGCTCCGCTGCACAAAGACACAACTTGCAAATCTTATGCCTTCATGCTGCAATAAAAGAGCTTTTGCTATTAATCTCAGCAAGCCCCAGTATTCTCCCTTGAAAGACTGTCTGCCTACGTCATGTGGATTCACACTCCCATTTTCCCCAGATAAGCCACGATGCAGTTCTGTGTCCTATATGCAAGTGTCATCTGGTGTATACTGCATTCTTCCCTATCCTGTCTTCCAACCTGACACCAGTTGTTTATACTGAATCCCTCATCACTGACAGGTCTGCGCTGGTAGCCATCCAAGCTCTGCAGTGCCCCCTCTTACAGCTTGTAAGTTTGCAGTTCCCAGCCTACCGCCTCACCCATTCCAACCATTTATGTTTCACACTGGCAAGAAGAAAAGTGCTTCACAGCATTAGAAATAAAAGGCAGTGTGGTCTGGATGACTGCGTGTTCATAACCGTCAGGGTATCACACATTGGAGATTCACATCTCTAGAAACACACGCATATGCAAGCATCTCAAACATTTGCTTCAAACCCACATGCAGAAATTATACAACAGCATCTATTCCCACCATACCACGCACAGACCCCTCATGTTAGAATTGGTCATTTTATTTACAACAGTCTCACTAAAGAGCATTTCAGATTTCATTCAAGTCGTTGTTACACATCATTTTCCAGCTTGTACTACATGACTACCTTACCACATGAAACTTAGCTTTGATGAAAGATCACATTGCAGCTTCCTTTGACAGGGAAATTAAGTCCTCTGAAGGATGCTTCTGGGAAGCTCTGACAGACAGGTCTTCATCTCTTGTAGTTCCTGGATCTGAGTACTCTGAGGACCACAGTGCACTGACAAAATCTCCTCTGCTCTTTGAATCGTGCTCAGAGCTTCAGAAACCGCAAATCTGAAATAGGAAGAGAGTAAGAACAGAGTATACAGAATACTTAATTCAGCTCCTTGATTTACGCAACCTTCAACCCCTCCCCAACAAAAACCTAAACCTGTTCATAGGTACAGATCCTACCCTCCACTGCCTCTCAGGACCAGGCAAATAGCGTGCACTTCAGCTGCAAAGGGAGGATGGGGGCAAAAAAGGTAAGGAGACGGACAAAAACTTGAAACACTATCTTTGAGTACAGGTACCCACTACTTCCTCACTGCAGCTCCTGCTAAAATTAATTCAGTTAAAGGGAGGTGTTGTGAGAAGATTTTCAGAAGCAGTCAGAGGATTTGCTTGCCTAAAAAGGGCCAAAATAGAGCAAGAGGGTTTTATTTCCTCCTTTGGAAAGATGTCAGCAACATTGTACAACTGAGGTATAAACACCAAGGGTGACTAGTTGTCAAAGTAAAACAATAGGACAGGGAATAAATGGAGCCAGCAAGAAGAATAGACAGGCACAAAGCAGAGAAATGGGTTCAAAGAGAATCATGAGGTATAAGTGAATCCCAAAGGGGTTAATGAACTTGCACTTGAGTAATGGCCGACTGTTGTACCTGTGCCAGACTGCCCAGGGTCCTGTGAGACACCCTGCAAGGTACCCAGGACCACCTGCCATGATTTTTTGTGTCAGACACACACGAGTGGTGCAGGGAAGGGACAGAGAATGAAAGCAGATTTACCCATTGAAGAGAATTTGTGCTAGCTTGAAAAGTTCATGACCCATTTCTACACTTGATGGCCCATGATGCATTTCCACAATTTCAATACTCCTCTCCAGGTATCTGGCTGCTTCCTGCCACTTCCCTAACGGAAAAAAACCAAAACAAAACATGAGTCATGAATAAATACTTTCTAGAGCTACTGCCACCCAAAGAATCTGAGAGAATTACGCAAAAAGTGAAGAACTATGTCCACAGCATTCTTGAGAGGCTGCTGACCTCAGAACCAGGACAGGGAATCTAGAAGAACATGAGATCACATTATTGTTCACTGGCTGCTGGGAACCCAGTTTTGGCTAAAGTAGTCTTTCTGTTTGTCAAAACTAGAGAAATGCAGTAGGAGAAAAGTGAAATGGGTAGTCAGAGAAAAAGCTAGTCATGTTAAATTCAAAGTTCAGAAAACTAAAGATAATGAGAAGACAATGCCATACCAAGAGTAGCATAGACCTGTGCCAGATGATCCGCCATCTCTCCCATCAGCAAATGCCCTGGAGACAAGAAGTTTCCAGCATCCATCTGACACTTCAGGAGCATTTTGATAGCCTGATCTATAACAAAACAGGGTATAAAATTCATCCTACTGGCCAGTCTCCAGCTTTCCACTATCCATGAAATAAAATCAGTCCAATCTCATCTTTGCATCTTACACAGCTAGATTTGGATTTGGTTAGGATTCAACATTGACTTCATCTGCAACCCTGCTTATTCTAACGCAGTGTTGGCCTGACTCACTCCAGGAAACCAAGGCCTGGGAATGCATAACTCCAATGTTACCCTGAGTTCTTTCAGTTACTATGGAACAACGTGTGACTTAGATTAACACCCGTATCAGGGGTATAAAAACCCTAAAGCTCAAGTCCCCAGGGACACCGGGCTGCATGCCAGAAGACCCCAACTGCATAAGCAACAGTGCCATCTCATGGTTAGAACCACGTCTCCCGACGTGTACTCATAAGCTGCTGACCTTAAAGTAGAAAGCTGAGCCTTACCAGCCTTCCTGCCTCTTAGCAGTTCTAATGCTTTCTTGATTTGTTGCTGAAGGTCCTGTAAACGGTGTGACAGGCTTTCTCTGCTGACTGAAATTGCACAAGCTTCATTTGAACAACAAAGCATCTCTTCCCCCTGTGGAAATCATCCCTGTGATCATTCCTGCTCACATTCAACTTGAAGCTTACTTTCCATGTCTGTTATCTCTGTATTGTGTTATAGAGATGCTAAATTGTTTCTCAGTTGCATTCACTAAACAAAGTGACTTGCTTGTAAATTGCTATTAGCTTATTCGATTTTATGAGAAACTTCCAGGAATAGCTATGACTGCGTGAGCTATAGGTTAGGCCAAAGCAGGGTCATGTGGTACACAACTAATGTTCATACAAAATACACACTATGTTGACTTCTCCCCATCTAACCCACACTACATGCTGGTTTCATTTACATCCTGTGAACTGCAGAGAGGGTGACTCTCTTACATACAGTGCCTGTATGTACATTTTCTGTTCTAGACTCCAGGCCTCCATTTTCTTTCATAAATATCCCCCTTCCCCTAGTCCATAGCCTTCATATTCTAAAGTTCATTCATAAAGTTCAAAGAGATTTTAACTTGCTGTTAAAGGCATTATTTTCCCTATAATGCTGGAAAACTGACATACAAGAACATCACAAGGAAGCTGCTAAGAAGAGTGAGATACTGTCTTGACTCTACAGGGGCTTTTGCTTCTGCGCAGAGATCATGAACTGAGGCCTTTAACTCTCGACTTTCCCAGAGACCCAAACACTACACATCCCGATAATTTACACAATCATAACTATGGAAGAACTACCTGCACTGGAGCCCGGCAGCTAGGACAGCAGAATGAGTTTCTCATAGACACCACACTCTTGACATCAGACTCTAACTCATCAAGGCATGCCTGGCAGCGACACTCGAAGAAATACTGACTGAGAAGCTGTTGTCTCTCAGCAACCCTCATTCTACATCGGTGAGGCCCTGCAAAGGGATGGCAAGGGTAGAAATCTCTAAACAGGCACAGTTCTTAACATCAGACTAAATCTACCTTTGTTATCATTGAGACTAGATAGATCATCTTTTGGAGAGGACATAACTGAAGACTGAAAATGTAACAGTGGGCTCAGGAGATAATCTTGCATTGACAACTTTGATCAAGGCTAATACATAAACAAAGACTCTAGCAACATTATACTGGGAATTATGATATTAATAGCAATCAGTGAGCACACCAAGTAGACCTGAAAGGATGCCTTGAGACAAACAGAGAGTTAATACTTACCATAGCAATGGAAAATCTCTTGGCCACTTGGGATTGGCTGTGATGCCCTGACAGTGGCAGCTGTCCCACTAAATGACACGCTGATATTGGGACAGCACGAATGGTTCAGAAGGCTGAGGACAGGAAAGAAGGCTGTCGCCAGGCGCACAGGCTTCTTATTTACAACAGCACTATCTCCGGATCCTAAAGTCAAAGGAAAAACAAGTAGGTTGAGAATGAATGCTCAGTAACCCACGCAACTTATGCAACAAGCACTGTGACCGATTGCAGATAGCAGAAGAAAGGTTTCTGGTATATTGCTGCAATAAATAATAGCTAAATACCCTCTACATGTGCACCAGAGAACAGGCCAGCATGGGACAGGCCATTAAATTTTAAGCATGTCATTCCCATCTGCAGTGGGAGCTTTTTACAACTGATAATTCAATCTCTTCACACAAGCTAGATGAGCAAGGACAACACAGAAGGGCTTAAAAGTATTTATCTTACCTGACTCCTGCATTACAGTGATCGCTTGTGCATTACATTGCAGCTGCAACATATGCCTCAGCATCGCTTCTGCCATAGTCTTCAGCTCTGGAGACAATTCACCCGATGTTTCTTCACATGTCTTTGGTTTGGACCACTTCTCAGATGACTCCTGATTCAAAACAGCAGCCTCTAGGCCAGCTTCTTGCAGTTGTTTGCATATAGCTACTACACTCAGCATGCAAAGGAACTTATGTTCAGGGCTATGCTTCTCAGTATGGGGCAAAAGGTTGAACACAGCTTGGTAAGAACTCTGGTACTGACCATTGTCATTACAACCAGGGATACTTCTGGTACCAGCTCTTGTATCTGGTGCCTCACTGAGATGTTTGCATCTTGCCTCAGGGTTATGAAGGTCCTTGTCATCATCATGGGACCATTCCACCAGCCTGCTAACCTCTGCAAATCCCGCCAGCAGAACAGTCCTCAAGGCAACATGGCAGAAGACCCCTAATGTGAGAAGCAGTGCTCCCAGGGAGCACTCTGTCCTGTGGTACTGCTCCCATGCCATGTCTGCACAGCTCTGGCTGCAGTACTTTGCATAACTGCACCCACAGCAAGGCACTGAGGCTAAGAGCTGCCTCAGACAACGGTGGCAATAAAGATCTGCATTAGTGACTCGAGTATCCCACACTGTTTCACTGCTGTCCTGCAGAAGGCGGCTCTCCCCTGGGCAGAGCACGCTTACAAAGGCCTCCTCTTTCAACAGGCTCTGTCCTGGCAGGATGTCCTGGGAGGCCACCAAGTGACGTCCTCTCTCTCTATCAAAATTCAAGCTCAAAGATGAAGATGCACCTGAAATACTGTCATTCTCTTCCCAGATCTCTGACTTTCTTTGAATGTCAGCACATGTTTCTCGTGCAGGCTCTGGACAGTTCTCTTTCTCATGTACTTTAATCTTCAGTTGACTTAACTTTCTTAGCAGTGTCTGGTGTGTAGGACTAGTCATGATGCCATCCATAGCAATTTTATTCTCCACCACACTGAGGGTGTCTGCTGCATCCTGTAACCTCCCCAAACACAGCAGACATTCAGCCTTCCGCAGCAAGACCTTGGGCAGCAGCCTGTCTGGATAGCCATGACTTTCAGCCCTGGCAATATCTTCCAAACAAACCTAGAAACAATGACAAGGACTTTTAAACGTACTTGGAAGCCAGCTGAGACTCATGCTCTTTTATTCCACCTAAGATGCAGAATATTTTAATAAGGCTATGTTAGTCCCCAAATTCCATCCGCATAGCCAATCTGTTGGCCAAATAAAGCCTCCTGACATAGAACAAGACGGAAACCCTTCAGGAAGTTTAAGTAACGGCGGATGCTTTAAGCACAGCTTCGGAAGCGCACCTGATCCACAGTTCTCTTGCTCTAACAACCCAACACCCGTTACTGCGGGGTTTGCAGAATCACCCACCCAAACCCTGCGCGCAAACGTCGCGCGGTAACACCTCAGGTGGTGCTTGAGCTCTTCCTTACCCCAATTCCCCCTCTTGGGCCTCAGGCCACCCTCTGGGTGCGCAGACTTGCTCGGGGGCACCCTGAAGCTTGGGGGGGACAGGACGACACCGGGCTGCCGCGGGTCCCGCCACCGCTTACCTCAAAGCACCTGAGGTGGAAGAGGGCGGCGGAGCGGTTGGCGAAGCAAACGGACACCTCGGGGCTGCCGGGGGGCTCGTGGGACGCCGCCTGTGGAGACCAGAGAGCTGCTGCCTCGGGGGGGGGAGGACACGACCCCTCAACGGGACCCCCTGAGCGGGGGCTGCGGGACCCCCGCCTTCCCTTCCCCAGGAGCCCTCCGACGGAGGCCCCGGGCCTGCCCCCCGCCTCACCTACCTGCGAGTAGAGCCTCACGGCGGTACCGTAATGGCGGCGGCCGAACAGCCGGTTTCCCTCCTCCCGGTAGAAGCGCGCGGCCGCCGGCTCCTTGCCCGCGGGCGCCCGGCGGCACAACCGCCTCAGAACCGCCGCCGCCTCGGGCCTGCGGGACACGGGGGTCAGTTCCGCGCACCGCCCTGCTCCGCTCCGCTCCACCCCCGCCCCGTCACTCACCGGAGGAGGCCGCAGCCCAGGCGCAACATGTCGTGCAGCGACGCCGCCGCCAACCGCTCCCGCAGCGCCGGCTCCAGCGCGGCCCAGCACCGGGCGGCGTACAGCCGCCACTCCTCCACCGGCAGCGCCATCACGGGTACCGCGATGGCGGCGCCCAGTAGGATCGCCACAGCGCTCCGGAGAGCGCTTCCGCCGTACGGCGCCGAGCAGCCAATAGGAGCGTTGTACCGCCGTCGGCCGGGTGACGCGAGGCGTTAACGAAAGTGCGTGCCGGAAGGAGCGGGCACGGCTCTGGGCGGCGGGAGGATTTGGCGGCAGCGGCGGAGCGCGGCGGGAGACGCAGCAGCCATGAGCGTGCGGCTGAGCGAGGGGGCCATCGCGGTGAGGGCTCCGCGCTCGGTGGGCCCGCGGGACTGGGGGGGGGCCTGGGCTGGGAGAGGAGGGAGCTGGGCACCGAGTTCGGCCCGGTCCTGAGGGGAGAAACCAGGCCCGGAGCTGGGCCCGGCCCTGGGGGGCAGGGAGGGCCCTGGTCGGGTCCAGCGGTGACGGCCGTTCAACGGTAATTCCCCCTCAGTTGCGGGTCTGGAAGCGTTCCTGAGTGAGGTGGTGGCAGCTTTCTGAGGGTCTCTTTCTTTTCTCCAGGCCATAATGCAGGGGGAGTACGTCTCCAAGCCCGTGCTGCAAGTTATCGTGAGTACTCTTCGTTACTTCTTGTGCCGGTCCGGTCCTGACTGCCTGCGCTTCTGCCCAGGCTTCTGAGGGCAAACAGGCTTTCTCTGCAGAGGAGCCGAGCAAGGCTGATGTACTTTCAATTTCATTTTGCATGACTTGGGCTATGCTGTTGATAGCAGTGCTCAAAAAAAAAAAAAACCAAAAAAAAAAAAGCTGAATAGATAGGTCATTTGCTAATGATGTCATCTTATGCTTTTGAAGAGTTTCTGAACAAATGAGAACTAGTGATCTGTTGTTTCCCCATAGAATACACGGGCTATTGCTACAGGAAATGGGCCACCGCGTTACCGAGTGTTGATGAGTGATGGGGTTAACACACTCTCCTGTAAGTATGGCAAGTCACAGTGAGATATTTTTTTTGTAAGCGTGGAGATACTAATGGTGCTGAAGTTTCTGATCTAATGTCTAGGTGTAAAGTGATGAAATAAGGAGAATGTGGCATGCTTGGGGAGCACAACCTCTGAACTGTGCACCTGTGTTTTAACATTTAGACAAAATCCTTCTCTTCTGGAACTTTCTTTGTGAGCTTCAAGCAGTTAACTTGCTACAGGGTATAACAAAAATATAGAAACCTATACTTGTTTTTGTAACAGTAATTTTAAAGGAATTTAGCTTAATCTTTCTCTAACTTCTTTGATACGTGATTATTCTAGCTATCACTGCACTCTTAAGTTTGGGAAATAAATACAGTATAGTGTATGCACGGGTTTGGTGACTTGTTTTCTATGTGCTAGTTAACTGAGCAAGTTGTAGATCTAATGCAACACTAGGCTGGCTAGAAAAGTCGTGGCTGGCTATGGCAGTCCCTTTTAAGGCTGGCATGTGTTCATTGTTTCAATGTTTTTCTTCTGTTTCTGCAGCATTCATGTTGGCAACACAGCTGAACTCTCTGGTGGAAGAGGAACGCTTATCAGCCCAATGTATTTGCCAGGTTAACAGATTCATTGTCAACAGCCTGAAAGATGGAAGGTATATATTTTTCTTTAAGCACAGTTTTACAGAAAGGTAGCCACACTAGCGGGTGCTCTGTCCTTTGTGACTAAGCAGAGGCTAAATGCTTTTGATTGGGATTATCTGACAGTATTCAGTCTTCAGGGTGCAGGAGGGAGAGTACACAGCACAAGCAATTAGCAGAAATAAAAAAATTAACGGACTGTGACTGCAGTGGGTGCAGATATGCCTAGCACAGTGATTTAGTAATTGAAGGTTTCCAGTTGGAATACTCAAATTGTACTAAGTTTCATTAAAATTCACTTGAAATTATCTGCTGTGGAAAAAAAACCAGTGAAGATTTCTTGTTACTTTGGTGTTGTAGAATCTGGTCTTTTAGGAAAATTTGAGAGGAGGGATCAGAGTGAAGTGATTATATAAAAACTATGTATGTGTCTAGGAGAATATGAACTAAGTAAGGTTCATATTCTTTTTATTCAGCATTTTTGTGGAGGGAATATAGTCTCTTTTTTAAAATCTGGCATGGTTTTGATACTTTTAAAACACTATGTTGTTTCAAGCCATTTTTGTGTGCCCATTCAGCCTGCCATCAGCTATCTGTGATACTGTTTCAAGCCTACTTGTACCTGATGAGAGGGTTAAGTTGACAGTGGAGAGCTTTTGTCTTCCAGATTCCCTCATCCAAAGAATCGGCCCCTAATGATTGGTTCTCTTATCTGCTGCAAAGGATATTCAGAGTCTGATAGACTTGCAGAGGGAGTGAAAGTCTTTACTGCTGTCTATTCTGTGTTTGTAGGAGAGTGGTTATACTGATGGATTTAGATGTTCTGAAAACTGCTGATAAGGTTGGTGGGAATATTGGCAATCCAGTGCCGTACAATGAAGGTGAGTATCCTCTGTAAACAAATACCCTTCTGAACAGACTGTTAGGACAGCCTTTCAGCTGTCTGTTTCTTTCACTTAAAAAGAAGTGGTCAGACATGTTCAGCTTTCTTATGCCTGGAACAGTGATGTCCAGATCTTGAAAATCCTTTCTCTTTGTGTAACACAAAATGGGTTTTGTTCATATTTTAATGAACTACGCCATGGCTGAAGCTTCAGTCTTCACATAGTATTGGGAAGTATCTATACATTATGATAACATTGACAGGTTTTTATTATATGTTAGTGGTCTCTACCTAGAGTTCCAGTAAGTATGCGGAAGCTATTCTGTGTCTCCTCATAATGAGTAATCAAATAGATTATAATTTCTTCTGTCTGGAAAGAAAACAGCAGGAGGAAGATGTAATAATGATCTATGAAAGTATAAGATGGCATGGAGGGGATGAATAAAGAATGATGAATCTCTTTTTTTTTCAACATTCATTTGATGCTCTTTAGTTCTCATACTGTCAGATAGGGGTTTTAAAACAAAGGCTGTACTGCACCCCCAAACAGTGCATAGTTAAATTATGGAACTTGTTGAGGTAGGTGCCAAGAATTGGCACAGGTTCAAAAAGCAATTAGACATGAAAGAAAAATCCATTAAAGGCTGTTAAACATAACAATACATCCTCTGCATGAATGTTAGATTCAGGAAGCACTAAAACTTAGATTGCTCCAAGTACATAGATGAGAGACTGGTATGAAAACATGGCCAGCATACAGACTTTCCTAAGCACCCATTCCTATCCTGCCATCTGAAAAACAATGATGCGCTGGGTAGACCTTAATCTGACCTGCCATGGATCTTTTGTTTTTATTATGTTGCATAAGTAACTGTGTTCTTCGTTTTCGTGTGCTGAGCTTACAGTTCTGAGGCAAACATTTTTTGAATTAATGTATTTTTTTTCCCCTGAGATATGTTCAAAATTATGTTCTGTTCTTCCAGTTCTGATCTTTAAAAAGAGAGAGGATAATAAGCACTTAAAGAAAATATTTGAACAGCTCTGTCATTGACGTATATACAGATAATGGCTGAAATTTAATAGCAAATAGCTGCTCTTGAAGAACTTTTTTTTTTTCCTGGTGGAAATGAGTTAATATATTTTATTACTAAGGGACCACATGTTAGTGGCAACAATTTTCTGTAGGATATTTTGGCCAAACAGTGGTGGTAGGTACACTGCCATTCTGGTTAAAAATCTACTTTACGAATCAAAGTAGAAATTAGACTTTGTTGCAAAGGCAAAGATATCTTTCTTCATTAACTTCTTTTTCCTAGGGAATTAGAGGGGCGTTTGTTAAATGAGCCTAAAGAATCCTTTGTTCCTTTGATAGTTACTTAGCTAATTGCTGTTTAAAAAATGTGTTGACATCTCAGATTTTATGGTTCAATCCCACAGTTGCTGTAGAGACCAAGATTTTCAGAATAGCTATTGAGCAGGCTGGTTTGTGGCTTTCTCCCATTTCCCTCGCTTGTGTGATACAAGAGCTTGTGAACTACAGTGTTTTTCAGTTATCATGTTGTTGCTTAGAGACGACTAGGAATGTGATATTTTACAGAACTGAGCTGAAAATATAGCTTTAAGACTATAAATTTTGGTAAGATTACCACGACTTTGATCAAAGTTGTGTTCTTCATGTGGGCTTACAAAAGTACTCAGCAATGAAGTTTTCAAATCCAAATGCTTTTGGAGATGTTACAGGTCTATGATCATAGTAAGTTTGGTCTTGTACTAGATAGTTAAGAGATGCTGAATTTGATGTGATGTGTATTTCATTTTAACACTGACATTATTCTGCAGACTTTATACCCTTTTGATACTAAATAAGGTTTCAGTTACAGAAGGCGGTCATAGTTTAGATTAAGTATCCTTAATGTGGCCTTTCTGCTCTGCAGGGCTGCCTGATTTGTCATGAAGGCCTTGATAAGAAGGCAAAGGTGTATTTCAAGTTGCAGATTCTTTAAGTTCCTGTATATATTGAGAGATGGTATTTTTGAGGAACACTCAGCTAATGCAGAATGAGTATCTAAGAGCACTTTGTGGTTTTCATGGAAAAAAAGTTCAGCTATTTTTAAAAGAGTATTTAGTCCTGCTTTTGGTCTTTCTTGAAATACAGATCTCAAATTACTAGACCTAGGATTAAGGAATATCCTTTCCTAGACTGTAATACTACAGTAGGACCCGGGGAGTGAGAAGCTGGCTTTTGGCCACTTTACGCTTGAGCAGTAGGTGGTTAATCTGCCTAACAAGGAAGCTGGAGACACAATCTTCTTAATACATATCATAAAAACTTTTCAGGCAGCATTTCATAATAGTATTGAAAATTAAGATTGAGCAGTTTAGTTCTTGTTGAAAACTAGATGATAATGTTATTACTGTCATTAATCTCATTGAAATTACTCTGATGCTGGACTTTCTTCTTACTATGACAATTACTTGCTACTTATGTTTAACTTCTGTCATTAATCTTTCAATGTTGAAATGTTTGTATACCTATACATTCACTTGAACTCTTTATTCTCGTCCTTCCTACCACACATGATTTGGTGTGCATTCTTTCAAAGTGCGTTTTCTTCCCACCCCACCCCCCTGCTGCTGCTCAGTTCTGGGACTGGTCTTCTGTCACCATGGCTCTGCAGCAGTACCTCTCGGCAGCAAACTATTGGAAGCAGAGAACTATTATGTGGCTATGACATTGGAGTAGGCTGCATGGCTAGCTTTGGCCAAAGGTCTTGGGTTTGACTAACCTAGTATATATAGCAGAAATGTGATCAGGTATTTCAAGTGTTTTTTCAGCTTCTGAAAACTAAGAGTGAAAACTATGCGGAGGACTCAGTTTTCTGAGCACCTTAAGTGATCACCAGCCACCAAAAATCATATTTTAGGAGTCCATAGACTCTACAAGTGAAAAAATTGGAGAGCTATTTCTGCTACTTCTGTATTTGAACACATGCACTGATGTGTTAATATATTCTTAATCTGTTGAGAAACACCAGGCTATGGGTAGGCAGCCATTAAAATATGAATTTGTGTTTCATAATGCACAAATGTTCTAATGTATATAGTGGTCTCTTGTTTGGTTTTTTCAGTGTTTTTTTTTTTTAATTAAAAACCTAGGGGGGGAAAAAAACATTGGGAACAGAAGTAGCAAGGAAATCTCTTGCTGTTTCCTGTGCACGTTCCTGTTCTTCTTGAATATTCTTTCCCTGACCAGAACTATTTTTCTCTTAATATGTTTTGTTGATTTTTTTTTCCATTCTCCTCTTACACCAAATGAATTTGGGGTGTTGAGCACTGACCCTGACCGGGTCCTCAGAGTACCTGAGGCAGCTGAGCGAGGGTGAAATCTGGCTTCTCCATCTAGTGGATTCTGCAGTAAATACACATTGCTGTTTGACGTCACTCTGTTGCCAGGGAGACTGCTGTCACCAGTTCACCGATGTGACTCTACTGCGGCAAGTTAGAGGAGCAGATTGGTTTTTGTGCAAGGACCTTGTTTTGGATTAAAAATAACCGGAGGGTTACCTCTGTAGACTATACAACATCAGGTGACACTACATCAGGGTCTCCTTGTGTTGCTTCTGCTCCTTTACCTTGCTTCTCTGCCATCCTTTCTTGCCCTTCTGTTCTGGGATTCTCTGCTTTTGTTCCTCGTGATGCTTATGGGCTTGGTCTGACCTTCTTTTCCACTTTCTCTGACCACCTTCCTCCTCACATCCCAAATCAGGGGCGCTTTGCCTACTCAGGCCTAGGACTTATTGCAAAGCAATGGCTTAAGAATTAGTTGCATCCAAAAAGATGAAAATGTTGGACATTTTCTCATCTGGAGGCAAAATATGATAGGACAATTACTATGTAAAAGAATACAAATTTTTGAATGGTAGATTAGTCTTCTAATGTACTATTTCTCTAGACATGTCACTCTGTTCTTTCTCTTATAATTTATCATCAATATAAGGTAAGTAAAAGTCCTGGAATCTAACAAAACATTGCATGGGTATGTACTTAACTATGGCATCACTTTGCTTCCTATGCAATATACTGCTGTGTCCCAAGAGGGACCTGGGTGAATGCTGAAATGATGACTCCATCACCCACACATTAAATATCTTAATATTTTGGAAATAAAATGTGGCAGGTATCTTCTTTGTTTTGTGTTAAGTTCAGGTTTGACTTTACCCAGTGGGTTTTTGGCCCTTTCTGAGTTTTAAGAGGGAATTCTACAGTTTTTATCTTAGCTGTTAGGTAGTAGCAGAAACAACCTGTCAGAGCAATAGAAGCCTATAAAAACTCAGAATTTGTCAAGATTACTTAAGTGCTGTCCTTCTAAATAACTGTCAACCCTGAATTCTTTCAAAGTAGAAAGCAGTTGCTTGAAGAAAGAGATCTGACTGAAATTCCTCCATGGTAATATTGTTCAACAGATAGCTTGCTACTGCTGTGTCTTCTAAAACCTGAATTTTAGTGTGTGTTCTCTGTGTTTTAAATTATTTTTTTTCATGCAAGTCTTATTTCCTAAAAAGGCGTTCTAATTACTGTGTTCCCTACTGTAGTATATGGTCTCTTTCCTTGATTACCAGGGCAAGGGCAGCAACGTTCTTCAGCTCCAGCAGTAAACCCAGCACCCAGCAAACCCCAGCAACAAAATGGCAATTTGTCAGTAGCAGGTAAGAATTCTGGTTTCCCTTTGTGTAGTGCGAAACCACAGCTTAAGTTTAAAAAAGATCCTTTCTATAAAGGTCTTGCACAAGAAACACTCCGTTAAAGACTAACCCATAGCTTGACAGGGTGAATTCTCTCAAGAGGCTACTGTACACTTGGATTTAATAATAAATTTTTTAAAAGGCCGGGGAGGGGGGATCTGTCCCCCTTCCCTCTTCTTCCCGAAGGGAAAAAATCCAAAACTGGACACAACTTTGAGGAAGCAGTGTAAACTGATCATCTTGTCTGATGCAATTTTGCATTCTTGAAACAGTGCTCTGTGGGCACCCAAGGAGGCTACAGTTTGGAGCTGGCCAGCAGGTGTGTTATTGATGCTGAGGTATTGAGGCCAAACAGTTTAGGTGGTACCGGACTGAAATTATTTGATAGTTGTCCTGGTTTCGGCTGGGAGAGTGTTAATTTTTTTTCCAGTAGCTGGTACAGTATTATGTTTTGGATTTAGTATGAGAAGAATGTTGATAACACACTGATGTTTTCAGTTGTTGCTAAGTAGTGTTTAGGCCAAGTCAAGGATTTTTCAGCTTCTCATGCCCGCCCAGCAAGAAGGCTGGAGGGGCACAAGAAGTTGGGAGGGGACACAGCCAGGACAGCTGACCCAAACTGGCCAAAGGGGTGTTCCATACCATGGGACATCATGCCCAGTATATAAACTGGGGGAAGTTGTCCTGGGCGGGAATCGCTGTTCACAAACTAACTGGGCATCAATTGACGAGTGGTGAGCAATTGCATTGCACATCACTTGTTTTGTATATTTCATTCCTTTTATTATTATTATTGTAATTTTATTGTTGTTGTTGTTATTATTTTCTTCCTTTCTGTTCTATTAAAGTGTTCTTATCTCAACCCACGAGTTTTACTTTTTTTTCCCCCCAAATTCTCTCCCCCATCCCACTGGGTGGGGGGGGAGTGAGTGAACAGCTGCGTGGTGCTTAGTTGCTGGCTGGGGTTAAACCACAGCAGTAGTACATCTATAAATACAGTTTTTTGATCAAGACTTTAAATAGTAAGATACTGAAAAAGGCAGTCAATTTAAATGTCAGCCTGTAGACTTATTTTTGAAGCCAAAAAGTTGTCAGTCCTAGCTCTTGGTACTGCTTTAACCCGTCTGTATTCTTTACCCCTACATTTAAGAAGTATTTTGAAACAGTAAAATTCTGACACCTGCTTACTGCAGCAGAAAACAAGCTCTTCCTTCCTGTACTTAAAGCTGATCATGAGAGTTCTATGCTTATACATTGACAAGATTCAGTTTAGAATTAGCAGTATTGCTTTATGTCAGGAAATTATTTGAGTGCAGGCTACCATTCCTTAGTTTTTTTTCCCCCCAAATGGTGTAGATTTAAAGCTTGGTGTGCCATATTTTAGAGAATTTACTGCTAACTAGTTGTTTACCCCTCTAGACCACGTTTAAGTGATTGACTCGACACATCTCCACTTCCAGTGTAAGTGTTCTAAAGGTCTGAGATTGTCTCTTCTGCAGCAGTTTGCAGCCTCGAAAATACTTGTGACCAAGAGCAGAAGTGATTCAACAAACTTCTAGACACTCTGGTGCTCACATAGCGCAGTGAATGGAGCTTTAAGTGCACTACCCAGTGTTAAGTACAACTTTGCCTTCTATGCAGCTCCCCATAGCATGGTGGAAAAAGTTCCGCCTGACCTTGCACCACGAGTTGGTTTTAATCTGGCATTTGACTGCAAGGCTGAAATGCTTTATGCTTTGTTGTGGTTTTTGAAAGGTCCTGCTGCTCCGAAGTACCATGCTCCTCCCTCAAACCAGTTCGGTAAAGTAAGCGCTCCCAGCTCAGTGAAGACACCAGGGGGATCGCAGGCCAAAGTAGTGCCGATTGCCAGCCTGAACCCATACCAATCTAAGTGAGTTATCGTTGTTTGCCAGGTGTTACTCTATGTCACAGGCATGAGGGAACAATAGCTTCTTTTTGCTTTCTCGTGTATGAATCTCTGTCAAATCATTCTTTGAGTTCTTTTGACTGTATTGGTTAACTTCAAACAAACAAAACCAGCAATAACAACAAAACCACCCAGAGAAAGAAACAAACAAAAAAAAGCCCTCCATAGAAACAGCTCTACGGGTTTTGGTTTGGTTTTGGTTCAGCTTGGGTTTTTTAGTGGTTTGTGGGGATTTTGTGGGTTTTTTGTTTTGTTTTGTTTTTTAACTTCATCAACTCTTCGACAATCTGATATTTGCCTTTGCATGGTCTTGGTGAAGTTACCCTGCTGAGATTGAGAGGTTTTTAATACTTTAGGTGAAAATCAATTGACTTCTCTTTTTTTTTCCTAAAGCAACTTTCTTTTTGGTAACTTAATGATAAAACAGCTCAGTAAGCTATTCACTTTGGCTACTGTTCTGTTGACAAGCATGAGGATGTAATTATTTCATGAATGACATTTCTAAGTTACGCAAACTGATTTGATTACCCAAGTTAAATGTGAATCCTATAATTGAGCTCTTGAGTTCTAGCATGGCTTTTCAGAACAGGCAAACTGCTGCATGAAAAATGTACCCTAGAAGAGTAAAAGATTTGAAGCCTGATTCTATCCAGAAGGATTGTTCGCTACTATTATCATACTAGATGCTTTAAGGCTGGCTTTGTTGCTTTCTCTACAACTTTCTGCCTTTAATGGGCTAGGCCATTAAAATAGAAAGTAGCAGAAGAGAAGGTAGAGTTGCTGAGGTGCAGTGGGAAGATTCTGGCTTTTAAATGGTGACATTCCAATTCCAAAGGTTTGTCAATTCAATCTTTTATTTAAAGAAAAAAAAAAGAAAAAGACAGAACAGTGATTTCTTGCACAATTTCAGGTGGACCATTTGTGCTCGTGTTACCCAAAAAGGCCAGATCCGCACGTGGAGCAACTCCCGTGGTGAAGGAAAGCTCTTTTCTATAGAGCTAGTCGATGAAAGTGTAAGTGTCATATGTTGAGAAAAAGATAATGTATGCCAGATGCTGACGAACCCTTCATAAAGACAGAATAGAGGAAATAAAGTGTGTTATAGGAAATGTTTCGTGGTTTGTTTTTTTTTTTATTGTGACTGAAGCTTGTATTCCTGTATTCATTAAGTTGAGCATCAACGACCCAGTTTTTATCCTGAATGAAGTCTTAAATGTATGGCATTACTGATTATTTTTCATCAAAGTCTACAGTGTGTGACTGAATTTTTGCCGCTTCAAAATATAGCTGTTTATGGAAACTGACAACTTAATACTGAGGTTTGTGGTGGTTTCCTCTAGATTGAGAGTGAGGTCTCATCCTTGCTTAGATATGCGATACAAAACAAGGAGTGAGAGGAGCATTGCCTCCAAGTTAGAAGCTTTCATTTTCATGGGGAAATGGGAGTACAAATTATTGTAATAGTAGGAAATTTCATCTGTGGTTTGTTTGGGGAACGGTATCTGGTTAATCTAACTAAACTTGCAGTTTGTCAAACCTCATCAAATCGCAGCCTTCCGTCGTGAAAACAAACAAGATTCTGCTAGATTATGTTTAGTATAAAATGTGAGGTTAATAATGTAAGATATTGTCATCAGCCATTTGTTTTCTGTGCATACTGTCTGTATTCAAATTTTTTTTAAAACAAAATTTATATCTAGTGAGTTTTTAATTGTTATTAATCCTTACTTAAAGACTTAACATCACGTATAAGTGGGAGATGTACCGATATACTGTGTGCTATCTTGTGGAGCTGCATGATCTATTTGATTTTTTTTTTTTTCATGTAATGGCAATTAATGCTGGTTTTAAGAGTACCTTTTCAGAGGTATGTATAGGATATATGCAGTTCTTACACATTTCATTCTGAAACTCTAGATATACTAATGAGACTTGAATTTGAGATTGGATGGTCAGGTATAGAATATGTTGTTTTAGCTATGACTACAAATGTGAGGAAAATGTTGTTTGTTTCTCTCATGCCTGGAGCTAGGCTGGCAGACCATGCTGTGTCTGTGGAACGGATGGCACTTAACATTGCAAAGATTTCTTTTTTTTTTTTTTTTTTTTTTTTTTTTTTCATTCCGAATTTCAGTTCTGACCAGCTCTCCTATTTTCCTGCAGGGTGAGATTAGAGCTACTGCATTCAATGATCAAGCAGACAAGTTCTTTCCCCTCATTGAATTGAACAAGGTATGGTAGCATTGTGCTTTCATAGACTGACATGAGCTAGAAAAGAGGAACTTCAGCATAGCAAGGATTTTTAAAGGTGAACACAATCTATTTTCTCTGTCTGACTTCTGATAATATCCTCTGTTTCCCTGCTTTCTCCTGTAGGTATATTATTTTACCAAAGGCAATTTGAAGACTGCTAACAAGCAATATACAGCTGTTAAGAATGACTATGAGATTACATTCACTAATGAGACTTCAGTTGTGCCCTGTGATGATGCCCAGCATCTTCCATCTGTTCAGTTTGAGTTTGTATCCATTGCTGACTTGGAGAACACACCCAAAGACTCAATTGTTGGTCAGTCTAAGTAGCAAAATGGCAAGCTCTAAAGCTCTGAAGTTTTACTTTTGTGTCCCGAATACTGGGGAGGTAGTGAGCATACAGGGCTTTGAGTGTTGTGATCCCTTAAATGAAGTTATCCAGTGATGGTTGCCATTAAAAATACCTTGGGTGGTTTTCCTGTTAAGATGTCTTTGCCCTGTTCTGCTAACAATGTATAATGACTTTTCTTCAAATTTGTGCTACAAACTAAAGACAGTAAATGATAGTTGTTTACTGTATGATGATCATTGTTTTCCACAGAAAAGGGCTGAAAGAAAAATGTCCTTGCTCAGCACGTGTGCATTTCATACCTTCCATGGTCTTGCTTTCTTTCACTATCTAATTATCTCTGTAGTGATTTTGGCATAATTCATTGCATCCAAGTCCAAGTTGCATGACTGTTTTGGCTTGCTTTGTGAAGTATTGGAGGTTTGTTTTTCTGTAATTTGTTGGGCAGAGTACTCCGGAAAAATCAGAGGCTTGGGTGGAGGCGAGGGTTCTCAGGTTTCACACGCACAAGATGCCTGTGATTCAGAGGCATTCAGCTAGGAATTTTAAAGGTAGATCTGTAATTATTAAAAATGGTGCACTTTTGGGGAGTGCAAAGGGGGTTGTGTTAGGTCTTACTACCCAAACATGCAAACTTGTTTAAATTGCAGCTTACAGTCATGGGGCTACAGTGAAGGCACTAGCCAGTTGCTTTGTTGTTTTACAGTCACTTTGAAAACGCCTTGCCTGAGAGACTTGTGCTTAAACAGCAAGAGAGTGTGTGTTACAGGATCAGGGCTGAACTCCTTTGACAGAATGTGATGAGAAAAGATAGTACAATGCCTTGATCTCACTAATGTGGTGAGGCTTGCATTCATGAATATCTTAATGAATTAGTCAACAAAATTAAAGCACTGAAGAGTTCTGTAGTGGAGCATTCCTACCATAATACACTTAATTTCCATATCAGATTTGATTTGAATAGGGAGCTAGGATACAAGGTAAAAATCTGACAGTAGGTTTGAATTCTTCTCTTGTGATCTTGTATTCCCCAATTGTGACCTTTGAGTAACTCTAACTAAATTGTAACTGTTTTTCAGATGTAATTGGAATTTGTAAGAGCTACGAAGATGTCACTAAAATTACAGTGAAAGCTAACAATAGGGAGGTATCAAAGAGGAACGTGCACCTGATGGATATATCAGGGAAACTAGTGACAGCTACGCTATGGGGAAATGAGGTATGTGCTCCCTTACCTGTTCTTAAGCAAAGGTTCCTTTGTGTAGGGTAAGGAAATGAGAGTGTGCTGTTGTCATCAGAGATGGGCATAGCACTGAGACAGGTCCTGGGTGTTTAAGGATCAGGGGCAGAGAGAAGGTGAAAGACTGTCTGGTTTCATTCAGGTGTGATGTTCTTAACCTTTCTCTGACAAACTGCTGACATGATCTGACTAATGTGTTCTGAACAACTGCAGACATTATGTCTCAAGCCCAAAGACTGAAGGTAACAGGCTTCTGGTTTAGGAAAGGATACGAGTTGCAGTTTGATTATGGAAAAGCCCAGTGGCTACGGCTGTCTCATTTGAGACTAATTTTATTTGTAGGGTGGGATACATGTTACCCTGCATAAATTGCTGATTAACTGGGGGGTTGAGAGGCTGTATCTCAGACTAGAGTTTAAAGCATCAGAGCCTTGGAATTGAAAGTTTGAGTAGTTGCAGTAAACTACTACTTTATCCTTTTAACGGGCTACTTTTGTTTTCCACCAGTGTTGTAGATACTTAGGGATTTATGTTCCAGTCTATAAAATAGAAGTGATCCTGCCAGCTTGACAGTGATGCTTTATGGCTAAATGATCAAGTGCACTGATATTGTAGGTAGCTAAACACCATTAACCATCTGCTGATATAAATGAAGTAAACTGAAGTTCAATATCACAAAGTTTTGAGGTTGGACCAGGTTGTTATAGGAGAGGCTACTGGTAATCAATTCCTGGCATAAGTCTTCCAACAGAGATCAGGGCCTGCATTTTACAAAGTTAAATCTGTTTGCTTGCTTGTAGAATAGAGACAACAACAAGCATTGAGGAGAAGTGATGTATAGCTTGCAGCTGGCATAGTTAGGGTTAGACTCTATATCCTTTGCAATAGTCATTACCCTAAGTGCTGGGATATGTTTTGTGTTCTTTTTGCATCTCGTGGATACAGTGAATGCTACTGGTAACTCCAGCTCGTTTGTAATCTTTAAGCACATGATCCTCCCCTTGCTAAGTGGTGTGGGGTCCAGAAAATCCATACCTTTCAAAACCTCTCTTATGGCAAGAGGTTCTTTGTTAGTGTCAGACTTTACTCAGATAACAAACTGATGGCAATTGAACAGCATTAAAGCAGCTTTATGAGATTAAAAACAGAAAATGGGAAGTCAAGAAAATGTGTTTGGTCAGCATACCTACACTTCTGCTTTTTAAGTTCTACTAGAGTAGACGTGATTGGGTCAGTCAAGCCAAGTGAGTTGTTTCATCTCCTGAAGAGTCTAATCTGACCAAATAATTTCTCCGCTTTGGAGAAACCTCCATTACCGTAACCCATCTCCCTTTCTAAAATCCTTCTGTGAAACTCCTAATGGAGGGGACCAATCCTTTTTTTCCAAACCAGTGGTGTAACTTAAGGATCTTCTGGTTCCCCAGGAAATGGGGTGTTAGGATTACAGCTTTAATTGTTAGCTGCCTTTTCTTAAAGTCCTAGTGATACCGTTTAAAACCTTACCTTCTAAATCCAGTAAGATAATTTGATTCAGATTTGGTCTCTTGTCATGATCTGTGAATTATGACCGCAAGTCCAGTACCTTTACTGTAGCATGCTACTAATGTTTTCTGTTTTTTCAACACATGCAGGCTGAACAGTTTGATGGTTCTAGACAACCTGTGATAGCCATCAAAGGAGCCCGAGTCTCTGATTTTGGTGGTAGAAGCCTGTCTGTCCTGTCCTCGAGTACAGTTGTCATCAACCCTGATAGCCCAGAGGCTTTTAAGCTCCGAGGATGGTATGAGTGTGTGTTTATGTAGATTCATTCCAGCCTGCTGCAGAGTGTTTGTTTTATTCTGTTTCTCTGTACTTGAGCAGTTTATATAGTATTGAAGAAAGGTAGCAGAGGATATGGGTTCCAGGATTATAGAAACTTCTCTTTCTTGAAAGCACTGGAGCCTGAAAGGCTGTCCTTCTTAAGTTGTTCAATTCAAAAACTTGTAATTCCATGACAGACCTTGAAAAATTGAAATAGGAGTAGTGCATGCTGACCCAAAGCCTTGGAAGGCAGCATGAAATCAGACTTGACCAGCTCCACTTTCTGAGGCATGATCTGAGAGAACAATATTTTTTTCACAGGCTTTTTTGATTGTGTGGAATCTGATACACACTGTATTAGTATGGGCTGGAGGAACTATGCTGACTTCTTCTAGTGTCTATTCCTGATCAGATATTTTTCAGATAGCAAAATAACATTTTTATTTTTATTGTTGTCAGGAAAACAAAGTGATTTCTTGGCGGTTTGTTGCTTCCACTGTAGGTAGTTGCTAAATTGTCTGCTGTAACTACTAATATGGCAAGATGTGGTGTATGTATGAATAGGGTCAAGTGCCAACAGCATCAGATTCGTGAATCCAGGGGTTTCAGGTTCTAGTTAAATCACCCAAACATGGATAAAATATAATGGCATCCTCCATTTGTCATTGAGCTGTGGTTCTCCCATACTTCAGAAGGTTGTTGCAGATAAAATTGATTGTGGGTCTTAGCTATTACTGTCACGCTTTAATTAAGCTCAGTTTTTGAGTCTTGTTGGCGTGTTTTTCAAATCTCAAAAAACACCATGATGGAATGGTAGTACAACCTTTTGCTGAAAAGCTGTGCTTTCTTATTTTAACAGAGGAAGAATAATCTTTTCAATGCTATTTTCTTTTTCTTTCGAAGCTGCTGCGAAGATAATGGTACCATGTAATTTAATTTTAATTACGGAAATATCTTGATGCCCTTAAATCTTGTTATCTGACTGCCTTTAAGAAGCATGCAGTGCGTGGTTTGACCACTAGCTGGCAAACAAATTGCAGTTATATAGAACAAAGCTGTCCTCCTTTTGTGGGTTTATAAAATACTGTGCTAATTAAGTCGGACTATTAACTTATTCTGAAATGCTATTTTTGTTTGCAATATACACAAATTACTGTAATTGTTTCCTTTGCAATCATTGATAAAAAAATCCCTCACATATTAAGTACATGAAACTAAACGTAAGCTTTTGATAAGTCTGTATGGTCTGCTAGCCAAAAATAGAAGTGCATCTTTGTGGTTCCAGGTTTGACTCTGAGGGGCAGCTTCTGGAATGTGCCTCAATCTCTGATGTGAGGGGTGGGCCAGCATCTGGGGTGAATACCAATTGGAAAACTTTGTTTGAAGCCAAATCTGAGAACTTGGGACAAGGAGATAAGGTAAAGCGCGGCCGCTGAGTACAAGCCTTGTGTATTGGGGGAAAAATAAAAAGCTAGACTTTATGCAGGCGTTTTGCTTATTGAAGTAGTCCAGTTGTTGAGCAGTATGTGCTTACTCTGTCAGAATGTATGTTATTAAATAATTTTTTTCAAATAAATTCCAGCTTGTTGCCGATGTTGCAACAAGTTACTATGTTTGCGAGAGAATTCTAAGCCTTGTATAAATGGGGGGTGTTCACCCCAAAGATGTTAATATAAATAGCTCAAAGTGTTCTAGGAGAAACAGGTGCATTAGGAGGAAGTGGTTTTCAAGGGTGCACACTTGGTAAATAGAAAAGCTAGGAATAAAACACAGGCGTCTGGCATTCCAGTCCAGTAACCTCTCTAGGCTTATACTGCTTCTTGACTTATTTTTAATTTTTTTATTTTTTTTTCCCAAACTTAAATGCTAAGCCATTTGGGATATGCAAGAACTTCTATCTAAGGAAAAAACTTTACCTGTCATTCAGCTATTTTCTGTGAGATTTTTTTGCACATGCTTCTTAAGCAACTCTGTTTATCTGTTGAAAGACTTGACTGTGGTCTTAAACCATTAGGATGATTATTTTAGTATGGTGAGTGGGTATTTTGTTCTGTAGGCTATAGTTTAATCAAATGCTTATCTGTAATACTACACAGTAGGCTTTCTGGTTTTTCTATTGGCTCCTAAAAGAAGCATAGGAAAGTGCAGAATCTTAATCCTGTGAAAAAGTAGAGATTTGAACAGACACAATGAAGAAGCAAATATGCTTTATCTAAAGAAAACCTAGCAATTGGAGTTTCTTGCAATGGAAACACAAAATAATCTTGCTGTAGGGGCTTTATTTAACATAATGGAAGCCTGAAAATTATTGCAACAGAGGGGCTGATTTACAGTTTCCCAATAATCCATAGCTGTTAAGCTTTCTAATCCTAAATATCCAAGTATGGATGCCTTGCTTTGTAGTTAATTCAGAATTGGAAAACATTGAGTATTTTGAGGCTAATGTTGCACACTCACTCTCCTAGGCAGATTATTTTAGCTGTGTGGGCACAGTTGTACATCTGCGCAAGGAGAACTGTATGTACCAGGCATGTCCCTCTCAGGATTGCAATAAGAAAGTGATAGACCAACAAAATGGACTGTATCGTTGTGAAAAGTGTGATCGTGAATTCCCCAACTTCAAGTATCGTATGATGCTTCTGGTAAGTAAATGAATTAGAGGAGAGGTGTTTCTTGCTGTTTTCCTTGTACAGTGCAAATAGAAATCTTTCAAGAGAATGGGGTGTTAGAGTGCTGTTTGTCTATCTGTGGTGCCTTTGGGCTAGAGGATATTTAAATGGTTTGTATACTGTACCTGAGTGAGGGATGTTTCATTGAGCTGATTAGCAGTTTGTTTTCCTAGTGCTCCAATTAAAAGCTTTTCTCTTTGCCAAAAAGTTGATGCTAGCTCAGTTGATTCTGGTTTCCAAGTGTACTATGCAGTGCAGAGTACAGATGGCCTACGCCTCTTCAGTAGTGAAGATAAACTGAAGTAAAATGGCATTTCTGGAGAGCAGTAATTGCACTTTTACAGCTGCTACCTATATTTAGTACATTTTTTTCGGTAGGTATTGTTCTGTCTCATGCTTTAATGGAGCCTGCTTCAGAAAGTTGTCTGGGGATTATTATTGCGATGCCCGCTTACACCATAAGCATTGAACCTTCTTCTGTTTTACGTTATAAGTTAGAGTTGTATCTGCTTCTTAGAAATGCTGTGCCAGGTGGGCATGCAGAGAGAAGGGAACTATCCCTGTAGTCTCACTAAAACACAAACTGCTTCTGAATAATTTCTAGCGGATAACTTCTAGGAATGCATGAACTACTTTACATAGCAGAAACATTCTCATAGAATATAAAGGAGATACTGAGGGTACAATCAAGGCCTTCAGAACAATATGTCTCCTATTTTCCCATTCCTAATTGTCAAAGCAGTCAGGAAATGCATGTGAGGCTATCATTTGATCTTTTTACTGCTCTGTCTTGTCCTTGAATATGTTGATAGTTTCCTCGTAACATAGTATTACATGTGTTTGTCCTCAAGTACTCGGGTATGTACAAACTAAATGCAGTTTGCAGTCTTGCTGGTGTCCCCCTTGGTGGTTGTTGTTCTCGGCTAACCTGTTCTTGCTCACAGCTCATCAGCGACAGAAGAACAGAGCTAAATATCCATCAGTGTGTACCACTGTGATCTTGTTGGCCTTTTCCTGTGGCACAATGTATTGTCAATATTAACTCGTGTTAAGTTACTGTGACGTTCTATGGAGCTTAAAAAAAACCAAACCAAAACTCACTGCCTTCCACCCTCAGTGATGGAAAGTACCTACAGTACATAGGGCTCTGATAGTTACTGGAAATTTAAAACTCTCTATAGCTGTGAAATAATTTTTTCTTTTGTACTGTCTTCTGTCTTCCTTGAGGAACAGGCAACTGGATGAAATAACCTTTTGGGTTTTGTTGGTTTTTAGGTGACCATTGCAGACTGTCTAGAGTATCAGTGGGTGACTTGTTTCCAAGAGTCAGCAGAATTCATTCTTGGGCAAAACGCAGCTTTCCTGGGAGAACTGAAGGAAAAGGTCAGTCAATTAGCTTATTGTATTTTTAGTAAATGTCTAGAAGTTGAACTGTTTCACACATCCTGTTGGTGGGCTGCCCTCAAATTTCTTGCTTTTTTTTTTTGATCCTCCTGGTAAGGAAATATTCTTGTAATGTTGACTTTGAAGGCAACTTTGAGAAAGATGTAAGGTATGTGTGTAACACCAGTGCTGATTCATCAGAGAGCATGATCTCATACCTGCGTGCGCACATATAGCACTCCTAAGTCAGCAGAGGTGGCCAAGGCAGTGGGTTATGTTAATGTAGTTGCTGTGGAAATTAACAGCATTATTAAAACAAATACAAAAGTGCCATATGAAAGAAAGGGATATGCTACTTCATTTGGCAAGAATTTGATCTTGCCCATTCCCTGGGTAATAGGCCAGCTGAGGGACCTGGCAGCACAAGATTGTTCTCCAGATGTTGGACTTCAGTATCTTTTATAAGTTCACAAATCATTGCTTCTCCCTAGTCTGAAGTTCTTGGCAGGGACTTGTTTACTCTCCTCAGGATTATTTTCCACAGGCCATCTGCCTGGAGAACAGAGATTTGCCTGGTTTCCCCCATAGTTTGCTCCCACAGTCAGTCTGTCTACCTCTGAGCTCTTTTGGCTGTTAAAAGCTGGAGATCAGGCTGTCCTTATCACCTGGACCTTGAGAGACAGCTGATTACTTGACGACAATACTACAGCCTTTTAACATGTGTTGACTCCAATAGAAAGAACAGGCTGTTTTATTGTTGTACCTAGATTGGAAGAATCTGCAAAAAAAACTGGTTTAGCCATGAATGCTAACAAGATTATCCCTAATGTGTTCCAAAAATTTGTTTACAAATCCAAAAAGTTCCAGAACACTTTGTATGTATCTTTGTAAGTAGGCAGGAAGCTTTTTGAACTAATGTGTGTTAGCCCACTTCTGAAGGCTCTTTTTTTTCCCACCAAATATAATCAGAAATTTTGTTGGTCATATGAAAACTGTGACTTGTAAAATGGGTCGTTGGCAGAGATGCTTAAGCGATCTTTCTTTGACAGATTAGAATGGGGTTTAAGGTTGTAAGTCTTTAAACACTAACAGACAGCATTTTCTTCCCTTTGTCACTATATGCTTCTCTGCTGCATTTTCCTTTCTTCCAACCAAAATAATATTTTCCTGAGTTTTAGTTGTCTACTGTGTCAAAATCTATGTGGTTTTGTTTTGTTTTTTTAACTGATGATATGGAAAGCATAATAAGTTCTTGAATTGCATATGAGCATTGCTGTGCTCCCAGGCGAAGGCTGGTTGATACTAGGGCTCCATAGATATACCAGTAGTTGTTTAACCCATTGCTTGGCTGTGGGAGGGAAATGAAGCAGGGGGGATTGCTGAGGCTGTAGTCCCGGTTGTCCTGAGACACTGTTGTAGACCTCATCTGCTTCTGCAAAGTAGGGCTGGTTTTCCTGTAGGTTACATACAAGAATGTTGGGTTTTTTTTGAAATTTCCTGCACTTCAGCGGTCTAAGGTAAGTGGTACAAAGCTTGTGGTTCTAGGATGCTAAGTTTTTGTGATATTATGAAAGCTGGACGCCTCTGTTCTGTAGGAAGATGTATTGCTAGGGCACTCTAATTAGATGTGCTTGCACTTTTGCATTTCCATTTTCAGACATTCTTAACTTGTCAATATTTTCTTACTTTAGCCATGCTTAATCTCTGCTAGTGTTCAAACAAAATTTCTTAGTCACTTTTAATGCTGAAGAGAACTGGGTGTGGAGAGACAGCAGATCCTATGTAACAATACAAACATGTAATGTCTTTTGAAGAGCTGCCTAATGGAAATGGCTGAGGATAGAAAATGGAACATAATATGGAATGAGCCCTTGAGCGGGAATGCTTTGTGTTCCAGGAGAAATTGTTTTTGATTTGACACTTTTATGAGCCTTTAAAAATGGTACTTGATGCATTTTCAGTAAGCTTTTCTTAGTGGTTTTTCTCTGAAGATCTGATGTGGTATCCTGTGAGGTTGGTGGGAGTCTTTCCACTGCTCACAGTATGTAGTGAGTCCATGTATGGGCAGTGACCACGCTAAGCATAGATATGCATGCAACGTTTTTCATCTACCTCTCCACTGTGCTTGTTACCAAAGGAGGTGGTGGAGGGTAGCAGTGACTGGTATGCTAACAGCATTTTCCACTCACTAATGGTTAGCAAAGTTTGTGGCAGAGCTGGAAACAGAAGCCAAATGCTTTATGAAGCAAGTTTTCTTATCCTCTAATCCATATGATGGTCAGAAGAAGGGCTTTTTAATATTCAGGAAGGATATGCCTAATTTTTGCAGTCTGTGAAACTAGCTACTCCTGTTCACCTTCATTTGTTGTGCTTTTCTAAACCTTGGGAGAATCACTATGTAGTGTAAAACAGTGCTGCGTGCATTTAAAAACAGCAGATGTAACACTGCTGTTACACTGAATATGAGTGAAACTGAGGTGGGTTCAATTCCAGATCAGATGCTCTGTCTGCTGCTGGAGCGACTGATCAAGTCGCATTAATAATTACTTGTCTGTATCATCATGGGGCTGCAGGATTTTTGTGGAATGTCAGCAAAGGTTTTTACAACTAATTTTTACAAAAATAAACTTTTTCCACAGTCTCCACAACTTGTCTGCTGCTTTTCCACTGTTTTGACAAATTGTCAGTTTTAAGTGATGATGATGTTTAGTGTTCATATGGTAATTAGAAGCAGCTTATGTCATAAATATGACAGTCTTCTAATGGTTATAAAAGCGTGTTCAAAACATGTATCCACTTTTTTATAGAACATCCTCTTAAATAAGTCTGTGTCAGCATGTGAAGGATACATACAGCCTTGATGGATAACGAGAGAAACAGAATGCCTAATAAGACGATTAATAGGGAAGTAGTTAACTCTGTCAGTGTTTGTGATTGTAGCAGAACATCAGAATTAGCCTGTTAAGCAGCGTGAAAGAATCTCATGTAGATTTATAGTACTTTCGTTCTGTACACTTGGTTGCAGATTTGGTGCAACTGTACATTATTTTGTTTAGGTAGCTAAGACATTTTCACTTTCACCTAAACTTTGTCTTAAAAACTTTTAAGTTATGGTTTGGCATCTAAAATTTGAGGGAAGATTCAGCTCTGCCTACATGATCCGGTTAGTTCACCTGTTTTGCCAACATAAGCAAAAGATGCGCTGTTCTGAAAGTTCATGGTACTCCCAGAAGCCTGGAGTGTTTGCAGCTGATATCTGTCTTTGTCCTTGTCACAGAATGAGCAGGCATTTGAAGAAGTGTTCCAAAATGCAAACTTCAACACGTATGAGTTCAGGATCCGGGTAAAACTGGAGACTTACAATGTAAGTATCCCCTAAAAGGCATGTAACGTAGCACTTGGCTTTTGTAGTTTGACTTGTCTCCATAGGAGGTGCTTCCTCCTCTTACGTTTGTGGGGAGAAGTTTCCAAAGATACTTGCTCACAGCAAATACTGCCAGTCTTGAGCACTGAAGGAAGGATCCACTGTCATTAACACTGTTCCCTCTCAGGTTCATCAAGCCTGGCTTGTTTCAAATGAAAACAACATAGCTCCTCTGGGAGTCAAGTTTGCACTCCCAGATAACCCTGATACCAAGATCAGTAAGTTACTGGAGCAGAAGGAGGTTAGAACCAAATGCCTGGGGTGCTTAGTGCTCTTCTTTTACATGCCATGTTTCTCTTTCACAGGATGAATCTCGTATTAAGGCTACAGCAGTGGATGTCAAACCTGTGAACTACAGGGAATACAGCAAGAGGTTGATCGCAAGCATCAGGAGAAATGCTCAGCTAGGGTGAGGAGGCTGGTACTGACTGATGGAGCTAGAACTTCCAGGAAAAACTCCATAGATGATGTTACACTGACTTTTTCCCTACCCTGTGTGTGACAATTTGGCATTAGTTACACCGTGCATGGTAGTCCAGTGTAGTGGCCTAAGTGATTTAATGCATTTCTCTGAAGATATGCCCCTGGTAGGTAAGTAAGAGTGCACTCTAATGGCCAGGATATTGTAGACTGTTGTGGTCTATTAAGCTGTGACAGCTCTAAAGAGGAGTCTCTAGACAGATTGCCAGGGTCTTTAGACAAACCATTCAGAATGTCTGAAGTAACTTTTGCTTTCTTACTATATGTAAAGCTGAATTATATAACCATTGTGTCTTCTTTGCAAGAAAGTAGTGACAACCTTGACACTTGGACTTGTTCAGCAGAGGGTAGGAGGAAGAGTGTCATACAGCTTTCAGATAATGGACGTAGGAGAACAGGTCTATTAGCACAAGTTAGTTCCTTTCCATAGAATTCAAAGGCTTTCTCTTTCCACAGGTGCCATGCAGTTGTTAATGCTTGGAATGGCAATATGGTAGAATTATTAATCAAAGACATATCTCTTATATCTGAAGAATATCCTTCCTTCAGGGTTTAATAGACTGAGTCAGATGGGTCTGATATTAATCAAAATTGTCTCTTCTGAGGAAGGCAGATAAGCATTGACTCTCCATCCCCCAGGGAAATCTAGGCAACTACAAAGCATTGCTTTAGTTTTCTTTTCAATTAATACTATGGATTTTTGACTGATTTTTAGCTCACGTTTCCTGCCTATACATATTTTGTATGTTTGTATGTTCAGTCGCTTTGGTTTTATTTGTAATGATGTTAATCAGGAACAGGTCTTTAAATGGGGGGGAGCTTTGTTTCAATAAACACTGTTTAATTCCTATGTAGTGAATTTTGCTTTCTTTGAACACCAAAGACTTCTCATTACTGGAAAGCAATTAATTAGCTTTCATAATAAGCATTCACTTGGGGGAGATGTTACCTTATTACAAACTCTAAGGTTAGACTGAAGAATGGAGACTTCTTTGCCTGATGTTAACGGCATGGAAATGCAGTGATATTTTCACCATTTCTGTGCCTGAGAATGCTGATGAGCTGGCACTTCTGGGATTTTTATTGACGTTTACACAGCAGTCTAAAACTAACCAGGCTTTGAGATTTGTTCAGACATAGAGCTAGTACAGAAAACAGTAATTATGCTACTGGGCTTTTCAGTCAGCAGAGCATGCTAGCTCTGTGTGCTCCTAATCACATTAATTATGTGTTCCCTGGCTGCAGCTCACAGCTTGGCATTTGCTGCACAGCTCCAAGCATCCAGGCAATACTGCAGTGGGTCTCTGGTAGCAAAACTGAAACTTATTTATTTATTTTGCTTTGTAGAGCACTGTTTCTTCATGTATTCAGTTGGTGCCCTTTATTTCCCATGATTTCCTGTTTGTCATCTTGAGTCTTTAAGAACTGTAAATGCCATTTCCTTTGATGGACATGAAGAACATTATTCTGGGCCCATTAAATTGCACAAACAACCCCTTCCTCTTTTTTGGATTGTGAGGATCATGACTGGGTTCTTCTGCTGATGTCTTGCATTTTTTATTGAAGTATTTGTTCCCTCTGACCTTGCTTATAAAGCATTGACTAGAAAATTACAGTCTTCAGCACGGTTCCGGATTGACAAATGGTAGGTTAGCGGTGATAATCTATCTTTCCACTCTGCTAACCAGTCTTTTGGTTCTGCTCCACCCTTCCTGTCCCTCCTTCCCAGTTTGAGGGGACTGGTAACAAGTGGTAATGCAAAATGTTCCTTGAGGCTATTTCTAATTCTCAGGCCCATATACACTATGAAGTTTTTATGGGCATTCGTGTTAGCAAGTATTTGCTGGCATTGCAGCTTTACGAGACGATGTTGCACACCTGCCTCTGCTGGGGCAGCTCATTCTCCCAGAGGGAATCGCTGTGCATCCATATTGCTGGGTTTACTATGCCATCAGCCAGAGCGCTGGAGATGGAAGGTATCAATACTCAAGAGTATTAAGGTATCTTACAGGATCAGCTGAATGACCTTGAGAACTGGAACAGAAAATCAACTTAAAACAGTTGTGTGAAAAGTCATTTATTTGAGGACTAATGAAAAAACCCAACCCTCTGCTATAAAGTGGATGCTCATTAGTGACTGAAGAGTTGGAGGGTTTTAATCATGCTTTAATCAGCTAGTATATGATAAAAACATCAAGCTATGTAAGGCAAGGTATTTCTAGTATAGCTATACAAGTACCATAGGATTATATAAGCCTCTGCTGTGAGATCTCATCTCGAATGCTATGTACAGTTCTGGTCGGCTACGTATAGAGGCAAAAAAGAATCTCAGCTGGGGCGAGTACAGAGGAGGACTACACCGCTGAGTAGGAGAATGAAGATCTTTTTTTAGGAGGGGCCTAGAAGAGCTAATTTAGCAAAATGAATCCTGGGAGGGGGTATGATTTCCCACTTACATAAAATATATATGCATATATCTATCTATCTTGCTTCCTTCCCCTGATCATAGGCTAGAACTGTTGAAGATAATTGGCTAATAAATAGTTTGTCAATCAAAACAAAGTGAGGTTCTGAAGCAGCCATCGAGCGGAGGAGCGAGGGCAGGGAAGTTGTGGAGGTCTCTCCATTCTCTCTTCCCACCTCGTTGCCAGGTGGCCACGGCCATCCCAGCCTTGGTAGATCGCTGCGGCCACCGACGTGGGCCGTGGAAAACGGGACTCTCCAGAAGGCTCTGGGCTCTTTTGACTGTGCTAATTAAGGAGAAGTGAGTGGACTCTCAATGCTAATTGGGATTATTGGCAAACAAGCCTGTGTTTTCCTTCCCTTCATCATAAATCTCCCCCTGCTAGTGTCCAGGTTATTGCTGGATAGCTTCAGTCATTACCTGGGCTGAATATGCATTTGCTCAATTGAAAGGATGCTGGAATACTTCGTAACTAGATCTCTGTGAGGTGAAGATTCCTGAGGCTGCTAATGTTTTGCTTTAAATTAAATGTACAAAGCGAAGACGAAATTGGGAGGCTGCCGGGTTCGGACAGGCAGGTGCAAGGGCAGTTACGTGAGAGCATCAAGTTCTGCGTGGCCGGGGGAAGATCTGGAACGTGCTTTGACGTGCCGCGTTCAGGTAGTTTGTTGTTTGTGTTTAATTCCCACTGTTAGGATTTAACTATGCTTTCACTGTACGTGAATTCTAAATTGTTAGTGACCCTTATGAGTGTCTGGAGGGGAGATTCCATTAGAGTCAGATCTGAGATCTGGTTTTTTAAGATGCATCAGGTGGTTTGTTGGGGTTTTCTTTCCAAAATAAAGCTTTGAGGAGTCGTATATTCTAAGAGCTGTTGTAAAAAATAAACGGTGGCCTTGCAGAGCAGTCGCTTCTGATCCATGCGTGTGTTTGGTAGCTGGTTGCTTTACGCTGCGTACGCTGTTCCTGGCAGCTTGGATGAGCGCGTGTGTGGGCTTCCGTGTTCCAGCACAATGGGATTGTCCTTTTAGTGCAACGGGTGCGAGAGTGGAACCTGATGAGTGCCATGTTTTGATTCTTAATTCTCGGTGATATTTGCATTTGCTGCCCAAGATGCAGCATAACATCTTGAGGGGGGGAGGAAGAGGTACTTTCCTTCCGTGTCCTGTTCCGTCATCTTTCGTTTCCTTTTGCCTTCTTTTTTTTCCTAGCCCTCGAACTAGCCGCTTTGGAGGAGAGCGGCCACCCCGTAGGGCTTCTTCCTCACCATGGCCGGCCTCACCAGCTGGAGGAGCTGCCTCTCAGGCAGCGGTGGGGCTGCTTAGGTGACTCAGATGGGAAAGAAAGAGAAATGTCATATCACTTTCACACAAAAGGCTCACGAAAACGTGAAATGGAGCAGGCTGCCTACTTCCAAAGCCTGCGTTTGGGGAAGGGAGTGGTCTGCAGCATATTATGCATTATAAATATTGGAGTAGTGCAGTAAATATCAGTAATCTTATTACAGGGAGTGGAAATTCTCTTTAATATATTATCTGTGAGGATGCAAGAGGCTCACAGACCTTCTCTCATCTTTTTAGTCTGTTTTTCATGTTTACATTTTTACATTTCATTCATATGCATATTTAAAAAAAAAAACAAAACTGGTTTGAATCGCCAGATGGATTTTTCATGAGGACTGTTACGCATTTTTCTGTGTATTTTATTTGAATGCTTAGGTGTCTGTGTTTGGGGGGTGGGGTGTTGTTTGTTTTTAGTTTTTTCCTGTTTATAGTGCATTGATTTGTTGTTAAATTCAGCCTCTCTGCCATGCCAAAAGCGTGCCTTTGGGAGTGTTTCTAAGCTGCTTGTAGTACTTTTCTTTTTCCATCCTTATATATAACTGTTCTTGCAAGTTATTTAAAGTAAACTGGACACTTGCAAAGGCATTTTTTTAATTTGTCCCAAATGTCTTGTCCTTTAAAGGGAGATTTTAAGCAAAAAGAATTCCTCCTGAGCTCCTTTTCTGTTGCCTGATGTGGTTTTTCTTTGGGCTTAGCCTGGCTGAGCTCAGTGAAGGTCCCACATGCGTCTGTTACTTCTCATAGGGATGTATTTTCCAGGGATGGTCCAGGTTATGATAAAGGCACCTTGAAAGCTGCACTGCAGCAGACGACCATGCGGGGATGCACCAGAAATGGGTTCTTTGCTGTGAGAGTTTATCCTCGGAAAGTTGGCTGAGCAGAGCTTCGTTGCTGGTTTATCTGATGTAGAAAAGAAAGATGGGAACATTTGTCATGTCCACTCTGACATCACCGTTGAGCAATTAAGAGAAAGAAATCTAATTTTTTTGCCATCAGTTTAGCTCTTGGAATTCCCTCATGGCTTATTGTACAAAAGGCTGAAAAATAAGAGTAATAATCTGATTTTTGTCTGTTTCTAGTGTTTTATGTTTTCCATTAAAGCCTTGCTGGTATGCTACACTGACTTTTTGAACTGCAGGATCAAAAAATACTCCTCCCTTTTTTTTGGTGAAGACTGTCTCTGAGAAGGATAAATATTATTGATTGAGGTATTTAATACACTAATGAAACCCACAATTATTGACTATGTAATTAATATACTGTCTAAAAGTAAAGTTTGACAGCGCATATAGAAAAGCTATATTGACTTGCGCTTCTTTGGCAACGTGCCTTGCAGGTTTTTATTTATAGACATTGAAACACGTTCTTCTTCAAGTAATGATTCAATCCCACTTTCTGCTTGCCACAAGCTAGAAAGCTGCCGTTCCTGCTGACTGTAAGGCTTTCATATTATCTGTGGGGAACTAAAATTTTCAGCATTTAGCTTTGCTGCCTATTGCATTAGATTTCGGAGCTGGAGCGTCCGTGTGCGCGGCGCTGTTTCTTGCAGCTGGGAAACCAGACTCTTCCAAAGCAGCTTTCTGCTTTTTTTTAAGCAAGTTCGCAGACTTTGTTGACTTGCTTTTGGTTTTGCTGACCTTGGCGAGTGGCGAAAACACGGGAACTCCAAGGGACACCTTCATAGACCTGAGAGGGTACTATCAGACAGAGGGTTTCCTATCAGTGTAGCTGCGTTTCTGTTTTTAAAGCAGCCCCTGTGTATGCTTGGGGGAGTGTATGCTCTGGTTTAGGCTCAGGGTGATAACACGGTTTTGTTCTCAGCTAAAGTGGCCTTTCTTAAGCCTAGCAGCCAGATTTAGACTTCTCCCTGAACTGACAGATGATCTGCAGCCCAGTGTGCGTTCCTGCCTTATTCCAGGGTTCAGCGGTGCTGTGTCCCCGTCGTTTGGCCGACCTCGGGGTGGTAGCTCGCCACATCTCCTTTAGCCTTGTGCGTCTTCCCCGGCCGGTTCTGCTCGCAGGCCAGCCTTGTGCTCATTGCTGCTGCTTAAGTTGCCATAAACTGTGTTTAAATTGCCAGGAAGCTGAAGCTACATTTATAAATGGCTTTAAGTTGTTCGTGTGCCCTGTGAAATGTTAAACTTCTTAGCACCAGGTGAAGTTATTTACATCAAACTCAGAAGCTGATAATGAAGGTTTTTTTAGATTTCAAGTGATTTAAAAAAAACTTCCAAATCCCAAGTGTATCAGCTATCTGGTAATTGGAGCTTGTGCTGTCATTAAAAATGACAGCTTTCTCCAATAACATTCTTAGTGCTTGTAAAATGCAGCTAACATAACCTATATTTAACTTGTATTAGCTAGAATTTCCTTTCCATGCTTGCTTACTTTCAGAGCTTTAGTGTGAATACCGAGGTCCTTCTCTATTCATGAACCATGTATTATTTTACCTGGTTGCAAGAATTGAAAGCTTTTAACTAGGGCTGGACAGCCGGGTATCTCTGCCGTGGTTTTCCCCATAGAAGTTTTTTTCAGCCAGCAAGTAGAAGCCATTCTTTGGGCAGAAATAAACCTTAAGCAATAATACGTGTTGCCAGAAAGCCCAACTCTGCTGAAGGTTAGCAGAAAGCTCCTATTCCTTAACCCTGCTGAACAAACAAAGCCTTTTTTTTTTTTTTGCCTTTTTTTTTTTTTCTTTTTTTTTCTTTTTTCCCCTCTGCGGTCAGTTAAAAACATTTGCATGTTGAATCGTTAAGGCGCTGTCCCATAATTGAGATGCTGGGTAGCAATCTGCTCCCCTCCTCCGCCTGGAAGTGTTCCACACAGAGCCCTCTAATTAAACAGAAAATGGTTTGTCATGTGTAACTGCCTCTTCTGAATGTAACAAACTCATTTCAAGAGATGCCAACACCATCTTTATAGCTGTTTTAATAATCTTCTCTTGAATCAGAGAGGGCTCTAACCTCGTATTTCACTTCACCAGCTGTTTATTTCGCTGTTTGTTTCTTTTTTTTTTTCCCTTGCACTGAGAATGTGTAGACTCTTATGTGTGTGTGTGGAAATCCTCATTAGAGTAACTGAGTTTAAGTCTGTGAAATAGTCTGTTAGGGCTGCTGCTTTTAAGCATTACTATTTACAGCAGGAGCACGTGCAGGCTTTCAGCTCCGAACCCTGTCAATCACCTGCCTGTCACGCTGGGAGGGAGCCCGAAAAGCTCCGCTGCCATCCCCGTTTGCCGGGGAACGAAGGTGTTTAGGCAGTTTCCAAAGCTAACATCTATTTTGCAGACAGATGTGCATGCCACAGCCACCCTCCGCACATGCCTGTAATAGAAACCATTAGCTTCTCCGCTACCCCGGCGCAGAGGAGAGCTGCAGTGTATTCTTAATGCATGAAGTGTGGTCTGGGTAGGACACAAATAGTGTAGCAGATTACCAGGTAAAATTGGCTTTTACCTCTCCCCCATCCTTCTCAGACACTTTCCTGCCAAACTTCAGCTTTTAAGTCGGCGCTCAAAGAAATTCTCTCTGTGTAAAAGGCCTCTTGCTGCCTTTTAAATTGGCTAATGTTTGGCAGAAAATCCAAATAGCGGGTACAGTTATTTAGTGCCTTCATTACTTACTGCCTGGAGACTTTCTCTGATATTAGTGGCTCCTGTTTATTCATGGCGTGCTTGTGTCTGCCTCTCTTCTGCCTGTCTTTTGGGTAGGTGAGGACCTGTAGGAGCTCATGGTGGCGTGCCACAGCCTCATGTCCCGGGAAAGTGCTTTTGCTTTGGACAAACCCCGTCCCCTGCGCTGAGAACAAAGACCCTCCCTTGCCGTAATGGCTTAGTGCACGGTAGCACCGGTTAGAAGATGAGGAGCAGTGTTCTTCCAACAAGCCACGTTGTTAACATCCAGCTGGGATGTGAAAATCACTTCTAGGTTTATATTTCTAAATATTGCGAGCCTGATGCCACCATCTTCAAAAAGGGAAGGAACAGCAAGCCGACTCCTGTCAGTTTGTTAGAGCATATTTATAACTCAAATGCTAATTCCTGCTCTTGACTCATAATAGCTTCTGAATTCTGAATCTTTAAATTCCGGATCTCATGTTTTGAGGTTAATCCATTCAGATAGATTGGGAAGCAGAATTTATAATTTGGAGAAGTAATGTCAGTCCTCCTTGCTTCAGCCAGTCATTTCATGTTGGCAATAGGTCCCACCAGCAAGCCAATACCTGACCCTTCCTTATAGACTAGTCAAAACCAACGTATTCATTTTATCTGACTTGATACTGCAGTTTCCTTCGTACTCATACCTTGGCCCGTAAGCTTAAGAGTCACAATAACTGGCTGTCAGCATACTTGCCTGATTCTGATTTAACTCGTTCAGCTTATTGTGAGCCTTAACCTATTTTCTGTGCTGTCTCCAAGTGTACAGCTTCTGCAAAGAGATTAACAAGACAAAAAAATACATCTTAATTTTCAAACCCCTCCCGTGAAGCAATGCAGACTTACGGGGTTTGAAGAAAGGAACGGCTTTAGTATACCACCCATCAGTGGACGTGGCCTTTAGCATCAGTCCTTAAGCCAGCCTTTGCAGTAGGAAGCCTGTATCACTCCAGCTCTTGCTGATGCTAAAGCTCCAGGAGCTGCCTTCACCTTGTAGAAAGCTTTGCTTGACTTGCTCTCATTATAGGTTAGTCTCGTATCAGATTGCGAAGAGAGCATGCTCATTACTGAGCAAGACTTCAGAAAAAAGTAATTTTGTTTTTTCTTTTTAAGAAAAAGAGTAACTGTATTGCGATTAGCATTTTCATTACCATGTTTGGAAACAAATACAAAAAGATAAAGGAATGAATGTGAATTTCTTTTTGAAACTTTAAAACTTATTTTCTGATGGGGTGTGTCCCGTCCCGTCCCCCCCCATACCAGTTAACAAAACTGGTGAAAGATCGCAGCGTTTTAATGATCCCTGTTAATGTAATTTCCTACGACTAATGACATGTCATTTGGTGTTAAGGATGGGTCCAGTCCCCAAGCAGCAACCTATTCCCACGCTCTGCGTCCTATTCTTTGAGCAGTTTGAGGACCTTTGGTATCTCAGGGCAGGCGATGTGCCACGTCCCCTCTCCCAGCTCGGGTTTCTCGTTGAATTTGCCAAGCCTAAGGTGGATGATTTAGCATTCCTCCTAAGGGATGCTCCTGAAAATAAACTCTAGGCTCCCTTTATACACCTTAGTTTATTGTGGTGGGTGCTAAGTGCTTACGGGGCGGGGGGATATTCATCCCAGCTGTAGCTTGCAGAACAGAGTGTGCCAGCTGTGTATGGCTGCACCCATAAATCCCCCTCCCAGGAGTTCCTGGCTGTGCACTTTCTAAGTTGGCTCGTAGCAAACACCTTGCAATGCATATTCATTAGTTCGGCTTTGCTTAATGTATAAGGCTTGGAGGGGGGAGAAGGAAGTGGCTTCTCTCACCAATTTATGTTCCTTGAGCTAATCCACCTCCCCTGCTTGGCACTGTTAACTTGTAGTTGCAATATTTTGTATCTCGCAGAAGCAAGTTTTAATTGCGCTACAGAAGTCCCTTTCTGCCAATAGTTCATTAGACTTCACGAATGCTCCAACTGAAGAATAGTCTCTCTGGATTAGCATCATCTTCCAACATACCCTTGTTGGATCGCTGTCAGATGAATTGATAAAAGAGTATTTCTGGACTGAGCCAAAAAGTACTGGGAGTAAGATACAACAATTTACAGGCTTCCAGACAAATGAGCAAAAACCAGGGAAAGCCATAATTCTGCATTCAGGACGTCATAGGCATGGCAGGAGCTTTGGAAGGTCTAGATTAAAACGTAGCTATTTTTCTTGTGGAAATAGGAAGAAGGGATTTGGTGCCAGTCAGAAGCAAAGCCTACCCGATTCAGGCAGGAAGCTAAATTTCACTGCAACAGTTTCTCCAAGAGCCAGAGAGCAGCCGCAGTGCCTAATCAATAGGCAGAATCCAGAGGTGCCGGCAGAAACATCACTAATACGCCGGCGGTAATTAACTCTGAATTATCAGGTATATATTTGAAAGCCTTAAATGATCTTCCTAGGATTTAGCAAACAGTTTTGTGCAGCTGAGTGTTGCCTCGACTATTCCTCTCCATAAAGCTGTTAGTGACCCCGGTTTGCATCAGCGGGGCAAGTGAGCTCCGTGCTGCTGCTAAAGCTGAAGGTGATCCGGCAGTGCAGCCACTGGAATAACCCTTGGAAATAGGGTTTAGGCTATAAACCTTGTTTCAGCTATCTCATAAGAGCCGTTCATCCTGGGAGATAAGTCACCGTGCGCCTGTCTTTGAAAATGACTGGCTCAGCTATTGTCTGCATAAAATCACCTTTGTTTATAGTGCATTTTCTAATGGCTCAACCAGCAGAGTAAAATTTAAATAAGTAATTATCGTGCAGAAGGCGCACGCTAAATGGAATGATTTCCCTGGCTGCTTTGCCCTTTTGGCTGCACTCTGAGCACGAGACAACTCCCTCGGTAATCAGGGGGGTTCAAACGGGCAGCTCGCACACCTCTGCTCTAGGAGCACTGTTGCTGCTCAAGATCTGCCTAAGCAAACTTAAATCAGCCAAATTATTGGTACAACCCAAGGAAAACACGGGCTTAGAGTTTGGGGATTTTGGGTGGAGTTTGGGTGGTGGGGTTTTATTATTATTTGGGGGTGGGGGATTGGTTTGGGTATTTGGTTTGGGGATTTTTTTATAACTCGGGCAAGAAGTGCAGAACCTGGGCGTGGATTTTTCTCCCAATAACTTAATGCGGGGATTTTAACTCGGTGTCCCTCCAAAAAGTGGCCCTTCGGAAAGCCAGCGGCACTTCTTCCGGAGCCAGCAGGTGGAGCTTGAAGAATAGCATCAATTTCCAACCCCATTTGTGCTAGAGCCCATTGAGTGGGAGCTATCTGTGCTGAAATCCTGATTGAATAAAAATTGTTCATTATGCAAACTGTCTGGTTCAGTACACAGAGGCAGCCCCCAGGCACAGACCCCAAGTAGCTGCTTTCTCTTTCCCCAGATTAAAACATATGAACTGCTTTGATGTAATCTTATAACAAAGCCTAATGGAAATTTTATATCCTCTGAAGTTGACTGTCATTTCTCATTGCCCTGCTTCCTCTGCCCTATTAATACTCCAATCCAGAGAGCGGTAGCTGAACTTGCGCTCTTTCTGCTCTCAAATACGGTATGCTTCCCCGTCCATGTTTAAGTTTTTATTTATGTTTAAATACTGTTAGATTACATTACAGTATGTTTAATCCCTTGTTTTTTCCATAGCTATTTATCATTTTAATGGAATGCTGCAGAATATTACATTGTGCAATGTGTTTAAATTGATAAATTGTATTAGAAAAATATTGGATAGGATTTTTAATGGTAAGTGGGGCTTTAGTAGATATATTTTCTCATTAGTAGACTAACTGCACACAGACTGCATGAGGCTGGAATGTTAAGGATTTTGGGATAAGCTATATTTATGACTTATTTGACTAATTAAGGCACAATTTTATCATAAAGTTTTTCCCAGACTTTGCTGAGCAGGATGAAGGAGGAAAACTTGCCCCAGCGCAGTTACTCTACAACATCAGTTGCCATAACAACTTCATGCAATACTATATTTTTACTTGAAATTCCTTTTAAGACTCAGTTGCTGTAATAATTTGTTTCAGCTGCTAAAAGGCATGTTTCTCTTTGTGGTGGTTTCAAGGCTCTCATTACAGTAACAAAAAAGTGGTTGTGTTAATATAGACTCTTTTCATTTCAACATATGCAAAAGTTCAATAGACTCCAAAAATAGAATTAAAGGGTGGAGGTGATGAATCTGCTATAAGATCTCTTCCAGTCTTTAGGAAAGAGGAATGGCCTTAGCTGGTGAAGGTGAACTTTATCTATTACTTTAAGGAGAGGCTACCCATAATGATTGCACCCAACGGGAAGCTGAAAATGCAACTTCACGCTGTATATCCCACTGCCTTGCGTCAGACCCACGCCACTTAGCTTCGGCGAGAGACGGAGGGTGTATTTGCCCTCCGAAAGAGTTGGAGCATCAGCCAGGCATCTTTCCAGTGATGCTATTGCTGTTTGGGTGAAGCTGGTCCTGAAGTCTTTGTTCAGGAGGAGAACAGCAGAACAGAGCTTCGGCTCCTCCTGATGTATCTGCTCCTTTAATTCATTAAATAATCACCTCACACTCAACGTATATTGTCTAGGTTTTGGCCATGGGCGTACTAGAAGTGTAAAAACAATTTTCAGGCAGCCTGGAGTGTCGTCTGATTTCTGATTCCGACGTTAATTTAGTGGAAGGCAAGGAGTGCATGATAAGAAAGTTGCTCGCTTTTGTTTTTAACCCTTTCCCACAGCTTTGGTGACTGTTGCTTTCTTCCAGGAACACATTGTGCTGTAGCTGCCCCTGCCCATTAAGCCAGCCTTGCACTGCTATAAATCCCCCATCTGGCTTTTGGCATCTCGTGGTTGAGGCAGCGATTCCTCAAACAAGTTCTTGTTCTAGTTCAGCATATGGACCCTGTTTCTGCTGGTGCCAGGCAAATAACGAAGTTTTAAGCTATTTGGTTAATTGAGGCAGTCAAGATACCGCTTCTTTTTCATCATCTCCAGGCTTCTCGGGTCCGCAGAGGAAGACGAGGAGATGTCCCGGTGGCTTCCCCAGGCGTTTCTTCTCCTTGGGACGATGTGGAGGGAGGAGGGGAATCTGCTGTCTCCAAAGTGTGAGGAGCTGAGCGGGCATTTTCGTTTTGGTGCTCTTCGAGGCCTTTTTAACAAAGCCCTTTTGGAGCGAGGTTGTGCTGTTGGGGGTGATGAAACCTCTTTCTTCCCAGGGCAGAACGAGTGCGTTTGCTTTCTGGAGCCCAGGAGATGCAGGGAGCCTAAGCCCACCATTACTTCTTGGCTCCAGAGTGCGGAGAGGAGGCACCCTCGCTGCAGGAAGGAGAAAACGCCAAACCTCTTAAAATCTGTACAGATCCCACCACTCCATCTCTTCGACATGATTCTGAACTCTGGTCTACCATTTTGCAGATCTCCAGCTGGATCATAAGCTTCTGATACGCTTATGACTCTGCTTTTTTCCCCGCGTTGTTGGTCTTTCCCCCCCCCCCCTTTTCTAATCCTGGTTCTCTCTGCTGAATTGAAAGGGTTAAAATGGTCATGTTTTGCATCGGTTCTCTCTGGCTGGTTCCAGCCACGACCCCTGGATTTTTAATGACAGCGGAGATGATGGTCATTTAATGCAGCCCCCTGCCTGCAGCAAAATCTTCGTCAAGGTTTTCCTGCAGCCTCCCTCAGGCAGCTCATCTCATTGCTTAATTGTCTTTATGCTTTCTCACAGCTTCATATTTTAACTGTATTTCCCTCAAACGGCAACCGTGGTTTGGTTGTGTGGCTCAGGAGAGTGACCCCTTTACAACTTGGTGTCTGTCAGCCCTGGCTGTGAAATTTGGGCTGGGCAAATTATTTTGGGTGAGTAGAGATGATAGAAAAGGGCATGTCTCACCATGAAAGATGAATCATTCCGTTGCCTTTTACTCCTTGTTGTAGTAACATTATTCCTGGGGAATTTTTTGCTATTTATGTGATTGTCAGATGCGATTCCATCAGAATTACAAAGGAATTCAGCACGAATTAGTGGCCACTTAACGTTAGAGAAAGCTGCGATGTAAATGTACTCCATGATCTCATCTACAACTCGGTCCTTAGCGGATGCTTCAAGGTAGATTTTTTTCTAAAGTGGTCATAAATTGCAACCAGTCATTGGACTCCCTCCAGTCCTAGAGCAATTACTGGGCCAGTTCAGCTGAAGGGTTTGATCAGGTGTTTTACTAGCAGGATTTTATTTCACTAAATGAACATCTCCTGAAGAACTGGGAATGTAATATTTACACGTTAAAGTGCTGCTGTAATGGCACTGCATTTAACTTCACTAGGAGACCAGGAATCCTGTGGTAAAATGCCTGATAACTGCTGCATTTACCAGGGGAATGAATTTATAGCAGTTGAATTCCTCTGGCAGAACAAAGGGCTGTATTATGAAAGCACCCTCTTCTCTCTAACAAAAGCTTTGAGCCAGTCCTGTTTCTTGCTCTAGGAGACGGTGCGGTGTTGCTTTGCATCATTGCGGTTGTTGCCTTGTCCGACTGCCTGGAAATATTTTGGATAAGTAAAAAGGCAGGGGGAATGTCATCCTTCTCTTTTACCCTCCGCAGGTTGCGTATGACTTAATCTCGTTTGGAAATTCTGGGAGAGGTTCTCCACGGAAAGCGGCTTTTACGTGCGAGCTCGGTACGTGGAGTGGCGGTGTAGGTGGGACTCAAATCTGCCTACTCCAGCCTGGAGTACCCGTCCTCCCGGCGAGCCGGAGTGCCTGTGATACAGCTGCAGACGTTTCCAAAGACCATCCCTCATCCGTGGACCATCCCATCCCCGCTTTCCATGGCTGGGGCTGGGGACGAGCGTGCTCGCGCCACAACGCCGTGTCATCTTTACTCCTGTCTTGCATTAGCCGCTTCCATATAAATAACTTGGGTTTAGCTACGTGGCTTGCCTTTCCCTCTATTTTCTTCCATTGGTATTAATAGTAGCTAATTATTGCTTTTACTATTAGGTCATGTGTTGTAAATATACTAAATGCGGTACGCATCCCGTGCGCGCTGGCTTGTGTGCTAATGCCTGGATTCTGCCTCTTAACATGCAGCCTAATTGCCTACTTGCACTGCGCTGCCTGACATGCTATTTTTTGGGATAATTGCTCCCAAAGTCTCAGCATTTTAATGTAGTCGGTATTACATGGTCTAGCTAAAAATTGTTCAAAACAAACCTTGGGTCCTATCCCAGAAAAAAAATTATGTCAGAGCTTCCCGGGAAAAGCGAGGAGCTTTTCCTCCAGCCCCTCTTCCTCCTCTCTTCTTCCTCCTCCTCTCTTCCCTGGAGATTGCTGTGCTGGGATTACCGGGCTTGCAGAATCCCCTCGGAGCAGAGCCCTGCTCCAGCCCCCCGCCGTCACTCCGCTGCTGCATCCATGGGTGGCTGTGAGATGAGTCAGCGTCAACCTGGTCACTAGTGAAAAATTTTTTTAATTATTTAAGTGGTGGTAAACGCCTGCTTTTATTGGTATGGGTATAAACTGTAGCTTTGCTAATTTTCCTCTTTAATCTCTCCTGGAAGAGCTGAGTGCCGGCTCTCCTTGGCGTTGTGTTTCCCTAAAGAAAGATGCTTTGAAGAAGTCGGCTCCCTGCTCAGGATGCTGATGTGAATGAGTCCCTCAGCAAACAAGTTTCAGGCTTTTACCCTAAAAGCACTTGAGGGTTATTTGTGAGTGTAATGTCAAGACAGCCTAATGGGAGATATGTGCCCCGTTCGGTTTTAAACTGCACAGCACTGTAAGCTTCCCAGGTGTGATGTTAGTGCTGATTTTGCCTTTTTCTCCACTTTCCATCTGGGAGATGGAATAAAGCAGAGCCCCGCTTTGCCTTTCGCAAGGAGACTGTCTCTTCTGCTGACAGCTCCAAAAGAAACGTTCCCGCTGCTCTTTATGGGACCTTTAGCTTTCCCCTCTCAGGCCAATAATGCAGAGACTGCTCCTTTGCAAAGGGAGCGCTTTGTGCATAGACGTGTTCGCTTCATCAGCGGCTGACTGTGGTATCAGGCAGGCGTACGAGCTTAGCAGTATTGCTGCAGAGGAGCTCATTTTCCTCCCTTTCCCACTCTTTGGGGCAAAGCAGAACATATGTGCTGTTACCTCTTAATTCTTCTGTGGAGCATTAGGACTAATAAAAACCTTTCAGGGTTTCTGATGTGAGAAGCGGCTGATGTTGCACGCTAAGAAACAAAGACTGGTGTTTTAAAAAAATAAAAAAGCCCCGCGTACTTCTCCCAGTAACGGGGAAAAAGCTTGTGACCCCCTCCCATGGCAGGTAGCGCTCTTCTTTGCTTGACTAATTGTAGTGGGTCTGCATAGCTAGGTGGTAACGAGGGACTGGAGCGCCGGCGTACCCTTTAAATAACAGAACATTGAAGTGTCATTGCTTTCATGTTTGTCTACTTGCTTCTAATTATTGAAGGCAGCTGACTTTAAAGCATAGGCCATTTCCTCCCCTTCCTGCAGCGGGGTCATAACAGCTTGTTTATAGACTCCTAAGCTGGTTTGCTGCAACAGATTGTGACTTTAAATAGAAGGTTGCTAAGAGTGAGGTAAGGGTGCCAGGAGAAATGAGCTTTCTCAAAACAAGTCACTTGGTATTTAGGGGAGATGGGAGCAGCAGGCAAAAAAGCAGTAGTGGAGAGGTGAAGGATGGGCGGCTATCGTCGGCGTAACAAGATATATATATTTTTTTTTTTAAGTATATATGTTCTTTTAGAAAGCAGAGGGTAGTGTGATTGAGCTAGCTGTGTCCTGGGGAAACCTCTCCCAGGATTTTCCTGGACCATCTCACGAGACTGCACCATTACTAGTTATTTATTCATCCTCGGCAAATGCCAATAGCTCCTGTTTGGCATTGGGCTGAATATCAAAGAAGTTGATTCATTGACTTAAAAAGCAAAACAAAACCTACACTGGACAAATGCTAGAAAATGTGTGGTGGTAAAGAGGTGGACTGAGTGATGAACATATTTTCTCTCTCTTATTTCTCTGACTCATATGGCCCTAGCTTAGTGCAGATTTTATTATCTTATCAAGCAATTAATTACCTACATCCTTTAATTTCATATATATACAGTTTGAGATTGTTGGTTTTGTCTTCAAGTGCCGCTTATCCTCTCTTCAGTAGACTGTTGCTGCTAAATAGATGGGATTATTTTCTTGGTGGCCACGCCAGATTTATTCATGCTGCTAAGCCCGCTCTAGGAGTTGGGGTGAAGATGACTATCAGACTATCAAATTTAGCTTTACCCCCTCGGATTTAGTCCCTGGCAGGCTGCTGCTAAAGTCTTGGAAAGAAAAATTCATTAGATGAACCTTAGCATGATTTTTCCATGGCTTTGATTTTAATCAAAGTGCGGATTTACAATTGTTTTATCATTAGAATCTGTTGACTGAACGTCAATGCGAAGCAATTCCCCCCGCCTGGTGTAGAGACGTACCCTGTGTGCTTAGGTAAATCCCAGACTGAGAGAGTGGAACAGCAGAAAGGGTAGAAATTAGCCTCTGAGGCTTGCAAATGCACTGCAGGCTGATGTCTTTCTGCATTTCAAGGACCTAAGTTCAATTGCAAGGCTGTTATTCTGCTTATCCATAATGGGCAAACTAATCAATTAAAATGGTCCGTTCTTAAGCCATTGCAGAAGGGAAGGCTTGTTTCAAATAACTGCCTTACAAGGTCTGAAGGATGTGAGTTAAACATAACGGTCTTTTATCTCCAGATCTGCAAAATCAAGGCAGTATGTTTTACCCAGGTACCTGGGAGCACAGGGAAGAGAAATTCAGGGGAAGCTCTTTACTAGGTTACTAAAGAGTGGTTTTGCATAAGGCGGTGGAGTTGGTTTTCTCTGAAGACCAATTTATACAAGCCCCAGTGACTGCAGAGAGGCTGTAACTCCCAAACCTCAGGGCTGCGGCTCAGCATCCTAACAGGAGATGCTGCGGGGACCGTGCGGAGAGCTGGAGGAGGGTCGGCCGCGTGCGCCGGACCCGTTATACCTGAAGATGGAAGCCTGCGTGTTTAAGAGCTTGTCTGCCCGTCTTTTCTCTAACGCTTGCCGATGAGATTCGCCCTGGGTATATGCGTTTGAATTTTAGAGAGCTTCGCTTTCCAGGTCGGTGTGGTGCCTAACTCGGATCCAACTTCTTTGTGAATGAAAAATAAAAAAAAAAATTAGAGTAAGGCCATCTGCCTGCTGCTTTGGTTTGGGCTCTTAGGGTATGCTGACCGCAGCAGCATCCTCCGGGTAAGTATAGCGTTTAGCTCCTAAGGCTGCAGGTAACCCCCCTGCCTGGCCGAAATCTGCTGCGTGACAGACGGCAATTTTCTTTGCTTGCAGGCAGGACGAGGTCGGAGCGTCCTGTCGCCGGGACTGGTATAAATCGAGCATAATTGGGCTGGAATTGGTGGTTGCAGTGATGTAAGAAGTGGTGTAAGGCAGAGGTGAAGCCAGACCCTAATGACGGCTTCTGCCTGCTCACTGAATTCTGCATAGAGATCAGCACTTCCAGCAACAAAAGAAAGTAGGTCAGTGCCAGGTCCCCCTCCCCGCCTGCGCGCTGGAAGCACATGTGTTGGATTACACGCCTGCAGATTGAAGCGGGAGTGACTGTGATTTTTTTTATTTATTTTTTTTTCCCTTCCTTTGGGAAGGTGCATGTAAAAGCAATTCGGTGCGTTACGGCATGCCGATGCGGTCGCTCTTGCCATGCGGTTTTTCTTGGAGCTGCTGCGTCCCCGGTGCTTGGGGAGCTCGGGGACCTGTTTGCATGTTAATATTGGGGGGGTGGGGGGGAGCTGCTGCCGTTCCCCAGAAGCCCATCTGTGGTTCGGGGAGGGTGCGAGGCCAGTGGCAGCACCTGGGTGTGCTCCTGGTACCATGATCCTGTGCCTTTCCTTGCCTTGCTGCAGCCGCAAAACTCCAGTTCTACTTGAACGATTACCCAACACGTTAATTGGGACTCCCGCTATGATTAAAAAGAAATTTCAGATTAAGCCCGCCATGCTGTATAGCTCAGGAAGAAAACATCTCTTTATAAACACAGCAGGAATATGGGGACTCCATTATTACTATTTTCTTTTAACTTTGAAGAAACTGGCTCTCGCTGCTGTTTTGACCACAAGGAGACAAGTGCGGCAGTCGCTCCGCTCTGGTCAAAGCTAAGCGGAAGGGATGCTTGCAGGGAGATAAAATTGCAGGGTGTTTTTCCTTCCTTTTTTTCCCCTTAATGTGATAATCATAATGGATTTATCTCTGTAGACTTCAGATCCTGTCTATGTGGGTCTCCACAGGCTCCGCCGCTCTTGGACAGGGCTCAGAGGAACTTGTAGATTGGACAGATGAAGCAAGTGGGCAAGTATGGTCCCAGCAACAAAGAGCAGAATACGGTATTTAGCATATTTAATTCATTCCACAACCTTTGAAGTGCTGTAGCTGGCCAACTCCGAAGGTGTCTTCAGCTTGCCGGGTCCCCGGGGAAAGGTGAGAGTCGTTTGGTTGTTGGTCCTGCTTTGTTAATTGGAAGGACACCGATGGCCGGGCGACGTGTTCCGAGACTAACGGCGAGCTCTCAAACTCTCAAATATTAGCTCCGTTTATTTTCAGTTTGGAAGGCTGTAATGTAGCTCGCAGTCAAAATCCAGCCTTCCTCCACCAAACACTGCCTTCTGATGGAGAGTATCATCTGAGGATGTCTTCTCCTCAAACGAAGCTTTCTGCGTGCCTTGTTTTAGGTAGGACCTGCTGTAAATCCTGCCCGGCCAAGTTCCCACGCGGCAGGGGCCCGGGGAGCCTCACCCTGCCCATCACGCGGCGGGGGGACCAACTCCAGCCCTTCCACAGCACCAGGAGATAACTGTGTACGTTCAATATCTGGAGCATGAAACTCTGCGGGTCTGCAGCATCCTGGCCTTGCCTCTACTCCGTGCTGGACTCGCTGAGTCGGTAGGCGAGGGCAGCAGTAGATTATCCCCCGCTCTCCCCTTCTTTTTTCCTTTAAACTTACCTTTTGGTGTTCCAGCTGAAGCAGCATGAGGTGAGTAAACTCCACTGCTCAAAATAAGAGTGGATAAGCTCAGTTTACTTGCATTTATTCATGACTTCACCACTCCACTGGGGCCTGAAAATCAGAGCCAAAAGGAACTGCAGTGAAAATTGGCCTACATGCAATGGCTTTAAATAATGTGCCCTTTTGCTCTAGTTCTGTGTTGAGATGTGCTGGAAGGCTGAGGAGCTGGGATCTGACTTGATGTAGGAGCTGCTTTTTATTTTCTTGCCCTGGTGTTTGAAGCTGTTGTTGGTTTTTCTGTATATAGTGTAACTTGGGGGAAGTTATGCGGCGGGGGAGGTGGGGGGAATCTGTTTGAGAATTGCCGTGTTTAGTGCATGACTCGAAATTATCAGAATCGGCACAGACGGTGAATTAGCTTTTATTTCCAAAGAAGTGAAAAATAAGAAAGAGAGCAAATAGAAATAAAGTGATTAGCGTATGTCACAAATATTGACACTCGGGGACAGGGTATTCTATTGAACTGAAAAACGTTGTTCCTCCAGAAGGCTGGAAGGAGAACGGTTCATGTTAATAGTGAATTCTTGTTTGCGCTTGCATTTGTGCAGACTGTTAAGGCCAATGTGATTCCCAGATGACGTGCAGTACATGCACGTGCCTGACACTTGCACCAGTCGGGGAAGAAGTCACGCAAGCCATCGGAGAGCTGAGTGCGCTGGGTGAGGCTCGGCTTCAGCATCCGAGCAGAAATAGAAATGGATCCATCTGCAAACCAGGTCATCGCTGCTCTTGTGCTTTTTCTCTTGGGCCCCCTTGAATCACATCATGATTTCTTCTCCCCTCCAAACCCCCAGCTCCCTGCAGCTGGGATTACTTTTCACGTACTCTGCTCACATAATTGCCTCTAATAATTTCTCAGCTGGCTTTCCTTCATTCTCGAGTCAAATATGACCACCTTTCCCTTTTTCCCCCCCCCCCCCCCCCTTTACAAGGCCGCGCGCACCCGCTCCAGCCTGCACGTATGCTCTCCTTCCTGCTGCTCCTGCCTCTCCCGCGCGCTTGCCTCATCTCTTGCTGTTTTAATCTTGAGGCTTCCCATCTCCCTTCACGGAGATCCACCCGGTGGATGGCGAGCGCATCCTTGGCCTCGCTGTGCTGCGCAGCTCAGGCACCCAGATGCCCTTGGCCGGTCCCAGTGCTGCTCCCAACCCGGCATCTTCGGCCGCTGCGGGGAAGGGGCTCCTACAAGCACGCAGGGAGATGGAATATCACGGAAGGAAATGCTGTCAGGCAGGGCTACTCCGTGTCTCTTTGCCGTCTGGATGCCGGCACCGACGTTTCAGGGCAGCGCTGTGCTGGCAGCGGAGCTCACAGCATGTGCGGAGGGGGATTTTGGAGGTTTCCCACGTTTGCTCTGCGGAAAACCCTTCCAGCCGCCCAACGAACCCGATGGTCGGGGTCCTGCCGTGCCAGCTGAAGCACCCGCAAGTCAAGGCAGGCTGTTAGCATCCCACGGTATATTTAGTTCAGGTTTAACGGGGGCCCCATATGTGTGTGTTCTCTTGTTTCCTTCTGCTTTCTACGTGCTAAGTAGATGCAGGAAAGAGTCGAGAAGTCTTCCCGCGGTGGCAAGGATGCGGTTTCGCCGCTCCGCGCGCCGCTCTCCTTTGCGGGCCTGCATCCCCGAGCTGTGCCTTTAGGAAAAGGTTGGTGTAAGAGCTGGAGAGGAGCAAGTGTCTCAGGGTCTCCTTCTATCAGGAACCCCTGAAAAGGTCTCTCCAGCGACAGGGGTTCTCCTGGGGGACAGGGCACACGCAGCCGACCCTGTGCGCCAATGGGTTTTGCATGTTTGGTCCTTCTCAGGACCCTTTGGCAAAAGGGTCACTCTGCTTTTCCTTTTAAATTATTATTTTTTTAATTTTTATATTTCGGAATGAGGTTAAGGCATGACTTGAAAATAATACGGATACTCTGTGAACTCCCAGGAGGGTTGAACAGGGCTTATTCTGAGGACATGAGGGCATGCAAGGCAGTTCATGAGACAGCCCACCTAGAAACGCTTCTTTAGAGAAGACCTGTGAGAGGCCAAGACCTTTGATTACAGGATATTTTAGCTGTAGAAGAATCGACTGAGGGAATAACTATGAAAACATTTTCCAGGGTGAGCAATTTGTATGCACTATTGAGAAATCAGATCTGAGAAAAGTTTCACTAGGTCTGTAAGAAAAAAAAAACAACCAAGTCACACTGGTAGGCTTGAAGTAGAGGTGTTAAATCTCGGCTGTGAGGTGGGGAAGGTGCGGCACAAAGTCCTGTGCTGGGGACACTGCGGTACCTGCCCGAAGGAACCGCGGCGTGGGGGGGGGATCAAATGAAACTGGTGCAGCTCAAATTGAAGCAAACAAAATCCGTCTCTGGGGATAGCAACCCTTGCTGGGAGTGGGATCTGCTTCTCTGGGAAATAAAGCATACGGATGTGGGGAAGAAATGGAAATCTTTCTGGGCGAGTCAGCAAATAGCCGAGAGTTTCGTTATTCCATAATGGCCTCGGAAATCCATAGTCTGTCATAGGAACAATTTTGTATTTTAATAGAAGCATTTTGCTTTTGACCCTGCATGGCAGAGCAGCCTCTGAAAAGCAGGAGGTGAGCTTTTACTGTTTCCATCTGATTTTGGTTTTCCTCCCTCTCCATTTTTTTTCATCTTCTCTCCCCTGGGCAGGTGGCTGCAGGCAGGCGCGATGCTCGGCGCGGGTGCAGGCAGCCTTGCGGGGTGTAACAGGACCTGGTTTTGGCAAGATGGAGCTGACAGACACGGATGCTATGCCCAGAGATGTGCTGGTGGCCAGAACGTTATTGTTCATCACGATTTGGTATTTAGGCAGCAGGAGGGTGCCTCTGTAAGTGTCAGCTGTAAGTACAAAATAGCCCCCATCTCCTGGAGGTTCCCGATACCAGCGATGCCTTTTGTCCCCGGGTAAGATCGAGGATTGGGTTGCAAAACACTGACTTCTGCCTGGACCCAGGGTTGCTTTCCCTGGGCGATGACCCGAGTCTTTTCATCTGAATGAGATGTGTAACTTTAAACCCATGATTTAGCATTACCCTTTAGCTGGAAAATGCAGAATTCAAAACATCTGGTGGGTACTGCAGTGTTTTGTGAGAAGGAGACCGCAAACAAATTGAGAGAAGGAATGGAAAAGAGAAAGGAAATTTTGAGTAATTTTAGGAAGTCATTTACAAAGCGGATGGCAAGCAGCGCCTGCCTGACCCTCTGCCTGTCTGCGGCACAAGGGCTTTGACAACTGACTCCCTGAGAGCGGGCGGCGCAGTAAGCTGTCCATAAATCAAAAGCACCAAGACTATCAAATTTGTTTATTACTTGGGGTTGTGCCACTGTGTTCGAGTCGTGTAGCTATTTTGTTTTGTTTCTCCTAGCTGTGTTCCTGAAAAAAAAAAAAGATTTGTTGGAACATAACTGTACCATTCCCTTTATCCTTCGATTCTTTCTTTTTTTTTTTTTTTTTTTTTCCTTCTTTTTTTCTAGAAGATAAAGAGCGAGCTGTGATGGAGCTGGTGGTGTTAATGTTCTGCAGCAGGAGTGAAATAGCCTGGAGATGTGCAGCAAGAGCAGGGGCGTGTGCCCTAAATAGGAGGGTTAAACAGGGCTTATTCTGAGGAAAGCAGTAATTGCAGCTTGCGTGAAGCAGTAATATTCTTTTGTGCATTATTTACCCAGGAACATCTGCTAATACATATACATTCTCCGGTGCGTGTAAACAACTTGTGCAGGAAGAGGATTAGGAGATTTATAAAAAAATTAGAAGGAAGTTAAAAGGGCAATTAGAAGAGCAGAAAGAGATATTGAGCAGTGAATTAGGGAGGATATTTTAACACACAATCAGAGCTTCCCGAGACGTATTCAGAGTAGAGAGAAGGTAAAAGAGAAAATTGGCCAATTACGACATGATAGCAGGGAATTGGTGACATGGGAGAAGGTAATGGCTGATTTGTTAAACAGTTATTTTGATTCTGTTTTCACAAAGGAGGAAGAGGATGGAGGGCAGCTCTGGAAAGGACTCGGGTTGTGGGGATTGAGGGTGGGGATGAGCCGAGGAGCCTGCAGAGATAAAGGTGCGTCTGCAGAGTGGCTGGGCATGGGGAGAAGTTCGCCCATATTCATGGGGTGGGGAAAAAAAATGGATTTTAGTGAGCGGTTCCTTACAGCAATGAGCCGGGTAGCAAGGGACTCGCGTTATAACACTTGCTTTTGTTTGCCTAATCGGCTGCTGTTGAGCAGGGACCAGGGACTGAGGTGGTCACTGAGATGAAAGATCCTTCTCCCCTTTGAAGGCCATTTCTCCGGGAGAGGGGAGGATCAAGTGTGTTGGGAGAGAGCGAGATGGATGGGGACTCTGGAGGGATGCTGCTCCTGGGGCTGCTTTTATGGGGGTAGAGAGGTGGTTTGGCTCGCCAGCGATGCCAGAGTGACACCATCCCAAAAATACACATTGCAAAACGTGAGCACCGCTGCAGTCCTCCGTGTCCTGTTTTTGTAGTTGCTTTTGCTTCCATCTGTAACCCACGAACTCCGACACGGTCGGCAATACAAGAGCATCCCTGCAACCACCGTTCCCGTCGGCATCGTCTGGTGTCGGCGATCTCGTGTTTCACCAAAGCAGTCGTGAGCCCAGGGACTGCTGGATGCGTCAAGGAAGAGAAGAGGGCTGGTGCAACGGAGCAATGATGTCAACCGACAAGACCTCAAGGAGACAGTAAGCGTTGGAAAGGGAAATATTCTTGGTCATGCATTGGGAAATGGGATCTTGGGAAATCGGATCTCGGGAAGTGTTCCCGGGGGTGTGGCTGAAGCTAGAACAGGGAAAGCATACACAAATGGAGGATTTAGGGAAGGGTGAACTTTGAAGGATCACAGAAAGTGTTATTTAGCTTACAAGAAATGTGAAGCGATGCTTTTGTTCTGCTCTGTCTCTCCAAAGCAGAGTACGTGTTGCAGAGCAACTTTGAGACAAAGGAAATAATTTGGATTTGGTGCTGGGTGGGGGGCACAAGTGTTGTCTGGGAAGCAATGGGGAATACAAGAGAAACTGCAGATTTGTGGTCTTGGTTTAGACTGATAAACTAAAAATTTATTCTCAATATCCAAGAGGTGTTTGGTTTTCATCCTGCCTGGGAGGATAAAAGAGATGCGGTGTCGTATGGTTTGTGTTTTCAAAGCATGTATGAAAAGCTCTGTATTAGCAATTATGGGATGAAACTGTGGAAAAGTGTACAATGGAGAGAAAATTGGCTCCGACTCAGGAAACGGGATTCTGCCACCAAGGGTGAGTTTCCAGAGGCACAGTCTGGGGTCTCTTCTGGGTTCTCTGCCGTTTTTTGGGTTTTTTTTTAATGGAAAGGATTTGCATGAACAGCCCAAAGTTAGAGCATTAAAGCTCACTGATGCAAAGAAGGGGAAGGCAGCCGCAGCAACAAAGACTCGTCTCGTCTGCCGGAGCAGCGCATGGTGCGGGTGGCAGACCGGAGAACGCTAAAGGAACAGAAAACCGATGAGCAAATAAATGCTCAAGTGACACGTTTCCCAAGGGAGGCATTTAGAGCTTGCAGCCGAGCTGTGGGGAGCTATCGGCAGCGTCTAACCACGTCTGCAACAGGCAGCCTGTCTGCCTGCACCCTGGAGAGGGGAATCGATGCACGTCCGAAGGCTGAGCTGGTGATAGCCAACGGCACCGGTTCATGGCTGATCCCCCCTCGCTGGGAAGGGGTACGGTGGCACGGCCAGGGGAGCCCAGGTGGAGCTGTGGTGCACGGAAGGGTTTAGGTTTATGGAATCATAGAGTCGTTTAGGTTGGAAAACACCCTTCAGATCATCAAGCCCAACCGTTAACCTAACGCTGCCAAGTCCACCGCTAAACCGTGTCCCTAAGCGCCACATCCACACGTCTTTGAAACACCTCCAGGGACGGTGACTCCACCGCTTCCCCGGGCAGGCTGTTCCAATGCACGATAACCCTTTCGGTGAAGAAATTTTTCCCAATATTCAGTCTAAACCTCCCTGGCCCAACTTGAGGCCGTTTCCTCTTGTCCTATGGCTTGTTACTTGGGAAAAGAGACTGACCCCCACGTCGCTACCACCCCCCTTCAGGTAGTTGTAGGGAGCGATCAGGTCTCCCCTCAGCCTCCTTTTCTCCAGACTAAACAGCCCCAGTTCCCTCAGCCGCTCCTCACAGGACTTGTGCTCCAGGCCCTCCACCACCATCGTTGCCCTTCTCTGAACACGCTCCAGCACCTCCATGTCTTTCTTGTAGTGAGGGGCCCAAAACCGAACACAGTATTCGAGGTGCGGCCTCACCAGTGCTGAGTACGGGGGGCTCAATCACTTGCCTAGTCCTGCTGGCCGCACTATTTCTTATACAAGCCAGGATGCCGTTGGCCTTTTGGCCACCTGGGCACACTGCTGGCTCATATCCAGCCGGCTGTCAACCAGCACCCCCAGGTCCTTTTCTGCCAGGCAGCTTTCCAGCCACTCTTCCCCAAGCCTGCAGCATTGCATGGGGTGGTTGTGACCCACGCGCGGGATCCGGCGCTTTGCCTTCTTGAATCTCATCCCGTTGGCCTCAGCCCATTGATCCAGCCTGTCCAAATCGGAGCACGTGGACTGCTGCCCAGTGGCCGTGAGGCTTACCACCACCTCGGGGGTTCAGCCCTTTACCCCAGGGACCTCCCTGTCAAACCTTTGGTGTCTGGGATTGATTCTAATTAAATCCCAGATTTCTCCAACTTATCTCCAGCCTGAGCCAGACTATCTCTGGCAAGTCGTGGTTATACCTGTGTCTGCTTGACTGGAGAGATGCATGGTTTGAGGCTGTGGGAGTGCTGCTTTGGAGAAAAGGGGATTTAAGCCAGCCCTCAGAGCAACATTCAAAATGCATGAAGACATGCTGTATGAAGGGATGGGGGGAAAAAAACACACGAGCGTGAACCAGGGGCTGTGGTAGAGCTGAACTATGCAGATGGGAAGTTAGTTATTGAGGCTAAGTGTCAGAGCATGCCATAAAAATTTAGTTTATCCTCAAACAGCTGTGGTTGTGGAGGAAGGATGGGTGCAGGGAGGGACAGCAGCTAAGGGGAAGGCAGGAGGAACATCAGAAACTTACAGTCCCTGTCAAGCGACACCTCCTATTTAGCAGTGTATCATGTCTCCCTTCTGGTTTTTAAACAGTAGCCTTTATTGCTAGGAGTTAGAGCACTTGATTGACAAGGCTTGTAATACACCATGGAGTTGCCTTTATTTTTCCTACATGTTAAAGGAAAAGATACTAAAAATACAATTATGGTTTTGAGCCAGGCATAGTCTGTTCTAATATAATTCATCTCAAAGACTATCCATTGTGCCTGCTGCACCCAAATCATTTATAAAACATTAGCATCTCCTGTGCTGACATTTCACTCCTATATTACAGGAGTTACACGCAGACTTAAAAAAAATTAATAAAGTGCTTCTCTTCTTCATTCTCCCACTGAGAGCTTTGATTTCCAGAGTATGAAACGAAATAACCAACATAACAACATTCTCCACTTCTAAGGGACAGTGCCAGACTCATTCAGTTGCTATTGGTTATAGAGAGTAGGACATGAGGGAGCTATTTCAGATCACGGATTATTTGTTCTGGCTGCATTGGACATCCCTTTAGTGGAGCTTTAGAGCCCTGTAGACAGAAAAGTTTGGGTAGGAGCTGGAAAGGAGAGGGCTTGATGAAGTAACCTCTTCCTTTCTCCTCCCAGAGTTACTCCTGCTATTGCCCAAGAAGGGTATTTAAAAGTGAAGCATCCAAGCCCCTGCTCCTCCTTGCTTGCGAGACCGACAGAAGAGGCCGTTCCCCCCCGAGCTGCGTGCTCCCAGCACCCAACCACTCCTAAAAATAAGCTCATTGGGGAATTTTCTTCTTTTTTTCGCTTGGGAGTTTCCCTTTTCATTTCCAGATACCTCCAGGGGACCTGCCGCTGCGTAAATACCCTCTCCCCATCCCCAAAACGGTTGGGAGAGCGGATTTCCCGAGCTTAGCCCGGTCTTCCCAAAGCTAGTGGTGTGTCTGATGGAAAACAGCCCCACACGATAGCTCTCCGGGCTAGAAACGTGCCACCGCTGGGATATCGTTACGAAATGAACAGCAGCCTTTTCTTGTCCAAGATCACTTTTATTTCCCTTGTTTCATTAACTTCAGTGTCTGTTTGGTCTCGCGTATCCACGCTGACAGGGAATTCACACCTGCTGCAGAATTTGGGCAGCACCTCCCCGAGCCCGTGGGCTGCTGTCGGTGATGCCGCCGGCTCTGCCGTTCCCCCGACCAGCAAACGCATCCCTCCGCTGTGGGGTTTCATCTGGGACGAGGGGAACAAGCAGATCTGCTCCCTCTCCTCCACCTAGCCACAGCCCCCTTCGTACGGCTGTCTTGGACCATTTATTTTTCTCTCCTGTGGCGGACCAGAAACCCTGGGTACTGCGCTTCTCGCCGGTCCTCAACGAGTTGTAGTTTCCCCCTTCTCTGACTCTTCCCGTGACACAAGCTGTTCCTTTTAAGAAACAAAATCTCTCCTAACGCTGTCAGGACTATCCGCAGCCTGGGAACTGCTCCTTGCTGCCCCAGTGAAAACCTTAGTCCAGCTATAAAGGTCCTCACGCCACCGACACAGCTGGGAAGCCCCTCTCTGCCTCCAGCCCCCCAAAAAGCCCCTTTCCTCCCCGGGGCCTTGCAGCGCTCTCCGGAGACAGAGCTCTATGGCTCTATTTATTTGGACTAATTAATCTCTCTCTCCCCCCGGATACAAATTAGGATGTAAGGGTGAGTTTTGGCTCTCTGGATATGGACTTTGCTGCATCGCGTACAACCACCCCCCCCCCGCACCCCTCCCAAAGTTTGGTGCTCTGAATTGCTGAGAACATTGGTCCGCTGTGGTTCCCCCGCGCGTACTGAGCCCGCCCGATGGCTTTCAGCATCTGTAGGCACTGCTGCCGGTTTGTTTTTTCGAGGAAAAAAAAAAAAATCATATACTGGTCTGCTATAAATTCAACAATACAATCCTTAGTTCTGAAGATATAGTTTCCATATAGTTTATAAACATTATAAGACATACATATGGATAATTGAGGGGAAGGGGAAGGAGCCTGTGCATTTGTTGGGGTTGGGGTTTTTTCGGATGTGTGAACATGGTTACAAAAAAACGCACCTCCTGCGGGTACCTCATTTCTTTAAGTGTTGGGTTTGTTGGGGAGGGGGGGGGTTTGTTTAATTCCGCCTCTAATCAGTCTTTCCTTTGGTTGTTGGCTACTCCAAGCCCAGCAGGCAAGCCCTGTTCTGCTGTAATGCCTGAGATATTCAGGGGTTTGAGATTGTCTTCTAAGCGATTCCCAGCCAACTTTGGCCTCTGGGTTTGGAGCCAAAAGGGCTAAAACGTGGGAGAACCAATGTCCTTACTACATCGGTATCAGTGTCCTTGCACTCGCTTTCAGAGAAACAGTGTAGGCTTAATTGGTGATCATTTTTACAGCAATTATGTTCCTTTCGGTAATTGGAGGGGTCGTTCAGAGCGCTCTCAAATGAACAGGATTTCACAAGAGCGTGGATACAGTCCATTTGTCCGGTTGTTGTCACCGACGAATTGGCTACCGTCCCTGTTATCTGCTTTTTGTAAGGTTGGCTTTTTGTTGTTGTTGTAGGTGCTCGGTTAGGCTGTTTGTGACAAGGTGTGATAATGCCTTTTAATCCGCTCCCGCTGCGTTCGGCACAGTCCGCGTTGGCAGCCCGGCCGGGCACGGAGAGACCGTCAGAAGCCGAGACAACGTTCTTCCTTTCACCAGGCCAACACTCTCCACGTACAAAAAAAGAAGAAGAAAAGAAACTCTGGTCCTTTGTAGATTGGTGGCAGTACAGATTCGCTCCGTCCGCAGCCGGGGGGCTCAGCGGATGACGGCTGCTAACACCATCATAAAAACCAGGAGCGATGCCCTGAGCCCCGAGCAGCCGGCTGCCTGCTGCACCCCGCTGGGGGGGCGGATGGGTGTCCGCCGGGTACACTTACCCTTGCGTTTGGGGGAGAGCGTTGGCATCGCCCCGAAACTGAATTTGTGCTGATAATCAGGCACATAGTCTGGAACCTCCTGCCCGTTTTTCCGCGGCCCCAAGGATACCGGTTTAGAGGTTCGGTTACGGCTTTTGTGGCTGGTACAGTTCTTGCCGGGTTTGCGGTAGCCCGGCCGGGAGCCGGGGGGGGCGGCGGGCTGGCTGCTGTGCAAACTGTTCTCAGCCCCTCGTTCCTTCCCCTTCTCCTTGGAGGAGTGGTGAGGGTGGTGGATTTTGGAGGCTCCTCTGTCCGCTGTGGAGAAAGTATGTGTTTTAATCTGATGGAGCGACTCGGAGCCCGAACAGTTCCTAAAGTCTTCCGCTCTTAGCACCTTGAGGTCCTTGCCGTGCATCTGCTCGGGGGACTCGCAGATGACGCTGGAGCTGGAGCCTCTGAACCTGTGCAGCCATTCCCAGAGCGAACGGGCTTTGCAATCGCAGCTCCACGGGTTCCCGTTCAGCCTGAGAAACTCCAGGGCTCCCAGGTGGGCCAGGCAGTCCCCCTGCAGCTCCGAGAGGCTGTTATTGAACAGGAAAAGGGTGGTCAATCTTCGGAGGTCGTGAAAAGCCCGCCTGTGAATCCACTGCAGCTGATTTTGATGGATGAGCAGCCGATCCAGGTTTATTAGTCCCCTGAACGTGTTCTGATGGAGGCTCCAGAGCTTGTTTCCATGGAGAAAAAGATGGCTGAGGTTAACCAAGTCAACAAAAATATCATCCTGAAGAAACTCGATGTGGTTGTCTTGCAGGTAAAGGTATTGCAGGTTGTGGAGGCCACCGAATATCCCGCTGGGGAGGGAGCTCAGCCCGCACTTGTACAGGTACAAGGCGTGGAGTTTCACCAGCCCTTGGAAAGTGTCTGCAGCTAAAGCCCTTAAGTAGCGGTTGTCCCCCAGGTCCAGCTCTTCCAGGTTGACGAACCCGTCGAAGGTGTTGGGGTCGATGAAGGTGATGTTGTTGGAATAGATCCAGAGGGTGACCATGGAGGGGCTGAAGTGGCCCCGCAGCAATAAGGTGATCTGGTTGTTCTGGAGGAAGATCCTCTCGCTGTCCTCAGGGATGCCCTCGGGGATGGTGACGAAGTTGTGAGCCTGGCAGCTGACGGTCATCGGCGACGGGTAGCACACGCAGTCGGTGGGGCAGCCCAGGGTGCCGGGCACCTTCAGCCCCAGCAGCACCAGCAGCAGCTCTGCAAACCCCCCTGTGCGGAGAGAGGGGAGAGCGGTGTCAGCGGGGACTCGGGCGCCTCCCTGCCCACCCACCGCCGCCGTGGGGACTAGTCCGGGTGAAAAACACCCCCAATTAACTCAGCCCTCGTTTTCGCTCCGGAATGACCCACGCGGCTGCGATGAGTGGGCTCGTCACCCGCGGTAGTTTAAACGCGATGTACGGAGCGCTCCCGCCCTCCTCGCCCTGCCTGCAACCGGCAGGCGGTTGTGCTCCCAGCCCAAAACGGGCAGGAGAAACTTTCTCGGTGAGAATTCACGCTGGCAGTGCAGGCAGCAAAGCCCCTCGCCCGCAGGCAGGCAGCGCGGTTTGAGGAAATGCCGCTGTGCAAAGGTGCGAGAGCAAACAGAGAGAGACGCAAACCCACGTAGGCGTCCACCCCTCCTGTAACGCATCTCTTAAATCGCCGGCGCTTACGTATCGGAGCGGAAAAGGTAGAGAGCTTTAGCAATTCCCAGCGAACCACCTAAAATTACACGTGTGCAGTGCATCTGCACAGCACGCCCGCCTCCCCCAAAAACACCGACCCATCCCCACCATCTCTTTTTACTACAGTTGTTAGACACCACCATCCACCCTGAAAACCAAGTGATTTACAGGAAAATATGTTGTCAGCAGTTGGTGGAAAAGGCTGAACTGAAAACTCCCGTTTGGAAGTGGGATGCTCAGGCGTATTTTTAAATGGATGTCCTGTGGCAAAGCATATTGCACCCTCTAATGCTACAGTACGTGCTTGTGACCAGGGCTTTCTCGCTGCAGAGAAGAAGCGGTGAGCAAGGCAGTAATCATCCCCTCCCTCTGCTCAGCTCTTAGAGTGCCGGTTTCGCCGCCCCGTTCCCGTCTCGCTCCCACTCCTCGCACCAGGCTTGCTTTCAGGCTATTCCTTCTGCGCCGAGTGGCTTTTCAGACTCATTGCACCAGACTTGTCATTTCTCATTCAGATTTTCCTCCTAGATTTGGCTTTTTCCTCTTACACGCAAAATTTGCTCATGTCTAATGAATTCTGCCTCTGGACTTTACAGGGGAAAGGAGTAACATCGGAGCAGCGTACAGCTGCCGGTGCCATCCTGCCCACGAGTCCTCGCCTTGCGCTCGGCTTGTAATAATCTGAAAAACGAGAGTGGAAGTGGAGTTCATCTCTAATTACTCTATGTCATTATCACCAGCTAGTCCAGGAGCCTGGACCCCTTGGGCTTTTACAGTCCCTCTTCTCAGTGCCTACAGCTGAATTCAAGTGGGAGGCAAGAAAAAAATCACTGTTTTCTTATTAATCGTGTTTGAAATATAACTCCACGGTTACCGTTGCCTTTTGCCTGGTGTGGAGATCTATTACCATTTAGTTAACAGCAGGTGACCCGTCCATCTGGACCCATCCTTTCAAGGCAAAGTTGTCACATTTTTAGATAAACTGGGTTATTCAGACTCTCCATAAATCACCGGTAAGAGGCAGTCATCTCTGACTGGGCTGTTAATAGAGAGAAAAAAAAATAGCATCGCTAGCCAAAGCGTTGGCCCAAGCCTTGGCTGCGATGAGAAGTGGGGGGGACTTCTTCTAGGAGCTGCCCTTTCAGAAATTAAGCATCGGCTACCAGGAGGGATGTCTCATTCCTGCGCCGCTGCCAGAAAGGGGCTGTAAGTCGGGAATGTTTAATTCGCGACAACTCCTACGGCTGTGTAGGAAAAAGAACGTTCTCCAAGTCACCGCTCTACCGTTTTGGCTTTGCTGTCATTCCTTTGCGATGAGAAAGGGGCTGTGCTGGTGGGAGCATCGTGCCGGCGCTGACTACCGAGCGCTGCCTGCCAAAACAGGAGCCCTCGCTGCAACTCGCCGTGCAAGCGCAGCCTGGGAAACAGCGGTATCCTGAGGATATTGTGATTACCTGAGTGCCAGATAACGATCGTAAAGATAAAGCTAAGTTTGCAGATAGATTCTGCTGGGTTTTTTTACCCACGGACGTGCTTCGCCAAGGTGGGATGGCTTCATGGTCCCCATCTTACCTCGGTGACACTGAAGTATGAAGCCTTCTGTAAGTCTTATGTTTATTAGTAAAATCCTGCCAGGCACAAGTGCTGTGACGATCTCCCACATGCGGAGTCTGTTATTGCAAATACCAAATCACAAGGGTCTGAATCAATAAACCATCTCCCAGCTATAAGCAGCAGGTTGGAAGATTACATATTGCTTCCAAACAACAGTTTTATGCGCTCTTCCGTGACACGACAGTTGCCAGGCTAACGGGATTACTGACGGGAGGTGGAGCCGGGCAGGGATCTGGGAGCGTACACGATTTCACTTATAGGGATGGCGATGACAGGAGGCTGTTAGCAACGCGCCGCGATGGACGAAGGCAGCCTGGGTCTCCCTGGAGCACGGCCAAGGTAGAGGCTCCTGCCGAAAGGGAGCACAGTGTTTAACGGCTCCTTGACTGCAGCGAGAACTCCGGAGGTAAAGGTCAGGGGGAACTGAGTCCATGTCTTTAATTAACAGGCGTTTGCGAATTAGTGGCTGGAGTTCCTACGGAGAGGGAGATGTGACTCCCACGGTCCTGGATGGTGGTGGGGATAGTCTGGGGTGCTGCTGGTTCTCAGCTTCCCAAGAGTACGATGGTAGGAAGAAAAGCTAGGGACGGCTTGCTTTCTTATTAATTGTGTTCGAAATATTTCTTTCTACCTACGTGCTGCAACTTGGGGGTAAGGCGAATGGAGAAACAGAAGGACAGATGCTTAGAAAAAATAATTAGGTGGGCAGGACTTGGAAAGAGGAAACCTGTGGACTCCCCAGTGGATGCACTCAAAGCACACGGTCTCATCAAGGATGCTTTCCCTCCAAGCCCATAAAAGCTGCTGATTGCCTAGTGCTGTGAGAAGCCGCTCCTGGGATGCCCTGGGCTCAGTCCCAGTTTAGATCTGGGAATGAGACCCCCGAGAAGCCAAGAGGCCGTGGTCACAGAGCCCTGAAGCTCCTGAGGCTGGTAACACCAGCATTGGGATGGCCAGCAGCCGAGCCCCACTGGGACGAGACAGCCACGAGCACTTGCGTCTCACTGGGCTTCCCAGGCTGGAAAGCAATGTGGGAGCTTCCTGAGAGGTCCCAGCCCGGCTCCCCTGAGAGTTAGGCCCTGCCTAACTTGTTGAACTCGTTATTCCCGATGCAGCCCTTTCAACTTCATCTTGTAAAGGTTGCGAGGCAGATGGAGGGTCACCAGCATGCGTGTCGGGGCTCACCAGGGAGGAAGAGCTTCAAAGGCGGCACGGAAAAATCCTACAGAAACCTGCCGGTGAAGTGAATAAAAACAAAGCCCTGCTGACAGGGATAAAACCAGCAAAGGGGTGTTTATCTCCTGGCTTTCTCCCACTGATGCCCTGAGTCACCCCGGCTTCTGCTTAGTGTCCTTCTGCTGCCTCCTGCTTTTGACTGAGGTTTCAGTGATTGGAATGAATTCGTCCGACTGTCCAAACCATTTCCCACGTAGCATCTCTCTAATTGGGCATTAATTAGGCATCAGTTAATGAATGCTTGAAATAATCTATCTTTGGATGCGTCCAGTTTGCAGTCTTACTTTTAACAGCATTAGACTCATTATTAGATTAACATCATTATAAATGTTCTCCATTACCTGCTTGTTTCCATTGTCTTAGCCTTATTACCGAGAGTGAAAATCACTCCTCCCGCATGCATTATTGATGAGTAAGGACTTTCTATATGTAGCACGGGATTAATTGTTATACAGCGTAATGCATTTAGCGTGAAGCCTCAATTTGTGCAGGAGCTGAAAGCGGCCAGAAGAATGCAGACGCCCGGAGCCGGCATGCTCAGCCAGACACAGCACATCTCTCTCCAGCCCAGACCAGGTTCCTCCCAGGCCGGTGCCAGCACAGGAAGAAGTAAATAATAAAAAAAAAAAAAAAAAAAAAAAGGCTGGTTTGATACCCAGGATTGCAGGGGGGGGAAGGTTCGAAGGGTTGAAGCGCTTCTCCGCCACCGCGGCAGGGATGCTGGCCTCGGCTCCGCTCTGCAGGCAGCCTGTCCCCACGGTGCTGCTCGATCCAGAGAGCAGGGTGTACCTGCGCCGGCCGTTTTCTTGCATTTTAAGGCTTTTAACGCTTTACTGTGTCTTGGAGCGAGGCAGAGTCTTGGTTTATTTAGGAAGATGTAATGCTACTTCTTTTCATTCGGAGGCTCAGGCTTGAGGGGAAGGAATCGCTTAGGACAAGAATAGGTGCTTCGGCCCCAGGGGGGATGCAACTGCAGAGCCCCCCAAAAGTCAGCCCCGCCACGAGACCTCGCCACCCCCTGCCCGTTCCTCCTTTGCGAGCTGCTTTTCTCAGATGGATGCTTTCACCTCTCCACCCCGACAAGCTTATATGGGTCACAGCCCGTCTAATTCTCCGGCGGGATCTGGTCTCGAGGATGGAGCCGGTTGCTTCTCTTTCAAATCTCTCCTAAACCGCCATCTGCTTGGGGAGACCCATCTTAGCTCATGTCTACATGCAACTTGACTGCCTGCTTACTGTGTCCATTACCGGTGCTGCTCAAGCTGTTAGATTTATAAGCTCTTTAGAGCAAAGCCCTCGTCTTCTGGTTGCTGATTTATGTATCTTTACTGCCATAAAACACTATGTATAGCTACTACATAATATAAATAATAATACTTAACCAGAGCAAGCTACAAGTGGGGACAAAGCATCTGGCTTCTGCTCGCAGCTGAGATTATCAAAAAGGCAGAAGCTTACTCATCATTCACCCTCTTCTGAGGCCAAATTCACACCTGGTGTAACACCACCACCTCGCTGTCAAGGAGCTCCAGAGCGAGATTTTCCTGCCCCGTTCACACCCTGGATCTATGAAAGGACGCTTTCTAAATCCACCCCAACTGAACTGGGGCACAAAGACACCACTATGACCCCCGGGGGAAAATATACTTTGAAACTTGGGAACCAACTCAGAATGGGACGTTCGCACTGCCATAGAGAGAAACTGTTGTGTAGGGAGAAAAAGAAGCCTCAAATGTTCACAGTTTCATCTGCCAAGTAAAGGACGATGAAAGGTAAGGCCGGAGCAGTGACAGCAACTGGGCACAAGCCAAGAAACTTCAGATCTGGGATGGTTTGACAAAGCAGTGTCAGACCTGTGCTTAGTAGCTGTGTAATTTTTTTTTCCTCTTTTTTTTTCTTTTCTTTTTTTTTTTTTTTTTTTTTTTTTTTTTTGCAACACAGAGGATAAAATAAACACGCCCATCCTGACTGTCACAAAGACTAAATTCCCAGCAAGCAGCAGCTTGCTTTCAGCCTCTCTGCAAAGCCCTTTAGGTGCAGCCCCACGGTCCTGCAGCGCTCGGTGGCAGGAGCATCCTGAGTGGGTTTGCTCCCCGCAACACCGGCTGCGGCTCCCAGCGCCGGGACACGGCACGGGGCTTTGCTTTCTGCACGAGCTGCCTTTCAGCCGGAGAGTGGCAACTACCCATCCACCTTCATAATTTTTTTTTTTTTTTTTTTTTGCGAACAGTGTCATAAATAACTGACAGATCCCAGCTGTTTGGAGTTATGGTTTCTGATGGAGTGACAGCTGCTCCCAATCCCCCAGTCATCACCCCGGCAGTTCTGGAACATTTCAGCAACATAAAAATCATTGGAGATAATTTCGGTTTTGCATAATTTGGTTAGGCAAGCTGTGATTTAATGGCAATTATGACCTCCGAGGCAGAAGATGAGCTTGGAGGCTACCGGCTTCACACGACTTTACCTCGGGGTGCAGCGTCAGGGATGTTCCAGGGAGAAGGTACTACAAGAAAAAATCCTTCTCCAGCAGCTGGAAATTACCTTCCTTCGCTGGCAAGTGGAAAGACTGTTCCCAGAGGAAGAAGTATACAAGGAAATTTGGAAGGAATATTGCTAAGGAAAGCTTTGGGAAGAGGCCGACGCCAAAAGATGCATTGGGAGGTACCTTTTTAAAGAAAAGCCAGGAAAAGGCTGGCTTCTGTGTCACTGTTATATCGCGTGGTAACTGGTATAAACCTCTTCTTGGTCACCCTGACCCCACTTTCGTAGCCCCAACATTAAAAAGCAAATCCTCCTCGATCGACTGGGATGGGAGAGCCGGCCGGCACTGGGAATGGGCCATGCCCTTTGCAGGCAGCTGCCTGCTTTGTGGGCACTGCCCGTTGTTCTCCCCTCTTCCAGGGTTCCTCTTGCTCCGGGCTGTGTTGTCTCCTTTCCCGGTGCTCCTCAGCCATCCCGGAGTCCCCTCGTTTGCATTTCTCCAGCGGTGACCGACCGGAGCAAACCCTCGGTCAGCCAGGCTGCGCCGGGTGGGCGGTTAAGGATGGAGAACCATGTTCAGGAGCTCTGAGGACGTCACGGTGCTTCAAGAGGAGCAAAATGTTGCTTAAGAGCAGAAGTGGCTTTTGTCTGGAGCAGAGAAGGTCCAATTTTCCCCCCTCCATCACTGCTGTCAACCGGGTTGGAGTTTGCTGTGAGCTAAAGCTCAGGGCAGAGACCTGGGGTCAGCAGCACCCCAAAATCAAGTCCTTTAGGGTGTCACAAGTTCATTTTGCATTTGCTGACCCGGTATCTGGAGCTATTCACCTTCCTCCACCAAAGTCAAGGCCAAGGTCACCTGGAAGTTTCTGGATGATGGTCATTAACTCCTATTGCAGTTTGAAACCAGACCATAAATTTCATAGTGTAATAATGTAAAAATCAATAACTCTGTTTGAAACAATAGCTTTGTCTTCCATTTCAGCCAGCTCTGATATCTCCCCACGGACCACGTCCCTCTGAATCACACAAATAAAGAGAGAGGAGCGATGGGTGGTGGGGTGGCTGCTCTCCTGCCAGGTGCCTGGCCCCCCTCTGTCACTACAGATTCAATTAGTTAATTTATTCCTCTCTTGTAGTTAAACTCGAGGATGATTTAAAAGGAGAAAAGGGAAAAAAAAGGGGGGGGGCCTTTTATGCTCTGTGTCTTTGACATCCCGTCCAACGCGGCATCCCTGAGGCTTTCCGTGCAAGGGATGCCCAAGCCCCCACTGCACAGCCAAAACCCAAAACAATCCCGGAAAGACGCAGCACCAACTCACACGAGCATCCAAAAAAATTGAAGTCCGTTCTTTCCCAGCTCTGGTTTTCTGGGCGAGGGAGGTCTGGCTTCCTTTGCCTGCTTATTTTTCATTGTTTGCTGTAGCACTGACTCGAAATATACATCGAGAGGCAGGATTGTCTTTCACATGTTGGTGGATGTGTGATCCTCAAAAACAAATTAGCACCGATTCACTTCTATATAGAGTGCAGCCATCAGGGAATCACTCCTGAATTCACAGCGAAGGAAAGTAATAATGCTTCCAGCGTGCTAATCCTCTCGGAGAGCAGCCCCTGAACTCTCTCCTGGTGCTGGAGGCACCACTGGAAATTACAATTGTACTGAAAAAATAATAAATAAATACAGAAATTGGCAGGGTTTATGCTGGTCCAGAGGATTTGTACCCTAATGTGGAACTCCCTGTTTAATTAGCACTCCTCTCTGTGTCTGCATCTCCTCCTCCCGCTGCTTGAGCTAAAGAAAAAGGGAGAAAAAAGGAGGCCAACGGTGGAAGTGGCTGTGGGATTGGAAACTCAGCTATAGAAACTTGTTTAATTTAAATACTTGTTTCAGGACTAACACAAGCAGAAACAGAGGGAGTGCAGACTGTGTTTTCCCCGTGTAATCTGCTCTGCTTAACCCCAGTTTGCAGTACACCTTCCACCGCAGCGATGCCCTTGGAGTACAGCTGCAGTCGGATGCTGCCGGTCCTACGGCTGCAGGCACGGGGCACAAACCCGGTACCTCAGTGCAGAGCCTAAAAGCCAGCGTTTGGGAGAAGACTATCTAGATCGGAGGCTGGGCTGCTGCTTGCATGGGGTTTGGAGGCAGATCTAGAATAGAATAGAATAGAATAGAATAGAATAGTTCAGTTGGAAGGGACCTACACAATCATCTGGTCCAACTGCCTGACCACTTCAGGGCTGACCAAAAGTTAAAGCTTGTTATTTAAGGGCACTGGCCAAATGCCTCTTAAACTGACAGGTTTGAGGAATCGACCACCTCTCCAAGAAGCCTGTTCCAGTGTTTGACCACTCCTCCCAGTAAAGAAATGCTTCCTAACGTCCAGTCTAAACCTCCCCTGGCACAGCTTTGAACCATTCCCACGCATCCTATCCCTGGAGACCAGGGAGAAGAGCTTATCTTCTTTTCCTGATTCTCCTTTCCCTGCTGCTGGAGGGTTTATTGTGCCCCTGCATCTCATCCCGTCGCGCATGATGGACCAGTGTCTCAAAAGCCACTGGGACCTTCCCGGAGCAGAGGCACACTGGACAGAAACAGCACATCTGGCTTTACAGATGGATGAGTCAAGTCCTTGGGTCCTGCCACAGCTGGAGGTGTCAACGGACACCAGGATGCTCCTTTTCCTCTGGGAGAGGATGGGGTGGCCCAGGGGACACCCTGAGCACAGCGTGCATGGATATTGCAGGATTTTAGGGACAGCTGGGGGCTTCACCAGCTCCGGGTGCTGCCGTCCTGACCCCCAGCAGGCACCAGGCATCCTCTGCTGGTCCCCAGTGCAGGATGGGGCTCCGGTGGGATGTGCCAGTAACCTGCAGCGAAGCCAGGATGGGAATTGGCAAAGGACAGAGACATCTTGAGGTCCTTGAGAAGGGACTAATAATTCCAATTGCCCCCGAGGAGAGACAAATACAGGAGGATGACTTGAGCTTAGTGGATTGTCTGAGGCGTCTCAGGGGATCATCAGATACTTCCACTCCCTTTTTGTCCTGAGGTGACAAGTTTTCCTTCCCATTCACAGAAATGCAAAGTAGTTCATTCACAGTAGTAATAAGAATGGTGTCCTTTGTCAAACAGCCGGCTAGCGAACCCTCCGAGGTGCTTTACAGCAAAACAATTGCAGATGAAATGACAAAACCCACCCCAGACGAGCACCAGCCAGATCGGTATCAAATGCCGAACAAGCTCATGTGTAGCAAAAGCAGATTCACCAGCTCATTTCCCTGCCAGCAGCTGGCTAGGACCTATGGAGGGTTTCTTTAGGATCAGAAATACAGCCAGAACAGAGCAAATGTGAGATGGAAGAGCAAAGTGACAGCTGCCCGGGCTCTCGGTGCACGCTCGGCTGCCCCACCATCCAGCCCACATCTGCAGGAGATGCAAAAACCGGCGGCTGCAGAAAAGCAGGGATGCTCTGGATGGACCTTTACCTGGATGGAGCAGGGAGCGGCTGATGGCCCGAAACAGGGAGGCGAAGGGCCCTTCTGCAGCGTTTTTATGCTAGCATAGCTAATAGGGAGAGCATTAGCTCTGTAAACGTGTAATCCTGCTGAGGTCCCGACCCCAGCAGTGTCCTGTGCCACCAAGATCCACAAGCCAATTACGTACCATGCCGCGTAGGCTCCCTTTCATCCCTTTTCAGTCTTTCTGCATTTCAGATTTACTGGATGTCCTTGTGTTTGGTGGAGAAAAGGGCAAATTGGAGCCTGTCATGTACCTTCTTCCCCATTCAGCCGCACATCATTCCGCTTGCAGCAGGGGGGAATGAGACTGACGGGCAGGCATCAAAGCCACCAGCTCTGTCACATTTTCTTCTCCCCCCCAAAAAAAAGGCAATGGCGTCATTTGGAGCCCAGCCTGCAGCCTCGGGTCTCTCTCCTGAGCCTGAAATGGGCAGCAGCACCTTTCCGCAGACCCTTGGTCTCCTCTCGGGGTGGGCGCGTGATGCCACGAGCCCTCCAAGTGAACATCCCTGTGGGTCGGCAGCCAAGTGAACCTCACAGATACCGGCAAAACCCCAACCCCACTGGAGACGTGTGCCGGCACGCTGGGTCATGAGTGCGGCTGCCTTTCAGAGACCTCTCCTGTGCTTTGCACTGAACTTTTTTACCAGCTCGTGAAAAGCACAGCGATAAAAGCAGAGCGGTGTGAATAGCTGCGCTCTGCCGCTCCTCTGCCCATCATACCGGGCTGACCCGCGCCTCGCGCGGCGGCTGTTAAGAGGTTTAATGAGCCGGTGGGGAGATGCCGCGTGCCCAGTGAGATGTCGGGCATCGTTACGCTCCCACATGGCTCTCGGGGTTGGGGGGGAGCTGAGGACCTGGGGGGGGGATCACCGCCCACCGAGCATCAACGCTTTGCCAAGCCCCTGAAATCTGTACAGTTGGACGGCGGGCGGCTGGAGCGGTTGGGTGCCGGGAATTAATGTGCAAGAGATGAACGTGGTCGGGACACGGCACTTTGTTAATATCCTGCTTTGTCTAGCTCCGATGCCTGCATTCATCCCAAAATATCCCCCCGCGCATCCCCCCGGGAGCCGACTTTGTGGAGATGCGGCACATCCCCCAGTGACATGCAACTGCCTGCATTAAAAGCTTAATAAAAATAGCTCGTTAACGGGATGCGTTGCCATCGCCAGTGGCTTGCGAGCTCACTGCCGATCTCTGTGCCTCGAATGCAGCAAGGCCAAGTAATTACGGGATGGGGGCTGCAAGGTCTCGACAGTCTAATTTCTATTAATTATAGCCCACACGCAATCCAGTCACAGCGGAAAGGGGAGACGGGGAGATGGTAAATTGTTGCAGGGGCTGGGAAGGGAACAGGAGATGCTGAAAGATGGTGGTGCCAACCCGGCAGCAGCCGACATGGCTGGACCGGCTGCAGCCAGGAGGTATTTACAGCAAGAAGCAACAGGCCAAGCTGTATGGAGGGACAGGGATGTTCTACCCTCAGCCTCCTCACGTCATGTTGCCTAAACGCACGTTTTGCAAAGTTAAAACAAATTGCAAACAGCAGAAATCGGGGGGGGGGGGGGTTGGGGGGGGGGGGGGATCTTGGCAGAAGGATAAAGGAAGGCAACTGAAATGCTCATTAAAATTGAGGGGCTCTGTTTCCCTCTCCAAGTGGCCACATCTCTTCCGGAGGCTCCCAGATGCTTTGAAATGCCTTGTCAGACAAAGCCTTTCATCCTACCTGATTCTGGCTAAATTCATGGACCCAGAAATTTTCTCTGGAAACGGGAAAGAAGGAGCAACTCCGTTCTGACTTTTCACTTCCCATCTGATCGCTGTTGATACAATTTATTCCTATGACAGCATCTGCTGCTTTCATGGGTTTTTTTATTCTGAAGTACAACTCGTCTTTGTTAGTCCCATTTTCAGGTCTTTCATCATTTGAGTCACAACATAAAAGGCATTTAAACACTCCTGCTTGGAAACCAGGCTGGGGGAGAGGATGGGAGCGGGAGACGCCATGTCTCCCCAGCACCAGCCCTCCTCCGGCGCGGGATGGGGTGTCCTGGTGTGCCGCAGCCCTGCCGCGCTTCCCCCATGCCTCCTGCTGAGGACGGCGGTGACTGGGACATGGTGTTTCCATTTTAGAGCGACGCTGTGAAATTCAGATGTGGTTTTTAGGTGGGGCTTCACCCAGAGCCCTGCATCCCCCATTTCTGCTGGGGCAGCATCTCTCCCCGCCACCACCGACCGACCCCCCGAGTGTTCCCAGGGGCTCCGTGCCCTCCTCATCAGCCAAACCTCTCGTTAGACAACTAATTGCCTTTTGCTGCTCCAGCTCCAGCCCAGGCTGCGGTGCATGGCTCCCCGTGCCCCCAAGCCGGGGGGGGCTCTGCCACCCACACCCCCTCTGAGCTTGCCGGGGCCTCTCATCCCCACCAGTGCCAGCAGATCCCGCTCTGCCCTGGTATCTGCCAAGCTGCTGGGAGCATCGGGGAGTTCACAGCTACCCACCGAGACCTACTGGAGTCTAATAATAGCACCGTGGTGTCGCACCAGCGGAGAGCTGGAACAGCTACGTCTGGCAGGGAGAGGCCACCACTGGCTGCCTCCGCTTGCCTGGGCTCTTGCCTGCTCAACTGGAAGAAAAAAACACCTTTCCCGGGAACCTCCACCCTGCCCAGCTCCTCTCCAGCCTGGCTCCCAGCTCCGCTCCCCCCTGCAGCCCCCCGCTGCGGCTGACGGCCAACTCGCCACGCTACAAGGATCCCCTGCCAAAAGCAGCGTGGCTTACACCGCTCCCCAAAACCCTCCCCACGCAAATGCGGGGGGCACCGGGCTCCATGCCTGTGGCAGCATTCGACCCTCGTGGAGAAGCCACCGAGGCCGCAGAACGGGCAGCACCCACCCCACCACGCTCCTGGCTTGGCACTGGTGTGAGCATCCTTAGGGCGCCGTGGTCTGTCCCCCTCCCGCTTTGATTCCCCTGCCATATTTTTCACTCCAGTAAGTGCTGAGCTTCTGCTGGCCTCCAACGGGCTTCCTCTGGGAGCACTTACAAAGAAACCCCTGCCAAATTTTCTCACGCTGACGCCCTCCCGGCGAGGGCACAGAGCAGCCCCTCTGTGCTGCAGGCGTTGCCGGCATCTGAGCATCCTCAAGCAACATCCCTCATCCCGCCTGGCATCTCTCGCCCTTCCCTGGATCCCAACCCTCGTCCCCCAGCTCCCAGGAAAGCAAGCACAGCTGGAAACCATGCTGCCACTTATTGGAATAACCTTTCAGGTTTCATTTAGCGCTGCTCTCTTCCCACCCCACCTTCCCATAGTCAGCACTTTACTAATTGCAACTTTTAACTCGTTGCGCCCAGGAAGCCCAAGAGCAGCTGCTGCCGTAAGGACATGGGGTCCCTCCGCTCTCCGTCGCTTCTCCCTCCCCCAAACGAAGGGCCAGCCTAACGAAGGGTCAGCCTAACGAAGGGCCAGCCTAACGAAGGGTCGCGCAGGTGAACACGCACCGACCGCAGCCTGTACGGTCCTGCTCCCGCTCCCGGCTCACCCCACGAGCTTCCCGCTTTGGGAAAAGAGCAATGCTTCCCGGCAGACCAAAAATCCCGGGCAAAATCCCGGCTGTCACCTGGGAGCGTAAATCAGCGCATCGCTGGGCAGGGAGGAGGCGAGAGATCCCGACGGCTATCCAAGCGCGCTGTCTGCCTGAGACTTATTAAATTATGGCTCTCAAGTTCAGCATCTGAGCCCGGCGCGGCGGGGACCGGGGCCGGGAGGGAGATGGGTTACAGCCTCCTAATTCAATCACGGGGCAGAGGTGATGGCACAGGCGGTGGGGGAGAAGAGCCGTCGCTGTCGATACGGAGAGAGCGAGGCTTTGGCAGCCTTCCCGGCCGGCTCTGCCCCCCGGCTGCTCACGGAGCTCCCAGCTGTGTTTCCTAATACACCGGGAATGGCTCCGTGTCTCCGTTAAGCGCTGGGGGTGCGATGAAGATGCAGTCCCGGGTCTGGTCCAGCCACGATGCCGGTGGGGGGGGAGCAGGGGCATCGGTGCCACTGCATGGGTTTGCACTGATTAAAGAGCACTCGCACTGAAAGGTGGGATGCTCCCAGCCCTGCCACCGCACAACTTCCATCACAAAGAGAAAACGGGCCAAGAAACCGCCATTTCAGGAGAGTCCAAGGTGTTTTTTATGTAAGTCCGAGAAGGAGGGAAAGGGAAAGATGAAGTGCCATTTCCCAACCGACACTGTGAACCGGCGAGCATGACTAAAACTTGGGGAGGCTTTGCGTAACGGGGACACGCGTTTCTGCTCTGCCCAGGGGTTCAGGCACCGTGGCGATGTGCACGGCATCAGAACTTCGACAGCTACTCAGAGAGATGAGGACGGAGGGACATATCGGGTGAGAAAGAGAGAGAGGGAGCTGGGAAGGCGCATGCTTTCCCTGAAAGCATTTACAAGGTCAACGATGAAAAGTGGAGCAGAGTGAGGATTTGGCTCAGGCAAGGGAGACGGACCACGCCGGGCTGCTCAGCAGGAGGAAGACGAACACCCGGCTCCCACGCCGGCACCGAATTATCCAGCCAAGGGCTAAGCGAGATAACCGAGACAAGGTCGCTGTCCCACCGGCTCGGTGAGGGCGGCACAGGAGCTCTGGCTGGGACGGCTCCTGCCTCCGCAGCAGCAAATTCAATCGTGGCGAATAACAGAGTGGAACAAAATCCAGCAATGCAATAAAATCACCCGGCATCTTGCTCGCCTGAAGCGGAGCGAGCGCGAGCAGCCGGAGTTTGTGCAGAAGGTGGCACGGCCTCTGCGGGTAACCTCGTGTCTGGGGAGCCCAGCAAGGGGGAGGGAGGGTTTTAAATGCCCTTTTGGGTGCTTTCCACGGGTGCTTTTCCACCGAGGCTCCCAGGGAGAGGAGTGGGACCGCCAGACTTCTGAGCAAGGGAGAGACGCTGATTCCTTAAGAAACAAGGAGGCGAAATCCAATTGTGCAGCATCCACAGCTGCCATTAACCTGTCTGTGTACTCCCACGGCCGCCCATTCCTCTCCGCCTGACAGCCGGGGCTGCCCGGCACACGCTGCCCCGGCCGCCTGGGGATTTGTTTCTGCCTGCTGCAGCGGCACAGCCGGCACCGCTGAACTGTGCCGCAGGCGTTTCTCCGGTGCTTTGCTCTGCTTCCAAAATGGAACGCTCGACGGCAGCTTTTGCCACCGGTTTCGGAAGCACGGGCTGGTTTGTGCCAGGGGAACGCGTTGCCGGAGGAGGTGGCCGGGTGGGCGTCAGAGGGGTCTGCACCGCAGGGTGGTCAGCCGAAGCCCCCTCGGACGTGCCGGCAGCGGCTGCCAGGGGAGAAAGGCGGCATCTGGACCCGCATCGCTTGTCCCGGCCCGTGGAGAGGCTGAAAGCGAGCTGATGGAGGGGGAAGGAGAGGGAAAGGGAGAGGAGAGGTGGGGAGCGGGGAGGACGCGCAGCCAGCCCCACCAGCCACCTCGCCTCTCTGCATCCCAGCTCCATTTGCAGATTTATTAAATCGAGAGCCAATTTCGACATCATTTCTTTCAAGCAGCTCCACCTCGCAGGTGTGCGGAATTTATTTGAGATAAAGAAAACCATTACAGAGAGACAGCAATCTTCAAAGACCACCTCGGAGACCTGAGAGAAATAAAAACACTAGCCCGTGCAAATGTGCAATTAAGTTTCAAAATACTCGTGCTCCATGAAAAGCTCCGTCCCTGCAGAGAACAGGCCTTTAAGGCAATTTTCCCAAACCCTATTCAGCATTCACTCAAAAATGCCTTTTAAAAACAACATGTGATTTTTTTTTTCCCTCTCTGCCTCGCTCCTCCTCCCCTCCACACTTGCTCCATCGCTCCCAGGTGGGACCCAGACAGCTCCAGCAGGGACACGGTTCCTCCTCGTTTGGTGGTGGACGTGGGGTGCTAGGGGGTCCCATCTGTGTGGGGCACAGTTCTGTCCCACCCTCCGGTCACGTCAGATCCACAAACGAGGAATTTTTAGAGCCGGGTTTGTTATTCAGGGAGAGCGTGACACCGGCGCGGCTCCGCCTGGGGATGGTTTGCCGACTATTCCCAGCTGCTGGAGCTTCGTGTCCCTTATTCATGGGTCACTCACCGCTTGGTGATTAATTAAAAATGCATAATTAACCTGTGGAACGCACTGCCACGAGGTATCGGGGAGGCCAGGAGCTTAGCAGGATTCGGGGGAGGATTATATGTTTAAATGGATAATGAGAACATCTGCTGGTGCTTTAAGAGGGATCAAGCAGAATTAGGGAGAAGAGCCTGGCTCGTCACCCGCGCAGGGTGCGGGAGGGCACCCCTGGGGCTGGCTCGTGGGGAGACGGCCGGTCCGGCCCCCGACCGCAGCAGAGACACCAACATGCCCGTGCACGCTTGGGGAGGGAGATTTTGGGGCCGAGTGGGCGTGCTCAGGGACAGGGCAGTGCCACCACGGGGCTGGTTGCCTTTGGGCTGGAGGTGGCCACCCGCGATGGGCGATGGTCATCGTGCCGGCAGCTCCTTGCCAGAGCCCCCAACCCGGCAGCTGCCTCTTGTTCGCGGAGGTTGGTGGGGTGCTGGGGGCTGACCCCGACCCCCGAGGACACCCCAGTAACTCAACCACAGCATCCTTAAAACCCCAGGAGAGCATCCATCAGCCGCAGCACTGCCTGCAGACGATGCCATGCTTGCAGGCAAGGAAAAGGGCTTTGCAGATCATCCCTGCCGCTGTCGATGAGCTCTGAAGTTACGGCACGGGACCGAGAAGCCAAGAAAGGTGCAGGAGACACAAGACCAAGCCTCGGCCAAGCTGGCCATGCAGCCGTAGCCCAGCTCCAGGGCACGCAGCCCATGCGAGGGGCGGTTGCTGGAGGGTCTCCAGCCTCCGGACACCACGTAGCTGCCGGAGCTGAGCCTGGCACGGACACTTCTGCCCGTCGCAGCATCCCCCATCTACCCTGGGCTCCACGCCGGTACACAGACGCCTCCTACCATCCTGCCTTGCATGAGTGGCACAGACCACCTGCTTTGCTTCATTTTTTTTCCCCCCAGCCACAGAAGTTTTCTTAGAAAAGCCTGGCAGACAAGCTAGAAAATGCAGAGCAAACTCCAGGCCGATGGCAGGATTATTAAATCCCCATCCACAATCCCCTCTAGGTTCAAGCGTCTGCTCTTTTGCATCGTAAATCTGCTGCTCCATCATTAGCACTAACTGATGGTTGCGCAAGGAGCTTGGGAACCACAAAGTCTTGGGGTGCAGAAGCGCTGAGGACGCTCGACAAGGCGCCCGGCACGACTCTGGCTTTGCAGCAGCTTGGAGCAAGGAGAGGGGCATCCCCTGCCTGGGGGAGATGCTGGAGCCCAGCGGATGCTCAGTCCTCCCACCAGGACTCGGGACGTTCCCGCTGTCCCTTCACAGCATTTTGGAGATGACACCACGGACGCAGCAAGATGGGGCCACCAGAAACATTTTGGGTGCCGCGGCCCACCCCCACCCCCCCCCCCCGGCATCGCTGCCCGTCCCCCGGGACGAGGCGGCTGCATCACATCGTGCTCAGCCTGCCGAGCACGGAGGGGGCCTGCCGGACCGGGGTTAATCTTGTTGTCACACTTTCCCTCCTTCTTGCTGGCTCGGCGCGCTTTGACCCGCTGTGAAATTGTGGCCAACAGCACTGAATATTTTAAGAGCAGCAATGCAGTCATGGCCGCGCAGAGGAGCAGCAAGGCAGGCCGGGAGCTGGGCTGGGCCCTCGCTTCCCCCCCGCCACCACCAACCCATTAGCACAGTTCAGGGAAACCTAAAAAATTCAAAAGACACTGAAATATGCAGCATTTTGCTCTCTCTGGAAATGACGCGCTTCGCTTCCCAGATGCTCCCAAGTAGGAGGTTGTAAATAAGCGGCTTTATGGCACGGGGGGGGTGTTGCCGATGGGGCTGCGGGCTGCTGCAGAGCCCAAATTGACACCTTCAGCCCCGTTCTGCCCCTCGCTGGGGACAGATCCACGCTCGGGCTGGGGACAGACCTACGCCCGCTGGCACCGGTGCCCATCCTCGCTAACGCAGTGCAGAGGTACCGGCCATTAAAGGACCTTCATCTCTCCGTCTTTGGCCTCTGCCAGCTGCTCTCTGTCCCTTTCCCCCCAGGACATCCCCACGCCGCATCCCTCCTCCCCTTGGTCGGGTGGCCGGCTGGGACGCGGGTGCCGCAGGACCTGACGCAAACGCCTGTCCTCAGCACTTCTGCTATCTGGGGCACAGAGGAGCAGCAGCGGCAAGGAATTAAAAAAAAAAAAAAAAAAAAAAAAAAGGCAAAGAAAAAAAAAAAAACCAAAATTTGCATAAACCTCCCAAAAAGAGGAGCTGGAGCCTGAGCCAGGAGAGCCAAAGCAGCTGCGAGCATCAGACAGGGACCACCAGAGCTGATAGCGAGTGCAATAAGTAGTAGGGGAGCATCGCCTGGACCAGGGCACGCTTTGCCACCGGGTCCCTGCGTGTCCCCAGAGTGCTGCCCTGGGGCTCGACACCCTGTCCAGGAGTGACATTGGGACACTTTTGCATTCAGGTCTTAAGAGGGCAGATTAATCGCCGTGTGCTGGATCTGTCACGCGCGGGGATATATATTCTTCTCGGAATTTACAAGTAGTTCTGTCTAGAAATAAACAACCAGAGATAAAAATTACATTGTCACCGTGCAGGTGTGATCGATGGAAGAGACAAGCCCTTGGAGTGCCGGCGAGGTGCCACCGGCACAACCCACCCAGGGAGCGCCGGCCCTCGGGGCGGCCGGGAGATGCCGAAGGGGCTCGGGAAAAGGCGGTGGGGTGCGCTCCGCCGACCCCAGCCTGTCGTGTCCCCATCCCAAAGGCCAGGGAAGGTGAAGACGGCCACCTAGGCCATTCCCAAGTGGGGAAGATGCCAAACCCTGGAGAAGACAATGCTGGTGACGGATGACCATGAGGAGCACCGGCAAGGGAGCCGTGGGAAGGACGCCCGGGGCAGAGCAGTCAGCGGCAGAGGGGGGCTGCAGCCCCCAGGTCAGCTCCTTGTAAAACCCTCTCGGGTCCTGTCTCGAGCCCCCAACCCTCCTCTCCAGCGTGTTTCCAAGGTCAGCGATGAGCAGAAGTCAGAGCCGGGCATGCAGCTGCTGCAGCCCCCCTGGGACCAAGATGCAGGGAGGATTAATGTGCTTTACACCGGGCCCCTTCCTTTCTCGTTTGGTTTCTCCTTCACCTTTCTCTGCTTCACACGCGTGCATTGGCTTTGGCCAGGCTTGTTGTGGAGCACATGGCTCACCCGGGTCACTGCCGCTCCCTGCGGAGGGACAAACATCGGCTCCTTCATCACTTAAATCTCAAGTTGCACTGAAAGCAGTAAAAAAGCTCCACACGGATCCTCTGCCCGGCCTTCAGCATCCTGAGGAGCCAGGAACCGGCTCAACCTGCCGGGATGGAGATCCCAAACCCAGCTAGGGCAGCCGGTCCTGCAACTGCCTTCGGACTATTAATAAACCCGGAGCAGCTGGTGGAGCCTCTGCCGAGCCGGTCCTCGGGATTTATCCACATTGCTCTGCCTTATCAGCCATGCTTTTCACAAGCACTTAAATTCAGGAGGAAAAGGAAAAAGTGAAATCAGATAGAAATGCAGGTCTGTTTGCTGTTTTCTCCAATGAAATGGTTCTGGGTAAACAGCAGACGCCTTTGATGAAATCCCAGCAGGCTTAAACAATAAAGCTGGTTACAAACTCAATCTGGCGCAGATATCAGATCTGAAATTGTTTCAAAAAACATGTCAACATTTTCTAATGCTGCTGCAAAACTTCCTCGGCACCTTGCCACAAGCCTGCGTCTGTGACGCAGGACCCACGCCGCTGTCCCGGCTCGCACCGCTGCTGCCACACTTCCCGTGGGGAGAAATGCCCCGGCACCTCTTCACCCCTCTGCCTGCCTGGAGACCCCCCAAGCTGCAGGAAGATGCTCAGTATCACCTTGGAGACATGAGACAGTCCCCAAACTGCCAGGGAAGGACCTTCCCCGCTCTGTGCTCGGGGTGCACCAGGTTGTTTTCCAGCTGTAAATCCAGTCGCCGTCCCCAGGCGCAGCCTGGCCGGGGCCTCACGGTGCTGGAGGTCTGGCAGGGTTGGACGAGAGGCATCGGGCAGGGCCACCGTTCCTCTTGTCCCATCCCAGGGACCGCATTCAGCCCTGGGCTCATCCCAGGCGCCACCAAGGACAATTGACTTTTCCACGGAAAAACAGTTTGCAAAGCGCTATGGTGGCAGAGAAGCGCAGCCAGATGCTCTTCTTCAGTTTTGCATCCAGTGTGTCGTCTCTGCATCCCGCTAGGAAACCAGTCACGGCCCAGGGCAGGATGAGGCCGCGCGGTGATGCACAGGTCCATCCGATGGAACGCCTGGCTGGGGTCACGGCTCAGCCCCCCTCCTAAATCTACGATGCAGGATGGGGGGCACAACAGGGACTTTGTCCAGCGGAGGTTGGCTGTGTCAGGGCAACAGGCGATTTAGGAGCTCCCGTTCACGAGCGCCCCTCTGTCAGCATTGGCACCGGAGCAACAGGGACCATCCAAATTCGGAAAACACGCGGAGCCGGAGCGCGACGAGGCAGGTCCCACATCGGCATTGCCGGGGCCAGGCCTGCCAGCCGCCTGGCACGGGCACTTTCCAAACAGCGTCAGCACTCGGGGTCTCTGGGGGCCACAAGGGGTTGCAGGTCCCCAGTGGGGACCGAGGCGAGGGGGCAAGAGGCTGCCGAGGAGGAGGAGGAGGAGGCAGCAGGTTTGGTCACACCACGAGCGGGGCCAACATCTTGGTACTGGTTAGGAAGCCAGTACCAGCTCTGGGGGTGTCTGGGATCCCCCCCGGCTCCGCATCCCCATCCACGAGGAAGCTGCTCCCCAAGTGCAGGGACAGACCCTGGCTTTCTGCGTTGGATCCAGCCCTACACGCCCCTCATCCCGCACCCCCGCGGAAGCCCCCAGCCCACGGCTGATGCCCGACACAGCTTGCGTCCCACGTGGCAGCGGGACAAGGGACGGCTGTGCTGGAGCAGCAGAGCCCACGTCCCTCCCGGGAGCTGGAGAGGACAGAGGGGACACAGGAGAGGAAAAGCAGGGCAGGAGGAGGAAGAGGAGGGCAGGCAGCCCTGAGGGGCTACGGGGGGCCAAGCCTCGGCTCCGGCGCAGCACGGAGAGGGGGAACGTGGCGGACCTGACCCCTCTGCGGAGGTTGTCTTCGCCATCGATCCCTGCTGCACTCAGGCTCATTAGGACCGGGGAGCTGCTGCGAGCGGCTGGCGGAGGAGACAGACGGGGGGAGCGCTCACCGTGGCTCCCTGGATCGTATTAAATATTTACTTTGTTTTGTTTTGTTTTTCCCAGCTATATTGATCAGAGATGGGGGGGCGGGGGGGTTGGTCGGATGCTGGGAGGGAAGAACAGAGGCAACAGCTGAGCTGCAAAACGGGGACGGACCCTGCCAGGGTGCTCCCAAGGGCTGCACCCGCTCTCCCCAGGGGCACCCGGTGCCGTGTCCCCCAAAAAGCTGCTCCCCCCCCCCACCCCCCCCGAGCCATTCATCCCCTTTCCAGGGTCGCGATGGGCATCACCAGCACAGAGGGGGGGCTGCAGCAGGGTGGCTCCCCCTCCCCATCCCACGCCAGCCCCATCTGAAGGGATGCAGGACAGGGGGATACCCAACGCGACGGCATCTTGTGGCAGGGGGTGTCCCCCCAGCCCGGGCTGGGAGGTGCCCCCCGTAGCCAGGCTGGGCCCCGAGAGCGGCCGCGCAGCCGGTGCTGTTTCTATTTTGAGAGGAGCTCTACTGGAAAAGGAACAAAAGCTGAGGGAAGCTATAAATAGCCGCCTCCTTCACACCAGCGCCTCCTCCGCCCCAGCATCCCATGGCCAGGGGGGGTCCCATAGCATGGCCCACGCTCAGCCCTGTCATCACCCCCCCCACCCACCCACCCCCGCCTCATTTTCAGGCCAACATCTCCATCCGAAAACCAGAGGGAATAAAGCGCTGGGGAATATTTGCCGCCGAAGCAGAACTGGCTCCGAACAACCGTTTGCCAAGTTGCCCGATGGCTCTGCCCAGCCGCAGCCTGGCTCCCGGGGGATTTGCCGCTGCCCAGCCAGGCTCTGCACCCACAAACATCCCTCGGGGCCGGATTCAGCCACCTGGGAATGCTCCTCTTGCCCCGGCACAGCCCTCCCTTGCCCTGGCTGCGGCTGGCAGGGAGCAGGGAGAGCCGAGCGGCTCGGGCAGACCTACTTTCAAGGCTTTAATCCTTTTTGCTTAAAGGATCATTTTTTTTTTTTTTCCCCTCTCACTATTTTTTTTTTCCCCTTTTTTTTTTTCCTTTTTCTTTCTCTTTCCGCACGGCAAAGATGGGGTCTGATCAGAGAAGAGACGCAGGGAGCTGACAAGCTGCGGAGTACGGAGAGAAAGGAGAAAGAAATACATATTTATTACCCTCAATTATTAAAAAATAGATAGCAGCAGATCTTAGGCCCTGGCAGAGGCACTGCGGAGCCGTTTGTCTGAGGACTATTTTGTTTTTTAAATTCCATTGAAATTATAATACGCCGGGCTTGTTAGCACAAACACCCCGGCACATCCCTGCCGAGGGAGGATCATCCCGGTCCCTCTCCCAGCTCCGGTGTTGCTGCCCGGGGGGTGGCCGTATCCAGCACCCCATGGGCTGCTGAATTTGCAGGCAGCGAGAAGGCAGGGGGGCTCTGGGAGGGAGCAGGAGCTGGCAGGGGCAGGCGGCAGATGCAGCCATCAGCCTTTTTCCCCCCTCTACCTTCACACCCGGGGTTTCAGAGGGACTCTGCCCCACGCAAGTGCATCCCCATGCCCAGATGCTCATTGATGCCTGGCCGGGCAAAGGTCTTGCGGACGAGAGCTCACCCCGGGGCTACCGCGGGCTCGTCACAGGGCCAAAAAGCACCGGGATATTCTTCATGTGCTTTGCACCCCTCGGATGGCAGCGTGGGCCGCAGGCCCGGGGTTTCCCTGAGTAAACCAGTGCAAACGCTGGTGCAAACACAGCTGGAAAAAAAAAAAAGCAAAAAAAAAAAAAAAAAAAAAGCAGTTCCCAAGCTCACAGGGCTGGCGGAGCTGCTGGCACCTCCCCTCCGCTTGCAGGGCTGCCTCCGTAAGGAGCCCTGCCAGTGCAGCAGCCAAATTCCCTCCTGCTGCTGCTCCCCGGTAAACAACGGCCGCAGCGTCCCTGCGCGACAGCGATGCTGGGACTTGGGGTGCACGTGGAGCATCTCCGATGCCCTCCGGCTCCAGCGCCACGCTCTCCCCCATGGCCAGGCACCATCGGGATGGGATGGACCACCGCGGACCCCCAGCCTATTCTGCCATCACCCCTCCAGGGCCAAAATCCACTCCTGTCCCATCCTGCCGGCCATGAGGTGGGGAGAGACACGGCTCCCAGTGCAACCGGCTTTCGGCACTGGGAGTCACCGGGGCACTCATGGCACTACCAGCCCAGGCAAAAGCACCACAAGAAGCTGCTCACCAAAGCCGGGCTGACTCCGAGCTGCCGTACCGGCTCTGAGTTGCTGTGCCAGCACCGCCGGGAAGCAAGCAGCCGGTGGGCACATGTGCTGTTAAAGAGGAAAAGGAGCTTTCTACACCAAATGGAGCATTTTCTGCTTAATAACCCCCCAATCCTAATCTGCGCAAAGAAGATTGCCCCCTGCGTCTCCCCGTCCTGCATCTGCCGCTCGCCGCTGCCCGCGCTTAACACGCGGGCAGAGCCACGGCTGCCCGATCGGCACGTGCCCTGCCCTCGGCAAAACGGGCAGGAGAAAGACCGACTGCTGGGGAGGGCAGGCGATGCCCGGCGCTTGGGCGCAGGCGTTTTCTCCATCAGCGCCGAGCCTCTATCATTTGTCATCAGTAAAAATAATATTCCTAAAAGTGTCCCCCCTCCCGATTGCCGGGCGGCAGGCGCAGGGCTGTGGGTTTCCATGGTGATGCCGTTCCGCAAGGATGGTACGGGGGATCGGTGCTTCCTCAATTTGGGAGATGGGACGTGGCGTCGACATCCGGAGCGGGGACAGCACCAGCCACGCTGCTGGCGGAGGGACCTGGGGCCAAGCCCGCTCATCCCCCTTAGGCTTGGGCAACGTCACCCAAAATAGCGGGGAAGGAGCACCCTTGCCGGAGAGGACAATGGTGCTCCTGCATCCCAGCACTGCCTCAGGGCCGTGCCCTGCACCCCCTGCCCACGTCGGCACACGGACCCCCCGGCTCCTCCTCGCTGACTCCCACCAGCGTCCCACTCCCTCCCGGCCCCACGGCTCTGCCCCGCAGCCTCCCGGCCTCCCACTTGTTGCCTCCCTCCGTTCTTAAATCAGTCGCCAGCCTCTTTCGGCAGGTGCCGGGCCAGGACGGCACCTTGCCCATCCCAACCCGCTGGGAACCCAAATGACAGCCACTGTTGCTCAGGTGCTGGTGCCTCGCCTGCCTGCTGCTGCCTGCTGCTCCACCAAAGCACTTTTAAAGACATAATCTGCCGTTAATAACCAGAGTTTATACCGAACGTGGCTAAGCCCTGGGATTGCACTTTGCAAACAAAGCCCGAGTTTTTGGCTCTTTGGAGGCGGCTGGAGCAGCTCCCTGGGGTGGGGATGGCGAGCGGCGGCACCCACGGGTGCCCCGATGTGGGGCAGAGCGGTGTGGGTGGCTGCCCCCAGTGACGTGGGACTGAAGCGGCCGTGTCCCGGGTCACTCCTCCGCAAGGAGGGGGAGTGCCTCCACGCTGCTCCGGGGCTGGCCGGGGGGACCACCGGGAACTGGGGACACCCCGATAGGGGGTGGCTCTGGCTACACCTGGCCACCACCATGTCCCTCCAGGCTCCCACACTTCCCTGCCTGGTTTTTGCCTCCAAACAGGGTTTTGGCAGCAAGAGCCAAAACCCATCAGCGCTCCGGCCGTTTCCAGCAGCTCGAGTTCCTGTCCAGGCCCGAGGCAACATCATCTCACTCGTGGCCTCATCCTGCAAACCACAGGGACTCGCTGCCCAGCTCTGGCCTGCACCACCAGCTCCAGCACCCCCAGGTGCCTTAGGGAAAGACGGGTGTGAAATCATGCCGGAAAATGCATATTTTTACGTTTCCCCAGCAGGTTCACTGGTATTTTTTAGAGCAGCGCTTTGAGGCCACCTGGAGTGTCACCCGCAGCCTTGGGCACCCCGGATGGGACCGCAGGGCGCCGGGTGCGGCACTTTAGGCGAAAGGTGGGAATAACATTTAGCCAAGCGTGGCCGCAGCTCTGACCCTGCCGGGCTCCATCAGCGCGGGTCACTGAACGACGACGGCTCCTTCGCGTCCCGGTTCCGGCTCCAGGTCCAAGCAGGTCTCGCCTGCCCGAGCCCCCCTCGTTCCCCCCCCCCAGCACTGCTGCAGGGACAGCCTGGGCCGCATCCTGACACCCCCCCCCCCCTCAACCACCCCCCTTGCTTCGCTGGGCACAGAGAGCTTGTGGCTTCCTCTCAGCTCTTTAGGAAATTAAACTTTTATAAGCAGAAAGGTTTCTGGGCTCTCGGCTCCCCGGCGCAGGAACCGCAGCCCAGCCTGTGCCCGCACCCTGCCCGCAGGCTGCTCCCCTGCAGGGAGGGACGGGGGCTGGACGCCCCGTCGATGGGCTGAGCGATGGCAGGGACGGGGATGTGGCTGCCCATGACCTTGGTGTCATCCTTGACCTGGAAATCTCTTTCTCCTGCATCGCCAGCGTTGCGCTCCTGCCTCCGGCCACCTCCGGCAGGGTGCACGGTGCAGCACCGGCCCCACCGACACCATCGCCCAGGCTGGAGCTGCACCCTGCGCTGTCACCCGCTCTCACGCCAATAATAACGTCCCAGTGTCCAAAATCTGCCCCAAATCCCACTGGGGCTGCCCAGTGACTCCGCTGCTGGAGCTCATGGGGCTCAGGAGACCCAAAATGTCCGCGGGCATCGCAGTGCTGCCCCGGCCACGCCACCGCCCGTCCTGCCGCAAAAACCTCCAGCAGCAAACACCTTTGACGCGCGTGGCACCGCGTGCGAAGCCGTTCCCCCCCCTCTCCGTGAGCGGGCAAACGGACCTGCTTCCCCCAGGGACGTCGCCTGCAGGTCCCCCAAACCCTGCAGTGTCCCCCAGCCCTAAGCCCAAAGGCGGTGGCAGTGCCACCGTCAGCCTGCGCCGCCTCCCACCAGCGCAGCTTTGTGCTGCCACGTCCCTCGGTAAAACCAGCCGCCCTCGAGCCCCACGGAGGGGTTTGGTCCCGGCCCCGCGTCCCGGCAGCGGCTCTTCCCATCTCCCCTCACCCTCCCCACGTGGGGTGTTGCCTCCGCACCCCGCTTGGGGCAAATGCCGGGGACCGGGACCCCCCAACCCACCCACCCAGGGATACCTGGCCACGGCGAGACGGGGAGGGGAGAGCCTGTCGGCGGGATGGAGGCCTCCTCTAACTGCCTGTTGAATTATTCAGGAATGGCATTAACTTATAAATGAGTGTGTTTGACTGATTTTGTGGTTGATGTACAGATAAATTCTAATGAAAGACAGCTACAAGATTTTAAATTATTAATTAGACTGCCACTTAACAAAGCCTATTTGGCACTCTATTTCCTTGCTTAACAAGACAAAAACTTTAAGAATAGGTTTTGCATTAGCCCACAGGCTCTTCAATTTGCATTTTGTTTTTCTAGCTCCAGAAATGAAAGCTGTACATCTTGACCTTAACAGGCTACCCCTGATGGGATGCAACCCTGCCGGCAGCCCTGCCGCCTGCCTTCCACCTCGGGCTCCCGGTTTCCCAGTCTGAATGATGCTTTTCCTTCAGCCGGCAGCACCGAGATTGGGAACCGGGGCTGCTCTTGAGGACTCGGGCTTTATTCTAAAGACCACCAGCCCGGTTGGGTTAATACACCGAACAAAGCCGAGGCGGGAGCCGGAGAGAGGAACATCCGAGCGCGAGGCCCCGCAGTTGCAAGGTGACATTTCCCCCAATGGCAAAAAGAATTCCCGGAGTGGCAGCGGGGGGCTCTGCCCCGTCCGGGGGTCCGCGCTCCGATACGGGGGGCTGCAGGCGTGGCATTGGCACCTTCTCCCGCTGCCGGAGCCTCGCCGGAGAAACGCATGTGGTGGTGGCGGCGGCGGCGAGGGCTGGGCCCGTCGCCCCTTCCCCGGGGTGCGGGACGGGAGCGGGTGGGGGTTCAGCGGGGGGGTCCCCCCACCCAGTACCGCCGTCCCCAGCATCTCCCCGGGACTGGATGAGGCGCAGCAGGACTGGGGGTCCTGCCCCCCCCCCCCCCCTCCCTGCCCCAGCCCGGACCCCCCGGCGAGGGCCGGCTTCTCCTCTTGCTGTGATGTCAAAATTCTCCCCTATGATGTCCCAGACGGTTGCCATGGAAATAGCGTGATGTCACAGCGGAGCGAAATCTCCTCGGGGGGGGGGGGGGGGGCGGAATGGGACGGCTCGCCCCAACTTCCCCACCGAACACCACCACCCCCCCCCCGGTGAGCCCCGTTTCCCCTTCCCTCGCCCCGGGGGGACGAACACCGACTCTCCACCCCCAGCGCCCGCCGCAGCCCCGTTGCCTCCGGGACCCGCCGTACCCCGGTGCCCGCGGGATCCGCCGCGTCCCCGGTCCTGCGGGACCCGCCGCCTGCCGTGCCGCCCCCCCCCCACCCCGCTCCGTTCCTCCCGGTCCCACCCTCCCCTCCCCGCCGCGCTGCGCTCCCACCGTCCGCCACCGGTGCCTCTCCCCGGGGACCCCGGTAGGAGGGGGGGGGGGTTGCCTGAGCCTCGGTGGCGGCAGCGGTGCCGGTAACGCGGGGGGGAGACGGGGACGCCCGGTGGCGCGGCCCCAACTTCGGCGGGGTGACAAACTTCGGGAGCGGCCCCGGTGCCCGCGGTACACGGTGCCCTCCCGGTACGGCGCTCACCTTGGCGGAGCATCTTGAAACCGGGGCGGGCGCGGTCTCCCGGCGGCGGCGGCGGCGGCGGCGGCGGCGTTGCTCAGAGCCGCGGGCGCGGCGGCGGCGAACGGTAGCGGCAGCGGTGGCTGCTGCTGCTTCTGCTGCTGCTGTACCGGGAAAGCAGAACCGGAGCCCGGACGAACGGCCCCCGGGGGGGCATGGCGGGCAGAGCCGCTCAGCGGCACCGACCCCCGGAACACCGGGGGATTTGGGGGGTGGGGGGGGGGGGGGAGTGGGGGGGGAAGCACCGGCTGCGCTTTCTGCACCGCCGCGCGGTCCCGCTCGCCGGTTTTTAGCGGGGGGAGCCGCCCCCTCGGGGCTGGGGCAGCCGCCGCCGCCCCCCACCCCCTCGGGCCGAGCCTATAAAGGGGCGCCCGGTTGCCGGTGCCGCGCTGCCTGCAGCGGCGGGCAGGGCTGGGCAGGGCGGGGCGGGGCAGCGACGGGGCGGGCAGGGCTGGGCAGGGCTGGGCGAGCCCGGCCGGGCCCCCCCCCCCCCCCCCCCCCCCCTCCTCCCGTTCCTCCACCGCCTCTCCCGCCTCCCGTGGACAGTTCGTGAAAGTGCCGCTGCTCCCCGTTCCCCCCCGCCCCGGTCCTCTCCGCCCCACCGGGGGGGGGGGGGGATGGCTCAGCGTTGCCCACCCACCCCCCAACACACACACACACACACACACAACCCCCCCGCGGGGCTTTGCGGTTCACCCGGGACCGGCTTGTCACGCCTGCCCGCCTCGGTGGCCCGGTATCTCACCGGGGCTCTGCCGCCCCGCGGCTGTCGCCGCCGTCCCGTCTACCCGGCACCGTCTCTACCGCTCCCCGGGGACCCGCCGTCCTCATCGTCCCCCCTCCGCCTCTTATCGCCCCCAGCGCCCCTCCCGGTGTGCCGGTGGCCCGCCGTGGTCCCGGCAGCCGGTCGGGGTCCACGTTGTCCCCTCCGCCCCGATACGGTCCCTGCCGCCCCCCCCCCCTCCCCCGGGGTTCCTGCCGTCCCTTACGGTGCCCTCCGCCCCTTATCGTTCCCTCCGCCCTACCGGGTCCCTGCTATCCCACGGGGGGCACGGATGCCCCACCGGGGGCTCTGCTATCCCCTCTGCGGGTCCCTACTGTCCCCTCCACCCCCCCCGGTCCCTGCTGTCCCCACACTCCCCACCGTGGTCCCGACATCCCACCGGGGACCCGCTACCCCCCGGGCTGTCCCCGCTGCCCCCCGGGCGATCCCTCCTGCCCCTCGAGGGTCCCTCTCTCCTCCTCCTCTCTGCCTCCCCGGGGGTCCCGTTATCCCACCGAGACCACTGCTGTCCCCGCTGCCCCGTCGGGGTCCTCGCTGTCCCCCGGGGGGTCCCAGCTGCCTCCCCGCTCCCCCTGCCGCCCCTGCGGGTCCCTTCTGCCCCCCGGATCCCTCCTGCCCCACGCCTCGCAGGGACTTGGCTTCCACCCCGCGACATGGTGGGGGGGGGGGGACACGGGACACCGACCCGTCACCGTGGCAACGGCGCCGTCGCCTCCGCCCCGTCCGTGTGTTAAAATTGGGACCGGTAGCGCCGGGGCGGTCAGCACCGGGGGAGGAGGATGCGGCGGAGCCACGGCCCCGAAGTGAAGGGGGTCAACCCCGACATCGCAGCGCTTGACACAGCCCCCTGTACACCCAGGGGCCCGTCGGGACCGTGCCGGGACCCGTCGGTCCCCGCTACAGCGCCCGTCCCGTCGGGGCCCGCCGGCGCCCTCCCCACACTCGATCTCTCGGCCGGCGACTGCTCTGGCCTAGCGCGGGGCTCGCTTAGTGCTGCCTTCCCGCCTTCACGTGCTCCAGAGCCATGGCGGCCTCCGTGAGGGTCGGGAGCGCGGCCCCGGTGCCCGCCGCAGGTGGGCTGAGGTTGGGTCAACGCTGGGTTCCCGGTGCCGGTACCGGGTGCTATTTCGGCTGCCTCGGCGAGGGTGGCCGGGCCGGCGGCGGGGGAGGCCGGGCCGGCGGCGGGGGAGGCCGGGCCGGTGGCGGAACCGCCGGCCCGGCCTCCCCCGCCGCCGGCCCGGCCCAGCTGGCCCTTTGGCGGTTCGACCGTGGGCCGTGCGGGGAGGGTTTGGTGGCTCATGAGTGCCGGTGTTGGGCTGGAAATAGTGAATAATCCCCCTGCTGTCACTCCCCCGCCGCTCTCCGGCTTTGCCGAGCTGTAGGGGGGCGGTTGCTGGCGGGGGCTGGCTTCAGGATGAGGCTCCCGGGGACGGGCCTGGCTCACCCGCTGCTGTTGCCTTTTCCCCGGTGGGATAACGGGATCCCCTTGTTGGGGCAGAAGGGACCCCCGGGGTGCTTGTGGATGAGCCGTAGGGGGTTGTGCCTGGTGTCCTCCTGGCTTGGGGGGAGCCAGCCCCACTCGTAGGGTTTCACATAGTTACAGTGGTGCTTTCTGGGCAAAAAAAAAAAAAAAAAAAAAAGGCGTTTTCCCCCCCCAAAAAAATGCCAACAACCTACCCCCAGCATCATGGGCAGAACCCCCCTTCTCCTGCCTGCTTGTCCCCGGGGGTGGCATGAGGGCAGCGAGGGTGCTGCTGGCCCGTGGGGTACGCGGTGTGCCGCCTTCCCGGTCGCTCCTTTAGGCCACCTCGTTTGTCCCGCAGCCCGAGGCCCCACACGGCGAGCAGCGCAGCAGATCCCCGAGGAGATCCTCAGTAATGCGGAGCTGCGGGAGGCGACGGAGGCCTTGCCCCGAAACTACAACTTCGAGATCCCCAAGACCATCTGGCGGATCCGGCAGGCTCAGGCCAGGAAGGGTGAGCGCCAGCCCTGGGGATGAGGGGGTTCGGGGCTGCAGCGTGGCGAGTTGGTGCTGCTGAGCTTGCCAGCGGTGAGGGAGCCCACTTGGGCCAGGGTGCGGGGTCAACGAGGCTGGAGCAGGGATGGTACTGAGCTGCCCGGCATGCCCTGGCATGTTTAGGTTCTGTCTTGGCGAGCTCTTCTTCCTTCAAGGGGGTTTAATAGATCTGTATCTCTGGATTATAATCACATCGGACAGGATAGGTTGAGCTGCACGGACCTGTCAGCCTGCGAGATGTGTCTGGGATGCCGGCCAGGTCCCTGCTGCTCTCCTCTCTCCCTGCACTTTTCTGCCATGTTGCCAGGGCTGGGCAGGGGGAACCCCACAGTGCCCGGCTGCGGGGGGCTGGAGGGGCTGGTGGAGAGCTGGGTCATGCTACGCCCTGGTCTGAACCTTCCTCGGGGTCCTTGGGGGGGTTGCTGTAGCCCCAGAGGGGTGGGGAGTGGCTAAGGTGGCCCCAGAGCAGGCGCTGTGGTGCTGCAGGGTGGTGCCAGGGCTGTCCCCTCGCACCATGTGCATCCTGCTGTGGCTGAGCCGGCTCTTGGTATGTGATCGGCTACAGGCATCAGGGCGTGGAGCCTCCTTTGTCGTGGGTGTCACCAGTGTCCCCACCCGTGCTTTCCAACAGAGGCAGGGGCTGCTCACGGGGTTGTTTGGCGCGGGGGGCTCCAGGCAGAGCCAGATTTGAAACGCTGTGTCTACCTAGGAATGTCTCTGCCTGCTGCCACTGAGCTGGTAGGAGCTGGCAGGCGTCACGGGGGTGTCCTGGGAGCTGCTGCCTGAGCTGGTCCCGGCTGTGATGCCGAGGGTTTGGAGGCTGTGGGGCTGTCGGTCCGTCCCAGCTGCGGTGTGGGTGGCAGGGCTGCCCATCAGGACGCAGCGAGGCCGCCCAGCCGTGCCACTCTGGCTTTCGTTGCTGTATTTTGCTGCTTGGCACCTCCTAATTAAATGTAAATATGCGGCTGGGATTTAGACTTCAGAGCTGGGAGCGGAGCCCATCAGCCAGCCAGCCGTGCTGGGATTTAAAAATCTGCGCGTGCAGAGCCCAGCCAGGGGCTCGTTGCTGGGGGAACGCAGCCTCCCACTGGGCTGCGGCCAGCCCTGCCTGTGCCCTGCCTGCTGCGGGGTTCGGGGGGGGGGGGGGGGGGGGTGCTGGGGTATCATCCCCTGTGCCCATAGTGCCGTGCCGGTGGTGAGTGACCCAGCTGCCTCCTGCCAACCCCTCGCTGGGGGGAGGCAAAGCTGTTTGTGGGTCTGCTTGTTGGCGGCAGTCTGAGGTGGAGGGCAGTCCCAAATGGTCCCGAACGGGCTGGGGGATGCCAGGACCCTGAGCCGCCTGGTCCTCCCAGGTCGGGCAGGGGCTGACAGAGTGCGTGCAGCTTTTCCTTGAGCCCTGCAGGTTGGAGCAGGATGAGATTAGGCCTGTTTGGGCCAGGTCTTTGCACAGCTCCACGCTGGCCAGCGGGCTGGGCTTGGCAGCACAGGGATTTCTGTTGGAGGGGGATCTGGAGAGGACGTTTGGATAAATATTGCTGGAGCTGGGATGTCTTAGTGAGATTGGGAGGTGAAACAGCAGTGGAATTAATGGGGCTTCCTCCATTCGTCTCCCCCAGCATGGTCCTTGCTCCTCCCCACTGTCCTGGGGCAGCCTGGGGGGACCCACGGGGGTGCCCTGGCTGGAGCCCAGGTGCTGGGGGGGCCCAGCTGAGCTGCAGAGGCAAAGGGATTTGTTCCAAGCTGTGAGGAGGGAGCAAACCAAGAAGCATCATTCGTCGATGAATGTATTTCTGCTAGGCACAACGCTCTATCGCTGGCGGCCACCCTCCCAAAACAAGGAGAGAAGCAGGGAGGGGAGGTGCAGAGAAGGACAGTGAGGATGATCAGAGGTCTGGAACGGCTTCTGTACAAGGAGAGATTAAATAGATTTAGATCCTTTAGCTGGAAAAGAGGCAAACGAAGGGGGATGTGATAGAGGGATATAGAATTGTGAATGATGAGGAGAGGCTGGACAGGGGATGATTATTCGATCTTTCTTGTAATGGGAGAACGAGGGGCACGTGTTTACATTATTAGGAGTGGGTTTAAAGTAAACAGAAGAAAGTACCTTTTCCTATGCAGCACATAATTAAAACCTGGAACTCATTACTGCAGGAAGCAGGAGAGACCAGCAGTGTCAGTGGGTTCAAAAAGGGATGAGGTGTGTGTGTGCAGGGACTGGGTGTGAGCAGGGAGAACGGATACGGCCTGAGGCAGGACCACACGCACCCCGGCTGCCAGAGCCACCAGGATTTTTGGCCAGTTTCTGGCTGTTTTGGGGAGGGTCATTCCGCAGTGGCCACTTGAGCTGGATGCGTTGACCCTAGGGGTTGGTGCTCAGGTCCCCGTTTTGGGGCATCCCCTCCAGCCCCTCCTAACCCTGGGGCTGTTTTTCTTCCCAGTGGCCCTGCAGATGCCGGAAGGGCTCCTCATGTTCGCCTGCACCATTGCAGACATCGTTGAGCGGTAAGATGATGGCTTTTCCACGCTTCCCTGCTTGGCTGCAGAGCCTGGCGAGGGGATGGGGGTTGCTGCCGGGAATGGGGTGGCCGTCGGACAGGGCTGTCTGGGCAGGATGAGGCCCAGGGCTACTGCTGAGGGGGATGCAGGGGGCCCCAGCATGTCTGCCCTTGCAGGGACACCTTGGCCACAGGCGCAGGCAACGCTGCTGTCCTGCGGCAGGTCGCAGACACCCGCTGCCAGCCCCGGGGACAGGGACTGGCACTGCGCCAGCCTGGCCCTCACCGCTCGGCTTCTCCTCCCCTCGCCGCTTTGCCGGGAGCTGCTGACAAGCTCAGCGTGTCAGGGCCCTTGCTGGGGTGACGGAGCCAGGGAGCAACCGTGTTAACAACTGGCTGACGCCAGCTCAGTGCCTGCGCGCTCACCACAGCAGTGCAGCCAGCGAAGGGAGGGCCGGCAGCGGAGCCGCTACCACCACATGGGTCCCTTGCCCTCCTCCCCTGCCATTGTGTCCTGTCCCCGTGGCTGCAGTCTGGCTGTGCCACTCTCGGGGCAGCACGGAGGTGCTCAGGGGCAGCCCTGCTCCAGCTGTGGAGGCCCGAGGCCACAGTGATGGCCTGGAGGGGTTGACTGTAAGTGGCTCCTGCTGGGCAGCCCCTTCCCCGTGGCTCCTATCCTGATTTTCTGTGCCACTTTGGAGGTGAGGTCAGAGGCGCCTGAGAGGAGCTGGGCTTTTCAGCAGCAGGGGATGCAAGCACCTTGCAGGAATGGGCCGTAATCTCCTTACCGCCAAGCGCGCCTGCCTCCCTCCCTGCCTGCCGGCTTTCTCCCTGCTGCGGCTGCTCCCTCCCCAGCCCCTCTCTGTTTTTGCACAGTGAATTAGTGCTAATAGCACCGCATGCCTCGTCTGCCATTGGGGTCGCGGCACTCATTAGTAAGCTGCCTTCCCAGGGCGAACAGGCTCGCGTCCTCGCCGCCGCTAGCCGAGCAGCCACTGCCGTGACGGGTGGCGAGGCAGCCGTGCTTGCAGGCTTTGTCCCCACTTTACCATCGTTTCCCCCGCGGGACCATGGCAGCCCCATGCTTGGGGTGGTCGAGGGAGCAGTGGGAAGGTGGGCACGGGCAGGGGATGGGTGTGGGGGGCATGGGGACGGGTGCAAGTGTGGGCGGTTCCGCGTGGGCTTGTCCCTTTAAGCAGAGCTGCCTCCTCTCCGGCTTTGGCACGCAGCCGCTTTCATGTCTCCAACTTCAAAGGCAGCGGATTAAGGGGCTCTTTTATCTGAATGAAACCTTAAGCCCCACTTCCCGGTGGATGCCAGGGTGCTGGCATTCCCACTGGACTCGCCTTCCCTGCCAAGGGTACTCCGCAGGGCTGAGGTGGGGTGCTGGGTGCCGGGGTGGGGGCTGCTGGTGGGAGATGGGTGGTGGGAGATGGTTGCTGTGTGGGGAGAGGTGCCTGGCCAAGAGCAGGGACATGGCAGCGCCGATCGGTTGGTGGTTGGATGGGGGATGGCTTCGAGGCTGAGCAGGAGGGCCGTATCCTTCCTTCGCTGCTGCCGCACAGTACCCAGAGACACCCCGCTGCCGGTCTCTTGCCAGGAGCACCGGGTGCCATCCGTGATTCTGGCTGGGATTGTCACTGTGCTGGGTACCAGCACTGCCGGCTAGAGGATCATGGCTGTGGGCAGGAGTGAGCCCAGCCCTGTTCCCGCTCTCTCGGGGACGTGCTTGGGACCCGGTTACATTGCTGTAGGTGAGGTGTGAATCGGCAGGTGGCCTCGTTAGTGCCTGCCTCTTCCTGCTATTAATATTCATCACTGGCATTAATGTGGAATTGCTGCTCGGCCGCCGCTCCTGCTGGCCCTCCTAACCCGGCGCTTGGGGCCGGATGAGCCTCTGACGTGACGGGAATCGCTGCAGCCGTGTGCTCCGGCAGTGGCTGCTGTAGCCAAGCTGGCGACAGGGGCTTGGGCTACCGTCAGCCCTGGGGTGGCATGTCCCCTTCCCACTGGGGACAGAGAGGACACGAGGGCTGAGCATGCCAGGGATACCTGCGCCGACGGGGAGCATTGCTCAGCAAGCAGCCCCTCTCCCCAGCCCATCCCCACAGCCTCCTGCCCCCTCCTTGCTGGTGGAATTTGGGGCTTGGGGATGCCAGCAAGCTCCCCCTCTCCTCCGTGCTCTGGTAGTGACTGCAGAGCCATGCCAGGGGCTGGTGCCCCTGGGGCAACGGTGCCCAACCCCGTGTGTTCTGGCTCGACCGGACCTGTGTCTGCCGCCACTCAGACGGAATATTTATCCCTTCTACTGGAGCTGCCTTTTAATAAAATATTTGCGCCGTGGCCTGGTGGTGATGGGGAGGGCCAAGAGCAGGGACGTGGCCTCGCTCTCCTGCAGCACGGGCGGCTCGGGGGGACGCGGTGTTGTCTGTGGGTCTGTCTGTCCCCGTGCAGGGGAATGGCAGTGTCACCGCGTCCCCCACTGCAATGTGGGAGTGAGCGGGCCCCCTGGGAGCCCCAGTGGGGGCAAGGAGGGGAGGGGGCTGCCAGGTGGGCCCCCCCCCCCCCCCGGCGCCCTGTCCAGGCTTTCCAGCATTGCACTGGCGGTTGCCGAGCCCCAAGGGGCTGCGATGATGAAGATGTAGCTGAAGTGTCACAGCTGCTGCCTCCGGAAAGGCTGGTGGGGTACTTAGCCTGGAGCCTTTGAAATTGAGAGCGCACTTACAGCATTGACCGGCGTGAGGTCCAGTTAATTAGTGTTAATAGGTTTGTCATTATTGAACCTGCACTGGGGTGAGCAGCCGGCTGCGGGGGGGTGGTGGCAGGGCTGGGGTCTGCTGAGCTGGTGGGGCGGCGGGCTGCCGAAACCGCATCACGACGCTCTCGCGGCACCTTCCAAATTGGCTCCGTTTGTCACGGCTGATGTAATTCGGCGGAGGGTAACTCGTGCTGGGGGGCGGCAGCGTGGAGAGGTGCGTAGGGGGAGTTCGGACCACGGCTCGGGGAGGGGGGCAGCCCCCCAGCCCACCCGCTGTCGTGCTGGGAAGGCAACAGCCGTGTCCCCTGTACCACTGCCTTGGTGGAGGGGGGGGGTGCGGCCGTGAGCGCACTCCTCCTCTCCCCGCACCGGGGCTGGAGCAGACGGATCAGCTGGGCTCTCAGCTGGGCTTTTGATTCCTTGTTAATAAAGTCAGCTGTCAGGCTTCGCAGCTGCTAATCCTTCCATCTCCCTGCGCCGCGACCGGGCAAGTGGCTCCTGCTAATCAGCCGTGGCTCGGCGGCGGGGATGCGGGGACGGGTGATGGCGGGGAGGGGGTGGCTGCCCTGCCACAGCCTTAGCACCTCCCAACGGCCTGATGGCTTTTGAGCATCGGTGCAAGGCACTGCTGGGGGTGGGCAGAGCATCCCAATGATGATGCCGTAGCGTGCCCAGCAGTGTACGAGGACATTTCAGAGTGACGGGGGTCTTGAATCGTCTCTGATTGAGCAGCAAAGAGTTAAACATCATGTACACAGCCTAGCAGCTCTGGCATGCCTTAAAATGCCCTGCTATGGCTGTGATAGTGAGGACAAAAAAGCCCCTGAGGGCTGGTGTGCCCAGCAGGTCCCTGGTGCCACAGGTGGGTCCCTGGTGCCACGCAGGCTGTCCCCTCCTGGGGCTGGTGGGTGTCAGGACAAGGACACCAGGTCCCCTAGCCAGGCAGATCTGTGATGTGCCACTGAGCAATGTGGTACTGAGTGCCATGGTGAAGCCGGTGGCATCACCGGGAGTCCCAAAGGGCTGTCCTGGGATGCTAACACAGGTCAGGATCTGGCCTTGATGGCACAGTGCCGTAGCTCTGCCAGCCAGCACTGCCTTCCCTTCTCCCCTTGTCCTTTAAGTGCAACCCAGAGGCACTGGCAGCATGGTGCAGCACGCTGTGCAGGGGAATTTAATCACCGTCATTAACCGCACAACAGCATCATTAGGGAGAATGAAGTTCTCACTTCATTGGAGATGTTTAAAACCTCAGCCTGGGTGATGACTGGTGTAGGGGAGACTGGGCAGGGGAGCGTGTGTGGGGTCTATAGGACTGTCACCTCCCAGGGCTGGGGATGTGCCAACACAGGTGTGGTGCCCGCCACCATGTGCCCCGCACCACTTCTTCGTGTCCCCACGGAGTCCGGGGAGCTGGCACCAACGGGCAGGGCCATGGCCTGGCCATGGGGAAGAGGGGACAGGCACCATCTGGGTACAGGACGGCCGTGGTGGCTTTGCCGCTACTACGCACTGGGCCCTTGGTTTGCCTTACTTCATTTTTTTTGCAGCTACAGGGCTAGCAAAGCTGGGGTACCCCCGGGACGTGCCCCTCGGGATGGTGGGGTTAGCCCTGGCACCTCCAGTGAGAACGCAAAGGGGGGATCCTCTCAGGGGAGGGGACCCAGCCAGAGATGGCTGCTCCTGGGGGGCTGCGGGGACGTGCACCTCACCCCGTCCTGACCCACTTGCAGATGCTCTGCGGAGCCCCGCGCTGCCGGCGGGTGGTGATTGCCCAGCTGCAGTGGGGCTCTTCCAGCACTGTTTGCAGTAAAATTGCAAACTCATTATTTTAATTACGTGCAGCCTTCCTGTGTTAATGAAGTTGGGAGTCTGGTAATAGGGCTTGGTGATGAGCTTCTCCACTAATTAAGTGCATTGTTCTTGGCCGGGGCTGTGCTCAGCCCCCGTGCCCCAGGAAAGTGGCACCCACTGGCGCCCATCCCTGGACAGGACAGGCAGTGAGTGTAGGGTTTTTGGGGTGATCATGGGGCTCTGCCTTTACCCCGGAGGACAGGGCTTGGGGTATTTGCAGGTCATAACCCTCTTGCTTATCCCCAGGCGTTTCCTGGCAGGGAGGTGGCACCACGCCACAGTGTGACTGTGCTGTGAAGGGCCACGTGCAGGCGAGGCAAGTGACTGTGAAGCGAGGAGCAGCCCAGTCTGCATCCCCATCCCCAGCAGGACACACGGGCACCCCAGCGTCTCGGTGCCAGCTTCATCCTCCGGCAGCCTCATGGTGCCTGGCCTGGGTGCTTTCAGCTCGGTCCCTGCAGTCCCCTCCATGCCCAGGGCTGCTGGACCCAAGCGCAATGGACGAGCCGGGGCTGAGGACTCTTCTCTGCCAGGGAGAGCGGCTCTGCTTCGTGTCATGAGAACCGGCATGGTATCTTTCACACGCTGCTGTGGTGTCAGGGGACCCTGCGCTCCTACTGGCAGCAAATGCTCTCATTTATTTGTCGAGGGGCCAGGATAAATCAGGCCTGCTCCAGCCCAGCGCCTGTGCTCTGGTGGCAGGGAGCAGCCGCCCCATGCCTGGGGACATGCTGGCACTGGGTGTGCTTGTCTGTCCCAGCATTTTCAGCCTCCAAACTTGTCCTCAGGTCGCTGTTGCCTCTGTCCCACACTGGCCAGGGAAGAGCGGGGCTGGGAGGGTCCAGGGGTCCTGGCACTTGGGATCGGGGCTGGGACCTGGCCTGCCCGGGCATGCATCCTGCCAGTGCTGAGCATGGCGCTTTATAAATGGGATTTTGGGAGCCATCTGTTTAAAGGAGGAGATAATGAATTAGGGGGAGATGAGAAAAATGCTAAGGCTGGGTGGTTTTTCAGAATGAGCCGGGGTTTGCGGGACGTAAAAGATGAATAACCTCCCCACGTGTTCAATATTCATGAGCTCCCAGCCGTAGTGAGCGGCTCAGCGCTGGGTGGGGACAGCCCCATCACCACATCCTCCCTGCCGGCATGCTGCTGGGACCTGTCCACGGCTGCGATGAGTTGCGGAGACACGAAACACCCACAAGGCCGCTCCCGTCGCTGCCCCTCGCCTGCATCCCGGTCCAGTCTGGCGGGCGAGCAGCTCCCTGGCCTGCGTCGGAGGCAGGTGGCTGCTAATTGATGTTTCCTTCCTCTGTAGTTTGATGAAAGGCTCCGGCGACACCGAACTGATTAAAACATCAAGGGGAGGCCCCCGCACTTGCCTTTGATTTGTCTCGGGAGATGATTGCTGCTCCGCTCGACCATCCAGCCCAGCCGGCGCGGGTGACCCTGGTGCGTGCCGTCTTGGTGCCTCTGTGCCTCTCCTGCCAGCACTGCCAGGCTGCCGGTACCCTTCCAGCCTCGCTGGACGCAATGGCAGCACCATTGGGCTCCCTCCTCACCAGGCATCGTTCTACAGCCTCTTTGCTCCTTGCTCGGTCGTGGCTCCGCTCCCTGCAGCTGGAGCGGGATGGTTCCCCGTGGCCGGGGCAGGGCTCAGCCCCCTCTCTCCCTGCCCACGGGCCGGTGGCCACGTACTGCAGGCTGCAGCCCTGCACGCCGGGCACGGGCCACGGGCGCCTCCGCCAGCCTCTGCCCTCCTCCCTCCGCCGTTGCTATTTCACTTTCTTGCTCTTCACCCCCAGGGACTTTCTCTGGGGTTTGGGCCAATTTGCATACATTTTAATCTATAAAAAATTAAGCGGCGCTGGCTGCCGCTCTGAGTCAGACCTCCCCGTCCTGAATCTTAAGGAGCTGAATAATTTTCCACTTTTGCTGAGATGTGTGGAGTCTGATTCATGTTCATCTCATCACCTCTCATTAGAGGAGGGGGCTGAGGGCTTGGGGGGGGTGGAGAAGAGCCTTTTCGAACCTTTGCCAGCAGCCCCCAGTCCTATGGCACGGCTGTGTAGGCAGCAGAGGAGCCATCCTCCTGTCCAGGCCGTGCTGGCAGCGAGGGACCACGGGATTTGAGTGCTGGCAAGGATCTGCTCCATCTTCTGACGGTCCCCAGTGGTGTCCCCAGCCCTTGCGACACTGCGAGAAGCGGGAGATGCCTGGGCTGGACATGGGAGGTGGGGATGGCTTTTCCCCCTCTCCCGGGATGCTCCAGCAGAGACGCTCCCCTGTCCCCCTCCCCGGGTGCTGACGGATGGGCCGGAGCTGTTAATATTCAGCACGCTCCGCCATTTCTCCACCTTCTGCCATCTGCCCAGCTCTGCCCACCATTTCTATTCTTGCTGCCGACGTAACGCTCCCTGCCTGGCGCTCGGGGGGGAGCGTGCGGGACCCTGGCCCCCAGCCAGCACCGGGTGCTGGCGGGGGGTGACGCTGTACCAGGGCGCCCGCCTCCCCCGGCCCCTTTGCCCCAGCCCCGCACCAGCAGCAGGGCAGACCCCACTGGCACGGAGCTACAGCCGCTGGTGCAACCTCGGTGTAAATAAGGAATTAGCATCTGTTTTAAGCAGCCCCTCCAGGCACGGGGCTTTGTCATCGCGATACCTGCTTTCATCCGTAAACTACCACGGCAGCTCCCTGGGAAGGCAGCCAAGCTAATAATCCCCCAAAATGGTGCCGTAAAATACCCACAAAGGTGGCGCCTTTAAATCATGCCAGAGCACCGGCTTTGCCACCCGGTGCCGGTGCATGCCCCTCCGCCGGCCGGCGGGTGCTAGGTAGGCTCGAGCTGGAGCGCTGGGATGCTGGAGCAGGGATGGGGGGCAGCACCAGTGTTCACTCAGTGCTTTTCCTTGCCAAGTGCCACCTCAGCACCAGCTGCTCCGGGAGCACACCCAGCTTGTCCAAACCGGCACCTGTGGGTGACACAGCCGGGTGCGGGCTGGGGTGTACCAGCTCGCACGGTGCCTGGGCACGGGGAGACGGTGGCTTGGCCAGCCTGGCTGCCATGGCTGGGGATGCCAGGGTGGCCGTTCTGGCCGTCCCGGTGGCTCTGGTCCCGAGGGCCGGCTGGCGGGAGCGGCAGCACCACGCTGCGCCGGGTCTCCCTCTGCTCCTCTCCCTGCTGGAGCATTAGGAAGCTGGCAGCGTATTGTTTGATGAGCGGATAATCCGCTGAATTGCAAACAGCTTTACCCAATTGAAGAGGCGGATTACCGCTCTCCAGCTTAATCATGTTGACATCTCGGAGAGTAGCCAGTGCTTGTCCTCTTTGGCGCGTGGCAAGGGGCTCGATGGCAGCACGGGGTCCCCCAGTAGTGGTGTGCCATGGGGCTGGGGGGCAGGACGGGGGCTGTGGTGACGGCAGCCAGCCATGACCCTCACTGTTGTGCCTCCCCACAGGTTCACAAACGCGGAGGCGGTGGTGATGGGCGACGTGACCTACGGTGCATGCTGCGTGGATGACTACACAGCCCGTGCCCTGGGTGCTGACTTCTTGGTGCACTATGGACACAGCTGCCTGAGTAGGTGACACTCAGCCCCAAGGCATTGCTGAGGCTACAGTGCATGGTACTGCGGAGGCTGTGCTGCTGCCACCGTGCTGTACCGAGCAGCTCCCCGCCCTGCTCGACGCCAGCTCGGAGACTTAGTGCCAAGGGCTAATCCCTTCCCAAAGGGATTCTGTTCTGCAGCCTCAGTTGTTGGCTTTGGACGAGGCCAGGCTGGCTGGGCAGCTGCCCGCGAGCAGGATTTTGGGGGCAGCAGGGCGTGCTCATCCTGCTCGGCCGTGTGCTGCCGCAGAGCCCAAATAGCAGCCCTGTGCCCAAGAGCAGAGCAGCAAGGCCATGCCTTGGCAGGACCCTGCTCGCCCAGGAGTTGCTGATGGGGACAGGGCTGCTCTCGCCCCGCACCCCACAGCTGTGGGCTTTGGGGGAAGTCGGGAGCGATGGCAGAGGGGAGCGACAGTCTGGGGGTCCCGCTCATCCCGGGGCCGGAGCGGGGCCGGGGAAAGCAGCTTTGCGGGTGCAACGCAGGCTGGGCGGGGAAGGGAGGAGGAGGCTGTGTGCTCCCCAGGCGGACAGTACTCTGGATCCAGTTGCCATGGAAACTGCGCTGCTGTCCCAGATGCTGCTAACTTTGAAGTCCACCCAGGATGGAATCAGCCCAAAAATAACAATAAGACGCTCTGGGTTTTAAGGTGGATCGGCAGAATTACCGTAGTGAGCTGCAGGCGCATGCATCCCTGCTGCCACCACGCTCCTGGCACCTGGCAGCCCTCCTGGACATTTATGGGGCTGTATAAATGGGTTTGAAGAATTGCGTCAGGCTCCGTATGAAATACAGACTCCCCACTTGAGAAATCTGTCCTGAAAGCCACATCAGTGTGAGCGTTTGCAGTGATAAATATCTGTGCTAGGTGCTTTGTTACGGAAGGAGGGTTATGGGCGCCACTGGAACAGGGAGTATAAAACCCCTGGTTTGTAGCCTGCTCTTCATGAATGAACAGCGGGAAGGGGAGGAAGGGGCCATATCCACCAGTGCTCGGGAGCGTGCCAGGGCAAAAGCCAGGCTGCTCCATGGGACAGGAGTCACATATTCTGGAGCTGCTTCCTGCAGGGACAGGCAGGCACTGCCAAGCTGCCTGTCACCAGCCCAGCCGCCATCCACTGCCCGTGGCCATGTGGTCCTTGCCTGCTCCGGGCTGGATGGGTTGCAGGGCACCCTGGGGTGCCCACAGGGTGATGAGAAGGTGCTGGGCTCCTTTTGGGCTGCCCACAGTACTCCCATCACCAGTGTGGCCGATGGCGGGGCGCGTCCCCGCGCAGCACACAGGCGCTTGCCCTCTCCCTCCCAGCCCCACGTGCCCTGCGGGAGGGAGTAATTTGCACTTAATTGTGATCAGGTGAAGAGCACCAAAATGGGAAGTGAATGCGGAGCTGTGGATCGATGTGGACTCTGTGTACTTTAATTATTCACTTAATTGTGGTGACACAGGCTTCTTAGCACTGGGGGTAATTAGATTTGTGTTCATTGATTCCCCAGGCTGCCATTATATGGAGAGAAACGAGCGGGTGCTCTCCACTGCTCCCATCTGCACCCCCTGCCCAGGGTGCCAGCACGGGCAGAAGGGTGGCACAGCCCACCCTGGCCTGCCCGCACTGAGGCGGTTGGGGCACAGGGAGCCCCACCAACATGCTTTATCCCCAGGCTGCGGGCAGCAGCAGCCAGGGGCTCGCCGAGGCCCCAGGAGTACCCCCCACACACACCTTCTGTCTTCCTCTCACCAGTTCCCATCGATGCCACGCAGGGGCTGAAGATGCTCTATGTGTTCGTGGACATAAAGATTGACACGTTCCATTTCCTCGAGACCATTCGCTTCAACTTTGCAGCGGGCACCTCCCTGGCCCTCGTCAGCACCATCCAGTTCGTCTCCACGGTGCAGGTGAGATGGGGACCCCCAGCAGTGCAGGGCATGGGATGAGGCTTGTGTCTCCCCCTGTCTTGGCCCTGCCTTAGTCCCTCCCTGCCCCGGCTCTAGGGCTGGAGCGGCTGCCCCAGGTTGCCGGTGGTGACAGTTCCCCTCTAACGAGTCGCTGCAATAATATGCTGCTGCCGTAATGTTGATCAAGTACTTTATAATAACTCTGATCAATGTTTCATGGCGGCACCCCTCCCTGGCTCCCCTGGGAGCTGCTCTGTAAATGTCAGGGCAGGCGGTGGAGCACTTGGCATTTTGATGCAGTGCCGGCAGCGGCAGGGGAAGCTCCAGCGGGTCTGTCTGTCTGCCCCTGAACGGCCGGCTGGGCAGGACGGGAGGAGATGAATGAGCCTCTTGAGCCATGTCTATCTAAACACAGGGCTATCGAAGCATTAAGCATTTTCCCTTGTCTTTTAATTGATACGTTGGCTGAGCCTTGCTGAGCATCTCAGCTGTGTGGGGCCATTACCCTCCGTGACGGTGCCGGCCTGAGCAGACGGGCTCCCCTCTGCTGCTGCTTTGCTGGGGCACAACAGCACAGCCATTGCCGCTGGTGTCCCATGGAGCCAGGGCCAGGGTGTCCCCAAGGGTCCCCAGCAGTGCCGGGGACCACTGGCCTCGGCCACGGTCTGTGCCACAGTCTGTCCCTGCTGACCCCACATCTTCCGCAGGCAGCGTCACAGGAGCTGCGCTCCCAGTACAAGGTGTGCGTGCCCCAGTGCAAGCCACTGTCCCCAGGGGAGATCCTAGGCTGCACGTCGCCCCGGCTCGCCCAGGACACAGATGCCATCGTGTAAGTACCCAGGGTCCTCCAAGACCCTCCTGCCTGGTCTAGGCTGCCCGCCCTGCCTGTATTCCCTGCCTGGCCTTGGGGTGGTTCTGGGGGGTGGCAGGGGGACGTCCATGGGCTGGGACAGGTCCCCTCCAGCTCCCCACACTGCTTAGAGTGGCGCGTGCTCGTAGCACAGAGGAAATAATTGAGTCGTATATCAGAATAGATAATAGATGGAAGGGCGGGTGGATAATTGGAAAAGACAAATGGCTGGGGCCCAACATCACAGCAACATTAATTTTATTTAAGGACAGCAAATTAGAGGGAGCACTTCGCTTCCTATCACCTAATTATTTTAGGTAATGGAAATGCTTAATGTACTGTGAATGCAGTGCGCTGCAGAATAAATAAATACAAGGACCCCACCCTTGGGGGGAGCTGGGGAGCCCAGGTGTGGGTTTGGGCCCATCGAGCCCCATCTCTCTCACCCTGCTGGGAGTCAACAGTGCCGGCACCTTTCCGAGCATGGCTGCATGGGGAGCCAGGCTCATGATTGCCGGGCACGGGGTCAGTGGGGGCTCCGGCTTCATCCTGAGTGGCATCCGGCACCGGGGCAGAGGCGCTGGTTTCCATGTCTCCCCAAAGGCATTGGGAGCAGGCAGGGGCGGCCAGGCTGGCACCGCATTGGCGAGAGTGGGTCATTCCCGCCGCCAGAGGAGCCACAGTGCGGTACCGACCAGCCACCCGTGCAGGTGCACGCAGCTGGTGTACCTGCGTCCTCCCTGTGTTATTATTTTCTTCTTTCCCTCGTCTCTGGGGCTAACTTTTGCAGACAAATTAGCTTTGATCTCCCAAAATGTCATTCTCCAATTAAGGGCAAAATCTAGTCAAGTTTTACGTCTGAATTCATTTTCCAAGCCCTCACTCCATTAGGGCAGCTGAATGAAAGGCTTTGAAATGTAATTGCTGACTTGAAATCCGATTAGAAATGGAAGCAGCAACGTCTAGAACCAGCCATTGAGATGGAGCAGCTCCCGGCCACCCCATGCTGGAGTGGGCATCCCTCCTTGCCCCGAGCATGCCCTTCCTCTCCCACCCCAGCGTGCCGGGGGGCTGCACGGAGACGGGAAGACCTGGCTGTGCCTGCTGCCTCTTGGGTTCCCAGCATCTCTGCACAGCGTGGCTTGGGAAACCGGCAGGCACATAGATAGGTGCTGCTGTTTGCCGTGTGCCGTAGCCCTCCCTCCTCTCTCGGCAGGTATTTGGGTGACGGGCGCTTCCACCTGGAGTCCATCATGATTGCCAACCCAGGGATACCTGCCTACAGGTACGGGCAGCCCACGGGCACCTGCTCCGGTCCCCATCAGCCCTGTGGGAGGGAGCACCCCAGCTCCCCCAGCACACCAGGAACCAGCTGTCCCCCCCCCATGTACCCCAGGAGCATCCCCCAGCCCAGGGCTGGCCAGGCAGCTGCCTGCAGCGGGTACAGGCAGGGAAGGGGCCACAGGGCGGGTGAAGAGGTGCAGCGGGGAGATGAACGCCAGCCATTTACTCCGGCTGAATATAAACATTTTGACAAGTACCTGTGAAAGCTCATGGAGGTGCAGCCATTAAAGCCCGGCTGCTGCAGGCAGAGGCCATAAAGCGCGATGATGAGGCCGCTGAAAGCAGATGAAATATCAAGAGTGAAAGGCTGGGCCCATTTGGTGAAATCTGAATTTCTTAGTAGGTCGTTTGTTACTAACGGGAGGCGCACGTCAGGTTTATGGCGCTGGTGAAGCTGCCGAAACCCGAGTGGGATTTGATTAAAATTCTCCTCGTCAAACAAAGCAACAAATCAAAGATTTCTTCATAATTGATGAGCTGGGACAGGGGGGAGCTGAGCATGAAGCTGAGTGCGGAGCCCAGGCTGTGCCAGGTGTTGGGGGGCTGCGATGGGACACTCGCCTTGTCCCTGTCCTTGTCCCCTCTCTGCACTCTAACGAGCCGGCTGGACCCTGCATCGGCTGTGGGAGGCAATTAGTGTTAGTGAGGGACAGGCATCATTTGGAGCCAGCATGGAGGGGGGCAGGTGATGGGGCACATGTGAGCTCGGTTCTGCTTTGCAGGTACGATCCCTACAGCAAGGTCTTCTCCCAGGAGCACTACGGCCACGAGCGCATGCACCGTGCTCGGCAGGATGCCATCCGCACCGCCGCCGGCGCCCGCTGCTGGGGGCTTATCTTGGGCACGTTGGGGCGCCAGGGCTCCCCCGGCATCCTGCAGGTACCGTCCCCCTCCTCATGGCCCCCACCTGGGCACCGGGTGCTGCTCCTGGATAGGTGAAGGACCGGTGAGCGATGGCAGCATCGGTGCAGTGGCCTCGCTGCCGGGGTGAGGGTGGACCCGGCACCACTGGCAGCCCATCGGTTGCCTCTGGCCTGGGTCTGTGTGCCCCTGAGCTGAGCGGGCAGGGCAATTAGCAGTGGATGAGGGAGCCTGGACAAGGGCTCATTAAACGTGCCCCTTGCTGAGGAGAGCTGGCCAGCCTTGGACACCCCCCCGCACAGGCAGCTCAGCAATTAATTCCCTGGGTTTGTTTTAATTGGATGAACTTCTGATCAGGTTCAGCGTCCCTGCTCAGCCACCGTGCTGGCGTTTTCTGCACACTGGCTGGGTGAGGGGAGCAGGACCACAGTGTCCTGCCCCATGGGAGTGGGGTGCCCTGAGCACGGCAGCCCCGCTCACACCTGGCAATTTTTGGGGAGTCAAAGGTGAGATTTAGGGCAATGCAGGGACCAGTAGGCAGAGTGGGGCGGCGAGGTCCCAGCAGCCGCTGTTCCGGAGTGGGCAGGACACAGGCATGGCTGGGGCTGGCTGGGCAGGGGCTGATAAGTGCCAGCTCCGGAGGACAAGGACGTCCCTGGCCCCTCCTGGGCCCCTCTCCTTCTCCTGCAGCCTCTGGCCGCAGCCAGCTCACGGGCAGGCAGGCGTCCCAGGGAAGGCAGCCGCTAACGAGAACAGATTGTTGTCATTGAGCGGTAATTACTTCATTAGACTGAGGCACACGCTGGGGAGAGCCGGGCACGAGCTGGAGCCATGGCCGCGGTCCCTGTCACTGCACCTGGCCATGCGATGTGGCCATGGGGCAGAGCCGGGACCCACAGAGGGTCTGATAGCCAAGAAAGGGCTATGAGCAGGGCTTCGGGGGGGTTGCTGCAGGCATCTGTCTGGGCTCCCCTAACCCCCCCCCGCGGGTGCCTTTTCCTCCCACAGCACCTGGAGTTGCGTCTCCGTGCCCTGGGCCGGCCCTTCGTGCGGGTGCTGCTGTCCGAGATCTTCCCCAGCAAGCTGCGCCTCTTCCCTGATGTGGACGCGTGAGTGCTGCTGACCCCCACCCCAGCCCCCTGCGCCAGGGTCCCCAGGGTGACCCATCCCTGTCTGGGCCCTCCGATTCTCGCTGGAAGCCATCTCTGCCACGTCTGTCCCACTGTCACCTGGGCGGACACTATGCACCCCTGCGTGTGCCGTGGCCACGACGTGGGGAGGAGACGTGGTTGTTCCTGGCAGGTTGGCTCTGGCACAGTAGGGACCTTGCTCCCTGCCCGCTCTGTTTCCTTCCAGGGGGTTGCTGCAAGGCTTTGTTGTGGCTTATTCTTCCCAAAATGCTTGTTCCCATCTGTTGCCGCCTGTTTCCCTTCCAGGTGGGTGCAGGTAGCCTGTCCCCGGCTCTCCATCGACTGGGGAGAAGCCTTCAGCAAGCCGCTGCTGACACCCTATGAGGTAGGCACCCCTCTCCCATTTTGGGGGGACCAACCCTGGCTTGGGGTGATGCGCCAGAGCCTCCCACAGAGCTGCGGTGCTGCGAGCTGCCAGGACGGGGCTGTCCCTGCAGCAGAGCAGCGTCCCCTCCTCTCCCCGGCTGTGCTCCGAGCACAGCCCCAGGTGCGCCGCTGGGATTTCCAATCTTTTGTGAAACCAGCAGGATTCCTGGTGCCGTGAGCTTCGCTCTGGCAGTGCCCTGCTCGGCACACCAAGCCGCCACACTGGGACTTCTCCCAGCACCACCGGCTCCCCCACTGCAGGCACCGCTCGGGGACTCAGCTCCTTGTCCCCTCCGCAGGCCGCGGTGGCTCTCCGGGACGTCGAGTGGCAGCAGCCTTACCCCATGGATTTCTACGCCAGCCAGTCCCTGGGGCCATGGACAGTGAACCACGCCGGCACACAGCTCCCGCGCCACGGCCGGACGGCCCAGGTGGGCAGCGTGACATCACCCGGGCGCGGGATGTCACCGGGACGGGGGGTCCCCGCTGCATCCCTTCGCTCTCGGTGATGGTGCGGGGTGGAGGGGACGGGCGGTGGAAGCGGGTTGAACGCCCTGTGCCAGTACGGTGCATGTACGGTGCCGTACGGTGCCCGGTGCCGCGTGCTGAAAGCGCCACCCTGTGGCTTCGTTCCCGGTGGACAGTAACGGGGCCGGTGCCAGCCCGGCCGGTGAGCCCCCCCCCCCTACACCCCGCAGCCCTTACCGGGGCGAGCACCCGCCTGGCCCCGAGGCTGCCCAGGACGGGGGGGATTCCCCTTCGCCCAGCCGTGCCCCATGGGATGCTGCGGGCTGAGCACGGGCAGGCTCATCACAGGTCAGGCAGGGGCTGGGGTCCCATCCTGACGCCCCCCCTTTCTCTGCGGCAGGGGAAGCCACCCGTGACCCCCCCCCACGCCGGTGGAGGGCGAGGAGAAGCTAAGCACCGGGGACCCGGCAGCCTCATGAGCGCAGCCTGCACCCCGTCCTGCTGCCGCCACGCTCCGGGACCCGGCGGGAGACACACACCCACCCCCCCACACCCCCCCAACACCGAGGGTAAGCACCGCCGGGGCCTCCCGGTACCAGCACTGGAATGGATGGGGACGCACCCCGTACCTCCACGACACCGCTGCCCGCAAGGACCGACGCGGCTGCCCGCGGGCAGTGGCTCCCTGCAAGGCCAGGCCGTGCTGCAGGCTCTGCCTGCAGTAGCCCCCGGTCGCACCGGGCCGTCCCGTCCCGTCCCGTCCCGTCCCACCGGGGCCGCCTCGTCCCGCCGCTGGTGTCTCCCCCGCCACGCTGCGGCCTCCCGCCGCCAGGGGGCGCGCTGGCGCCCCAAGGCAGAGGCGCGCCGGCCCTCTCGCCTCGCCGACCAATGAGCGCCACGGGTTTCGGCGGGAAGGTGTGAGGGAGGGGGGGGAGGGACGACAGACGGAAGCAGCGCTCTTGGCTTCCGGTAGCGGCGGCCGCCATGTCGGAGGGGCGGCCGCTGCGGTTGCTGGGTCTGCACGGCTACCGGCAGAGCGAGCGTCGCTTCCGGCAGCGCACCGGCGCGCTGCGCAAGGCTCTGCGTGGCCGGGCAGAGCTGGTGGCGGTCAGCGCCCCGCACCCCGTGCCCGGCGGCGGCGAGGACGGCGACGAGGACGACCCCCCCCGCGGCTGGTGGTTCTCTGGGCCCGGCACTTTTGAGGCGGGGGAGGTGGCGGCGGCGCCGGCGGGGCTGGAAGAGTCGTTGTCGGCCGTGGCGGCGGCGCTGGTGGAGCACGGACCCTTTGACGGGCTGCTGGGCTTCAGCCAGGGCGCGGCGCTGGCCGCCATGGTGTGCGCCCTGAGGGCCCGCGGTGACCCCCGCTTCCCCGTGGCCTTCGCCATCCTGGTGGCCGGCTTCGCCAGCCGCGCCCCGGCCCACGGCCAGTTCTACCGAGAGCCCATCACCCTGCCCACGCTGCACGTCGTGGGCGATACTGACACCGTCATCGCTGCCACCCTCAGCAGGGAGCTGGCCCGGCACTTTGTGGAGCCTGTTGTCCTCACCCACCCCGGCGGGCATTTCATCCCTGCGGCTGCACCACAGAAGAAGGCCTACCTGGACTTTTTGGACCGCTTCCGCCCCGGACAGGGACAGGCTGAGCCCGCGGGGGCTGGGGCGGTTTGATAACAGTCTCTGTAATAAATGGGGCTCCGGCGAGCCACATGCAGCCTGCCATCTTGGTGAAACATCGCTGTGTTTCCGTGCCCTCCAGAAGGGCCAAAGAATCCTCCTCAGCTCGCTGTGCTGCTCTGGAGCGTTAACACAGGGCCAGGTTAAATGGTTCTTTGTTACCTCCCTTTGTTTTTTTCCCAACTTTGTTGTACACATGAGTATGTGGGTATGACGATGAGGGCTTTGAGGACAGGAGGGTGAGGCTGCCCTGTGTGTGAGGTGCTTTCAGAGCCTTGAATAGCTCTTCAAAATTGGGGTTCCTCAGCTCAGCCAAAGGAATCCTCTGTAGAGCACACAGCTCCTGCAGTTGTTAAGCCCCAAAGGTTTGTGTTTGTTAATACCCCTGGTGAAAGCTATTAAGCCAACCATCTAGCTGGTCTGAGTCTAGAAAAACCTGCCATCCCTGGCAGTGCCAGGTCTGGTCTTCGTTTCAGGAACAAAACGTCTGCTGGTTCAGCGTGCGTGTGTTGGGAGACTTTTGTATCTTCCTCTGTACAAAGTGCCTTGGTGAACAAGAAAAACTTGTCGCTACGTTCTTGGCTCTGATATTTTCCAGAAGCACACAGAAATCTTTATTGTTGTTATAATTGCAGGCACCCTGTTTGACTGCTGCTGGGGAAGGCCAGGCTTTCCAGTCTGCAGCCCAGGGCTGTGCTTGCAGGATTTCTCTCTAACCATGGCTTTCCTTGGGGGTACAGTGCAATATATTTGGTAAAAGAGAAATTGGATGAAACTTTTTAATTTGCTCCCTGCTTACGCAGCGTGGGGATTTGGGGGGCAGCGCGGTGTTGGTGCGGTGAGGGATGGAAGACGCTGTGGTGCAGGAGCAGTCCCAGGGTCGGGGGACAGAAACGCTTTCCCTGTTTGCTCAGCCGGGAACGGGCCTGGGAGCTGCTTGCAGGTTAAAACCAACGCAGCAGAAGCAAGCGTTTCCTACAGCTGTGAGTTTTTTGCCCTCTGGTTTGTTGCCGGTTACGTGACAGCGGCGGTGGTAGGAGGATGAGGCTGGTTCCCCCTGCAGCCCAGTCCTGGGCTGGTGTTGCTCCTGGGGGGCTGGCGGGGCTCAGGCAGTTCCTGCCTGCTTTGCCACCTCGTGGAGCGGCATTGGGCAGGCTGCATTGCTTCCATGCTGCCTGCTCAGGTGATGTAAAGGTTTAGGGTGTCTGTCACCCCACGGTCACCACCTCGGGGACACCAAAGGCCGTTTTGACGGGGCAGGGGGGGCGACACTTGGGGCTGTGCACCTGGCTGCGGTGGCCAGCTGTGACAAAGCACCAGGGCCTCTGTCTCCACTGCTCCCCCCACCTGAGTCCTCGGCCACGAGGGAAGGGTGGCAGCAGACATCGCTTCACCAGCTCACCGTTAGCTGTTTAATGATCACGGAGCTACAGCTCGCTGCAGTGGTCTCCCAGCACGGCATCTCACTCACCCCACCCCATCAGCTCCGCAGGACGACGCGGAGGAGACGCTGCAGCCATGTCCATTCACCACAGCCGCTGCGGATCGACATTGCCCGGTCGCCAGCCTGCACTGCAGTCCCGCAGCCGCCGACCGGCATCTCCCCGCTCCCGGGGGGGAGGCACCGCCGCAGCTCGCTGGCATTGTGAAGGGGAAAGGAGCCCAGGGCGTGCGGTGAGCACACAGAACGGTCCCGGCTCTGCAGGAAGCTCCGTCAGGTGGGTTGTGGAGGGGTGTTGAGGGATGGGTGACCTGAGCTGGGATGCTACGGTACCTGCCTCCTCTTCCCAGGGAGTTTAAAAAGATGGCTCCTGCCAGGTGACTCCTGCACCAGTTTAAACAAATTAATAAAAACAAATAAACACGACCCTCTTCCCCGGGAGGTGCCTGTGTGAGCAGCAGAGGAATGATGTGTTTGGCCCCTGCTGCGATGGGAGGAGGGGAGCGGCTCCCATGGGCATCACTGCACGTCCCTGCCGGACAGAGGGGTTTGCCCCAGGAATCCTGCCCTCTGCCTGCTTTTCCACTGGCCACACACCTTTGTGCCAGCCCCTGGCCGCCTCTCGCAGATCCAGGTCTGTTCCCGTGCTGTTGTTCTTGGGGTGCAGCCGCCCTCGGTGGGGGGTTTCCTCTTCCCCTGCCCCACGTGGCCCAGAGGAGTTGGGTTTTCCCCAAAAAACAGCGTGTGGCGGTTGCTGTCCCTGAGCGAGGGGCACTGCTGAGGGGGTGATGGAGTGAGCCCGGGCTCCGGAGGACAGCTGTGCCGCTGGCCTGGGGGACCGAAGCCCTGGGAACGGCCACCGGTGTTACCCAGAGGTACTGGGAGCCTGGGTGTTTTGGCAGGGGTGGCTGTCGCCCCTCTACTCCCCAAATGGGGCCCTTCCCATCCCCAGCGCAGCCATCAGAGCCCCACTGCGTGGTCCCAGTGCCAGCCCCAGGGGCAGGTAGGGCCCTGCCCGGGGCTGTGCTCGCTAGGAGTCTGTCCTGGGCACGGGGTCTGGGGCTCAGCGGGGCACAGCTTTGCTCTGCCACCCCCGGGTGAGCAGAGCCCCCAGCCCTCTCCCAGCGTCCCAGGGAGGACGGGAGAAGACCAGCACGAGCAGAGACGTTGCCAGTGCTGCTGCCTCCCTGCAAACACCCACCGCCTTCTCCCCAGCTCCCCACGTCCCTTCCCCCTGCGCCATCGCTGACTCAGGGCCTCCTCCGCTGCCCACCGTGCCAGCCACCCACACGGGGCTCGCCCAGCACGGGCAGGGGCTCCCGTGGGCAGCGCTGGAAAAAAGCGACGTCCCGCCGAGCCTGGCATCGGGTGCGGATCTTGCCGGGGTTTGAGCCTTACTCATCTCACGCTCTTCCTCCCCTGTTCCCACGAGCGGGGCCTAACGCAGGCAGCTGGGGAGGGGGTGCTCCAGGAAGGTGACGTGTTTCGCAGATGGTTATACAACGCAGCTCCCCCCCAAGCCTGCCCGGCTCCTGCCTGTGAGGAGGCAGCGGCACGGGCAGGGGAGAGCCGGGGGCCATCCCTGGGCCCCACTGCCAGAGCGGGACCAAGCCATTGGGAACAGCCCCCCACCCCCCCCCCCCCGCTTCACCCGCAGAAGCTTCCAGTTGTGGCTGAGTCACTCCTGCTGTAGCTCCTTCTCTCCTTGTTTTGGATGGAAGTTTTCCATGGAAACCCACGCTGGGCCGGGCCGCGGGCTGGGATAAACACGGCTGAATCACAAAAGGCCGTTTCGCCAAGAGCTGTCAGATGGCAACAACAGCGCGTGCGGTGTGCAGGCAGCCAGGGAAGGCAGGCAGCTGCCCTGCCTTTTCGGAGGGGTGGCAGCAGCACCTCTCCCTGCGCCCCCCCCCCCTGCCCCCCCCGCCAGCCTCACCGGCTCAGCCCCACCGGCTCAGCTGCCTCCCTCTCCTGCCCACCCCAAGTTCCCATGGTGCCAGCATATCACGAGTGCCCCTTGGCAAAGCCGGGAGCGGGTCACAGGCTTCAGCCAGAAGCTGGTTTTTGGGGCCACGTGCTCTCCCTGGGATGCCCAGAGAAATCCCGGCCAGGGAGAGCCCCTCGGGGACCCTTGCTGCAGCCCAATCCTCAGCCGTGGGGCTCTGTAGGGTCATGGCTGCTGGAGGTCCCCGGGGAAGAGCTTTCCCACCCTCCCGGTCCTGTGCGGGGACGCTCGCCAAAGTGCCACGGGCCGCCGGGAGCGAGGCCGAGGTAAGGCAGCATTTGCGCCATGCCTGCGCCCCACTGAGCGCCATTCCGCTGTAGAAATGGCAAGTTAACAGCTCCGACCGCGGCAGGCACCACGTTCCTCCCCGGCACTGCCACGTTCCTCCCTGGCACTGCCATCATCTCCGTGCTGAGGAGGAGCACGGGAGCTGGACGGCCCCTGTCCCCCGGCGCTGATGGCTGGCCCCAGGCCTGGCAGCTTGGAAGTGCTGTCGGAAGCCAAGTCCCGGTGTCAGAAGTCCAGGGTATTTTTAAGGCCTCTGGAAGAAAAACTAATTCCAGGGTGTCAGCGGGAGAGACTTGGCCTTCAAAACAACAACAGCGCAGCCTTCCTGGGGACAGAGTGTGGGGTCCGAGGGCCTGCGGTGCTGCCCACGGGACACGTCCGCTCACCTAGGGGTGCCCTGGAAGGGACCCAGGCGCTGCTGTGGCCTGGACCTCGCTGCGATGCTGTTGCCGCTACCCGCCCGGTGCAGAAGCAAGGAGGTTTTTTTGGGGGGATGCAGGGTGGTTTTCGTGGCTAGCGGCACCATTGCAGCCCGGCTGCGCTGGGCCGAACGCAGCTGCGGCTTTACCTGAGCGCTGGCGCGACTGCCCAAAAAAATCCCCTTCCCGGAGGCGTGTGGTGCAAAGGTGGGAAAAGCGGGAGCGGGAGGCAAAGGGGGACCAGCAGGAGACGGGGCAGCGCGTGTCAGAGACCCGGTGCCTACGATATCCCCCTGCCCGTGGCTGCTTTGCCGCACCATGGCCCCGCTGGCCCCCGGGGGACCTGGCGGCGGCCGTGCCTGTCTGAGCGAGAGCAGAGCCGCCGGGTGCAGGACCCCCATGGGTGCGTGCTCGAAGGGGGGCTGCTCTGACTGAGGACACCCATGGGACCCTATGCCGGGGTCGCAGGTCCTTTTTTGGGGCTGCATCCCCGTCCTGCCGCTGCCACCCTCGCCCCACCGGGGCCTGTCCCCGTCCCCGATGTCCCCAGCACCCACCTCCACGGCATTAGCCACCCCCCCCACACTCCCCTCCGGGGTCTCCACAGTCGCTGCACCCCTTCCAGCCCCCTCCCCATCTCCGGAGCTTTGGGTCCCGGGTCCCTCCCCCTCCCAGCGAGGGGCCCTGCCCAGCCGGCACCGGTCACCGCCGGCTGCCGAGGGCCCGGTGCCCGGTTGGCGGGGCAGGCCGGGCCGCTCTGACTTCGCCTCTCAGGAATCTCCTGGCCGCCTCGGGCGAATTGTGCAACCTGCGACCGCCCCCGGTCGCCGCCCGGTCCGGCCCGTCGGGGTCCGCTCTCAGTCCCCGCCGTACCAGCTTCGCCGCCGGGCCGTGCTCCGCTCCCGGGAACGGCCCCCGTTCCCCGCTTACCCCCCTCCCCCCCCCCGCCGCCCTGCCGCAGCACCGGGGCGGGGGGGGGGGGGAGTGGGGGAGGACGGACAGACGGACGGGACGGCACCGCGGCTGCCAACGCGCTCCGGGAGCCGCTTTACAGATGCGGCGGGACCAGCCCGGCGGGGGGGGGGCAGCCCCGGGGCCCCGCCGGGAGGGCAGGTGAGGGGGCTGCGGGGTGGGGGGACACGAAGGGCCGGGGGGGGGGGGGGGAGAAGATGGGGTTGGGGGGGGGGGGGTCCCCGTCTTTCCCGCTGCCTGAGGAGGAGCCGCTCGGCGCCCGCCCCCCCGAACAGTAAGAGTTGATGTGCGGCGAGCTGCACCCTGCATGTGAGCTCCTACTGCCCCGGGAGGCGGGCCGCCCCCGACGGGACCCCCGCCCGGCCCCCCCCCCCCCTCCTCCTCCTCCGCCGCCTCCGGTACCCCCGTGGGTTGGGGGTGTGGGGGGGTGTGGGGGGGGTAAGGAGCCGGTGCTGCCCGCGGTGCGAGTGCGCCGGGCCCGGCGACCATGGCTGTAGACTGTTACCCCCCCAGCGGCACAGTAACAATCTAAAGCCACGGTCGCCCGGGCGGCGTCGGAGGGGGGGGACGGGGACGGGTTTGGGGGGCGGGGGGGGGGGGGGCAACCGGTGCCTTGGCGACGGCGAGGAGGCGGCCCCGCCACCGCAGCGAGCGCGCCCGACTCCCACCCGCGGCGCGGGAGGGGCTCCCGGTGCTGGAGGTGTGTGTGTGGAGGGGGGGGGGGGGGGGGGGGGGAGTGTCGGTAGCATCCTGCGCCCCCCTCTCCCCCCCCCCCCGCTCCCAGCCCTCTGCCCTCCCACGCGTGTCCGCCCCGCCTGGGGGGAGAACCCCCCCCCCCCCCTACCTGCGCTGCAGCGGGAAGGGGGAGGGGGGGGGCGTCCGCCGTGGGGGACTCGGTGTCTGCGGAGGGGGGAAAGAGAGACCGAGGTCAAGCGGGCACCGGGACACCCCCCACGCTCCCTCCCCACCCCCCCACAACCCCACGCTCCGCCCCGCCTCCCCCCCCCCCACACACACCACCCGCCCCCCCCCCCCCGGCGGCGAGCGCTCCCCGACGGCTCAGCACCACGGACAGCTCCCGCCTCCCCCCCGCCCCGGCGCTGCGGCGGGGCCGGGGCCGGTGCCGGTGCCGGTGGCGGGGCCGGTGGCGGTGCCGGCGGTGGGTCATGCTTCAGTAGCCATGACTGTAGACTGTTACTGTCCTGTCCCTACGCAGCAGTAAGCAGTCTAGAGCCAAGGTGCCGACGCGCTGACTCGGGCTCTCCTCGACGGGATCTCCGCGCTCTTCCGACGGGTGTTACCGGGAAGGGGGTGGGGGGGTGGGGGGGAAGGCGATCGACACCCGGGCTGCGGGGCTGGCAGCGGTTACCGGGGTGCGGGGGATGCCGAGGAGGTTGGGGGGTGCTGGGCACGGCGGGATGGGGCTGGGGGCGGGGAGGGAGGGATGGGGGGGGGGGTGTCCCGTCGGGGATGGATCCGGAGATGCTCGGAGCGGAGGGGGGGGCAGCGGGCGCCGGTGTCACCCGCAGCGGGGACACACACACACACATGCGCTTCCACACCTCACCCCCCCCCCCCCCCTCCCCCCCGCAACCCCAAAACCCCGCAAGCTGCGGGCGGCCGGGCCCCACCGTGCGCCCCCCCCGGGGCGGCTCCGCGCACAGCGCCCGCCCCCGCGCACCGCCCCCGCCGGCGCCGCGCCCCGGCCCCGCCGCCCCCGCCGCCCCCCGCCGCCCGGCCCGACCCGCACGTGGGGCTGCGCCAGGCGGTACCCGCGCCGCCCCCGCCCGCCGCAGACCTTCCCCAACCACCCCCCCCCCCCCCCCCTCCCCTCCCCTCCCTTCCTCCAGCCCCGGTCCCCCCGGTTCAGTCCGCCTTCCCCCCCTCCCCGGGGCGGGCAGGTGCAGCCCCCGGTGCCGCGGGGTTCCCGCTGTCCCCCCTCCCGCCCCCGGCGGCGGGGTCCCGTTCCTGCTTACCTGGGGGCCAACCCCGGCGGTTCCTTACCTCCTGGCGGGCCCCGGTGGGTCCCTGGCCGGGCCCCGGTGCCCCGCGGCTCCCGGCGGGGGACGGAGCCGGTGGCGGTGCTGCGCTGTCCGCAGCGCGCGGGGCTTTTATAGGATCGGGCTCGTAGTAACGGGGATCTCGGCTCATTCATAGAAAAGCATCAACCTACACAATGACGTGAGCGCTACGTCAGCGAGGAAATTTAGGGAACGGGAAGACGCTACTATTTATATCGGCGCGGGGGGAGGACAGCGGCCCGGAGCCGGGTAAGGGGGTCCGGGCTGTACCGGGACCCCGGGACCCCCCCCCCCCCCCCCCCCGGCCCGGTCCCCGGCTCCTCGAGGTGCGCAGAGGAGCAGCACCCAGCACCCGGCACCCCCCCTCCTCCACCTGTCCCCGGCCCCACGGGCCGTGCACCCATCGAGGCACGAGCGGAGGGTCCCGTCACCCCGAGGGCTGCGGCGTGGGGCACCCCCTTGCCCCAGCCCCGAGGAGTCCGCCTGGCACCCACGGTAGCCCCAAGGCACCCGTTGTCCCCCGACCACCCCACTAGGCCTCATCCCTGCTTCGTGGTGTCACCATAGGGCTAGCGATGGGGGGGGGGGGCTGCCTGAGGCCCCCCCCCCTCCCCATCACTTGAAGGGGGTGAACAGGGCCCCAGGGGTCCCCACACCAGGGTTGCAGCCTGGGGGTACCCCCTGCCCACCTGCACCTCCCACCCACAGCAATGTCCCTGGGCAGCACCCCCCGCCTGCCCCCCCTCCCCCCCAGTAAGAAGCCCCATCCTTCTGGTGCCACGAGCACCCATGGGTGCCAGCCCAATGCCCTAGAGGAGGATAGGATGGCACAAAGTGGGGGGTGCTCGTGTGTGTGTGGGGGTGAGTTTAGAGTACGGGGGGGGGGCACCCCATTGCAGCACCGTGCTGCCCTGACCCCTCTGGCCTGACTCTGGCCCGTGCTCCCACCAGGGCTGGGTCCCCCCAAAACCATCGCTGCCCCAAAGCCGGATGGGTTGTGACTTTGCGGCTGAATTAATTTTGCCACCCCATCCATCCCAAGTGCCAGCCCCCCCCCCCCCCCCCCAAAGATGGGCCTAAAGTCGTGTCCGGTGGCCATGGTGGGGATCCTTTCCCCCTTATGCATCCATCCATTTCCCCCCCCCCCCCCCCCCCCCCAATCTGCTGGAGCCTTCTGACCTCACTCTGCTCTGGCGAAGCATCATACCGGTCGCCACAGCAACAGCGGCGTTGTCATTGACAGCAGCATCCGCGCCCGCCAGCATCCACCGCTGCGCAAGGCCGCACGCTGCTGCAAGGCCGCACGCTGTTATGGGGGCCCAGGCCACAACCCCCCCCCCCCCTCCGACACCCCCCCCATATTCCTCACTTACACCCCCAAATGCCTGCAGGTTCAGGGAATGCGCTCTCCCCCCCCCCCAAAAAAAATACCCCCCAGCAACCCCCCTCCATCAACTGCCCCACTTAGGCTGTTGCCATCCCCCTAGAACCACCCCCCCACCCCCCAAATATAAAATAGAAACCTCTGGGATATCGGGGGGGGGGGGGGTGTCCCCCATTTTTCCCACGCACAACCAGCGTCCGCCCCGTCGGGGCTCTCCGGTTTGGGAAAGTTGGGGGGGGGGGGGGGGGGGGGGTGGTCTGCTGCCGCAGCGCTCCCCGCCGCAACCGTGACTCAGCCCCGGGATTAGTCAGCAACCGGGGCCGGCCCACCCGCAACCGGCTGCGCAGCTCTGAAGCCGCCACCCCCCCCGTGGGGGGAGAGCAAAACCCCCCCACTCCCGCCCCGGTCCCCCCGACGCGCACCGGAGGTGCGCGTCGGGGGGACCGGGGCGGGAGTGGGGAGGGGGAAGAACGGCCCCCGAGGTTGGGGGGGGGCTTGTGGGGGGGGGGGGAATGTCGCATCCCGGAGCGTGGCCCGTTGCTGCCATCTCGTGGGCTTTCCACTGTAGCCGTGTCCCCGTCGCGGGGGGGCCTCGCTGTTGTGGGTAAAGGTGGGGGGGGGGGGGTCACCCGTGGGGCTTGCGAAGGGGCGAGGGGCAAGAGCTGGTTGATGAAGAGGATTTAAGGTGTTGCCACAGGAGGAAGAGGTCCCATCGTCGTCCCCCCCCCCCCCCCCCCAAGCTTCATCGGAAAGGGAAGGGGTCCCAGCGCCGCGTCGAGCGTCATTCCGCAAGGAAGGGGTGCCATTGCTCCATAAAATGTCACCTTGCAGGGATGGGTGCCCTGGTTTTGACCGAGCGTCACCCCACAAAGAAGGGGTCCCACTGCCCCATGAAGGATCATCGCACGGAGAAGGGGGTCTCAGCACCTCTCCCCCCAAATATCCCCCCACTGGAAGCGTTCTTCACCCAATTTGAGCGTTGTTCCGCAAGGAAGGGATCCTACTGCCCCAGGAAACATCACCTTGCAGGGGTGGGTGGCCTTGTCTGCCTGAACATCACCCCACAAGAAAAAGGTCCCGTTGACCCTTCCAGTTGACAGGGACCTCCCAAAGTTCAACAAGGGGAAATGCAAAAACCTGCCCCTGGGGACGAACAGCCCCAGGCACTGGGATATCCCGGGGGGCCGCTCGGTTGGATGGCAGGTCGGCACAAAAGACCCTGGGGGTCCCGGTGGACGCCAAGTTGACCACGAACCAGCAACGTGCCCTTGGGGCAAAGGAGGCGAACGGTGTCCTGGGCTGGGGTAGGAGGAGCGTTGCCAGCGGGGCGAGGGAGACGATCCTTCCCTTCTGTTCAGCGCTGGGGAGGCCACTCCTGGAGCGCTGGGTCCCCCAGTACGTAAGAGATGTGGACGTACTGGAGAGAGTCCAGTGAAGGACCACAGAGAAGATTAAAGGACTGGAGCATCTCTCCTACGAGGAGAGGTTGGGAGTGCTCAGCCTGGAGAAGAGGAAGCTCAGGGGACCTTATCGATGGATCTAGGTACCCGGAGGGAGGGTGCGGAGAGGAGGGAGGCAGGCTCAGGGGTGCCCAGTGCCAGGACCAGGGGCAATGGGCACAGACCGAACCGCAGGGCTTTCTCTCTGACCATCAGGAAACACTTTTTCGCTGTGAGGAGAGCACTGGCACAGGCTGCCCAGGGAGGTGGTGGAGTCGCCAACCTTGAAGATATCCAAAAGCCCTCCGGGCACAGTCCTGGGCAGCTGGCTCTGGGTGGCCCTGCTTGAGCAGAAGGTTGGATGGTGACCTCCTGAGGTCCCTCCCAACCTCAGCCGCTGTGTGATTCTGTCCCTCACGCACCTGAACATCATCCCACAAGCAAGGGGTCCCACTGCCCCACCAAACTTTGCCCTGTGGCTAAGGGTCCCCTCATCCAGCTAAGCATCACCCCACAAGGAAGGGTCCCTCGCCCACCTCGCTAGGAAGGGGTCCCATCGCCTACCACAGCATCAACCCACAAGGAAAGGGTCCCCCCCCCACCCCAGCATCACCCCCCAAGGAAGGGGTCCCCTCGCGCACCCCAGCATTGCCCCGCAGCTGGTGCACCAGCCATGGGCTGGTGGGAGAGTGTGTCATACCCTTCCCACCACCCCACAGGGGTCCTGTCGCGTTGGGGGGCACCGGGCACCCCGGGAACACCCGGTAGGGTCCTGTGGCTGCCCCCAGCCTCATTTCACAGCAGGCAGGGCTCAGCGCAGGTATTGCCACAGCCCTGCTTAACTCCGGGAGGTGGGCAGCACCGATTCGCACCCAACCCGGAGCAGCTCAGCGCTGTCATGAGTTTCACGGCCTCAGCCCACCGCAGGCAGAGAGAACACTCGTCCCCCTGCAAGAGCAAGGGCCACGTCGGCGGGGCGCGGGGGGGGGCTGCCGTACCCCGGCACCGCCGGGAAAATGAAGTGCGAGCTGCCAGCGGGGGCTGCAGGCTCCTGGCGGTGCCGGATGCGGCCCGGCTGGCCAACGCGCCGTAATCGAAGACATGTGTGTGGGCTTTGGGGAGAGGCTGCGCTGGGAAACAGGGCCCTGCGGAGACCGGGGGGCTGTATCCTGTCCAAAAGCCCAGGTCCCACATGAAGCCAGGCATGCGAACGCGATCCAAACCACAGCTGGATTTGAACCGAATCTCCCAGCATCTGGGCTAATTTGCTGCAACTTTGATTGATCGTGGGGAGGGGGCACAGGCAGGAGACGCTCCAGCTCAGACCTCCCAACAGAGCCAATGACTTAACCAGAGCTGGTTCCAATCTGCTCAGCACATTGAGGCGAAAATGCCCCTTTCCCTGAGCGCTCCCGTTCGCCGACGCTGGCTCTGCCCGTGGCCCCGCAGCCCGACTGTCCCCGTCCCTCGGGGCTGAGCGTGTCCCGCAGGTCCCCAGGGAGTCCCGGTGGGTTTCGGGCTTTCTGGGTGAAAGATGCCGGGTTAGGCTCTTTGCGGTTGGAGCTCACCCGGGATCCCTCCAGAAGGCAGAGTGGGGTGGGAGGGAGGTTATTAGGTGGGTCTCCCCACCCTCCACCTGCCCCAAACCTCTGTGGGCACCGATCCGCCCCTCTGCTCCTGGGAGAAACTGGGACCAGGAGAGGAGCTGCAAAAGAGGGTGGAAAAGGTAAAGGATTTTCCATTCCCCCTGCCTTCTCGGTCACTGCCTCAAGGGCTCGGCGTCACTCAGCAGGTAGCTGGGGCAGCCCGGGGTCCCGGCCGGCCCCGGGGGAGGCAGCTGTCTGGGAGCCGCTCGCTGCTGTGATTTATACAGCTCAGCCCCATAAATTACCCGGACGGAGCCCGCGGGAGCCATCGCTCACAGCGACGTCCAGAGCTCGCTGCCAGAACCTGAAACACTTCCAGCCGTTAATTGAAGAGGGGAAAAAAAAAAAAAAAAAAAAATAAAAAAAAAATAATAAGGGGGTGGGGGGGCAATTAGTGCCCGGGGAGTTGGGATTAAACCACGGCTCTGTAATGAGGGTCGCCCACATTCCGCTCCCAGGATCCCGATGCTTCCCGTGGGCAAGAACCCAGGACGGGGAGTAGGGAGGGGGATTTCGGAGCCGGTGCCTGGGTTGTGCCTGGTACAGGGTCCCTACGGAGAGTGTCCCCGTAGTGAGCTGGGACGCCCCTGGATCCGCTGGGAATCTGAAGATGAAGTCGAGCCAGTGATGCTGAGCTGGGAGGGCCGTGGCTACGACCACCATGCACCCTCTCTGCCAGCACCCATCCTCTTTTCCCCAAATTCAGGGTAGGGCAGACCCTATCCCAGGGGCTGGGGATGGCAGCCGGGACCCCCACAGCGCTGTCCCGGCCATCATCCCCAGTTGCCCAGGACCCCACGCTGGCTCCCGCTCACCGGGTTATGGGGTGAAACCCTAAGAGCATCCAAGATGACCCCAGCCGGGAGGAATGGCCAACATTTGGGGTGACCTGCTCAGGTTGGGCGGGGGGGGGGGGCAGGAGGACCCCCCCGGATTAGCGGCTAGGCCAGAGGTGCCCATCATGATGCTTTTCTGTACAAGGAGGTTGTGCAAGAGGCTGCGGGCGGCCGTGAGAAAGGAGAAGCGAAAGTGCGAAGCGAGAGGTGGCTCCCCCTGAGCCAAGGGGGGGACCCCAAGCTACACCCCCCCCCACCCAGCAGCCTTTACAATGGGGGGGGGGGGCGGCTGGAGGGTTGAAGCGAGAGGGGAAACGTGGCTCTGCCTCCCCCTCCTCCTCCTCCCAAACCACCACAAGCCCCCAGCCCACCCTAAGCCGCCGCCACACATCTGGGCACCAGGGCTGCACCCCCCCCCCCCCCATCAGCCCTCCCCCACCAGCAACAAATTAGGGCCGGCTTCCCCCCCCCAAAAAAAAAAATCCCCCCCACACCCTTCCCCACATCACCTGCACCCATTACAGTGTCTCCCCCCCCCCATATAGCGCAGCTCTCCCACCCACTGGGTGCCCCCCCCCCCCCCCGTGTCTATCAGCACCCATCCCTTAACAAGACCCCCCCCCTTCATTTTAACCTTCTACACCGGCCGCCCCGTCGGGCGCACCTGCGCCCGGGGAGGAGCCGCCGCCTCCGGTAACGGGGAGGGGGGGGTCACCGGGAGCCGCTAGATGGCGCCCTGCGAGCGGTACCGAGCACCGGGGGGGGGGGGACGGGGACAAAAGCTTCTGCCCGGAGTCACCGAGGGGGGGGGGGGGGGCCGGGAGCCCCGGAGGGGCTCCCGGCCCCCCCCCCCCCCCTCGGTAACTCCGGGCAAAGGCTGATGGACTGAGGATGGACCCCAGGGCGGGCGGGGAGGGGAGGGGGGGGTGGTGGCAAAAAAAAAAATCACGAACTCGGAGAAGGAGGAGGAGACCGGGATGAAGGGGTGGGGGGGGCCCGGCTTGTCGGCTGCCCCGCCCGGGGATGGGAGGAGGAAAACCTCCCGCCGTCCCTTTAACAGCCAGCGGCGCTGCTCGGAGTTCAGGCCGGGGTCAGGGGGAGTTCGCAGCCCGGGTTTCACCTCCGAGCTGGCGGCGTTAGGAACCCCGAGGAACCGCTGTTGCTTCTTCTTCCAGCTCTTCTTCCTCTTCTTCCTCTTCCTCCCGTTCCGTAGGACCGGTCGGGAGAGCGGGGTATGGAAGAACAGCAGCAGCAGAGGAGGAGGAGGGTGGAGGGGAATAACAACCGGCGGCGGCCCCCCCGGGGCTGAGCCATGAGAGTTCACCGAGACCTCGGCTGGTTGGCGGAGGCCACCGGGCGCCCAGGTAAAGAGGGAACCGGGGGGGGGGGCGTGGAGGGAGGGAAGGAATCCCCCAAAAGATTTAAAAAGAGGAACACCCCCCCCCCCAAAAAAAAAAAAAAAAAAAAAAGCAGCTCTGCTGGCGCTTGGCTTTACCCACCTGGGGGGGGGGGGGGGGGGGGGGGCGACCGGTACCGGAGAGGAGGCGGGGAGGGGAGGTCCTGCTCCCCCCCCCCCCCCCGGGCTGTCCCCCCGATTACCTCGCAGGGAAGGGGTGTGGGGAGAGGAAACGGGGGCGGGGGGCGCCCGGGGGGGGGTGTGTGTGGGGGGGGTGTGGGGGGGCACGGCCGGCCGCCTCCCGGGACCGGGACTCATAAGAGCCGGGAAGGCGCCGCGGGGAGCCGGGGCAGCGGCTCTGGGCAGGTAACGGCGGGCGGCGGCGGCCCCGGGGTGGTGGTGGTGGTGGGGGGGGGGGGGGAGCTGATGGGTAGAGGGGGGGGGACACACACACCGGTCCCGGTTCTCCCCCCTCTCCCCTTTATCCTCCGGCAGGTGGGCGAGGGGGTGCCGGGGCGCTGGCGGGGCCGGGGCGCGGCGCTGGCGGCGGCGGCGGGTGATGTCACTTTCTCCAAAAACCTCCGGGGGTTTTCACACACACACCCCCCCCCCCACACACACACACACACCCCCCCGGCCCGCCGAGAAGCGAGCCCCCATATAAACGGTGGCACCGGCCAGGCGGCCGAGCAGAGCGGCCGGGACGCGGTGGCGTACGGGGCTGGGGGCTGAGCCCCGAACCGGCCCCCCACCCCCACCCCCGCCTCAGCCCCGACCCCTTCACGCGTGGGCTGAGTACCCCCCCCCCCCCCCCCCCTCTCCCCGACGTGTGGGGTCGAGCCCCCCACGCGTGGGCCGAGTGCCCGGGCCCCGGGGGGGGCGGTTCCGCGGGGCCGGTTGCGTGGCTGACGGGGCGGTGTGTTGCAGGGCGGCGGGCGAGGAGCGGGATGCTGGACGCCATGGAGGTGCCGAGCCACTCGCGGCAGCTGCTGCTGCAGCTGAACACGCAGCGCACCAAGGGCTTCCTGTGCGACGTGATCATCGTGGTGCAGAACGCGCTCTTCCGCGCGCACAAGAACATCCTGGCGGCCAGCAGCGCCTACCTCAAGTCGCTGGTGGTGCACGACAACCTGCTCAACCTGGACCACGAGATGGTGAGCCCCGGCATCTTCCGCCTCATCCTCGACTTCATCTACACCGGCCGCCTGGGCGAGTGCGAGCCGGGCGGCGAGCAGAGCCTGGGCGCCGTGCTGGCCGCCGCCAGCTACCTCCAGATCCCCGGCTTGGTGGCCCTTTGCAAGAAGAAGCTGAAACGCAGCGGCAAGTACTGCCACCTGCGCGGGGGCTACGCGCCCTACAAGCTGGGCCGGGGACTGCGCGCCGCCACGCCGGTCATCCAGGCCTGCTACTCGGGGACGCCGCGGCCCGTGGACTTGCCGCCCGTGGAGCCGGCGGCGCCGCTCAACACGCAGTGCGGGGAGCTGTACGCCTCGGCCGCCCAGGGCGCCCCGCTGCACCCCCACGGGCTGTGCCCGCCCGAGCGCCATTGCTCGCCGCCCTGCGGCCTCGACCTCTCCAAGAAGAGCCCCACCGGCCCCTCCGCCCAGCTCCTGCCCACCGACCGCCTGCTGCCCGGCGAGCCCCGCGAGCCCTCGCTGCCCCCGCGGCACGACAGCCCCCCCGTCAGCGCCGGCCTCTTGGCCGGCCACGCCGCCGCCTACAAGGACTCCCCGCCGGGCGGCGAGCCGGGGGGGCACCCCCACGCCCCCGACCCCTTCCGCAGCACGCCGCCCTGCGCCGAGCCCCCGCTGCCCCGCGCCGACGGGCGCGAGCTGATGTACCGCTGGATGAAGCACGAGCCCCTGGGCCCCTACCTGGACGAGGGCGAGGCGGAGAAGGAGCTGGAGCGGGAGGAAAAGGCCGAGTCGCCGCCCGCGGCGCCGCAGCCCCGCTACCCCAGCGTGGAGAGCAACGACCTGGAGCCCGATAACAGCACGAGCGAGGAGACGGGCAGCAGCGAGGGCCCCTCGCCCGGCGACGCGCTGGACCGCTACTGCAACCACCTGGGCTACGAGCCGGAGAGCCTGGGCGACAACCTGTACGTCTGCATCCCCTGCGGCAAGGGCTTCCCCAGCTCCGAGCAGCTCAACGCCCACGTGGAGGCCCACAACGAAGAGGAGCTCTATCACAAGGCGGCGGCCGAGCAGGCCGTGCCCTTCCTGGACAAGGGTGGCCCGGGGCTGGGTGACATCCTGCGGCCCTACCGCTGCTCCTCCTGCGACAAGTCCTACAAGGACCCGGCCACGCTGCGGCAGCACGAGAAGACGCACTGGCTGACGCGCCCCTACCCCTGCACCATCTGCGGCAAGAAGTTCACCCAGCGCGGCACCATGACCCGCCACATGCGCAGCCACCTCGGCCTCAAGCCCTTCGCCTGCGACGCCTGCGGGATGCGCTTCACCCGCCAGTACCGCCTGACCGAGCACATGCGCATCCACTCGGGCGAGAAGCCCTACGAGTGCCAGGTGTGCGGCGGGAAGTTCGCCCAGCAGCGCAACCTCATCAGCCACATGAAGATGCACGCGGCCGGCCCCGACGGCAAAGCCAAGCTGGACTTCCCCGACAGCGTCTACGCCATGGCCCGCCTCACCGCCGACCAGCTGGGGCTCAAGCAGGAGAAGGCGGCCGAGCTGCTCTCCCACACCTCGCACTTCCTCAGCGACCCCAAGGCCATGGAGAGCCTCTACCCGCTGGCCAAGTTCACGGCCGAGCACCTGGGGCTGAGCCAGGACAAGGCGGCCGAGGTGCTGGCGCAGGCTCCGCACCTCCACGCCGAGGCCGCCCGGACCATAGAGCGATACTCGCCCCCCTAGCGCCGGCCCGGCCGGGGGGCTGGGGGGGCCGCCGGGCTCCCCTCGCTGCCCCGCGTGGAGCTCGGGGCGGGGGGGGACACGGGGGACGACAGGCTGCGGGGCGCTCGTCCCCCGGCGCTGCCGACGGTCCCGGAGAACTCGCTCGTAGCGGAAGGTCCCATGAGAGCTGCCCCGGGACGGCTGGACGGCGCGTCCCGCGACGAGCGCCCCGGCTTGCCCGGGAGAAGCCGATGATAATTCAGGGACTGACCTCGTGGCGTGGGCCCTCCTTGCCTTGACGGGGGGCTGCCGGGCCCCCCGGCACCGGGGCGGGAGCGAAGCACAAGCTGTGAGGCCGGGCTGCGCCCCGAGGCTTTGGAGGACATGAGCCAGCTCCTTACCTCAGGGCCGTTCCCCGGTGCTGTCCCCCCACCCCGGGGTGAGGGGACACCCTCGGCAGATGCCCGCGTCGCCCCGGCCCCGCAGCGGGACCCCGCCACGCTCGGCTCTGCCGCGATGGGACCCGGACTGTGCCGCCTCGACCGCCGCCGCCGGCCCGTGAGTAGTTCTTCGTCCGTCGTGGCCGGAGCGACGCTTCCGAGCTGCCGGCAGCCGTCCTGACCGGGAGCAGCGAGCGTGGCCATGCTGGGGCTGGGGGGGGGTGTGTGTGTGTGTGTGTGTGTGTGCCAGCCAACCCCCCCCCCCCCGCTCCAACTGGGGCCACGCTGGGAGCTTGGGGACAGACTGACGGAGGGGGACGGAGGGGTCTGAGCAGCGGGTGCGGGACAGGGGGACGGCGGTCGGGCCCGTGCCGAGGCTGGGGGGGGGGGGGGGCCAGGGAATGGCGATGCTCCTTGCCCCGGAGCAAGCACTGACCTCCTGGCCCGCAGCCGGTGGCTCGGCCGCTGGGCCCCCTATGTTTTCGGGAGGTGGGGCAGGGCCTGTCACAGACTGAGCCCCTGGGCCCTGCCCCAGCAGGCGCCTCACCATCAGGGATGCCCGGGGGGGGGGGAGGCCCAGGGACCCGGGGGATTTTGCCCTTTGGGTGGCCGCTGGCTTCGAATTTTTTATTTTTAATTTTTTTTTTGCCAAAGATGCCCGTCCCCAGCGCGGCCGGGCCGGGCCGGGGAGTTCATGACAAAGACAAAGCGGTCTGGTTTGTCAGCTACGGGGAGGTGGGCAGGGGCTGCGGGGAGGGGGGGGGAAAGAGCCGAGGGAGGTGAGGAGCTGCCCCCAGGCTGGGCTGCGGCGACCTGGGGCCAAGCTCCCCCCCTTTCCCCGTTGGGGCACCCCCTGCCACCACCGTACCCCGTTTTCTGCCTTCTGCTCGGTGTGGGCAAAGCCCCCCCCTCCCGCCCCGGGCCTGGCCCCCCCCCCCCGGCCCGTGCCCTGACCCCTCTGCCTGGGGTTAATGTGAAGCTTCTCCCCCCCCCACCACCCACCCCAAGCCCCCTCCTCTCCTTTGCACATGAGGCCCCCGGGGCGGCCGCCAGCAGCGACTGTCCCCGACCTCACAGCCACTGTGCCTTAGCCTGAGTTGGCTGCTCCTGCCCAGGTGCCCCCCCCTCCTCCTTCCCTGGGCTGCCCGGGTCCCCCCCAACCCGCCGGGGCCCCCCAGGACCGGCAGCATCCCCCCAGAGCTGCCGTGGGGCCAGCGGCGGCAGCAGCAGCACCCAAAGCACAGCTGGCAGCACCCAGCGGGGCCGCCGGCCCTCTCTGTATCACGTCCGATTTGTACACGGGCTCCTTGCCCCCCCCCCCAACCCCCTTTTTTTTTTTTCTATAGTCGAAACCGAATGAGCAATAAAGTGACATTAATATGCGTGGCCTTGCGTCCTTCTCTGGGGGCGGGCCTGGCCGGTACGGGGTCGGTGCCGAGAGGTGACCCCGAGGGGTGAAGGTTGCGCCGAGGGTGGGGGGACGCGACCGGGGGTGCGGAGCTGCAGGGAGACGAGGCGAGGGGCTTTGCCGTGCGTCTGGTTTGCCCGGAGTCCCCTCGGTTAGCGGGGGGTAGCTGCAGGGGGGGGACAGAGCCGCCGTCGTCCTTGCAAGCACAGATACGTCCCGCTGCCGTCCCTCCCCGGTGCCCCCCGCGCCCACCTCTCCCCCAACCCCGACAGCAACTTGCCCGCCAACGGCAAATGAAACAACACGCTGCACAGACAAGTGTTTAATACTAAAAATTATTAAAACCATCTTAACAAAATAGCCCGAATGCGGCTGCCTCCCCGAGAGATGGGCTCCTTGCGGGGGCTCGGGGCGGCAGCTTGGTACAGATGGCCCCAAGCACGGGGCACTCAAGCCAGCGAGACCCCGCTCCGCTCGTCGTCGTGCCAGCTGGTCTGGTGGCAGCAAGACCTCTGTCCCACGGCCAAGCCTGTGGCACGGTGCGAGGGGTCGGCGTCCGGCAGAGCCGCCGGTCCCTCCGAGCTGGTACCCCGGGAAGGGCCTTGCAAAGCAGCCCTGGGGGCAGCTCTGTTAGAAAAACAAATATTTAAACACACCCGGTGTGGAGGAGAAGGCAAAGTCTACGCACTGCTTACAGCCAGCGCGGCGCTTCGCGCGGCTGCGGGCACCGAACCGGGCCATGGGCGCTGTGCCGTGGCCCCGGGTGGGCTCAGCCACGGTGACGGCTCCATGCACCCTCCAGCAGGCGTGGGTGCCCCAAAGTCTCTGTCGAACAGGCTCTGTCCTGCAGCACAGACCTTCCTTCGCCGGCAGCCGCTCTTGCACAGTGTCCCGAGGCTGGGGCGTTTGTACGGCACAGGTTAGCGAGCACAACCCCTGCCCATGTCCGTCGCTGTGCCGTGCAGCCCCACCGCAGCCGGGCGCTGCCGAGGCTCGGATCCCAGCGTTGGTCCTCGCCGTGAGGCCGGGCAGCTGGCGCGGGGGTAACATTGGGCTTCCTGATGCAGACACCGGGTCGGAGCCACCCACGCAGGAAAGGAAAATGCTGGGCTCCATCCTACCGCTTCCTCTGCCACCTTTGACGCTTCCCTCCCACGGCCGCGGTGCCCCAGCAGGGATCGGGGATGGCCTCGGGGTCACTCCCACCCTCTGCTCATGGGACTGGGACTTGACAGAGCTCCAGGAGCTCTGGTTCACGGGTTAATGCTCCCTCTTAGCTTCTGTATCTAGCGTCTAACTGGGCTGGGGCTGGGACGCTCGCTGATGGGGCAATGTCATGGGGGGGGGCTCAGCAACACCCCAAGCCTGCACCAGCTCCCGGTGCAGTATGACCCAGTGACAAGGTGGCGGGGTCCCTTCGTGGCTCCCTCTGTGGTGAAGGGGCAACTCAAGAGGGGACTCTCCCAGCTGGGCAAGCAGTGTGGGGGGGGCCGGGCACTGCCCCGGCTCCCTCCAGCCCTGCCTGGCCCTGCAGCCATGGGCAGAAGCCGGATCCCACATGCAACAGGAGCCCGTGGGAATATGAGGACACACGGGACCTGTGGGACAGCCAGTCCTGGGGTCCTTGGGAGAATTTTGTTAGCCTCACGCTGAGTCTTAGATCAAAAACATGTCTAAAGGTAGCAGGGTGGGACTAAGGGGTTTGGGGAACGAGGGAAGGGGCAGGTAATGGCTGGGGTGGGCAGGGGAGCAGGACAGAAAGCAGCTGTAGGGAGACTGGGGGGGGGTGTTTAAAGCCTCGCCCCCCCTGCCCCAGCAAAGCAGGCAGGGCACACACCTGAAAACTAACTTATACTGAAGTCTGAAATGAAACTCAACAAGCAAACCCTGCACCAGGGAGAAGACGAGCGCCTTCGCAAGCAGCACCCCCGGCGTGAGATGGGCATGGGGTGGGGAAGGGGCCAGAGGTCTGGGGCTGCCTGGGCCACGCAGGACGAACAGGCTGGGGCAGGAGAGAACCTGCCCTTGAAGTCCACAGCCTCTTCGAGGGGCACGAGCTAGACTACGCAATCCCAAAGTCTGCGCTGGCGTGTCCCCGGACTCTGCCCTACGCAGCCTACAAACCCGAAGAGCCACCGACTTGTGACTCGAGCTCTCTGCAACCAAGCAAACCAAGCAAAAGGCTGGCGATCTGGCACGGGCTCACCCAAAGCTTCCCTGGCCAGCGGGGCTCACCAGCTCCGCTCTGGCACTGCCCAAAGGCTGGTGGGACCCTCAACGGCCCAGCCTCCACGTGAACCATCCACAGCAATGACCTTCCCAGCTGGTCTGCCCTCAGGGGGGGCCCTTCGCAGCACGGCCATTCTGGGGTGGGTTGAAGACGTGGCGTTTATTGTTCGTGGTGGGCTGGAAGGCGGTGGCGGCGCGTGGTGAGGGCTGCCGCTGAAGCCGGTCTCCCACCGTAACAGGCTGCGTGACTAGCTCAGGGGCTGTCGGCCCCGCTCGGCCCCCTCAGCCCTCCTGGGCCCACTTGAGGAAGGTGGGGATGTCCCGCACTGGCACGTTGCGGGTCAGCGCTTTGACTCGCAGGTTCCGGTCGTCCGTCAGCAAAACCACTTCCCTGAGCAAACGGATGGGATCATCTGCAGTGACAGAGAGAGAGCGGCGTGAAGCTCAGACCTCCCCGCTCTGCCCCAGCCCTTGCACCCATCCCACACTGTGCCTTCCCCATGTTGTGCCCCCCGCCCCCCAGCTCCCCGCTCCCCGCCAAGGCTTCCCGGCGTGGCTCGGAGACAGCACTGCATCTCGAAGGCCGCCTTCTCCCCACCCTGCGCTGGCTGGGGGATGATTTGCGATCTCTGCCCGCAGCCCTGGGGTCGGGAAGGCCGTCGAGCAGCACCAGGGCCCCAGGCTGCCCGCTGCCCGCATGGGGTGGTGCAGCGTGCCGCAGGCAGGGAAAAGGAGGTCCCTCTGCCTGACCCTGGCCAGGAAGACAGCCCGCGACCCTGGCTCCAGCAGGAAGCTGGTGCTATTATTCTGGTGATCTCATTATAAGATCTAAAACCACCCCTTATTTTTTAGGAAGTTTTTTGGAGTTGCCACTGACACCGAGGCGTTTCTGGCTGGGGCTCAGACAGCCAGAGAGAGTCGAAGCCTGAGAAATAACCGAAGGGATCTTGCCCCCAGATGGATGAGCTGCCCCGCACGCAAGGCGCCGGGCTGGGATGTGGGAGCCACGCTTACGTGTGTGCGAAGCAGGGGAAGCATATGGGGTATGTGTAAGCAGCTGGGTCCTGTGACCAGAGTACTGTTCCTATGAGCACAGGAAACACAGTGCCTCCGAGCCAGGACGGGAATGGAAAAAACAGAGTTTATGGGAGCCCAACATGGGCCCAGATTGGCTGCGCGGGGAGCAGCAGGACGAGGGGAAGGGGAGGGTGGCCAGGAACGCGGCCTACGGTCACGGTGTCGGGGCTGAGGATGGCGAGGCGAGCGCCCCGGCCGGCCCGTGCTGGGTGGAAGGGGAGCGGGGGCTCGGCGGGAGGGCAGGCCCAGGGCCGAGGGCTGCCGAAAGCGGGATCGGGAGGTTTTGTGCGGACACTTTAAGAAATGTGTAACAATAAACATCCTCTGCTCCGCGCTGGTGACGCGCCTCCTTGTTACAAACCAGAGGCTGTCAGCTTGTCAGGCCCCATTCCCCATAATCCACATGATTTCAAAATTCAGCATCATTTGCACATAAACATTTGGTGACGGTTTCTCTGTGAATCTGACAAGTTAAGCTGCTAAGAATTCGCACTGACAAATGCGGGTTGATTTCTTGGGCAGCTGCTGATGTGATTTCCATCTCCACTGCCCTGGCAACAGCCTGGGGGCTGTCTGGTCCCAGCATGCGTGGCCGATACCAACTGGGCATTGGGAGGGAAAAGGGCCCTGGACAGGAGGCACCAGGGCTCGCAGGGAGAAGGCACTTTCTGGCCCTTCCTCACCGCTGCCAGCACCACAAAATGGCTCTGTGGACATTTATGATGGGCTTCTCGCAGGCTGGGGCATCCTTAAAGCACAGTGAGGTGCACATTTGGCAACGCGGTGGGAGGGCCACAGCCTGGGGCTGACCGGAGGCAGGAGGTGGCACCTTGGTGTTGAAAGAGGCAAAATGCGGGAGAGATCGGCTCCAAGGGCCGTGAAAGAGAAACAAGAAGAGTCCGTGGAATGCAACAGAGAAGGGACAAAGAGGATGTGAGGATGTTCTACCTTTGTTGGAGGGCATGAAATCCTTGGCCTTGTCATTGCAATAGTGGAGGCAGCAGGACAAAATCAGGTCGTCATTGTTTCCCTGGAAGAAAAGGGCAACGTTACCCTTGGCAGGAAAAAAACCTACAATCCCACCACCCCGACTTCTGCATTGCCTCGAGACGCAGCCGAGAGCAGGGCTGCTCCGAGCCGAAACACACACAGCCTGCAGGAACCTGCTCAGCCGCCTGCAAAGGTGGGGACAGAGCTACCCCCTGCCCAGAGCTCACGGACCCAGGGTCCCTGGTTTCCCCCACGGAGTTGGTGGCAAAGAGCCTCCAGCCCTCGGCAGCACTGCCTCCATGTCCGAGATGCCCCTTACCTGCTGGCCAGTGGTGTCTTCGCTGCGGAAGGAGATGGACTCCAGCTCGTTGCCTCGGCTGGTCAGAGCCCTCAAGCAGTTGTCCCGGCTCTCAAATCGCTCCTCCAGGAATTCGATGGACTTCCTGGCTCTCTCCTGCACTTGGCGGGCATAGCCTGCAGCCCGGTGCTCCATCTCTGGGCCCTTGGCCAGGCCATCCAGCTCGTTTATCACTTCAAACAGGAAGAGGAGGTACAGTTACTATGGGACAAGGTGCTCCCGTGACCTGCTGCTGGAGCACGCAAGTTGCCAAGGCCTCAGGGCCGGGGCACTGGGAGCTGGCTCAGGAAATCTGGGTTCAGCTGCCGCAGCGTCCCTGGGCTCCTGGACTTGGCTGCGGGTCTGGAAAAGCTTTGCTGCCTTCCACCTCCATGGGTCACCTGGCTCGGCCCCGGGAGCGCAGGCACCTCGCCCCTGCAGCGTGGGTTAACGGTCCCTAAGGGCACCTCGCTCTGCTCTGCAAAACACTGGGAGCATCACTGTGCCCCCCCACCCCACGCTCCCACGTCACGACCAACGGGACTTCCGTGTGTGCCCGAGGGTGTCGGAAAACCACGGCCTCCTGCGGCCCGCTCCTCCGCCTCCGAGCACAGCGATGGCCAGCAGCACCATGCCTCCTGCTCCGCATCGCGCCGCCTGGCTCTGCACCTCTCGGCTCCCTGTACTTACTTTCAGACACAGAAAGCTGCTGCCCTCCCGCTGCAGGGCTGGAAGTGGGAACAGGATCATGTGCGGGAGCAGGCAGTTCCCACTCTGGCACTGTTTCCCGCACAAATCCTGGCCCCGTTTTCCCACCTGAAGCCGCTGTCCCAGGCTCCCGGCAGGGGACCTGCTCTCTCCAACACCTCACCCATCTGGGTTTGCACATCTGTCCTGACATATGCTGCTTGAGACGAGCCTCAGCCTGGGATCAGGCGGATTCCCAGCCCATTCGCCTTCACCGGAGCCCATCAAGCCTTAGAGCCTCCTGTACCGCTGCCAAGCGGCCGGGAACCCCAGCCGCTCCGGCCCCCCGAGCCCAGCAGAAGCCCCAGGGACCCCAGCAGAGCTCCTCCAGGAGGGACCCACCCTCCGGCGCCGGGGCTGCTGGAAGAGCCGCTCCGTGGCGGAGCGCGCGTGCGTGTGAGCAAGATGCCGCCGAGGCGGCTAGCGGCGAGGCCGGGCACACAAGCGTGCGGCCAGATGTGCGCACGAGCGTCCTGCCTTGCCTGCGATCGTATACGGGGCTGCGTGTGCGCGAGGCCGGGCGCGCGAGAGAGCTGGTGTGCACGTGTGCGCGAGGGAGCCTCTGTGCGCACAGTGTGTGTTTTAGCCATGGCTTCATTTCTGAAGATTGTTTCCGAGCCTAGAGCCAAGTCCTGAGTTCAAGTGGGAACTATGCATTCCTTGGGGGTTCGGGGAGAGAGCTCGGGGTCTGAGGCCTCTCCCCAGTGCTGTGAATCACTGCCCGGGGAGCCTGCGTGATCGCTCTGTTCCATGGTGAGACTGGCACTCACTGTCTGGGTATTCAAATTAAAGCTGCATGGAGCTGCTTTGCTCTTCGCTGGCCGGCGACTCTTCTTGCTACCGACCTGATGCTGCCATTTCCACACAATGCACGGCTGGGCCCGGGGTGGGGGGAGCCGTGCAAGAACGGAACATCAAACAGGAAAAGCTGGTATTCCCTCCCGAAATCCGCCTTCCTGCTTCCAAGCTAAACAGGCTTCAAAGGGGAGGCTTGTTTGTGCTTCTGCACCAGGCCTGGCTTCTCCATGGCGGGGTCAGCCTCAAGGAGCACGGAGCAGGTTAAAGAGCAAGAGAAACAAACCCAATGCGAAGCTGCCTGCTTAACCCCTTGCTGCATCCCCAGGAAAAGCGGGGAGGAGTGCCCCGTGCTGGGGGAAGGGCACCGCGCATTATCTCTGGGCTGGTGATGGGGCACGGCATCAAGGACTCTGCCCCCAGCAGCCACGGTTCCCCGGCTTACCCCGTGGGATGGGTTCCTCCTGCCCGCACCTGGGTCTCAGCACTGATGGCTTTCCCAGGGACGATGGGGAATTTGACCACTGTCCCGGAGTGGACAGGGAGTTGCTGGCTTCAGGGTGCTTCAGCAGCGGCAGGGAAGGCTCACGGCAGGCAGTGGGAGATGAGTTACTCTGCTCCCCCCTACGATGGGCTGTGCAGGGATGCAGCAGGACAGGAGAGCACTGAAGGTGCTCGGTCGCTGCTGCTCCTCCTGCCTGTGGTAGGGCAGGCCAGGCCAGGCCAGGCTCCTTTTGCAGGTTGAGGGCAGCAGCATCTTGGACAGGGACAGGACCGGGTTTTTCAGCTCTCCTGTAACAGCTGCCCCTGGCTGGGGTTTGGATGGAGAAGCCTCACGCCAACCACAGGAGTGCACCAGGAGGCAGGGTAATGGCTCCAGGGCAGGTCCCAGCTCTCTCAGGTATTAACGCTCCACAGCCCCAAGGGCTGCCTAGGCTCTGCCGGTGCTGCCGGCTTCCTTCCCTTCGCTTCCACACAAAGCCCTGGCACTGCAGTGCCAAGCCACGGAGCTCCTTGGCAGCTTCCGTGCTGAGCTGGGCAGTTGGCCAGCCCCTGCTCCCCCCACCCAGGGGTCCCATCCCCAACCCCAGGAATCCCTCCTGAGCCAGGCTGTTGACCCCGCTGGGAAGGGCGGCAGCTGGATGTTGGCTCTGGGGCAGGCAGAGCTGTCTGCCGGACACCAGGGGTTGGGAAGGAAGCCCCATAACGGTTTGGAGGGCAGGCAGCCCTGTGTGCCACAGGCCAGGAGATCGCCACGAGCATACACCTCACTGCCTGGATGCTGGAGATGCTCACGGGGTAGAGCTGGCCCCCGGCCTCCCAGGGCTGCGGCTGGGATGGGGCAGCCTGTGGGCTCTGCGAGGCTTGGCCCCGCTCCTGCCCTGGCCTCTCCTGCTGCCCTTGGGGATCCTCTGAAAGCCAGGTTGGCACTGGGACGTGCTGGGCGCCGGAGTGACACTGGCCGGAGGAACGCTACCTCTAGCCCAGAGCGCGATCAAACAATCAGAGCAAAGGCATCTAACCAAATCCTCCCGCCACCCTGGGAGACCACCCAGCAGCACAGCCGTTATCTGCCAGGGTGAGTGTTTACCAATAACGGGAACCAGCTTGCTGTTTTACTGCGAGCTTTATAAGGATAAAAAGAAGGGCTGGGCTTGAGCAGCTCTGAGACGCTGGGACAGAGGCCGGCCATTTGCTCAGGCTGCCTAAGCCCCAGCTCAGCTGGGATAAGCTATCTGCTCTGATTGTTTAACAATTCCTCCTCCTTGCTCCCTCCAAAATTCCCTCCAAATCCCATTTAACACCCGCCTGCCTCTCCCAGCCCCTGGCACCCCCAAACGCACCAAGAGGACAGGAGTTTGCTGAGCACCGCGGGCAGAAAGCTGGTAGGAAGGGAGAAGGGCGACACAGGCCGAAGGAACGCCAGCCGTGTCTGGGACGAGACAGAGCAGGACAGAGGCCAGCCCCACAGCGTGAGCCAACCGGCTCCAGACCACACAGGCACTGCGGGCACGTGGGGCATGGAGAGAGGGAGCCGGTATGGAGGGACGGCCCGCGCTGGCGGGGAGGGGAAGCCCCTGCCATAGCACCGGCCCGACTCACCGATCAGGGGCACCACCAGGATGAACTTCCTGCAGTCCAGCAGCGTTATCAAGCTGCTGAGGTGGTCGATGAAACCGTTGGTGTCAGGGACCAGGAAGACAGGTCTGATCTCCAGCTCCATCTGCCTCATTTGACTCTGATCTTTCAGCACGGCCTGGAGGAGAAGGACATATGATGAGTAAGTAGGACGTCAGCCCTACGACCTGTGGGCCCTGAGAGCAGGAGATAAGCCTGGCTGGCACGCACGCCTCCCACAGCAAGGGCAGGGTGTGAAGGAGACTGCCAGGAGGCTGCATCCATCCCACCAGCACACCTCAAACACCAGCTCTTGCAGGTCCACGGTGCACACGGGAGTGGGATGGTGAAAGTCTCCGAAAGAGCACTCTCCTAGGAGAACAGTCCTGTCCAGGCTCTGGGGAGAACAACTGAGACCAGCCTTGAAAATGGAGGTGTTTTGGGAATTGTCCCATTTACAGGACTGGCAGTTGCCAGGACTATCTGCACTGGTGCCAAAAGACCGACCCCAATACAAAACAGAGGGGAGAAAAGGGCTGGAGGCAGCGGGTTCTGGGACTCCAGATGGAAAAAAATCAAGGTGACAACAGCTAAAAAGAACCAGTTTGGGACACACAAGTCCTGCCAACTGCATCCTAACACAGGGACCCCAAGCAGGCAGCAGGAGGGGAGGTCTGTGGGGTGGGAATGCTTGGCCGAGTGTCTCACTCACTATCTCACCAGTTCCAGCACATGCCTTGCCTTTTCTGACTCCATCCAGCTGGGAAACCAGGTGGGTTCCAGCCCTGGAAACCCACAGCACTGTCGTTGGCTGAGCCCTTTGCACCTACTGGAGACCAGAGGTGCTCGCCCATACGTGGGAAGGGTCTGCTGGGTCTTACTAGCAACACTGCAGGGTCGCACCTGGATCTCTGGACAATGCCAGCTGCCAAAATGGGGCCCAAGAGCTCACATATTACTTTGGATGCTATCGAAGGACTTGGGCTCTTTAGTAAGTCACAGGCTTAAAAAACTCAGGATGCTATTCTAGTGCTTCCTCTGCTTAAAAATAGCTTCCCTGGACTCGCTGATGTTTGTTGCCTCTAATAGGAACCGGTCACCCATGGAGCACAACAGCACTGCACATCCACCATGCAAAACCTTACGACAGCGAGCTCGTACCCACAAGACGCACCCCGGGGACAGGAGGTGACCGCCGACCCTGTTCTGCCCAACATTACGGGGAGCTCCCCCTGCCTGGGGTGAGGATCTGAACCCTCCCACAATCATGCCAAAGCCTCGGAGGCATCCTGGAACAACGAGCTGCATGGGCCAGCGGTGGCCATGGAAAGAAGTGGTTTTTAATCCATTTCCAAGTGTTGTCATCTGGCTTTAAATCAAGGCGACTTGACGCTGCTACCTCCCACAAGTGTCTCCAGGCAAGGCAGCAACCATAACCTCACCACGTGCCTCTCACCCTCCTTCTGGCAGCACCGGTCCCGGGGCCGCAGCTCCCATCGACCCCAAGGGGCGATGGGCAGAACGGGGAGCGCGCCAGGGCCCCTCTGCTGCACGACAGCACTGAAGTGGCATGACAGCGGGACGATATGCCTCCCTCATCAGGCAGGGGCAGCTACAATGGCACCAGCATCCCAGTTACAGATGCTGCCCCGGCCAGCCAGGTGCCAGGTGTCATACCTGCCTGTGCTCTGCCTTCACTCAGGGAAGCGTTGGCACTCCCTGGTGGCACGGGAACCGTGTGTTGGCAACTCCATCACACTGCTGCCGCTGCCTCCTCACCGTGAGGAGGTAGCAGGTGGGGTTTCTGCCCAGGGTTTGGGGCTGCGGGAGGAGACGCTTGTCCCCGGGAGGCACCAAGCCCTTGCTGAGCTCCACCAAGCTCCACCTGCTACGGGGAGATGGAGAAGGGCCCCCTTGGCCAACACAGAGACCCAGAGTGAAGTGGCATGTCCCTCGTGCGGCGGCCAAAGAGGTCGATGGCCCTGAACTTGCAGGGAGGCAGGGGGGTCAAAACCACGTGGCGTCCCATGGGCGATGACAGTCCTACGTGAGCAAGGGCTGGTGGCGGGAGGGGACCCCTGCCTGCACCCCAACATGGCTGCCCGACCCCAGGACTCGCCCCGGCCCATGCAGGCAACCTTGCGAGCATGGTGCGAGTGGGGAGCTCACCTACCCGTCCGGCCAGAGGCGCGGGGGTGACAGCGGGGGGGGGGGCGCCAGTACCCTCGTGTGTGGCATTTGCCCCGGCGGCTTTTGCAGGCCGTACCCGGCCGATTCCTGGCAGCCGTGAGCAACGCCTGTGCCGGCCGTCACGTCCCATTCCGCTCGCCGGGCCGCCCGGTGAGAGAAGGACACAGGATGCGCCGGGAGTGAAAGAGCGAGGTCGGCGGGGAGCGTGCCAAGTCCCCGCGCACAGCTCCGGGCCGCTCGGGGAGCCAGAGGGAAACTCGCCTTTGCAGAGTTCAGAGGCCGGCAGCGAGATTTATTTTTGTTTGTGTGAGTAAAAGGCTGCAGAAGCCTCCGGCCAAGGGGTTTCGGGGGGAGAGGAGTGGCCTGTGATTCATGCGGACGCTGGCTGGCCCTGCGCCAGAGATGAAAGGGAGCCCATGTGCGGGGAACAGGGGAGGCAAGAGCCGCATTAACCCTTCTGCTGGTCCGTGGGGCATGGTCCCGTGGGGAGGAAGGAGAGCGCAGGGATGCGGATCGGGATGCGGGCGTCTGGGGCCCAGCTTCTGTGCCGCCACCAGCGCCAGAAACGAGCCGCCGGTCCCACTGTGTCTCAGTTTCCCCGATGCGAGGACAGGGAGACGGTGGCCCGCGCGCCCTGCTGGGAGGTGGGGTTTGGCGAAGACCCTGGGGAGAGCGGCACAGTTAAAACAGCAGATGTACAGCCTCGCCCCAGCCCAAGTGCTTTAGGACGGTCGGATTTTAGCCTCGTCTTACTGGGGTTAAACACACTGCACGGCTCGATGGCAGAGCGACCCCGCAGTGCTGGACGTGGCGGGGGACCTCTGAGGCTGGGGGCTCCCTGCTCCCCCTCAGGGCCAGGCAGCTCCCCTTCTCCCACCTCCTGCATCCGCACGCTGCGGCCGTCAAGAGCTGCTCCCACCCGCAGCCCCCTGCCCGTCCTGCTGCTCCGGCCATGGGGGCTTCTCCCAGGAGCTGGGCCAGAGCCAGAGGTGGCTCCCCCGGCTGCCCCAGCTGGTGGCAGCACTGAGATCAGACACTCCTGCGCACACAGTCCCAAATTCCCAGCTCATCCATCAGCTGGGATCACCTGGAGGATTCCCCGGAAACCGATGTCCGGGCTGAAGGCTTCCAGTGTGGACAAGGGGACCAGTGCCCAGAGAGCCAGGCCACCGGGTGGTACTTTCTGCAGAGTGTCGGGGGGAGACCTGAGGGTCTCCACCACAAGCACAGAATAGGAAGAGGCTCCACATCGACCCCTGGGGTCCTGCACACAGACCCCAGAGCTCCTCCGCCCGTGGTGCCGGGCTGGCGGAGAAGCCTGGAGCCGAAGCTCGGCAGAGACGGGTGCCCCGCTGCCTTCGGGACGGGTCGTACGGGGTCACGCCGCTCTGCCAGGACGGATGGGCCGTTACCATCCTGCCACCGCCTCTCCTGCCCCGACCCACTCTCCAACCCAGCGCCGCTGCCCCTTCCAGCCCCGCGTGCTCTGCGGGGATCGGAGGCGGATTTTCCAGGGCCGAGAACAATGCCTCTCTAGTCTCTGCTCGAGGGCTTCCTCCTCCTAAGGTTCGTCTCCAGCGTCTTCCTCAGGAGTAAACGTGCCCCGTGCCTGGTAGCAAACCGGGGCCGCCGCCGTGGCGGAGCCGCCGTGGGTGGGTGTGCGTCTTCCGCAGCCAGCAGGCACCCGCTCCCAGGCAGGTGCGTGTCGGCGCGTGTGCACCCGCGGCATTGTTCCTGCGCGCCGAGGAGAGCGTGAATGGGATACGGCTATATTTAGCCACTTACTCACACTACCGCCACAAAGGAGCGGCTGCATCTTAAGGGGGCGGCCGTTCCGTGGGCTCAGAAGGGACAGGAGAGCGGCTATTTTGGGAAGACATGTCATAATTGGCCGCCCCGGTTAAGCTGCTTCTGTAATGCTGAGCAAAACAATAGCAGCATCCAGAGGAAGAGCCTGTTATGTTTCAGGTGGGATGTTTTCAACCGGTCAGGAAACTCGACCGCTCCCAGCGCACAGCGGCGGCACAAAGGACAGGGGGACGCTGAACAGCATGGACCAAGGGCCTGGCCAAGCAGCGGGGGCGGCTGGGAGCGCGCGGCAGGACCCGGTGCTGGCTGGGGACACGGCCCTGCCGGAGAACGCTGCCTGCCCCGGCAGCGCCACTGCCGCCTCCTCTTGCCCACTTGCCTGCCTGGTCTCTCACCTCTCCAAATACTTGGGCAGCGCCCAGGTATGTGCCTGGTCTTTCACCTCACCCCGACGCATCGCTGCTGTCGCCAGCCTGTGACACGGGGCTGGCTGGCAGCTCCGACCCAGCCTGGGCAAGCGGTGAGGGCAGAGGCAGGCTGGCAGCAGAGCCAGGGAGCAGCAGCCAATTCATAACCCGAGGCCAGGTAGCAAAGGACGGCTTCCTCGCAACCGGGGCTGCCCAGGGACACAAGAGGCTACGACCTAACCCCGCTCTGGCCTATGTGCCCCCTCTCAGAGTGATGGTTTTGGGGTCCAAGCTCGTGTAGGAGAACAGAGCTGAGCTCTCCTGTTCCCTCTGCAGCTGGTGCTGGCCGAGGGCCACCCCTGTTTGCCATTTACCCTGCCTGGACCTGTACTTCGCTGGCAGCCCGAGCCACCGTCCTACGAAGGAGCGCGGTGAAGCCCAAATCCCCCTCGAGGTGTAAATGTGACCCCAGCATGGATTGTGGTTGGGAGCTACAACAAGGACCTGCAGGGCTGTCCTGCCAGCTGATGCAGGGCAGGTAGAGCAGCAGCAGCGAACCTGGGTTCAAGTGTCGGATGGATGATCTCCATCAGCCGCAGAACTGGGCTGCGAGAGGCAGGGAGCGTGGCAAAGATGGGGAGACAGTGGCCATGCTGAGACAGGCGCTGCATCTGCTGGACTTGGATGAATACGTGGAGCTGTGGCTTGTCCCCAGGATAGTGAAAGGGGGACTCGGAGGGCAGCCGATGCGTGAACTCCGCGGGTGAGCAGTGAACAAGAGAAATGGGCTGTAAGAGGGAAGGCAGAAGATCCCCAGGTCCCAGGAAACACAAAATCTCTTGAGAAGATCAGAAAGGTCAAGGACCACAGGCCAAGAGAGGGACAGCGGAGGGGGTGGAGGCTGAGCTGGCTCCGACCTGGCCTCCCCAGGCAGCGCTTTCCACCCGAGCTCCTCCGCTCCTCCGTCTCCGGCCGTGTGGTCAGTACCAGGGCAGGGAGAGGACCAGGGCAAGCACACATGTTCTGCTCCGGGCTGTTCCCAGCTAGCTATGGGCTGGATGACTTTACCGAAGCCCCAAGGACCTCTCCTCCACCCCGCGCCTTCAGACTCCAACTGCACCTCAGCTCTCAGCTGTGCAGCCCCTGAAGCTGCCCACACCCTCGTTTTGACCTCTCTCCGCCTGCAAGCATCGGCCCCAGCACGGCTGGGGAGGAAGGGAGGAGCATGCCGGGGGGAGAAAGCCCCTGACAACATCAGGCAGCCCCCACTCTCCCTGCAGAATGGGCAGCGGCCATCCCAGGGGGCCCTGCTGCAGCTGGGCTAGTCGCCGGGGCCGGGATCTGCTGTACGCTGCCCTCCCCGAACATGTGCAGTTCCTGTTTGCTGTGTCTGTACAAGGCAGTGGGAAGTGGGGAATTTACTTACACCTCCCGCTTAACAACCCTGGGAGGCTGGAAGGCTTCAGGCCGCTTTAATTTACAGCCCATCTCTCCAATCTCTCACTCGTTCGCTGCTGCTTTCTTCCTCCTTGTATTAATGTGACCCAGGTACCTGCCAACAATAATGGACTCGCTTGCGGGGGCGGCCCCTCCCTCCCGGCGCAACTTCTACCTTCGCCTTGATATGAATTGCTCCAAATTCAAATGAAAAAGAAAAAAGGCGAAATCTGAAAGGTTGGGGTGGGTTTGGAAAAGCGAAGCGCAGTGGTTCTGGGCCCGGCGCCAGTAGCCGGAGGGTACACATGTGCACGCTCTCCCAGTAGGGCCTTCAGCAGCCCTGTTTTACAACCACCTCGGCACACACTGCAGAGTTCACGCATATGGCCAGACAGATGTGTCTGGCTTACGTTCAAGGCTGGAAAATGAAGAATTATGGAAGTGAAGGGCCCTGGGCATTAGAGAGGGCGGAGGTGAGGGGGAGGGGAGCCAGGGAGAATTTTTCCTCTGCTGAGAAATCCTCATCTGGGCTGCGAGGCTGGAGGAAGAGGGGTTGCGAGCGGCGAGGCAGCCAACAGCCATGCATGTGAGACCGCTCTTAAAGCAACAGTGTGCACTGCCAGGCGTCTGCTCCCAGTCCAACCAGTTTACTTCACCAGCTCCCACTGGGAAACACGCTCAGATCAGGCCAGGGCCAGGACGGGATCACCTGTATCCCGTCTGTTTGTCCCCATAACGATGGCAACGCTTTGCAAGCGGCGCTCTGGCTGCAGCAGTCGTTCGCAGACTATTTTTCCTGCCGCTGGCTCCCACATGAACTCTGCCGTTCACGTCCCACCCTCTCCCCTGTCTGCCTGTGCCCCGCTGCACAGAAAAGCTGCTCTCTCACCGAGCCTCGCTGCCACGGAGCCTCTGCCCCAGGCAGGGGGACAGCTCGCTGCCTGGCAGACACTGCACTACAGCCATCAGCTAAAGCACTTCCCTGCCAGGGCTCCTGGCTGTGCTGGCACCTCCATGGAGACGCTGCGTCTGGCTTCACGAGAGTCCCAGGAGTCCCCGAAACATTCATCTCAGGGCCTGGGAGGGCAGATCTTACCCTGGGTGGGGACAGCAACACCGATTTGGACCTTCCAAAGGGCCAAAGCTAAGCTTGCTGCTGGGTTTCACAAAGGCGGCGCAGGGCACCTACATGCGGGAAGCCCAGTGTGCTATGGGACATCCCGAGAGGCCACTGGTCCTGAAGCATGGCAGGGAAACGGCTGCGCATCACCGGCACAGTGAGGCAGGATCAGCCCACGTTCCAAAGGAAAGCAGCTCCTCACCCAGCTTGGGCGCTGCAGACGCACAGCCCATCCTACCTGAATCTTGTCTTGACGACGCTGCTGCTCAGCTACTTTCCTTGCCAGGGCTTGCTTCTTGGCTCTGAGCTCCTTGATGTCCATCTCTCCTCCACTGCCTTCAGCCTCAGAATCATCTTCAAATGCCTCAATCCTCACATCATCTTCCTTCTTCCAGGAAATGCAGAAAGATAGAAAAACAGAGGAGAAGTCATGGTAAGGGATGCTGGTGGCAGGGGCCGTGCTTGTTCTGCTGTCCCCCTTCCAGGAGATAAATCCCTGCCAGGCACGATCCATCACCGCTTGCTGATGGGCAACTGACTATTTCTAAACATCCAAGAGAAGCAAGCAAAATAAATAAATAGTAAACATCCAGGAAATGACAAAGGTAATGGGGCAGGGAAGGCAACGACCAGCGAGGACAGGGGCAGCCCTGCTTAAAGCTCTGTTCTAAAATCAAATCCTCTTCCTTGCCTTGGAAAACTCTTCCCACAGCCTTGGGTGAGTCACTGATGTTTTATAGGCGTCAGTTCTGTAAACCCATGGTATTTCCCTATCTCTCCGCTTTGCCCGGCTGTTTAGGCTGCACATCCCTTGGAGCAAACGCTGCTTCTCCCCACCTGCCTGCACTGGGGCTGTACAACACTGCTCTCACGCTGCTGCCTCATCTGAGGCTAGGCACACAAGCTGATCATCTTGACAGGAAACTCAGATCCATGAACCCAGGACACCAAAGAGCCCGTTCCCCTTCTCCGTTTTGATCTCTGAATAGACCAGAGATATTCCTGCACCCACCCCAAAACTTCCAGCTGGGCTGGAACAGATGTTTTAGAAGGAGACGCTCAATCTTGATTTTAAAGCTCCGCATGATGGAGAATCCACTGCGTCTCGAGGTCAGTCATTTCAACCGTTAATTACTTCCTCTGTTAACATTTGCATCCTACTTCTAGTCTGCCTTTGCCACGCTCCTGTTGGCCAGGAACCTTGTGTTTGCTGAACTGAAGGTTTCCTGGTTCTCCAACCTCCTGCCCACCCAGGCACTTCTGGACCATGTTGCATCTTCACCCTCTCCTAGAGGCACTTCCCTGGGTCTCCCCATCAGGAGGTCTGCAGACCCTTTCCAGTATGCCTGCCCTGCCTGAACTGGAGATCCCAGGATGAGCCATACTGTTCCTACCCCAGGCGAAGGCCACGCTGGCCTTTCCCTATGCACCTAAATCTCCGGGACACAGGAGGGAGGGAGGTGGTGGCTGGTGTCCAGCTGGGGATCAGACACAACCCAGTTCCGCCCCCAGCTTTGCTGCTTTCCCCAGTGGCTCCTTGTCCAAAGGGGAGACTGTTCCTCAACACGTGTCCCACCAGCAGCTGCCTGCAAACACGTGCTGCCCAGGAACCCAGCTCTGCCGCTGCTGCTGACAATCCCCTTGTCTCACCCAGACCCTCTTGCTCCCCAGTGCAGCAACCACAGGCCTTCCCAAGCCCTGCCATTACCGATGTCCCCTTCTCTGCACAAAAGCCAAGGGTTGTGATGGGGCTGCGAAGAGTTCCCAGGTGGTACCCAGGCAGAAAGACCTGCTCTGAGCCCCCAGAAGGCTGCAGGCGGCGGATCCTGCACAAGAGGATCCCGCAGAGGGATAAAAGCAGGGACAAGAGCATCGCTACACTTCCTGCCCTGTGCAGGCTGCCATGGCATGTGTCAGCAGGAGGGACTTGGGCAGAAGCTCGCAGGCCTTAATTTAGAACAACTCCAGCACTGCACAGTTGCATACTCAATCGTTTCACCCAGACTGCACACCCGCCTGGCCACAGAACCACGTACTCTTCTCTCCTTGTGACTTTTTAGCCATGGGAAGGAGGAAGATGGAGCCCTCAGGCTCAGTTCCCTCTGCCAGGACAGCCTGGACCACAGGGGATGGGGGGATGCTGCCAGACGGACGACGTCACGCGAGGGCCTTGGGAAAAAAGTGTGTGTCAGATGCAGATCTGCTGAGGTGGGTTGGGATCTGCTGGTGACAAGGGCTGGGATCTGGTGATCATGCTGGCGAGCTGGAAGCTCCCTTGTGAACAGAGCCCAAGGAGGAAGCCCCAGGGTTGTGCAATGAGCTCACGCGGAGGTTCCCACAGCCAAGCAGAGCTGTGGGGATGGGGCAGGAGGGAGCTATCCTCCGTACCATGTTTGTTCATAGCAGCAACTGGAGGGACTGACCCAACGAAAGGAATGCTCCAGAGAACAGAACCATCCCTGTCATGACACTGGGTAGAACCTGAAGATTCCCCCATATCACATGCTTTTAGTGGTGTCAGCTTGAAAACCTCCTGCACCTTCTCCAGAAGAGGACAAGGGTCCAGGTCTTCTACCTTACAGAGACATCTCTTGCTACCTGGGGTTCTGCTCTGAGACCCAGTGCAAAAAAATCACCTAAAATCTGTCCCCTGCTCAGCTGGAACTGGCGGCTGGGACAAGGAGGGTGCCGAGTACTTTCTTGCTGTGGACTCCTCTGGCTGTCAGCTCCCTGGGGTGCACGGGGCCATGGGCCACCCAGTGCCAGCAGAGGCAAGGTGCTGTCCCCTGCACGGGGCGATATCCCCTTTGGCTCTGCAGCACCCAGCCCTGGCGCAGGGAGGGGACCCGGAGAGAGCCTGGGCAGCGCCGGGCCACCCAGCTCCCCGCTCCCAACGCCTCTGCCCCTCTCTCCTGTTTCCCTGGCCTTTCCAACTGCAAGATTAAACAGAAGAAAAGAGTCAACCTGCAGAGCGGCTGGCAGGGCCCTTAAACACACACACGGAGCCTGGAGTGAAGCAAGGCCTACAGGAACAAGCAAGGGCAGAAAAACAAGAGTTGAATTCCTTAATCACATCAGGATGTGAGAGGCAGGGGAGGGACGGGGCGCCAATGTCAGCTCTTCCTGTACGTGTGCTGGAGGCTGGAGCTCAGGCCTCCGCCGCAACGAGCTCCACGGCTATAAACTTGATCCTGAAGCTGAACCCTGACACCCCCTCGCCCACCTCCTCTCCCGGGGCCGCGGCGCTGCACGTTATTAAAGCTCCCCCCGCTTCGGGTATGAAAAAGCAGCATCTGGAACTCATAGCAGCGTGCGAGATAGAGGCACGCGGGTTGGACTGGCAGGAAAGGGCACGAGCGAAGTACACTCGGGAGACAAGGGCTGTGCACCATTTGCCCCCCCCCTCGCCTCCCCCCATAAAATGCACATGCAGCTACGCCAGCTATAAATAGCGGGAGCTGCAGGGCAGGCAGAGGCTGGGCCCCACAGGGGTGATTCTTCCTTCACCGAGGCGCGCTCTTCCCGCACGGTACCTGATCTTCCAGTTGTTTTCCCTCTTGGCTTCCCATTTCCTTTCCCATGGCGTCTGGGACGGGTGCCACTGACACATATTTTCCACCCTTGAATGCCAGCAAAGGCTCTTCTTGTCCACAAAGGGCTTCCAGGAAATACTTCAGAACTGTGACCCTCTTGCAGTCGGCTGCAATAACCTACAGGGTGAGGACGAGGGGGTTGGGGAGAGGGAAAGGAAAACAAAGTCAGTGCAAAGGGGAGGCAGATGGGCAATGGCCAGGGGAAAACGTCCAGGGCTAGAAGGCCCAGTGGGATGCAGGCAGCACTGCAGAGCACCGCGAGGATGTGCAGGGTGCCCCTCTTCTTCTAAATAGGCATGGAAGGGGTTTGCCCAAGTCTCATAGCCCACTGTCCCCAGGGAAAAGGAGGCAGGCGAAGCAGGACACCCAGCACCAATCCGTGTCCCGTCCTGCCCCCTCTGTGCACCCCAGGGCCGCAGGGCTGCCAGGGGGCAGCCAGGCCCCTGCCCAGCCCCACCAAATGGGGGAAAGTCCTGCTGAAGCGTGAGAGATGAATGATGTGGCCTATCCTTACTGTTTTGTTTTGGCTCCATTGCCAGATTCCCCCTCACAAAAGCTGGGGAGTGATGCAGGTGTGAGAGCGGGCGGGTGGGGGCATTTGAGAAAAGCTGAGCCCCTCCTTGTCTCCAGCCCGACCCCGTCCCACGGGCCCATCTCACGGACCAACTGGGGAGCCCCATCAGGGAGGCTGGGACGGATCTGGCCAGAAGGAAACTCAATAGCTTGGGTAATTATCCAATTTACGAGGCTCTCAAATGGAGTTTCCAGAGCACAGGAGCCCGGTGCCTCCACGGCCCCATCCTGCGCGGCACAGCCTCTGCCGGCGCCTCCACCATGACCAGCCTCGGCTCAGCCCTCATCCCCTCACAGCGGGGCTCTGCACCTGCAGAGAGCTCTCCCCTGGTGCTTCCTGCTGACCGGCGTCACGCCGGGCAGCAGCAGATTTATAGGGAGAAAGTCAGCAAACAGGGGCTAGAAGTGCTACACGCTACAGAGACAAAGCTCACGTTGATGCCCAAGTTCCTCCTGCTCTCGCAAACCACTCTGGTTTTGCTCTGTACGAAGACCCCCATCCCAAAAGGGTTCCTGCAGGCTCCTGGGACTGGGATCCCAAAGCTGAGGAGAAGGCCAGACCCCATACAGGTGACTTAACAAGGCGCCTTGCTGTCAGAGACGCTGCCTACTCTCCCCCCGCCCCCCCCCCCCGCCATCCTTATGCCGTGCGATACCAATGCCACGCATCCCGGCCCCAGCTTGGCGGAGACCGGCTCGTCACCCTGCCGTGCCGGCGGCGGTGCGTGCCCTGGATGGGGCCATGCCGCGGTGAGCGGAGGGCTGGCAGCGGCATGCAGCCCCGCTGCACCAGGCTGCCGTGAGAGGAAACTTCTGCTCTTCCACAAAGCTGCCAGTTTCCTCTCTGCGGGCTAATTTTAACCACCGTGTCGCTGTAGTGCGTGTCGAAAACCTGACCCTCCTCTGACCTCCAACCTCCCACCCTGGCTACTGCCTGAGCGAGGCACCCTCATGCACCAGCAGCCCGGGCTGCCTCCATTTGAAGCTGCCCTCTGGGACCCTGCATCCCTCCGTACCTGCACCGAGAGGCGGAGGGGAGGAGAAGCCCCTTCCTCCCCATGGGAGGCAGTTGCTGCCGCAGAGCGGTGGTGCCAGCAGGGTGATCGCAAGAATGTAATATTTCAGGGAGCAAGGGACCCATAACCACTGATTCTGGTCCTAAAAAAATGTGTCCTGTGGGACAGAGGTGAGCAAAGGACAAGGTGATGCAGGCTCAGCAGCCTCAGGAGCAGGTCAGGCTGTGGGGGACCCTCTTTCCCAGGAAAGCCCTTTGCTGCTTGGGACATCCAGCCAGGAGCAATCCCGGCAAGTGTCACTGCAGGAACATTTCCATCCTCCTGGCTCTCCTTTAGGAACCATTCCGCAGGGGAAAGTCAGAAGGAAAAAGAAAAAGAGCAAAGTGGGAATGGCTGTCATGGGAAACATCCCTCCTGAGAGCTCCGGGCTGCAGTGGCCTCAGGGGAAGTGGTGGAAACCTCACCGCCTGCTTCATCCCCAGCTCGACGGGTTAACACTGCGGAGACCTGGCCTGACTCACACAGGGTGACCTCAGCCCAGGGATTTTCCAGTCCTGGTATCTGCAGTTCCCTTGTGTCCAGGTTGCTGGGTGAGTAAAGTGCCCGCTAGCACCGGCGCAGCTGTGGGGATGTGTCTGTGGCAGCACTGGGGGTTGAGCCCTGCTGCCAGCAGCCACGTGCTGTGGGATGCCAGGATGCGGCTGACAGCAGCAGTATTGGGGTAGGGGACGCAGGAACTGTCTGGCTAGGTGGGGAAGAGATGGGCAACCCATCCTGACACCATTCCCGAGGGATTTCTCAAGACACCTCTAGAAATAAAAGCTGTTGCATCTAGTTTAGGATCCATGAGGTTTTCATGTCTGCATGGAGGGCCGGGCGCTGACACAGCTGCGGCGCAGCCATCTCTGCATAGCGAAGGCTTAAACCTTGCTGTCAGAGCCTCCTGGATTGGGAATGATCAGGTATATTGCAGAAGAGCTCCCTTGAACTGGGGCTGGGGCTGGGGACAAGGGCAGGTGGGTTCGCTCCTTCCTTCCCTGAAGAAAAAAAACAAGTAGGAAACACCAGATTTCCTGCCAAGCCAGCACAGCCCGATGCTTAAATTCAGCTCATCTGCTGGGGAGAAAAGAGCCCAAACTGAAGGCCCATGACATAATGCCACAGCAACTCGTCTCATGAACACATTTTTCCAGCCCACATGAATGAAAAACAGGGAAGGAGCAAATGCTCTGCACATCCCCATCACGTGCAGCCCTGCTCAGGGAAGACACGGCAGAGCCCCGGGCTGCCGGCAGCCAGGCTGGCCCCGCCGCGGGGCAGCCCAGCCTCTGAGATGCTGGGAAAGAAGTGACCTGTGACTGGCACCCAGGTCTCTCTCAAACGGCGGAGCGAGACCTCGCGTGCCACAGAGCAACCCGCTTTTGTCAGAAACTTCCTGTTTCAGAGTGGAAACGCGAGTGCCCGCGGCAGCGCTGGGATGCCCAGGGCAGCCGGGGATGGCCACGAAGGTACTTGCGGGCAATTCCTCGCTGCCGGAGTGGAGCGCAGTGAGGATGCCGGGAGCTGCGTCCAGCCTTCCCAAAGGAATGGTCAAGTACAATATAACACCGTGTCGATGTATTTAGTGATGTGGCAGCAGACACCCCGGCCCTGGTGGGGAATACAGCCGCCCCGTGTGCCCTTCCCCCTCCGACCGTGCAGTGAGACAGCAGGAACTGAAAGCCTGGCTTCAAGTCATCGCTGGGTATTAAAATAGGCCTGACATACACGCAGCCACTCTCAAAGGAAAACTGAAACTGAGAATTGCTGAAGTGGTCTGGTGCCCCCGTCCGTGACCCGGGCTCAGTTCCCTAGAGGTGCGAGCAACCGAGGCATCGCTGAGCCCCTCGCCACCGTGGTGCCTCTCGGGGACGCGTGGCTGGGCACCAGGCGTGGGGCAGAGGTGGCTTCGACTGCAGCAGCCCCGATCGCCAGCCTGATTTCATCAGGACCGGAGACGAGAGGTTTCTAATCTCCTGCTGCATCAGACAGCTAACCACCAGCTCCCAGCATCAGCCACCCACTGGCGGGCTGGCGGCTGCTAGGGCACACTGACGAGGCTCATTAGCGCTCCACTGCTAATTCATGGGTCATACATTAACATACTAATCATTGAGTAAGACACAGCAGGACACACATTAACACACTAACTGCTTGTAGAGACCCACTGGGCTGCACATTAACTGTACCAGCTGTTGTATTTTCAAAGCCACTTTGCAGTGCCAGTGCCACCAGGACCCTGCGTGTCATCTCCTGCCAGCGCCGAGCAGGGTCCCCACGTCTAACGAGGCGTGCCCAGATCTAACGAAGCTGATCCCCTCTATGGCCTTGGCTGTATTTTCCCCTGCAGATGACATGGGCTGAAGGGAAAAGCTTCCCCGAGTGCTGCGTGCTGCTCTTTAACAGGAGGAAGGCAGAGGACTCCCACATGGGATGGCCAGCACCTGGCCTGAAGGAGACGCAGCCCCAATGCCAGCACGTGTCCTCCAGGAGATTTAAGGGGAGGGAAGGGACTCCCTCCGAGAGCTGCGAGTGCGGACATGTGCACCTGGTGCTGGTGGGGTGACACCACCAGAAACCAGCCACGGTCTCGCTTTGGGTCAGAGGCGCGCCTGGAGCTGGGGGGGCAGCCCCTCTGCCCCCCCCCCCCCCCCCGCCCCTTCCCTGGCTGCGCCGGCCCTTCTACTCCACACACGGCTCTCCCACAGCTAAGCAAATCTCTGTCACACCCACCGCCGCCTTCAATCAACTTTTACAACTTGTTAATTTTACGCAGCGTCCTAAAGAGCAAATAACCGGGAGGCAGGAATGCAGACTCCTTCAGCTAGTCCAAAGAGCCTCCGGCAGCCAAGCCAGCTGGCCTGGGGAGCTCCGTTCAGCCGCGGGGACCCGCCACATTCCGGGGGGAACTTGGCCTGGAGAGGGCTGCCCCGCACCCGTGGCAGCCCCTGGCAACGCCACGCTGCTGCCGGCAGTGTGCGGAGGGACATCGGCAGCTTCTCTCTCGGCAAAACCTTAGACTCTGCAAGCAAACAGGAGGCAGCGGCTTTGGAGAAGGTTTTGCTTGGAGGACGGGCTGCCATTGCCGGCTCTGCATTCCTATGTGCGAGGGGGAGACACGAGCACATCCTGACAGCTGGATTCAGAAGGGGAAAAGGACATGAGAAGTTTGAGTCATAGCACGGAGAGATCCCATCCCAGATTTGGAGATGGGAATGGGATAGGACCGGGACTCAGAGCCAAACTCCAGCACGATCCAGCGTGGGGATAACACTGTTTTTGCCACATTGGTTTAAACATGGCTTAGCTGAAGTAGCTGAACGATGCTGAAACCAAGTGAGCCCCAAACAACCATGCAGCGTCTACATGGCCCGGCTGAAACGTTTGCACTGACCCTGCTAAAACATCCATGCAGGCCGTGGTTAAATGCCTCCCAGTGCCCTGTGCTGCCTCCTCCCATCCCCAGGGAGCCAGAGGGCAGCCCAGGGCGCTGGAGGAGGAGGGCAGAGGAAAGTGCCTGGTTTGGGCTCATCCCTTGAGTTTTCATCGCGCAGGCTCGCGCAAAAGCTGGACTGGGTTTAACCCTGGACTTACAGCCCAGCCTCTCTGGGCTCGTTCCCCAGCCAGGATGTGGCCCGAGGAGCTCCTCGCCCTGCCCAACCCCAAATACAGTTTGGAGGGGTTTGGCCACCTGGGTAGGGAGGACCAAAGTGTCTGTCACGGCTGGGCAGCAGCGCTTGCAGCTGGATCGCAACCCTGGTTTCTGCAGCTGAGAGCTGACTTCAGCCACAGCTTCTCTCAGAGAAACTTCTGATTTCAACTAATCCCACAAGCAGGCTCGGTGGACGTGGCTCCCACATGCCTGCAACTCTGTACGTGACCCGACAGCGTGACTGTGGATGCAGCTGGGCCTGGACCAAGGCACCATTGGCTCTCATGTGTCTTGCTACTGCCCTGGCTCTGTAGGACCCAGTGCCAAGATGGGCACTGCCTAGCACCAACAAGAGGACACCCATGGGGTGAGGGTCCACCACATCCATATCTGATGCTCCATCACAGCAGGGAAGTGCATCAGAAAACACCCAGGGAAGACAGAGAAGCTCCGAAGAACCACACCCGTTGCTCTTCCCCATTGCCACTGCTGGAGAACCACTTTCTCTGCAAAGCAGGGGCTCCCCAAAGAGAAAGTGTAGCCATGTCTTAGCCAAACCTCTCTCACAGCACCCTGAGCCTTGCAGAGGCACAGCTCCAGCCTCTGCACTGGGGCACACGGTCTCAGACGAGTCATCGGAGCCGATGTGCTCTTGGCCTGGCAAACACCTCCGTCTTTCCAACCTCGGCCACGTAGCTCACCCACAACTGGCCTTTAAAACTGGAAAGCAGCATGGAAAGGGAGCCAACTGCCCACCATCTCTAGGGTTTGCTGGGTAAGACCAGCCTCGCTTGTCCCACGCAGTGATGCAGAGAAGACATACAGATGACATAAAGGTGCAAAGTGATAGATCTGAGCTGAGTCATCCAATTTTTGGTGTCAGGAGATCAGAAGAAGCACCGAGTAGCCTGCACAGATTCCTACCACGAAGGTCCTCAAACTGCACCCAAGGCACCTGTCACCGCTGGCAGCTGTAGGACATGAGGGCGAGACCCAGCGGTGTGTGGGAAGCTGTGAGCAATTCTGGGTCTTGGAGCCTGCTCTCAGCAAGCCCTCCCCAGAGGAGTGGATCCCTGCACGGGCACGCCAAGGGAGCAGGCCTCCCCAGAGCTGTCTGTCTGCCAGGGGCCAGTTCTCTCTCCCTGACTGGCACCTAGTGGCTGTGGGGCAGGAATACAGACTGAATTTTTACTGATCTAGGCCAGAAGACACTTAAAACTCCATATGGAAACCCCACGCTGCCACAGGTCCCAGCCTACGTCCCTGAAACCCTTTGTGCTGCAGCACAGCCTGGCACTGCCCTACAAAACATCTCACAGCTCCTCCAGACTCTCAACACAGCCAGCTCCTCTCAACTCTTCCCTTCCGTGGTGATGGCTTACCACGGGGTTGGGAAAAGCTGTTTGTCCACCCCAAAATACATCTGAGGATGCTGCAGTAACCTTTTCTAACTTGTGTGGAAGAGCCAACACTAAAGTCAGCTGAAGCAGATGCTCTGGATGGAAAGTCATCCTCCAGATCACTCTCAAGCTCCTGTGCCCAGGACGACCTGGAGGGCTGGCTCCAGCCCAGCCCAGGACCAACTGCTCCTCTGAAGCATGAGGAGCTACACAGCCCAGAGAGGAAAGTTTCTGATGGTTTCCAAACCAAGCTTTTGGCTTTTGCTGATGCTTGGAAAGACTTGCCCTGATGTCTTATTCACCTGTTAAATGTGTCTCTCCAGTGAGCAGCAGTGTTTACAGCGGGGAGCAGTTGGCTCCAGGCTGCATCCGACATGTTGTAGGCAGGAGGCGGGTGGTCAGTTTAGTTAATTTTACCCCCACCAGCCCATGCCTACTGGGCAGGAGCAAAACAAGAGAAAAGCATGACTTTAGCCTGGGTGAGAAGTCCCAGAGAAGATGATGGGGTACAGGAGGTCTCCACAGAGTGATGGAGATGTTTCATCTGGTTTGTGAGTGTGGCTCCTGCCTGGTTCTCATTGTGTCCTCAGGCATCGCTGCCAACAGCTCAGTGAGAACTACGAGCTTCCCATTGCAAAACGTTGCCTCCAGTAAGACACTGCAGGAATTTCTGCAGGAATTTCCATTGGAGAAAGCATTTGCTTCCACCCCCTGCGGCCATGTGCCCCAGCGCTGGGCAAACCAATCCCTGCAGCTGTGAAATATCTGGGGCATTTCTGCTCTCCGAGGTGAAGCCTTGAGCACAGGACCACACATTTCAATTGTTTGTCGGGAGAACAAGGGGCTAAAAAATCACAGCTTTGAAAGAGGCCTGTGAAAGAGGCAGACGACTCCAGGAGAAACAGCGAGTCACAGCCAGGGACTCCCTGTTATAGCCATCTCAATGTCCTCCTGTCTCCCACCCCAGCACATCCCCAAACTTCCTAGGGGAAAAAAGAGAAAAATTTAGGCCAGAGAGTAAAGCCAAGATAAGCCTGAAGGAGCCCACTCTGCTCCTCCCTTGCAGATCCTACTGGAACACAGACCAGGAAAGACAAGTCCCTGAAAGCCTGCCCCAAGCCTGTGGTCCCAGGCTGGGGAAGGAGGAAGGCAAGATCCAAAGCCAATTATGACACGACCATCAGCTTTCACAGGGCATGGGCTGTTCTCCCTGCTGCAAGAGTCTCCAGTCTTTTCCTTTTCAGGGACTGGGGGAATTTATTTCCTCTGCCATTTCGGAGGATGCCTGCCTTGCCAGAGATTGTTTTGCAGAGTTAAGAAAGATAAGAAAGTGGTTAGCAGGCTCTTTGGTGGAGGAAGAGAGGATTGCTTAGTAAGGGAAAGGGGACTGCTCTGCTCTCGGCAGAGACACGCTGCCCTTCCTCTGAGGCCACCGCTCCAGGAGACGCTGGCATTGGGGACGAGGTTGGTCCATCCCTGCAGCTCTCCACCCCCAGTGTTTCTCGGGTACATCTGCTCATGGGGCCACACTGTGCTGGTGATCAGAGAAGCTGTTCTTGTGCCAGGGCTAGGATCTGTCTCTCCTGGAATTTGGGAAATGCAGCTGATGAATGTTCAGTCCAACATCTCGACTGCAAATCTCAATGTGCTTTTGCAACAGTAAGAGCCCTTTTTGCAGGGTACGTGGAAAAATATAAGGCAGGAGCCAAGTCCAGACTGCCCACGCCATGGGGAAAACGCTGTGGTTATCTGGCAACCTCCCCGTTTCAGAAAGCACCTCCTGAGCGGCAGCAGGAGGGAGCTGGCCTCGTCGGGGCGTTCACACGGAGGAAACCCTGAAGATGCACAGCTCCTGCCGAGCGTGTCCGTCACTGGCACGCCAACGCGTGGGGAGGTTCAGCTCAGCCCCTCTGGACCCTACACCCACCCCTCACCCAGGCACCCTCCAAGCAGATAAAGGCGTAGCGCACAGCAGCGGGGCAGAGCAAGCGTTTTGCTCTCGCCGATAACATAAGCTGTTTCGCAAGGACTTCCCCATGGAGACAACTGCCCTGTGATTTGACCCATAGAGTAACTCGGTGATTCCTGTCCTACGGGACAAGACACCAGTGTCGGGAAGTTGGGTGGTGGAAGGGAAAGAGTTACAACACAGGAATGGGGGAGCGGGGATGAGGTTCTACCACGCAAAACCAGCAAAAAACCGGTGCAAACCAGAGCTCATCCTTACAGCATCCACCTGCCCTGCCCACACCGTTCACCTCTCAACCTTCCAGCATGACCTGTGCTACAGGCAGCGAGGAAACCGTGGCATTAGCCGGTAACACCCATGGCACGGTGGATTTCCACCCCCAGAGGTGTTAACAGGCCACCGCGTCCCTTGCAAACCTGACTTCTGACCTTGGCAGCGGGAGGGAGAGGAGAGGTAAGAGCTGCAATATTCTGCCTGGTCCTGGCAGAGCCAGTTGGGAAGCTGTTTCTCTGAGTTTACACAGCTTATACGTTCTCCATGCAGTTCCTGGACGCCTTCCATTGCAGATGAGAGTTTTATGTCGAATTTTAAGTTTGACCACAAATATTTAAACTTCCTTGGACCACAAATGCTGTATCTTCTTTGTGGTTTAGTTGGCACCAAATGAGTATTTACAGATCCCTATATGTCTGTCTGTCATTTAAATATCTTGCGGAGGTGCCAAAGGCTTCAAAAGTGGAGGGGCTCCTCAGGCAGGCCCCCTGATTCCCCCTCTCTGCCCTTCATTACTCACCACAGGCAAGGGAGAGGTGCAGACACTGGCCAAGCCCTTGCAGAGGGCACGGCTGCTGCTGGTCTGAGCATTTCATACTTGCGCTCTATTTAGCTTGCTTTTCAGAGAATGTCATCTGAGATCCCACCGTAACTTCCACAGCTCCTTGCCCTGGTGGATATTTGAACTGGGATGAAAGTCTTTGGAATTTTCTCCTTGTGTTTTAGGAAACTGAGTCTACAGGAGACTGTTTTAATGAGAACCACTAAAACCTCCTAAAGCAGCACAGCTCCCACCTGGCCACTGCTCGCAGCCTCCCCATGGGTGTTTTCACTTCCTCAAACACAAGCAATGCTCAGAGGGTGACAGTCCAGACCTGCTGAACTGGGATTCTGCACTAGGGAAACTGGTTAGAGTGGTTAGTCTCAGTGGCAGAATGATACCAAATTCAGGAAAGGCCGTTCGGCCAGGAAAACGCAATCAAATAAACACCGTAAAAGGTCCCTCTTAAGCACCCCATGCCAAGGGAATTCAGAGTTGCCATTGCATGGAGCTGGATGGGGGGCAGAGAGCTGAGGGTCCCTGAGCTGACACCCAGCCGGGTGGGCGAGTTACAGGGAGCAGCAGCCCAAAATCTGAGTTAACGCACGCACGTCGGCTCAAGTCAGGTTGTGTGTGTTTCATTTCCTTCAGACTTTTTAGTCTAGGACGCGAATTGGACGCTTGCCCCACCGATTTTAGGGGAACTTTTGAACACGTAGCGGTGTAGTAGATGCTGCTGCTGCAACACTGCTTTTACCACCCCGGGGACCCAAGCCACCGGCCGGTTGTGGCAGCACTCGGGGAGCTCTCCCGCACGTCCCACCATCCCTTGGGAACCACAGAGCAATTGCGTGCCCGGGGAAAAAGCTCCAGCAACGGCTGCCCACATCAGAGGAAACAGATACCTGAGTCAGAGCAATGCGATGAGAAACCTCCGCTCCGCAAACCAGAAGCCAGACTGAGCGATGTCAGTGCCAAGCTGCCCCACCGCTGCTTCGCACGCTTCGCCGACCCTGGACACTGCTGGGGAGCTCGGGGCACTGCGGCTGCCCTCAACTTTGGAAGTTGAAAGAGAAGCAGCTTTGCTTTGAACTCACAAGGAGACAAAGCCCAGGTGAAAGGGCAGCTAGCGGGGCCGGGCCTGAGGCTGCCGCGTGCAGGGAGGAGTTCCTCCGACCGTCGGCTCCTCCGTCGGGGCCGCCGCTAAATTCCCTTGAAAACAGAGGGTGGGGATGCGGAAGGCAATGTAGTAACACCAGAAAAATGCCACCACAGCTCAGTCGGCTGCAACACCACAGCTCCAGAGATATTAGCAATACTGGCATTTCCACCCACCGCAAGAACCACACTGGCAGCGCGCTCCCGGCGGCTCAGGGCAGGGCGGGAAGCAGCTCACACCACTTCCAGCAGCCACTTCAGGGAGGGACAAATGCTCTATTTTGCTTTACAGAGAAATGCTGCCACTTAGGGGACTCCCGATGACGTTCCTGTGCCTGAGAGCCCATGACCTCTTCGAGGAGGGGCTGCTCCGAGCAAGACACGCTCTATTAGCCTACCAGAGGTAACTTTATGCACTGGATGTGAGCTCCAGCCCGCGCGGATCCTGCTCTGCCTCTAAGGCAGCAGCGAGCACAGCTCTGCTACTTATACCCAATACTCAGCTCTTTTGGCAGATGATTAATGGCCTGAGTCTTGCAGTCACTTGCTTCCAGCCGGGCCAAGAGCTGCAAACACACCTAGGGAAGGGAAGGGAAGGGAAGGGAAGGGAAGGGAAGGGAAGGGAAGGGAAGGAGGAATTGGAACGGCGGCTGGTCGGGGAGAGGAAAACTATTCGCTGCGTCTTTGTTTTCTGCAGAGCTCCTCCTCCCGGGAGCGGGATGCTGAGCGCAGAGCAGGGCCCCTGCCCCGAAACGGAGGAGCTGAACCAGAACAATAGGGTGGGGATTCTGGATGGGCCCCGACAAGTGGGGTGGGCTGGAGCGGGGGCACCGATCCATCCTTTTGACTTCATTCACACTTACAGCTGCATTAGTGACATTTCCTGAAAGCACAGTAGGAAGAAAGGGGTATTCACTCACTCCACCCTCCATCTAACACTGTCCTTGCGATCCAGCCGTGCACCGAGAGCCAATTTTGGCCTCTGGCAGAGCTGCAGGCCAGACATTACAAGCGCTGGTGTGAGCAGCACAGGTCCCCACCCGATGAGCAGCACGCAGACTTGGAGCAGAGAGGAGGGGTGCTGCAGCCAGAAAAAAAAAAAAAAAAAAAGTAGGGAAACGCAGAGCGTTTGAGCGTGTCCAAGGTGGCCCTGAAGTTGACAGGGAGGTGTCAAGAGTGGGATCTGAGCGTTTGGCTTTGGGACAAAGAAAGGTGCAGCCACCAGCCGATGCCACATGAAACGAGGCAGAGCTCCTCTCGCAAAAGAAAGAAGGGGAGTGACAGCCGCGTTGCACAGGGGCCTTGAGGCAGGATCTGTGCCACAACGCTCACACCCCTAGGCGACTGTACCGCCGTGTCTACAGCATGTCATCTCCCAATGATGCCATGACCTGCAACGCAGAGCAGAGGATTGAAAACAGCGCGGCGAGCCCCGTGGCTGACTCACCAGAGCCCGCGCGTCCCCGGCGCATCGTGATCCTGCATGTGGAGCCTGAAAAACAACTTTCTTTTTTTTTTTTGTAAAAAACAAAAAACCAGCTGCCCTCCTCCAAATCTGGAGTTACTCAGCCTGACTCACACCAAGGCTCTCCTGGCTCTGCCGGCAGAGCCTGCACGTACCTGGAGTGGGCTGTGCAGGCTGTGCCGGTGATACCCGCTGCACCGCACACCTGGAGCTGCGGCACTTCCCCAAGTGCCTGCAACATGAGCTTGCTGCAGCCAAGCTAATTATTTTCAGCTTCAAACTTCAACCATTTTTGGTGAATCCCCGAATTAAAAATAAATAAATAAATGGAGACTATATTTTTTTTTTTAAATGGGAAAAGTATTTCTTTCATTCTCCCATAACACAAATCCAGCAAACATGAAAAACATGAACCCAAACCAAAGCTCAGACATCACATCTGGGGAGAGACCAAGCATGGAAAATTTTAATCCAAAGGTTAATGTTTGGGAAGCTCCGAGTGTGTGAAAAAAGGGGTTAGATGGGTGCTGCTCCACGGCTCGAACAGTTGTTGCCGCCAAGTGGCGGCTTTCAAACGGTGCCTGCCTGCCCCAGCCCAGGCACTCGGGGTCAGATGCTAAAATAGAAAACAACTGAAATCATTGCAAGCAAACAGTCAGATCAGATGCTGGAAAAGCCAAGCAAGGAAGGAGCCAGCAGCATAAAATGCAGCTCGAGCCCTGTGACTGGAAACAGCCTCCTGACTTGCCCTGGGTGAATTGCACCAAACCACATGGCAGCGGTGGCTCTCGCCACCCTCTCCTGCTCCCCCGAGCTCTCCTGTGCCACCTCCGCAGCTTCAAGATCACTTGACAGCCCCATGCCACTCCTGTCCCAGATGTCACCTCCGTCTCCTTTGCTGGCTGCTCTGCAGGATCACACTCCAGTGGTTATCACGGCTTGGGGTCTTTTTCCATGCAGCAGCCTGAAACTTCACCCTTTTCACCCAGAATAACTATCTCCTGCCCAAGCACAGAACACCTTGCTCTTCACCTTCACGCCAGCCCCAGGTGATACACCTCCCTGTACCTGCCCAGAGCAGCGTGTCTCTGCTGCTCCCCGACTCACTCCTACCTTGCACCCTGAGCTGCCGGGCTCCCGTAGCCCCACTCCCACTGCAGATCTGCCCTCTGAGCTCGTTATGCCCCCGTTTTCCCCACATCCTGCCTTCAAAATGCCTTTGTCTTCATCTTCTGCATTAGATTATGCCCTTTGCAGACTGCTCCTTCCAGACACTAGAAATCTCTCTCCCCCCAGCTATAACAGAATAGCATCCTAATTGCCTTTGTTAGGGACGGGGCCATGCTTGTAAAATTGCCACGTCTGCTTGCAGGGCCATATCAGCAATAACAATAGCTTAAAAGCTACAGGAGTTATAGCATCGAGTCCTCCCACACTTAACTAAACACAAAGAGAAGGGACCATATGTCTGCAAAGGCAGCCACGTCAGGTGGGTCGGAGCCCGGCTCCCCAGGCTCCCCGGGGGTGGGAAGGGAAGGCACAGCACCAGCAGGCGTGAGAGCATCCGGCAGAGCAGCGCTGCTCGCTGCGGCTTATTTACAGCATCCAGAGGGATGCCGGACGGGATGCTTCCTGGGATCAGCCAGGGCAGAGCTGCTCCCTAAGGTAGCAGAGACGGGCTTCAAAGAGCTGCAGCATCCCTGCCCACGGGCTGGGCTCTTCTCCCAAGCACACGCTTGCCAGGAGAAGAGCTGGGCTGCTTCTCCCCTTGCACAGCCAGCAGCCTTGCCTCGCTGCCCGCTGCGCCCTCCTGGCCTGGAAGCAGCCCCAGCTCCCGGCCCTTGCTGCATTTGCCCACCCAGGGGTGCTCGGGAGGAGCAGAAAGCTGGAGTCTCTCCCAGACACAAGGATACAAAGCAAGCTCCGTCTTGGGCTGAGATGGACCGCTTTGCATCAGTGGAGAGGTCCACTCACGCCAGCGTACCTGGGTCACTATGGCTGGCAGCCATCGCCCCCTCCTGCAGGTCTCCAGAGTGCCACCCAGCAAGCCCAGTAGCTCCTTCCCAGATAAGTGCTTCCTGGAGTCATGGGAAGGTTTGATTTTCAGTACGTTGCTGAGGGATGCAACAGAAAATGACTGTGTCCTGCTGCAGAGGGAGGAGGAGAGTGACATCTCCCTAATAGTTGGGATGTCATACGCTGCTCATCCCCCAGAATGGCGGTGCTTCTCTGACCAGAGAAGCACAATAAGGAGGAGAGTTTGGATGAGCGATGGGGTTCAGCTCCAGAAATGCTGATTTTGAATGGGCACAAAGCTGCTCAAGATGTCAGACACAACCAGGCTGAGGGACACACAGACACTGGCCAGAGAAGAGGGGGAATCGTCAGTCGTTAGCAGAGAATCTCTGCAAAAAGATGGGAAAAAGATAAAATAATGCACAAAAATGTAAATGGTCCTTTAACAAATCATTGGATAACCCACTCCAGACCAGTTTTTTGTGTATAGTGCTTTGTTGGCTGCGACAGGACCCCAAAATCCAGGCACCTCTCACGTAGCTCCCCAACCACACTCCTTTCTCTGCAAGAAGAAACCTAAATCTGCTCACGACTAACTGCAGAAGCATGGATATAAAGACGAAAACAAGGAAACAGAAGTGAGATTGAGAGAAACACTAGGAATCTCTGTAGACACCAAACATTTCTCTAAGCTTAGCCCAGAAAAAGGGCTCTACAAAGAAAACATGCAAAGCACCTCTGTCCGGGCTGGGGAGGGGGCTGCAGGGGAAGGGCCGACAGGAGCGATGATGCCTAGAGAAGACCCCGCGGAGAAGCTGAAGGGAAATCGCGGCAGGGCTCACCTGCAAATGCAGGGGAAGTGTGTGATGAGAAACACAAGCAGAACTGGCTGGCAAAGACAGGGCTCGGGACTGGGCTCCCTCAGGGTTCGTGCTCATGGAAGCGTGTACTAGCACGCTCAGAGGAGTCCCAACAAAGGACAGGCAGGCGTGCTCCAGCTGCCCATGGACCATAGCTCCTGCTCTGCACTCTTCAGCCCTCCAGCCAAGGGGGAAAATGTAATCAGAGCAATTTCTATTAGCAAGAATATAAAGACTTGGAACCTCTGGGCTGTCTCTTGACAACTAATTAATTACCAGGTAGCATCCCCTTGAAGCTGCCAACACAGCATGCACAAGTTCCAGCACGATTTAGGGAGAGAGATGAACTTTACAATAAACTCTAGAATTTTACTTCATCTTCCGCCACCATCTGAGATCCTGGGGGAACAGGAAGGGGTGGCAAGAGGCAAACTCTGTAGCCATCTGGGATCATCATTAACTCATTCACTCGTGGCCTCTGAAACAAAACGCTGACTGCGCTGTGAGCAGCAGCTTCGAGCCAGATGAGAGCTCCTCATATTCTCAGTTTCTTAAATGCTCTTCTGCCAGTTTCTGCAATAGGGTGCCCATCCCCTTGCAGCCCCCTTGCCTGTTCCCCGAGGCTTTGGCCGTCAGGGCAGCCAGTCTTTGAAACTCTTAAGAGCAGAAACTATTTCAAATGGCTTTAGGTGATACATTCTTCACTAATAGCAACAAAAAGGAGTAAGTGAAGAAGTATGTCAAAAAAGCAGAGAAAGGAAAAGGAGAAGGACAAGAGGAGACAGAGTGACTGCTGCTGACATCGCTTTTATGGGAAAACAATGAAATAAACCACAGTGGCAGAAGGTGCCATATCTTAACCCCAGGGACCAAGAGGCCTGGGCTTGAGGTTATTGACCTGGCTGGTGTGGCTGTGCCATGCCTGGCTGGTCCCTCACCTCCGACGACATCCCGCTTCTCACTGTCCTCAACAGAGCGCCCCTTTCCAGTTGATTAGTTGCTAATTACTATGGGACTGGCACATCGGGGTAGTCACAGAGCTACGCAGCGTGTCCCCACACAACAACTACACCGTGCTGAAGGAAAGGAGTCTCCCTGCTTCAGGCAACCAAACGCTGCTGCCACAAGCCTCTCCTCTCCCCCTCTCTCCAAGCCTGGGACTAAGGGACCAAAACCTCAGATCAGCCCAGGATCATTCCCAGAAGGAGGACACAAAGGGGCAAAGGCTATCCGGGCTGCAGAGGTCACCGAGGACAGCAGCGGACACCACTAACCACTGCAATGTGCCAAGCTTTGTCCGGACATCGCATACAAAAAAAAGGTAACGACAAACTACAGTTGAAGATCAGGATGCGTGACCTGTTGGAGAGCACTGGGCTTGGGCAGCAAGGCCAGAAGATTATTAAATGCAAGCCCTGTGGCAGCACTGTGAGGTCTGAACTAGGAGACAATGCATGAAATACGAGGACATTTGGGGACGGTCATCCCAGCATAAGAGTTTGTCAGGCCCTAGAGACACAGGGAGATGGCAGATGCTGTTCAGCTTGGCACACGTGAACCGAACTACACAGTACACCAGGTAGCATCACAGAGGACTGGTTTTGTCTGCACTCGGGGTGGTACGAGATTAACCATCATCAGCACACTGAACAGCATGTGGGGATGGTGCTAAGCTTTAGGACTGCCTTTAGGAGACATCTTACATGTGACAACTTTCCCACCTCACCACCTGAGACAACCCTGGGAGCCAGCTTGTCCGGGTGGGCAACTTTTGGGACCGGAAGCCTCCATCTCCCTGCTCCAGGCCACAGCTCTACCGGTGGCTGTGGATTTCTTCCTTAGACACCAGGACAGCCACAGGTCACCTTGCTCAGGTGCAAATATTCCAGGCTAAGCCAAAACATTTCTTTTCTTTTTTAGACTTACTTGATGTAAGTCCAAAACCTGAGATGACATCAAAGACTCCATTGAGTAGATCCCCTCCAGAAAGACACAGGGACTCTACCTCGTTAGTACAAACACAGTTCCCCTGCAGACTTCCTGGGAACAGCTGAAGCAGCATCGCACTTCAAAAACCAGCCTGCACATCACAGGGGTGGGGAGGAGCTCAGCTCTGGCCCAGGACTGTTGACAACCATTTCAAAGCCCATGCAGGATCACACACAAAAATTGTCACAGCCCTGGGGGGAACAAAATTATCTTTGTCCCCAGGAGATGGGCTGTAAAGGCAACGGCAGGGCAGGAGCTGTCACATGAAGCGGTCAAGGAGGGCATGCATTCTAATTTAAAGGAGAGAAAGAGAAAAAGATTTAGATGATGGAGCGATTTAGCCCTCCTGGAACTGGTCAGTGATTGTTTCCCATGAGCTACAAAGAGGGATGTCCCTTCAGGATTTCAACCCGTGCCAAAAGAGTCCATCTTCTTCCGAGGGATGGCAACTGCCAGCAGTTCTGTCCCTGCTGCAGTCCCCAGCTTGGGTCTGCCAGTGGCTGGGGTCTAAGGTCACTTCCAGAGGGATGGAGGAGACCTGCAGGAGCCCAGGCTCAGCCATGGCATGGAGTGACAATCAGGAGATAGGCTGCTTCCTGGAAGAACTGGAACTGATGTGCAAATAATGAGAGAAAAATGTGGGGCGAGGGAGGGTTAAGGAGAGATTAGTCTGGGGCACACTCTGGGAGATACACAATGTTAAGTATGAGGGCAAAGGAAATGAAAACTGGAAACTCAAACATAGTCAAGAATCCAATCCCAGCCTGGGCAGGAAGTTTACACTCTGCTTCTAAATATACATGTTTTTAAATCAACAAGCTTTCTTGTTCCTCAGCATCAGCGTACAACTACACAGGAGAACTAACCGGATAAAGGCACTGCCAAGCTCTGCCTGGCGAGGCTTACTGTCCACAACTGACAAGGTATGGGTGATGGAAGTCCCTGCCATGCCCCAACAGGGAAGCAAAGGCAGGATCCTGAAGAAGCTCTGGGAGAGCAGGATTCCCGGCTCCAAGCACCCTGCTCAGCGCGTCAGCGCCCAGTCCCTCGCAGACAGACTCTCCTGTGGTCTCCAAGTGCCATGACTGGGGACCACGAGAAGGAGAGGAAGCGATAACCTGTGAGCATGAGTCAGATGTGGTGCCTCTTTCCTTCCTGCTCTCTGGCCACTGCATTCATGCTCAGCAGTCGGATAGTCACATATTTTTTTAATTTGATATAATTATCTCCTAGAAATTACTGTACACAGCCTCTTGGGATCTAAAGCAATTAAGTGAAGATAAATTTCTTTCATGGAGCAAGCTGTCAAAGGATGAAGCAATTTCATTCCCCATTTGAAGTGGAAGCTTTGGGTCATGCATGGTTTATTTGAAACAATGCCATCACCTAAAGCTGCTGATCTTATCTGTCTCTCTCTGTCTCTCCATTTCAAACTGCTGAAGATGTGCAGCGTGGCACTGCCTGAAGTGATGACATCTGGCACCAGGCCAGCTACAGAAACAAGCTGCTCCTCCCCGAGTCTGAGTGCAAGAGGCCAAGCATTCCTATTAAAAAGGGGGAAACCGAGGTGAAATCTGGGAAGAGCTGAAAAGTGGGAATCCTGCCCAAGGGAACAGGAGACCCATGAGCTACAGGAGGAGCGAGGTGCCTGCAGGAAGGGGCGGCACTGCCCAACACAGGATGGGAGAACGTGGTGCATCTCTGAGGGGTTAACAGTCTACCAGGCTTCCTCTTCATCACGAGACCGCCCTGAAGCCATCTAAACCAGGCTTTGAGGATTTCATCATGACAAGGAACAGCCCATGCACTTCAGTCTGTATGAGGAGAGACATGGCAGGGCAGAAATTATATCCCATTAGCACATACAGGCTGAGTCTTTCAGAAGTTCCAGCAAATTCTCTCCTGTCCTCACATTCCACCATACCAAGATGTTTCATTTTAGACAAAAAAACCCACAGAAAACATTAAGTAACTCATTTAAATAAACCGTTCTCCACAGTGGTGTTTTTTATCCTGAAAAGGGGAGAATGGCCAGAGATGCTGGGGAGCAAAGAGTCACCATGATGAGGGCTTTGCTACCTCCACAGGTTAAGCACTGAAGATGCTTAGATCCTTCAGGGGAGGAAGACATGCTCCACGCCCCACAGAATACAGGCATCAGCCAAGCCAAGCTTTGTATGCTTAAGCAACCTGAAGGTGCCACCCTGCCAGCTGAACAACTTTCACCTAACTATTGGGAACAAAAAGGCAGAGGACATCAAGAAGAACAAGCATGAATGGATCCTGAAGTCCTCCTGCGCATTGCTGACAGCAAACCAGTCCCACTCCTGCCACAAAAAGCCAACACCCCTCCCGAGCATGCCATGGGCAGGGAACGCGGAAAGCAGCAGCTGCTCACGCTGACTGCATTTCTGTCATCTCATCCCGATCATTCATGCAACCTTCAGAAATGCTGCCCTTGGGCATTCAGTCTCTAAACCAGCCAAGAGCTACACAAGACTTTCACCGACACAGAATTAGGCAGGTAATGGCCTGGAAATCAGGCTCCAACTTTCCTGCAGCGATGGCCAGCTATTGCATGGGAGACGGTTCCTTGTCGCAGAGGTCAGCAGCACACTGTGACTTGCTGGTACGTTCGAAGCTGCGAGCCCCTTCCTGTCCCCAGCCAACAATTCCACCTCTTTGCCCAGTTTTCTGTTTAGCAACTGCTCCATCTACACACTTGCAATGATACAATCAACCAATGCATCCCTACAGACATTTGTTCCCATTCCCACCTAGCCAAATCCATCCACACAACTCCCTTCCAGCTCTCTAGCCTACAAGGATTTATCTTTATAACCCCAGCATTTCCCATGTGATTAAGCCTCCCGTACATTTAGCAGGTACTACGTACTTCCAAAACATGAGGTGTCCCTCCATGCTGATACCTGGATGACCACTCCTTTCCCATGTCAGGGCAGTCACTAGCGAGCAACTCCCAAGTCACAGGGAAGTCGGTGAGGATGCTCATGTCTAAAGGAGGTTGCACCTATGGGTGCGAAAACAGCCAACTGCTGAGCAAATTCAGCTCCCATGGCCTGGATGGATAAGAGCACTTCATCCATCAGGTTTCTGCAAAGCTCAGATCAGTGTTGATCAAATCTTTGTTCGTTAGGACAGATGCTGTACTAAAAAAAGTTGCTGGTCCTTGAGGGAGCTAACAATATCAGCTGGCAATGGGTACAAGTTCAAGAAGCACCTGGACGGCTTAAGAGTGCAAGCATGATCTTCAAAAGTGACTTCAACACCAGAAATGCGGTACGTCACTGGCAGCTGGTAGGTCACTGTATCAAATCCAAAAATGCACATCAGCAGGCACGTCCCTGACGCACTCTGGAAGCGCTGCTCTGTGGCCACTTCTCTACGGGAAACGTGCACGGACCAGGTATGAGGTGAACTGATACAGCATTAGAAGAACGCAGCAAACTCCATCATCTTCTGTCTATAGACATAAATCTCTTTCCTTCAATAACAATGGATGCTATAATAAACATTACATCATTTATGCTTAAGATAAATATGGAACCAAATGGTAAATCTGTTCTGTTGGTCACAAACTGAGCAGACCAGGTAGGCAGTAGCTTCTCAGACCTCAGAGAACACATCTGTCTTCATGCTAAGAATTTGTGTTTATGTATGCAACTACCTACCCCAAGTACAGTGAAGTTTTGGGAAAGTTTAAAAAAATAAATCAACAAAATTACTAGAAATAAATACTATTATTGTCGCTATTCATAATATATACACTTATAGACAAATATTTGTACATATGGTGGAGAAAATGTTTTATGTGAAATGCTGGTATGCAAAATGCTATGGCAAATTTTGTTAATTTAAATAAATTACGGGGTTTACCTTGTGTTTAAGGAAATATATGCAAATATGTTATGGGGAAAATTTTGATTAAAGTATCTGGATTAAATATCCAGCATTTTTAGTGTCCCACCACAGATACAGTCAGATCAGCAGCGGTAACGTTGCTCATGCGAGGCCTATGTTTGGGAAGAATTTTAACGCTTCCCAGTGAACCTTCACTTAGTACCCCCTCATCTTCCTAAGGGACGCGGGTGGCCTGGGGCTGAGGCACTAGCCTGAAATCCTGGGTATCAGGGGTTTGTTCTCATCCTGAAGCTAAGGTTTCCTGTGGGACCTGGGTCAGTCCCTCAGCCTCGCGTACCTCTGTTGCCAATCTCTAACAAGGAAATTGCTTTTCCTTCTGTCATAGCGTGTTGTGGAGATACATTCATTAATGCCTGGGAAGCGCTCTGACTTCAATGACGGTGAGAAAAGAAAACAATAAATAAGACCGCGGTGGTGTCTTCTCTTTCCGATTTGGGATGTGACAGCATGAGGACACCGAGGGTTACAGCTTCAGCCTGCCGCAGAAGCTGGGCTCTCCATGCTCGCCCAGACTCAGCCCAGCGCTGGCAGACGGATTTGGCATCCACAAAAACAACGCGAGGTCCGGCTGGGAGCAGAAACGTGGGGAGCAGACTCCAAGCTCAATGACAGAGGTCACCTTCCGTCTCCCGTAGAGACAGAGTAGATCCCCATCTGTTATTTGGGCTGACCACTCCCTGCATTCCACCCCGTCCACTTCTCTGGCAAGCTTCCCAGGACGTGGATCTTTCTTATTCAGGATAACAATGAGGAGTTATTAATTGGGTCTTTTTTCAGGTTTCCTGAGGACCTTCCAATAGCTGTGTTGGTGGATACCACAGCCGTCGTCGTCTTCAGCAGGGATGTTTTAAGCATTTCACTTAGTCAAAGACAAAATAGTGCTGTGAAACAGGGTCACCCCCCAAGCTAAGCCACAGGCAGAGACGAAGAGTCAGGTCAAGGACTGAGTTTAGTACCAGAGTGCAGAGTCTGAGCGGTGGCGGCATATCCAGCTGGCAAAGCATGAGGCAAAGAAGCAAAGCCGAGTCTCAGAGACCCCACACACATTCAGAAGCACCACATTAACTCTTGAGCACCACAAAGACTGTCCGAGGCAAGGCCACGCTTCATGCCCAGGGACAGGGTCGGCCAGCCAGAGCAGCCTTTCCATTTCCTCAAAGTTTCTCTGGATAGCAATAAGAGATGGCTCATTGCGAGGGGATCCAGCATTAATGGTGTTTTAATGAGGCCTTTCCATACACTTACAGACTAATCAGCAAATTCCACAAGGTCTGGACTCTAATATGTCATTCTGAGTACACTAAAGTCATGGTGAATACCTCTTTTACAGCCAGCACTGCACTATCTGGGCCTGATGTCCAGCCAAGACATGGCAGGTTTTGTGTCATTAGGGTGCCAGCGCGGCAGAAGCGAGGCAGTTACCTGCTGAAAAACCCCAAGGGAAGCAAAAGGTGCATGCAGCATATGCCAAGGAGGTGCTGTACAGGAGACTTCATGGTTTGACTCTCCTTTCCTAGGTCACTCCACTGATGCCAACTCCGGGAACACGAGGCCAGCGAGTTTCTTGAATAGGACATTTCCTGTTTCCCAAGAGTCTGTGCTGAACCTCTGGAGGCAGCTTTTAGGACAAAAGGACTGAACGCAAATAAGTTTTCCACCTCATTACATAAACCTGGCCTGACGATGACAGAAGCAAGGATGTTTGACAACGAGCATCATCTGATCCGCACGAAAAGATCCAGCGCCGCCTGAAACCAGGCATGGGACGAGGCTGATGCATCCTGTCAGTCTCTGCCTTGAGCTGATGATCACATCACACTTCCAGAAAACACTTTAAAAGAGCCTTTTGCTGACACCAGAGCCAAACTGTGCAGCGCTGGCTGAGGAACCGCACACGTGCTGGTACATGTGCACAGCTCACGCCCAGGCTGCCTGATTCACTTGGAGCCGATGCAATGGCTAAAGCGCCCTGTCCAAGGCGAGCCTGGAGGAGAGGCAGAGGTGGATCCAAGGCTGGGGGAAGGCAGTGGAGGAAGGGATGGAATCGTCACGAGCCACTTGAGCAAATCCCCCGCAGCTTCCCCATGCACAGGGGTATTGCTCGCTCGCTCCACGTGCCAGGAAAGAGGCATCTCAGGGTAGGGAAGGTTGTTTCCACCAACTGCTTGTTCTTCCCTCCCCACTTCCCCTCCAAGAGATGGGGCTGCCTGGAAGGCAGCACCTCGTACTTCCCTGCAAGCCGCGTCCAGACCACAAAGCCACTCTCGTGCTCACTAACAGGAGCATTAAGAGAACATGTGTAACTGGATCTTAACACGTTGGCAGGTGGTTCCTCACCTCGTAGTGAGACTGCAGTTCTCACACACCAGCCCTCAGCTTCTGGACAGAGGCAAAGCAGCAGGACCCCAGCTCTGCAGAGGGGTGCCGGACTGGAGGTACTGTTAAATCTGCACCTCCTCACCATCATGCCTGCCTGGCCAGGGCTTTGGATCTGTTAACGCTTGGCTGTGGCAAAGTAGCTGCACAGCTTTGAACCCCTGCTGCCTTCAACACTGTTTCTGCAGCTTGATGCCACGGCCGTGCGTCATCAGGCAGGCGGTTGTCCTCAGCCTGAGCACTCTGCATGGCTGGGACGAGAGGACGTGAAAAGCTAGTATGCCCCAGAGACTGCAGTGCACAGGATACGGACTGGATTAAAATCTGGTCAACGAGGTCTTAAAATGTCAGTGTAAACAGGAGGGCAGTCCTGGCGGGGCCGCGGGGAAGCTTGCTTGGGCTTATGCTACTTAACAATAGGTTCAGTGACCTGGACAAAGAAAACTTTTACCGATAAAGCCTGCAGATTAGACACCGTCTCCTACCCTCCCAATCTTTGAAGAGAGCAATTCGCCAACGGACGAAAAACTCCAAATTGCTCAGTTGCCTACTCACGAGCAAACACCACGCTGTGTAATACAGCTAAATGCAAAGTTGTGCCTCTAGCAGCAAAGGCTGCAGGACGCTGGTAACGTCTGGTGGGTGTGGAGGAGAGCAGCAGAGCACAGCGGTCACCTCCTCCTTACAAGCTGGTACAGCAGCTCACAGAGCAACACATCGAGCCTGGACAGCCACAGCTCAGAAGCACCATGAGAATGGCTCAGGGCATCCAAACCATGCCCAAGAGACCGTCACGTCTCTCCCTCCGTCTATTTGACTTCTCGAAAGAGGATGGGGATGGAGGGACTTGGGACACATTTATATATTGGGGTCAGGGCAGCAACAGATGGCTTCCCGACCTACAGCAAAATTCAACTAGTGGAAATCGAAACAAAACAAAATTAGCCTGGAAATAACATATGTTTTTAACAGCGATTGAAATTGGCTCCTGTGACAATTTGCTGAAGATCCCGACGGGTTCTCAGCCTTTCAAAATCAAGGCTTGGTGCTTTCTACAAGACCTGCTCTTGTTCCCTTGGAAATTTCCCTGTAGTTTCCCAAGGGAGAAGAGACCAGAGGAGATGGCTGCAGCTCCCCCACCTTGCCAGCATCCAGGGCTCTCCCAGGCTGGATTCCCCACTTCCAGAACTGACGCACACCACCGTGGGCTCCTCTTTGAAGAGGAGGTTTCTGACCTGTACATTCTTCCCAGAAGCTCCCCGATGTTCAAAGCACCTTGCTGACAGACAGGCAGGTGTGCCTGTGACAGTGGCCACCTCCCCAAACCCGGCACAGCAGGGGGAGAGCAGCCCCCCCAAACAGAGCCCTAGGCAAGGCACGGAGGAGTACTCCAAGCCCAGCTGTGACATTTCCTTTCACCTATACCTGTACAGCTGTTTCCTACAGGGCTGCAGCCTCAAGTGAGATGTGTGAGGCTTCTGTAGGTGCTTGGGAACAAGATGGAACAGAAATGCTTCACACCTGGCCCCAAAATTACAGCACGCTGGAAGGTCGCCAACATAAACTGGCAGAGTACCAGTTGCAATGGACATCAATTAAGAAGCCTGTCATCCTCAGACTGCAGGGTTTTCTTTTTGCGATCTGCATCGCTCCTTAAGCCTTCAGCAGTACCAGCACTGGAGTTTTCCAGATGGGATCATTTCCCTCAGATTCCACTCGCTAGATTTATTGCGGTATTTTTTTTTTTTTTAAACCCACCTCCCCCTTTTAAGAGCCTGAACTATTATTCCACATTGCGGATTTCTCCAGGGCTGTATTCAGTGTCCTCGTGCAGCGCTAGTACTTGTTTGCCATGAGTTCCCTTCACCTTCAGCTGGGGAAATGCAGTTTTAAGAATATGCTCAAAACTCTCTTAGCTTCAAGAGTGATTAAAAATTGAAACCAAATGATAATTGAAGAGAATATCTCTCTGGAAGATGCCTTGCACAGCCCTAGGAGATCCAGCAGTGGTCACTAGGACAGCACTTATGCCCATTTCTATGAAGGTACGTTTAAAACAGCACAACAGACACCAGTGTACCCTCCCACCCACACCCGGAGACACGGACTCGGCTTGACACTTCCCGCTGCGCTAATGACACCTGGCAAACGCAGAGGGAGGTTCCCGTGGTGTTCACGCAGTCCCTGGCACTTGTGCTTCAAGGAAATGCCAAGGATGGATGAGGAGTTCAAAGCAGGTGATATTCTGTGCGCTACCTTTGTGGTGGCATAAAATCCAGCCTCTCCTCCATCACCCAATGACATCATCTTCCAACATGGCCCATAATTTAGCCTAATTGCCTTTTACAATCCAAAGGCACCACATGAAAGGGAAGGTCGAGGCTGGGATGGAGTTCAGATACTGGTCAGAAAATGTAAACATATCTAACTCTGCCGCCTTGGGGCTGCCAGCTCCTGCCAAGTCACCGCTCCGAGCAGGGCTGCCTGTGGCAGGGATCTTTCACTGCTTGTTTGGAAACCGAGGCAGGCAGGAATGGAAGGAGTTTTTTAAGGATGACTCCTCCTTGGACTCTCCTACTTGGGGCTCCGATCTCTGCTCACAGTTTCCCTTTTCCTCTCTGGACCAAACTGCAAGCTGGAAGCTCTCGCTCTCATGGGCTGAGTGCATTTGCCTGCCAGCTGGAGGGAGATGCTCCAAGGCTATGGAATGGGAATGTGGAAAGGATGCTGAGAAAACAGTTACATTTGCTCACTGGGGTTTTCTCTCTGCTTACAAAGAGTTTGTGCTCTCAGAGTTCTGGTCTTGCTACCCTTCCTCCGATGCCTTGCAAGAAGCCCTCCCAAAATCACTGCAGTGCAGCCACTCTAATGTGGATTTCATCCCTGACATCCCAGGAGTCATGAGGTCTTGGAAAGGACAAAATGTCTGGTGTTTAGAGGCATGACAGAGCCCGGTCACTCCGACAGCTATTCCTCCTCGGCTTTTAAACCTGGGGCTTCCTTTCCAAGAAGCATCAGACATGACTACACATTGCCAAGAGATATCTACAAGTCTTAAGAAGACTGAAATACCATAAATAAGTAAAGCGAATAACAAGACGGGACTAATTTTAGCCCAAGCCTGAATCATAATTAGCTCCTACATAGCTAATTCAAAGGTTACTAGCTCTCAACATCTACAGTATGTTGGGGCAACTAGAGAGAGGGACAAATTTGGACTGTCCACCTGGGCTGGACGGTAGAGAGGAAAGAGATTTCTGTTTTCTAAGGAGAACTAAGCTTGGATTTTAGGCTGTCTGCACTGACAGGTGAGTAGTGCAAATAGCAGGGAGCAAGTACCTGTGAAACAAGAACAGCACCAAGTGCGAGAAGCTAACTGGCCACCCTGGAGCTGGAGGAGCCATGCAGTACCCAGTTTGTAGGTCTGGGGCAGTAAAATATTGCTAGTTATTTTTCAGAGCCTTGCATTTTAGGGCTTTCATTTGCCTGGTGAGGTGAGACAGGGTTGAGACTAGCTGAGTGGTGAGTATCTGAGACAGTCCACTCCACACATCAGCATGCACATGAGGGGAAAAAAAGTGCCTTTCTGTTTGAGAGGAGGGAACCACAGTGACTAGCCCTATAAGCATATGTATTAATCATGCACCGTCTGGTTTTAATCCACACACTGCTGATCCTGCGTCTCACTGTATTGTTATCAGGGGAAGGAGTATTTCTCCTCAATCTTATTCACCAGCCAAAAGCCTGAAAATGCAAAAAACACATTTGTGAAGTGCCTTCCCAAGGACCCTGGGCCCCGGACCTGGTGAGCTGGGGCTGCTGCCTTTTTATTGGCGTTTAAAAACCTTTTATTAACGTGTGTCAGGGCTGGGGGAGGAGAGAGAGGCTCAGGTTTCAGGACCCCCCATGCAGAGAGGTTTATTGTGGGAAGGGACATTAACACTTTCTCCTCCACATCTCCCTGGCTGGGGCGTGTGGCAGAGTGCGTGCTGCAGGCACAGGCTTGGGTGATGCAGAGCTTGCAGGGGTGCGGGCAATCAGTGATGCCATGTGCCTGCACAGATGAGAAGGACCTCCCTGCTCTGCACCAGGCGATCTGCAGCCCTCTTCCAGCCTTGCCGCCAGCTCCACGGGGCCACTGCAGAGCAGGATGCTCTTGAGACAACAGGATTCAGTGAGAGCTGAGGAAACCAAGACATACCGCAGGTTCCCAGCGCTGCACAAGAACAGACCCGCGCACAGCTCAGATGCACCATCACTAGGACTTGCTTTAACCTCAACACAACCCAAGTGTTTTCCATTACAAGTCCCCCACAGCAGCACCACGCACCACCTGATGAATCCCCAGTTGTTACTTTCCTTCTTCCTGAACCTTAACTCAGCCGTGCTGCTGTTCCCTGCTCTTGCCTTGGGTACAACGCTGGGTGAGCGAGGTCCTGGCAGCGTCTCTTTCAGCTGCAAACGCTGCAGACACAGTCTGACAGCTCAGGCACCAGGCTGCATAGTTTGCTGTTGACTGGTACGTTCGATGGTGTTCCATCACACAAGCTGCAATGGATATCTGCCCAACATACGCCCAGGAAAACATCACCAAGTTATGCTCACCCTGGAGCCAGCTTTTGTTGGTTACAGCTTCAATGACAGTGCAAGAGACGATGGGAAGCTCTAAGTGTCACACTGGCTCCAGCAGGAATCCGAACGCACAGCTTCATGGCAACAAACGGAGTCAGAACATTTTCACTCAAAATAAGAGCCAGGCCAAATGCTCAAAAACTTGCTGAGAAACTCTGGCTGAATACTGCACTCCATCTGCTAAATGGGACGTGGGGAACAAAAAGTGGGAAGCACAGTGTTTGTCCTATATAGCTTACAAAACAACCATCCTCTTGGTGGAGCCAATAACCTAACACCATTTTAAGCTCAATACTCTCCAGTCTTGCCTTTCAACAGATTCCTTTCCTCCGAAATTTTACAAATTCATTAAAAAACTATGGTGCAAAAGCATTGGGTAAGGATTTGGAGCATCAGCAATCAAGGAGAGATATTATCCTTGCAGTAGAAAGCCAACCGCCTCTTCCTAGCCATGCAAGTGATAGGAAAGGTACCACAGCGAGCTTCCCAGAGCCACTTTGGCATACCAGCACGCTCCTCCTAGCCCTCAAGACGTTCTGAGGGTGCCATATAAAGAGCCATACATCTTCTTTGCCTCTCCAGCAAAGGACTGTCAGGAACTTGGGCTGAAAACTGGGCCAAGACTGAGAACGCAAGAGAAAGAAATTGAGTGCAGAAAAATAACTCCTGCTAAAAAGCAATGAAAAGCCAGTACAGGAAAGACAGTTCTCACTGCACAGAAAAACCATTTCTCACCTGCTTGCAGCTCAGTCAATTGTCAGCAAATGGGAAAGTTCCTGCAATGCGGCTAGATGTGGTACATGCCAGAGGTGCTCTGCTGCAGTGCCTGCTGCCGTCGCCTGGTTGAGGGTCAGGGACACAGATCCCTTCGTGCCACTATAGTCGGCATGGACACAGCACCCTTCCACTGCAGACAGCCCAGAGATGCATCTGCTGAGGAGTCAGATTCAGCTGGGCTCTGCACACTAAAAGGAGGGCAGGGACCAGATGGTGGACTGGGGACCGCACACAAGGATCCCCCGGTTAAGTCAGATTGGGGACTTCTTTGCAGGGAAGTGTCTTTTTGCATTTTGCTCACAGTCACTTGTGAAAGGCATATGAGTTCATGCCTCTCAGTCTTACCTTTCTGACTTGGTCTGCACTGCCTTCTCCAATACTCCACTTCTGTAGAGTCAAATAATTCACGTCATTAATACTGCAGGAGGAGAAGATTTGCGGAACAAGGTAGTCATTTGACTGTAATGACGCAGCTGCCACTCTAGTCCCTTTCTACAGTTTTACTGAATCACAGAAAATGCGGTAGGAGCGTCCAAAGAGGTCACTTTGCCTCCTTTTCCAAGGCATTCACCTCTACCCAAGTTGTACCTCAGAGAGCCACCCAGCCTGCTTTTAAAAATCTCCAAGGCTGAAGAAATTTTGCAGAATCGCTAAGGAGGCTGCTTTCAAGTGCTTAACTACCCAAAGGTATGAAGCCTTTCCTAAAGTCTAGTCTTAATCTATTTTGCTGCAATTTATGCCCATTCCTTCCTGTGCTTTTCATCATGGACCTGGAGGACAGCTTGTTCTACTCCTCTCTGCAACAGCTTACTGCATTTTCCCCGAATTTCCTCTAGACTAAAAAGCCCCAGCTCTTCCAGTCCCTTCTTGGAAGTCCAGCTTTTGAGATTTCTGCTCTGTCTCACTGGCCTCCCCTTAACCCTCGAGTGTCCTCTGCAAAGTGAATATGCACACCTGCTGTTTCACCAGTCTGACCACTAATGAAAACACTGATCAATACTGGATCGAGAAGAGACCTTGCAGAAACCGTTGTTTCTGCTCAGCGCGTCCCAGGTAGCGCTGGTACCAGTGGATTCCTCTGTCTACCTCCGTGCGATGTGTTTGGTGTGTAAGGCAGAGACGGCACAACACAACCAGCACACAACAGGGGCTCAGACCTGCACAAGCACAAGCGAACACGCCTGCCTGCTGGGTGGGATCACGGTTCCAAAGTCAGCTACTTTCAAACCAAACAAGACCCACAGAGGCGGAAAAAAAAAAAAAAAAGAAAAAGAAAGAAAGCGGTGACAGACACAGCCAGGCCTAGTTCTCTCTGGGATCTGTGTTGCCTTTTCAGCAGAGCTGAGCTGGTACCACTGTGCCTGATAATCCTGGATGCTTGGGTGGCTGCTGTGGAGCTGCAAAGGGCACCAGCTCCTGCCAGTGGTGTTGTACGGTTTCTTTATAAAGCACCAGAACCAAAGGGAGCCAGGACAGTGAGAAAACTCAGCTTGGAAGCTCAGGCATAGCTATGGGACAAAGATACGCCTCTTCTTTTACACACATGAGTGCAAGTGCCTGGCAGGGCAGGTAGATGGCACTCCGAATAAACCGGTCTGTGGTTAGAAGAGGCAGAGTTTAGGGAATACCGAGCGGGTCCCACACGTTATGGGGCACCAGACCAAGCTGCCCAGCCACCTCACCTGCCTGCTGGAGGCTCTGGTTGGTGGCTGCTGGGGAAAGAGTCCCTGCGTAGAGAGTGAGGCTCTGGGGCTGTCCCCAGCAGAACGCCAGTGAGGCCACAGCACACACTGGGTGAACGGGCTACCTTAGGGCAGCAATGCAACCGCATGCTTGTAATTTTAAGCCCTTCATATAGAGCCTTGAAAATCCATTTTTCCACAGTGACTTCCTAGACTAAGGTGCTTCCCCAAACCATGAGAGCTCTCAAGTTTTACTGGGACCCTGTGCTCCTCTGCCATGGGCAGTACTGTGAGCACAGGCTGGCCAGACAGAGAAGTGAAACAGAAATTCACACCTCTTGGGTCCCTCTCTGACAAAGGTCCTAAATTTCTCACCATCACTTCAGGAAAATGTCAAGAAGAATTGACACATGGGAAGGCATGTTGCCACCATCACACGCAGGCTCTCCACAGAAACCAGCCTCTGCATCTCCACTTCCCTCGTAGCACCAACCGCTCGGGGAGGCAACGCCGCAGCTTCCCAGATGAGCAGCATTTCTGGTGCTGCGATTCTGCCTCCAAGCAGGAAACTGTTGAGAGCCACTCTTATCCTGCCGTGCCTCCAAGGGTGTGCAAAACAAATGCCATTGTGCCTCTTCCATCCCCCATCAGGTTCAGACACGTTATCCAAGTGCAGCCCCCAGGTCCCTTCTGGCCAGGTGGTGGCAGAGAGCAGACCCAAAACCCCACATCAACAAGGGAACTGATTTCATTATTCTAAAAACAAACAGCCAAAGGAAAGTTCAGGCTAGAATGGGCTCCTAGAGCAAAGAAAGGAAAATAGAGAGCGGGCAGTGGGGAATGCTTCATATTCCTAAAAGCCTTTTGTACGTTAACACATGGTGTCTGCTTCTCTCTAGTCACCTATTTATCACTCTCCTCTTTAGAGAAGGAAAAAAGTCCTGGCTGCCTTCCTAAGGCAGAGTTTTGTGGCCGGGGGGAGGGGGAGGGTGCTTTAAGCATGATGCAAACCATTTGGAGTGCACTGAGAGCACTGCCAACACAAGCTGCACTATTTAAACAAGTGAGGAAATGATCGTATATACAACATGCCAGCGAGCACACACACACCAGAGGAAGTCGAGAGGGGTTTTCATGACACAGAGCTGGATGTCAGCGGCTGAAAGGTCGATATTTTCCCTTAACACCCTTCTCAATGACTTAATCGTGTTCCGTTTGCACAGAAAACTTCCCAAGAATAAAAGTCTGGAGGAATCGAGGGGGGATGTTTGGCCTACTGCTGACCTTGTCCGAGGTCCTCTCCACGTAGCAGGGCTCCTGGGGGGCGACCAGCAGGGGAACGAAGCCCGAGAGCAGCCGATCCTCTTCCAGGCTAAGCAGGGTAAGGTCGTCATCTGGGTCCTTGTACAAGGGCACCTCCGACTGATTCACTGTGGTCAGTATGTTACAGAAGTCAGCCAGCGTCGCCCACACATCTACTGAGACCCTGGGAGAACGAGGAGAGACGTGAGCAATTCGGGGCTGGAATGCGTTGGGAGTTGCCTGCAATGCTGCAGCGAATACCAGAGAGGTGAGGCGAGGCAAGGCACGCCACCACCGCTGCTAACCTACCCCACCGGGAGGGCTCCAGGCACAGCTGCGCTGGCACGGAACCCGGGAGGGCTTGTAACCCTCGCCCGCCAGCGCCGACACCAACCACCCCATCCCCCTGGATGGGGACGGCTCCCGGGATCTCGCCCTTCCTGCTGCTCTGCCCACCTCTGCCCGCTCCCGAGCTGGCACACGCGTTGGAATCAGCTTCCCCGTGCAGTGCCGGCAGGAGCCCGGCTCGTTCCAGATGGGAGAAATGATGCTTGTTACTCAATTTTAAAGCCTGCTGGGAGGACAGACCGAACACCCGCACTGCTGTCGGGACAAAAGAGGCACCTGGGGGACTCCAGCCCAGCCCGGGGCACCCTCTCCTTCGCACAGCTGTTATCTGCTGTGACCACATGCTGCGGCCATGCTCTAAAGCACAGAGGGGTTTTTTTTTAGTTAAACCCCAGCCACAGGGGGTTAAGCCATGTTTTGCTTCTGGCCACGGTTTCAACACTTGCACGTAACCTGCAAAGCTGCCTCTGTGGTGTCTCACCTTCCCAGAGCGACAGTGATGTGCGGGGAGCCCGGTGCAAACACAAGGCCACCGGCAGCCCTGGACCGCTCTGTGTGCATCCCCATCACGGAGCACACCCTGGGGAGGGCCCAGCATCCCAGATAGGGCCAGTGCGGGGGAAGCAGGCAACAAGTACAGGGGCACTGCAGCTGACCAGGCTGCCTCATACTGCATTTCTTCCTCTTGGTTCTAAAAGCACTCAAGAGAGGGGATTTTTAGTGCATAAACTAGGATGAAAGCAGGGGATAGGGGAAACTGGGGCTGAGCTGTTTCTGGTGGCAGTAAGGAGGGCTGCTCCTCCACCCTGCACCTCTGGCACACCGAAAAGCGCAGGGAAGCCAGTATCACCAGGGGTGCAGCGGTGACCGGTGTGGCCCGAGGCAGCCCAGGCCTGGAGGGAGGCCCCCTGCTCTTTGAACTGCTCCAGGTGGACAGAGTCTGCACTCGGTTATTTACGGGAATCAATGTACCAGGAAAGCACACTGAAATGAAACATCTTGTTTTCAAGAGCGTCCTGGGAGCCAGGCAGAATGAGGAGCCATTAATCAAAGCCCGGCACGTAATCAGCACACATGTAACGCAGAGTCGCCCACGTCCCTAAGCCAGCCCCAGCCCGAACGCTGCAGAAGAAAAGAGGTCCTTCAAAGCCCTCTGGGCACAGACACCAGGAGCTGGGTTCATTCACAAAGCTCCATCGCTTGGCTCAGCCAGGTCTGGCTGTCAGAAATGTTTAAATATGGAAAAAAATAAACAGTTGCAACACGTTTTTCGGAGGGATCTGTCCGAGGCCCTTTGTGATGTAATGGGAAACGCTGCGTTTGTGCTACCAGCTGGAAAATAAACAGAGCTGCGAGGGTTAAAAGGAACTGAACTTTCCACGACCCCTATCTGCAAAAGAAGAAAATAATAAGAGGAATGATCCACTGCCCCACAGCCCTGATAGTTTATCCTCCGGCCCAGGCTGCAGAGACAAGCACCGGATGTGATAGGGCTGCTCTGGGCCACCTCCAAGGCGAGCTCTGCCCATGGGAGATGCACAGGGCTTGGGAGGCTCAGCCCTCCCCCAGTGCCCTGCTGGCAACTGGGCTCGGCTGCCTGAGTCCGGTCACATAGCACTGGTGGGGCCCTGCCAGAGCGGGCTCGGCTTGGACGAAGGAGGTGCAGAGGCTGCAAGGCATCAGCAGGGGAGAGGAACGGGGAGAGCGCCTGCGACCGCCGGGGAATGAGCACGCTGGGGAGTTGGGGACAGGTACTGATGCAGAGGACGTTCCCGGGGGGGCTGAGACAACCAGGTGGATGGGGCCAGGGTGGAGGAGAAGGCAAAGAAACACATTGCAGAGACCTGGCCTGTATTCCCAAGAAACAGATCTGCAGGCAAGGGATGGAGATGACCAGCGAGGGTGGAAGGGAGGCAAGGGGCAGCGGTAGGATGCTGGGCAGGACTGGGATCTGCAGCAGGGCAGGGCTGGCAGCGAGGTGAAGGAGCAGCACAGGGAGCCATCTCCCTCCACGGGGCTTGGCACCCAAAGTCAGAAAAACGCCACGTGAACAGTCACCGAGCTGACGCTGCTAACACCCTTGCGGCCACCCAGCCCAGCGGTCCCCTCTCCTCTCCCCCCGTGGCTGCCTGCCCCCAGCCCGCAGCCCCTCTGGCAGCGCTGCCAGGCAGGGCAGCCCCTCACCACCCCCTGAGCGCGAGAACAGTCCCTGTCACTTTATCCCCTTCATCCTCAGCTCCCTACAGCTTCTCAGTGCCTTGCCACATCTGTCATTTGCACTGGATGTGTTAGGTTTCCACCCTGGGCTTCCTTCAGTCAAACCACAGACTGTGCTGGCTCCCCAGGTATCAAGATCTCGCTGCAATGCAACCCCAAGCAGCTCTGCGGCAGCGGCCGGCAGCTGGGCAGCACCGTCTCACATGTAGCACCTTGCAGAGCCTTCAAAAAACCAACAAAGAAGGTGGTGTTGGCATTTCTGCTTTAGTTTTTTCCTGCAACACAGAGGTGGCACCACAGAGAGCAGGTCTGACAATTTTCCGCCTTCCCCTCGGGTGCAGCTCCTCCTCTGCAGTGCATCGCCCAGCACTGGCACCACCAAGGTCATTTACCAGCTGCTACCCACCGGCAAAGCTGGCGAGGGCTAACAGCTCATGCCGACACCAAACGGCCCCGTGGATCTCCTGCTGGGACACGCGCTCGGCCTAGAAGGTCGCACAACACTCCGGGAGTCCCGTCAGGCACCTTCTCCCCGCTGCTTCTTCCCAGGATGACACCGTGGCCACCTCCAGGCGTTTCTGGCTTATGTCACCCAACATCGCTGCGGAGCCGGAGCCTCTCCGCAAAGCCGAGGCAGGCCCAGGTGCCTGGAAGTGCTGCGTATGCACAGTGCCACGGCTACGGCATCCCTCTGCGGAGGGAGGCCCCGAATTACTGACACCGAGCCCAGGCACGCAGCTCCCAGGTACAGGGACGAGGCTCCCAGAGCTTTTAACCGAGGAAGCGAGAAGGGGGTTAGCACGAGGTCTTTCCTCAGAACGGGGGTTCATTCACTTCCCCACAGACACATTTACATTTGCTTATTCCACTAGGACAGGAAAAAAAAATAAGAGTTAATTTCTTTTTTATTGCCTCAGGATTCCAGGTTTAATGTAGCTGTCAGTGTGAGCGCAGCCCAGCTGCACGCCGACAGGACGCAGCCCGGCCAGGCAACGGTGAAAGCGCCGCGCAAGTGCGCAGCCGAGCGCTCAGGCTGGAGCACGGCCCCGGGGCGGAACGTGGCCCCGGCGAGGCCGGGGCTGCGTGGGGACGGCTCCTTGCAAAGACGGATGCCCCTGATGGGCACGCATCACCGCAAGGCAAAAGGCATGGGTCGAAGCCCGGGGAGAGCAGAGGATGCTGGGGCGAGCCTGACACTCGCCAAATCCTCGCCAGCCGCGGTGCTGCGCGGCGCTCTGGCGTAAGCCACCATCTTCACCGGGGGCGCGGGCTGCCTGGTGATTAATATCAAGCACAATGACCCCATGTTACAAGCCTGCGGGGGCCTGTGGAGGTGGCCATTTCCTGTGTAATACCAGCTTGTTTAAACACTAACATTCAAACTCCACAGCTGCAGAACAAACCCGGAAAGCGCGGCGCAGAAGAAGCCCTGCATTGTGTTCCCCAGCCGCCAAGAGCCGCGCTGCCGCGCAGATGGCAAACGCCTTGGGCTCACGTGCTCCCGGGGCCGGGCGACGCGCTCCCACCGGCTCCCGGTGCCCACCCCAGCTCCCGCACCGCCGTACAAAGTGCTCCGCATCCCCCTCCTGGATTTCCTCTCTCGCGGCCCAGGGAAAGCCGAACTAAAAGCAGCTCCTCTGCAAGGAACAAAAGGGGTTGGCGGTGGGAGCTCTTCCCAAAAGGCGTTCACCAACCTCGCCCTGGACTCAGACCTGTCCCCCAGAGCGGGGACAAGGTGCTCACAGCCCCTCTGCTCTGTGGCACCAATGATTTCCCCCCCACTGCCCTGCACATGGTCCCTTTGGCCAGCTGGGCACCCATAAACCCATTCCTCTCCTGGGAACCTGCCTTCAGAGTTAGAGGGACGCTCTCCTCCCTGGGAGAGGTGCAGTCTCCTCCCAGCCAGCCTCTGCTGCACCACAGCCCCCTTCTCCACGGAGACTTTTGGCTTCTGCTTCGCTCAACTTTACCTTCATTCTCAGCCAGGTTTACACTACTGAGACACCTCTGAATCCTCGCTTTGATGTCTCGATAAGGAAACTCTGGTGGCCAGCATTACTAGCTAAGGCTGAGATCTGCAAAAGGGATTTTCCATTTAGTCTCCAGCAAACTCCAGCAACGTCTTGGCACCCCTGTCCAAGACTCTGTCCATCTCTCCCAGTGGGAGCTGCCATCTCAGTGACACTTCTCCACAAGAGCAATGTGATGAGAGCGATCTGGCAGATCTCTCTGGGAAGGTAAGCTCTAGAATGTGCTCAGAGCTTTTGGATTTAATTTAATACTTGGTTTAAATTAACCATTTTTAAATGCTTGCAGACAGTCTCCACAAACCGAGAGGCCCTTCGCTCCAGTGTGGAAGGAGCGCAGATTCACCAGGGTCAGCCCTGTGGCAGTTTGTCTGTCTAGCCAGCGGCTTCCCCATCGATTCTTGCGCTTCATTTAGCAACGGATTCATTGCAGCAAGAAAGTAGAGCAAAGAGAAGCTTTGCTCTCCCCTGCCCAGCCCTCTTCACCCTCTTCACAGCCATATGTCCCAAAAGGAGATGGATTCACTTGAACAACTGCAGCTTCCTTGGAGATCTGCCTTTTGCCCCATCTGCTGCTAATATCTCTGCCTTAGGAGATCCACCCTGCTCCTCTCTCCCCAGGACTCCCTGCTTTTACACCCTATTCTCTGCAAATTACTCCTGGGTACAGTTGGTCTGAAAGACGCTTTGCCAACCCGGCTGCATGGCAGCGCAACCGCTTTAAACGACCGTCTGCTCAGACGTCAACGCAATGTTTGCCATGAAACGTGCAGATATAAATTCATTTTAAGATACAGAAATGACTGTGGCTTGCTGCTAGAAGACCTAGGAACACCCGGTCCAGACACACAATCCCCAGGTCACAGGACACTGCTGCTCTGAAACAGAGATGTCCACGGTGAAGTTTAGTTCCTATTCTGGGAACACCTGAGAAAAGAGCCACAGAAAGCTCGCTGACCCCCTCCCCCAAATATGTAGAGGGGAAGGACACCATCCATCTCACAAATACACACAGCACCCCCAGGAGAGGGATTCAGGCAGCTTCTTGCCTCTCTATGGCTTTCTGGCCTGAAAACACATCCCAGTGCATCCCCTGAGCCATGGTGACCGTGCAGGTGTGGCTAAGAGCTGAATGAGTGCAGCAGACCAAGGAGGGGGTGGTTTTGTGGAAAGCTGGAGCTTCTCATTCAGGTGGAATTTGGGACCACTGAACCCCCAGCTAGGGAAAGGATGCCTGCCAGGAGCCGGGGTCCATTCCCAAGCCCCTGCCAAGAAAAGGACCCCAAAGATACAGCCCCCTCAAGCCTCCCATCCCACTCCACAGAGCCCACTCCTCCGTGGCTCACGGCAGCGCTCACCCCTCACACCTTTCCCTCCGCCTCTGTCCAAGGGGGAAAGCAGCGAGCTGAGGAATTCGGTGTGGGGTGGTTTTTTTTTTTTTTTTTTTTATTGTAAGGACTCAAATCCAGCAGTGTGATAAATGCATCCGAGCTACAATTAGGAAGATATATAGCATCAGAACGCGAAGGTCTGGGCAGCGTGGTGAAACGCGGGCTCTCCAGAGCCCCAGCTATGTTTCCCATTATGTAACCCTGGTCATGGGCAGACAGCCAGACTCCAAATGAAAAAGAGACTCTGGCTTGGCACCGTTTCTATTTTCCTATCCTCATTCGGGGTCAGCGCAGTGTCATACAGCTGCAGAGAAAGCTCCGGGGATTAAACCTGGGAAAGACTCCAAGACCAGGACCCGGGTTCAAGTACCAGCTGAAAGCAATAAACCAACTGCCACAGCTGGGCTGAGTTTAGACGTTCTCAAAGTCCCCCAGCTCTCTCCCCTACTAAGAACGAGCAATCGTGAACATGGTGAACGTAGCGTGAGCGCAGGCCTCGGGATGTATAGCCCCGGCAGCCCAGGCCCTAGGCTCTGGCAGAGTCTTGACAAGCTGCCTCGCTGGCCCCGAGCCCAGGCCGTCATTCTGGCAGCAGTGCTGGCCCTGGATGAGCTGCACTTTGATGCAAGCTCTGGGCCAGGCCTTTGCTCCTAGTGGGCTGCCAGGTGGGTACGGGGCCTGGTTTTTCCAGAAGCTTTAGCACATTCATGGCATCCTTGCAGGGTGCTTCTGTGCTTCAGGGCTTTTTTACTGTCCCTTTTCTGTGCCCATGCCACCATGAGGGGTGATGAAAGCAATAGCTGCAGAGAGCTGGGAGGCAGTTTCAGCATGTCCAGCCAGCTTCTCCACTGGCACTGTTGAGGACCTCGCGGCACGTCCCACTGCCATGAGGCACAGAGCACGCATGAAATGGCACAGGCCCCTTACTCAGCTCTGCAACTTGGCATCTGCACTTGCTCCTCGCATGCTCTCCCTGCTCCTGAGCTCACCCTGCCCATAAACCTTGGCTCACTCCAACACGCCTGCTGCTCCGACCCATGTTTTTACTTCTAGACTTCTTTGAAGCTGCTCCTATCTAAACCCCCAGACTCGGTGACTTTACCTGGTTACTGAACAGCCCCAGGGCAGACAGCAGGCTTGTGTCAATAGAGAGCTGAACAGTAACCCAGTGCTCCCCTTTTCCTTTCCCACCTCCAGGGAAAACGTTGCAGGTCCCAACGGAGCTGGTTCCCTGCTACTCGTCACTACCTGCACCTCTAGGGAAGCTCAGCTGCTGCTGTCCCAGAGTCCCAGACCACCGAAACCCGGCCATGCAACGCTGGGTCAACACAAGAGGTCTGGGCTGAAAGAGCAGCCTGTCTCCTCGCCATGGGTAAGACAGATGCTCCTGGTGAGCCAAAGAGCACCAGGGTGGAGGAGCTGGGAGCCAACATGAGGAAGGCTGCCCATGCCCCAGAGTAAGGGTACGGATGGGACGAGAGGGGCTGTTCCGCCAGCCTCCGTGGAGGGAGCAAGGTGGGGAAGCGGTTGGGCCTCTGCTACAAGACGAAGACCCTCGTTCCATGGCCGAGCAGACCAGGAACTTGCGGAGTAGAGCCCCCCAACCCCTAGCCAAAGAGCCACCCGCCGCCACGCCTGCCTTCTCCTGCCTTGATGGGCAAGCGGGAGCCCGCACCTGCTCCGGCAGCCCCGGGGGGGACGCAGCCCCTCGCCCCGCAGGAGGGGGAGGCAGCTCGTCCCGGGGAAGGCGCCGAGTGCTGGCTGCGCGAACCCGATCAGAAATTCCATCTCGAGGCTGCCCGTCGCCAAGGGCTCGGCGGCTCCCTGCGCAGGCAGCGCGAGGGGAAGGGGGGATTGGTGCACGCGGGCTCACGTGACAGATCCCAGTTTGAGTTCCTGCCCAAAGATGGGCAGCAGTTCACATGAGCAGGCAGCGGTCCCACACCGAGCAGCCGACAAACAGAAAACAGACTCCATCTCCACAAAATGAGGCCCAGAACTTCCTGTGTGAGATTTCCATTTCCTCAGCCAAATGAAAAAGAACTGGAGTAAGAGGCAATAAACTAGGAGAGCAGGACTGGACCTGACGCACGGAGCAGGGACCCATTAATGGTTAAGCCACTTTGCTGGATTACTCTTAATGCGCCTTCCCATCACCCTGGGTTCTGGCTCCTTTGGATTAACAATAAGACGTGATTTCAGGCTCTGGATCCGGAGTACCGGAGGCAGATGGAAAATCCTGCGGGAAAGCAGCTACGGAGCATGCTCAGACACTGTTTCGCATACTCCATACTTGGCCCCTTCACTCGATTTTCTGTCCAAAAATATGCAAATTGCCTAGTCCGCATTATGGACTAATGGGCTGGAATCGGCCAGTTTAGAAAATTAACCCTTTTGTGCATTGCAGGGGTAGAGACAAACTGTTTCTGAAGCAGAGGGGAGGTGACTTTTGGAGCTCCAGGAACAGGCAAGCTGCTCCAGGCCAGCCCAGCCTGACCAAGGTTGCCCTGATTCAGTCAAAAAAAGGCAACAAAATGTTTATGCTGGAAACGGACTTCCCTCCCGCAGAGAGGAAGGCCCTGCCTGTTCAGCTGGCTGGGCCAGCAGAGCACATGAGGGAGACGTATCCCAACAACAGCAGATGCACATCCTAAGCAGAAGGTAAAAATCCAGCTCATGGGCCATCTTCTAACACACGGAAGCAAAGGGCACCTGTCAGGCCCCCTCAGAGACACTTCAGCCCACCCACGCATCAATGAAAAAAGTCACTGTGTCACCAAGGGCAACAAGCCCCCCCCCAGATATCCCCTGCGCAGTGAGCCTCTCCTGGGTGCTCAGGTCAGAGTGCCACAGCCAGGAATAAGCGGGAGCGAGGGGAAAAGGTGGCACAAGGAGCCCAGGGAGGGAGCAGAGACCAGAAGACAGACCAGAGGTTGCACGTACTGTTTGGGGAGCTCAAGAGAGGTCGGAGGAGGATTCCAGGTGTCCGGGTGGCCGAGCATCCAGTCCGACCAGACCTTCACACTGGGAAGCAGCTCCTTCAGGTCCTGGGGCAAGGCGGAGACCTTGATGTCATCCTCCTCATCCTCCTGCTCCACCTCTTGTGGCTGAACTGCAAATACAAGATGTGAGAGCTGAGGAAGCTCACCGCAGCCAGGAGCCACACTCAGGCAGGGACAGGGGATGCACAACACGGATCCCAACATCCCAGCCTCGGACGCACAAGGGAACAGCCACAAATCACAGCAAGTGCAAAGACAGATCTGTTCTTCCTACATCAACCGGCCTGGGGGGCATGCCGGGACATCTGTGATCCCTTTTATTGAGGGCAGTGGGGTGCCAGTGCACCAGTCAGAGATACGATCCCAAGGTTCCAGTTTAGGGAAGTTTCACAACAGCTGGCAGAAATCATGTCCTGCATTCATCCCTTTGTTCCGAATGTTTCTGTCTGCACACATCAGGGGCTTTCCTGCCAGGTGATCCAGCCATAACCTGGGCAGAGCTTGGGATGCTGGGGAAGAATCCAAGGGCCCCAGCAGAGGGAAAGGGGTGTACAAAATAGCAGGCAACAAGGGCCTGAACACCACCAGGCTGCCTCGTGGGCAGCTGCGTGGATCCTGCCGGTAACCCCTTACCTTGCACGCATTCCCTCAGCAGGCCGGTGCACCTCCTCACCAAGAGTGCAAACATGGAGAGCCCCAGCGCTGTGGCCTGTTCCTGGATGACAGAGCGGCAGTCTTCAGAGATGCACTCTAGGAGACAGAAAGAGGGTTCAGCAGGGAGCAGGTCAGATGCTCCATCTTGCTTCGCCTTCGCAGCCTCCCTTTCTGCAGCCTCCCTGGGGCAGGGATCTCTGCAGCGGTGGGCAATTCCCCAGCTCACACCTGTCCTGGACCCAATTGCTCCACGTGGTGAGTGAAAAAAGAAGGTGTTGAGTAGCCACTCTGGAGTGGGAAGAAGCTGCAGTCACACTGCCCACGTCATGCCCGACCCCACGTCGTGTGCTGAGCCAGCCCAGCCTGAGCCAGCACTCGGGGCTCTCAGCACAGAAGCTGCTGCTTGGAGCTGATGCCTTCCCCTGAAGGAGGGGGATATGTTTAAGTGTTAAAAGGGTAATTAGCTGCATGTTTGATCTTTGTCCCTGCTGGAGTTTTAACCTCAGCAGCTGAGGAGGGGGCTCCTCCCATTAGTTCACCAGTCACACAACAGCTTGTCAAGAGAGCTTAATTGAAGCTGTTACTCAAGTAGATGCCACACGACCACAGCTCTTCCAAACAGAGCCGGCTCAGAGTGAGAGCAAATCCCCCCGGCGCATCTACACCCAGCCAGAAACCACTTCTGAGGCTGCTGAGAGCAGTGGGGAGCTGGCTCGAGGGAACTGCCTGGAGCTGGGTGTGGGTTACATTTAGTGAGGCCGAGGGCACCACGGGGCATGCCAGGCTGCCCGCGCTCGCACAGGCTCCGCACTGCCTGCTTGCTCTCAGATTTTTAAGCCTTAAGGGCAGCCTCTGCCCTCCAAATCCCCTCTGCCCTCCGTATCCCCTCTGCCCCCAATTCATACGCTCCCTTGAGATGGGGGGGGAGTGGCTGGTTGGGGGCTTGCCCGGAGGGAGACAGGGAAGCGCTGTGGTGTGTGGGAGCGGAGCTGCTGCCCAGTGGGATGAGATGCACCCGCACCGCTCGGGGGTTTCCTACCAGCCTGTGCTGTTTGCTCTGTGCAGGCTGCTCCTCGCTGCCTTCTGCATCACCTGCTGCAGGACCAGGGCTTCCAGCCCTGCAGACAGGCAGCCACCATGAGAAAAGCTGCCGCAAGCCAGGCGAAGGATTTGCAAGGTGAATGCAAATGTGTAGGTAGTGACTCCAAACCGGTGCCCGTACAAGCAAAGCCCCAGCGTCGGGATGGAGAGGGAGAGCCCCCGCAGAGCCCTGGCTCCCAGGCACCTCGCTGCAGATGTGAGCATCAGCTGCGTGCGGGCAAGGGGAAGGTGTTGGAAGCTGAACTTCCCTGATGTGGCAGACCAGGGATTTTGAGCAAAGAGGATTAAAGCAAGACATTGAGACCCTGTTTCAGTCAAGGCTAGCAAAACGCCTGAGGTGCAGAGAACAAACATTGGGTTTTAAGTGCAAATTATTTCAGCACAATCGGGTGGGAGGTTAAAAACAACCAGAAAAATACTAAAACACACCTAGAAAATACAGGAAAAAAATGGAAAGAAGATCTGTAGGCTTGATTTGGCCAGCTCTTACAGCTGCCAATGAGTTCAGCAGCCAGTGGGGAGACCCCTGAGGGTAACCCGGGGTGGCAGAAGAGGCGCCTGGTAGCCGAACGAGGGTGCTCTGCTCCCAGAGCCAGGGCTGAGCCAGTGCCTCAGAGCAATGGTAGGAAGTGCTGTACTGCAGGGGCTGTCAACTTTTGGAGGAAACATAAAACTAAAGATGTGACCACTCTGGGACAGTAAATCTCTTTCATGAAGCCTTTCCCACAATTAAGAGTGTTAGTCCCAGTGCTCTGGCCACAGTCCAGTTCAAGAAATTACAGTCGTCTTCCCCGTGCTCCCGCCTCCCGCACTCGGGTGAGATGCTGGACTCTTCACTTCTTGTCTTAAACGGGCACACAACAAGACCATGGCCGTCATGCTGCTGCACCTGAGTCTGGCAAGTCCCCAGGGTGGGTGAAAAGCTCTGGGCGTTTCAGCAAGCACCCCTGCACCTTGCGTGGGCAGCCCCACCGGGACTCTGGGCACTGCGCTCAAGCCAGACTCACAGTCACCCCCAAACTGGGCTGGTACAAAAGTTAAGTCCTCCCCGTCCAAAAAAGGCAAAGCTTAAAGGCTTTCGTAATGCTGAGGGTCAGAAGCGCTGCACAGCCCCGATGTACTTCAGAGACTGGCTCCAAGCACTGGAGCAATGCTCTGCAGTGGCCATGGCCAGGTTTTGTACCAGGGGCTCAGCCCTTCCCACTGCCACCAGCAGCTCTTGTTGCAGGCTACCAGTTCCTCATACAACACTGAACAACCAAAAGAGAGTAAAAATGTTTCTTGCACGTGAACTGTCACAGGTAGAGCCACCTGTGACCTGCTCACTCAAGATGAGCACTACAGCCACAGCTCCATCAAACATCTTGTAGTGCTACAGACGTGAACCATGTGCCCATCGGCTCACACCCAGTTTACATAAAGCCACGGTGCTTCAACGTACCGCAACGATGCCCAGCCCTGGTACAGCCTGTGAAGCTGTCCACTGTGCAGGTAAGAGCAACAGTCATTTCCCCACAGTTCCAGCTCAGCTACCGTGGGTGTTGTCATCTCATCATTAAATTACACAAAACTCCCCTGGTCCTGAAAGTTCATTCCCCGGCCAAGCTTGTCAGCCTCATTTCAAAGAGGCTCCCCCCCAGCCCAACAACCTTGCAGGGAAGAACAAGCGTCCAGGTGGGTGCTTGTTCAAGACCCCTGAACGTACACCAGCACTCCAGCTCCCAGCCCTGCCAGCAAGGGCTCTTAAGAGCTTAATTGTAGGACAAAAGAGGAAAGCACCATAAATCAGGAGAAACTTTCTGTCTGTGACTTTTCACCACTTTCCTCGGAAGGCAGGGAGCCTCGGCTTTCGCTGAGCTGGGAGTTTGGAGTCAGCAGTCACAACTGCGTGACACACAGGCTGTGGGGTGGCAGACCCCAGGCTACCCCTGGCTGGCCATGTCACAGAAGACAGTCAAGGTGAGGGTACAATCAAAGGGCAGAGCGCTCATGAAACGGAGGTGTTTAGACAGAAACTTGTGGAGTGTTTTGAGAGATGAGCACTAAGGAAACTAGCTCTCTGCACCCATAGCAAGGTCTCTCACCCCTAGCACTAAGAGAAAAATACCTCATAGAAGATACGCTGAAAGGGGGGTTGGAGCAACAAATGGAGCCTGCAGGTCATCATTACCTCTGAGCTGATCTGTGCTGCTGATAATGCACGATGCATTAAGAAACAAACTTCATAGAAAGAGATGTTCTTGGAGGCTGGAGTGACATTTAGATGATTCGTGTCCCTGCAGCTGAACAGCACTAGTATCACCTGGGGACACCAGCTGCCACAGACCAACAAGAGCAGGCAGAGACATCTTGACTGCCCAGGTCAGGGCAAACCCTGTAATTCCCAGATCTGTTTCCTAAGATCCACAGCAGATGCAGGAGAAGCAGAACTACAGCATTAGGTCCATAGGCAATCCCGCATCCTATCCCCGCAGGCGGTCATCAAAAGCTTGGTGCCAGAGACATTTTCAGGTTGCATCGATGGCACCCCATCAGCTAAAGCTGCCACAAACCCACACTCCACTTCCTCCCCTGAAACCCCAAATTAAGCTGTAATCAGATAACCCTCCTGTACTCACACCCAGCCATGCCACACAGCCAGGGCACAGCGGAGGTGGTCAGGCAGACTATAGACAGAAATCGCATGAAAAAGAAGCTGCTACGAGGTCACAGGCCCCAAGGTGGTCAGACATGTGGCTCTCTGTGCCACCAGCAGCCACAACGGTGACGCTCCGCAGGAAATCATCCAGCACAAGACCAGGTTGTATGCACCAACAAACACAACACATTCCCCCTCCACCTTCTCCCCCTGCAACCAGACAAACATCCCTGTTAATGCTGGCATCAGTTAAACAGCTCCTGTCACCATGTCACCTCTCAGCTCTCGCCTGCGCAGCCACCCTGTGAACCAGATCATGCTGGGGTTAGAAATGTGACCTTTCAGCTGTGCCATCGCCATCAAAGGTGCTATGTGGGGGGGGAGCGGAGGGTGGGTAAAGCTGGCACTGCTACCTAAATAACTGCTTGTGAAACCACAGCCTAAGGTCAGGGCTTCAGGACGCGTAGCATTTGCAGCTAAGACTGACTCAGGGTAACCCTGTAGCCTCGCCGCATGCTGCACCACCACCCGCTGTACCGACACATGGCCCATGGAGCCACGCTGCAGACACAGAAGGGAGCTGAATAGGCCTAAAACCCCATCCTCTGGGAGCTTTCTCAAGCTGGATCTGTTTCTTGGTCACCTGTAGCCCCACGCCAGCTGTACCAGCAAAACTCTAAGGTACATGCAACGCTGCACAGGGCTAGAAATGAGCAGGCCTGGGTATTTTAAACCAGGAATGTCATCAAACACTTTGCAGTCTGAACCAACAGCCTGGGTAATTTGCATTACGCCACACTTCATAGGCTGAATTTGCCTCGAAGATCTGTCTTTCTGCACCCAAAAAATAAGCGAGAGAGCTTTGCAGCCCTCTGCAAACCCATCGTGGAGGTTAGGGCTCCAGATGCGGGACGGGCCAGTGGGACACGAGCTCTGACAGTCTTTTTTGCAGACAGGGTTTTGAGCACCGTGTTATTAAGCCTGCCTGACACTAGCCACTCATAAGACCCTTTTTCCAGTTGGCTCAGTGTTTAACTATAGGAGCTGAAGTTTCCATGCTGGGTGCCTGTCTCAGCCCGAATTCTTCCGGAAATCTTTAGCCAAAACAGTTCGGCTACTTGTGAGAATGAGGCTAGGAAACAAGATAGTGGCTTACCCTTGTTAGAAAAAACACTTACAACCTTTTCCTTGAGCTAATCTAGCAACTGCAAATCCTGGAAAGGGGATCTGAGATTTTGCTGCAGAATAACCTTTTTAACAGAGAGTTTTCCTGTCCTACTAGAAATCTGTCCACACTTGGCCAAGCTATAAACATCTGAAATACGGCAGTTTTTCCATATTCAATAGGAATTCATTTCAGCAGCTAAAACCTTCTAAGATTTCACCTCCCTGAGCATGCTCCATCTTCCTACCTCCCTTACATCTAACCGCCCTTACACCTAACCTGCGTTATCCTCAGCAGAGCAACTGCCCTGCTCCCATCCAGCATGCTGGGACCTCCAAAAAAATGTTCTTGTACTAGTCACTGCTGCTTGCTGCAAGCTGGAGATTGGACCCAGACTCCTCCAACTAGTGCCCAGGCTATCTGCTCTGAAGCAAAGCCCAAGAGCGAGAGGAGGGAGAGAGGATGGGATGGGAAAAATGGGAGCTGATAAGCATCAGACTGCAAGCACAGAGAAAAAGCAACTGGGAACCAGGGTCAGGCGGTTTTTCTGAAGATCACAAAAACCCTCTGAGCTGCAGAAGAGTCCTCCTGTTTCTTCGCGTGTAGGAAAGAGGGTTTTTTCCTCAAGCTGGGTACTGGTCTGCACGAAGAGTGCTGTTTTTCTACCAGGAGGCAGCTTCCTTTGCAGAGAGCCTGGGGATCGGGGTGGGTTGGCCAGCACGGCTGCCGCAGCGCCCTCTGCAAGCATCTACCTGGGCTCTCCACTGCAGCCACGCAGGGGCTGTGAGCTTTGCTCCGACCCAGCTGGCAGCAGGATCCGACCCAGGCTTTCTGCAGTCATAAATCTACCTGCTTTGCAGGGGAAAGGGTGCGTGGGGAGGGGGAAGAGAGAGAGATGGAGAGAAAGGGGACGTAATTTTAACGGGGAGAAATTTGTGTTTCTCTGAGAACATTATATTCATGGAAAACATAAACCAACTGTCGTCAAAGTCGTCTGAGCTCAGGAAATGGAGCGGCCGGGAGAAGGCTGCCATGTGGCCGGATGTTATGTATTTCTAATTAGTGCTATACATCTTTCAGCAGCGAGTGTCCTTTTGCTGGGAAACACAACGCGCTGCCCTTGTTATTGTAACTGTCAGAGAGTGCTTAAACAGATAATCTCCAGGAAAAGTGATAAACACATCCCCTCTCCCACTAGGGTGTGCAAAACAGCAATGCCAAACCTCTATTAGGGCAACGCAACCAGCCACAGGAAATGGGAATGGGAAAAGAGCAAGCGATGCAAGGGACAGCCGCCTCAGAGGAGAAGGATTTGCTGGAGGAAGCTTCTTGTGGCCGCTCGAGTGCCATGTGCCGAAGGAAATCCTGCGAGGGACAATCAGGGCAGAGTGAGCGCAGGCCACGTGGCCTCAGCCAGGGAGGCACTCGCAGGGATGGAGCAGGGGGGCTGGAAGTGAGGGCTCCCAGCTGCTCCGCTCCGAGCGTGCTCTAGGCAGCGGTGGAAGCGAGTCACAGCAACCCCCGAGCTCGCAAGCAAGCAGCAGGCATGCTCCTACATCCATCCCAGCTAACATAACACAAGGAGTGCTGAATCTTTCACAGTTAAAACAACACCAGCCAACAAGCGTTAGAGTCTCGAAGGAGACCCAATTCCTTTGATTCAGGCAACCGGACTGCTCTAGCCAAGGGTCGGGAAGACTCCAGCGAGACAGTTTCCATGCTGGCCTCCCCGTCCTAACCTGAGCTGTGGCTCCGGGCCGGGAAGCCTGGACTGGCGCCGGCAGCAGGTGGCCCCAGCGCAGGCAGAGAGAGCAGCAGGGATGTGCTTTGCTCCCAGGGAGCAACAGCTGAACCCACCTTCCCCGGTGACATGGTAAAGGACCATACATGAAGGCAATCAAACGAACGAACGGGTCTCCGTACGCAATCCCAAGGATGACATAACGGGCTGGCCAGGGGATGCAGGAGCTGGAGGAGCTCGGTGAGCACAGGGCTGCGGGCGAGCTGTGCCTAAGGCACCCGGCTGATGTGTCAGCAGCAGCTCGGCGGCACAGACAACTGATTCACCAGCCGGCTGCTGCCCTGCAGGGAAGAAGACAGAGGCTGGTCACCTCCAAGCTGACACCACCTGAAGGCAATTTGTTTGCTCTCTTACTGCTCAGACACAAAAGTATTTTCCCCGTGAGTCACCCTCTGCCAGACACAGCATTGGCAGGGCTACGGGGCAGCCCAACGGGATGGGGATGTCTGCAGGAAACGGGTACGGAGAGCTGCGCTGCCGGTCCAGGCAGCCGATCCCACTGCTGTGGGAATAGAAAGCAGCAAAGCAAGAGGGACGCTTACAGCTGTGGGGCATTTCCCTGACACCCCCTCGAAGAGGACCTGAGTCATGGGCACTCCCCACTCTCCACTGGGAACCAGCGAGTCACACATGCACTCATCTGCCCCCGAAAGAGCCTGGGAACCTGGAGGCACTCGCTCAGCCCTGGCTTATACCCTGCAAAGAGCCTGGGAACGATAGGCAGCTTTCCTGGAAAGATGCTCCCTGACTCTGAATTTGCAGGCAGCAGACACGACGGCAGCCCCAGCCCTCCTGGCACAGCCCTGCGGCTGAGCCGAACACCACCACCTACAGCACGCAGGGCTGAAACCCTCCCAAAGCCACCTTTGGATTGCAGTAATAACCTGGATGCCCCCAGTTCACCTCCTCATACAGACCTCTCCCCACGGAGAGGCAGGAAGGCCCTGGGGGAGACGGGTCTCAGCCGCAGCACCCAGACATGCAGCAGCACCGGGGAACTCGCTGTACGTGTTCCCAAAGCAGCCGGGGCCGCCCAGGAGCCTGCAGCTCCCTCTGCTCCATGCTGAAACCCCGTCTTGTTCGAGGGAGGGAGGGAGGGAGGCCTAGGAGGTGAGGAATGCCGGGGGCCTGGGGAGGATGGAGCAGCTCTCCCTGTGGAAGCCATTAGATATTCAACACTTCATTTGTTTCCAGCCGTTCTGGACTGCAGCGCTGGGCTCTAGGACGGGAGGCTCTTCTCTGACGTAACCAGGAAGCAGCTGCAAAATTAAGGAATCCCTCATGACATCATAAAAAGGGTCGATGGTTTACAGGGGAAGGTATAAAAATTAATGACATATTCCCACCCGAAGCAGCAAGCCTGCCCGAGAGCCACAGGGGAAGCGGTGCTCTGCCCGACGCGAAGGGGCTGCCTGCCCAGGACAGCTCTGTGCTGCCAGCTCCCTCCAGCTGATCCGGGAGCTCACCTCTGGCTCTGACCATCCCCAAGCCCAGGATCCATGCACAGGGCTGGATCCTTGCACCTGGGGTGCGATAACCAGCTTGGTATATCCTTCCTGACCCCGGCGAACAGAGTTTTAGGCTGGGCGAGGGAATGACTTTAGGAGACAGCTTTCCTGTCTGCTCAGGACGGGCCAGGAGTCACCAACAGAGAACATCGTTGTGAAGTGACTCAGGGAGATACGGTTATTCATGTCCACAGGGAAAGCAGACAGATGCACAGAGTGCCCCCAACACCCCAATTTCTGCAGCTCTGGAAGACCAACAGGTCTTGCAAGAGGAGGCCAGGACAGTGCCACACTGTCCCTCCCCCCCACACAACCCAGGCTAGGACAGAAAGAATGACATTAGCCTTGAGGACAAGCACAGAGCCATTTCCACTTGAAAAGGGAAAAGGATAGTGGTTTAAAATTAACTGCAGCCTTTTCCAGGAAATATCAGTGGAAAGAAGCAGCCATTTTTAGAAATGTTATTCTCAGAAATTTCCTGAAAAGACCCATCAGTCAAAACACAGATTGAAGCCATTTCCACTTGCACTAAGCAGCACTTCGAAGCTCTCCCTCCGCGCTTGGGGTGCCTGACCCAGCTGGCAGGGTCAGGATCCTGCTCTGCATCCTTGGCCCCAGCAAGGTTGCAGGAGTCAATTTTGGATGTGCAACACCCCATGCAGTGTCAGAAACGCTCCTGCCCAGGGAGGCACGTACGTCCCAGTTTTCACTAGCCACATTCACACCGAGACACGCCAGTCCCAGACCGTCACAGCTGGGGCAGTCTCACCCACACCGGCAAAGGCTGGAAAACCACCAGCTAAACCGTTATTTCTCAGCACTGCCTTCACCAGAGCCACTCCAAACGGGTGAGCTGATGCTAGGACTTAGGACACAGGCACGGCAAAATCTGCACTAGCCTCAAGGCTCTGCGCAGTCCCTGGAGCCACTCATTCTGCTGCCAACAACTGACAGCTACACGAATTTGACCTGTCTGGCAGCTAAAAGGCTGGCAAAACCAAATGTACATAACTCCTGGCTAGCTCGTAAAAAAGTATGTCCCTCCAAGCTGGCAAGCCAGCTCATCAGCATGTATATAGCTCCAGACCAGCCTGGCACCAGCTGTCTCTTGCTGCAGAGGGAATATTTGCTGTAAGATGCACAAGCAGGATGGGACTGAAGCGGCTGCAAGGGTGAAAGGGGCCAAAGGCAAGCAGGGCTTGGTATGTGCAGAGGGCATCTGGGTAAAACAGGGAATGCTGCACCAAAAGAAGAAAAAACATATGGGTGGAAATGTAAAAAGGCGTTAGGGGCATGGCAGCGAGGCAGGACGATGCAGCCTGATACAAGAAAACCCCTGATGGCCTATCCTCTGTCTGCACAGATCTGTCAGCCCTTCTTGAAGAAGCCAGCTGCACAGCCAGAGCCCTGAACCTCACCCTGAAAGGGCCAGCGAGGAAAGCACGCTCCTCAGCACACTGCCATGGGAGCCCGGCTCGGTGCTACGCAGCAGGCATGGCAAGCTGCTACTAGCATCCCACCCAGGAGCTGTATGCGCCCAACCATAATTGTGTCAGATGTTATTTACAATGGGGGAGGAGGTGTGAACAGGGCTTCCCAAGAGATTTACTCCAGCCCCGAGTGAAGTTTTACCAGGACAATCGCAGCAAATAAAAGGCAGCCTTTTCCACCGCTCCCCCCTCCCGTGCTGGAGGTGGGCATGTCTTTGGCAGCAAATGCAAACAGACAGCCTGGAACATGCCTCCTCTGGTGTGAACCTTGGTGAGCGCTTCAAGCCTGGAGTAAAAGTTAATGAGAGAAAGTGCCTGCAGACAGGCGCATTCGGAGAAAGCAGCCTTTGATGGGGCAGGAACAGCAAAGTGCGGAGCTTCCGTTTCAACACATTCACTCGTTTGCTGCTCTTCTTTTTACAGTTTCCTGAGCGACCAGAGCGCCAGTGTGTCAGTTTGCAAAGCAAATGCCAAAATGTAAAGTGAAACCCATGCCCCCCCAGCTCCAGGGAGGCAGTAAATCCCAGGGTCCTCATCAGATGCCTGCAGGCCTGAACTGCCTCCTCACCTCCTGCTCCAGCCCCTGGCCACCTCCAGCGCCTGCTCATCCCTCCAGCCTCCCCGGCCGGTGCCAGTGGCACTCCCAGCATCGGGACATCCCTCCAAGAGGGGCACAGCCCAGCCGCTGTGCCAACAGTGAAGCTTACCTAACACTTTCCATTATGAGACCCTGGTTTTAGTTCCTAACAACTTTGCCAAACTTTAACCATTTAGGCTGCAATCCTTCATGCCAAAAGCTTTCTTCAAGCTAAATTTATTGGGAAAATTTCATCTACAAAGGTTCAGCCATTTGCCAGAATGAGGTTAGGGAAAATATATTGTTCTTCTCAAGTTAAAAATTCTTCGACCATTTCAGTGAAATCCCTAGCACCTTCACACTTTGGAACAGGAACCAGAAGTTTGGCAGGGGACGGCAGCAGGGTCTGGGAGCGCCTTCTGCCACCTCTGTCCACTCCTGCTTTGCCAAGGTGGGGGCCTTTGGAAATCTGGGTACTCATGATCAGACAGCTCTCACGTGTCACTCCAACCGAAGCAGCGGCTTGTTCATCTGCTTGGATAGGCAAGGGAAGAAGAAACCAGGCCAGGTGAGACAGCGGAGAGGCAAAGGCACGTAAAAAAGGGGCCCAAAGCAGCACAAGCTAGGCGATAGCATAGCAGTCTGTTCCCCAGGGCCTCACACTGCTTTGCTGGCACCACCAGTGGCTGCTCACCCCCAGTGCCTGGTGCACAGGAAGGATAACAGCCCCGCTTCCAGCGTTCCTGCCGTGGCAGAGGCTTGTGTGGTGAATCAAGATTTACGTGCCAGCCGAGGATCCCAGATGAGGTCAGTCCCGTTCCACGGGGGAGCTCACTTTTCTAAAAACAATGGGAATTACACATACAAAAACCGTTATGTGAACACAGAGTTGAGTGCTCAAAGGTCAGGAACACCAGACTTAGAGCCGTCTATGCAACTTCAAGTTAACTCCATCACACTTACGCATTATAAGGTAGTCCTAATGACATATCACTTTTTCTCCCCTCAAGTTACCATTTTCAGTCAACACAGAAAATTAACAGTCAGTAGAGACCCTCCTGCAGAGCTTTCTGATGTGCTGAAATGTGCACGTATTCAGTAAGGCTGAGGGCTACAGGACACAGTAATGTTTTGGGGATTAAGATGGCTCAGCGCTATGCTGGAGAACCAGATTCTGCCTTTGCCTTGGTCACGAACTTCCAGGGGGATCCAGAAGTCACCATAACCACTCTCAACACATGTGGTCAGTATTTGCGTCTCTCTCATTTGTTGGCTGGCCGTGGTGACACAGAGAGGATGAAATTTGCAGACACTGGGCAACTCTGCTTTGAATACTAATAAATGCAGCTCCTGAAGGACTCTGTTTTTAGGAGAACTCCATCTCCTGCTTTTCAAGGTGAGCAGTCAAAAAACTAGAAAACCTGTTATTTTCCTTAAGCTCAGTTCCCCATCAGTACACGTTAGAGACACCACGCAGAAAAACATCCAAACCCGAGATGCTTTAAGACAGAAGCCAGTGAGTTTATGCTATCCGATTATTTGGAACCTAAACCTTCTAGCACTTCCTATGCTCCATGCGGCACCGAGCATGATGATAACACTTAATCAGTGACTTCTCTGGAAAACTCCCATGTGAAAGGAAAGGAATTTTACAAGCAAAAGGACAGCAAGAAAATTAAGGCCAGGATCTCTGCCACGTCATCATCTCGTCCATCACAGGAGGCCTTATCTGCATTACACCACATCTCAAGTGCACAGAAGCGCTGATGAGGACAGGCTTCAAGGCTCACTGTTTGGAAACAACCCCTCACAACAGTACTCACAAGGATATGGCCAGATTCACCCACCTGACCTCTTGTGGTGAATGGGGGCCGTGGTCTTCTGTGGAAATTCAGAAAAAAATCTGCTCTGAGCAGTGCCATGCAAAGGGAGGTTCTCAGGTGTCAAGTGAACAATTCCCTACGGGAAGGGCTGAGACCACAGGCACAAACCCACAGCATGCAGAGAAACCATTCCAGGAAGTTTAACATCCGAGCCCCCATATTAGAAAATACGATCTCGGTGCTCCAACAACTTACATGTAGCCGGAGCCTCAGGTCCCAAACCCCCGCGCAGACTGCAGCACGCACACACTCACACCAGCTATTGAGACCCCCGCCACAGGACTCAGTAACTAAAAAGCCTTAACCTTCTACGTTCATTAACAAGCACGAGACATAACGGTTTTATGCCAAATTCCTCTTTTCCCCAGTGATTTGAGATAGGATTGGCATGACTGTGAAGTTCCCTGCAGCTACCGTTGCTGCACCGTTCCCAGCAGGGCCATCCACAGGGAAAGGCTGCACTCGAGGGTGGTGGGCTCAGCCCTGGGGTGCCCCAGCACCCCTTTCGTTTGCTGCTACGTCTCCTGTCGGGAGGGCGTGAGGGAGCTGTGGGCTCCCATACAGCCAGCGCCGCTACGTTTCCTGCAGAGATTTGAAAACCTGTTGTAGTTCCAAAGCGAGCTTCGATTTCACTGTGACCAGCAGCTCAGAGACTTATACTTACTATACAGCCGAATAAAATATTTTTTCATAAATTTAACGCCAGCATGTCTGTGTTTGGAAACTTTGAAAATCCATGTTGTATGGTTTACTGCACTGGAAAAGGTGCCAACAGAGTTTCAAAGGAAGGGAAGTGTATAACTGTTTCCTTTCAAATGCATTTTCCAATGGGATCCATTGAGGGAAAAGGCTGGAACTAACTAAAACATTATTAAAAACTGTTATGAAAAGAGACAGAGAGATGGAAAAAGATAGACAAAAACTCCAATACACAGCCGAAAGGGAGGGAGGGAGACAGGCGGCAAGAAAGGGGATATGGGCAGAAAGACACTTTGGGTGGGGAAAATGGGGCGAGACGGGGAGTTTTAACTGGCAGTCGCCCTTCGTGGTTTCATATTGTTGCAGATCAATTGATCAGAATTTCAAGTGCTGCTGGCCCGGTGGCACAAGGCGAACCACAGAGTTGGCTGCAAGTGCAGCCCTTGCGAACTGCTGACCTTCAGTTTTAAAACCAAAAATATTCTTTGGGAAACAGTTACACCAGGTTCCAGCCTGGGCTGCCAAGCAAAAAACAAGCACTACTAACCTGAAGTAACACCCCCATCCCTTACACCAAAGCAACAACCAGGACTAGTAACCTGAAGTAACTCCCTGGTCTGATTCAACCAGCAGTAACCGAGCGTGACATGTGTGCAGGGGCTTGGCTCTTCCTTACTCCCTGAGTGGAGCGGTTAATTCTCCAATCGCTGACACCAGCCGTCGTGATGAGCGTGCAGGATGCAGGCGTCGGCCGTCAGATCGCTCCCGCTCCAACGTGTTGGCCACGTTCAAGCTATTCTAACGAAGTCTATAAATACCAAAGCGATCGGGTCCGTATAGCGCGGTCACAGCCTGGGTCCAAAACCACCGCTCCAGCTCCAGGCAGAGCCCTGGGTTTGCTGCCCTGCGAGCGAAGGGGGAACTGAAAGGGGCTGAAAACATACGTTTTGTCAAATACTTCAGTGCCCTGGACATCAGGAGGCTGCCAGGGTCGGGGCCCAACTGGGGACGGAGCCAAATCTCCGCTGTTCTGCCAGGCTTCAAAGAGCCAGGCTGGGGGTGGGCAGAGCTCAGCGCACGCCTGCAGAGCTCCAGGCCTGTGGTTCTGCGGGGTGTAGTAACCCTGGGCTGTAGCACACATGTCGAGGGATGAGGGGAAAAAAATAAACAGACAGACAAAAGAATGAGGATGCTCTGCCAATTCCAATTGTGCAGCTTTTATTTTAAATGCTTATCAAGCTGAGAAAGAGCAGAGTTCTTGGAAAACAAGGTTTCCTTTCTTCCCATGCCAGTGTCAAACACCCTCAAGGACGGGTACAGCACAGGCGCTCGCTGCCGGCCGCCCTCTCCGCAGCAGCCGCCGTCCCGTCCCGTTCCACCCGCCTGGGGAAGGGTTTGCGAGTAACAGCCCTGGCGTTTCTGGTAAAAAGATCGCTGTGATTTTTTTTTTTTTTTTTTATTAATCTCCAATCTGGCTGGGTTCAAATTATGGCCAATTACCCACCAACACTTCTCGCTAATAAAATAAATTTTTACGGGCCCTAATTACTGCTTTCGCTGAACTGCTCTACAGGAAGCTGAAAGGCTGCAGCTCTCCAGACGGCAGCAGACAGTAAAGCGAGGCACCCGCGAGTAAAACGGCGAGTGACTCAGAGGAGACAAGCCGACGGAGGGGCGGGCGGACGGGGAACGCTCGCGCCTGGCTGGAGCGTGAGACACATCAGTTCATAAAACGCTGCGTGCCGTGCGCACGGCGCTCCGAGGCCGGCCGTCAGGTCCCCCGTCAGTCGCAGCACCCGCTACCTGTGACGCAAGGCTGTTCCCGAGGGCCAGAGCAATGGCTGCAGCGCTCCGCCGGGTATCTGCGGACGCGAACCAGCGAGCAAATTATATTTGGAAACGGCTGCATCAATCACGCGCGGCAGAGAGACGGAGCCACTTCCCATCGCGGCTCGGGGGACTGGCTCTCAGAGCGGGGGGTCCCCCCGCGCTGGCTGCGGGGGACGGAGAGGAGGCGGCTTCTCAGCCCGGCTCCCACCTTTGGTTCCCTCCATTACAAACACAACTAATTGAAGGAGACAGAAATAGCAGAAAGGTAGAAAATTCCTCTGAAAACGTGAAGTATCCAGCCTGCTCCCAGCTACACACACGCTCCCGCCCCGCCAGCAGAGCGCGGCCCCGAAAGGCTTCCTGAGCGTGAAAAAAAGAGCAGGAACCCACTAGGTGACTGCAACCCACAGCCAGGCCCTCCTGGCTAGCCAGCTCGCCCTTAACCCCGCTGCTCTGCGCGGCAGCAAGGAAAGCGGAGCCGCTGCTCTCAGCCCGGCGCACGCCGGCGGCAGGGAACACCCTCCGTGGCAGGAACGCAGCGGCAAAATCACCGGCCCACGGCACGCTGCCGGCCCACGCAAGCCCGGGCTGCTGGAGTCTTTCAGAGAGGGGCTGCCACGCAGGTATCCAGGCTCAGCTGGGGAAACGTGGCTCTGCGAGATTGATTAATTTATTTTTTTTTCTTTCTTAACCAGGATTACTTTAATTTTCAAGGCCTAATGGAGTCCAGCTGCGATGGGGAGGCAACGCTGCAGTAGTACAAAGACAGCCCTTTACACACTGGTGCAAACTTGTACAACATTCAGCACACACACACGCACACACACACAAAGCCCTATAAAAAGGATGCACTGCAGCGGGATATTTTTAGTCTTGACAATACAGCACTAAAAATACGACTTTGCTAATACATCACTACAGAAATATTCCCAGTGTCCATTCAGGAATGGTTTAAAACATTTATTTTTGTTTCCTTCTGCAATGGTCAGAGAGGAGGGAGAAAATAGAAACTCATTGATAAGAGGAAACGAGAGAGACATGAAAAATTGAAAACTACCTAAAAGCTCATGGAGAGGTTTATTTTATTAGTTCTTAATAAATATCTTGCAGATTTCCTCAGGAAATACACCAGATCACATGTAAAATAGTTTGGTACTGATGTCAACTGTGTCAGCATATGAAATCTATTAGGGTGAAGCCACAGCAGGGTGATCAGCGTGCTGAAAAACTGCACGGCACTGAGGCGAGGGGGGGCGGGGGGAATCTCACGGCCCTTCCAAATTCTTCGAGAGGTAAAAAAGTCAGCCAAGACGCAGAGAGAGAGAAAAAAAGATCCCACATCCTGCTTTGCGCTGCCAGCAATGTGAAGTGCCCAGAGATTAATTCTATGTCTGGCCTGGAAATGTGACTTTAAAGCATTGGAGGGAGCGGGGAGGAGGAGGAGGAGAGAAGAACGAGAAGGCCAGGCGAACCGGGACTGGCACCGTGCCACCAACTCCCCCCACCCCTCCCACCCCCCCATCCTTTTCCCGCTTCCCAAGCCGTGTTTCAACGTAGACAGCAGTAAACCCCAACAGACGGCAGCTCCCGGGGCTGCCAGGGCCTCGCACCAGCTGGGGCGCGTCTCCCGCTCCCCGTGCAGCCTCGCGCAGATGTGCCCGAGAGCATCACTTCCGCTTCGCCTGCTTTTAAAGACACACGAGCCCATGTGGCACCGTTTCGCCGCTCCCCGCCGTGGCCCCCCGTGCACGGTTTTGGGGCCCCCCGGGTGGGACGAACCCTGCTCCCAGCACCAGGCATGAGGTCTTGTCAGACCTTGGCTCCTCGGGCCCTGCTCTGAAGGGTTTATGCTGTTCCCAACCCGCGTTTGGCAGCCGGCGCCTCCTTCTCCGACTCCGTGCCATTATCCGGAGAGCAGGCGCTGCTTACGCAAGACTCCCCTGCTCCGCTCCTGGGTCCGGCGGAGAAGCACCAGGAGTTTACCGAGACAGGGTCGGGAGACCGCACGCCCCCAGGAGGGATGGGAGAAGGAGGAATGAAGAAACCCCACAGCCGAAGCCGTCCCTACGGGGCATCTCCTTCCCAGCCGATGGCGACATGCTCCTGTCTGCCTCTCGTCCCACCCCGCAGGCTGGGGGGACCCGAGAGCGCATGTCGGAGACCCGTGCCAACCTAACGGACAGACAAATCACTTGTGCCCTCTCTGTGTCGCCTATGAGCCAGCCGTATGGTCACGTTAACCACAGCCATCGCAAGCCACATCAATCAGCGTTAAAAATGACCCTTCAATTAGAGAAGGGCCACGTACCTTCAGTGCTGTCACCCGGCCAGGGTAAAACTGCCCTAGTCCCTACTGGCTGTGAAACTGGACTGAGCATCACGTTAGCCAGGGTGACTCCAGAAGGTCACGCTCAACAAGTCCTCACCTTCCTCCTGAGCATCAATTAGCACAAGCAGAGCCAGTAGCATGTCGCCAAGATCCTGCTGCACAGGCACACACACAGCCTCGGGCAGACCCTAATCAGGGAATATAAAAGGTCTCCATATGTAAACCTGCAAGGGGTCACCTCCTAGCTGCAGATGCACTTGAGAGTAGAAACACAGCCTTAGCTATGCTGCCATTCCTGAATTCAGCATTAAGGCAAGAAGAGATCCCAACAAGCCCCTAAGGGTGCTCGCTCCCAGCTGAAGCCCCCCCCCCCCCCAGCACCAGGCACCCGATTCACCGAGGGACTGCAGCCTGCGAATAGATGGAGGGAGAATGGAGCTGGCACAGGACGAGCCTGTGGTGCCCGTGGGGCAGCCCCCAAGAAGCAAGCTACCCTCACCGAGCTGGCAGGCTGCACCCGAACCTGCACAGGGCACGGGCACGGGGCAGGCAGCCCGCCCTGCCTACACCTGGCAGACTATAAAACAGCCCCGCAAGCTCAATCAAGAGTTTTACAACTTCACAAAGAACCATAATTAGCCTAATTATACAATGTTCTCTCAGAGAATTAAACAGAAATACAGTAATTGACTTGGTGCTGCTTAGAAGCACGAGGAAATCAAAGGCGCAACGCACATTAAAGAGTCAGAAACATCTCTTTAAAAGCAAGAGGATTTCCTGTCATGCTGCAAACATCTAAAGCTTCACCAAAGCTGCTGCACCTGGTGCAACCCCACTCCGGCTCCCTGGCACCCCTCTTTCTCCACCACCAAAGCAGGGGTGAAGCAGAGCCCTGGGAAAGCTGCCTCAGGCACCTCCTTTCTCATTTTACAGCAGGACAGATGGACACTGCGTGCCAGCGCTCCATTTCCTGCTTTTTCATTTTAACAGTGACGCTACTTCTTTGCTGAAATAGTGGTTTTGTTTCAGTGTTCGCAGAGCTGGCCCATGCCTTGGTGGCACCGCAGCATGAAAGCCCCTCCAACCTGACCTCGCCTGTCACCAGCCCTGTCCTGACTTGCTGCTTGGGCTGCCGAAGCTTGGCTGTAAAGCAGACTCGAGCTTTGTGATTACAAATCATTTCCCCTCTATTTGTTGCCCTGAAATGAGATCTCGCTATCACCCGGCGTTTGATGGAACAGCTTCAAGGGCAGACGTAAGGATGTGCTCTGTGACAGGCGGACTGGGCAGAAGCCCCCAGCGAGCTCATCTGACACTACTCAACAGGGACTTTTGCCGCACTTTGGTTGGAGGGCAGGACTGGAGAGTCTGACACACCAGCAAGCACTTGGTTTCACTGGAAACGTTTCCCTTCCTTGCCACAAAGCCCTACTCGATCTTTTGCCTCCAAAGCCAACGTCTAGATTTCAGAAACCTGAACTGCAAGTGGAAATTCCCTGCAGCGCGTTGATTATTGCATCTCCTGCTGGCACTTGTGGCAAGGGGAAAAAAAGTCACATGGCTTTCTGGACACACGTTTTGCTAAGGAGCCTTGCATCAGAGGGCAGAAGCCAGCAGCCAGGAAAATAACTCCAATTACGGTAAATAAATCCCCAAATATGTGACAATCTCCCTTTTAAACAGGAAACAGAGGGGAATAAGCAAAGGAAGACTTTGGTCTAAACATTGCTGCCACCAGCCTCAAGAGCCCAAGAGCGAGACTCTGAAGACGCGTCTGGGCCAAAAGTATTTTACCTGAACTTCGCTGATGTGTCTCAAGTCCGAGACGGCTTCCTTCCCTGAAAGGAAAGGCGCCGACAGTTCCCGGCAACTGTGCCAACCTCCAGCACTCCCAACTGCTCAGAGGAGAAACTCCGGAGGGTCAGCTGCCACCTCCGGACACGTACGTGTCCCTCAGGATGCTCTATGTGAGCAAGCAGCTCAACACAGGAAGCCACACAGCTCCCAAGATGAGCAATGAGGGTATTGCCCCCTGTGCCATTTCAACCCTTCATCCTGCTTACACGGCCAAGGTCAGGACTGTGCCTGGACACAGCGAGTAGCAGACATCACTCGACAACGGGTTAAGTATAAAAGGCCTTTGCCCAGGCAGAGACATCTCAGCACCCGCTTGCTCTAGAGCCTCTGTGCAAGCCAGGCAGCACAGGGAAGGATGGACACCAGTCCCAGCCAGCCATCCTCTGGGTTTCCTCTCCTGATTACAACTCAAACCCGAAGCGAATAAGAGCAGCAACGTGAAGGGAGGGGAAGGATGAATTTAATGCCCAGTTCCTCCAAACTTAAGGCCTTGGGAAGCGTTACGTCTTAACACCACCTTGCTAAAGACAGCACTATCCAGTTGTACAGAGAAACAGCACACAGCGACTGCCGGGTGCAGGCTGGTGATCTCAGTATAGACACTTCGGTCCTCATATAGCAAGTGTGGACTGAAGACCCTAGCACCCCAGATAAAGCCAGTTATGAAACGGCTCAACTCAGTCCTCCTTGTATCAAGTGGGTTGCGTTTGCATTACAAAACCGAGTCTCCCAGGCAGGTGGAGGGACCTCTAGCTCTGCTCTCAACAGGGCACAGGACTGCAGATAATCAGCCTCCCCAAGACACAGCCCTGCAATACATCATCTTCATCGGCCTCCCAGGTGTTATGCCCAAAGCTGTCATAGCCCACAGAGCTGCCTGCTCGAAGGTGCCAGCTGGACGCCGGTGAAGCACATATTTACCACACAAAGAGGGGAATTAGGAGAAAAGGACTTGGTTCTGCTGCCCAGACAGGGGAAGATCAAGTTGCTGCTTCTGCTATCTACAGCCTGAGGTTTATTAAGCTTTGTTTTGTGCCTAATTTTAAAACGGCACCAAACCAAGGCAGCAGTCCGCAGCACTGCTTTATTTTTAAACTCAGTCAAATGCACTGAACTCCCTTGCGTTCGACTCCCAGCACCTTTTGTCTGTTCCAATATGCAACATGTGGTTAGAGCTTCATGAGAAGCCACTGAGATGTGGCTGCAGCATAAAAGTGGTACCTGCTTCTGCTGAAGTCTTTTTTCTGATGCTGCAGTTAGCTCTTTCAGCAAGGCTGGGTCCGAGCATCAGAAACCAAGCAAGAACCGTGGAGATGGTCAGAGCTGAGGTTCTGCTGAGGGCAGACACCACCAACCTCTGCAGCGTCTCTGGGGATATTTTAAGGGTTCACACTTTAGCTTGCAAGCCAGAGCAGCTGTGGTCAGCAAAGCGAAACACGCTCCATCCCAGCGCAGGGCCGTGCGCAGTGGCAGGATGGCAGCAGAGCAGGCTGCTGGTTACAAAAGCACAGGCTGATGTCAGGGGGTCCTTTGGGTTCAATGCATGCTCTCCAGCCAAGCTGGGGTGCTGAACACACATGCAAAAGGAGAAGTCCTGTACCTGCTCAGACATTGCAGTTGATTTGCACTAACCTATGGATCCTTTGTCGTGTCTGTCAAGAAGACGTGGGCAAGATCAACATCTCAGAAGCTGGTGCAGGCCTCCAAGGAGCAAGCAGGACTGTGCACATTAGCAAACCCTTGCAAAGGCTGTAGTTAGTGGACACTCGCTGTGTAAAAGCGGTTCTCTCTGAGCCAGGCAGAGTACCTCTACACCCAGCGGCCTGTGCAGTATTGACCTACTCTACACTGCTCTGAGGACACTGGTGTGGCAGCACAAAGGGGACAGACGCCGCTCTGAATTTGCTGCAGGGAGTGGGATGCAAATCCTCCCTTTCTGCATGAGCCTTCAAGGTTTCCCAGCCAACTCTGTCTCGCACAGAAAACCCAACCATGTTCCACTCGAGAAGACAGATCCGGGAGGGCTGCGAACCAAAGCCCAGCCTGACCCTGCCACACTGACTGCCTTCTTGAACCCCCCTCACACCCCACGTGCGCTTTTGTTAGTGGGACTGCCGCTGAAATAGCAGGTCTTCCTCCTTACCTGTTGGCCCTGGCAGAGCAGACGCCCTACAGCCTGGTCACCCTGCCCTGCCATAACTTTCCTCTGGTTGAAACGCAAGCCACTTTCCCAATCCTCAGCTAAAGCCGCACACTTGGCCAGAACCTCCCCGTGCCTCTGTGCCCCGACTCTGCTCAGCCCCGGGGGATGCAACTTCATTCCCTACATGTGCTGAGGATGCACATATGGCAGCCCCCTCCCCTCTCCACTTCCACCTAAGCCCGACCTCCTAACAACCTCCACACGGCACAACGCGACCGGCCCGAGAGTGCCAGAAGGCATCCAGGTGCTGCAGCCTGATGCTTCACACCCGCAGCCAGGCAAATTTGCTGGGATTTCCGGGAAGTGTCTCTAGGGTGCCCTGTGCTGCTGCACCCCCACTTTGGGGCACGCTTGTTTGGAATGCGGGGCCATCGGGGGGGGGGGGGGGGTGGGGGGGAGAGGGGAAGTTATTCTGGTGGTGGCCTATGAATAACATCCAGTGATTTATAGGAAGTATAATCCAATAATACAGTAAAATAAAACAGTGTGTCTGAGATGGGTTTGATTCCAGGAATTATAAAACAAATTATTAAAGAGAGAGAGAAAGAAAAAAAAAAGCCTCAGAGAGGCCAGATCGGAGTAAATTGGGCACAGATGGGCTGGGAGGGGGTTTCTCTCTCTCTCCCCTCACCGAGATGCCCCTGCCGCAAGCACGGCTTCAATTAGTCTTTTCAGAAACCAGAGTTTTATTTCCCCAAATTACAGAATTAAAAAAAAATTAAAATTCTTGGAGTGTTTGTGGTTGGGATAAAGGGATCCAAGGTTTTCTGTAAGTTGGTTGTGCAGATGGCTACCAAACTGTTAAACAGGCCACCCCACAAAGGTCCCGCCTCAGCCGGAGCCCAGGATGGCCCAAAACGTTGGGGGTCACCTACATCCCATGGTGGAAAGCTCCAGTAACTGCACGTCTCTGCCATCTAGAGCGCCCGCCTCTCTCTGCCTCCCTCCCCTGGGTGGGCCCTCCTTGTTCCATGGGTTTGAGGTCCGCAAGAAGCTTTTTCACACCTCGAATGCTCCTGAAAGGAGGCAGCCAGTAGGTCAGAGGCACCCTTGCTGGCTGCACGGCTCCCCGGACAATGGGGAGAGCGGCTCACTCGGTGGAATATGCTGTTTGATGCCGAACAGCAGGGGAAGCACTTCATGTGGGAATTCTTTGGCTTCCTCTGTCAGAGAAAACAACAGACCCAATCCATCTCCCAGGGTCTTCCCAGTGCTGCCTGGCTGCACAGGCAGCTGAGACCAGCTCCGGCGTGCCTTGGTGCTGCCCCTGGGGGACAAGCACAGCTCAGCTGCCCGCACCGGGCACAGACCGTGGGGCTCTCTGCCCGCACCGGGCACAGACAGCGGGACTCTGCCTGCACTCACCCGAGCCCTGCCTTGGACCCACGCTGCAGAGTCTGGGTAGCCGGGGGCCGCGGCAGCGACCTGCGTGGGAGGAGGCTGTGAAACGCCACGTGCCACTCACAGCTGGCTGGCTCTGAAACCAGTTTAAACACTCCACTGCACCCCAAAAAGTCAGCCTGTCAGAAGAGCACATGGTGACCTTGCACAGATTGATTTACAAAAAGAGTGGCAGCCGCTAGGAGCCAGAGATGTGCAGGAGGACACATCGCAACTGCCATATGGGGGACACACGCTGGGGCAGGGACACCCCGGAGGGACCACGGCCAACCCACACCACAGCAAAAGAAAATGAGTAAAAAGCAAAGAGCAGCAGATATAAACGAGTGCTGTACTGCCTGTTGCCTCACTGAAGGAATTGGGAGAGACCGAGCGTAATCTGCAATGAAAACAGGGGAAGCTGAGGCTTAGATGAGGCAGGATAGGTGTTTGGTGCAAGCTGGAAGGAAGAGGGACGAAAGGTGTTTATTTAAGCATTTGATTGTTACTGTTTCCTTTTGCTCAATACATGAATCTGTGATTAGAAGTTTGTGTTTATGGGTATTAAAGTGTGTAAAAATTCCCCACATCGAGACTGTTTTGCCAGTGACACTGCCCCACAACTGCTCACACCACGGGAGCCCAGCACAAGGGATTCATTAAACACCAGACATGGGGCAAGCAAGCAAGTTTACAAGTTTCTCAGGAGTAGCTGGGGCTCCAGAGACCTAGAAATACACGGCAGGGGAGGGAGGGAACAGCTATCCCCAGAGAGAACTACCCTCGGACAGCAGGGAAGAGAGGCTCTCAGACAGACCTCCCTCCCTGGCCCCAAACCCACAGATCTCCTCCTGCTACTGAGAGCTCGCAGCTGAAGGTCAGACAGGCCCATGTGATGGGAAGGACACAGACACGCTCTGATCCCAGATTTGCAGAAGGATTTCAGTAGGAGGAGATCTCTGGAGGTCGTTCGGTCCAACTGCAAAGTTAGATCCAGCTCTACAGAGCTGACGCAGCCAAGCTCTAACTACGGCAAGCCCAGCTCACGGCTCCCCAGTAACGCTTCCTGGCAATTGGGATGCAGGCAGGGTGGGACTGTTCCCTGCGCTCCCCCAGCCTCCCACACGCCCGCAGGGGCAGACTGGTCCCCTCACACCCGCTCCTGCCGCTGCCCATGCTACTGCAACCCAGGGTGGTGACTCATGTGCTGGGAAATGGAAACCCGCACCTTCCCGACAGCCGTTTCTGCCATACGCTCCAGCCAGTCCTCTGCCCACAGCAACCCACATGCCGGGGAAGGAGCCAACACCCTCGCTCCGTGCTGGGCACTTGGTAATAACTCAGCAAAGATTCTTGCTTGCCTTTTAAACTGCAGGCCCTTTGCTTTTTTGGTGTGTTTTTTTTTGTTTTGTTTTTTTTTTTTTTTTTCCTCCTGCACCCAGCTCTTCTCAATATCACAGTGTCGGCACCGAGCCCAACCTGGGTTGTGCCAGCACTCAGCACACGAGCACTCAGAGACCACCAGGGCATTTGCGCTGACAACAGGATTTACTTTGCCAACAATATCCTCAGCGGTACTTTAGGGTCACCAGAGCAAGGAGCCCTCAGGGAAATCCCTGAAGGGTGCTAGGCATCAGATGGCAGCCACAGTGCCATGCGACCTGCAGGCATTTCATGAACACTGCCACCTGCTCTGCGCACAGCTTGCAGTCCCCAGCAGGAATCGGTTCGCTTTCTCCAGAGATCCGAAAGCTGGGAGCAGCTGGCAGCTACCCACACAGGAGGCAGAAAACTCTGAGAATACTTATTTTTCACATGAGATAAAAAGTGCTCCCTTTCTGTCACTCACACACATCCACAACTCGGCTACGGATGGAAGAGCAGAGTCCAGTGGTCTGAGAGCTGGGATCGCTTCCAGCTCTGCCACAGGGGCTTGCTGTATAGGCCAGACAAATCTCTTCCTCTCTTTACCACCCGCTCCTGTCTGCAGCACAGACACTGCTATTAATATACCTACCGGGGGGCCGCGCAGAGGCATTTGGTCATAATTGTAAAGTACTTTGCAGCGCAAAGATAAACACACTGTCGCTGGTTGGCATCTAGCAGGCGGGAGGGCAAGGCTGCCTCGCCACAAGGACTGACAGCTCCCCCAGGGCTTCCCCCGGGACAGGAAGGTGCCTGCGAGGCTGGCTTGGCGGCTGGCTCAGCAGCAGGCACAGCGCACGGGAGCCACTTCCCAGCCCTCCGGCCGATGCCGGTTCGCTCCATCAGCTGACCTTGGCCACTAACCACCAGTCTGACAAGTGGCCAACTGGCTCCTGAGGGAGAAATCTTCCAGCAGCAGCTCCTTGGGGCTCAGCCTGATCGCCCACATGGTGGCTTTAACTGAAATCCATCAGCTGGAGTCCTCCATCTTTGGGATCTAAATCCCAAGCCATCAGCATGAGAAACGCCACTTCCTCCCACTGAGGAAGCGCAGCCCCATCCCTGTTCCCAAACACATGGCTCAGGCAGACCTGGACACCTGCCACTGTGTGCGTGTTGGGGGGCCACAGGGAAAAACACGGTCCCTGGAAACACCATTTCAAAATCAGTGGAAGAGACTCTGGTTTGGTGGCATCTCTGCTGACCAAGACATTAAATTCGGCAATGGTAGAGACCACATACAGCCTCCTGGGTGGATGGAGGAGGATGAGTAATACTAGATCTGCTTTGTTCTCTAGGTGGCTTAATATAGGGCATAGCCTCCAGCCTGGCCTTTCAGAGAGCAGCATCACATCACCCAGCCACCTGCACAGACACAAGCAGTCACAGGCACTGCCATTCTCCCAACAGCCAAGGCCTCCAAGATCCTCTGAGCCCTTCTGGCGCCAGCACACTGAGCAGAGCCCAGGCCAAGTGATGGGAAGGCAGAGCCATAAAGCAGTGCCTTCCCCCCGTGCTTGACGACTCAGGCTCCAGGGAGATGCGATGCCTCCTCACTCCTCAGACACCTCAACTAGCTCCACCGAGGTCCAGCCAAGGTCCCTTTGTTGTCCCTACGCACGCCGACAACCCCCAGGCATCCAACCACTGCTCCGCTTCCCCATCGATCATCAGCTGGTGAGTCCCCCCCCACCTTCTCCGCATGAGCAACTTGGCCATACAAAGAGCAGCTGATCCCCAGACCAGTTCCCCTAAAGCAGCAGGTGGTACCTTTGGGCTGGGAGTTGTACACTGCAAACATGTTGATTGCCACAAGCTGGAGCATGCGGGTGCTTCCGATGGGAGGGGGGCTGTGCTGCAGCAGGACCTGGAACTCCCTCAGGACCTCCTCGGCCACCGCAGGGAAAGTCTCCATCCTGCAGACAGAGAGAGAGTCTGTAGAGCGCAGGCTATGCCCCGGGATGCAGGGCAGTCAGTCGGCACAGCTCGCTCAGTGTCACGTCTCCTGGGCAAGGGGGACCCCCGGGGTGCTGTCTCCCATCCAGGAGCCGTGGGGAATGAAGGTGCAGGCTGCAACAGAGGCAGCTGAAAGCCTTCCTTAGAGAGGGTAGTGAGGGATTGCTCTGTGACCGACAGGCAGCATTCCTTTGGCAGGAAAACACGGCCTTTATGAGTCATTTCTGACCAACCATTTTTTTCTACTGACTTCTACCAATCTGGGAGGGGTGCCAAGAGGCCAGCAGCTCACTTGGACCAGGAGCAGCCCATGGGACTCCCGAGAAACCCAGGCTGCAGCAAACTGCACACACTGGTGCCACATTGCGGATGTGGCAATTCCAGTGCACTGAACGTTGGCCAGAGTGTGTTTCCTCCAGAAGAACGGTGCCTGTCCCTGGACTCCTCGCTGCAGGATCAGATCCCATGGCACCGAGCCCCGTCCCCCCAGGCTACACACTCCCCAGCACTGTGTTTGAGCCCCTAAACTTCATCACTTAGAGCCCCACAGGACAGAGACTTGCAGACTAACGACTGGCCTCATCTAGCTGCTGGAAACGTCAAAGCTGGAGCTGGTCCCTGCGGCACACAGCGCTGCTGTCACTCATCAGGACACAGCAGCCAGCGGCTGCAGTGCCACGGCCGGGGATGGGGTGTGCTTTCAACACCGCTCACAAGCGCCCACGGAAATCTGACACATTTATCCTACTCTTCATCTGGCATCTCTAAGGGAATTAGTTGAGGTTACTTATCAGAGCTGTTGGATCCTCAGCAAACTCCCAGCTGAAGTGGGGTCGAAAACTGAACTGATTGCAAAGAAGAGCACAGTCGATTCACAACAACGACTGAGACATGGTTGCCCATAACAGCCCTACCAAAGAGGGTCCTCACCTGGTATCCCGTGAAGACAACTTTATAACCAAGAAGCTGCCAAAAACCTTGGAAACTACTAGAGGGGAAGGGAAGGTCCTATTGCCTTTTCTGCTGAGCTTGCTGTGTTACTTCTTGCTCCTACACTAGAAAAAGCCACAGCTAGACCCAGCAAGAATGACTATCTGTCTCGCAGCAAGTGTCTGCTCCCGTTATCAGTGACATTGTACTAGTGTGCCCACATGGGAGTGAGGGAGCCAAAATCCACAGTGGGTAAGGCATCTGGAGCCAGGGCAGGCAACCTCAGGGGCCTCCATAGCAATTTCCTCTATCTTCCCCTGAGAGATTCAGATCTTGTGATATCAGCACGCTACAGGCTGGATTAGCAAGCCACTTCTGGTAACCCACATGGGCAATTCTGCTGGGCTTCCCCAACAGACTTTCAAGACAGTAATAGGCTCTATTTTTAAAGCCAGAAATGGCTTTCTTCTTAACCATATTTCACAGATGCCTTTCAACAACCAGTTCTGCCTAGCAGCAGGGGTACCCTCTCCCCGGGCACTGTTTGCTGGAACAGTTCAAAGTCTCTATTACCTTCCCACAAACATGGGCTGTAACAAACAGACCCCTTGTACTTTATAGCTGTGCAGAACGGAGCAGCTCCGCCAATACAAAAGCACTGCTCCCCCTGGAAGAGGCAACTTCCCTGGATTTGGGGCGCAGCCAGGGAATTAGAGCAAACTAATTGCTTCTAAAGACTTCCTAATTTTGAGAAATCTCAGACCAGCAACATCCTCCTAGGGCAGACAGGACACTGGGGATGGAGGAGCCCTTTGCAGGACGCATTGTTAGTGAGGGGATGAAGATTATTGCCATGGAGTAACAAGGAGTGAGGGCTTCCTCAGCCCCACCAGCTGTGCTTTGATACCACAGCACATCTGGAACGGCATGCAGTAACCCCACTGAGCTCAGAACCAGCAGGTCAGGAGCAGAGCGGAAGCTTTTAATAAATTGCTTACCTGTGGTTTTAGGAGCAAAAGAGTCCAATTAGGGCAACATCATCTTTTCTGTACCTTTTACAGATAAATCACTGAAGATCCTGCCCAAAGAGGACTCAACTATTCCTCACCTTTTACCTATTTTAAGCACAGAAGCTGTTTAGCAGGGCTGAACGGTTTTCTCTTCCTGTGTCATAGTATTACTTTCTAGTTCCCTTCTAAGTACTTCAGGGGATAGTCTACCATTAAACATACTTGGGTTTTCTAAATGACTGCCCTGGGAAGCAACCGCCTCAAATGCTGCATCTTAATTTCACAAAAGTCTCAGGAGCGAAATGTGCAAGAATTCTCTGCAACATCCCCATTAATCCCCCTGCTGGCATGCATCCAGCCAGAGCTCGGCCGCGAACACGGCCTCACAGAGCTGAGGACCAGCAGCTCCCCGGATGCTCTGCCCTCCGTCACAGACACGCTGCAGTTACCAAACCTTTCGTGGGCCCTCACAGCTTTTCTCCTCTTTTTCTGTGGGCAGAAGGACATCCAGTTCTGCCTCCTCACTGCAGGCCAGCCTGCTGCCTGCAAGCAGATAATCAGTGCCTCGTGACTCAAGGAGAGATCAACAGCACCAGCAGCAAGCAGATTGCTCTCCCCCTCGTTCTCAGATACTAGGATCTCCAACAAATTGGTCAGCACAGCTCCTACTTCCCATTGCTTTATGAAGGGTCCAAAGTCAAGCACATGCCACTCCTGACTGGCCATCCCAGAAAGTGTGCTGGATGGAGCAAGCACCGAGGTTTCAGGCTGCGTGGCAGGATCGGTGCTGTGTCCTGCACTGCTGTGCTTCCCCACTCCAGGAAGGAAAATGTACAGGTTCAGAGGCAGGGAACTGCACATCTGAGTCAAAAAAAAACCCATAGGGACAAAATGCCGCTTTGCATCCACACTACCTTTACCTAAGTGGCCTGGAAGAGGTCTCGCAGCCCTGTAACTTGTAGCCAACAGCTCCACAAGAGATTGAAGAAGCCAACAGAGCTCCTGAGACTACATCTGCTTACGAGGCACTGGCAAGCTCAAGCAGAGACCACCGTTGCCAGAGACTGTCTGGACCCACACGAAGTCCCTCCACAACAGCCGCCCCCATACAGCCGCCCCATCACTTAACAGCAAAGGGCCAGGCCGGACCCAGAGCAGGGACAGCTCCATGGGAAACCCATTGGCTGTGAGTGTGAGTTCTGCTCTCTGGGTCATAAGGATGTCCCCCAGGCTGGGATCTCAGCCCAGACCTGAATCAGGCTTGCTTTGCTTCAACGGTAGCTGTTCAATTACTTGAAACCAGTTTCTGACAGACATTGCCAAGGGCACTTTGTATAAACCAGTTCCCACAGCCAGGGCAGCTCTCAGCTATGAGGCTTTCACTGAAATGGCAGCGAGAAGATGAAGGGCAAGGCTTGTCTTGACATGCTCCGGATGGCGGCTTGCAGCCACCGCATGGTTCTGCCTTGATGGCTTTGTGCTCCTCACAGGCAGCAGCCACTGAGAGCCCCCCCAGAGCCACCTCTCCACTGGCTAAGAGAGGGAAGGGATGGAAGAGAGGGGGTAAAACCAGAAATTAAAGTGGAGGGAGCGTGGTTAGGTGACGGGAGAGAGACAAAACAGCTTCTAGTCCCTCCTGTGTGCGTATCAGCCATCAGAGGTCAGCCTCTGCCAGAGGGTCCCAGTGCACGGGCAGGACCGGGCCTTGAGGTGGGGGAAGAAAAAGCCCAAACAATAACCAGTGTGGATCAGAGGGCGGGTAAGGAGAATAAGAACCAGGAGGCTAGGCCTGCAAGAATTCACACCCTGTGCCCTCAGCTCCAAACACAGCTTAGTTGCTAACAATATTAAATTCCAAAAAGACTTGTAATGTAGGAAAATAAAATAAACATCCTGCACACTTACCCAATCCTGGTAAACAGCTTCCCATGGGCATGGAGAAAACTGAGGATGAACCTTTTGTTCAGCTGCATGGGAAAAAAAAAAAGAAAAAAAAAAGAGAGAGGAGAAAACAATTAAACTCTCTCCGATTTCCTGTGAATTAAGAATGTCCCCAGTGACAGAAGAACCTGGCCTGGATGCTGGGGGTGGCACTAGAGATGGGAACCAAATGGACATGCCCGAACTCTTACAAACATCATGCACACAGGCACGGGCAAGTGCCAAACAGCTGGAGCTGGAGCGGGGAGAGGCGGTGGAGACACAGCACCCTCTGCCGGGTCCTGCGCTCCCTCGCAGGGCCACCCGCCCGCTGGGCACCGGCCCCGGGTGCCAGCACCCCAGGAAGCCACGGCTGCCTGCACGGCAGCTCTCTCTTGGCTGGAGGACTCCTCCTCTGCGCCCCGTAAGCTCGAAGCACAAGGCAGCCTAAGGGGTTATGCAAAAAGAATCCCCAAAGACAGCCTTTCCCACTAGCGTTTCCCACCAATGGGAAACAAAAAAGAAAAAAAAAAAAAAATAAACAACCAACAGAAGCAACTTGTTCGGCGCTCCGCAACTGCAGCAGAGGCTGAGCTGCATCTGGTCAGTGCGGAGAGGGAGCGGGACGCCCTCACCAACGCTCTTCTGCAGAGAAGCCAACACGGCGCGTTCAGCAGCAAAGCTGGGAGCGCTTGTTTGTGCCCTGCCGGGAGCAGCTTTCAGAAGCAAGAGGGCATTGGGGTGATGCTGCACCCCTTCATTTAACGCCAGCCTTAAGCAATTACAGAGAGGGAGACAGTGTTCAGACGTACCAGAAGAGCCTCTGAAACCCCGCAGCAGCAGTGCTGCTCTCGAACTACTGGGGCACCATGGAGCTAAGGGGAAACGGGGGGAGCTGGCTGTAGCACATGGCATGAAGGCAGCTTCCTGCCCTGCTTAGGTCCAGTAACACCAAAACCTGACTTGAATAATTACTTACTACTGCTCTAAGCCGCCTCTGCTAGCTCAGCAGAGCTCTGGGCTTTCCCAGTCCTTATTCAAACGGCTTTGAAGAAGGCTGTGGGTGGGCAAGTAGTCACTCTGCCTGGCTCTGGAGACGGCTGTGTCACACTAGGAGTGGACTGGCCTTGCTTTTACCTTCTCCACAGCGAGAGGCTTTCCTCTCACACCAGCGCGCCTGCATAGCCTCAGTGCAGTGAAAAAAGCCAGGCTCCGAGCACCGCGCGGGGAGATGCTGACCAGGAGCAACCCAGAGCACCACCGCTCTGCTCCCATTCGCGCAAGATTCTTCTATCTTGAACTCCTCTGCAGAGGTCAGTGACACCACTTCCATTTACAGGGGGAAATCAGAGGCACAGAGAGAGGATGAGATTACCAGGCAGGGCTGTGGCAATGTCCGACCAAGAGCCAGGCACACATGAGAGGGTGCACGGTGGGCACCGACCGGTGCCTCCCGGCAGCACCAAGCTCCCCGCCAAGCCTAGCTGCAGGGGACAATTATCACGGGCAGTCCTAGCTCTGGCGCTACCTCCCACCCTCATTTGCTGAACCCCTCGGCTCACACCATGACTTATGCCAGCTGCTCCGCGAGGTGCGATTGCTCAGTTAGGTGTAATTAACCTGGGCTGCATTCCCGGAGGACCCATGCAGGAGAATGATGCCCTGCTGCAGAGTCGCTCCTGGGCCATGTGCGAGTTTAAACATAAAACCTGTCTCATAAAACAAGCCAGACCAATTAAACTGGCCCCCGCAGCAAGGGGTTCTTGCTTACTCACTATTTTACTGCTGCCCTAAAGAGCCCTTTCCACTGGAACTCGACTTTATTTGCCACCATTTTATTAACTCTGCAGATGAAACCCAGAAGAGACTGGGGAGTACTGAGACAGCACAGCAAAGCCCTTATTCACTCTGCCAGTGAAGCTTGGACATAGCTGCTTCTCCACCAACCTCCTTAGGAGACCAAGGCAGCTCAGAGCTTGAAGCCTTTAACACGTACTTTTTTTCCAGACAACAGCTTGTGGAGGTAGAAAGCTGGTTTGTGACCAGCTCTGTGGCTCCGGCTGCAATCGCATACCCTGACAAAGACACAGCCTAACAAGTCTGAGCCCCTAGCTCAGGTGCGATAGCCTTGGTGGGGCACTGGACAGTGCTCTGCACACAGCAAGCCCACGTGCTGCCTGCAAGAGCTGGAGGAGGGGGTCCAGGCTCTGCATTCTTTGATGGAAGTTATGAAAAAGAGCAGGAGCTCATGGTGTGACCCACCTCTACTGGAAAGCCTGTTGCAATGCTGATCGGCAGGCTGCACGTGGGGGGAAAAAAGAAATTGGGGCCGAAGTTTTTCTCCAAGGCCCACATTCACCTACAGCCCTGGGAGCGCTCGCTCTGCAATCCCCGCACCACTTTACTGGCAGCAGGGGAGTACCAAAACTCCCCACCTTGAATGGAAAGTGACGCCCGCGCCCAGCAGGGACGTGCCCAGAATGTTCCCACAGAGGCGCCCAGCTCTGGGAGGGCTCACCAGGACCTCAGCTTCACCCCCATCTTAGAGCAAGTTTCACACTCAGCCTTTTCACTTGCAATCCCAAGGACTAACCAGTCACACTCCACAGGAACCAGTGCTGAACTGGGATGCAGATATGCGCATATATATGTTTTTTAAAAGGAAGCCGGTTACCTGCCTCTAGGAAAGAAGCATGTTTCATACCTCTTGCCAACTTAAGCATGAACCCAGCAAGCCCAGGCAGAGACCTGTGTGCCCCAGCACTGTGGCATCTCAAGCAGGCACCTCTCACTTTTTCATCACTTTTTTCTCCCACAGCCTCAAGGTTTTGATGAGCTCATCACTTAACTTTGGACCTTTCATCTCCAAGTTCACGCTAAGGCCATGGGCTGCTTTGACTGGGCTTTTCTCTGAATGACTCTCTCTAGTGACTCACCTGTCCCTCAGTCTCTGAGAGCCCTCCCTGCTCCTCCCATCAAGCGCCGCTTCTCACAGAGAGAGGGAAACAGCGACTTCCACCATCACCTGCTGTTCTGCATTCACATGGCGAAGAACACTTCCCCAAAGCCCTGCTAGCACGCTAGCTACCCTGATGGTGCTAGCACGAGACCTGCAACAACTCCTTGCCTTCATCTCACTCACTGTGCAGTCCAAGGGTGGCCACCTCCAAAGGTTTCCTGAAAATGGTCCTTGTACCAGTGTCAGTATGCCAGGGGAAGACAGGGCTCCCTGCACGCTAACATCGCTGCCCTTTGCAGACAGCTTTGCTCCTTGGGTCAGGGAAGCAAATCTGGCTGGTCCCAGTTGGTCACTTGGGAAGAGCACACCAAGTAAGGCTTATACAACAACAAAACTATGTCAAAAAATCGATTTTGGCCCTTCTAGTTGAAAAGCGGGCATCACAGATATGGAAGTTATGAGCGTATAGTGAAGGCATTAGTTATAAAAACAAACCAGCTGTCAAGAAGAAGAAGGGGTCCCTGCACACAGTAGTGCCTGAAGCTGAAAACAGCTGTTTCGGCTGTCATGAGTCAGCATGTGCAGACAGACTAAATCCACCTGGGAAGAGGCAACCTCACCAGAGGAAGCAGCCCACTGCTGCTTGGGGAGCATTCACACACCGCACCGCCAACCAAACTGGATTTGTTACCATGGAAGAAATCAACAGTGACTAACAACTTCTCGTGGAGCAGCTAAGTGCAGAGATAGCAACGGTCCTGGAACAGCCAGCTCAAATCACCGAGAGGCCACGAAGAGTACGTCCTGACAACACACAGAACAGAGGCAGTCAGACAGCTTCAGGAAAGGTTTGTCATGTCTCGAGCCAGAAAAGAATAAAGCAAGACCCAACCTCAAGAGACCATGCACTGACCGAAAAGGGTTGAAAACGGTGCCTCCCACCCCAGCACAGAAACACTGGAAATGCCACCAGGGTGCACAGGAAAAGGAGTGCCACGATCCAGGCTGGGAAGCAGAGCTGCTGCGCTCGAACCCAGTGCGGACCCATCTGGCTCACGGCAAGGAGTGCACAGAGCTTTGGCACCTGAGCATCAGTCCCAGCTGTGAAGGAGGCACCAAATAAGGGAAGGATTCTGGAGCAGTGACTCCTGGGGAAAAAGCATTTCAAGTTAAAAATTGTTACTTCAGGTTTGGAAGTAAATTTCAGGATCTGGTCTTTATCAAGTGAGGCAAACTTTCTTCAACATCAGCAAAGCATCTGTGGAGCAGAAAGTGGTGTCAGAGTCAAAATAGGCTGCACAAGACAAGTCCATTAATCAAGAGACCAGATGCAAAACTGCCTGTAACAAATGCGCTGCCTCCACCGGAGTGGAAGGGACTGGAACACAGCAGGACGTTCTCCTGAGTCTAGGGGTCTCCTCAGTGACAAGGGGTTGGGATACAGACCACAGAGCCACACAGCTCCGCTCCAAAACACGTACCACACTCATCCCAAATATTTTCAGGGTTTCTTGGGCAGCCAGGCTTTTCCAGGCACAGCTTCCTTGCTGAGAACTGTGTGAAATAACATCCAGGCACCCAAACCATGCCATATTCTCACTTCCAGCTCAAGGGCTAGATATACCATGTTAACTATTAAGATTATGCCTCTCTTCTGCAGGCAGCTCCTCCAGAGCTTTATACCACCCAGTCCAACAGCAGCAGTGAGACCGCTACCTCGTCTGCAGATGGCCTTACAATTACGAGCCTGAGCCTTTATCCCACACTGTCCCAAAGTTGCAAGGCACAGATTTGGCTGGTGTTTTCCATGGCAGTATCTCATTGAAATAACACCGAGCACTGATACAGAGCTTCCTGAAAAGCCCAACATGCTGTAGTGGGCTTGACTGGCAAGATACCAGGAGGAAGTTTTTACTGTTACAGGTGCTATTGCAACGTGCTGGTGGAAAGTGTTTGGTGCAAATGGCTACCTACATAAAGGAGATGAGACAAAAGGCTATTAAGATTGTCTGACATTTTTGCAGTATTTACAAGGTACCCACAGAGCTGTGGGCAAATTCCAGCCTGGATAATTACCATAATCATTCCTTTTCAGATACCACCTGCAACCACAAAGGGATACAGAGCTTGCCTTGGCTGCTTCTTGCCACGTGTTCTACTGCAGGTTTCTGTTTAGCAGTCGCAATGTCCTGCCCTGAGACGGATTAATTTCTGTAGCATTAGAAGCAATTCCAGTGAGAATCCTGATACTTAACATCAGACACTGCACAAACGTAAAATCCAATTTGCTGTGACATGGAAGAAAGAGGGAACCCTGATGTATTGTGGCCTTGAGGCATACAAAATTCATTTCTAGGTAAAGAGACCTTGAGACACTCCTGCAGCTTCCTGATCTTTTGGACTGCAGCAGCTACAGCTCCAGGACACATCTCGTGGCCATAAGAGCTGCATGTCAGCAACCCAGCAAGAGAAGAGAAGGCATTTAGGAAGCCCCCCAGCAAAACCAATCAGCTTTTGATTTTTCCCTTCATTGCTGCAGGGAGCAGGTGAGATGAGAAACATAAGCAAGAAAATTGTGCACTTTAGTAATGTAAAAATCAAGCAGTGGTAACTTCACTGGGTCCGAAACAAACACCTGACCTATAAATACATTTAACCTTATTTAATAACGGATTTACTAGTAGAACTTTCAATTTAAGGAAAACAGGTTGAAGAGAATATTTATATGCATGTTATTTCCTTTTCAACCAAACCTGTATCTAAGTTTGGTTTCTATAAATTAGTAATATGCAACATTCTTGAAAAAGTATTACCATTAAATAGATTGAAAACTGATTAAGTAACCTCATAAAAAGCAGTGGTCTTCAGAGACCCTTACTGAACTGGATGGAAAGAGGTTGGCAGAGACTTACTAGCAACGTTTTTAATCAATGAACTGAAAGCAAATTCTGCTGTCAAACTGCCTGTGACACAAAGGCGAATGGAACAGTAAGTAACGACGGCTACAGCACATTCACACAAGGTGATTATAATTGCTTCAAAATCTGGGGTTTTCCAGCATCGAATGTCATGTTATGCATCTGGGATTGTGTAAAATTAAGTCTCCAGGAGACCATGCCCAAGGCAGCTTCTCCAGAAAGGCTCTAGGGACTACAGCAGCAAAGTTACCAATGCAGTGTCCAGTAAAAAAGGGTTAATGTGTCCCTGAGATGTACAAGCAGAGAGCAGCCACTGGACAGCACATTTACATCTATATACGGCACTGGCAAGGCTGACACTGAAATACTGCATCCAGTTCTAGTGTCCTTATTTTTAAAAGGATGCTGAAAAATTGGAAAGGGTCCAAAAAAATGGCCATAGAAGTGATTCAAAGAGTAGAAATTATGTCTTGCAGTGAAAAACTTATGCAGCTCAATCTGTTTAGTGTATCAAAAAGACTAGGAGGTGATTTGATTGCGGGGTGCAAAGTGCCTCCATGGTACTTAAGGGCTCTTTACACTCGCAGAATAGCAAAGCACAAGAACAAACTGGAAACATTCACTCTGGAAATCAGGTATAAGTGTTTCAGAACCAGTGCAATTATCACTGGAACGAACTCCCCAGGAAAAGGGTGGATTCTCAAGACTGGATGTCTTTCTGGAAGTTTTGCTTTAGCCAAACACAAGTTATTTGGCTTCATATAGGAGTAGCAGGGTGAAATTTAAGGACCTGTGATATACAGGAGATCAGGCTAGATGATCTAATGGTCCCTGCTGGCCATAAACTCCATGAATCTATGCAAACATGCCAGAGTCCTCAGCTGAGATATCAAGTTAACCTTCAACACAAAACTTTTCACAAATTGGCTCTGGTGCTGCAGGTCGTTTAGGATACAAGCTCAGCTCTTCAAGGCTGCATCTGGTTAAGCACTGAAAGCAAGATGAGATGACCCAGGCAGAGCCGTTCTTTGTCCAGCAGGTAAGGGGGAAGCCACATGCTGTGCACTGAAGCAGCCCCAACCAACAAAAAGCACCTTATACTCAAACACATTCTGTTTGCCAGGAGTAAACAGCATCCCCTTCCTGCAATAGAAAACTGACACTGAGAAATGCGTGATGAGTTCTGGTCATAAGAGATCTCCTGTTAATATAGCTTAGGGTGTTGTCAGCCTTCTTCACTACTCCAGAGTAGAGTATTTGTCGGGTTAAAGCATGAAGGAAGGCGATAATACGAGAAATTAAGAAGGGTGAAGACTGAAGAGATCCAACCCTGAAAGGCTTAGGATGGAGTTAGGCCAACAGAGAAGACATTTGGACAACAGGCTGAGCAGAGGCAGAGCCTTCCAGAAGGATGACAGCATTATCGCACGCAATCTTCAAGCTCCCGCTCTCCCAGCCACGCTCACCGGCAGGGATAACGGGATCTACTCACAGCCAGCCTGTACCCCAAGCTCCCACAACCTGGAGGTAGTTGTCCACCCTGCTGCATTCCTGGAGTACTTCTGGAGCCTTTGCGTCTACCTGGGCAGTGTAACACAGGGCATGAAGGCATCTCCCTCTCCACTTTGAATTATGCAGCAATGAAATCTGCTGGGAAGGAAGAGTAGAGCCAAGGACAGAGGAAATGACACAGATTCCAGCAGGTTCCACTCCCTGATCCTCCGGAAGGAAGTTTCTTTCCTAATACCCACCTCCACAGTGGATATGAAGCCTGTCTGGAAATGGCTCATTCAACACTGAAGAGAAATAAACATTCCCCATGGCAGAATTAAGAGGTTTGGCTGTGGAATATGAGGTGCCCATCCCAAAAAGTGCACAACAACGCAGAAAAAGTTGTCCTGGGCCAACTTCAGACAAAGATCCAAGGTTAGACTAACAATAACAAAAAAAGCTCAAGAGAAATCACTGTCTACAGCCTTCACCCTGCTCTGGGAAATTTCCCAACCCTGCTATTAGGCATTTTACTTCCTTTATCAGTACCGCCAATTCTAGCAGTATTCTTGTCTGAAGTACACTCTCCCTCCCAACACCACTCTGCAGTGCCTGGATCATCAAATCCGCTGCCACGAGAAAGGACTAATGTGCAGCAGCAGGAGGGGGTTTGGTTACACACAAATCCCTGGCTGATCAGCACCAGCAGGAGAGGAAATGAGGAAAGAGTGACTGACAGGGAAAGGCGGTTTCTGGATGATTGTACTTGGTTTTAGAGTATGAGAAGCTTGTTGGAACTTGAAGTCTCGCTCCCCTCACCACAGCCTCTCTGAGCACTGGGATATAGCAGAGCCCCTCACACAGGCATAACTCATTGATGTCCTTGTAGAGCTCCCACCTCTGATCCACCACGATACTTCTACACACATTAGCACCAGATGCCTGTTACCGGAAGAACAACATGTCGGTGTCTCTCCCATTCAAGTAACATTAGTCCCTGCCTTGTTCTTCACAGTTAAATAAAACCACCAACATAGTCTAAAAAGAAAAGGAAAAGGAAAAAAAAAAAAATCAACACCAACTTCTGGAAACTCTTACTGATAGCTTAGTCTTCACTTTCTGGGTAGTGACTAAAGGTCAAGTTGCACTGGAAAGCAACATGTGGGTTCTACACGACACACACATAGAGGCTAAATTGGTAACCAGGCTCTGCGAGCTCTGCCGAGCTCTGGGAGCTTTAGCGCAGCAGGACTGAGCATCCACGGAAGATCACGAGCCTGGGCAAGGTGCAACAGTGTTTCTGCTAATGCAGGAACTGCAGCCAAGAAGATTTTTTAACCAGCATTTTAAAGTAAAAACCAGGGTTTATAAATAAAGTGCAAGCAGGGAGGGTGCACAACTGGCAGGCAAAAAAAGCCAGTGCTAAGCTGCATGGCTGAATGTCACGTCTCAAACCCAGAGAGGCTAGGAGTGTGGTTTTCGTGTTTAACCAGTTTCAACTGCAGCCTGGCACTCTTTTACTTCCTCCACAGAGAAGTCTTCTCACTGCTAGGGGAAAGAAACCAACCTTACCATGCGAAACAAAACGGCTAGAGTAAAAATAAAGCCCCAAAGTGGTTTGGTGACCGAGGTCATATTAGGAGGTGGAGGGGTTGCAGGCTGGGGAAAGCACTCAGAAATACTCACATTGCCAACCAAGAAAGAGATTACAGAAAATGAGGCAGGCAGAGAATTAATGCAAGTCCAGCAGGAAAGAGGCTGAGAAGCCTCTTTCACACGCCACCAGCTCCCCCATGCTCAAAACAGTTTGTAAACTGTTTCCTAAACACAAAGGAAAAAAACCCCAGACCTAGTCCTGACCTCCACAAATGAGTAACCAAACCCAACAGCTTCCTGCAAGCTTGTGTGGGTGAGGAAAGGAGGCTGCCTGGGCAGGACAGAGGGAACTCCAGGTTTCTCCCTCTCAAGTCCCGCTTTGGGCACAAAAACAAAGGATGCAACATCTCTTGCTGCTTTTTCATGTGGGTGGTGGATAAAGGACAGAAATAAGGAAGGGCAGCCTATTAGCTGATTGCTAGTGCCTAGCATTCCCGCCCCAGAGAGCTGCTCTGCTCGTTTTTTGTGCCGCAGGGGAGGCTCAGCAGAGGCTCACAGCACTGCAGAGGTGTGGATCAAATACAGTAACAAGCAGCAGGCTGGAGGGGAAGCACTGCCTTCCCTTGACAGCAAGGGCAGACCATAATGCAACAGACCACAGACGGGATCGCTCACATCAAATACTAGAGAGCATCTAACCGTAGAGGAGACAAACTTCCTGACTTAACAGAAGCCACCCTCCTGTGACAAGGCACCAATGACTCCCTGACCCAAGGCCTTGTTGTAAGATCTTGTGTATAACATGCTACCGGCTCGTGCACCAAGAAAAACCAAGGGGATGCTCCCTCGTGTGTCCCCTCCCTTTGGGGACACACCTACGCCACTACTCTGGTGTGGCTCAGATGTTTAGCAGGTGTGAGAAATGGCTTAAGCAGAAAGCCTGCTGGGCATCTCCAGGCACTGCTGGTCTAGTGGTTTCCATTGTCTCCACTCTCTGCACAGGCATATAGTGTTAGGTAAAAAAGCCCTGAAAGCATGCAAGAGTAAGCACAGGCTTCCAGGGCATTGTGTGCAGCCTGCAGGGTTACCCTTTTGGGCAGTCTTGTCCCAGCAGCAGGGGGCAGGCAGGCATGCCTGCACTTTCACGCTGCCCATCTAAACCAGAGGCACAGCCCCAGCCAGCTGGATTTATTTTCCAGATCAGAGGCTCCTAAAAAAGGACCACTCTGACCGCTTGGCCCACCTGATGTCATGTAGGTAGCAAATGAGGGAGCCCTGTACTTCAGTCAGCAGGGATTATTCTTAAGAGCCTGCACAGAAGAGCAAAAATCAATCTTTTACTGTCCTGAAACCCACCCCCCGCAGCCACGCTGGCAATGCAGAGAAATGCTCCCACCAGCCTGACAGCAGACTCAGGGGCAGACACCCCAGAAACAACAAGTTCCCCCAGCAGCCTCTTATTCATGCATCTATACAGAAGAACAACCGTCATTATAGCAATATATCATTTCCATTTTTGCTTGTCACTTATTTCTAGTCACGTGTAATGGAAAAGAGTTACAAGGTGAGAAAGGAGCTGAGAGCTAAGGGAGCTGCTCTCAGGAAACAGGGGTGCCTCTGTGGTATATTTGCATGAGCAAAGTTGGGCCATGCTCACAGACACCCAGCTCACACAACAGCCTTTTAACAAACCAAACACTCCTATGGACCACAGGTAGTGACATCAAGGCAACCCCAACTCTGAACACAGGCCACTACCACTCCCATGTGTGACTGGTCCAAGCAAATGACAGGCTGATGGAGCAAAATGGCCAAGAAACCCCCACCAAAACTGCTATCAGACTTACACAAAGTTTCATCCCACTGCTCCCTAGAAACAACCCTCTCCAGATGCAGAGCCCAAGAGACAGCTCCCCTAGACGAAAAATTGCACCGACTGAAACCAGCCAGGAGAAGGAGCCAGCCCAGTCACCCGAGCAGCTGCTATCCAAGAGGAACAAGCACACAGAGCAGAAACAACAAACACTGCCAAGGAAAAACGGATGTGAAACATGCAGGAGCTGACTAGGACAGTGACCCTTTTCACTAAGGACACATGGTGTCTGTTGAGACAGTGACATGAGCAGCCCCGAGGTCTCCCCAGTGGCTCCTGGATGCACAGGCATTCCCAAAAGTGTCTTCTCCAGCCTTGGACTGCAACTGGGCTGCAGAAGTGTAAGTGGATGCAGCATCACGGTGCACAGGTAAGGCAGGCAAAGTCAGAAATAAAACTAAGCAGGCAAGAACTGAGAAAGAGAGAAGGTGAGAATCCTTAGACATGTCTCATCTCAGAAGAACAAATCACAGCAAGTTGCGAAGATAGTTCCAATCAGGCCTTGCTGGATTCAGTTAGCTGAATCCTGACCTAGAGGGAAAAAAGCGGGACAGCTCTCACAACCTTTGCTGCTTTGAGAAGACAGTGCCCTCATCCAGCTTCAGAGGGCCATTTCCCTGTGTGCTTGGCACTCATCTGATTTTCTAGGACTTGGGAGATGGAAGGAGATGAAGGGGTCCAAAAGAGAACAGCACTACTCATCTGAAAGAAAATACAAACAATCACCCAAAGATACGCACTGCTTACAGCTCCAACTTCACTGCTGTGTCTCATGGTACTCGCACCCATTACCAGCACAGAGTGTATGTATAATAAGCTTCCAAAACAAGCACAGTAGGTAACAAAGAAGAAACACAGAAGTTAAAAACCCTCCATATTCAGCCTCTTGAGAGAACTTTGACCTCTTTTTTTTTTTTTTTCTTGGTAGACCTACTGGTGGTATTTACTGCTCACTTGAGGAAACCCTGATGCACTGTCCATACTCCCTGCTGTTGAGAAGAAAGCTTACATAAAGAAACGGAGGTTAAAACATGCTCTGAACTTCAGAGCTAATGATTCCACCACAATTTCTCTGCTACTGCAAAGGGGTTGCTCCATGGGCACCCAGCACCAGGCAAATGCAACATCTCTGTCCCTAACCAGCAGGCTGGGGGAAAATGGGAAGGTTCCTGCAGCCGACGCACAGGGCTGAGCCAGCAGATCTTGACTCTGTCCTTAGCTTTCCTAAGAGCTTTTTGGGTGGCCCTACCAAACTTTTGATGGCTCTACAAGATTGACCTCTCACAAAGAGGCTAGGAGACTTAATTCTTTAATGATGCTAAAGTATTCAGACATCTGGAGAGAAGCATTATTCAATTACTGTCTTGCCAAGGGAAAACCTCTCTTCCCTCATCTTAGCTGCAGCTATGGAGTAATCTTTATTAGTGCATGCATGCTGCGTGATAACACAAGGAAGTATCTACTGCAGAGCACAGGCAGCAGGCAATAGCAACTGTGGGAACCTTAACTCAGCATTTCCTGACAGGAGTGATTAAAATCTCAAACTCAGTGTAATATTAACACTTTCTCAAGAGACTGACAGCACGTTTGCCCTGTTTACTTTACCAATTCACAGTCTGCGCAGTAAGCTGCATATGGTACTATCAGATTTAAGATTGATACAGAACCATGGCAAATGAAACCAGTGGCAGAGAAGAAATAGCAGAGACTCTGCTCTTCAGCTCACTTTGCCCTATCCAGCTGTTTTTAAGAAAGCAACACAACTGCTCATTGGTTCTGCCTCCTTTTTTGCATTTCTTATTGGAATCCCACATGAAGTGACCTGATATTGTCAGGTAAGCAAGGCACTGGGTCAGCCTGGACTCTCCTGCCGCTGCACACCTAGAAACATGCAACATACAGGAGACCACAGAGAACAGCCATTCACAGAATGAAACCCCAAAAGGCTGCAGGCACAACGGACAAAACCCTAAGCGCACAACATCCAGGCTGCAACCCAAATACTTCTTCAGCTCGCTTTGATACCGTCCCATGCCCTCTGTGCCAGCAGTGCCAAATCCAGTTACTGAGGAAGGAGCCAAATGGAGATGTACGCCCCTTGGTGTGGGCAGATGGTACATTCTTCCAGTTCTGCATCTTCCCAGAAAAGATGATGTAGCAAACTGTGAAAGAAGCAGCTATGCCAAGCCTCTACCTAAACACACAGTGCCAAGGCAAATTGCCAGTTCTGCATGCCACCTTCTCTTATCACAGCAATGGCTGCAGCGCGAGGTGGCCTTCTGCAGGCTTGCCGTCACGCTTTACTAACTCCATTCAGTTGGCTTCTAACCCTGAAATAAAGTAATGATGTTTGTGTCTTTGTATATGGCTGCATAAGGAAAAATAGTCAGCACTGAGAACAGACATGCAAGCATGTACTGAGCAGACCCTCTGCTTGCTGATGGGGACAGCACACACATCAGCAGGTCCTGGGAGAGTAATCGTTCAGCATCTCCCTGCCAAGCATGCCACATCACAGGACTGGCACCTAACCACCTGCACAATGAAGAAAGCAACCAGCTAAGAAAACATCCCAAATCAATTTCTTGTCACCTGTGAAACGGCCAGCATCTCCACAGTAAAAACACCGGTCACATTTGGCTTGGGCTGGGTTTGAAGCAACGACCTCCATCCAAAGGGTGCAAGAAGCCTTTCTCTCACACTTCTGTCCAGTACTCATCCAGAGCTGTTAAGGTCTACACTTGCAGTGTTATATCTGCTTCTGGAAGCTGAATACTCTCCCATTCTACCCTGTAAAATTCCCTTCTCTGGCCCAGAAACAGCTGCCATAAAGCCTGATGCCTGAGGAGCTACCTGCAGAGCACAGCTGTCAGTACAAATGAAAGAACATGGCTTGCCTCAGCCTTTTCAAGGACTAAAGTTGGCAAGGAAGGGACCAAGGAGGGGAGGACACATTTAGACCCATTTCCCCAAAATGACACGTAAGCACTGGCACACATCCCCTGGGAGAAGAGCTGTTCCCTTCCGCCCGGCTGGGGGATGTGGGGCAGAGGTGCTGCCAGGATGAGGGCTGCTGCCTGTCCCTGGCGCAGGCAGGGCCCTTCCAAGGCCAAACAGTGCCACACAGTGGCAACACAAGGACTGCTCTGCTCCTTTCCAGAGAAGGTGCTGCAAAACACCGAGAGACGCAGTGAGGAAGAGGGTAAGAGGCTATCGTTTCAAGGAGCAAGGAGTCCAGAGCTTCCCAAAGAGCTGCTGTCTTTATCCAGCCCACAGCTTCACAGCTCGGAAGCTTTGGCAGCGACACGGATTTAAGGTTTCCTTTTCACCTGGTTATTTTCAATCCAGATCAGTTCAGTGACATGGCCACGGCACAGCCCCATAAGCAGTTGTGCCAACACGAGTGGAGTGCTGCACTGCAGCAGGCACAGGGAGCCTGAGTACTAATATCCTGGCTGCCAAAACCAGCAGTGCCCAGACCTGGGCCCTCAACTCCCCCTGCCCTTTTGCCATTTTATTTCTGATCGTGTGGCCTCTCCACGATCAGAAAGCTCATGCTTTCCAAGAGCCAACATTTCAAACAGATGAAGAAATCAAGACTAATGGCAGTAATCAGACACACAATCTGTACAGGCATTGCCAGCAACCTGCACTTCAGAGAGCACATCCCCCCATTGAACAGACCAAGGGCAAGCTCTAGCAAACAGGGCTGCACTATAAACAAGAGGACATCACTGCCCCCCCGCCTTGCTAGTGGTTACACTACCTCACATGGGAGCGCTGCAAAAGAGAAACCCCTAGTGCCTCAAAACCACTCACAGCATCTTATATCAAAGCGTCTTCATCAATGATTTATGGAGAGGCTAAAGCTTGGCACGTTCCTTTCAGTGATGCTGAGGAAGCAAAGGTCTCCAGAAGAGAAGCTGAAGAGAGGGAAAACAACCAAGGGCAGTAACGTCTTAAAAATGCTGCAGCAATGTGCCAGAGCTTATCTTTCAAAGCTCCAAGACTTCACCCCAGTTCCACCCAGCTGAAGTCACAAACTAGTTATAAAAGTGCAATTGTATCTGAGAAGCTTTGGGTCCCGCAGTATGCAGAGAAGGTCTTCCCAGTTCTGCTAAACTCACATCCTTAACAGCCATTTTAGGACAGGCAGCCCAGAGCTCCCTGGCAAGTTCTCTTGCAAGCCGCATGTGCCAAAGCAGTGCGAGGATTCCTAGAGGATGAGCTCCCAACCACCACTGCCTTCGCCTGCATTCCTGTGCCTGACAAACAGAGTTCACTCGGGCTCCTCTTGCAAGGTACACAGCTTGAACAGATTGACAAGACACACCGTTAGTCAATTATTTTTTTATCCTTGCAAAAGAAAGGCACTAGTCTGGCCTCTCAGCAGCACAAGTAATGCAAATATAACACCTACATAGGAAATTAAAGCCACCGTTTTCACATTCCCAGTGCAATCCTCTGATCATCTGGCACTGGGACAAGTGACCCACTTCCAGAACAAGCCTCAGAACTTACAGGATCACTGTTAACCCTGGTCTTCAGCATCTGACCTCATTTCCCACCAGCAACCTCACCCAAGTTAGAGCCCTCAGCAGAGGCATTTTACAGCATCTTCTGTTTGTGCCTCTCCTATTCCGTATCAGCCACGCCAGCACATGCTGCCAAGAAATGGATGGTAACAACATGCCTTAAACATGAGAGGCACGAGGTCACCAGCTCCTCAGCCTGACCCAGGCACAGCTCCCATAGGGGAAGCCAAAACACTGGAAAATTTAGCAACAGGAAAGCAAAACAGATCCAGTGTCATTCCACTGCATTCCAAACACATGACACCAAAGCCAACTGCCGCCTCCTGCAGTACTCACGTCGCTGGGGCTGAGATTCCCAAGACCGTTGTCCTGCTCAGAATCCCTGCCGGACTCGTGGCCCTGGGAGGAGCGGGGGTGGGAGGGATGGATCCAGATCTCCAGCCGTGTGGCATCATCTCCAACTTGTCGCAATGTGGACTTCTTGCCCTTCCCCCGGCGGCTGGGGCTCAGATCCAGCACCTGATGTTTCCTGTGCTCCATCTGCTCAGCCTGGGCAGACAGGAGAGATTCAGATCACCCAGAGATCAAAGTTCAGGAAAATTACATAATTTCATTTACATGGAGAAATTAGCCTTTCCCGCTGCTTCAGAACCACAGCAACTCATTGACAGGTTGACAGTTTGGTTTCTGACACTATAGGACAGTGCAGGTGAGAGGTTTTCAACTCCAACCTTGTCCCGGGACAAGAAGAGCTAGTCTCTTGGTGTCCAGTCCTAGGAGTGTGTGACAACCAACGTGCTGCATCTTTGACTTGGGGCTACCCTCTGGGGCACAAATGGACTGCAGCCTCTCTTGTTCACCCCCATAGGTGTGGGGCACCTCTGGAATAAGGCAATGATTGTGCTGCATGCCAGGGCCATGCTGCAAACCACAGCAACCTACAGCCCTTGCTGAGCTTGGCTGTTTTAGTCTGTGACCCAGAAACAAGAGATTCAGCTGCCCAAACAACCCCAAAAGCAGTCTGAGGAGAGGCAGAAAGGACACCATCGCTCTGGAGGTTGCCTCTCTCATCTGACTCCCAACATGGAATTTCTCAGAAGTAGATAAGTGGTGACTCCAAGTCCAAAAGTCACCATCACCCTACACTCTGGATCACAGCACTCCAGCACAGTACAGTTAGCAGAGGCAGCTGCAGCATCCTGCAGCCCAGCTCCAAGACTCACCTTGCGTTTTGTCTCTTCAAACAGACTCATGAGGCTCTCCTTGGCTGTGAGGATGGGGTTGCTGGCGGCCAGGCTGCGCATGTAATAGTAGACAGCATCCAGCTTTCTCCTCTGCAAAAACACAACCAGATTCAGAGCTGCCACTCATTCTGGGGCATTCAGAGCCAAGCTCCCACATACTTTGCCTTCCCTGTCCCTCAATACACATGCCCTGTCCCTCAATACTGTCTGAGGGGGGACATACATGCCAACAAACACTATGACAAGTAGGACCTTGAACTCTCCATCCACACTCACAGCTACCTACAACCACCAGCACAAAGCACAAGCCCTCTGCCAGGGTTAGGGAGTGCAGGTGACACTGCAGCCTGCAGAATTGCTTACTCTAGCCCTGAGGCTTCTACATCAATGCAGAGGCTCACATAAAACAGTGTCTCACCAGACATCACGGTAAAGGGCAAAAGCATAAATACTAAATTCCTGACAGTTCAGGAAATAACTCTTTTCAACATTACTACGAATATGGAAATGATTCCACATGAGTGTTACAAAGAGCAAGAGGCCCAGGAAGACTGGAGGGTTTGCCAGACTCCTGCCAGTGGTGGGGCAGGATGCACCCCTCATTTCAGCCTAGTGCTGGGCTAATCCCCTCACGCTCGAGCAACTTCTCAGCACCTTTTCTCCCACGGGCTGGCCAAAGGGAATATCACAAGAAGGTACCTCCCCACATCTTCATGCTAGCAAGATACACAGCCATTTAGGGTTTTGCCCACATGCTGCTGGCCTTGCAAACCACCACAGAGGGCAGGACACTTTGCCACTCCAAGCCCTACACCAGGAGTCAGAAAGGTCATTCCCAGCCATGAAGGCAATGCGCTTCTGAACCCTGCAGTTCTGAACTGCTCTGCTTTATATCAGCATCTTTCAATACTGTGAACGGGCAGTTCCCTACCAACCCCTGTGTCCCAGCCTGATGCTTCTATTATCTACTGTCACATCTCCCTTGAAGTAAGTTTTCCTGCATGGCTGAAGTAGCCAGCAAAACTGAAACCCAAGAAAGTCACATGTGGATGTCACTTAGACCAGTACCCAAGTCCAATGAAGACATGGGAAACAGAAACAGCATCCTCATGACAGCGTGGCCTTGAGCACAAAAATTTCATGCAGAACTTTAAACACAACCCACTTTTGAAACATTTGCACTCTTAACAGCCCACAGAACAGTCCCCAAAATGCTGATAGCCTGAGGGAGTAGCGTGTATCTAACAAAGCTGCCTGAAGCCACAGCAGCTGGAATCCACACAGCACATCCTGTCATCAGCTTTTTTCCTTTTAAAAAAAGAAAAAACATCTGGGACCACTGCCCTAAACAATACATTTCTCCACCAGATGGAATCTCACTGCCATCCCAGAGGCTCTCCCTACACTTGCTACATCCTTGATGAGCATCTTACCGTGTAGATAGCCAGAAGCGCCAGCTGGTTGTATGGGCGGCCATTTTTGGGAGCAATTTGCTGAGCCTTCAGGTACCAGCTGAGGAACGGAAGAACCAGAGAGAAAGGTTTACTGAAAGGACATAAGGTTGCTTTCCTTGCTGCTAAGGGCACAGAATTCCCCTCGCAGCGCACCGTTGGCAGTCCTGGAGGAAACAGACCCTTTGCACAAGTGCCCTCTGCCTGCAAGAGCGTGCACAGGCAGCGAGCCTGCACCTGGCCTGGAGAGGTGGCTGGGGCACAGGACTAGAGAGAGAGACAGACAGACCTGCAAAAGAAAATGTTCTTGGCTCAGCCTGAAGACGACCATTTAGCCAGACCCAGCAAGCGCTGTCCCCCATGCAGCCTCAGGCACAGAGAAGAGGCTATTTGGGGAACATTTCTCTCTGTCCCCTTTTTAGCTTCACAGCAGCTGGGACCAGACCATCCATGTTCCTTACCTTGTTCCCCATATTTTCAAGATACTTAATCATTCCAAGAGAAGAGGCATCCGTTCAGTGGCAGTCCATCTATCCCTCCATTCTCCTCTCCATTTTCCCTCAATTGTATTATCCACTATCCAGCTTATATCATGCCACATGGATCCATCAACACTCTTCAGACATATCAGGAGCCTGCTAATGTTCCCCCAAGCCTTCCTGAGATATCAGTGTACTCCATGATGTCCACAGACCCCAAAATTGGCAGATTCCCCTGTCCTGTTCTCCAAACCTCCACAGTTTTCAGGGATCCATCCCCCATGCTGGGCTCACTTGCCCCCCCCTCTCCAAGTCTTTGCTCCAGAAAAAAAAAAAATCAGAAAAACAAGAGTGACAGGAAGCAACAAGTGCCAGTAACTCCTGATGCAGTCAGAACGTATGGAAACATATGGGAACCTCTTCTAGCTGAAAAGCTACCAGAAAATACAACAGGCATTCTGCCAGCCTCAACAGCATAAAGCCTCCCTGCTGCAGGATCAGCACAGGTCAACTTCCACACTAGAAGGCTGCAGGATGACTGGATCTGCTGGCTTGCTCTCTGGGACAGCAAAACAGCCTAGACTACATCTTTCAGCTTCACAGGACTGCAATACAATAAAGAGGTCTGAAAAGACTTCTTTGGCTAGAGGCAAGTTTAAGTGTGAAATGAGACACATCCCTTCTAGATAGAGGAAGAGCTATGCTCAGCGCTACGGTGAAGAACACAATACCTGCGTGCCTTTCCGTAGTTTGCGGTGTCATTTGCTTGTTCTCTGTATCGGCAAATGTCCCCTTGACAAATCATACACCTCTGAGCACTGATCAGCGCGTACTTCACCTGGAAAGAAGCATTCAGTACATCATGTGGGACCTGCGCAGCCCTGGCTCACCTGCAGACCCAGTGAGCACAGAGGGACTGTAGAGAGCCAAGAGGAGCTCTCTGACACACTGAAGGTCTCGCAAAAGGGCAGCAGAATGAAATGACAAGGCTTCCTGGCAATGGTTCAGCATTTGTAGGGGCAAGCCAATCCCCTAAACACCTCCTCTCTTACAACAACGTCCCATCTCTCTCCAGAAGAGAGTTGTTCAGTCCATGAGCAATTTGAGGACAGCTGTTAGACAAACACATCTCTCTGGGAATGGAGCTGGACTAAAATATCATTTCCCAGCTGTCCCTTGCACCTGCAGTCACAGCTCAGGGCAACATGCTGTCAAGTGTCAGGGAGGCAGCACAACTGTTAGCTTTCCTTGTTCATTATTCTGGATTCCACAGACAGACATAAGAGATGTTCAATATCTAAGGCGAAGCCAGATTACCTTTGGACCCTTCTTTTCCTTTATTAGCCCTGGTCACAGAGCTGATATAAAAAAAGTTCTTCTTTGCAAAGGAAGCTAAGAAACATTAATGCACCAGAGTTGGTTCAACAAGTTCTCCAGCAGCTGAGAAAGATTCCCTGCAAACATACTGACATCTGTTCAGAGTACAGCTGCCTACCTCTTGGCAAGGGCAGCACATTGAGTTCAGCATGTTGCATACAATTAACAGGATGAGGAGTCTCCAGGAGGAAGCCAACCTACCATTTTCCTCAGTGGCTTACTGCGGATGGCCATCCCATCCATATAGTCCTCTAGCTTGAACTGGTATGACACCTGCAGCTTTTGGAGTAGGCCATCAAAAAAAGAAGTGCCCTGTGAAACACACACATACTTGGATGTTACAATCCTTCCAACATTGAGCACAAAATCACCACACAATCCCTGCCACACTGTCCTGGTTTTGGCTGGGATAGAGATTTTCTTTCTAGTACTGGTACAGTATTATGTTTTGGATTTAGTATGAGAATAACGTTGATAACACACTGATGTTTTCAGTTGTTGCTAAGTAGTGTTTAGACTAAGTCAAGGATTTTTCAGCTTCTCATGCCCACCCAGCAGGAAGGCTGGAAGGGCACAAGAAGCTGGGAGGGGACACAGCCAGGACAGCTGACCCAAACTGGCCAAAGGGGTATTCCATACCATTATGGGATGTTATGCCCAGTATAAACTGGGGGGAGTTGGCCTGGGGAGGGGATCACCACTCAGGAACTAACTGGACATTGGTTGGCAAGTGGTGAGCAATTACATTGTGCATCACTTGTTTTGTATATTTCATTCCTTTTGTTATTGTCATTTTATTATTGTTGTTATTATCATTATTACTATTTTCTTCCTTTCTGTCCTACTAAACTGTTCTTATCTCAACCCACAAGTTTTGCTTCCCCCCTCCGCCCCCTGATTCTCTCCCCCATCCCACTGGCTGGGGGGGGAAGTGAGTGAGTGGCTGTGTGGCACCTAGTTGCTGGCTGGGGTTAAACCACGACACATGCAAGAAAGAAGGTCCCTCTCCCTGAGGTTTGGGCTGTTTCTCTTCAGAAAACAACAAGGAGGCTGGGGGATTTCCAGTCTCAGAGGTTTTCAAGACTAAGCTAGAGAAAATCAAGACTCACCTCATCTAGTGTTTGAGGAGTCTTGCTTTGAGCAGGAGGTTGGACTAACGCCCTCCAGCAGTCCCTTCCCACCAACTTAATTCTATAAAACATATCCTCCCAGATCTGTCATCCTACCTTCTACAAAAAGTAAGCTGAGCTGCACAGCCTAATGGAATGACTTCTAAGCAAATTTGATAAAGATGGCACAAACACCTCCAGAAATGCTTCTGTTTATTTCCACTTCAGGACATTCATTTCATTTTAGCTTAAATCAATTTCTAATTAACATAAAACACACCAAAACACGCCCACTTTAAATTATAACAGATGTCCACTTGGACCTACACCTGCCACACTAAACCATAATTTGTCTGAGCATTCTCCTTGGCCTAAGATGGCCTAAGGCACACAGAGATATGAATAGGATCAAGAAGGCTAGTTTCCCAGTTGCACTATCTCATTCTAAACACCAGCCAATCCCACCCAAAGCTTTAGTGGAGTTTGGGGATGTTTCTCTCTTCTTACCTCATCTAGAAGCTGGAGCAGTTTGTTCCGAATTTCTTGGGCATTTTCTCCCTGAGGGTCCTTGAGGAGCTGCCGGAATTTCTCGATCACCTGGTAAAACGCGTTCTTCCACAGCAGCTGGTCCACATTCTGGGTATCAGAGAACTCAATATCCATCAGGATGCACCGCTCATACAGCTGCAGCATCTCCACTCTACAGTGAAACACAATCAGTGGTCAATACAACAGCAACTGCCCACCCGAGCCCGTGCTGCCAGGCAACATGTGCTGAGCCACCTGCTGCTTTTCATCCAGCAAACACGAGATGTCAGCAGTTCAGCCAGCCTGATGCTTCCACACTTGTCCAAGAGGGAGATGGGAGCTGCTGCAATCAAACACCCTTCCTGCTCCAAGAAGGCAAATCAGAAAGGACCACCTCCCTTGCACATATGCATCAGAACAGATCAGGGCCTGGCAAAGAGCAAGGAGCTCTGCTACAGTTCTGCCACTGGGAACAAAAAGGCACAAGTGTCTCCGGATACTAACAGGGAAAAAGTGCACACTGCCAGGCTCTGCTCCTTCTGAGCACAAAGTCTGGCTACTACAGGCCCGAAACAAACACACAAAGAACCAGAGGGCAAGAGAGGTCTTGCCATTAAAATGATCCCCACCTCCCTTCCATCCAACCAAAATACACAGCAGAAACAGAGACCCCACTTCCTCAAAAATGACTGAGAACTAGGAATGTCACACCTGAAGGAAACAAAGCCTCGGAGTCCCAGAAATCACATTCCCCTCGCCAGCTACCTACAGCCTTGCCCAGACACTGGAGCAGAACCGCTCCCCTGAATTTAATAAAATAGTTGCAGCTCTGCAATATGTGGGACGAGTTTACAGTAAAGAGTATCCTCAGCTGTTACTGCCCTGGCAGCCTTATCCCTTGTAATGCTTTGAGCCCTACAGAAAACAGTACAACAGCATAGATGGTAAAGCCTAGAGTAAAGCCAGATGCCAATGCCTGGAAGAACCTGCCAAAATAAGGGAAGGATGCTGGTGGGTTCCTGTGCAAAGCACTGAGCATGGTTCTGCTGCCCTACCACACACAGTCCCCAAACCCTGCACACACACGCTTGGACAGTGCAAACACCAACCAAGAGAATTAGACATTTCTGCAGATGGACATCTGATAAGCAGCACTTGCATCCAAGACACCCAACACAGCTCCGCAGAGAGGCTGGCAGCACACACTCAGACACAGGCAGGAGACACACCGAGATGGAAGGACACTGCCGGCAGGAACGGGGCCAACCATGCCTATGCTCCCAGGGCAGAGTGGGCTTCACACAGGCCATAGTAGCACTGCACAGTCTTTCCTCTCCCTCCAGACAACAGCTCTGGGTGACCCCGAGACCCTGAGGAAGACCTGAAACCTCCAGTACTGCTTCAAGCTCAGACATATCCTACCCTGTAGTCTATAGCACGAGTCCCCAAAACACAGAACAAGCCCTGAAATGAGCTCACCTGCTAGATTTTCTGCCAGTCAGCTCTGAAAAATAAGCCTCCAGAAAAGCCCTAGAGACACAGAGGTCACAAGTAAATGTGAAAGATGCCAAGTAGAAACTTGCTACAGCCATGTTAACTATGCTCCAGAGCACCAGTGTCACTTCCCTCTCACTAGCTAGCATCACCAGGCTACTCCCACTGGACCGCCATATGTCACAGCACCAAGTGGTGTCAAGAGCAAAACTACCCAGCGCTTGAAAGGCACTGTCACTGTCACACAGCGTCAGGAACCCACACAACACTTCACAAGCACAAGCTGAAAGTAGCTGCCCCTGAAGCCCACAATGCAAATCAGACAGCAGATAACCGAGGACGGGTAAGAAAGCAGAAGTCCGCCAGCAAATACTGAAAGCACATGAGAGCACTGGACTGAGAAAGATCAGCTCCAGCAAGAGCAAGAAGAACCCAAGAACCACAGCGGGTGCTTGTCCTGCTCCTCTGTGTCCCTGCAACGCAGACAAGGCATTCCACAACCACAAGAAGCCATGGCTTAGCTCCCAGCCCAGACAAACGGTATCTTCACCCACAGTTTCCTTCCAAAACCCACGCACCACTGGCACACGACAAACAGACCCAGCACGTCAAAAGCTAGCCAGCCACTGCCCCATCTCCCAGTCTCTGAGGCATTGATGTCTCCAGTGTACCAGATCCCTAAGGAGACACCATTCTCTAGATAACAGTTCTGGTAGTTCACCCTGGAAATTACTTGGTCACACATCCCTCGCAGCACAACCACAAACCTCAGCTGGGCCATCTTCTCCAGCCCCTCTGGACTGATGCGGTCTCTGGAAAGCAGATTGCTGAGCTGCTGCTCCTGGTTCCCAGCCTCACGGAGCAGTTTGCTGAGCTCCTGCTGCTGCATGTTCCGCATCTGCTGCTCCATCTCAGGACTCAGAGGAGTTGGGGGGAGTGGGCCACACATGTACTGTCCCGCCTGGCCAGGGTACCCAGGGTAATAGGCTCCTGGGTACACACCATTGCTTGGACCCATAGGATACTGCAGGGAGTACCCGCCATAAGGATACTGGGGTCCTTGACCGGAAGCCCGAGGGTAATAGTAGGGGTTGTCGGAGTTTTGGAACTTATAGTAGGATGTCTGGGCCTGGCGGGCTTCTCCCCAGGATGTGGGGCTCACTTCATCGTCTGTGTCTAGAAAGTGAAGCTGAGCGGTCTGGCTCTTCAGGGCGGGTTTTTGGTCCGGGTTGTTTGGGTCCCACAGCCTGCGAGCAGTGCCACCTCGGCCCCTGTTTCGGGGACCTTTACTCCCAGCCCCACCGAGCAGGAGTCTGGGCCCAGGGTGACTGGGTTCGGGGGAGCCCACAGCGCTGGCAGAGAGGTCCGTGTTGGCAGGCAGGAACAGAATCCCACGGCCCCTCCCTTGGGGCTCTCTGCTCTGGCTCCTTGCCTCCGAAGCCTCTGAGTCATTGCAACTAACAAACGCCTTCAGGGGCTTTTTTTTGTCTGTATCTGCCAGACTGATATCCCTGTTCATAGTCTTGCTGTCAAATGTGACTCGAAAGGGTCCCTTGACTTCCCGGCCGTTGCTGCTCCATTCGCTCTCGCTCCTAGAAGCTCGGCTCTGCTCTGTACGCTTCTTCTTGTCTGAATTCCTGCTGGAGACATACGCTTCTGCCTCATCGATTCTGTCATCATCCAAGGAGTCAGTGGAGGACGCAGAGAGCTGCTTCCTAGGACGTATTCTTTCTCTGGCACGCTCCTGCCGCCTCCCCACCCCGTCCACGAGCGGGGCTCCGTCTACACTGTTGTTGCTTCCAGCTGAACTTGTGCTGCAGGTGCGGTACCGGCTCCGCCGCTTGTCAGACCGAGAATACCGTTTGGTAGAGCCCAGCTTCCCCTGCATCACCTCGTTGCTTGTTCTCCTTATCCTGTCACTTTGCTCTATTCGTCTTCCTTTTTCTCCCCTTGAGGCTTTAATTCCTTCCCCTGCCTGGCTCCCTTCTCTGTCCTCCTTGTTTGATTTAGTTTTCCTGTTATTGTCTTTTCCGGTACCTTTCTCAATCTCTTCATCTCTCCCTACTTTCAGCTGCTCCATCTTACTGGTGACTTCCTCAGTTGCTGGCCGCAGGGATGGTTCTTTAGCAGCTGAATGCAGGCGTTTCCCTGGCTGGTAGATCTGCTGGTCCGGCTTCTTGGTTCTCCTGGTGGTCTTGGGACACCACTCATCCGGAGCAGGCTGCTTGGACAAGTTCTCCTGGCTCTGAAGATCACCTTTAGTCTCTATCTCTTCATTTTCCTGTGAAGGACCATTCTGCTTGGGGCCATCACCTTTGCTGAAATCCTCCATGACTGGAGCCCCTCCTCCCAAAGAGCCCTTATCACTGGCACTCTCCTCCTTGCCCTCCTCAGCTCTGCTCCTCTCCTTCTCTGGTGTCTCATGCTTTGGTGGCACAAGTTTGCTCCTCAGTCGGGAGAGGCCAGGCTTGTAAATCTCCAGGTCTGGGCGCCTGTTGTCTTTGCGATGCCTTGGCTCCTTCACTTCCTTCATGTTTTCTGGGGAAAAATAAATAGAAGAAAGTTATTTCCACCACAAACCAACCAGGAACAAAAAAAAAAAAAAAAATCATGACAAATATTCAGGGAGCCTACCACCCTCAGCGCAGGTCCAAGAGAACAGATCTGAAAATCCATGTCACGGTTTACAGGAAATCACAGAGCAAGAGTAGAAAATTAGAAAGTATAACAAAGATGACCAAGTCCTTGGCCTGATTCACTTACAAACCACATCCCGCAACCGGTTGTGCCTCAAAGCACAAACAAGCTGAGAAACGGACAGCTAAAGCACAACGCAAGACGCGTATACAGGTACCGGGAATAAACTTTTGGCGTTACAGGTTTCAGCAGCAGTTGTCTGCCTGCTGCCGGGGCAGGAGCCCTTCTGTCTGCAGGTGCTGCCTTCTCCAACAGCCCCCCTGCTATGCCAACGGATCGTTTCGAGTCAAAGATGCGTTCCCCCCCGCCCCTTGCTCACAACTCAGTAACGTTTCTCTCCTCTCTGTAACTGTATTTACACAAAACCCCATCAGAAAACACAGCCCGCACGTCGCGTAATCAAACATTTCACCAAAGCCGGGCTGTTATGCTCTGCGTTTCCTCAACTTTTTCCTCCTACCAATAACTCGCACCAGCCCGTACCACCGAACCTCAGCCACGCCAAAGCCACCGCTACCGAGGGGCTCGGCCCCGGCGGCGGCAGAGAGGTCCCCGAGGGGCCAGGGACCGACCCGACCGCCCCCAGCGGCTCCTGTTCTCTGTGCCTCGGCGTTTGTGTGCTCTCATCCCGGCGACAACCGTGCCCCGGCCCCTACCCCAGCCCCAGCCGGGCGGTGCGGCCGAGGGGCCCGGCCCACCCCCGGGCAGGTGCCTCTGAGGGGAGGAGGGAAAGGCCCAAGCAACGTCTCCCGGCTCGCTACCGCCGTCCCACCGATCCCTGCCACCCCCTCACCTCGTCCGCCACCGGCCGCGGCGCGGGCCTCCGCCGCCACCATGTCCCTCAGCTCGGCGGCCGAGACGCGGACGCGCTCCAGCCCCTCCGCCATCTTCCCCTCCGCCGGAGGCGGGACGGACGGCGGCCGCGCAGGGCCAAAAAAAAAAAAAAAAAAAAAAAAAAAAAAAAAAGGGGGGGGGGAGAGCGCCACCTCGCGCATGCGCGTTCGCCCCGGGGACGGGTGGTCGCGGACCGCGCAGCGCCGAGCACATGGCCGGGCCGCCCCGCCTGGCCCTGGCCGAGGTCCGGGCGGCGGAGGAACGGCTCCGGGGCCGGCTGCACCGCACGCCGCTGCTCACCAGCGGGAGCCTGGACCGCCTGGCCGGCCGACGGCTGCTCTTCAAGTGCGAGCTCTTCCAGAAGACCGGCTCCTTCAAGGTGCACGGGGACGGCGGCACTGAGTGGTCCCTCGGCCAGCTTGGGGGCAAAGGTCGCTTCTCGCACCGGAGAAACCCGCTTTCCGCCGACACTTTCCAGCCTTCGAAGCAGACGTGGCTCCCGCCGACCCGCACGGGGGCTGAAGCGCTTCCCAGGGCACAGGGGAGGCTGCAAGGAAGGAGATTCCCCACCTGCCCGCCGAGCCCAGCACGCCGGCTCCCGGGCACGGCGGCACTGAGGGTGCTGTGCTCTCCTTCCAGATCCGCGGTGCCCTGAGCGCAGTCAGGAGCCTCGTTGAGGAGAGCAAACGCGCTGGAGGCGGGCTGCCTCGGGCCGTCGTGACGCACAGCAGTGGGAATCACGGGCAGGCGCTCGCCTGTGCTGCCCAGGCAGAAGGTAACGCGTACACCGACCTCCAGCCCCAGCTCAGAGAGCAGACGGGCAGCAGGCAGAGAGCCAGGGGTAAACGCGGAGCTGGTAAATGCAGCTCCAAGCACCCAGCTCTGACCCCCCTGGAGATAAGCAGCAGTATCCCTCTCCTGAACGCATGTGGGAGCTACCGTAGGCAAGGCATGGCTGGCTCCTGCAGCGCTAACTGGCTGCTTGCAGCTTTTTGGCTGTCAGATTTGCTTCCTCTTTCATCACACAGGGATTCCCGCCTATATCGTGGTGCCCCGGACAGCCCCACACTGTAAGAAAGCTGCCATTCTCACCTATGGTGCAACGCTGGTGCCATGCGAGCCCAATGACAAGGTATGTCACAGGGAAGATTGGCTCGGGACACAGCACAGCTGGACTGAGAGGCAACCATCTGCGCTTTCCATTAGTCCAGAGCAGAGACAGCATCTCGCGTAGTCCAGGAGACAGGAGGAGTCATGGTGCACCCCAACCAGGAGCCGGTGGTGATTGCAGGGCAAGGCACAATCGCCCTAGAGGTACTGGAGCAGGTGAGGGAAACGCACAGCACGGACCTGGCCCAGGGCTCTGCTCCTTGTAGGCAGAGGCACAGCAAAAAGGGGTACCTGAGGTGCCAGAAGCAGTCACGCTTCCTTTCTGCACAGGCACCCGAGGTAAATGCAATAGTGGCTCCCGTTGGAGGTGGAGGAATGATCGCAGGAATAGCAGTTGCCATCAAGGTAGGCAACGGCTCATCCGGGAAGTGGTGGCTACATCTCCCCCTGGGAAGTGCAGGGCTCCCAAGACAGACAGCAGCTTTTCTCTTTAGAAACAGAGACACCCTGTTATGAAAATCTCTGGGTACCCGGGGTTTGCACGGCAGCAGCAGACAGGCACACACTAGTTTCAACTGAGCAGCTCCTCCTCTCCGCAGGCTTTGAGACCAGATGTGAAAGTGTTTGCTGCTGAGCCACGCAACGCAGATGACTGTTACCAGTCCAAGGTAAGAGGGGAACTGACCCCCAACCTTCACCCGCCGGATACCATCGCAGATGCAGTTAAAACCAGCATTGGACCAAACACATGGCCCATCATCAGGGATTTGGTTGATGATGTCCTGACAGTCTCAGAGGAAGAAATCAAGGTAAACGCTCCTGGCTCCCTTCTCACGGTAGCTGCCAGCAGGCAGCTGCCTCCATCCATGCTTTGCCCCTCCGCTCTCACCCCTACACTCTCCCAGGGCAGCACAAGCCCCTGCACACCACCACAGCTGTTCAACACCCACAGTCTCCAGCTGGAGAGGGCTGGCGGAAGCTCTGCTCTCCCTTCCCAGAGCGCTGCAGAGATGTGCACATGCAGTGCCCTCCGCAGCCCTGGAGCAGCCTGTACTTGCTGCTGGGATGACAGCTGCTTCTCTGTCCCGACAGCGAGCCACGCGGCTGGTGTGGGAAAGGATGAAGCTGCTGATTGAGCCAACAGCAGGCGTGGGAGTGGCAGCCGTGCTCTCGGAGCAGTTCCAGGCAGTCCCCCGGGATGTGGAGAACGTTTGCATCGTGCTGTGCGGGGGAAACGTGGACCTGAGCTCCCTGACCTGGCTCACAGACCTCCCTGGGAAAGTGGAATGAGAACGGAGCGGTGTCTCAAGTGACGGAAACCTCACTCTGAATTTGTACAGTCTGGGCTTGTGCGCTACTAAAAAACAGATAAAAAAACCCAAACATTTGTAAGTTTTTGTGGAGGGATAAGGGAAGCTGGCCTCAGTCTCTACAGCACAGAGCTGCTTGGTTCCACAGTAAAGGGTTGTTACCGGGGGGGCCTGGAAACAAAGCACTGCCTGTTCTCTGCTCCTCAGCTGCCCTGCTCTGGGACAGGCCTCCAGCGAGCTGGGCTCAGTCACTCTCCCCAGCTGCTACTTCACCTTTCTTTCTCAGCGTCACAATAACTTCCAGCAAACTCCTGTCCTTGATATAGCAAAATCCCTGCACACACCACTGTGGCAGGGCACAAGGGAAAGACAACAGCCCCAGTGGGCCAAGAGGTTCACCAGACAAAGGGTGCACACAGCTTCCCCATTTGGCCGCCTCAGCTGGCCTCCACCAAGACACAGGCACTTAGATGTTTTTTAAAACATTTTCCATTAAAATAAATAGCTGTAGCTGGTACCTGAGCAGCAGCTGGTGAGACAGCCGCCCCTGTACAGACCCCAGCAGTAATACGTCCAAGACATCAGTGCTGTCCTTGCTGTGCATGGGCTGAGAACAGCATCCGGGGAGCTAAGGCACAAACTGCATTAGCCATGCTGGAGACTTATTCCATTTCCACCTCCTGCACCGGCAGCGCACTCTCACTCCTCACCCACGGCACGGGCTCTGGAACATGGGGATCGTAAGTCCATTTAGGAAAAACGCGCTTGTAGAGGTTCAGCAGCACCGTATCCTGGGACTTCAGCTGTCCATCAAAATGGCACTTCATGTGACCATGGGTCCCTAAGCAGAGAGCAGAAGAGGCCATTAGCTGTCCCTCCTGGCCAGGATGACCACATCCTGCCCAGCATCACAGACAGAAATAACCAAATCAAACCTACCTAATGGCTCCTTAATGTGTCCTCTACGACCCCATTTTGTCCTGAGCTCCACTGGCTTAAACCACATCACATCCTCTGGAGATCAAAACACAAAAGGCAGGTAAGAAACAAGCTTCACTGTACCAACACAACTGCTCCCGCAGGGGCAGGAGTTCTGCTTCCACATCCCCTCTTCCCACCACAGAGATGAGCCGACCCATACCTCTGTTAAAGAACATGTATCGTACAACAGCCGTCTTGGTAAAGATCTTGAAAGGATGGCCACTGAGCACCAGTCGCTTGACAACAATTCTGTCTGGGTCCACAGAAAGCAGAGAACCCGTGGCGATGAGGTCGTGCATTCCTGCAAGGCAGAGTCACTTAAAGTACCAGGGCAGCACCACAGAAGGTGCCTCCATCAACTCCTCCCCCACCACAACCCCCTTCTCCAAATGGTTCCAGGCCCAGAGGTACCCCACAGCAGGGACAGACAAAGGTGCCAATGATATTGGGGATGGAAATGCATTCATATTCTCAAACAGCATGAAGGGGACAGCTTTTTCAAGTCACTTTCTGAATAGATGCACTCGGAAGTGGGGTATGGGAACAGCCTCCTAACGTTTGTTTCCCAGACACCACCTCCTCAGCACTTAGCAACTTACCGTTACTTCTCTGTTTAAAAAGCAGCACTGAGGCAGGAGGGAAAGTGATGGGAGCATAAACAGTCACCACCAGGGCAGCATCCGGCCGCAGGAAACGCTCCAGCTTGTGCTTATCAGCTAGGACAGAACAACAACAATCAAGTTTAGGCCAACAGCAGTCCTCAGAGCTCCGGGAAACCCCATTGAGCCCATTCTTCCCTGGCAAACAGGCTCTGTGCTTTAGGAAAACAGGTGACAAACACCCCTCCTCTGCTGGCGCAGAGCATCTGGGAACAACAGTGATCCTCTGAGCTACCAGCTCACTGCATGGAGCCTGCCACCACTTTGCCTGGACCAGTGAGCCACCTTGCCCAAGCCCTTCCACTCCTCACTGGTTAGTGCCTCCCCTGGAAGCCTCAGAGCCTAGTGAGTCTTCAGAAGAGTCCTTCAGCCAGGTTCAGACACCACGGCTAAGACATCACAGGCTTCCTGCCCTAGAAACCCCAGCCCCACCTCCTGGCATACCCATGCCCACCCCACTGGTCCCTCACAAACCTGAGGTGTGCTGGGAGAACAGGGGGGATGCTCGGAAGCGTCTGAACCCACAGTGAAAGATCAGTTCCTCCTTTGCCCTCACTGGCTCGCTGTTGCTTGGATGCCGACGCACCAGGAAATTCAACACGGACATCTGCAAGAGAGGCAGCACTGTGAGGGGCTGACAGCAGGGCTGGCCAGCAACAGTAGACAGAGTGGAAAGCAACAGGACTTTGCAGCAGAGAATAATGACCTTGCCAATGGCTTCACAAAGGACTGCCAGTCACCAATGCAGACACCTCAGCTAGGCTCAGACAATATAGCCTGAACACCTCTGGCACCTTCAGCCTGCTCTGACCAAAGGTAAGGTCCTACTTTGAAACATGAGCAATGAAGGGAGATTTCAGCCCAAACCCTCTGCAGGCAGAAGCTCTCCAACCCATGCAGCCTGAGGCAATCGGACAAGGAGCTGCACACCTACAAGATATCAGTGGGGACATACTTAGTCACCTTTTGTTCATGGGGAAGTAGCGAGAACAGGACTAGGGGCTTCCCTTCTTTGAAGCTCTCCATCACTGAGACAGGGACATTGCAGACATGAAGCGTAACATACCAGCCAACCTGCCAAGAGAGGATCAGTTGTGAATACTTCTCTCAACAGAAAAGTGTCAGAAGTAACACATGCCTGGGTTAGAGAGGGAATCCAGGAGAACACTATCATCTGAACTCATGGCTTCATGCTAAGAACCAGATCACCCAGCCACCTCCCTGACAAGTCTTTCCTATTAGGAGTAAAGGAACACAGTAGGGGAAGAGATCAGCAAGAGAAAAGGGAACTACCAAGGCTCCTTCAGTCTCCTCTTTCTCTATTTGCCGGAAGAGGTGCTTTCTGGTTCGGGAGAAGTCCTGGAACTGGAAAATCCTAGCATAATCCCTTGGAAGATTCTCTTTGGGGTCCCATGGAGAAGTCCGGAAGCTCTTCAGCCCCCTGTACTTCTGGAACCTAGAGAACAGATAACAGAAAAGACAAAACTACTTCACCAATCGAGGTGTGCGCCCAGCACCTTCTGTGGTCTGCAAGGACTCACACCTTCAGAGAGGGCAAAGCAAACAAAGCAAATGTTAGCCCTCAGAAAAGATCTTAGTGCAGAGAGAGCTAGAAACAGCAGCCAAGTCTCCAGACAACCCACCCTTCCTTGACGGCTCTGCCATCCCCCTCCCTCTCCCAGGTCAGGGCCCAGCTCTCCCTGCCGCAGGGAGCTGCCCAGGCCCACCCACTGCCCCCCAACTAGTGCCTCCCCTGGAAGCCTCAGAGCCTAGGAATGAGTCTTCAGAAGAGTCCTTCAGCCAGGTTCAGACACCACGGCTAAGACATCACAGGCTTCCTGCCCTATCTCACCAAACTAGACAGAAAGGCGCCTTCCAGCTGCTCTCCCAGCAAAGCATTCTGTTTCTTACCGGACTCTGGCAGGCACATCACGTGGCGTGTCCACTTCATCTGGAAACATTTCATCCATTCTCTCCTGTTTGTATCTCTCCAACATCTGTTCATCTTCCTCCACTTTCTCATCATACCGGTCATCCCGCAAGCAATCGGAAACAGTCATAGTCTCGCACTCCTCCTCTGCAGGTTCCTCTTCCTCCTCGCTGCTTTCTCCCTCCTGACACACAGGACAGCACAGAGCCTGTGAGCACACATGCTCTGTTGATGTCCATGCAGCACTGCAAATACTGCGTGTACTCACACAGCGTGACCCAAGTTACAGCACAGTCCCTCATTTCAGTATCTAACACCCCAAAGAAGCAACATGATACATGAGAGATTTAACAATGGAAATCCAGGCAAGTCCTGGCTCTGTGTTGTGCCCTTGCATGGAGCAAGCCAGGATAGGATTGTCCTAGAATAGGCAATAATACCCTGGAGATCACTTGCAATATCAGCTCTTGGAGGTACCTGGGAAACTGCCTCTTCCATCATATCATCATCAATATCATCCTCTTCATCATCATCACCATCTTTCTCACTGCCTTCTTCTCCATCATCCACAATCCAGGCAGCCTGGTACTTGGATGTGCCTTTGGGGACCTTCACCAGTCTCCTGTTTGTCTTCAGAGAAGCTGTAGATTCCCACCAATGGTTAATACAGGAACAATTCTCCTTTCCCTCAGCAACATTTACACCAGGACAGCCAAGATCAGCTCTAGACCAGAACTGCTGTTTCCCAGCACGGAATTTGCCAGGGCCCAGAAAAGGCAGCTAAAACATAACCCTGCTAAACTGCCAGGCAAACCACACAGGCTGCTACTCAGGTAATGGGACTAGGAATGGAAGCCCTGGGCTCCCAACTAGCGTGTTTCTTCACAGCCACCCTCAGCCATCCTGGTGATGGAGGGTTTCTAAAAACTATCTTAACAGGGACGAAGAAAAGGTCCAGAAGTATTGCTGCTACTCACCCTCTGCTTCTTGCAGTTCTTCTTCAGTAGGCCATGTCTGCTCCCCTTCCATAGGATCAGGAACCACTTCTGACTGCAAAGATTCCTGCTTGTTTGGATCTGCCTTCATCAGGACCTTAACATCTTCCTCCATCTCATCAGTACCATTTATAGAGTCATCCTGAAGGGCAAGAGCAGAGCCCCCAGGTGTGAATACATCCAACTCAAGCCAGCAATTGGTCCAAAGCAAAACTCCCTTCAGTATCACATTTATTATGTTGTAATGTAACATTTGTTATACGCTGTGGGCAAGGAATCTCAGCTTAGTGGCAGAACACAGGCTTACTGACTCTGATGCAGCGTCCTTTCCCCCTCATTGATCACATACACCCAGTTGTATTTTCCTGATTAAAGTTTACAAACATCATGTTCTAATGGGCCCAGCGAAGCCCTGACCTCCCACACACCTGTATCTCCATGTCCTGACTCCTCTTCTGTCCTTTAATCACTCGGGGGTTCAAAGAGAGAGGGTCGGGGGGGGCATCCACCTGGCTCATCTGGAAGTCTCCATGCCCCACAATATGCACCAGGCTGTTCACGTCGAGGGCCTGTCCCCGGACAAAGCCAGACACCTTCAAGGTCCCAACTAGGTCACTCTCCTGACCGGGCACAAACTCAGCAGCATAGGCAAGCAGGTGAGCCCGCCTGTCCCGAAAAGCAAGATGCCGCTGCTTCTGGGTGGCAAGGTGCCTCAGCAGCAGCGAGGACTCCTGCTCCGTGTTCAGAGAGAAGAGCTTGGCCTCAGGAAAGCGCTTTTCAATGGCTTTGGCAAGTTTCTTCCTAGCATCTATCCGCTTCTTAGGTGGCAAGTCAGTGCCCCCTGGGACAGCAAGAGCTACCAAACAGTGCATAAAACAGAGTTCAGGATCAGACTATAAATCTTGTTATACCCCTTTTACCAAGCACTGACAAACACTCAGATATCAGCAACCAAAGTAACCAAACCAGATTCACACAAGATGCAAAGACAGTTTCACAGATTCACAAGAACCCTCGGGACAGAAAAACGTGTCTTCAGAGATAAGATTTTGAGGCTAAATGAGACTGTGGAGATAAGAGCCCAGGAACTGAACTTAGCAAGGAAGCGTCTGAATCCCTTTTGTTCTGCATGCCTAGATAGCCATACAGTACTGACGCCACCATGCACCCAGAGACCTAAACCTAGAAAAGCCCTTTTACCTCCAGCGCTCCCCCACCAGGGTAGTAACACAACAAGGCAGCACGAGAATGGCATTCACCTGACTGATCTATGCTCAGAAACTGACCAATCAAAGACCTATTAACATACAGAGCTTTTAATTACTGCAACACTAAACCCTCATCAAGCACCCCCTCAACCTATATACCACTATAAGCACTTAATGTTTCTCACTTGCTCACCATAACTGGGGAGCCCCTGTGCAAAGAGGCAGGAGAGGCAGTGCTCCCCCACGCTGTCCCAGCCATCTGCAGGATCCAGGATGAACAGGAGGGAATCAGCAACCTTTGCTAGGTCTAAGACAGCGTGAAGGTCCCCTGCAGGCAAAAGACCTCCATTACTGAGGCTGCCAGAGGTACGGAGCCAAGAACCACACCAACAACAGCGTTTCCTCACCTGCCCGTGCTGTCACAAAATGCCATCGCTGTTTGAGTCGGGGGCAAAGGAGTGCAAAGCCACCAGTTCTCCCCTCATCCACACGGACAACAGACGAGTCCTGGCTCTGCAGCAAGCAGAGGGTGTCGTGGGCTGCAGCCCTGCTGTGCAGCGGCACCAGAACCACGAGGTGGGGGGGCCCATCCCTGCTGCCCAAGCTCCGCTTCTCCGCCAGCACCTGTGGGCACAACTGCAGAGTGTGAAACCCAGCCCGGTTCCTATTCCACGCCCCCCAGATCAAGACTGGATCCTCCGCAGCTCAGCCCAAAACCACTCGATCCACTAATGCTTCGCTTGCCCCAAACTGAACTGACCCAGGCACCCATTCTTCTGCCTAGCCTAGTTCCTCATCCACTCGCAAAAAAACCAAACCGGCTCGGTCCCCACGGACACATACCCACACCGAGACCCGCACCGCCCCCACTACCGCTCCCCACCACCCTCTCGCAAAGATCCGGCCCGGCTCCGGTTCCCCCGCAGCCCTCACCGCCTCCTTGCGCTGCCGGCGGAGCTGCAGCGCCTGGTGCCGCCGGTCCACCCTGCTGAGATCGCGGAGCCGCCGGCGGGGCTGGGCCTTGACAGAGACGCGGCCTGCGGGGACAGAACGGTCAGGAAGGCCGCAGCTCGCAGGCCCGGCGAGGAGCCCGACCGGGCCCGTCCCGCCTCACCTCCAGCGCGGCGCTGCGACGACCCGCTGTGCTTCCCGCCCTTGTGCGCCTTGTTCTGCTGCTTCAGCGGCCCGGGCCGGTGGGCGCCCGCCGCCACCATGCTGCCTCCTCGCTGCCTCCTCAGCGCTTCCGCCCGCGCCGATACGTCACTTCCGGCGCCGCGGGGCACGCCGGAACCGCGCGGAGCCTCGCCCACACTAAGATGGCGGCGTGAGGGACGGGGGTGAGCGCAGCTCCGGCCCTGCCCGCTGAGAGGGGGGGAGCGGCGGACCCGGCCCCCGGGGAGAGCACCGCTGCGGGGCAGGGGAGAGCCCCAGAGCCGTTGCAGGGAGGGAGGGAGGCTGGTGCCCGTCAGCGCCGCGGCGGAGGAGGATTGCAGAATGAGAGGCAGGAGCGACAGCCCTTCCTTCAGCGCTTTATTGATTAGTTCTTTGTACAGGTATTTACACAAGAGGAAAGCTGCTCGCCCGCAGGGAGAGGGCTTGTCCGCGCTCTGGAAACAGTCCTGGGAGAAGCAGCAGTTGAGGGAAGGCCCTCCCCGAGCCCCAGGCCCTGGGGCAGGCATGCCCTCCCCCCCAGCCCCAGCTCCCTTCCACAAAGACTGATGGAGTGAAAACATTCCTACGCTCCACGTGCCGCTTCGTCCCAGCCCTGTTTGGTACTGGCAGCGCTGGTCACCTTGGTTCTTGGCAATCATTATCCAGCCAAGACTGTTCCCAGACCCCAGGCCTTGGCCGTACCCTGCCCCGGCAGCACGTCACACCAAACATGCCTCGCAGCTGCAACAGCCACTCTGCCTGGTGCTGGCAGAGCCCCTGTCCCCAGGACCACACCGTCACTCAGGAATAAAACACTCTGCTTGTTACTGGAAGCATTAGGTCCACAGCACCCCAGAAACACGGGCAAGTGAGCAATAGGGTTAAACATTTACAGTGGTGTTGCAATTGCCAGTAAAGCTGAAGTCGGTAACGCAAGGGAGAGGCAGGGCAGCTGCTATTCCGATCCTGATTGAGCAACTGCATAGGAGGGAAAAAACCAGTTCCTACAGGTCCCTGCTTCCTCTGAACTTGGAGTCATCCCCCCCTTTTCCTCCTGCGAAGAAATCAGCATGACAGCAGCAACATGGGGTTGTCAGCCATGGGCTGTTCTTTACAGATCCTTTTCTACCCCTAAAAGCAGGCTGGTTGTCTAAACCTTTCAACTCTAAAAGCAATGTAGATAGCATGTCCTACCTGATAGGAAGGAAGACACAAAATTAAGAGACCGGTGACAGAAAAACACTGTTTAAGCAGTAGTAATTAAGTCTCTCTATACAGGTATCCACTGGCTGCGGGACAGCACGCAAAGTCTCTCCCGCTGTCATTTCCGAAGGCTGTTTGTCCATCAGCCGAGATGGCCCATAGCACTGCCACAGCACTGCCTTGCAGAGCCAAATGTGAAATGGCTGCTTAGAGAGGACTCAGAGGAAGAGGGAATAACTAGGATACTTCTAAATCAAGAAAAACAAGTCCTGTGAGTTAGTTATACCTTGTCATTTAAGCAAGACCAGGGAAAGGAGCAAGTTTTGAAACTTTCTGCCTAGGATTCCTATCACAAAGTCAACTATGTCTGCCCCCACGAGTCACCCAGAAGTCTGGAAACCCAGAGACAGCCAGAAGGGTCCCACCACGGGGGCTGACATCTCTTCAGATCTCTGCAATCCTCAGAGCTGCTGAGAGCCGCTCTGGCTTGTAAAAAGAGCTAACACCTGATTTGCACTGCGGACCAGGCCCTTCACATGTAAAAGCAAAATTCCCACAAATGCATACCTCCTAAGCTTACAGGTATTTTGCCGACCTGTGCAGTTCTGCAGGGCCCTCCGCACAGACTACCAAAATATCACAACCCATCAAGCTGAGCAAGCAGGAGCAGAAAGCCAAGCACCACCTCTCTGTGGCTGACAGCACTGCAGGTTAAAACAAGCTCTCCCTGCCAAAGCAGAAACTACCAGGGAAATACAGTTAAAGCCGCAGCGTGAGCGGGGAAGTATCCTCCGGCAGTTGGGATGCAGATCCCTGTAGTAAGGCAAGCCCTTGCAGGGCGAGGGCCCCCTTCAGCTCTCCTGTACCATCGCAACACGAAGCCAAGTGCTTTACACACACAAGACACCATGGCAGCCTGCTCAGCACCACCTGCCAACCCACCTTCCCCCCTCTGTGCTCTCTGACAAAACAGGCTTTGCATCACTCCAGCGCACAGCCCAGACAACCTGTGCAATGAGGAGTGAAGCTCACTGGCTAAATCCCAGAAAGCAGCTGCATTGCAGGAAGGCTGAGCTCACATTCCTGCTCCCTAAACCAGCATCACTGCTGCCTTCTGAAGCAGTGAGAAATCTGGGCTGACTCTGCTTTGCATGTGGACAAGGGGGAGAACAAGCCGGGGCAGGCTGGATGCAAAGCCTAGGCCTTGGTTTATAAAGGAAGACTGGTTGCAACTGGAAGGGCCAGTTTATTAGAGAAACCTCACATTGCAGAGAATTCACAACACATTGGAAAGGGTCCAGGCCTGCTGAGGAGGCCACTCTTCTGCAGCAGCACAGATCTACATCCCCCAGCTCCAACCCCAGCAGGTGCCACAAAGGGAAGGGTTAACTAGAACACAGCTTATGTTTACAAGCAGCCCGAGAGAGCCAGTATTAAAGTTCAAAAAAGCCTCCCCATTAGACAACAGTTAAAACAAAAATGGTTTAAAATGTTTAAAAGCTCCATGTTCTTGGCTGCAGCATAATGGGGAGGCAAAGGTCTACAACACACACAGGTCTCTGTGGGTCTCAGCACTCGGTCTGCTCTACCAGTGAAGGCCGGAGGGGGGGGTCTTCTCATCTTTGTTGCTTTCCAGAGAAAAGGGTGGGATTCGGACATCAAAGTGGGAGCCATCAGGCCTCTCAAATCGAAAAGTACCCCTGCAAAATAACGGCAGAGATCATGCAGAGGCCAGGGACGAACACAGCTAGGAATCATCAGCTAGAAGGTAAGACACGAGCTCTTCTATATCCTGCACAGGGACTCCAGGGCTGCATTTGCAAGGCCCATCCAGCAGCAAGTACATCTGCCTGCCAAGATGACTCATTTATTGGAAGACTCCTGGGCAGTTTACATCACATATCTAATATACATTTCCTGAATAAAGATGTCATGATTGGAGCCTCCAGGAGGTAAGCACCCTCCACGCATCTGCAGCAGTGTTTACCTAACTCCCACCCCACAGGAGACAGAACCATCCGAGCTACTTTTACAAACCGATTACACATAAACTCAGATTCCTATTTCTTGGCAGAAGCTCCACTGGTTAAGAAGTCTGCAACAACACGAAATCCTATCACAGATGTAATTTGGAATAGTTTCTGCTTTGCATTTCAGAAAGGGTATTTCAGAACTGAATCTGCCTGTCCCTGTACAAACAAATAATTTGTTTACTGCCCTGCACTACAGACAAATGTACTGCAGAACACGACATGGGCAAGAAGATCGTGGAGATAAACTAACAGGTTCTCATGATGGAGAGGACACAATCGAACACCAGAAGTCAAACTGAGCAGCTTCTGAGCTGCAGAACCTTTGTCTCTTTCTCTTCAGGAGACAGACAGAAAGTGAAAAACTACTAAATGAGCTGGTTTTATTCCCCAGGACATGCATTCAGGCAATTCAAAATGTATTAACGTGGAAAACAAGGGTATGTCCTACAGGCAAAGAGCTGCTCTCTTGCTTTTCCCAACTCAAAGGCAGTTCCAACGCAGCTTAACTCTGAAACAGATTTACTCAAAAAATGCAAGCTAGAAAGACCTGTGACAGAGAAGGCAAGAGGTGCCTGTGCATTTCTTATTCACACAGAGATGACACTAAATGTGCTAACCCATCTGAAATGCAAACAGAGGGAAACTGCTTGAACCCTGCAGCACAGCAAAACAACAACTCAGCTGAGCACTTTCCTAGCTGCAGTTATGGAAGGGGGGACTTGCAACACCAGTTAGGCTGAAGGCCTTATCTGGCCTAAACTGGGAATAACCCCACGTGCCAATTCCTCGTGGAAACAGAACCACACAGCTTCATGCAGGGATAGAATCAAAGCCCAGACCTCTCCAAAGAGAGGATACCAGTTCACGCATCCCTGCTGCCTAGGGAAACAGCAGCATGAAGCCTTGCCTCTTGCACCAAGGACTGAAAGGGACAGAAACTGAGTACAGCAGAAGATGACAAGAGAACCGCTTCATGTCTTTGCAAATCCAGTCTAGCATAGACCATAGAAGAAGGATAAATTAGCCTGGAACCTCTCTTGGTGCAGAGAATCAATAGATCATCTTCTCGCTAACTGCGATACTGCTATAGAGAAGCTCATAAAAATTTTAACTACCAAGTATGTCCCGTCCTGTTCAGTCCAATTCCACCCACCTTTCAGCCATAACTCCAGACTGCAAACTGCATCCCAGCTCAGCACTGTGGGGTCCTATATCTAAACCACTACTGCAGTAATAAGTGCTTCTTACCACATGTGACCACTGGATGCCTGCAGGGAGACGTGACTGCTGTACTGAAATGCCGGCTGTTCTTTGGATAAAACTGGCTCCTGAGAAGACAAGAAGAGACCACTCTGCATCAGCAGCGGATCTTAACATTCCTTACAGACAGGCATCAACAGGAAATTTATATTTTGTATTCACATAGCAAGAAGAAAATCAGAGAGATCCACACCTGAGCATCGCTACCAATTACAGAGCAAACAACTCACCCAGTGAGTAATGCCAGAACCATGTATTTTTCCAGTTTTCCCATTACCAGTCATTTAGGATCATTCTCTAATACTCGGTGTGAAGTTTCAGTTCAGATGAAAACCTTATGTGATTTTTTTCATTACCAGTTTCCTATTCCATCTACTTCTACTGCCCACTAAGCAATTTACTGGCAAATCAACCAAGCAAGAGGACTCCAGCAAAGGGCTGCACTTCCCAAGAGAAGCTACACAATACTTACCCTTCCTACAACACCACGGCCCCTGACCGTTTCCAAGGTGCCAGACAAGCTAAATATCCTCCAGTGCCGTTCTCGGAGTTGTACCACTTCGCTGTCGAGGTTCTCCAAGCGAATACAGTAGCGCCACTGGACAGAAGAAAGGCTGTTATCACAAACTGGAATCGGCTGCGAACAGTTGATAACCCATAGCTGATACTGGGAAACAGTTGCCGGGCAAGGGCTACTCTCCCTCAGAGCTTATCACACAGCAATGATGCCACAGCAAATAAACTCCTTCCCTTTAGCTGCTTCGTGAAACAAAAGGCACTTACCCAGTAGACATGGGAATTCTGGGCTTCCTGTCAAGAGAAACAAAAGACTTTAGCAGCTGCCCTTCAACGCTCAGCGCCAAAACCTCTTCAGCTGGCAGCACAGCACAAGCACAGGGGCTCTCGCTCCATGCCAGATTGACGCAGACAACTCACATGAGCACAAAGACAGCTGCTCTCCGAAGCAGTCCATCAGTTACCGCCTGGCACTGGCTCTGCTCTAGACATGTAATCATGAGGTGGGAGATTTGCAAGGATCTTGTGACTACGGAGGGTTGATCTCCATGTTAATTACACACTTTCTACAGATCTAGAAACACCTGTTTCATTGCCTTCGGGCACCTGTTTTTCTGACAAGGTTAGGACAAGCATCAGTTGGGCTCCACAGAAGCTGCAGTTCCACACCAAAACGTCCACCTGCCACGGCGCAGACTCCCCAGCAGCTGTGCTCGTCTGGACTTGGAAATCAAACTGCTGCGGTAATTCCCAGCCCTCCCACTCAGAAGTCTATCGGAGCCTCATTATTTTGGATGGTCCACATGAAGTTCTTACACTATAAAGAGCAAATCGTTATCAGCTAAATCCAGAAGGCTTTAGCCAAACCCTCTAACCCACATTAGAGCCAGGAAATGGGTAGATACCCACAGCACCTCATCACTGGGCAGGATAACAGATATGTCTGTTATTACAGGGCCGATGGCCTTGGGGCCCCCTTACACACACACCCATCTGTGACTGAGGCAGTAAAGGATCAATTCACAAGCCTTCCTAAATATCTTGCTAACAGAGTTCTGCAGAACAGCAGAGGGTATTTCCCATCCTACAAACAACAAGCAAAAGCCAATGTGCAGGAGCTGTTCTCCAAAAATGTATGACAAATCAGTTTCATGTTCATACCTCTGCTGGATGTCGTGACAATGAAATTGCAACTGTGATTAAAAAGTCATTTCTCCGGTAAGCAGAAAGTACCTTCAGTCAGTAAACTGGTCTTAGAAAAACATGCAAGTTAAGCAGATCGCAGAACTAACACAGTGACATGCAACACAGACCTACCCTCATGCCCATATAGAAAGGGATGACTGTGACGCGGATGTTCTCTGTGGTTTCTCGGTGTACATCAGAAAGCTCTAGCCAGGGGTGGTTCTTCTCCTGCCATGCACACAGTGTATCCCTTGCTACAAAAGGTGGAACTGTGGGGAGGGAAAGATGAGAGTTTATGAGGAGACTGTATCCAGAGTGCTCTGCTCTCAAAGCAACTCCTTTCACATAGTTACAAAAATCATTTAAAGGAGGCTTTACTGTGACAAAACCCAAACCAGACCACAATTTTTACACCGCATCTAAGACGATGGGTTCTGAGTACTTGTTATAGAGTACCTCAAGCATCTGGCTCTGAAGAGTTCCCTCTGAAGCCAGAAATTACCTTTTGTTTGGTCGTACATGAGAAACCTCTCAAAGAGCTCATGCTGGATGGGCACTTGATCAGTGGAGCTGTAGGGAAGGATATCTTCATGGCTTACATAGTCTAAACCTGAAAAAGAAACCCCAAAAGCCACTGAACTTCCCCAGTGAAGAGCAGCTCAGAAGTGTCCTGACAGAGAAATGGATCACACTACTGAGACATCAAGAAAAGGATTTTGGCAGCAGCAGCCTAGAAAGCAAGCATGGAGGAAAACAGGCCAGTAATAACCTTTGGCAGTGTTCTTCAGTGAGATTTTTCCATAGAATGATTTCTCTGATAAAGTCACACTGCCTGGGAAGTGACTGAACTGCCACAAAAGGACTTTGGGCAGGAAATGCAAAGGACAAGAAGAGATCTAGCTGTCCTGGTAATAAAGTAGAATAGCCTGTATGCAACAGGGTATGCGTATGGAATCTATGTCTCAAGAGCACAAAGTAGGCATGCTTATGTCTGATCAGTCTGCCCAACTTCCATCCATCCAAAAGGGCTTCATGTACTTTAGTCATTCTGTTGTTTCTAGCACAGCCCTAAAGCACAGACAGATCCACTAAGTAATGTCCTGTAGGAACTGCTGCTTCACTGGCAGAAGCTGACTGTTGGTGACTCTTCTGACCTCACCTCGTGACAACCCACATCTCCACAGAGGGTATAGGTGCATTTTACTCACCTGGTATGGCATAGAGGGCTCTGCTATCATCGTGATTTGCCAGGAACGTCACTGCTTCTGTCTGTGATCTCTGGGACTGAGAAAAAGGAAGGTTTATGTTTTCCTGTGTGGATTGTTGTGGGCCAGTTTCCAGTCATATTTCAGTTTACTGTTGTGGTTTCTAAAGTGTGTAATGTTTATTTTATTTAACCAATTCACTTCAGAACATCTCTCCTTAACTCCTCTAGACTAATTCTCCACTCAAACAAGTGAAGAGCATTTTCAGTGCTGCGACCCACATTCATAAGGACCTGTGTGCAACAGAATAGGAATGCCAACAGGATAAGGAAGTGAGGTTGGAAAAGGGAAACATGATCCAGAGAACAGTGATATGACATTCCAGATTATCTTTCTCAGGGAAAATATGACTTGAAGAACAAATTTGTCCTAAAATTCTAAACAAGCAAGTTAGCCATCAGAGCCATTTTCTTTCAGTGCCTGTCCATCTGAACCATTCAGAGAGGAGAAGATATTTGAGTTTCAATACCAAGATTATTGGTTACTTACTATATGTGGACAATCCCGGGCATCTATTAGCACCTGATAGTAAGTGTGCGTTTTGCCCTTGACCTCTTTGGAACCATGGCCTGCCGCGTTCTCGCTTCTAAAAAGAAAAGCAGAACACTGAGCTCAAGCACAGGATGGCAGCAAACTGTTGTTACCAAGACCAAGCACATGCATAAACAATGATTTTTATTTTTTTTTAAATACATTTCGCAGTCTGTAATCATTCAGTTTCATCCAAATTAAACTCATGTCAGCCACCCACACAACGACAGATGAGCTAAGATGACAATCAATGGTGTTTGTCACAGGCACAACAGCCCTGTTTTCAGACGACTCAGAAGTTCCTTCTGCTCAGTCCAGTCTCCTATTTGGGGTAGGTATTTCTACTGCCCTCTGATTCTCTCTCTGCTTACTCCTCATTCCCTCCCGACTCCACATGCACACTTGCCCAGCACACCTCGAACATAGGCCAGGGAAAAATGGATGGAAGAGGGGAAAGAAGTGAACAGTGACCCAGTTCACAAGAAGGATGAACTTGGCCTAGTGGGTTGAACCTGTCAGCTGGCAGCTGACAAATCCAACTCACCGGCAATCTACAGAAGCAGCAGCCTGCAATTTTAACACAGGAGCCTAGATCTAACTCAAAAAGGAAAACACAAAGGTGTTTTTTTATAGTTTAAAAAAAAAAAATCACGCTGCTGGCATTTTTTTTATTTCCTTCATGTACACTCTCACCCTTCATACTTCCATCCTGTCTCTAATTAACACAAAATTAATACTCATGCAATGTCTCTTCTTTAAGCACCTCTCTTCTAGTTTACGTTCATGCAAAACAGACCCATACCATTGTCCTCCTTAAAAAGACTTGTTTACCCCAACCAGGAAACTCGATACAAAATGTAAACGTAGCAGTACAACAGCATATACACCAGAACATATCCTTACTTTTCTGCAACAGGAGAAGCCACATCTCGATCATAAAGCCTGGCTTGCCAGGGAAACAGGACTATTCCTCGATAGCCAAACACACTGTGAAGAAATAGCTGAAAGGAACAAGTAATTGCATTTGAATACACAGCAAGCTTTAATCAACTTAGACACAACAGAAAACATGAAGCCAAAAGCCCTTTTCTGATAGTATTTAAAAAGCCTGTCAGCTGAGGTAAAACTAGAAACATTTACAAAGTGTATCAATGCATGGGATGGGAATACAGGGAGAATCACCACTGTGCAAACCCAGAGCAGAAACAAAGAGGGAACACAAGCAGTCTGGGATGAGAGAAGAAATTCATGTCATCTCTACCCATAAAAGTGAATGACTAAACCAGTAATAAAGTACTAGAACAGCAGAAGTGCAGAAAGGAGACCAGCACGGGAGACACCGCAGAACGGAGAAACAGATCTCCAAGGCACAGGCACAGAAATTACAACTTTAGTTCTTATTTCTCAAATTCAGTGATTGTCTCTTCTGTTCCTAGAGGGACAAAACCCTTAAATAAGGCCAGAGGAGCAAATACCATTGTAGGAACAGTTGTGTTATGCTGCAGATTCTTATCAACTTGCTACTGTCAGATGACTGACAAACTGCAGACACAGCAGAGACAAGGAGCACTGAACTGTGAAACTTCTGGCCCTCTACTACAATGCAGCAGCCTCCTTATAGGTAAATCACTCAGCTACCTGATCTCTGTGGAATAAGCCTGCAGGGTCAACTCCGCTCCCCAGAACCGCTTACCTGTCCCGTCTCGTATTTGCCGTGCTGCTTCGGTGCCTCAAACACCCCCACGGTCTCCAGCACTTTGCCCTCTGGACGGTTTCTAGGAGCAGAGAGGTAGTTTGGTGAGTGTGCAGGGGCTGAACCAGCCCCTGGGCCAGGTGGCACACAGCACCCGAGCCCCAGGCGCTGGCCAGGCTGGAAACCTCGCACCTCCCTCGGATACCACGCAGCCCCCCGGGGGCCCCGCTACGCACTACGGTGCCCAGTCCCCCAAACCCTTCCCTGCTCCCCACCCCTTTGCCAATCTCCCCTTTCCCAACGGCCCTGGACACCCCCCTGCCCAGCTGCCCCTTTAGCCCAATCTCCCATCCCCACCCCAGCCACCCCGACAGCCCCCCAACTCCTTCCCGGTCTTCCCTCAATGACCAACAGCCCCCCCACACTCACCTTAAACGCTCCCTCAGAGCCCCTAACCCCACGTCCCCACCTCAAACAACCCCCTCGCAGCCCCCAACCCCCCCCGACAGCCCCTCCACACCCCTTTTACCCCCCCCAACACCCCTAAACCGTCCCCCCCCGGGCCCAGCCCCCCCCTCCCCGCAGGCCTCACCGCGACGAGAGGTGCCGCCTCGGCGGCAGCAGCAACGGGACGGCCGCGGCTCCCCCCGCGCCCAAGGGCCGCAGCCCACGGGCCGGGGACGGTTCCCAGAGCGGCAGCCCACGGGCCCGGCACCGGCTCAGGGCCGCCGCCACGTACCGCCGCGCCGCGCAGCCCGACATCCCGCGGCCGGGCCCGACCCCGCCGCCCAGCCCACAATGCACCGCGCCTTGACCCTTCCGCCCAACCTCCGCTTCCCGGCGGCCCCCGCGGGGGCGGGCGGCGCCGCTCTAGCCCGCCGTCGCGCTCTATGGCGCTCCGCGTCGCCTAGGCGACGGCGGCCGGGCAAGATGGCGTCGGCGGTGCGGGCCGGGAGGCGGCTGCGGCAGGCGGTGGAAGGCGGCGAGCTGGCGGGGCTGCCCGCCGGTCTGCGGGCCGAGCTGGAGGCGGCGCTGGCCTCCGACGGCGCCCTGGTGGCCTTCAGCCTGCTGCGGAGGCTGCACGCCGCGCTGCGGGAGGCAGGTAGGCCGCGCCGCCCCTGGCGCGACGGGCCGCGACCGGCCGGGCCGCCGTTAACCGTCGCGTCCCCCACCCGCAGGGTCCCCGTTGTACCTACACGAGCTCCTGGAAGGCAGCGAGATCGACCTGCCCGAGGTGCCGGTGCCGCCGCGGGTAGGTGAGGGCCGGGCGTGGGCTGCGGGGGACGATGGCGGCCGCCGGCCCTCACGGTGGCTCTGCTCTTCCCCCAGAACCCCGAGCTGGTGGCCCGGCTGGAGCGGATAAAAGCCAAGCTAGCCAACGAGGAGTACCGGCGAATGACCCGCAACATCACCGGCCAGGTGAGGGGCCTACTGCATCGCCTGCTGTCAGGATACTTTCCTCAAAAGCACGGCCGTTAGCAACCTGACAGATAGCAAAGGAAATTTGCCCCTTACAGTGAGTGCAGCACAGAGGGAATGTGGGCAGGGACTTGAGGAGTGCACGCTGTAAATGCACGGGGACAACAGGTACGGTGTTGAGGGCAGAGGTAGGACAGGGCTATCAGGATAGTGAAGTAGAAGAGATGCTGACTTATAGAACAGCTCACCATGCCAAAGATCTCGGATTTTGATCTGGGAGACTGAGCACCTACGGTAAATGTTTTACTGGGAGTATCTGTGCTGCCTTTTTCTGAATGGCTAGATTTTCCTCATAGTTTTAAAATTAGATCATTCCTGCCAAGGTAAAAGCTGAAAAAACAGGGTAATGTTTGGGTACTTGTTCTTTCCCAGAAAGAGCTGAGATCTTTTGGCACGGTGACCGTTTGGACAAGCCAGCATCCCTTCCTGCTGGCATTCCTTGTGATCCCATCCTGCTACCCCTCCCCCACACTGTATCCGGCATCCCTGTGCATTTAAGACCCTGCACGTATTCTCTTGTTGTGTTAACTCTTGTGGGAAGATCTTTTCTCTCTGTCAAGCTTAGCCACTTCATCTATGAAACAGAGTGGTTTTAGCAGAGCTGGGTAGTGACAGCAATGCTCCTTTCAAACAGTGGAGAAGTAGAGGAGTATTCCCATATCTGTGTGCTCATCACGTTCTTCCCTGCCTCCCCCTGCCTAGTATCTGGTGTTTGAAATTGTGTAACCACATCCGATTTGACAAAGAGCCTGCAGAGCTTTACAACATTTAGTTCTTGCCAGCTGCCTGAACACGGAGGACAAGGTGAGACCCTTTAGTGTCTCTACAAAAGACAAACCTGCAGCAGAGAACCCACATGCAAGAAAACACTCTGGGAAGTGCTTTGATAAGAAATGATCCCCTCTCAACATGCTTGAATCAGAACAGAAGCAAAAACCCAGAGAAACGCCCGCAGCCCACCCGACCGCTGCCAGGGGCCCCCCCCTCAGAACTTCTGAGTCTTGGGGACAGGATAGGGCATTGGCATTGCTTTTATTATGCAGTTAATATTAAAATACAACCAATCACAAGTTGTTTTAATCCCTTCTTTTAGGAGATGAATGGGACACTGGCTGAATTTGGGAGGCAAGGTGAGTGGCTGCCTGTCCTGCTGATGTCTGGCAGTGTGTACTTACAGGTCAGTCATGGGAACCATCGCATCGCTAGCTGTTGACATTAGGCAGCCCTTCCCTCTCCAAATATCTCACTGAAGGTTTTAATGCACAAAAGTGTTCCTCGAGTAAAGGAGCAGCCTGTTGGTCCTTCTCATAAATATTTTTGGAGGCATAAAGCATGTGAATCCTCAAGTATTCCTGTAGCCCAGCTGAGGCAGCCACAGGATTACAGCTTGTCCCCAGCCCTACTCTCCAAGCCTTACCTAAAAGCACAATCATCTTTCCCCCTTCTCTCCAGTTCGCTCTGTTAAAGCCGTTGTCATCACCATATTCAACTTCATTGTCACTGTGGCGGCTGCCTTCGCCTGCACGTACCTGGGCAGCCAGTACGTCTTCGTGGAGACCGCGGCGGTGAGTGACCCCGCAGCCTTGGAGCGCACTTGTGGCACGCTCTGGGCTGGCCAGGCAGGAGCGGCAGCTCGACCGCACGCACAGCGTCACTTATCTCTCTTTTTGTGTCCCCAGCGTGTCCTGTCAGCGGTAATTGTGGCCTCGGTGGTTGGCTTGGCCGAACTGTATGTAATGGTGCGGACGCTTGAAGGGGACCTCGGGAAACTATAATCGCACGTGTCCCTGTGAACTGCGGCCCTCGTGCTGGAGGCTTTTGCCCTCCCGAGGAGTCATTAATTTGGGGCAGGTTTATCTTCTACCATCTGTTTGTACCTGCTGCTGTTACCGGGAAGGCTGCTGTGTTCCTCAGGCCTCATCCTTTGCTTCCCGCTCCTTAACATTCCTGAAATGAATTGTGGATTAAAAATCCTGCAGCTGCATAACAGAAGAGGGAACAGCTGTGGACTCTCACCACCCCAACACAGAGAGGGGCATTAGCTCCCACCGTTCCCGTTCTCCTGCGAAGTTGCTGTCCTTTTATTCTGGAAATAAATAACATTGTGTGTTTGCAACCTTCTTCCTTCCTGACGGGAGACGTCCGTTGTTATGCGGAACGCCGAGCTGGCATCTAAAAGACACCACAGAGAGCTGTGAATCTTCCCTCTCCCTCTGCATCCCGCATCCTGCTCCTGCCAAAACCTCCCTTTGCCTGCCCTCACTGCTACTGCCTGCTCCCTCACGCGCTTTTGGGGGAGTGTCGTTCCCTTGTGACTCGGATGGCAGCACCCGACCAGCTCATGTTTGGGGGCGAGCACTTTCCGCCTCCAATTTAGAATGATGATGGCATCCGGCACAGCCACGTTGCGGTTGGCACCCAGTTCGGCTTTGTCTGCAGCAGCTCAGCTCCACATAACTCGTACAGCGTCCTCACCCAGGGGCTGCCGCATCTCCTGACCCGCAGCCCTGTGGCTGTCGGTGCCTGGGTGAGGAGCACGAGCCGTAGCTGCCTGCCCGTGCTGTGGGATGCGGCAGGGCCCCTGCAGGCAGACGGGGCAGCGAGGGGTACGTGGCTCTCTACCTCCCCTGCCAAAGGGTGCCCAGCTTCCCTCCCAGGGGAGGGGAAGCATCTCAACACAGAGCCCCAGGGGCTTCTTGGGTGCCATGGAGCAGAGAGCGGAGCCAGCTCGGTGCATCCGCGGTGGGGAGGGGATGCTGAGGCTGGCACCGTCGGGCACTGTGGACCCGGACACCTGCCGGGTGGGCACCCTGCCAGGGCCGGACACGGTGATTAATGCTCTGATGGCAGCTAAGCCCCTCTGCAAACACGGTTTAATATCCGATACAGGGGGGATCTGCCGGCACCTGCGAACGTGCCTGCGGATTAGGGGCGGCCACGCCACAATCATCTGCGGATACGGCCTCAGATTAAGGTATTTTTTCTGAAAGATTAGTCGGTATTAGGGGGCTGATGGGGAGCTGGCCCCGCCACGGCCGCACCGGCATTTAGGATATTGGATGACATCCTCGGGACCTTCGGGACCAGCAGTAATTCCACACCCTAATGAAATCGTGGCGCTAAGCTGGGGGGGTCCTCGGTGCCGGGGGGGTTCCCGGCCACGGCTACGGCTCGCCCAGGTTGGTGATGGCTGCGCTGTAGATGAGGTCGGAGATGGAGCCCAGTGAGGTTGGGAGGCCCCGAGTGGGGCTGCGGGCTCCCGGCGGAGGCAGGGCAGGGGCCGGTCCCGGGCCGGTGCCGTCGGGGGGTGCAGCGGGGGAACCCCGTTCCCCAGGCGGTGGCAGCGGCGGTAGCGGCGGCGGCTCCGGTTTGGCGTTGCGGATCCTGCGGGCGCGACGGTTCTGGAACCAGACCTGGGCCGGGCAGGGTCGGGGAGCAGGGGGGGGACACGACCGTCAGACACCGGTGGCAGCCGGACCGGGCAGCCCCGCGGAAGCGGGGGGGGGGGGGTCCCGGCCCCGGGAGGAAGGGACGGAGGAGGAGGAGGGGGGGGGGGGGAATGTCCTTTCGGCGCTCACCTGGATCTTGGCCTCGGGCAGCTGGGTGAGCTCGGCCAGGCGCTCCCGGGTGGCGATGTCCGGGTAGGGGACGGCGGCAAAGGCCCGCTCCAGCTCCGACAGCTGCCCCCGGCTGAACGTGGTCCTCCGCCTCTTCCGAGGCCCCCCCGGGCAGGGACAGGGGCAGGGACACGGCCCCGGGGCGCGGACCCCCCCCACCGCCCGCCCGCCGCCCGGCCCGCCCGCCCCGTCGGGGAAGCGGAGCAACGGCTGGGGGGTGCGGGAGGTGCCCGGGGCCGCGCTCATCCTGCCCGGCTCCCCCGGCACCGCCGCCGCAGCCCCGGCTTTTATCCCCCCCCCGCCCCGACCCCGGCGGGCTGGGACCGCCCCGAGCGGGCGGTGCTGCCCCCCCCGTCCTTCCCCGGCGGCTCCCGGGGCCGGTCCCCGCTCCGCGCCCCCCGACGGCAGCACCCCGAAAGCCCCGGCCGCTCCGGCGCCGGTCTCCCCCAGCATCCCCCGGGGACCAGTAATCCCACCAGTTGCCCGTACTGGTCTCCCCCCACCCCATCCCACCCCACTGTGTCGAGGCACGGTGGGCCCCGTGAGGATCCCAGGGCTCGGAGGGGGGGGGCCGGGGGCCAGTGGGTCGGGGACCCCCAGCAAGTGCAGGAGTCCGGGGCTCCCTGCACCCCCCTCCCCGGCTCCCATGGCCGAGGTGTCACAGCCTGCCTCCCCCCCCCCCCGCCCGCCCTGCCTCGTCCCCCACCGTGCCGTGGCCGCTCTCCCACGGGGCTGGCACCGGTCAATGTTTAACCGGAGCGGTGGTACCTGTTGTGCGGGGCAGCCCAGGCTGGCTGGAGGTGGCTCCCGCCGGGACTGGCCGGGTGCTGCGGGCACTCTGAGCGAGGGGTGCTGGGGCGGGGGGCGAATGGAGCCGGAGGGAGAGCAGGATTGGGAACCCCAGTCGGGCACACGGCCTAAAACGCTCCCATGGGGCCAGGAGAGACCGTAAGTTGGCGGGGAGCCGGAGGGGACGGAGGCCGCCCCAGGACTGCGGCAGGCAGGGCCTCGGCAGCGACCGCCCGGCCGATACAGCCGGCGGGGGGCTGGCACCCCAGAAAATGGGCACATTGCAGGGGGGGGAGAACAGGACGGTCCCTCTGCAGGGACTTGGGGAGAAGTTGTGCTCTGTTCCTTGCCAGGCCCCAGGGCACAGCGGGGAGTGGAGGATGGCACAAGCACAGTGTAACCGTGGCCCCCTCTACCCAGCCCTTGGGGTGCCCGTGGGGAGGTCCCCCAGCTGGGGGGGCACCCACCACCCCGCTGCCCTCTGTTCCCCAAAGGAGCCCCGGAGAGAAGCAAGAGGGCCCCGCGGTGGGCAGAGATACACGCCTGAGAGTGGTGCTGAGGTAAGGGAGGGGACGCAAAGGGCTTGGGGACACGCTGGGGACCCTCCTGCCCGGGGCAGGGGGATAGCAGGGCTCCCCGGGGGTCCCCTTGCAGCAATACCTTTGTGCCTCCATCCACTCCCCTCCGCCATTAGGGTCCGGCCACTTACCTGCACAGAGACGCGGCGAGGAGATCAGCGGGTTGTGCACAGCCTCGGTGACGGCACCGTCCACGTAAGTGCCACCTCCCCACTGAGGGGGTCGGAGGGGGGGGGGCTGCGGCACCCCCTGAGCCACCGTCATCCCTGTGCCCAGGTGAGCGCAGCAAGGCACGATGCCACCTTCGGGTTCAGCGCCGTGTTCGACGCGGGAGCCTCGCAGGAGGCCGTGTTCGAAGGCAGCGGGATGAGGCAGCTGGTGGAGCTGGCGATAGACGGGTGAGTCCCGGCGAGACCCGCCACTCACCCCAGCCCCCTGTCTCACCCTGTGCCCGCTGCACTGCACCAGTCCAGGCCTTACTGGCAGGTCTGCATTGCCGGGGCCGTGCCGGGAGGTGGCATCCCTGTGTCACCACCTGGGGCCATGCCTGAGGCTCAGCATCTTCCCCAGCTTCTCCTGCACTGTCTTTGCCTTTGGGCAGACTGGCTCGGGAAAGACCTACACCCTGATGGGACCCCTCACCCAGGTACAAAGCCATCCCCACTGCCTGACCTGATCCTGATGGTGGGACAGGTTCTTCTCACCTGGTCGTGGGTGCTGGGGCGGTGGGAGGAGGTGGGTGCCAAAGCAGCGTGACTGCTCATCCTCCCTGCGTCTCTGCAGAGCGAGAGCCGGCCGGCGGCCCCGGGGCTGCTGGGGCTGATGCAGAGGTCCTTCGCCTGCCTTCTGGAGCAGAGCCGGAGCCGTGGCTCTGATCTGGCTCTCAGTGCCTCCTACCTGGAGATCTACAACGAGCAGGTAAATGCCTGCCCAGCCACGCAGCCGGACCCTGCTGGCACCTCGTGCCCCCTCTCCCCAGTGCCTTCCCTCCGCCGTACCCCCCAGGTCCGGGACCTGCTGAGCCCTGGGCCACCATGTGCCCTTCCTCTGCGGTGGAGCAAAACCTGCGGCTTCTACGTGGAGAACCAGCTCAGTGTGGACTTCGACAGCCTGGAGGCCATCGCTGACCTGCTCCTGCAAGGTGCTGAGCCACGGGTGCGGGGCTGGGGCCATGGAGGGGCATGTTTGGGGGGTGCCGGACCTGGTGTGGGGCTCCGATGGCAGCCAAGAGGGGCAGCTCCCCATCCTGCTGCAGAGCCCAGGCAGGCTCATGTCTGGCAGGGTGTGGGCAGTGGGCCGGGGCATGGGCCATCATGCCCCCCTGCAGTTCTCGATCCTCCCTTGGCAGGATCCCAGAGACGACGGACCTCGGCACATGCCCTCAACAGGCACTCGAGCCGCAGCCACGCTCTTCTGACCATCCACATCCGCGGCCGTGCTGTAAGCGCGTGTCCTGTGCTGGGCACAGGGGGGAGGGCTTGGGGGGGATGACACCAGGGCTCTTCTTGGGGGTGCAGACAGCCACAGATTGGGGGGACCACATCCTCCTCCCCAAGAATGCATTGGTGTGGTGAGCAGCAGGGAGCCAGATCCCAGACGGAGGGGTTGGGACACTGCGGTGAGCCACAGGGAAGGTGTGAGGGGGGGCCAGAGCATCACTCCCCCAATACTGGTCCCCCAGCCCAGCGCCTGCCCCAGCAAGCAGGGCACACTGTGCTTCGTGGACCTGGCTGGCAGCGAGCGGGTAAAGGAGACCGGTTCCACTGGGGAGCTCTCCGTGGAGGCTAACAACATCAACCGCAGCCTCCTGGCACTGGGTAAGTCGGGGGACCCCCCCATGGGAGCACAAGCTGCTGGTCCCCATCAAAACCCCGTTGCACCTTCTGTGGCTCATCCTCCGGCAGGACACTGCATCTCTCTGTTGGCCAAACCCCGAGGGAAGCGGATGCACATCCCTTACCGGGACAGCAAGCTCACCCGGCTGCTGGCCCGCTCCCTGGGCGGCTCAGGCATCACCCTGATGGTATGCGCATGGAGGAGGCTGGGCAGGGGTGCACGAAGCTGCAAGGGGGCCAGGGTCTTGCCCCGTGGAGGGGAATGGGTGACCCCCTGGCTGGCAGCTCACCCGCGGCTCTTCCTTGTCGGCAGGTCGCCTGCATCTCCCCATCCTCGCGCTGCCTCTCGGAGACGCTGAGCACGCTGCACTATGCCAGCCGTGCCCGGAGGGTCACCACCAGGCCCCTGGCCAACCGGGTATAGCAGGCAGGGGCTGCGGGCAGGGTGCTTTGCCCCGCTGCTGGGACCCCCCTGAACCACCCCCCTTGCGCTCCCAGGTGTCCCGGGAGAAGCTGCTGCAAACCTTGGAGGAAGAAATCCATGCCCTGCAGCTGGAAAACCTCTCCCTGCGCCAGCAGCTGTGCCTGCCGAGGGTGCCAACAAGGAGCATGGAGGTCCCTGGGACACCCACAAGGACGGGGGCACGGCCAGGCTGGGGAGGCAGGTACGGCCCTGCAGGGCTGCATCGCTCCCCTCTCGAAGGGCAGGAGGGAGTCCCAGCCTGGCCCAGCCTCTATGGCCTCCTGCGGGACTTTGTGGTGGAGAACGAGCAGCTGAGGTATGGGGGGGGCATGCACAGGACCCATAAGCAGAGGCTCAAGGGACTGGTGCGGCAGCCAGAGCCCCTGGCCGGGCAGCACCCTGTGTCAGCCAGCCTCTCCTAGGGACTCCCTGGAGCCGGGCAGGGCTCGGAGGTTCCTTGGAAGCTGCCAGTGCCCGGCCTTGCTCACTCGCTGCTCCCCAGGCAGCCCCGGCTGTCCCCAGACCCCAGCGGTGACATTCCAGCTGGCCCATCCTGCAGAACTACCCGCAGCTCCTGTGACAGCCAGCCCCCGCTCTGGAGTGTCCGCATCCCCCGTGTCCCCCCTGGCCACCCTACGAGGCTGCGGCAGCCTGACACGACACCCGCCTCCGGCCCCCGGCTGCCGGTGAGTGTGGGGGTCCCCAGGCTCCACAGGCATCCTCGTGCGAGGCTGTGCCCGAGGCAGGGTGAGGATGCACCAACCACCCACCCGCTGCTATCCCCTCTTCCAGAAGCTGCCTCCCACCTCCGGCCGCCCCAGCTGCCCGGGGTGCCCTCACTGCTACCCTGGGCCGGCCGATGCCATCGTGTCCCAGGTATGGCCCCGGGGGTCTCTTTGGAGCGGGGTGGCACAGCGTGGCACAGCAGCCTGACTGCTCTGCTTACCCACCAGGTGCTGCCAGGACCCCCCGTGCCGCAACCGGTCCCACCTGAGGGAAGCGCTGGCATCCTGCTGCCCGGCCAGGAGGACACGGTTTTTCCCAGCTCCCATCAGGTCCCCGGGCACCCGCAGCCGCACCAGGGGAAGCGGTGAGAGCCGGGGCCTGAGGCCACCCCCCTGGGCATCAGCTGCAGCTCAGGAAGCCCCTGGGGTTACGGGGGGTGGTGGGGCAGAGGGTCAGGTTTTATTCATGTGTCCTCACGGCAGGAGCCGGGGCAGGAGCAGGAGCTTATCTCAGCGGCACCCGCTCCCCCGGGAGCTGCCAGGTCCCGAGCGCTGTCCCAGCCCTGAGGGAAGGGTCATTCCTTCAGCACCGCCATGGCCGGGAACGCCAGAGCCAAGAGGTGAGCAGGGCAGTGGGGGGAGGCCAGGCAGTGCCTCAGATGGGGTCCCTCGGGGATGGGCACCCAGCCGGAGCCCAACTGCTCATGCATGGGGCTGTGGCCTGATATCGGGGATGCTGGAGACCTGACCCTGCTGGCTCCTGGCTGGCAGCCGCCGGCACCGTCCCTCTCCTCCAGTGGGAAGAGGCACCGGAGTGGCTGGCGGAGCAGATCTGAGGACCCGCAGCCGCACCGTGAACCGGGCCAGCAGCAGGGATCTGGCACAGCCCATGCACAGTTGTTATACCTGGGGGGACGACCACAGCTCTCGGGGGGACGGGGATCTCGGACTACAAGGACCGCGCAGACCGCGGGACGGATGGATGGACGGACAGACGGGGCTCTCCAGCCTGCACGGCACTCACAGTTTATTTCTGTCTAGCTAGGGTCTGTGCTGCTGGGCGGCTCTGGCAGAGCCCTCTCAGGTGCTCTCCTCCCCAGGCTGCGGGCAGTCCAGCCAGTACTGGGCGATGGAGCGGGGGTAGCGGGGCTGCACCAGGTCCACGCGCTTGGTGCGCAGGTTGACGCGGTAGTATTTGTCTGGGAGGAAGGGGAGATGGCTGTCAGGACTGCCCGCAGGGCAGAGCTGCGGGGAGCTGCCAGCCCTCGCTGCCAGCCCTGGGCTGGGAAGGTTCCCAATGCATCCCGGAGCTCAGGGACATCACGGAGCGAGAGAAGACCTCCCCCTGCCCTGGCAGCCCTGGTTCTGCATCTCTCCCGAATCCTGCTGCCTCACACTCACCTCCTACAAAGAAGTAGACGCTCTGGAGGGTCTCACACTGGGAGCCTGACAGCCAGTCGCTTTCGACACCTGCAGAGTCGGAGTCGTTTTGCAGCCAGCCCCAGAAACCCAAATTCAGTGACCGATGGCTCTTGTACCTCTTGCGCTGGCGGCGAGACTTCCTTCTCCGGGGCTGCTGGGAGGCCACGTAGATCCTGCCGGCCATGGCAGCGTCCAGCTGGCTGGGCACCCCCCGCCAGTCTTTGCTGATGTACCGTGGGCTGCTCGCCCCGACTGGCAAAGAGGCAGAGGGTGAGTGAGAGGGGCAGCAACATCTGGGGGTGAGCTGAGCCCAGCCCCACAGGCAGCCCCACAGCACCTGCTCCGAGACCCACAGGGATGCTCCAAAGGATCCCAGCCTGGCTGGGATGCGTGACGGGGACATGGGCCAGGCAGAGATGGGAGCAGCCCCTTGCCCAACCCTTGTCTGGGATCAGCCCTGTGCCGCTGAGGCCCCTTCTCCTTCTCTCCATCTTTCATTTCTCTTTCCTGAGAAAGAGCTGGGGTTTTCCTGTGGCATCTCCAGCTCCAGTGGGAATAAACACTCCCCAGCAGCGACACTGTGGTGCAAAGTGGCTGGTGATGGGCTCGGTAGCATGGGGCATAAGGGCTGCAGAAGGTGGGATCTGGGATGCGGTGGGAGATGCAGCTGTGGCCTGGGGGGGGAGGTTCCTGTGCAAAGCCTGGGCTCCTGCCCAGCATGGTGGATCATCCAGCCTGCCTGCACTCCCAGGCATCGCTCCCTCCTCCCTGGGTGTCTGCACCCCTTGCACCCCATCGATGTGGGCACCCGCCAGCCCTTTCCCCCGGGGTTGGCCCAGCCCTTACTCATCCTGCCGCCAAAGAGGATATGGAAGATGTCCTCCCAGCTGTCCCGGTTCATGAAGGCATAGTGGTTGAACACGGCAGAGGGGGAGGACTTCTCGCAGTCAGCCTGCGTGGGCTGGTGGGCAAAGTCGTAGGACCAGTAGTACTTGTCTAGGAGAAAATGAGCGGGGCATTAGTAGGGGACACGTACTCGAGGGGGAGCAGTAGTTAAGGGGTGTCCTACCCATGGTCGCTGGTGCCAGGTTCTGCCCGGGCTGCGCAGATGCCCTTACCCTTGAAGAAATAGACTCTCTCATTGCCGTGGTAGCTGTGCGCGGGGAGGGCAAAGGCTGCATCGATGTCATTCGGGATGCCTTCAAAGCCCTCGGAGATGTCGCGTGGGTACCCAGGGTCCAGGGCTCCATCATCAAAGCGCCAGTACTGACTGCCCTGGGGAGGTGCGGGACAGAGGGGGGGTCAGGGAACTGGGTGCAGCATTCCCCAGGTGCTGGTCTGCCCAGAGGAGCAAGTAGACGCTGGGAAACCCTGTGGTGAGGCTGTGGCTGCCTGGGGCCCTGGACAGCCACAGGGATTTGGAGATATCTGGCAACCACTGTGTGTGTGCATGCATGGAGGGTGCCAGGGTGAGGCCAGGATGGGTTGGGGGGGCTGTACCGGCCGCCCCAGGAGCACCCCGAGCCCTGCAGTCAGGCTCCTGCCCACCTTGAACAGGTAAGTCTTGCCCTGGCAGTTGATGCGTGTGAAGGCTGCGTCGATGGGGCCCTCGATGCCCCAGACGTCGCTGATGAGCTTGGGGTAGCCGGGCCGCACGCTTTTCTCGTCCAGCTCATAGAAGTACTTCCCTGGGGAGAGAGGGGAGGTGAGAGCGGCAGGAGGGACCGCAACCGCCGGCACAGGGTGACGGTGCGGCAGCATGTCCCATGTGCCCAGGAAAGGTCCCCGAGGTACCTCGGAAAGCATAAATGGAACCGTTCTTCAGGTCAGTGAAGGCATCAAAAGGTTTCCTGCTGCACAGCTCCTCGGGGTCCTCCACAGGGTTGTGCTCCCCAAGCCCATCCAGCGTGGTGGGCACCACCTGTACAGGCACCTCCGTCAGCGTCTCCTTGGGGTCCGGCTCGGTCTCCAGTGTGGCCTGTGCCGGCGACAGGGACGTGGGCAGTTCTGTGGGGGCCACCTCGGTACCCGCTACAGTGCCAAGGTCGACGGTGAGGTTGTAGTCGAGGTAGTCATCCTCCGGCAAGGCAAACACGTCTCCCCGGGTCACTGTGGGAGGGAGCAGGTTGGTCCGGGAGAGCCCTGAGCGTCTCCTACAGGGTCTGGGTGCAGGAACCGCTTGCTCCCAGGCAATACGGATTTGCATGGACCCCATGCCGCAGGCAGCAGCGAGCCAGCTGCCAAAAATCCCTGGTGCTGCAGCACCCTGAGCACCAAATCCTGGCTCTGTGGACACAGGTGGGTGCAGACCTGACCCAGCACGGACCCCTCCGAGCCCCTGCAGTGTCAGGCACGCACGGCCAGCCCGGCAGCCCCTGCCCCAGCTGGGAAGGTGGCTGCAGGACCAGTACCTTTGGCTTTGCAGACGGTGGAGTAGTCGCTGCAGCAGCTCTGGTAGTACACACAGAGGGTGTCACACTGGCACTTACGCCGCGCGTCGAAGCCATCCTCGCAGCGGCCTGCACAGGAATCTGCAAAAGCCGCCCACCAGCGCAGGAGGAGTAATGTGGGTGGGCAGTGGGGCCGGTGCCTCCGCCCCAGCCCAGCTCCAGGGGGGAAAGCAAACACGGGCATGTCCCAGCTGGGGGGGACCCCACCTCTCCATGGTCAACCCCATCACCAGGGGCTACAGCAGGACCTCTCCCCACTCCCACCCGGGTCCTGCTGGGATGGGAGCCGTGGACCAGGCTGTGCCGGGGCCCCAGCTCCGCGCTGGCAGTCCAGCTGTAGGACGGCCAGGGATTTGCCCAGGCACCAGGTATACCCCTGTGCTGCCTGCTTGCTTTCTCCCCACGCTGCAAGGTGTAGCCAACGTGGCCAGTGGCCACAGCCACCACCTGGTCCCCTCCTCACCCTCCCCAGCCCCTCCATTAGCCCCGGACCCGCACTCACTCCATCCCCACCCTGACTACAAGCAGGAGGCAGCCGGCACAGGGCTGGCGGGCTCCGGCTCACCTTCAGCAGCACGGGCAGCGGCGAGCAGGGCCAGCACAAGGGCAGGGAAGAGCAGCCTCATCCTGGGCGGCCAGGAGCGCAGCCCTCCTGCGACTGTGCGGGCTGGAGCGCAGCTGCGGCCGGGGCCCTGGCATCCACTGTTTGCTCAGCCTGCCCCAGCGGGAGAAAACAAACAGGCCAAGGTCAGAGCAGGGGAAAAGGGGCAGAGACGTTCTCCCACCCAGCATACCCTGCAGTCCGTATCAAGCTGGGTGCGTTTGGGGGGGACAGGGCTCCCCACACGTGCAGGCAGCGCCGAGAGCCACCAGCTGTGCCTTTGCTGCCAGAGCCTTCCCCGTCCGGTTGCAGGTTGGGCACTGGTTCAGAGAGCTGGAGGGCACAGCAGGCCAGAGCCAGGAACCAGTTTTGAGGTCCTGCCACACTTATTTCATGGCAAACCTCATGGTATTAAAGCTCCCAGCCTCCATCTCAAGGGCAGGCCCTTTCCCAGCCTGGTCTTGGCAAGACAAAAACCCTAACGAGAGGGGATGGGGGAGCGATGCTCAGAGGGCAAAGGGAAAAGTCCTGGGCTTCTCCTTGCCCAAAATGTCACCGTTTTGGAGGACTTGTTCTTGGGATTTCGGCTTTCTCAATGTCAGCAAGGCTCAGAGCAGACCTGGGGAGCCTGAAGGCAGGGTGGCTGTGGATGGGGCAGATGCCACCTCCGTGCGTGGGGGACCAGGGGCCAGAGGTGAGAAGCCTGGAGGGAAGGAGAGCAGGAGCCCTCTGCACTTTCACTACTGTAGACAAACAACAGCCTGTGTATTTTGCTCCCATCATTCCCTTTCTGACCAATCTTTTTGGTTACTAATTAATGTTGATTCAGCTCTTTTGGCAGCTCTTGATAACTCTGGGATGTTTATTTAATGAGGGGCAAGGAGCAAATGCACACGGGGTTACAGAGCTACTGCCTCTGGCCACCTCCACTGCCGTGGCACTGCTGGGGCAGGAAATCCATGAGGTCTGTCCCAGCCCCGGGGCAGGAGCAGCGCAGCTCTGGGCTTTAATAAGTGATGGAATAGTCAGGGAGAGAACAGGAGCAGGGTGCCCACTTCTCCAGAGGCCTCGCCTCTGCCAGCTCGGACACAGGCAGTTCCCGGCATTGGCCGCTCCCACCCTTGCTGGAAAGAGCTTTGATTTGGTGGTGAGAAAGGCATTTCCACTTGGAAAGCCCTGGTGAGCCGAGGGCAGCCACCGGACATGGACTGTTGGGGCAGGACTTCTCCTGCAGCCCTGTCACCCCCCTCCTTGCCCCCTGGCCTCAGCTATGGTGGGGCTGGCAGCATCCCCGGGTGCAAGCACCAGCCCAGCATTGCACTAAAGCTTCATCCTGTCCCTGTTGAATCAAACACTGGGGACAAGTGCCCTGAGAGGGTACAGGCTTGTGGGAAGGCTGGGGGAAGAAGGGCTGGGCAGTGTCTGAGCTGCTTTTGCTGATCGGCTGAGACAAAGCTCCCTCCTGCTGCTCCAGGGTCCTGACCACTGGCAACCGCAGACCCACGAAGGTTCGGTGAGCCCTTCCCTGGCTGCTGTGCTCAAAGCATGGCAGGAGGAGATGCCAGGAGAGGGGCTGGTTGGGGTAACAGGGCCCTGGGGAGACCTTGCAGCCAAGGGCTGAGCAGAGCTAACGAGGAGGAGGAGGAGAGCTCAGGGGATGGAGCTGATCCCCTGGGACAAGGCTGTGAATCCCTGCCATTCCCAGAGGTCAGGCTGCTGGTGCTGGAAACCCCTCTCAAAAAAACAAAGCAAAGCAAAACTAAAAGCAAAGCGCAGCTCTCTGGGCTTGTCAGGACAAGCCTAAGGGAATGGTTTGAATCCTGCCCTCCCCAGGCAGCAGCGTCCTCCGAGGTAGCAAACCCCTCTGCTGTGCTGCACTGCTATAACCCATATCATTACCCCTGCTTAATAATAATTTATCAGGAAAATCCTTACCGGTTCTGTGCTGAGCCTCTCCTGCTGTCCTGCGCCGCTCGGGATGCCTTGTTTACTGTCCTTTGCTGTGAGCTAATGTCCCTTTCCTCTGTCTGTCCCTGCGTAGTGGATTCAGAGAGGATTAAAAGCGACTCTGTCGCATCAAAACATCAACTTGAATTTAAGTCTCAGTCTGAGCTGGCAACAACCTGGTTTTGGAGCCAAGGATTTAAGCTGCTCCTCCCAACACAGACAAGAAGCGTCCAAAGCATTTCTGCCCTGAGCACGTCTGGCCTGGAAAAGAAGAAAATAAAAGGGGCCCAGGCTGCCTCTGCTCTTTCTTTTATCATGCAAATCCTGAGCCCACCCAGAAGAGCTGCTCTGAATTTCTCTCACACAAAGGGAGCCCTTTACCCCCCTGCACTGATACCAAACGGGTTCAAAATGCAGTGCCAGGATGGCCACAACCTCCCCGTGACCACAGCCATGGCCATCACCCATCACAGAGGGTCCTGGGGAGACCTGCTGCAAAAGCAGCGTGGGGGTCCCTGCCTGCTGTGCAGGTGACCACAGACTCCGCGCCAGCTCGGGCAAGGAGGGGACACGGGCCATGGCGACAGCAGGATGAGCCCCAGCTCAGGCTGGGCAGGCAGAGGGCTGTGGCAGGAGGGGTCCAGGGGGATGCCAGAGCATCTGCAGCGAGGAGGGGGATGCTGCTGCCCAGACATGAGCCCCTCCTTGGAGAGGCGGCGCCTGCGCAGGGTGACATCAGCCCCTGAGGACCTGAGATGCTGAGCCTGCTGGCTCTGGGAAGGCGGCTTTTGCCACAGCTTCCAGCTCTGCATCCCAGCAGGGTAAGGAGGGGAGAGGAAGCCAGCAGCCCAGCCCTGCGTTTGGACCCTGGGCCAGCTCCGTCCCCTCTCCTGCACCTCCCCTCCGGCCACCTCGGGTCTCGCCAAGGAGCGTGGTGGCCTTGGCTGGGTGTTCCCGGCGAGCGGGTGACCGAGGATGCTGCGCTAGGAGATGCCGATGGTGCTCACCCTGCTCGTCTCCCTCTATAAACTGTGTCGGTTCTTTGCCATGTCGACTGCGGAGAGGCTGGCGGTGCCTGAGTGCGTGAGCCAGGCGGGCAGCTGGGCAGGCGGGGGCAGCTCCAGGGAGCACCGGGAGGTTTCCCCCGGGGTGAATACGGATGTGCGGGCAGCTCTGGACCGCATTCTGCCCGCCCTGCACCGGGCCATCGCCTGTGCCAAGCAGGCGGCTGGCCCTGTGGAGCTGAGGAGGGCCATCACCGAGGTCTTCCAGCTGGTGGAGGAAGCCTGGGGGATGCCCACGCTGGGGAGGGATGTGGCCAAGGTGCTGTGCGATGTGATCCGCCTGGAGGGGGGCCTGGACCTGCTGCTGAACCTGCTGTACACGGCGGAGCTGGAGACCAAGTGCCAGGCAGGAAAACTCCTGGAGCAGATCCTGGTGGCAGAAAACAGGTGAGTCTGCAAAGAGCCCCCCCCCCCCCGCCCCAGCCAGGCACAGCCCTCCCCTCCGCAGGCTTGCCTGCCTCCCCGAACACAGCAAGGATTTCCTCCACCCATCCCACCCACACCCCCCAAATTTCCATGCTCTGGGTGCTCCTGGTGCACTGAACCCCCTTGGCTCCATGCCATGTCCCCCCCACACCGAGCACTTGCACTGCGGGGTCCCTGACTTGCTGGTCACGCCCAGGCAATGGCATCAGCCTCCACGGCTGGAAGGAGAAGGACCAGCCCCAGCTCAGGGATGCTAGTGAGGATTGGGGTGTCCTCATGAGCCACCCGCAGCCTGGGGCCACCCAGACAAGACACCTTTCGTGGCTGAGCTGGGTTGGTTTGGCTGGCCCAGAGCATCAGACCCCAAGGACGAGACATGACTCCCCCTTAGCCATAACCGCAGAAGGAGGAGGAGGAGGACAAAGCCAGTTCCCAGAGACTTTCTGCTGCTGACCAGGGCAGGAGTGAGGCCTTAAGGAGGGGGCCAGCTGGTCAGCAGCCCTCGGAGCCCCCCCCAGCCCCTGGCCCCTAGCTTAGAGGTTGGAGATGCGTGTGCTGCTCCCCAGGACGGGTGAGAGGCGTTGGGTTGGCTCTGCCAAAGCATCGGCACAGGCCGGGTAGGAGCGTGGGTGTGCATGTGTGGGTATATACCAGCGTGTGTGCAAGGGTGCATGTGCGCACGTGGCACCCACACATCTAAACGCACAGCAGTGCTGATGCAGCGCCTGCACGCAGCTCGCCCTTCAAACACCAGGAACGCACTCCCGCAAGGTCCCCTGACAGTCGAACTCTCCGCTCTGCCCCGTGTCTGGTTCGGCATGTGCTGATGGCACCACCTGTGGTGCGCTGGTTCCAGAGAGGAGCCATATACCTGCCGCGAGCAGGGTCAGGATCAGGCCTTTCTCTCCTGAGACCCCACAGGCAAACACAAGGCTCTGCCAGCTCCGCTCTCCCTTGGTTCGCCCAAGCCCAGTCGGCCCCAGCCAGGGCTTGGGGTGCTTGTGGAGGAAGTTTACCATCTTGTTCCAGCTTCATGGGTGATGTGTTTTGCTGTGAGGTTGTGGACTTGAAGCCTGGACCTCGCTGCATGCACTGGCAGGTAAAAAGAAGCAACAGCTAAATCAGGAAAGTCCATTAGAGTGGAATTAATCCCAAGAAACATCCCTGGCACAGTCTGAATTCAGCACTTAGCTTCCTGGCAAGAGAAAGCAGCTGCTGGAGTCGCCACCTCTGCTCCAGGAACGGTTCGTGGGCCAGGGTCTTGGAGCAGCCGTGGGCCCCCAGCCCCTCACTCCCTGCAGCCTGACCCACCATCAACCTCCGAGCGATGGCAGGGAGGTGTAGGGTTCCCCCTGGGTCCAAGCCTCTGGCTTAGAGACCTCTCCCAGCATCTGTGTGCAGCAGCAGCGGTGCTTAGCCGGGAGCTGGACCAGTCCTGGCTCCATCCCATCGCTGCAGGGAGTCAGGGACCTGGTGGGGCTGTGTCATCCAGCTCCGTGGCCGAGTCTGGGCTTGGAGCCAGTCCCAGGCTGAGGGTATTTTTTCCAGAGCTCTCCACAGCATTTGCTGCCAAACCCACCCCAAGGTCAGCGCAAGCCATGTGGGCCATCAGACTTCCCAGAAATGCTCTTCCCGCCTGCCAGCGCAGAGAGGCTGGCGTGTCTTCACCCCCACCATCACTGGGGGTCAAATACACCACTGCCCTCATTAGCAGCAGGACATGGAGCATCTGCACCCGCGCTTGTGCCTTGTGAACGGAGCAGCTCCATCCCGGCACCAAACAGGTCATTTCTAAGGCCAGGGATGGAGCTGCCCCCTCACCCCAGGCAAGCTCATGGGAGGTCAGCCAAAGGCCCATCATTTCCCCTTTCCTCACTCTATGCTTTTAGGGCACAGCCCCATTCAGGTGCCATTTTAAGACCATCCTCACAGCACAGGGCTCCCAAGGCCAGCCATGGCCGAGCAGCAGCTGGTGGCCTTCGGCCACCTGCCCCCAGACTTGCTGTCCTCTTCTAGGAGAGCGCAGGATTGAGGAAATAAATGGCTTTCCTCCAAGCTGCCTCCATGCTGCCATCCCAGGACAGGCAGATCCCTGTCTCTCGCATACCCCCGTGGCCAGTTCTGCGTGGCTGCTGAGCCAGATGTGAAACCCCTGTCCAGGGCTTGGCACCGATCTGGAGAGCAGCCAGAGGACAGCACCAGTTAGGGACAAACAAGTTTTCATCCCTGAACACGAAGCAGCTCGCACACGCCCTGCAAAGCTGACTAAGTAGATCTATTTCTAGCCTGGCATTAGCCTACCCTGCACTGTTAATTGCTACATATGTCTTACCTGGAGCACAAGAGTCTCTGGTGTGATGGTCCTGGGCTACGCACCCCATGTCCTGTGCCATCACAAGCTCTTCCATCAGACCCAGACAGGTTCTTCCAACACCAGCCTGTCGCATCTCGATGCATTGCAGCCTGGCAGCATATCTGGCTGCCATGTCCCACAGGGAAACATCTGGCTGTCATGGGGTAAACACCACCAAAGCACGGGGGAGTTCACACACCAGTCCCTGTTCTCACTCCCTGCACGGCCGTCTGCTCCTCACCTGCCTGTGCCTCTCCTTCCTGCAGGGATCGGATCGCTCGGATCGGTCTGGGAGTGATTCTGAACTTAGCCAAGGAGCGAGATGCTCCCCAGCTGGCGCAGAGCGTCTCTGGTATCCTGGAGCACATGTTCAAACACACTGAGGAGACCTGTTTCCAGCTCATCTCTGATGGAGGCCTGGATGCTATCCTCTACTGGTGCCGCTGGACAGACCCCATCGTGCTGCGGCACTGCGCCATGGCCTTGGCCAACTGTGCCATGTACGGAGGGCAGGCCAACCAGCGCCTGATGATCGAGAAGAGGACGGCGGAATGGCTTTTCCCACTGGTATTCTCAAGGGATGATGACCTAATCCGCTTGCACGCGTGCCTGGCCATCACAGTGCTGGCCACCAACAAAGAAATTGAGAAGGAGGTGGAGCGCTCGGGGACGCTGGCGCTGGTGGAGCCGTTCATCGCCTCGCTGGATCCGGAGCAGTTTGCCTGTGAGATGTTGGGCAGCAGTGACAACAGCCAGGGGAGGACGGCAGATGACCTGCAGCGGCTGGTACCCTTGTTGGACAGCTCGCGGCTGGAAGCACAGTGCATCGCTGCCTTCTACCTCTGCACGGAGGCTGCCATCAAAACCAGGCAGAAGCAAACAAAGGTAAAGGGCAGGTTGGCCTGAAGGAAAGAGATGCAACAGGGAAGGGTTGCCACAACTGCACCTTGGTGTCTTTTGTTCCCCTATGAGCTCACCAAGTACCCTGGTCCTCGGCTCGCCCAGCACAGGTTACAGGGAAGAGGAGGGAAAGCAAAGTGATGTCTCCTCCCTTTGTATCCCCAGATTTTCAGTGAGATTGGGGCTACCCAGAGCCTGAAGAGGGTAGTGTGCTACTCCACCAGCAGCACCACCTCCTCCCTGGCCAAAAAGGTGCTGCGCATGATAGGGGAGGAGGTTCCTCGGCGCATCTTGCCCACAGTTCCCAACTGGAAGCCTTGTGAGGTGCAGACGTGGCTGCAGCAGATCGGATTCAACAAATACTGCCAGAGCTTCCTGGTAGGGCTGCGTGCCGGGGGAGGGACACCTGGATGGGCCCTTTTGCCCCATCCTGCAGCAGAGGTGTAGGCATCTCACCCGACAGCTTTTCCTGGGACCTCTCCAGCCTGGATTTCTCTTGGCAGGACCACCAGGTGGATGGGGACATTCTCCTCAGGCTGACGGAGGAGGAGCTGCAGGAGGATTTGGGGATGGACTCCAGCATCACTCGGAAGAGGTAGGACCACCACCAGTGCATGCTGGCCTCTCTCATGGCCATCACTATGGTGGCAGAGCCAGGGGAAAGGTCTAGGCCTTTCCCTTCTTGCAAAGACAGGAACAGAGATCCTCAAAATGCAAGACCTGGTGCTGGTGGAGGCTGGAACAGAGATCCTCAAAATGCCAGGGCTTTTCCAGTGCAGTATGCAGTCCCAGAGGGATTCCTGCAGTGGGGCCAATGCACAGGAGAGGTATGGGATGGGAAGAGACCACCTATGGCACAGGGGAGGTGATATTCTCCAAGTTACCCACAAAGATGGGAACTTACTCGAGCTTCTCCTCCCTCAGCTGAGCTCCTCATACCTCCATGTCCTGAGGACCAACATTCCTGCAGTCACACAGCTGTTGTTCTCTTTTTCTATTCCTTTAGCTCATTCTTCAACACAGCATGTAGCTGCACTCTCTCCTGTGCAGATAAAAGATGGGGTACCAAACGTCTCTAGGTCCTGCCTTGTCCAGCAGCCTCCCCTCCCTGCTCCATGCTTTCATTTGTTTCTCTGCCAGGTTTTTCCGGGAGTTGATAGAGCTGAAGACTTTCGCAAATTATTCCACCTGTGACCGCAGCAACCTGGCCGACTGGCTGGGCAGCATCGACCCTAAGTTTCGTCAGTACACTTACAATCTGCTGACATGCGGCATCAACCGCAACTTCTTGCACCGGGTGACGGAGCAGCAGCTGCAGGAGGACTGCCACATCAACATGGGTTTCCACCGCGTCCGCATCCTTACTGCTGCACGGGGTGCGGGTCCCGCTGCTGCTCTGTGCCAGATCAGGCGGGTGGGGGCGAATATTGAGGGCTTGAGACAAGCCATTGGGTATTTTTAACTTTTGGTTGCTGTTTGCTCTGCCTAGAAATGCTTCACTCCCCTATAACGCTGCAAACGGCGTCCGATGGGACTGATGTATTTATCAGCTACCGGAGGAGCACTGGGTCGCAGCTGGCCAGGTGAGTCCTACAGGCAACGTTATGGTGCTAGGCTGAAGCCCAGAGCGAAGGCTGGTGATCCATTGTGGGAAGAGCGTGGAGCCAAGAGAGCTGCAGCCTGCAGCTGGAAGGAGGGAGAGGCTGCCAAAAGCTGCAGTGCAAATGGGGACAGCACGTGCCATAAGCTGTGCGGTGGACAGGCTAATTCCAGTCCTGTCACTGCCATCCTGTCCCTCTTTGACACTGACTTACCCTTTTCTCACGCTGTACTCTTAGGGCTGTAGGGGATCACAGCAGGGAGTTCATATCCAGCTCCCTGTGTTTTTCACATGGGCCCAGACACCTGCAAGCAGGCTGGGCTGGCAGCTGGCATCTCAAGGACCGTGCCGTTCTCTGCGGGAGCTTGTTTACTGCTCCTCCGTCTCACAATGTCTTGACCGACATGGTGGGAGAGCACATGAACGCCAGGCACTGGTAGTAGCTCTCTTCATGGTACTGTCCCCTCTTGCCACCAGCCTGCTGAAGGTCCACCTGCAGCTGCATGGCTTCAGCGTCTTCATCGATGTGGAGAAGCTGGAGGCAGGGAAGTTTGAGGACAAGCTGGTCCAGAGCGTCATGAGCGCCCGCAATTTTGTGCTGGTCCTCTCACCAAACGCGCTGGATAAATGCATGGGAGACCCTGAGTGCAAGGACTGGGTGCACAAGGTAGGAGATGCCACCGGGTGGGATCTTGGTGGATGTTTGAGCAGGAAGGGTCTGGCGACGGGCTGACACGGGTCAAAGCCTGAGCACCTGCATGTTCCTGCAGGAGATTGTGACAGCCCTGAACTCTGGAAAAAACATTGTACCTGTTACAGACCATTTTGAGTGGCCGGACCCCGAAACACTTCCCAAGGACATGAGGGCTGTCCTGAAATTTAATGGTATCAAGTAAGTAAAAGGAACCTCTGTCAAGGGGTTCCTTGACACCTGGAGAGAAAGGCTTGCATAAGCAGTAGCAAAGAGCACAAGGAAATTGGGAGAAACAGATGAGGGAGGCAGAACAGGCCAAAGGGGAGCTGAGTCACTTCAGATACTCCAGAGCACGAAGGGAGCAAAGGTCCCCACCATAACCCTGCTACTGGTTTTGTGCTCGGGGCTCTGCTGGGTAACAGAGCTCCCGATGGGAGGACGCCCATTCTCCTGCCCCAACCCTCCCAGCAGGAGCAACGCTGGCAGGTTTCGCAGCTCACCTGGGCTCCTCTCGCCCTCCTGCTCCCCCTTCGTGCAGCAGTGCCCCGGGCTGGCATCCCAGCCTGCTCGTAGCCCTCCAGCCTGGCAGGGGACAGGGGAAGGGGCTTTCCCTCAGCATCCAGCATTCCTCCATTTTCTGCGGGGAAAAGGGGTGCTCCTAGAAAGCTGGGGTGGAGGAAGGGCGTCTCTGGCTCCTGGCTCAAATGAACTGAGCTATCTCGTGGCATCTCACACAATGGAAAAATTAAATCAAATTTTCCCCTCAAACACAGGTGGTCCCATGAGTACCAGGAGGCCACAATCGACAAAATCATCCGCTTTCTCCAGGGCCGTTCTTCCCGGGACTCCTCAGCTGGGTCGGAGAATGGCCTGGACTGCTTGCCCTCCCTGGGGCAGACCTAGAACTCAAGCGCAGCTGCCTCATTCCCCTCCAGAGACTTCCCAGGTGACCCCTTTTTGTGTGGGGCCAAATTTCTCCCTCTAGATTTTTCCCCATCTTAGTACCCTGGCTTGAGACAAGGCCTGTGTCTCGTTAGCCGCCCCTTCACCCTCCAAATGCAAACCCCTGGAGCTAAAATGCCAGGACTCACTTACACGGTGCCTGGTGAGCCAAGCCAGGGTGGACTCTGGGATGGACTGGTTGTCTTCCACATCCTCCCTTGGGGTGGCAGGACACGCAGGCTACGACTCCTGCAACGCAGGGGGTCCAAGGAAGACCGACACTGTCCAGACCCCCGCAAATGGCTGCAGCTTCCCCCAGAAACACGTCCAAAGAGGAGGGATCTTCCAAGGACCGAAAACTGGGGAATCGGTGAGGGGTACATCGCAAGAGGACACACAAGAGGGAAGACCAGTTGAGAGGGAAAGGTCCATAAGCATTGTACGGCCTCTGCTGTGTGCTGCGGGAATATCGTTGCAGTCAGAAGCTGAGAGCAGGAAAGGGCAAATAAAAGCTAAGCCCTAACAAAATCCTCATGTTTGGGAAAGATAACACACAGAGGCCTTCTAAACTGCTCAGCAGAAGCTTTCTCTTTCCCAGTAATGTCCCTTTATCACATAAGCTCACTTCCTCCTTGAGGGCCTTTCACCTCCTAATGCTGCAAAACCACTCTGTGCTCTTAAATCTGGTGATGGAAGCTTGAATTTAGATCACGTGAGGTTTCCACAGGGTCTTTGCAAGAAGTGCTTTTAAAACAACCCACTTCCCTCCGTCTGATGTCTTAGCTTTACCACTTTATCAGGGCTATACCTATAGGGCACAGGATGCTGGACTGTGACTCTGGAAAACATATATCCATGCAGATACGGAAGATGCTAATTGCTGTACTGTACTTGTGGAGTTATTATACACTGGCTGCATTTTATCCTGTTGTTGGTGCTCCACAGATCTCCCATGGTCTGTTCCTTCAAACAGGAGCTGGCATTATCTCTTTGCTGACTACCGCTCACCCCGACAGCCCTAGCTAAGCACCTCAGGCTCAGGGTTATCCTTACTCTCTGCTAGATGCAGTATCAATTAGCATTTGTTTCTTTCTACCGACCTCTTCTCAACACCCACCAGGTCTTTTTGCAGCTACTCACCTTCAAATATCAGGAAAGAGCAAAGTCGATGCAAAGGGCAGGTGGAAGCTGCGAGGTGTGAGCAGTGGCTGGGAGCAGGACTGGCAGCACCTGCTGCTAACACTGCAGGTGAGGAACCACAGGCACCCTGACACGTCCCCTGAATTCTGCACTCCCAGCCTTGTCCTGCTTCTCATACCTGCTTGGAGGGTGAGCAGGCTCTCAAAAACATGCCATTTTGCAATTAGGACCAGAAATCGCAGCTCCTACCTGATTTTTTGATGCAGAGCAAAGTGAATAATACAAAAAGACCTCCTTGTTCAGAGCACACACAGGAGGAAGAGCAAGCTGTGCCCAGGGAACACCAGGTTGTTCTGACGCTCTGGAGACCAGGCTGATGCACCACCCTGCAGAAGAAGCAAGCTCTTCTTTCTGTTCCTGCTCAAGATAACTCAACTCTTTCAGGAGGTAATGAGGAGTCTCAGCTACTTTGTCCTTCTCCTGGCTCTCCCCGAAGCCTTGCTGCCTGCCTTAACCAGCAGGAACACAAACACATTTCCTTTCGGCTTAGATCCTTGAACATTTGAGGGGAAAAAAAAAATAATGTTAAATTCAGGTGCTTAATCACAGCTTTATGGATAGTTCTTATCAGCTCACAGTTAATGGCATCTTTGCTCTCCAGTGAAAGGTTAATAGCTATATCTGCCCAGCATTCATCATAAATAGAATCTATCTAATCTCCAGATTAAATACAAGGAAGCCAGCAGGTGAGCCCAAAGGTGAATCTGCCAAAGGATAAAAGCCACTTGTGAGCTGCTTCAGGGAAAAGTCTTGAGTAACTGCTTGAATGTCAAGGCCTCCATGGCCACTGAAGGAGTCCCACACAAACAGCCCTGAGGATTTTCCTCCCTACAATAACACACAGCAAGATTATTGTATCTTGTTTCCCAGGAGCTCTCTAGCAATTAACCTCCTCACCCACCATTCAATGCAGATATTTACTTGTTCTCTACAGCTGAGGCGTCTCACCTGCAATGAGATCCCACCTCATGCTCCAGCTGCCCAGACTGTGACTCCTCCTGTTTCCCCGTCATTCATTCAGTCATCTTAAACTTAACGAACTCGCCCTGCTCTTAACAAAACACCCCATATCCAGCCCTTCCAGTTGGAGCCGTCTCAAGGAAATGAATCCTTCTGTTCTCACCCTTCCTTATTCCTTTGCTATGTCATGTCAGAAAGTGTTGAAAGTTGTTCTATCAGACGTTATTAATAAATCCTGTTTATACTCTAAATCCCCACCTCTTTTCTGTTTGTGTTACATACTTCTCTCCCTGCAGCCTTCTCACACTTGCTCTCTCTTGCTGTCATGCTTTCTCGAAGGGGCAGCAGAACTGACATTCTCCAGACACCATTCTCTGTGGGGGCCCACGCTTCACGCTCATCTTTGCATGGACTGATGTAGCTCACTGCACCCCCAGGGACTCTCTACCTGCCATCCACACTCACAATGCATGGATCATGTATTTACTTCACGGTTGTAGTTCTTGGAGGACAGCCTAGAAAAACATTATTTTAATTTTTTTAATAGAGCATAATAGTTCCTATTGAATTTCTCCTTTGCAAGCACACTGACACAAACAGGAAGGCAGAGCCAGTACACAAGTTTCACTTCACTGCACGACATTGAGCAGTCACTAGCATTGGTGTCCATGGAGTCTGTTGGTAGAGAAGACTTACTTCGCAATCAGTTCAGCTACAAACATCTAATGCAACACTCACAGCATGCCCTGTTCCTCAGGGAGGCTAATTCTGGGCTTAGTTCCTCAATCAGACAGGTAACTCCTGCCTATGTCCACTGGCGTATCTACACGGATCAAGTGGCATAACACCAAGTTCTTAAAGCCTCCCTACTTCTCCACCTCCTGCTTCTCTACTCCCCAGTTCTCCTGCTTTTATCACAAACTCCTAATGAACAGGGAACAAAGCTGTATATAAGCATTTCACATTTACTGCATATTGAAGGACAGGTTACAGACTAGGTACTCCCACAAGCTTTACTCCGGTGTTCAGGAAAAGCAAGCTTTGGCTGCTTGCAAGTCCCAAACCTGCATTTTTTCCTGACTCAGGACTCTCACACACTCATTCTCCACAGGGCAGATAACCTCCTGCTGCTGCTTCTTTACTGCAGAGTCTTCAATAAAGGAAGAAACATGAAAATAACGGAGAGAAGCACAGAATGAGATAAGGACAAATGACATCAACAGCTGTACAAGAAAAGCTATCTTTTTATGGTCCATAAAAGGGAACGGTGGTTTTATACGTTCTGAAAGTAACGTGTTTGCTAAGCAATTTCAGTGTTAAGGACATTATTGCATGCATCTGAACAGTCTGTGCAATGCAATGTACACAGAACTGCTGGTTTATGGCAGTTTGAAGAAAATAGGATTGAGGCAATACAGTTAATGCTCTGAAAAGAACAATTACGAGTATCATGAACACGGGGTTTGCTTGCTGGCACCAACGTATCCTGAAAAGGGCAGCAGAAGTGAGATCACTGACACAGAATTTTGGGGCATAATTTTATCTCCAAAGACACTAGTCCTGTCCCCACACCAGCTCATCCCAACAGCACTGTGTATTGATAAGGAAGGACTGCTTCTGGCTCTGCCATAAGCACAGCAGTAATTTCACATGACACTAGGGCACATATATCACAGTTGGGACCTCAAATCTATAATGTAAGGGTCTTCAGTTAGGGACGCCCAATTTTGCCAATTTTAGCATTAACTTCATCAGTTTGGGCAACTGTCAATTAAGGCACCTACGTATTCCCACACGAGCTATTACTTCTCAAAAGTACCTTTGAAATCCTGGGCTGAGCTGCAGACAGACAGGCAGGACGTCCCACTGGCACTCCTCACTACAAGCACTTTATGTATTAGATTCTCTCCCTCGGACATGTCCAACTTGCAAAGCTAAAGCTAGTTTAGTCAGTAAGGACAGCAACAGCACTCCTGTGGTAAACTACAGCTCATCATAAGGATTTCTGCAGGAGCTTAGTCTGGCACGTGACATTTGTATGACTTTTATTGACAACACACTGATTTGGAACGCAGATCTTTCTCCTCAGTAGCACGGTGTTAGGTACCTCTGCTTCAGTCTCACTCTGCAGGCTTTGGTCTGGGCCTCACCCACAGCCAACAGCTCATTTGCTGCACACTGTAGTACTCAGAGGGGAACATGTTTGCTAATTAAACCAGAATTCAGTCCTCTCTCATCACTCAAAGCATGCTATAGAACCTTCCCTCCCCACCAAACCCCAAACCACTAGCAGCCTTGCAAATGGCCAACAACAGCTTTCACTCTTGATTGGCTTTTCGGTCCCTTGGGTTTTCTCTGACAGATGAGCCAACACAACGGCAAGGAGGCATTCGCAACTGCAAATCAAGTTACTGCTGGTAGTCAGAGCCACGATTTCCAACTATTTGGCATTTAAAAAGTAGTAAGGACAAGCAGAGTGTCCTTCCCACACTGATCTGTCCTTCAAGGGAAGAATAAAGAGCAGTCTTCAGATGGACACTGCTGAGCTGGCCAATTCCTTGTTGCTAAGTTGCTGCTCAGTCATCTGTAGGGGACAGGGAAGCATCTGAGAAGTGACTGTAGTCCCGGTTTGAGTCCCAGATTTCCATCCATCTAAGAAAGAAAGAACGGTTAGAGCCTACGAAGGCACACTAGGATGTCACTGAATTAAGTGACTTTTAAAGTTTCAAAGGAACAGAACAAAATGACCCTGCCAAGAGCTGTTGCACTTCTACTGCAAACCCCAACACATTCTCTGTCCCAAGACTTACCAGGGGATTTGTTTTCTATCATGACACAACTTCTGCTTTAACTACTAGAGAAACAGGAAGAGAGACTGCTAAAAGAGCTCCGTCTCTTGCATAAAGGAGGATCTTCAACTCCAGATTTTGGATTCCACTCTGAGGGTGGAGTGAGACTTTGAAGCACTTTGAAAGTCAGCAGCTACGTTACTTGAGCTGCAGGTTTATCACTAGGATTCAGACGCCAGAAGAAAAGGACCTGCACCTCTGCTTACTGGGCACTAAACACCCTCTCATAAGCATAATTGAAAATACACCTTAAAAAGTGTAAGCTTCTATACTAAGCACAGTAAATAGTATTTTTCATATTACACTTCACAAATCCTATGGCAAAGTTTAGAAATTTGAAGTAAATTACCCAATAATAGCTGCTGGAATAAGAAGAACTATAGCCCCGAAGAGAAATGGGAATCCCCTCATGAAGTGCAAGCTGGCAGGGTAGAGAGAGTTGAACACTCCTGTAGCCACAAGTGAGCACAGCCCTTCCACACAGGCAACAGAAGCAAAGAGAGCACCTGAAAAAGATATATGAGGTTAATGGTGAGACAGCCCTGCCTGCAAACGTCTTTAACACATCACCTTCAGCGGGATTCTGTGAATCTTTCTAAGGGTTTGCACTTCCCATCAGAAAAGTGGTGGCTGGTTATCAAGTGTGGTAAGCAAAAGCTGCGAGCAGAGATCAGGCACACTCTCCTGGCCTTCGCAGGCCAAACCTGTGAAACTCAGCTTCTCTGTAGCCAGGACCACCTCATTGACCCCCAGAATTTGTATCACCGGAGCTGGCTAGGGATATTACATATCAGCTGGATTGTAAATGCTTTAGACAGGGCTATATAGATCTGTTTACTGCCAAGCACATCTTATCGCTTGTTAAACATTAAGTACAGTAGAAGACTTCGCTTTATAGATTTAGCATCATAAATCTGTTATCAAGTGTGTGCCACCTTCATTCTAATACAAGAAACACGAATTGTGCAGTCACCTTTCAACCTTTCCCACCTCGATTCCCTCCTCCCCTCTGTCTGCCCACAGAGGCATTCCTATGCAGTGTTTAACAGCAAGTGCAAGCTCTCCAAACAAATTACTGCCAGAAAGGCAAATATGCTCCTCCTATGGGTTATCCGTGATCTTTCACCATGGTCAATGATACAACCCTCTAACAACACTGTGTTTCTTCCTACTGTTACTGATCTACAGAAAAAAAGTCACCGTCAGGGAAATCACTATTTTCTGCTTGTTATATAATCCATTTTAACTCTTAGTCCTTGTCAAAGTTTTGGAAACGAACAGATGGATGAATGAACTATTCCTGAGCTTGAATGTAATACTTTTCATCCTGCTTTTCTTCTCTTGTCCTCATCTTGAAGATATAGCAAGTCTAAATGGTTGACTGACAATTATTCTGAAAAAATAAAATGTTGCCCTGGGCCTGAGGATGAGTGCATGGGCACAGGAGTCCAAACAAGCCAGGGAAGTCCTAACCTCCCAAAGCAGTTTCGTTTCAATGTTCCAAGAAGACAGTGTTTCAGAACGTAGCTTAAGCGTACTGGCCAACTCCTTACCCTGTTCCATCTCACTGACCAGCTTGGAGAGCTTGGCTCTGATGACTGGAGTGGCTGCCATGGAAAGGAACAGAATCCCATAACCTGTGAGCAAGATACAGCATATTAGGAAAGCTCAGCTGAAAAATAAAGTCTCCAAAGTCAATCCCAGAAATCTGTAGCTTGAAGCAGTTTCTCCCTGCTATATTTACACCAAATTCACCCTCCTGCATCTCATAATGCACTTTAGTCTGTGTCTGCAGTGTAATACAGCTTCTGGGAAACCTAATATTCTCAGAACTATACAGTTGCACTTTCAACTTTAGTGTTTGGCCACCTTTGCTGTTAGCAAGCCACAGTTTTCTTGGTACACAGGGCTGAAACGTAGGCAGAACTTCCTCCACGTGCTTGAACTCCCAGAAGCACACTGCCCTCCTACGTCTACTGGCATCTCTTCAGCTAAGAGCCTGAGACAGGGGGATTTAAGAATTCAGCATCACCTGTAAACATCAGTGGTGTTGTAGTAGCAAGCGAAATCACAACCAGTCCAGAAATGTTGGAGATCAATCCTATCTCTGCCACCCAGGTGTCTTGAAGGCAGAGCTGCAGCAGCCGCAGCCCTCCCAGGCTGCTCAGGTAAGCCAGGTAGCTGGCGGCTGAGCCGTACCCAATGAGGTCAGCAGACCAGCAGAGAGGTGACCCAAGCTCATACAAAACAAAGAGGTCCCTGGATCCAAAATGTACAGTGACAAGAAGAAAGAAAGCCAGGGAGTAAAGGGCAAGCTTCCTCCTGGAGCTCAAGCGTTCTGGGGCCACGTACAGCCTGTACACAGCCTTGTAATGGCTGAGCGTGAACAGCTTGGCTGGTTTCTGCTGCTTCACCGATTCCTGAAGACAGAAAGCAGCGTAGAGAGCGGCAGCGAGACTAGTAGCAAGCACGAGCCAAAAGGGGTTGATGTACCCCTGAGCCTTGCGCCACTGGCCGCCGCCGATGCTGGCCAGCATGCCCGCGATGCCGAGGCACGCCTCGAGGATGGCGACGCGAAACGTGCGTGCCCGTCTGTCGCTGGTGTCGGCCACGTAGGCGAAGCAGCTGGCCAGGATCAGGTTGTAGTCTCCCATGAGGCCGCTCAAAACGCGTCCAAGGAGAAAGTAGGCAACGTGCAGCTGCCGGTACATGACGAGAAGATAGATGGCCGCTTGCACGGCCATACCCACTGCTGGCAGGATGAGGGCCGGCCGGCGGCCCACGCTGTCGCTCCACGGTCCGAAGAGAGTCACGGAGAAGAGACCAACGAAGAAACCTCCCAGGTTGATACAGAGGTTCCAGTGGGAGACTAGCGCTTCCACCTCCTGCAAAACAAAAACAGGCACCTGTAGGCCCCAGGACCAGCAGCACCCACCACCACCCCAGGAGTCATCAGCACCCCCCCAAACCCCAGCACCCCCCCCCCGTTCTCCCACCTGCCGCAGGGGATCATCATGGGCGCTGCCGTTCCCGCAGCCGGCGGGGCTGCTGCCGTTGGGACCGCTGTAACCCCGCTCGGCCCCCAGCCTGTCCCAGAGGTACTGGGTGGCCAGGGGACCCTGCAGGCCGAGGGACAGGGTGGCCAGGAAGAGGAGAGGCTCGGTGGCCGGCAGCGGCGGACAGCGGCGGCGGGGCGGTGGGAGCGGCTGCTGCTGCTGCTCCGGTACCGGCGGAGCGGCCATGGCGGCGGCAGCGGAGACGGAGTCGGGGGGGGGGGGGGGCGGAGGAGCGGCGTGCCCCGCCCGGGCCAGGCTGCCCCCGCCGTGCTCCGCCCCGGGGAACCGGCAGCAGGGAAGAGGGGAAGGGAAGAGGAAAAGGAAGAGGGGGGGGGGAAGGGTTGTCCGGTTGTGGCTTTTCTTCCTGCGAAAGGAGGAAAGGGACGGGCTCCGGGTTTGGGTTGCGGTAGGATCTGGGAAATGGTGTAGCGAAGGGATGCGCCGTCGCGTCTGTTAATGAGCAGCGCGTGTGAAAATGCTTCTTTTTCTAAAGGAGGAAAATAACTGGAACACGCCAGAGGGTTTGGCTGTGCTGTTAGGTTTCCTGTTAGGTTTGGTCCGCCTCGAAGAGCAGATCAGTGAGCAAAGACCGAGTCGTTCTTTAAATTCAAAGAACACATTCAGAGTACTAGATTAAGCCATGTATACGAACTGGAGCAGCTCCAGATGAATGTAAATTGGCATCCCTCCTTTGACATCGCTGAGGGAGTGTTAAGGGGCTGCAGGTGAAGCTCTGACAAATCCACAACCCCCCCGCAGACGTAAACTGTTCACTTTGCAGTAACACACTTCCAGAGCTCATTTATAGCATCTTTGAAAGTAACAGGACTCTCGTGGCAGTGGAAACTATCGCTGTGGATGTGCTGCTTCTAAAGAACAGGCACGATTCCTTAGCTGAGACCCTTCTGCATTGTTACTTACACCCCATAGGCAAGACTGCAGCTGGAGGCCAACCTCTGTGTTAGAGAGATGTGAAAACAAGGTTTCCTTTCAGATTTTCATTGCAACCTTAGGACATAAGAGTAGGAAGTAGAAAAATTACTTTGCCGTTGGCTGATTTTGTCACTGCGCCTTTTCAGACACTAGTTCAACATTAAGCGGATGCAAAAATGTGGGGGAATAGAATTCATTTGAAAGCTCTTTCTCATTCTTTTTGTACCAAGGGTGAAATGCTGAAGCTCAGGATTGGCAGTTATGTACCGTGATGCTGTTTCTTGTAAGCAATATGCCTAAGTCAAGCTTGCAAAAGAGCTGTGAGTTTGCAACAGCTCTGGCAACTGAAACCCCGCTGTTTTTCAATCATAAGCACATTATTGAAAGAAAACAAGCCCCAGCAGAAAAGGGACGAGAGAGAGAAACAGCAGAAGCTCTTTGTGGAGCTGACATCAGATGACCTAATGTCTGTGCTTCTCTTTCGCTCTCTCTGCTTGAGTAAGCTATAAACAGAGCTGAGACAATTTATACCAATAAAATGGAAATGTTATCATCATTATCTGAAGTATGCGCTTCCATGATCTACCAAATAAGGACATCAAAGTGACATTAGCAAGACACTCCCTTTGGAATTAAAAAGTTTAGTTCCGTTCCTGCATATTTACAGAACCAAGTCATTCACTGCTTGTATTTCGGAAGTTTCTTGCAACCAGGAAAAGAATTGCTAGTAATTTCCCAGTAGCACTACTTTTTTCTCTTCCTCCCCCCGCCCTCCCCCCCGCTACACCCTGCAAGCTACCAAAGCTGTGCCTATAAATCTGCAAGATCAGAAAGGTGAAAAAAAATATATCCCAATGTCTGCAAAGTAGCACTATAGCCAAGTCTTTCCCAATCCACTGAGATACAACAGACTATGTCAGAAAGAGTTACTAGGTTCCCTATTTCACCCTAAGCCTTTCTTATAACATACTGGCCTGCCCTGTGGGAGGAACTGAGTTCTGACCAGAACTTAACATTTCCCCTATTGCTCTTTGAGTAGAAGAACACGGAATCGTCATGAGGGTCATCATCCAGGACCACACAGAGACAGGTGCCCCTGCTCTCAGGTGGCAAGGACTGTAAGTCCCTTCCTGCACGGGGACTTGATGTGGCATCTGGTGACAGGAGCTCTGCTCTAGTGGATTTTGCTACCCAAAGAATTTCTCAGCGAATACAATGATGTTTATGTAACATTTTGTGTAGATGTTTCTAATCTCTATATTTAAGTATTACAGATGCAGATGTGTTTTTCAGTACTCAGCATATTTTTAAAACAATTTTCAACCTACTATGGAAGGAGCATTTCTCTTTTTTTATAGGGGGAATAACAGTACCCATGCAAAGAAGGCATTATTAAAGACCAAAATATTAATATTCTTTTAAAAAAGCATAGGTCATCTCAGGATGCCTTTAATAAACCTACTTGGTCCACAAGGAGTTAATTCTCTCCTGGTTTTACCCGTTATCAGGAAGATTGTCTTAAGAAAGTTCCTGGTCTGACACTCTTTTGCTGTCCCCTCCCTTCTTTGTTCTCTTCTTTCTCCGATTACAGTTCCAAAAACAACACCCAACCCCCTGAGGTCAATGGTTAATATTCCCGAGTGTTTATATAGTCTCCAGCAGCAGAACTCAGGCCTTTCAGCACTGGGCTAGCTCCAGCACCATGGCTGGCTTCTTGCAGATGACCCTAGCCTTCAGGAAATACCTGATCGTAGTGTTTGTACCCCTTTTGTTTCTTCCTCTGCCTCTGGCTGTTCCTACCAAGGTAAGAACTTTTCAAATTGAATTTGAGAACCAAATCTCCAAATCTCTCCTTAAAGCTGTTCCTTTTAAGTGACAGAGCTGAAGAGAACATACAGATTCTTTCTCAGAGGCATTTACTTCATTTATTGCTTGAGGATCTTTTTTTTTTTTTTTTTTTTCTGAGCAGACCCCTTTGACTACCGATAGTAGAGGAATATAAAAGCAATAGGACATAGATGGATGAACAGAGACATCTGTGATTGCATATCCTAGAAGAATGCTTGGTGACATGCGATTTTATAACTTTTGCTTTGCATCTAACTGATTTAGCAGAGATATTTCTGTGCTGATGCTTGTGTGTGTGAACCTAAGTTACAGTGTAAGGCTCAATTTTAATCCCCCTTCTGATTTTCTAAAAGTATCCAGTCCACATCTTGTTTTAATTTTTTCCTTGTTGTTGTTGCCAGATAGAAGAGGCATTTTTCTTGGTCAGGTGGACAAAGCATTCTGATAAATAAGGATAAATAATATGTATTCCACACTTCTTTTAGCTTATTTCTGTAAGAATCTTTCCAAACAATGATTTAAAATTTAAAATGTCGAGTTTTGGAAGACACCTAGCTTAGGATTCCTTCAGAAAAAGTTAACTACAAAAACCTGTAGCAGTGGGGCAGGTATCTCTGAGACATTGATCATTTAAATACAGCACTGTGAGCACGCAGACTGCCAGTGTTCTGCTGCTTCTTCACTTTGGCTTATTTCTCCCACTCCCAATCTCTTCATGCAGACATCTAATCTCTGGTCTTCAGGTCTCTTATTAGAGTCCCAGCACCATTAAATAGCTAGTCCCAATCTACCTCTCCTGTCACTGCTCTTTGGATGTCAAGTCCTAGCTCTTCCCTCTGGTCTCTGCCTGCCTGCTTGTCTCCTGATCCCTGCTGACTCCCAGTTTCTAGACTCCTTTGCCAAGCTTCACTCTTCGCTCCACTAGCTCTTCCTTGTCTTTTTGTGCAGCCTGTCCCAAAGTTCTTTCTTCCTCACAGCTCTTTTTCTGAGTGTTATCAGAGACTTTGGAGCTATGACCAGAGGACTGTAAGCAAGAATGATAGAGTGGCACTGGCTTGAGGTGAAATGTGGTAACTGATCAGGCGTGTCCTCCTATTCCCTTGCTATGCAAATAAAAGAGCTTAAACTATCACTGAAAAGCTTACTACGAAGAAAAACAGAAAAACTACTTTTTTGCTAGTTAACTTTCCATAGGCAAAAGAGTCACTGAAGTTAAAAGAGATCTGGATCAGAAAAGTTCTAAGTAGCCAGAAAGAGAGATATTATTTTTTTTCTTCCCCTGAGGCTACGAGTTCAAACTTACTTGCGAGAGTCATTGTTACCATACAGTAAGCAGTAAGTCCTTGGTATTCCTTGTCGAATGATTTGGCAGTCTTGGTTCAGTTCCTCTTTGAAAATGACTCTCTCTGGTTTCTATGTATTCAGCTACAACACAAAAATTTAAAATGCCCTGGACTTTTCCCTTTGTAATCTGTAAGAAGATTTCTTGTGTTAGAATTGTGCATCATGGTACTGCCAAGCAGGAAAAGCAGGTTGCAAGGGAGTTGCAAGGGTACAACTTACAGGATGGAATTTCACATTTTTCTGTTCTGTTGAGCTATTAACCTGTCCCATAGTGACATAGCACTGGACACTAAACTATTACAAATGAGAGCAGACAATGCTAAAGATTTTGTCTAAAGACAGAGGAATGTCCTTACAGGACAACTGACTTTGTGAAAAACCTTATTTCAGCTTTTACTGAGAGCTTGTTCACAGCAGGCTGGAAGAGAACAGCACCGTGCCTATGTGTTCCAAGGCCCTGCTAGCATCTCTCAAAAGGCACCCACTGGCATCTCTTAATAACAAAATGGGAGGGAAAGGATCATCAAAATGGAAAATGGCTTTCACTGCTTGATGGGATGTGTAATTAAGGTTGTTACTGCTCTCATTCAAAAATAAGGCTCAAAAAGGTGTCTTTTCACCTCTTCATGAATCTCTCAGCTTTACCTCTCCAGCCCTCCTGCTTTGATAATTTACCACCTAGATTGCTATCTTCTTCTTTCCTCCAGACTAATCAGCTCCCCTGTTCATCCTTTCCCTTCACCAGCTCTGTAACTTCCATGCCATGTTCAGAAGCATGTTCTAAACCATCACAAGTTTGAGCCCGCCAGCCATTATTCCATCTTCTTGGTTTAAACCTCTGTAATCTAGCCATTACAATTTCCATCACTTCATTGCTTCCTCAAGAAGCATACATTTTCATTCATACTGTCCAGTATATTTTAGTGGACATCCTTGATCCAAGACCACACAACCACTTTTTTCTTCCTTTTGATTTGCTGGTGGCCATTATTGTGCTAGTTCCAAAATGAGGAAGACACTGTAGCCTTCAATGTTACTTTTCCTTGCTTTCTTCAGCCCAGACATATGAAAATCTGCTGTGACATGTTATTTTGAATATTTTTAGTGTATAGGGACTGAGTTAAATATTTCTACATAAAATTCAGAGTGGTTGTCCAAAGCAGAACTAAATCAATGTTTTCTCATAAAAAGAGTAACATGATATAGGGGATCATACCCTCTTCAAAGAAACAAGACAAAGTCAGTGGAAGCTGAACCTGATCTGTGACCAGTTTGTCAGTTAGCCTTACAAAGTCTGTACTAAGCTAAAAATCCAATGAAAAATAGATAAAAGTACTTACAGTACAAGCAATCCAGGCTGTTGAAATTAGTTGGGGTTTATCTGGGCCATGTTCTGAAGCATAAAGGTGGAGAAACCTTGACTGGATCAGTAACTGTTTCTGCAACTCAAAGACAGAAATATATAAAAAGAAAATACCATCACCAGCAAAATCAAGAAGTCTTTGCAGGGACTGCCAGTCCCTTATCATGAAGGGTTCAAAGTAATCAGTTTGTTTCTTTTCCTAAGTTTCTTTTTTTTCCCCATTAGGAGGCCCCCATCTCTTCCTCACAGTTCTGACAAGGTTGTTGAAGAGTTTGTCATTTGATTAGGATCTGCATAGGTAGGAGGGTAGACGGGAGAGAAAGATAGAAAAGAACCTTTTCTCAAATCCTTTTATCAGGCAATGAATATAATTATGGGCTGTTGCCTTCTCAAAGTCTAAGTGAGATGTACAGTCTGTTCTGATTGCATGTACTCTTCTTCTGTCAGGAGGCCCGATGTGGTTATGTTATCATAGTGATGGCACTGTTTTGGTGCACAGAAGCCTTGCCGTTGGCTGTCACAGCTCTCTTTCCTGTCTTGCTGTTCCCACTAATGAATATCATGGATTCAACAACAGTAAGAGATGTTACTCTATCCATATTTGCCTATGTATTTATTGGTCCGCTTCTTTTATTCTGGGATTATTTCCAGGGTGATTTCTAGAGTGTGGTGCAAAGAAGAGAAAATTGTACTATTGTTGCACAGGGAATCGGCTGTCCTCTCCATGGAACAGAACTTGCATGAGCCTAGAGTGAACTCCGGGTGGGGCTGGTAATCTGAAATCAAAGCAAACTCACTGTTTAGATGCAATCCATAGTTACTGTGTGCTAATGTCTTTGGGACAAGACCATCCCTCAGAAAGTGCCTTCTCTCTAAGCACTGGCTTCTTGTCACTATTTTCTCTGCCTTGTTCCATATTACAGGTCTGCCGGGAGTACTTGAAGGACACCAATATGCTTTTTATTGGGGGACTGCTGATGGCCATTGCGATTGAGAATTGGCACCTACACAAGCGTGTTGCTCTGCGGGTCTTGCTTATCACTGGTGTCAGACCAGCCCTGTGAGTAACAGTTGTGAAAACACTGTGCGATCAAGGACTTTATGGCATTAGTTCCTATCTCAGAGTTGCCTGTAGTCTCCTATGTAAATCTGTAAATCATATCCTACAAATGGTTTTCTACAGTCCAAGTGAGTCAGTGCCTGAGCAAACCTTGCAAATGGGGATCCTTTGATGTGTTACAGACCTGGTGCCTCTTTTTCGAATTCCAGATGGCTTTAGGTGGAGAAATAGCAACAAGAGAGTCAATGCTGAAAAGACAAAGGTGCTGCTAGGCTTGGCCAGAAGCACAGCTTTAGACAATCAGGAAATATTACAGCTGAAACACAGAAAACATATACTCTGTTATATCAGTATAACATAACTGTTACAGTGATTGCAAAGAGAAGAGAAAATATGGGGATGCTTGTTTTGAAAACAACAAATGTTTACCAGACTAGAACTTTAAACTATGCAGAGGCTACACGGCCCTATTTAATTTGTCTCAGATCTTAAGAAGATGGAATACTGAAGGAAATTACAAAGCAATAGAATAAAAATGCATACAAGATAAAACCCTTTTCATCTAATATATAATCTACTTCTCATCTAAAGAATAATTTTGAGACAAATAACAGAGTTAATACTGAAACAAGGATTAGAATTTTATATGAGTAAGAAGAGAATCTTAAATAATAGAGGTGGAATAAAATGACAAAAAAAAAAAGAGATCATCTTCCTTATGGCTTAAACTGATTGCCATTTGGGATCAAATTCAGCTTGCAATTCCTCTTCAAAATATATTATAATACATTAACATGTTATTGAGATGGTATGTCTTCCTCGGAAGCATGCAGAATAAGCAGGATACTGACTAGATAAACTGTGTGCTCCAAGACACTAACTTCCACTTTACTAGTCATAAGAATGTAAAAGCACAATTGGCTGAAACTGCAAAAAGAAAAATTTATGTTAAATCTTACCATGTCATTTGCAAAGCAGACTAGGGTAAGAAGAAGTGCTAGGTGTGAATGGCTAAGCATTTTCAAAACCCAGCATTTGTAACCAAAGCTTTGTAACAAAAAAAAAGAGAGCATTGCAGCACTGAGTTCTGAACTGACTTTTTCAAACCTTTTCATTTCAGACTCCTCATGGGTTTCATGACTGTGACCGCCTTCCTGTCGATGTGGATCAGCAATACCGCCACCACTGCCATGATGGTCCCAATAGCACAAGCAGTGTTGGAACAGTTGCACAAGTCAGAAATGGAGTCTAGCACAGCTAGCCAAGCATCTGAAAACATCAACAAAGCCTTTGAACTGCAGGAAAAGTCAACTAAACCAGATAGCTCCGAAGAAACAGAGGAAAAAGGTGAGTGGGTTATGGGTGTCTTTGCGGTAATGGAGGATGACCTGATGGTCTTCTTCACTGTCAAAGTTACTAGTAAATTCAAAAAGAAAAATGTGCCTAAAGCATCCTGACTGTATCAGACAGCATTTATGAGGCTCTTCCATGAACCAGACAAAAGCACAGTAAGATCTACTGACTTGGATGAAGTGAGAAATAGATTGAAAATATGAAGCGATGATAACTAACCAATAAACCAACAAAATGTATAAATTCTCTATTAGCTGAAGCCTTTACATTTGGCTTGATATTACCCTATATATTTATGTTAGTTCAATTATTACCTACTGTGTAACTTATCAGATAATAGGGAATTCCCAAGGGAAAATTTCTGGCCTACTTCATGCCAGAAGGTTAGGGATTAAAATGATCTTTCTAATCCGAAGATACACAATCATGCAACAATCTCTCTTTATCAGCTGTCTTGCCACTCTTCCCACCTTTGAGACAACTCAATTGTTTCTGATTGTAAATCTCAGCACCAGCAGTCAGGTGCTGGTACAGAATGACTTACCTTCAGTCCAACACCTCTGACTCTGTTGTGCCCCCCTGAATTCTTGCCTCTCCCCTCTGTGTGCAGTTCAGACATTGCCCTAGTTCACCGAAAAGTGTCAGCAGTATGTTCGGACTTTATCACACATTTCAACTTTTCTTCTGAAAAACTGCTCAGCATCAGGACAACCACTGAAAATGGACAGAAGATAAAAGAATTAATAACGCCAGCCTTAAAATGAGGAAATTTGGCTCCTTCAGCTTTGAGTCCATTGTGTCCTAGGCTTGAAATACTGAATTACACAGGCACAAGATCTTTTCCTACCCAATCTAGCTTCTGTAACTCTTTTGTTCCTGTCTTGGGACCTAGGTAGTAGTCATGTCCTGACAGTCGAGGAAGACAGAAAGAGAAATGAAAATCTGCAAGAGGAGAAACACAAGAAATTCTGCAAGGGAATGTCTCTCTGTATTTGTTACTCAGCCAGTATTGGAGGCATTGCAACTCTGACTGGGACAACACCAAATCTGGTACTGCAAGGACAAGTTGAGGAGTAAGTCTGGTTGAATTTGGGATTTCATACCCACTAAACTGCATCATTCTGCTACAGCTGACTTCCAGCCAACACAGAGAAGGAAAATATCAATTTGGTAACTTTGTCAGGAAGTTATTTTCTCTTCCTTAGTGGGCCTCACAGTACCTCCTCTTTTCTGAATCATTAATTACAGAAGAGAGTACAGAATTTTGGATGCTAACAGCCATCTATATTTTACAGGCTCTTTCCTAACAATGGCAATATCATCAACTTTGCCTCTTGGTTCTCCTTTGCCTTCCCCACCATGATCTTGTTACTGGTTTTGGCGTGGATTTGGCTCCAGATACTGTACTTGGGCTTTAAGTAAGTACCCTCTACACACTGTAATACAGCTGACGGGCCTGTTAGCAAGTACTCACTACATGTTGTAACACAGGTGATATTTTCATTGATAAGCCTAGGCTTGAAAGTCAGACAGCAGGTGACAAAGCCCTCACATAAAAGAGACCAGCAGAACAGCATACTAAGTATCTGTTAAAATACTGCAACTTTTTATTTGAAGAACCTGATCAAATCCCAGCTAAATATACTCTGTAGATGAAAATATGAAGTTATAACTGCATATAACCTGTTCTGCAGCATTGCTTTCATGTCCTGAAAGATTGTTGTGCTTCAGACCAGGAAACTGATCTGTACATATAGCTGGTCAATACCTTTGTGACGAGAGTTGCTACAGACTTAAGAGAATTAGTGTCATGCCAGTTCCCAAGGCTAATCACCCCATACAAGCGGCTTGCGTTACCTACCTGTTTAACACTTACCCTACCACTTTTGTATTAGGCCCAACCTCCTTTCTCTTAAATGGAAAGAATTCTGTAATGGCCGCAATGGTACTTTTGTCTTCAAATTCCTCTTTTAAAATTCTCCTTTTCTGTAATTTTAAAAAGCTTGGCAACTGTTTACTTCCTGGTGATCATATAGCCTTGTCAATCACACTAACATTGTCATTATTTCCCCGTGTGTCCAGATAGCATGCCTGTTTATATTTAGATCATGAGCTTTCAGGGATAGGAAGCTTCTTTCTGATCATCTTGGCAGTACACAGTACAATAGTGTTACTATCAACACCTATGGCTGCTGATGCTATGACAATAATATATATATAATTTCTATATGCATATATAAATATCTAAAAGACAACATGACTGAGTATAAAATTTGGATTCTTAACTCTGAGAATATCTGGCAAATGTCTCTGATATTTCTTGTCCATTTTTTTCTAGTTTTCAGAAGAATTTCGGTTGTGCTGCAAATGCCTCTGCAAAGGCTAAGGCGAAACAGGCCTATGACATTATCAAGGAAGAGAGCAAGAAATTGGGCTCAATGAAATTTGCAGAAATAGCAGTTTTGATCCTCTTCATACTACTGGTACTGCTCTGGTTTACAAGAGACCCTGGTTTCATACCAGGTTGGGCAACAGTTCTTTTCAACAAAAATGATACAAGGTATCACCACTTCTCCTCACTTTGAATAAAAATTAAGTAGGCTAGATTTTATAGAAGTGAAAACAGGGCTAGACTAAATATCTGACTGATCTATTGCAGCTATGTCACTGATGCTACAGTTGCCATCTTCATTTCAATCCTGTTGTTCATCATCCCTTCTGGCATTTCTAACAATGACAGAGACAAACACCAAACAGGTAAGATGACTGAAGGCATCAAAAATCAACTGCCAGAATAGGTACATGGGAAGTTCTACATTTTAGATTTACAAAGGAAATTTCAAACATTAAACAAGATTTCAAACTGCTCTTCCTGCATAGCTACAGCTGTATGCTTTAGGCTAGGCAAGGCATACATCCCATATAAGTTCTCTGTTTCTTGTAATTTAACTAAGTAGGAAACTCTTGTCTCAGCAGTGTTCCAGACACCAGTATTATACATATGTAAAAGCTTCTGAAGCTGGAGCCTTCAGGAGACAATACATGACTTAACAGAAACACATACAGTTCTGCAGATACATTGCCATACTTTTAACTCACTCTTACCTGTATTCTACTATGCCTCTTGGAGCAGCTACAAATCATTCATTAGTATTTTTGCAAGCCGAGTTTTAAAATCTTTGTTGATGAGGCTCTCATAATTTCTTTAGAAGACAATTCCACAGTCTACTTGATCTTGCTGACAGCAGTGTTTCCTGATGTTCATACTAAACTCACCTCCCTCCAAGAAGTCCTCCTTTCTTTGGAGAATGTAACATGGCTTACAAAATCTTTTTGGATTTTAGGCAGCAAGCCAAAGATCCGAGCACCTCCAGCTCTCTTGGACTGGAAAGTAGTTCACCAGAAAATGCCATGGAACATTGTGTTTCTGCTGGGAGGTGGCTTTGCCTTAGCCAAAGGCAGTGAGGTAACATTCTTCTGCTTATCTGGTATTTGTGTCCTTCTGGGTGTTTTCCATCTTGTTTTTCAAGCGTGCTCTCCCAGAACACAAGAGGGCATGCTGGTAGCACCAAACGTGCATTTCCTCAGCTAGTGGCAGTAGGACAGACTTCACCACCCGTAGGAGGAGTCCTGTGATTAGAACAAACCTTTATTGTTGCCTATGCAACTGGGATGGTACTACCAATCAAGGCAGCATGATTAACTGTGTTTCTAGAAAAGTGAGTGATTAAAAAACTACCCCAACACATTAAAGGTTCTATTAAATAAAACTTAAATCGATGTGGCAAGCACAAGGAGATAATGTGCCCAGGACGGGTCTCCAAATTATTTCAAACAACTATTTATGGAAATATGACTTAAATTAAACTACTAGAAGACAAATGTAGAGCTAGCTAGAGAACCTTGAGGAGAAGTTAAAAACGTCTGGCTGTCAGACTGAAGGATGTACTGATGTACTTCTGCAGGCATCTGCCAGGAGTCCAGTGCTACAAATTATTTTTCAGTAATGACTTAGATGATGGACCAGACAATACATTTATTAAATCTATAGACAATAAGCAAATTAGAAAAGGCTTCAAGTGCCTGGAAGTACTGGTTTAGAATTCAAAGATCTGTAAAATTGTTTCTAGAAAACAAGGATGCAACTCAATAAGGGAAATAGGAAGAAATAACCAAGTATCACAAATACAAGATGTGGAAATGACTGGATAAATTTTAAAGCTGCTCATGCACCTTATTCTAGTCAATATTTTTACATTGCTACTGAGGAAAAAAGCAAACAACTGGAAACATAGGTAGCACCATCATACATAAGACATGTAAATTATAATCCTTCCACTCAGGACTGGTAAGTCCTCAGCTACAGTACTGTATTCAGTTTGGGGTATCAGTCTTCAACAACATGTGGGCTATATGAAGAAAGTTTAGAGGAAGGTATTAAGAATGATTGGATCTCTGGGAAACATATTTGGAAAAGGAAAGATTAAAAAAATTATGCTAATTTATTCTAGAATAAGCCATCAAATACATAAAAGCTGATGCAGAAAGAAAGATAGTATACTTTTTTATATTCTGATGGTGCTAAAGGGCTTAAATTGCAGCAAAGGAGATTTAGGTTAAGCAGTAGGAAAATGTTCCAACTGTAAAGACAGTTAAGAACGTGAAAAAATTATCTCGGGACATTTTGGAAACTTCATTGCTAGAGATGTTTAACAAGTTTGAAAAACATCTATCAGTAATAATTTAGGTAGAGCCAATCCTGCCCTAGAACAGGGAATTAGACTAGTGCTTTCAAGACAGATTCCAACCCTCCCGTGAGAGACCACTTTTCAATGTCAGAAGAGACAGGCTGAAGTAACCAAGATATGAAATAAGGAGGACATGAAGAACAGTGGTTGCAAAACCAGTGAGAAAGCTAGGCTATAATGCATGAAGCAGCAAGACAGGCACAGTTAGGATATGTTCTCTTAAGAACAGCTGAATAATAATGATGCCTAAACTACAGCCCAGAATAATAGGGGAGATGCTGGTATTTTCTAGTGACTGGGAAGGATGAAAAGTATGAAAAGCTTCAGATAGTTGATCAAGATCTCAGACAGTGTGATGAAATTACATTAAATTGCTAGAATATCTGCTAAGATATATGAAAAATATTGGTCACGTACAACTAATGGCCTGAACAGAGAAATAGCTATTTGCTACCAATAACGTACTGTAAATGTAGTATCTTCTTATTTTAAATACTTTGGAAGGGAAAGCACATTTATTTTTATTTAACCTACCGAATTATCATGTCTATGAGCGTTGCTTCTTACATGTTTTTCTACAGAAAGCAGTTCGTATGGGAACTCCTATAAGAAGGGAAGGTAGAATCGGTATGAGAAATGTAATTGGACTGTGGTGTGGCTATTTCTTCTCCAGTCTACTATCTTGACAGACCTCTTTCCCCTGTTACAGGAATCTGGTCTGTCTTCTTGGTTAGGTAGCAAACTGACTCCTCTGCAGCACATCCCTCATCCAGCTATTGCTCTCCTGTTGTGTCTCCTTATTGCCACTTTCACTGAGTGCACCAGCAATGTGGCCACTACTACCCTCTTTCTCCCTATTCTGGCTTCAATGGTAAGTTCCAGCATTTCAAAATACTCTTATGAGAGAACAGCTTTCAACTCTTCTGCAAGCATACACCTGCCTAATTATAAAAACTAACTGGCTAACATAGCCAAGCCCTGGTTCATGTAGCCGACCAGGAATACAAGACTTAAAATATACATATATGTATGTGCATGCATATATATTCACACACACTGTGCTCGGTTCAACCTTTCTAAAATCATTGCTGGTGAAAAGTAAAGGGATTAAATTCATTGGCATATTAGACTTTGCCTTCTGGCCTAAACAACCTCATGAGGTCACTGCCAGCTGTACTTGTTTTTTCCTATTTGTTCTACATAGAGACAGCAACAGCAGCAGCATTTGCTTCTCTGCAACATTCCATTACTGTATTTCACTCCGACCACTAGCCTTCCAGAAGTCTCTGAAGATGATAGCATTAGTCAAGCTCTGTGACCTAATTCAGACTTTTGCATTTCCACAGGAGATTCCTGTTGCTGGGGTAGACATAGTTCTGCAGCATGAAAAGCTGGTTCCAGATAGAAACTGGAATAAGCTCCACCAAAATGTTTTTGCATAGGCCACAGACTCCAGCTAACCCCTAAACTGATCCACTCGCCTTCAGAGCTTGGGCTACCCCGTTTCCTCTGATAATTTTATTTTGTTCTTAACCAGTTTGAAGCCACTCTACATTTCTGCCTGGTTTTAAGAGTTGAATACAACCATTATTACTAATTTATACTGCAGCAGTGATCAGATTCCACAATCAGGAATACAAAGCACTGACCACAAAATCAATTCTTGCATTTGCTGCATAAAGACATTGGCTAGAGTTTCTAAACCAGAACCAAAATATGAGTGGCTGCAGTGTTTGTGAAAGAATGATGTTTCTGACATGGATAAATACAGTCTTCCACCAGAAGATTTCTATGCATTTTTGTATATCGAAACCATTATCTTTCCTCTCCCTTCTTGCATAGGCTGAAGCGATCTGCCTCAATCCACTCTATGTCATGCTGCCCTGTACACTTTCAGCATCATTGGCATTCATGCTCCCAGTGGCCACTCCTCCTAACGCCATTGTCTTCTCATATGGACAACTCAAGGTTATAGATATGGTGAGCAAAAGCACATTCTTTTCAGAATTTTCATCACTAGTTTTGATCTTCCCTTTTTCTAATATTGGTTCTTCTTGGAAGAGTTCTAGAAAACTCACTGTACTCAGCTTACGTCAAATGGAAACAAGAACATACATGTGTGAATTAATAAAGGGTCACACTGACTCCAATATATATTCAGAGCCTTATAAAGAAGCTATTGAGCTTTTAAAAAACAGCCAAGGCCTCTTGAAGATGTTCCAACAAGAGCTTGCTGTCAATGAGAAATGGCAATGTCTAACTGTTCGAAAAGCCCAAATGTAGATCATAGGGATGTCATAGTCCTGTCATCTGGATAGTCCTTCCACAGGGACTAGGAAAAGCCTAGCACATCTCACTAGGCTGCCCTGATGCCTCTTCTCACTATGTTAAGGAAAGACTGACAAGGATGCCATGTCTCTTGATAACTTTTCTAATTTATAATTGATCCAAGAAGAAATCCGAAATAACATTAGAGACAGATGCCAGGTCAGAAGAGAAGGTCCTACATAAGTGGATTAAAAAGATTTCAGGACTTCTAGTTTAAGTTTTATTTTTCCCCTAATACAAATTATATTTGTGAAGAAAACCAGCTTAAATGGAATTCGATGGAGTTCTGATGGAGTTGTAAAAAAAGGCCAAAGAGAAAATCTAACTGTACAAACAATCTTAATAAGCAAGGAAGGAAAAGAGTATGCAGTTCAACTAATAACGCTTCTCTTTTGTAATTCTAGGCCAAAGCTGGGTTTGTACTCAACATCCTGGGAGTTCTGACCATAACTCTAGCCATCAACACGTGGGCTTCATCTTTGTTCCAACTGCAAACTTTCCCATCTTGGGCAAATAAGACAGGTACATGCCCGTAATATGGAGAGGCAAGGGAACCAACAACTGTTTCTGTTAGAACTGCAGTGAGAGCAAGACTATAACCTACACAAGTTTTGCTGAGGCAGTGGTTACAGGCCTGTTCTCTGGAAAAGGACAAGCCACCTACAAGGAGAATAATTCAGTTGATAACAGCAATAAAATTGCCTAACAGTGCTGTTTAGTAGGCAATTTTGTTACCCCAGCAGTAAGATGAGGTAACCTTTGGCTTTTCAACTGTTCCAGGTATCTTTAGTTTTTCTGTCTCTGCAGGGGTAGATTTGCCCTGAGTGCTAGCTACATTGCTTTTCAAGCTCCACCTGTAAAGTCTGAAATCTGCAGTGAGAAAGAAGAGAGGTGTGTATATAAAAGGAAGGAGAGAGACTCTACATTCCTGATTTCATGCATATATCTGTGTATTGTCACAACTAATATGATTATTCACCTGTATATGAGTATACAGGCCTCTGTGTATAGGTTCAAAATGTACATGATTGTTATATACCCCATGGGCATTCTCAGGAAGGCATGTGTTGTATGATTACAGACAAATCATATACTGTCAGCCCATTCTATTACTTTGAAACATATTTATTTGCAGTCCACTTGTTGTGAATGTAAAATACCATTTTTTTCTTAGAACAACTGTCCCATTGTTATTTATGTAAGACTGCAGCCTGCAAGGTCATGATAAGAATAGCAATATTCTCTTGAGAAGGGGAGAATCCCTGTGTCCTAAAATATATATGATTGAATTAAAGATTTTTTTTATGTACCCCCGTGTTATGGAGATTTTTCCTATTATATATCATTGCTTCTACTTCTGTCTTCCATGTATCAACTGCTTGCCTGTGTGCTTACTTAAAGTATCTTGAAATAATCAGAAAAGTCAGCATATTGATTTTCTCTTATCGTTAAAGTAATGATTACTTTATTACTAAGGGTCCAATTTTCTTGGAATCTCAAAACCAAGATCTTCCTTTGCAAAAGCCCCTAATACCATTAAATATTTAATCCCTATTCTGCTGGAACTGACTTTCAGTAGCACATAGACTCCTAATGACCAAAATGACAAAGATACTGGAATATCCAAAGATGCTTTGCCAAATTAAGCACTTAGTACCATAAATGAGGTTGGGTTCAGACAGATCAGTTATGCAATATGTGCCCCTGAACTTTGTGCTAAATTCTTTGTTCTGTTGTTGTCTGCCTAAGTTTTGCACGAAGTCTGTTGCACTTCTGAAATCCTGCTTGAACCATACTGGTGCAATGAGAGTGAATGTGAGCGAATTTCACTCTAAAATAGTATGCATGCTCTTGAAAATCTTTTTTTCTTTCTTTCTCTGTCCTAATTATTAGGAGACAAGGACAATGTGCAGTGTACATTCGATTTATAAAATGTTAGAATTCACTGACCTGCAGTAGTTTCTTTCCAGATCCAACTGTCAAGACAATTGTGGTATCTGCTGATCACTGAATCCCTTTGCCCTGATAGCTTCATTGGCCTGACAAGCACAGTTGCTCTGGAAAATCACTGTCTCAGAAAGAACAGTCTGGTATTAACCCTTCAGTGGCTTTGAAAGATAGTGTTTTGATTTGATGTGTGATAGGGATCCAATAGAATATCCACAGCACAAGAAGGAAGGACATTTATTCTCTTTTGCTAATGAGCTCCTGGGTAATTGATTTCAATCACATAATGACTTGCTCAGGTCACTGCTAAACCACTCATCTTCTTTCCATTTGCATTTACCTCTATCAAATAACATCCAAATCTGTCTAAATATTTTCATTACACTGCTCACCCCGTGTCTGAGTACCTAACAAAATGACAAACCCAAGCAGATGATTTGCTGCAAACCTCTCCCTTCTTTGCTCTTTGTCTACAGCATCAGGGCAGTGTGCATAGCTTTTGTTTGCTTTTTGTTTTCTTTGAAATACTTGCACGTAGTTTACATGTCCCTCTAAATTACTGCTTGGCTAAGCAGGAAATGTTGAATTCTTATAACATTTCCCATCAGCCTCTCCTTCCAGCCCTTTAAAACTGTGTTATGATTCTTTGAAGTCTTTTCTATTAGTCTACATTATTCAGAGGCTGTGGTGTGCATAAGTACATGCAGGAGCACAGGTGCAATCTTTATGGCAATCTCAAGAAGAAAGAAGAGAGACATCAAGTAGCAGAGAGTGTCATGGGGCCAATGCAATAATGCTGGGTGTTCCATGTTCATTAGCATGTATGAGTACATAGAGACTTCCCAGAAAATGGCTGCAGCGAAAGTTACTCAAGGGTTATACAAATGCCCAGCTTCCAGAAGAATACAGGTGAAAAGCTGTAATCTGTAGACAGAGAAGAGAAGCTAACAATACCAGGACATAAAGAGAACGGAAAATTTCATTAATAGTTTCCACCTTTAAGTGATGGTAGTAGCAAGTACGCACTGGGCAGTTTATTGCCTTGGGTGTGTCTCAGCGCAGGACTAGTTGAGGTACAGCTAAATATAGTGTGCTTGTGCAAAAACCAGTAACACTATTAAAAACGTTCATAATTTTCTAAGCAAAGCAGGTAGAAAGTGTTTCTAAGCCCCATTATTACACAGATCACCTTTGAAGGGTGGTTCCCCATTATGTTTCCAGATATTGCCCTCAAGGAGTGGCTCTATTTCCCATTGTGTGATCAAATTTCACAATCTTCTGTGAAACTGCCAGCTCAGCACCTGTTGTAGTTAGGTGTGATTTCCAATGCAGCTCTTCATTTCAGAGTTGACACTAAGTTTGTTTTACATAAGAGTTGTAAGTGATAAATTTGTTAATGAGAAGGGGATGTCTGCCTTCTTGCCTGTCTTGTCTAAAAAGCGAGTGCTCTACAAAACCACAAAACACAGGTTTCCCACAGTATATGCCAGTGAGTAAGTGGGTGACTCGCAGTCACCTCCTCCATTTTCCCTGGAGTTATGGTGCTGTCTTGCCTTGCCTTGCCCAGACACACGCGCACACACACGCACATACACAAGTTCTACAGGCACATACATGTATGTACACCTAAGAGAATATGACGGACTTACCTTGGTAAACATACACATTTCTACAACACATGACCACACCAGAAAACCGGATGAATTTTAAGCAGGCTATTACAATGAAAATAGCTTACATTGAGAAAGGCACCTCATCATAAACATCTTGACAGAAGTTTGTGAAGTGGCATGTAAGTGGTGCAAGGGTCACTTCATCAAGCACTGAAATCATAAACAGACTTAATAGAACACATAACAATTTTAAAGCCAAAGAAGGATAAAACCATGTCTTTCTAATCCTCAGGTTGGTTTGGAGAAAGCAAAAATTTGCTCCCAGTCACTTGAAAGGTATTAAAATGAACTTTAAGGAAGCCTTGTTGTATAGCACTGAAACCTTGGAATATATCTAGATCCTACCATTTAATTCCTAAGCTTTCATTAAAAAACAAAAACAACACGTGCTTTGAAGGAAGCTTTATCATATAATGGCCATAAAATAATTCTCAAAAAGATGAAAAATATTTTCAGAAAACAAAATACAAACCAACAGAAACATGAAGGTCCTGTGTTTTATCCAACAGCCATCAGCATGTATGTAAATATGGACCTTTCTCCAGAAGCTGTAAGAGCAGTTCCACTCTTGTCCTTGGAGGTAATTCCTCCCTCAGATAACTATGGCATGTTGGCAGTAGTGTGCACCTTAGTGCAAAACTCCTACTCTTTCCATTTGGCATATTTGTTCTAGGAATTTGTTCTTTGCTCTCAATTAGCATGTTGGTTTTAGGGTTTGCAAAGGCAGAAACAGAGTTTAAAATTTCTGCAATGATGAATAACTAAATAAAGAACAGAAAATAGAAACACAAGGACTTAGGAAATACATAACTTTAAATCATCAAGGAATTTCACAACCCTCAATTTTTTTCCAACACGGAACCAATAAAACTATTTACAACTTGATTCACTGAACTTTATGATTTGAGTTAGTAATGACCAAGGTGCCAAAGTCTGGAAATGAAGTGGTTTGAATGTACTAATCACCTGGTGTCCAAAATAACAACTGTTTAATAGAACTTAATCACTACTGTCAATGCTATGCATTTTCTCCTATTAAAGAAACATTTAATATTATTTATCCTTTAATCATACTAACAGACGTCAAGTTGCTATTCAGGATGTGCAGATTGCCTTGCAATGTGCCATCTACTGGCTGCAGACACTCCACCAGGGCATGCCCAAGGTTCCTAAATCCAGGCCAAGCACCTAGTCTGGTGTTGATCTTCCTTGGAAAACACCCTTAAATCGCTAGGGGGAAAGTAATGGAATAAGAGGAATACTTTTCAAAGGCAGTGCATGACAGCATAGCTGCAAAATTAATAAGATTGATTCAAATTGTCAGAAAGGGAAAAAAACAAAGCATAAACTAACTTGAAAATAGAGAAGGAACAGAACGGTTAATACAAGGGTTCAACCCTTATATATTGTTATGCATGATTTAGATGCAACTGCTTCAAGGCTCAGACCTTGTATGCCTGTGTAAGGCACCTATCTGATAAAGCATTAGTTGTGACTACTTTTAGATGTCACTGTACTTGAAATATTAATGTTAAGTATGATCAACTAAAACATCAAAACTTTACACTGCTTCAAGTTCATACTATTCAGCCAGCTTAAGATTAGTATTAAGGTGTTCTTGCCAACCTAACAGCACTTCAGGAATTTCCTCATTTCCCTTGATCCCTGGCTAGTCTATGAGAAGCAGAGCAATTTCAAGTTTTCCCAATACCTGCCACTGGGACCTAGGGCCTTCCATTCTTTGGAAGGGAATGGAAAGCCCTAGGACACCAAATTTCATTAATTCTTCTGATTACAGAGCTTCTAATTTCTTTCTATAAAACAAAAGGAAAAGTAGTCAGAATTGTCCATGAAACTAATGTCCATATTAATATGGAATTGTACGATGTCAGAAGAGCAAGTTGTGTGCAAAAGCAGAAGGGGAATACAGTCTCAGTACAGTTAGCTGTTATGGCACCAGTTTTCCTGGTTGCCTATCAAGGGGATCTTAGACAGTGAGTAGTGGTTATTCTGGGGCAGTTGTAGTGACTGCAAAGGGAAAGTCACATTTTCTTTTTTGCTGTAGGACTATCCTGATGAGACTTGCCAGAAAATTCAAAAGGATCCTCTTTATTTTTAAGATGTCTGTCACCCGAAGGGAGTTTGAATTTTCCTCCTTATTCTTACCTCTGGCAATATCATTCCTGCTACATGAAACATGCAATCATAAATCATTTGTCTGCATTGCAGATAACACAGTTGTACAATGCAAGCTTCCTCACACCTGTGCTTTTTCTTTTCTCCTTAGACCTAAGCAAGTGGTGTTGTGGTATCAAGAGCTACAATCGGCACTGAAGAAATAGTAGCCTCAGAAGATACTACCTAGCCAATCTGAAATAATCTTTGTAATTCCTTTAGTGTTACATCTTTATCATCCAGGCTACACAGAAAATAGTAACATCATCAGAATTTGTTCAGATGACTTTTAGAGACTTGCAAGCTTAGGGATGAAGGCAGAATAGTTTTTCCTCTAATTAGTGGTGAAAGCCAATGACCACAGCTAGCGCTACAGTCCTTCTGGATAGTCACAACAGAAAGATCAGTGAATGGCACAGAAAAAACAAACTCCACTTTCATGCTCATACATTATCTCTTAATTTAAGATGCTCTGGCAGTTGATAGAAAGCATGGTGTACAGACAAGACAAAAAAAAAAATTCTGAAATATATTCAGAAAAGACTGAAGTGTAGCTGCCAGAGGGGCAGGTTCTGTCTGCCAGCCTGGCTCCAGAAACAGAAGTCTTTCTCCCCAGTGTGCACAGGGTGTGTGGAAGTGCAGGAGTTCATACTGTATGTTTCTATATTTTGGCAGAGGTACTCTAAGAAAAAAAACATGCAGCTTATTAGCCTAGAAGAAAAATCTTTGGTCTGTTTACACTGTAACCACACACCTGTATCTCAGAAATATGAGACAATTGATGGGGAAAGGGGAGGGGACTGACATCTTTAGTTTCCTCTGCACCAGGTGCAGTCAAGTATGTAATATCTTTCTAGCCACTATTTTGAATCAGTGCCACTTTTGGCCTACTGTACCTGCTGAACAGCCCCTGCAGGGAATGACTCCAAAACATGCCCATGCTCTCTGCTCCAGCAAGATCAGTTCTTACCTGGAGCCCTGGCGGGTGCATACATAAGTCAGCCAAATCCTGAAACCATTCTAGCACAGCTGCAGTTCCTGCAAGTCACAGAAAGACAAAAACACTAAATCTTGTACTAAACCATTGTATCAAATCATTTTCTTTACAGGACACACAACTTCATTTCCTGTTGCTGCCAGTTTACGTTCCATTTTTACAGGACATAAATGTGGCATTAAGGAAACTCGCCTTGTCACAATGCAGCCCTATCACAAAACACCCAGGTAGGGAACAGAGACAGAGCTGGAAAAGAAGACTGTCCCGTCTCCTTAGTTCCTCAAGCTAAAGTATAATACAGTAAAATCCAGTTGGATTAACTGTAACAAATCTAAGAGTCTAGCTGTCCTGAATACGATTGATTGATATTCCTGGGCAAATAAGGAAGAAGCAAAGAGGGTTATATATAAAAAGAATAAATTGTTTTTATTTTTTTTACAAGAACATCTTTCTTTGTATCATGAGAATAACAGGCAAACATGCTTCATGTTTGTTGAGATAGTAACCGCATGACTAAGAACAAAGCAGCTGCTATTGCAATAGTGATTACTTGAGACCAACATACCGCTGGCCATGAAAATAGCAAATTTATTTCCTAGCTCTATTCCTTTTGAATTAATTTCTTCTCTTTAGTAATAGTGTGACGTGAAATCATTCAGTATTTACTGGAGCAGAATAAGTAACGTGAAACTGTTTGAGAAGTATGTTTTGCCACACAATACATGACAAAGCAAAAGGCATGACATGCTTTATCAACTGTTCTGTACAGATAGAGGTGGGTGGAACTGGACTGTGCTGTTCAAAAGGGATGGTATTGCATTAGCCCATACCAAAATGCACACAGTATTTCTATCATTTTTTTCCCTTGTATCTGACTGCATGCAACCCTACAAACCAGACAAAGCAAAGTCTCTATGTTCAGGAACTTAGAACTGCAATGGGAAAGAATATTTAGCATTCTTAGCTGCTGATTAACAGAAACTCGAGTTAGTTTATAAATATGATGAGTCTTTAATTTACACAACAAGTAGAGTAATAAAGAGCAGAGGAAAGAGTTTGAGAGGGAGGGAGAGATACCTTCGTATCTAACTTAGGCTGCTAACACACTCTAATTACAATTGGTCTCACAACAAAATCTTTCAAGAATCAGTATGTTTCAGCTTAAGATTTAAAAACAGCCAGGTGCCATATACACTATGTTAGCACAAGGAATTATCAAACACGTACTACAGCAGAATGCCTGTTTTTTCTTTAAATCTTACTCAGGTTATTTTTTGTCATGAAAGAAGTACCTGCAACTTTGGCAGTTGTAAAAATATCATGCATGGCACCACCTGCTAGACTAATAACAATAATTAGAAACGTAATAAACTGTTCATTGGCAAGGTAACAAATTGTCTTATCCTTTGAAAGTCACACTGGCCTGAGGCAATTCCTCACAGACATTCGCCACTGATGTCACAAGAGCCTGAGTGAAAAGCATACTGTGCAAAAAAACAAGAGAGAAAAAAAATTAACATAAAAAAACCACACTGGCAAAGACACATTCAAACAATGTAGAGTAGCTGCAGTGTATTCTCATTTTACTGAACAAACCATTCAAACTAAGGACTTACAAAGAGTTGACAGTGAAGGTGAACAAATCCTGTTGCTTCCTATGAAACCTTACAGACTGGAGCATTTGGAAAATGACATGAACTCATAATACTTGCTTGAGAAGATGAAACATTTTTAACTGAACTTAGAATGAAAACTTCATTTGCAATTACTTCTTTATATGCTCCTTAATTCTTTTCATCTTTTGTACAATGATCTTTCATAAAATAATTTGCACTGAATACTTTTTACAGTGGGTTACTCTGACTCTTTTATCTCACACATTTAATTTTAAACCTGGCAATCTGAGATCAATATTTCGTTCTCACTGAAGTTCCTCTAAGTGCTAAAGCAATCTCAATTTGTCTGCCAATAGGAATTAATGGCCTGTTCAGGATTTTTACCTCCCATTATAACTTTCCATTCGAACAGACCACACAATTTCACATTACTTGTTTTCTAAGAGAGTGTTTAAAATCATCCTCAGCAATGAAAATGTGGTTTCATATTTTCATGACCTTATAGTGTTTATGCCCCTCTTCCACACAATATGTTTTATCTCCACAGACCCATTTTCAGTTTCTGAAATGTAAAAGCTACCCAGAAATCTGTGAACATAAAATATTTGCTTCAGTCCACCTTCATCCACCTTCTAGAATATATGCAGGCATTCAAGAGAACACGGCTACCGGTTCCATGCTTACAGTGAACTGAAGAGAAGAAAATCAAGCCATAAACGCTGCATAAGCACTTCTTTCTGAGGCTTCTGATGATTTCACAGTACCAGTAAGTCATCTAGGAGGGGCCCATGCCAGGCAGCAGCCTGCTTTTGTTCTTTGCTTTGTACTAAGAAGGGAGGGACATTGCTGAGGTACAACACTTTGAGTATTTATATGATTCATTCCTTCTTTCATTGAATCATTTTCTAGTTTCTAAGATAATACCTCTGGGATGATTTCAACTGCTGTTTGTGGAAGCACAAGGTTTTATGTTTTCCACTACTGTGTGTGAAGATAAAGATGAAGGAAGGATTGCCCAAGAAAGATGTGAAAAGGTTTTGGACAGGATGGGGGAAACCTCTCTTGCACAGCTCTGATTACTGACCTGATGGCTCTAAAGTCTTGCATACAGGAACTAGGAAGGCCAGCTCAGAACCCTACCTGACTACCAGCCAGGTATAGCTCCATACCCTTCCTGCTGAATGTGCTGCGTAACTCCTCAAATCCAAGCAATGTCCTAGACTGTGTCAAATAATTCATCCCAGGCTGTGTTTGCATGATAATTGGTTAGGAAAACCCAAGTATGGTAGTCCTTTTGAATGTCCCAGGTAAACTCTTCTCACTTTTTCTTTCTGATTCAAAATCAATACAATAATAGCTGGTAGAATTTGAGATAACACCTTGATGATATTAAGCACCTGTCAACTTTGCCTATAAATACTGCAGATATAACTGTGTTCTCTTAATGAGCTCATAAGAAACTCACGTTTCAAGAACTAAATTTGAGTTGTATTCCTAAAACAGTTTTTCTGCAATACAAGTCTACTAATCCTGTTTATACATCTGTATTTCTCACATTAATATTATCGGAGCATTTTGGGAAGCTTAGGACAAATGTCCCCCCAAAGTCTATGGAAGAGGGGAAATGCTAAAAGGGTGTGCATGTATTGGCACTAGCCGCTTATGGAGCACTGTAGTTAGGAACATGTAAGCACACTCCAAGAAAGGAAGAAGACAGACCAGTTGTACTGGTTATTAGACATGGTTAAGGGGCTAAAAAAAAAAAAAAAAACCAACAAACCAACACACACACACTTCTACCAAGCCAGTTATAAGATAATCATGTGCTAGCCTAAGCCTCTGGCAGGAGTAAAACACTGTTAGCTGTCTTCTAGTTAGCTAAATATTAATCATCCTGTTTAGAACCAATCATGTCACTAACTGGTTAGAAACTTGGTTAAAGGTTGTGGTACAGAGAAGGTGTACTGTTTTATCTCTAGCTTCAGTATTCCTAGACTTCTACAGAAAATATGTTGAGCAAGGCAAATACAAAAGCAATATTTCAGCTGTGAGCAAATTCGTAAGTTTTTTGAAAGGGATATAGCAGGTTCTGCAAGCGGGGAAGTACAACAGGTTCTGAGCACACTCCACTGTTCTGAGTGCTACACAAGAGATCCTCAAACAATTCAAAATAGATTCTCTTCAGCTGCTGTAAAGGAATGGTGCAAGAATAGAATCTGTTTCATCTTGGGTTGCAGAGTAAGTACAGTAAATTGCTAACATGCTCCATCTGTACCACAAAGCAACATCGCATGTCATTCACAAACAAATGTTGTTTCTAAGCTCTGTCACAGCTCCAGAAAGGATGCTGCGTGTTCATGATAGAATGTCAGCAAGGAGGAACAGACCAGAAAATAGCCCGAGAACTAAAAGATGCACACTATTTGGGGTAGGTGTGGGTTATTCAACACCTTTGAAATCATCTTGCAGCTTAAAATAAATGGAAAATAAAAAGAGCAGGCAGCAAGCCTTAGAAGCAATAATATGAAGTAATGTATGAGTGATCATTTCATTGCTTATGCCTTAGCACTAAGTGGCCAAACCTGCATAACATATTCAGAATCATGAATGTGACAGGATTGGGTTTGGAAGACTCATACAGTTCAAAGGCCTCGCTTGTAGCTCCACATGTTCTTGAAACTCCCACAGTCCCTCAGGGCCTTAAAACCAGAATGCAATAGCATTCTTCTTTGAATCTTATGTGGTCTGACCTTTAGAAAGTCCTATTTAGATAGAGGAGTTAGAGGTGACTAAACAGAGGATCAGCCAACTCTTCTTTTCGCTCCAATATCAGTACCAAAGTTTCCAGTGTCATTGTCAGGTGGCTTAATGAAACACTGCTAGGAGTCAGTCATTTGTCTTCTGACATTGGCCACACTCTTCTACATTCTTGACTTTGACAGAGAATGCATTCATCAAATTACTGTGCTCTGGAAACTGACGTAAAGTAGACTTTCTCCTTATTATTGTCATGTCACCAAAACTTCCCCAATAGCCTCGCTCTGCAGAACTCTGTGATGTTAGAAAAAGCCTGGCAGCCAAAAATGAAGAAGCCATAAGACCAAACAAACAAAGACAGCCTGCCAACCTACCACTTATCCAGCAGCTTCAGGCTAGGAAAGCTTTCTCTCTTTCTGTTAACCTTGTAACAAAAAAAGGGAAGAAAATCACAAGAGACTCTTTCTGAAATGCAATGTCAATAAAAAGGGGCAAGTTGACAAAATGTTGCCAACTCTTCACAAATTACATTCTGTGAGAAGAGAAGAAAGTTTATGATACACTACAGGACATTTTAACCTGATTCTGAAGTCTGAAACTTTACATATATACAGCAATCAGCTCCAAGGAGGAATGAGCATTCCTTCCTGAGGACAGGAGAAAGATCCAGCTGCTGTGGCACGATACAGGGTCCTGAACATGTCATATGATACTCAATAGTTATAAGGAAGAAATAACTAAGCACAAGACAAAACAAACCTGTGAGGAGAACAAGATATTATTACCCCATTAGCCCAATATCTCTGTCTTAAATTAATTATCTCACTTCTGTATTGAAAGTTGCATACTAATAGCAGTCTTGTCAAAAAAGCAAAACAAAACATATTGCTAGATGACACAATGACTATAACACGTGTCTAGATCACCTACCTGAATTTCACCTAGAGCAGAAAGGCACAGAGTCAAGTCTAACACCACGTCTTGAGCTCATCCTTATTTCTAAAATAACAATAATAGCTTATAGTGGCTGTCAGATTGCTACAGATGCTATGCTTTATAGGCAACACTAAATCACTGGTCAGGAAACAATATTTCATATATAATAATGGTTCTTTATATTTTAATTTAAGATTAAACAATTAACAAACAAAGTTCTGCAAATGCCAACAAAAGAGCATCTTATGGGTGTGCCAGATTTAGAGGCTATAATTCAGATCTCCCTGGTGAATTCAGTTCTCCCCAGAGAAGACGCCCCTTCAGTCTTCCAACTGAACACTGCATCTCACAGCTCCTCTAAGCTATAACAACAATAGGGCAGAAGATATATTTTGTCAAAAGAAGGGGCTCGGAAGGGAATGAGAATGATACTCTTAAATACATCGAATGCTGACACTGCTAAGTTCAGTTTACCAATGTGTTTTTCTAGACACATTAAACTACCAGATAAATGCACTTGGGATTATTTCTTAGGGACAAAAATGGGCTGAAGTGTATGTAGGTTAAACCAAGGTGTGTATTCCCTAGGGATATCTCAGAAGATAAAAAGCAAGCCCTGACTACTATTTAAAGGCAGCACAGCAGACGGTTAAGTTACACCCAGGTGTGTCTTCCCTCAGGTGATCCCAAGGGAAAGATGCTAGGCCACTTTTCCTATTTAATGGTGGCAGAATAGCTGGTTAGATTACGTCTTAAGTCATTTTGTAAGCTTATCATCCAAATGTTAGGATACAAAAATTGTAAGCCTACAAAGCTATTTATGATAACAAATACTGCTGCCATCACTGCATAATAAAATATAAACAATGTATTAAAAATAAGCAATTATCCCACTACTAAATTAAATAAGAATATTTTATCAAAGGAATGAATTTATGCTCCGGTTGGGCACAAAATGAAGTAAGTTCATAGGGAGTACTCCTCGCTGACAAATTTCCAGATCAACAAGACAGTTCTTGCCAATTTTAAATAGCAAGAGGGGTTTATAATGAGGTCAACAGTGGTTTTCTGTGTAAGGGAGCCCAAGAACATTTTATGTTAACATCAATCAAACACTCTGAATTAGACACAAAGTGTCATGCATACTGTTGAGTTCAGCTTATCCATTTCCAGTGCTTTGCTTTGAAAAGCACTAGCTAGTCCAGGAAAAAATTTTGAGACAAGGATCAAACGGTAGAACATAAGAAGATAATCATATTTTTCCAGCTTCTATTACAAAATAACCTCATATACCAAGATGCCAAAATGTAACACCACAGGAAGCAGATCATGCAGGATGACTCCCCCTAAGCGAGGGAAACAAATACGGAAGCAGGCTCTTGAGGCACTCATTGTGGACATATTATAAAGACATCATGCCATGTCAGTTATGCAGACTGCCATTTCTTTTCCCTCTGCACTACTGCCTGTATGGAAGTACCAAACGGCACTGCCACTTTCGTAATCTTCAATGGGAAGCTAAGCCCTCATGAAAGTAGATAGGAGCCATTTTTACCTGCTGACATTATTACTTCAAACTATAGTCTCAGTCAGACATCACTGAATTGGTTCCACTGACTCACATTTTGAATACTTACTTTGCAACTTTGATGGCTGCAATATTTTTTTCCCCAAAAAAATGAAAGATCAGACCTGGGAACAGGATTTAACAGTTTAGAACAGCTGCCAGTACACCAACTAAACACCTCAGTCTTTCAATAAAAGCTCAGACCAAGAAGAGATACAAAGCTAACTCATTACAATAGTCTAGTCTGGATCTGACAAAACTACATTTGTTCTGATGTAAGCCTCTTGATCTCTTCTGTTCTTTGCTTGTGCCATAAGGCTTCAGCTCCTGAAGACCAAGCTGGTTTGGTTTGACAAAACTCTTCAAGTTGACTATAAGACAGCTGTGATAAAAAAAAAAAAAAGTACTGACCTTAAATTCTACAAAACTATTTTGCCAGTCAAAAGGAGAAATGCTACAAAGCAGTACGGCTAGATGGGCTGTGCTCTTTATGTCCACAAAAGTGGATGTTGATGTAAGGCTGTGATACACATTGGTAAGAAACAGGAAAAGTCTGCAGCAAATACTGACACCCCCCTTTCCTCTAGGTATTTCCTCCTGATAGTTATCCCAGGAAAGAGGAGATAATGCTTGCCAGTCAGTGGTTCACTTTCATTCAGGATTTTATCTCTGCACTGCAATCGACCTGTGACGCCAGCTGAAGTAAACACACCCAACAAGTTAATGTTAAACTAGCTAACTTAGGTACCAGTAACTACATAGCTGCAGCAGTCTGGATTTCAAGGCAGGCTGCAAAGCTCACTACAGAGACTGGGTTAATAATCAGGCCATTAGTCTACTTTGGTTCTAGGCCACTGCAGTTAGTACCTAAGTTACCAACATAAAACCATCTCAGATTTGTCTGTCTCGGCCATCAGAGTAAGAATTGTAAATTAAGGGTAGTGCAGAATTTGGGAATAATTTAGTAAAGATGTCAGATGTAGCCCAAACCATCTCAGAATCTTCCCTGCCAGCTTTAGACATGTAACCCTGAGGAACATCAAATGTGAAAGCCCTTGGAAAGGACAAGTAATTATCCAGCACTATCTTTGAGATCTTCCAGACAGGAAAGAGCTTATCCACCAACACTCCATGCCTACTATCTCTACAAGATCCAGCAGATAAATTGACAGTCTTCATTTCTGGTATCAGAAGTTCCTGATAGATCTAAGAAAATCAAACCAGCAAACTCTTGATAGGAAATAATTTATCACAGGTAAAAACATGGCTTTTCTTCCACCAGTTCTATTATTATGACATATGGATGCCGTGGTAGATCTTTTCTATCACAAATCTGTGTGAAGTATTCTGCAACAAGAATCACAAAAACACTTCAGGAATAGCATGAACCTAACTTGAATATAAATATGTCCTCCAAAGCAGAGAGCATGTTTTTATCAAAGTTTCAAGACCTTATTCAATATCTTACCATAATCGTGGGAGATAAACATGGGTGTACCTATACAATAACCTGGGGGCCGCAAAGATGTTTCTACTGTTTTGTGGAATGACGATAATTATATTTAGCACTCATTCAAGGCTTTTCATCTTCAAAGCACTTTACAAACATTAATTAATCCTCACAACACCCTATGAGGTAGGTAAGTATTATTACAGTAGGTGTGATCAGGTTTGTGTAGGGGACTGTAGAGTGTGCACAAAGCCAGGTAAGGGCAGCAGAAATACATATTCCTGCAATTGCACATTTAAACTCATATTCCTCTCTACATACCTGCACACAAAAAACAAACCTCTCCACATAAATATATATACATACATGCCCACACAAATGTATACGCTTCTCCAATCTAGCTATATTTTTATGACTGTGCTAAAGCATTCTGGTTTGGGGAAGGAATATTACCTTGAGTATACTGGTCTTGTAGTGTTCCTCTTACACTTAAATACTGCAACATGTTTTGACATTCTGTGATGGAGCCACAGTTCCTTTCCATGATGAGAGTTCAGACTGAACAAATGCAAGAAAGATGCCTATTTCTGGTAGCTGAATGCTTTCTGATAATATGTCAAAATCCATGCCAGGAAAGAGGGTTTTTTAACAACCACAGGTGGATAATAGGTTTGCAAAACACAGCAACAGATGGGTATTTTAAATCAAAAGAAAAACAGAGAGGTTGAGAGGGAGCACGCTCTTTCTAGACAGTTAGAGCTCGATACCTGCCCAACTTCTCTGAAGAATTACCAAGAGAACAAGGAAAAAAAACCTGCAGCTTAGTCATATTTGTATTCTTATTAAATGCAGGACTGCCCGAGGCGAACAAGAGCTGATATCATAATTATTGGCTTGCCTAGCCAGCTGCCTTCTCTCACCTGATGTAAGATCAGATCTTTCCAGCCTTTGGAGACTCTGTACCGCTGAGCCTCCACTCTCTCTGCAGGGCTGTTTGAATGACCTAATCCTGTCCTGGAGCAGCAGCACGCCGTTTTGCTTCAGTAAAAAGGTAAGAGGAAACCTCTGACAACTTCATATAGCTTTTTAGAACTCAGCCGTGAAAGCCAAACGGAAGGGGGAGCAGAACTCTTTTGCCTTGGCTCATCTATTTAATCTGAAGTCCCTGAGGCTGACTTTGAAGAACTTCAGACTGAGGGAAGGGGAAGGTCAGCACCTACATCCCGTTCCTCAGCAACTCCTATAGGTATTTATCAGCCGCGAGTGAAGAGTAGCAAGAGAAGAAGTCAAGAAAACACCAGGTAAGTTAATAGATCCATTGGTCTAGTACTGGGAGAAATGAAGACTGTAGGTGATTTCCCAAAGAAAAGAAAAAAAAAGCTCCTCTTGTCTTGGGTGTATACTAACTTAAACTAAGCTACTGTCTGTTCCATAGTTACAAAGAAAGCTGGAAGTGTTTACCATTACCTGGAAAAAAAAAATTAAATAACAGAAAGACAAACCAAGAAAAGTATTTCTACAAAAAAGTGGGAAGTCTTATGTCTCACAGATTCATAATAGATTTCTTTCAAATTTTTCCAATGGTGAATCAAAAAACTTGGGAAGTTATATGTTTTGAAATCCAGCTTGCTTTTACTACGGCCTCCGTTTTAAATGTTACTTTTGCCTCGTGTGTTTTGTAGTAGTAGATGAAAACTTTTTTTCAGACTTACTCCTATATTGAAATGTGACTGAAGTGACATCCAGAAGCTAGGATGTGTTAACTGCAGAAATTACTAAATCTGAGTACTGCAAATGGAAACTTGTTTCTTATTTCTTTATATGCACAGGAAGTATATTGCTTTCTTTTCATTTCTTGGTTTCAGACTGTTAGATTTCCAGCAAGAAGGGAACTGTTTGTGTTGCAAACACAATAATTATCGAACCTACAAATAACAACTAGCCATCATGCACTCTTGGCCCACCTGCAAATTTACTGGACATCAGATTAAATCTTGGGGAATTAGACTTTGTTCTATAAATGTTTCACTTTGGTTTACCTGAATCATATGTTTCTAACTTGAATACTGATATGATCTAGGTTGAACTGGATGAGTTTTAGACTGAAAATGTATGTATTTTGTTTATAACTAATTATGAGCATAGAAGAACAAAAAATATTAAATACCTACAGTGCATCTTTCTTAAGGTGTAAAGGATTGTGTAGTTTGCTTTCAACCAGGTTATACCTTGCATTATATATGCAGCCAAGAAAATACACAACTAAAGCACATTGTTTACCCTTCATCCCGGTGAGGGGGGGAGATGAACATGGGTAGTAGTATTAATGTAAATAAAATAAGGGACTACATGCTGGTAATTTGAGCATCTACACTTGCCTCAAAAGGTAAAGTATAGTGTGAGAAAGTATTACCTTATACGTGAGCACAGATACTTGTATAATATTGCTGTGTTCCTAGATATAACTGGAGCCATGTGTCAGTTACTGAGACAGGAGTCAGTGGAGTACTCCAGGGAGTAAATGGAAATATGTGTATGCCACTGTGACAGGTACAATATAGGAACCTGCCAGAAACACATGAAGACACTTGCCATTACTGCAAAACACTGAGCTGAAAGAGAAGAGCGTAGAAAGAGGGTCATCTACATGAAGTGATGTCTTTCTGATCCATTCCTTGTAATAACTGGCTGCTTCTTTTTTAGAAGAATAGCTTGCTGCTTAAATACAGTTTTTGAAGGGAATAATAAGAAAGACACATAAAATAAACCAGAAAATGCACTATGTCCTTTTAGAGCATCTGTTATGTAAAAACAGAACTAGAAAGAAAATATAATTGTTTAGAATTTCTGGAAACTAAACATTAACCACAACAACAACAGTCTAACCTTTTTGGCTGCAAACTCCAGAAACTTAACACAAGAAGTGGTGTCATGCAGAACTACTTTCAATCATGAAATCAATCCCATAGCCTAGTTTCATAGGCTGTTAAATGACCAAGGACAGGGAGACAGTGATACGGCCTCCAAAAAATCTGAAACAGAAATTTCCAAGTCCTGCAAAAAATATTGATAATTGATTTACATTAGAACCAAAAGGAGCCTTTGATTACAGCCCAGAGTGACCACAGCTAGATCTGAAGTCAGAAGTTCTCCAGTAATCCATGCAATAAAATTTAAAAGGCATAAAGTTGAAAAACAAAACAAAACAAACAAACAAACAAAAAACCCACCATGTATTTAGCCTTTAAAAGGTAGGGACTCAAAGCACTGAAGAGTGCATAGTGAAACATTTTTACATGTACTACTCTGTCCTGCTTATAAACCAAACAATTACAGATGCAAAATATTCTAGCAGCTGACACCTCACTCATGCAGAAACTTTGGAAGCTGGCTCTTTCTGACTGTGTCTATTGGAAAGTAAGGAAAAGTGTTGTTTTGGATGTGGCATAAGCGAAACAGTATTTGGTAGGTCGGTGTCTACAAGCCATAGAAACAGTAAATGGAGATAACTTCCAAGCAGATAGGATTTACTGTTTGTGGCCATGTCCTCTATTGTTACTCAGAAAGCCTGAGCTTTATGATTTGGGTCAAACACACCTCTCTGCTATCCTGCACCTCACAAATCATTAGCTTGAAATACAAAGAGATTAATTATGGAGATAATGCAGACTAAGCGAGAGGTACAAATAAAATCCTCCTCTCGTACACCTGTGAGTATGGCCAGTGCCACATCTTTCCAAGGCAATTCTTCAGCTAGTTAAGATTTGAAAGCAAGGTGGCAGTTCTCAGAAGCTATGCAAGGTTGAAAGAGGCTGGAATACCCTGAGTAGGAGCCCACTAATAAATCACCACAGAATGGCATCATTCTGTCTGCCTTAGGAAGCAGAGCTGTGAGCTGCTGCTCTTTCTTCTGAGTCACTATTGAATCAATGCCCTAACATGGTGCTAACGACAGGATGCTGCTTACATTAAGGACTTGGCCAATTCTATTTATCAAAGACACTATGCCACTTTTATTAAGATTAGGGAAATAATTAACCCTTTTGCCACATTTCAAACATAAATTCAAGTCATGCCCTCATAATCATAGCCAGCTCCTCTGCTATTTCCCTAACTGGCTCCTCACCCCATAGACAAACACACTGATTTTTTGTTCTTTTCTTTGAAATCAATTAAGTCCTGTACAACACAGCCCATTTTTTGCACCCCTCTTGTGCAGCTAAGTCCCCTGGTCATACATGAGATACTACCAGTGGTTTCTTCCACAATGCCAAGAAAGCCGAGACCCCTCGCTATAATCCAGCATGCCATACTTGCTAGCTTCTTGCAAACACCTTCTTCCCAAGTGTCCTATATGGCACTATTCTTCCTTCAGATCAACACTTAAAAGAGCCATGTATTCCAAAAAAATACAATAGAATATATTATTCTTTATTTTATTCAGGATGCAAGACCTTTAGAGTTGTCCACAGAACAACAATGTTGCTTTCTGCATTATATAAACAAAATAGTAATACATAAGATTATTATACGCATTTTACCTAAATTCCCTAACATTTTCAAATGAAACCTGCATTCTTTGTGCCTTGTTAAATGTTGCCAAGTATTGAAGGGAGCTGCTAAACATGTGGTTAGTAAAGTGATCCCTGTATAGACTTTACAAATCTCAACAGTGTCTTTTGAGGCTTAGTAAATATATGTAAAATCTTTTTAAGATGTTTGGATGAGACAGGGCTACTGCAATCCAGAGCATTATTATCTTTCTGTTGGTGAAGTGCTCAGAAATGAATGAAGCATATAGGGTGAGGTTCCATCAGAGTCATGTAATGAAGCTAAACATGCTGTCATTTTAACCCAATTTGTTTCCCTCTGTACTGCTGCCTCACCAGTTTGTTAGAGCCTCTCAAAGGAGCTCATCTAGTGTCAGCTTACAACTTCCACACCTAGCCCGTACTTTACTCCTGGAATGGGTAGGTATCCCTGCCCTGCAAACTCTTAACTGCTGGTTCAACAGACCTGCCAGGACAGGTCCCTGCAACATTCCCCTCTGTGGGCAAATGGTAGGATGCCAGAAATATTAGACAGGAACCTGTTCTCCCAGGAATGTAAGTAATTCATAGAAGGAAATAATTTACTATTTTCCCAGCTGGAATAATTAAACAACTAGGCACTGTCCTCCCAAGCTGCAGAAAAGAAGAACAAACGAGAGGGGAAAAAAGAGCTGGAATGTCCTTCAATATAATTTCTCTTCCAGACAAAACAAACTTAGTTCTGTAAATTTTTCCTCATAAGCCACATTTTCTAGGCCTCTGACCATGCTCACTCCTCTCGTATGGACTCCAAACTGGAGTCCGTTGTGTCAAAATGCAGTGACCAAAACTGGACACAAAACTTCAGCTGATACTTTACCAAGACCAAGAGGAGTTAACTTCACAAGTCTCACAGAATTCATTTCTGTGTATCTTGTACCTGCTAGCATGTCTGCCTTTTTCATTACAGCACAATGTGGCTGATATAGGTTCAGCTTCTAACCCATTAAAACCTCAAGATGATTTTATGCAGCACTGCTATCTAGTCACTTGTTCTCATTCACTATCTGCAGGGTTTATTATTCCTGCCTACATGTTGAACTTGGTTATTATTGAACTGCATTTTACTTTCTTCAGATCATTTTTCCTGACTCCTTTTGAATATTAATCCTGTCCTCTAAATACATATGCAAAGCCTCCCACCTTCACCCTGTCTCCAAATGTGATTAGTGTTCCTCTCTAGTCTATCACGCAAGTCATTAGTGAAAATACCAAGTAGTATTAGGCTCCTTAAGAAATCAACTCAAAATACCCTTTCATTCTAACAACAAACAGTCAGTAACTACTCTTAATGCTCTGTTCCACCCAGCTTTACCTCTTCTCTACTAGAGTTTTATCTAAAATAAATTTTCTTAGTTTGCTTAGGAGAACATCATGGGAAAGTGCATAGAAGCCTCACTAAAGTCAAGCTGTATTACCTGTACACCTTCTCCTCTTCTTGCAAGGCCAGTATACAGGGAAACTACACTATGACAATTTATTCTTAGCAAATTCATAATGGCTTTTACTTTTGCCTTTTTTTCCTTAGCGTGGTGTTTTGGTGTATTTTTAATTTTGTACTTTTCTGAGAATTGAAGTTAAATCTGCCATCTGTAGTTCCCTCATACTTTCTAGTTTCAAGACAAGCACTATATCTACCTCCTTTCAGCCTTGTATTATGGCATTCATACTCAGCGAATTCTCAGAGACAAAGACCTGCAGCTCTGCAGTAATTTCAGCTGATTCCCTAAATTCACTAGAATGAAATTAATTGGGGCCACTGAACTTGAAGACGTCAAAAAGCCTCAGCCCTGTCCTCTGGGAGGTGAGAACACACGTATTCTTCAATGTATGAGATCAGAGGCAAACATCATTAATATTCCAGAATTTCTCATACTCTGACTTGGCATTGCCCCGTTAGTTTTCCATTGTGCTTTAAGGTCACTAATTAATGTATGCCCTACTTTTCCAACCAGGAATAGATTTGGGCTGGGTGGTTTTTTTTCTTTGAAATGCAGAGTGTCTAGAGAGCACCTGATCTACCATATGGGCTTGGGGTCAGCTTTGTGATACCTGAATTCTGTTTGGGCAACATGCAAGAAATATTATTGTCTAACATCTTTTATAAGAACCTTTCAAAGCACTGAAAAATTATGTACTAGGACCAACATTTTCAAGATTAGCCATTAATGCAAGGTACTCTGTTTGGGATAGTCTGCACACAGTCTTCAGAGGTGTTGAGCAATAATACCACTTATTTAGACCTATGGAAATTTACTGTCCCTAAGTATATATCAGTTCAGTACACAGCACAAAATACCTGTACTCGTATGGAAAAATTCTTTGCCTCACAAAATTTTCATTCACTGGTTCAGACTTACTAGAAATCTAGTAATGGCTTCTTAGATTTCTGTCTATCCTCACATAGGTGAGATTACCCTGCAGCCTAGTGGGACATGCCTTGGCTAGTAGTAGTTTTCAGCAGACAAACTCAACAGCTAAAAAGTAAATGGGGCACAGCATAATTCAGTCACACCTGTTCTTTTTTCCTCTCCAACTCTATAAAAATACAACAGGGGACAGTTTTCAACAGGCACATTAAGACATATTTATCTACGCATCTATGTGCAAAGTGGCTCAAGAGGACTGCAAAGGGGACTGCAAAATTTGGCTCAAAGTGATGGTGTTCCTCATTGTTGAAAGCCTCCACAGAAAAAGTCATTTTTAAAAAGACATTCAACAAAAATAGGAAAAGATCAGGTATACACGAATGGAAGATTTTCCCACATATAAAGACACTGCTAAGCTAAAAGATTGAGAAGGAATGACAAAGTAAAATTTAAGAGAGAATGAAAATGTGGAAACTGGAAATAGGTGTATACTGAAACTGAAGGTAGGATGTACCAGGAGTGAACTCCTTGAATATAACAATATGGATAATCAAACCTTGTCATCATGGAATTCTGAAAAATAAGCACATGATAGATCTATGACACTTGCTTATGGTTTTAGACACTGTAAGAATCAAGTTTCCACCTTTATTTCATAACTACCAATGCAAAAATATGCATTCTTGACAAAATAAAAATTGTGGTTCTTGTATACTCAACTATTCCAGCAGCACTGAGTTTCTCAAAAAAATATAAGATATGCCAAGAATCACAATAAGAAAAGTGATAACTGGCAGTATTTAACTTGGAAAGAGAGAAGGAAAGGAATACTTTATGGAAAACCAAATAAAGAGAACCCATAAGAAGAATTCCTTTGCCCTAGTTTAGCAAGTCAGATTTGATGATGCGTTCGTCAGTGATGTTTAATGTTCAAACATGCATGTTTTTTGTAACATATATAGGGCCTAGATTTCCCTGACAGAAGAAAGTAGGCACATGCTTTTTATTTTTTAGCTGTTTTCCTGCTGATACTCTTCTCTCTACTTTAATCTAGCTGACCTGGCATTGAGCATGGTGAGTTGGACTACATGACCTCTTGAGGTCCGTTCCAGCCTCAGCTTTCCTGTGACTCTGAATCTTTCCAACCGTATTCCTGCTATATAGATCTTGTTACGAATTGGAAACAATAGCTGTGAAAACCAGGCGCCTTATAGCTCTGCTCTACAGACTCCCAACCACGGAGAAAAATGGTCTTCAACCATAGCATGAGATCTGCCGTAGGAAGCTACCGTCACCACAAAACAGTTGACAAAGAAAGCAAAGTACAAGGTTGCTTCTAATAGCTGGCTGGCCTCTTCAGCAGCAAACAATAACTAAAGCTGACAAAAGCTTCTCATATAGACATTCCCTTCACACAGCCTCAGATAAAACTAATCCCAAACACAAATCTTCTCCTTGACTATAAAACGTGTTCCACACGTCACAACTGATAGCTACCACAATATAAAATGCTGGGTTCAACAGGAAAAAATATTAAATCAGAGGGCATAAATATGTGAATGCAAAAAAAAAGTCTAAAATGAAACACGTTCTTTAATTTCAAGACATTACTTCATGAATAAACATCTAAAAAGTCTCCAAGCAACATGCTCTTTGTTCAGGACTCTACTTTCCCTTGCTGACATCTTTTTTTGTTCTACTGAATCTGTAACACTATGTTCTGTTTTTGCATTAGAGTCTATAGTCCCCCCAAATGCTTTAATATTACAAATTTAGTCCTATACTTGTTTAGTCAATCTGAAAAAGCTAAAACACTAGAATGAGTGAAAAACTGTATTACACATAGAGGTCTTTAAGAGGAAGTAAAATGTTGAGCTGTTGCTGTTATGGATGCTGATATAGATCTGTGAGGGTTTTATAAAATATAAATATATTTTAATGTATCAATTCTCTTTTTTCTCCTGAAAGTACTATTCTGAGGACAGAGTTAGCAATAATATAAAACCATACTTCTAGTCCCTTAATGAATATTCTTTATCAGCTGTGCTTTAAGCATTGGAAACAAACACCTATAAAAAATCTAATTTGCATCATTTTTTATGTATAAGAAATCAGAATGGGTTTTGTAATACGTTTAGTTTTATATCTCTTTCTTTAATGTGGTAATCCCCTTAGATTAGTTAATTATGTTTTATGTATCACTGAAACGTAATATTTTAAGAGAAGAAATAACAATAGTTTCAACGTCTTTATAGCTAGCTGCTCCCCCAAAAATGTAAGATTCCATTTCAATAAAGGAGTTAATTTTTCACACTAAGGAGAGAATGGACAAAATCCCTGTTAGAGGGGGCATGAGTCTCCCAGGAAGAATCTATTGTGCTTCATAAGTTGCACGATGTATATGTGTGAAATGCAGCATGAGTACAGGGAAAAATGCAGGACTTATATGATTCCTATTTAATTTCAGCCTTTTTCTTGTTTCTAATTTTAATCTCCATTAAGAGTTTTGTAACAACATCAGGGATGTGTATATAATTCAATACACTTGCTTCAATGATGCTTCCTCAATGAAACAGAGACTGTTTATTCAGACTGTTTATTGCAAAATTGTTTCTGTACACACAGTTTTTGGATGTTTGCTGTTTCTATGAAACTCCTTTATTTCAAGGGTGTTACTACCTCATGTTTTGTGGTGAAAGAAATCTCTATTTTCTAAAGTCATTGGGGCCTTCCTATAAGTGATAGGTGGGGAAAGCTACTCATTGTATAATAGAACTTAATTTCTCCTAAAAAAGCTGTGAACTTCACATTTTCTAGTTTTTGTAGTTTATTTAATCCAGTTTTAGGAGTTGGGGCTTTTTTATACTTTGCCATAAGATATTTTAATTAACTATAATTTGGGACAGAAAGAATTAAAAGCATATTTGTTGTCTCAGTTATCAATATAGTAGACACGCTTACTCTGAAGGGATCAGCTCAATAGATGGAGAGAGACACAAACAGATAGAATTCAGAATTTGTTAAGAAACAGCGGAAAGTAGATACGCTATTTTGAATACATATATAGCTCTTGAAGGAGATTCTCTATTGCTTCAGATGTTCATAAAAAAGTTGAAATATTTAAGCATGGAAAAGACTACTATCATGGTCTCCATTTCTTAGATACTCTATTGATAGAATATTTTTTAGATTTAAGCCCTGAAGAGGTGCACTTAAGCCCCTGAAGAGGGGTATGCATGTCACAAATATCTGCATTTTCTTTTCAGTGTCTTTTTCTGAGCACAGGGACCATTAATTACTTAGTACTGCTCTCCTGTTCAGTCAGATAATGGCCAAATAAAAAATTAATATAAAAGCACCTCATGTTTCACAAGACAGATGGACCTGGCTGAAAAGTTTATCCTAGATGAACAAATAACATTATTTTGCCAAAATTTTGCATCAAGCATTTAAGTCATGCTGGCTTGAACAATGTACTTTTAAACAACCAGGAATGAAGAGAACTGTGGAAAGAAACTTAGCTTTGTTTTGCTCTTCTTTTAGAAGAAACAGTTGTCACAAAGCTTGAATAATTTTCCTGAAAGAGTTAAAATAGCATAAGATGAAGAATTAAATAAAATTAACTTGAAAATCAAATAGCTGTTCTTGATACTTTTGCTTTTAACAGTAAGGAAGCAGTGTTTATGAAACAGAATTAGACTCTAGGAATAAATTAGGCATTGGGAAAACAGGTGGGTGTAGCAGAGGAGCAAGTACTTGGAAAGTGGGGAGGGTAAAGGGGAAGAACAACCATTGGTCACTTTGCAGTGAAGCAAAGAGAAGGTTAACTGGGTGAATGAACTTCAGTGCAACTTAGTCTGTCAGATATGGCCATATTTACAGTTTTTAGAGACTCTTATGCTGGTCTCGTATCTCATAACTGTAAATAGGGATGGTTTTAGCTGTGCCTATTCTCTCACAACTTCCTTCATTTTCAGATCTTTTTTCTCCCCGGGAACTTCCTTTGTACTTATATTAACAGCAGACATTAAGTTTTCCAAGGCTTACAAAGAATGGACATAATCCTTCCTGGGAAGTTTAATGCTTTCATGCACGACTTCTTGTTTTGTTCATCATATTAGATTTGCTTTTCCTTTCCCCTTCCCTCTTCTTTTAGTCTTCCTAATTTTAAGTCACTTGTATCTCATCTTGTTCTCAGCAGTTATTTCTTCCTAAAGGATTAGCGTATTTGTATGTTACTCATTTTGCAAAACAATGTCAGGCCATATTTTCCCATAAGGTTCTTTAATCTCCAAACTGCCCCTCATTTATTCTTCAGTCTGTCTGTCTCTTGCTCCTCCTAGTATTCCAAAGAAAATGCTTTAAATTACAAAACTAAGTTCTCAACTTGATGCTGGGGTGTGAATGACTTCGTAATTGTGGGGGCAGGGAGAGAAGACTGTTGGGATAATCAGGCATTTGCCTTTTTATTTCCTCACCTAAATTTTTCTCTCTCTCCCTTTTCCCTAACTAGAGCATTTGCTTCTGCAGGTAGGTAGCTATATCTCTCTGGAAAGATATTACCTTTTACACTGCAGAGAATTCATGGCATTGAAACATGAAACATTCTCTGGTTTTATGTGTTTAAAACTGCAATGCAGTGCACATGATACTGAAATACATCCATCCTGGGTGAAACCAAAGGCCCGTCTAGCCCAGTATCCTACTTCCAGCAATGGACAAGACTAAATGCCTGGGGAAAAGCATAGAAACAGCATAGTTTGCAAGTCACAAACCTCTTAAGTCAGAGCTGGTGTCCATCTATTTAATAAGCCGCAATAGATTTTCCTTTCCATGAACTTATCCAGATATCCCTTGAATCCATGCAAGTTTTTACATCTACAGCACCCTGTGGTAGGGGCTTGCACAGCTTAGATACATGCTGTGTAAAGAACCACCTCATTTTGCTAGTTTTGAATCTCCTTCGTATTAGGCTTATTTAATGGTCTGCAGCTGTTAAATTAGGAGACTGCCTTCAAAGCCTTTTCACCCTCTCCATGCCACCTGTGATTTAATACACCTCTTCCATTCTTTCACCATCATCAATCATCTTTTTTCCAACCCAAAGCCCACTTACTCATTCCTCATATGGAACCTGGTCCAGACCTTTGATCAGACTTGCAGCCCTTTCCGCAACCTATCCTGTACAACTGTCTCCTTTTCAAGATAGGGAGAACCAGAACAGCATGCTGTTCAAGATGGCAATGTATCATGGTTTTATACTGTGGAAAAAACGTGTATCTGTTTGTTCTGGTTTGCCCTCACAATTCTTACCATTTGACTTTGCTTTTGTGCTTCTTATTATCATTGAGCTGTCATTTTCATGGATGCATCCATCATTACTCTGAGTTTTAATGGTCAGCTAAATGCCTTTTCTTTTTTCATCATAACCATTCAGAATAACAGTATCATCTGCAAATTTTGCCATGGTGCTTTTCACCCTTTTTTCTGGGTTTTTTTGTGAATACATTAAGCAACACAAAGTCTCAACAGACCCCTAAAGATCACCCCCAGCTCTGGTGACCTCCTTTCTTGTGAAAACTGATCGCTCACCTTTACTTTTCATTTTCTATCTTTTAACCAAGTATTTATCCATGCAAAGACCTTTTGTGTGGATATTCAGGATTTCAGTGGATATTTAGTTCCCTTAAAACCTTGTGATGAAGCACCTTGTCAAAAGCTCTTTCTGGTAACCTAAGCAAATTATTAGCCCAATTTCCCCAGTATACCTGTTTGAAATGTTTGAAATACTTTTACATGCTAGCCATTATTGACTACCGCACATACAGAAACAACACTTAAGTTTTGTGGACAGAAAGGCTATTGCTAGGACTGAAGGGTGGGTTCCCTCCAGAGAAATAAATATAATTCTCCATTACCTGTTCCTCCATCTTTACTACTTTATATGCAACATTTTTCATGCATGCCTAGGAATAGGTGTCAGCAGAATACATCACTCCAAATCAGCTGTGCTTCTATGAGCTAGCTGAATTAGTTACTAGTTGCTAGGTGGATGCTCAAAGACCTTTGATCTTAAGAAGCCAAATAGGAGCTTGAGTCTTGGGGGTTTTTTGGTTTTCCTTTTCAAAGGTTTCCCCAGAAACTAAATGCTTGAACTAGTGCTGCATTACTTCTGACTGCATACAATTTATTTTCTTCACTGAGAATCTTAGAGGCCTGTGTAAACTACACTGCATAACCCAGACGAAGCATGTAAAACAAGTACAACTGTAGTTCGCACTGATTCAGTTTAATTCAAAGAAAAACTAACAGAAACTTTTCCAGTGAAAACTGCAACTTACAGCAGCTTTGCCTGTTAACATTAAGAACTCAAAACAGGTGGTAAAAGGTGAAATTCCCCTTTGTATACATGTAGTGTAGTCAGACATTTCCAAAGCAAAAACTCCAAAACCACTTCAGTTAAATAGCCCCTGAACTTGGTTATCTGTGCCTCTGCTGTTTTTCTACTTAATACATCACTGCTCAGTGAATCAGTCATTCAAAGTTTTTTGTTTTTTGTTTTAACATACTCAGCTTACGACTGTGCAAATAAGATTCCCAAATCCATTCCTCAGATCAAATAAAGGTAATTACAGAGCTTACTGTGGGCGATTCCCAGTGGGAGGGTGGGAGTGGCCACGGGTGGGGCTGCAAGGTGAATACTGTACATGCACAACAGAGAAAATGGGAATGTACCACACCCATCATAAAACATGCTGCCACAGCCAGCAACAGAAACCATTAGGGTGGATCATCATACACACCTTCTCATAAAGACAGAAAGATGGCATGAGATCCCAAGATGAACTCTCAAGTCACAGGGAGATGAGCATGACTCACTGAGAGAGAAAAGGAACGTAAAACAAATTATTAGACTACTGAAGGATCTATGCCATGTGTCCCCCACATTCCCCCTACATGATGTTCCCCAAAGAGCATTAATAGGGTACACCACATTGCATACAGCCCTTAAGCTATCAATAGGTAAATTCAGGGAAACAGCTTACTATTAATCACATTTATTACACCAGCACATAAGAAGCAAGGAACAGGGCCACAACATGTTATCTGTCGGATACAGAGTAGCTGACAATTCCTGACCCATGTTACTTACTGTATCATTCAGTGGTTCTCACATTTTTTGAAACATTAACCGATCTCATCTCTTAGCATTTGTCTTCAAAACTGACTGACATTTGCCTTTCAGTTAAAATTTAATGGTGAACTCTAAAAAAGGGATCTTACAGAAAATATTGTGGATACCCCATAGACCACTTTGGAAACCAGGAACTAGAATAGCCATAGTAGAAGGGAAAGGGCTATGTTGGAACGTATCAAAAGAACGAATAAAGTGATAGAAGAAAGTAAAGTGACATGGACTTTCATTTCCTATGATTTTTTTTTATATGATTGTACTGATAGCTCTGCTATATTTCTTGCATCTACACATTGCCCTCCCCAGACCTGCTGCAGAAGAAAACTTTGCTCGGAATTCAGCGCAAAGAATTCAGTTACATACTTGCTATGATCAGCCCGTGAACACGTTACGCCGTTATCTCTTGTGCTGGTTTGACCTGCCAACCAAGTTGGTTATTCATGAAAGAATCACACAGTTTCTGTATCATATTAACTACTTCAACACTTGGAACTGTATCTGACTTCATGCTTAGATGTCTAGTATAAAGCAATGAAATTTCATACTCCTCATTCAGGAAACAGCACAATCATTCATCCAGAAAACAGGACAGAGTATGCAAAGAATAGGGGTTTGAAAATAACATCGGAGTTGCAAAGCTGGTAGGGAGAGCTAACATTTTTTTTTATTAGTTAACTGGTGTAGTTGGAAAGATGTATTAGTGTTTATTATGACAAGGAAAAAGGTGCGGGGAAAACCAGGTCCAAATGGCAAGCTCATTCACTTTCTTAGCTAATTTTTTCCATGTTTGGTTTCTGTCCAAAGCTGAGTTTCCTTTCTGCTGAGCTAATTATATTGGTTCAACACCTGTGAGGGACTTTTCTCTATCAAGGGCTTCCCAAATGATGGGTCTGCCCAGTCTACAAGAAATATATAAGTTCTTATAGTGTTATCTCAGCCATACTGCACGAATTTCTGCCATGTTTTCTATTTCTGCATAAATTAATACTTTAGCATTAGAGATAAAATACATACCCAAAATGAATAGGATATGCAATGCAGCTGAGGAGAAACCGTATGATCTGGTTTTCTCTATTTTGAGTGAATTGCTGTGTACTTGGAGAATATCTGCTGTGTAAACAACATGGCATGCCTACATCTTGAACACTACATGTAATTTTGGTCCTCCCATCCCAGAAAGGTGTTAGCAAAACTAGAAGCTGTTCAAGGAAGCAGGTATAACCAAAGGTCTGGAATGGCTTCAGAATGAGAAATTACTAAGTAAGTTTCAGCCTAGAAAAGAGGAAAATATAACAACAATGTAATAAATCACAATCACAAAAGTCTTCTGCAGGGACAGACATGCCCCTCCTTCCTCACAGTTAGTGTCAGAAGTAACAGATGCCAGATAAAACATAAACAAAAAAGAAAAGTTAAAATGTCAATGTAAGGATCAGAACCTGGACTAAAGACCACAGTGATAGTAATATTGCCTGTATATTTTACTATGTTTCCCTGTGCAGAGAAATGTCCTGGATCTGCTTCCTAAAATGTTTTTTTCCATACAATAGATTTAGGACAAATGCCTGCTTTTTTTTTTTAAGTTTGCTTACACAGATAGCTGTAGTATTTTATAAATACGTTCCTATAGCAGATTAAAAACCTGCTGCAAACACTCCACTTTACTCATCCAGGAAGCACCTGGATGTTGTAGAGCTCCTAACCACTCCTGCTTGATAGCACATCTGGACATGGTGGCAATTACCCTAAGTCTCTATATAGTACAGAGGGATCACTTGGTATTCAGCCTTGCCTACAGGTAGCCCTTAATGAAAAGAAATAAACCCTGATAATTCAGGAATGATCTCTTAAAAAATGGCATCCTTCTCTTACATGAATTCAGTCCCTTGATGTAGGTGACCCAAAATTTTGGTAGACTTCTTAATGGCCTATGATACTGCAGACCACAATCTGTCTATCACTCTTAAATGTCTCAGAGAATTGCTAGATCCAGGCTTCTACATCTTTTGCTATTTTATAATGTCACCATGCTTCTAGCACCCAATTCCCTTTAGTAATATTTGTCTTAACACACAATCTTAATTTACTACTACATGTGGATATCATCAATTTACTTTCTCTCAAATCTCTAATGAAAATAATAAATGACATTAGAGTTAATCCTAAACCCTGAAGTACCCTACTAGACAACTCATCCTGTCTAGATTTATCAAATTAAGCTCATCATTATTCCACTCAAGTGTCAGTTCACATAACGTCTCAAATCCAAACTCACATGGAATTATTCCACAACCAGGTCTACTTGAGTAGAATCTACACTTCTACGGGGTTCTGCAAACCAACTACCTACATGTAAATTCATTCAATGTTGTAACATTCAGGTTATTTACATCACTCTCAGAATAACTATTCCATAAGAATTGATTCACATGGAGAGATGTAACATCAGGCAAGTGGTAATGCAGCTGTAGCCAAACTTCTTTCCTTCCCCACAGTTACTATTAAGAAGGTAGCAAATTCATCCCATGTAATATGATGCAGAAAGGGTCTCATGGTTGCAAATTTTCTTCACCCATACTTGAGATTATCACTGTTCTGGCCCTGATGAATTAAGCTTATTTTCCACGTGCTCCCACTAAATATGCAAAGGTTATTTCCAGAGATATCTAAATGTGGGCAGTAACCACTAGCTAACCATGAGAGAATTGAGCTCACAACCCTTGAATAAACAAAAATAGCATAGTTATATTAAACAGACTCACAAACAGATCCAAACTCAGAAAAGAAGAAAATACAGTCCTTAGAAGCTTTCTAAAAGCTATTCAAGTATCCTATGCATACTATAAAGAGAAGCAAGAAAGCAGTAAGAAATTGATGTAGCTAAACCAGAGTTTAGTGCTGTGCTGTGCAGATTGAAATTCTGCTCCTGAAAACGTCTTCTGAAAATAGGGCAAGCATTCATGACAAGAATGTTAGAGATCAACCATAGCTATCACCAACCATGATCCAGCACAACCTTCAGTGTCAATCTGTCAAGAATAAGCTTAGAAAGCAGGTCTTGTATTAATTGTAAGCCACCAAAGTTTCTGATTCTCATTAATAAAATCCTTTTATTCTGTAAGTTTCCAATATAAATAATTACACATAGAAATATTCCTGTATACATGGCAAGTGTTAGTTACAAAATTTTGGTCACTTCTACAATATTTGGAACTTGACATTATTGGGGGACAGATTTTTAACTATAAACTGAAAAGTGGAATTATAAAACCTCATGGCTTCTCTGACTCCTTTCTCATAAAAGACTCAGGAAAAAAAATCCCAAATAGTTACTTCTTTCTTGCTCTGGAAAACATCAGTGTGATTTGGAAAGGAAAAAGATGATTTAGTGTTTTGGGGTGAGGGCAGAGAAGACAGTAGATCACACAAGCCAGTGTCAAGCAAGGATCAGTGAGCTGCCTAAGGCATGCATGCAGAATGAATTATGAATTGGGGAACATCCAAACACACCTTCCTCTCATGAAAACTGATCTCAGCCCCAAGGGATGGAGAGGGCATTTACAGTAACATACAGCGTTTAGAGCAGTTCAGATTGCTTAGACGGCCCAGTGCCGAGCTCTGGTGAAGTGTATCACCGGCAAAATGCCCTTCAAAATCCAGAAAAGACACAAACCCAAGAATTGTTTAAACTATGGATTGCTGCCACAGGACTCCAGTCATGCAGAGCTAATAGATCAGCTGCTGCTACCTTGCTTATCCAAACGCTCAGCTGAGGTTACAGTTTCTCACTGTTTTCTTTTTTTAAAGATAGTTATCTTATCATAGGAGCCTAGGATTGTCACGCAACATTTACAAAAGTAAAAATGACATGGGCTGGGGAGAAAAGGTTCCAGCTACATCTGGGATAATCAGATACCTTTTTCCAAATCAAAGCATCATTGTTTTCTTTAACACGTCCTACATCTAGGCAACCCACAATTTCCTTAAGCTCTCTGTCTCCCAAGAACAGTTTACTGTAAATGATTTATTGTAATCCTGATTATTGACAACCTCCACTGACCGCAATTTCTTCTCTCAAAGAAGATTTGTCAGTAAGTGGTCTGATTTCTCTTTGCTAAAATCTATAACAACAATGCAAAGTGGTGTGGTTTGGGTTTTTTTTTTGTTATATGTTCTTTCTACAAAATAAAGTTAGTGTCTCTAAGGGACATTTTTAAAAAAAAAAAGAGATTTAAAGAACAGTAACAGCAAAGATTTTTCAGTTTGTTAATTCGGCAGTTTCTACTTACCTGTACTCATAGCCTGCTGTGACACATATCAGTGAAAGTAAAGTTGCAAATGGCTTTTGGAGCGAGAAGTCTGGATTCCAAGAAAAAATGAGAAAGTCAGAAGTACATGGCCAGAGGTTTTTCTCTCACAGCAAGCTATATCCACAGCATGCCATTTCTAGGATAAGAGGTAGTTATTACTGAGCTGCTGAAGAATGGTGCTGATCTTAATGTAAACACTGAAAACAGCACTGTGACCATAGACTTGGGATTTTTCCCCATATGGGAGATCCCTCTGAAATGCATCCTCGACAAAGGCATTAAGTAACCGCCATTAAGTGCAGATTATCAGCTCGACATTTAGTACAAGGCTGTTTCTCATTTAATATTCAGTAAAATACTTTCGCTATGCAGGGGGAAATTTTTATAGTACTAAAATGGCAGTAGGAGTCCTCCTTTCCTACCAGCCTCCATGAGACAGCAAAATGAAATTCAAACCAGAACCTGGCAAAAGTCTTGGAGGGGAGGGACAATAACAACTGGGTTTTCCTGGACCTTTTGTATTGACTGTCCAAATAACCATGATATATTCACTTTGCTTTCAGAAAGGAAGTCTAATTGCCTTCAGTAAGCAGAGCCAGACCTTACTGACCTGTTGAATTAACCCTTTACATAATGCTTCTTTTTATCTGTCATAGATCCTAATGTTAAACATAACAAGAACAGAAAAGCTTCAGGCATTATTATATTCCTTATTATTCCTTATTATATTACTTACCTATTTTCTTATTTTCATTAATCTGATTTTCCTGAAATCAAGCTCCTCCTTTTTCTTTATTTGTGACCATTTGTCAAATGTCTCTTGCAATGCAAAAGCCATTAGGCAAGAATCCTAACTGTACAAATGTTTTTAATAAAAGTCTAATGCTTAAGACCACAAATTAGGCAGCTGGGTTCAAAAATTTCATTATAAAAGAGAGGTCAGATGCTGCTTTGTATAACCTGAAGATAAGTGGGAAACCAGCTCTAAGAGGGCAGACAGTGTGGAACACTTACAAATCTACACACACATATATTTCCTAGTTGTTCATTTTCCCACCTGTTTCTTTCAAGATGAGTGTCAGTTAGAAGTATATCTCATCATCAGACTCCAGTTAAGCTACTGGGAGAAGAGTCTGCACCTAAGACATTTCTGAACTTTATCTAACATCATTTTTTCCTGACATACTTCTATAGGTCTCATACTTGATTTCCAATCCCCATTGTGCTTTATCTCCTCAGGCAGTGCAGTCTAACTCATCATAAATATAGATTTCTCTTTGAACTATAAGGGCAGAAAAGGTTTTCCACATTTTTAGGTGATAGATCTTTGTTAACCGAACCTAATAAACACCTTAGTTATTTACCTAACAGCCACTTAAACACGTGGCAAATTAACTCTTGAATTAAAGTGGCTTTTTTTCCCCCAACTTGTACACCTGAAATCTAAACTGAACACAAGACATCTTTACATAGGTGCATGACATAAGAAGAGGATGCAAGTTCTTCTTTTGTATTTTTACTGTACGGTTACAGTGAACAAGGACTGGGAAAAAAAACCATGGTAGAAAACAAAATACTAGAAGATTAAATTTATTCCTCTTGATCTGAAGAACACCCATCAGATATGTCTCATATATCCAAAGATCAAAGATTGGGAACTTGAGAGGAGATACAACTAAGAAAAATAGGTATGGAATGATGAAGTTATTTACATATCTCAGATACATTTAATCATGCAAAACAGAATGAAAAGGCTAAAGGGATCAGTATTAATAAAAAAGCAAAAGCAAAAATACAAGTCTGTAGTAACCATCAGTCTAAGTAATGTCAGCAAAAAGCCCTTTTATTTTATATAGTCCCACTGAAAGCAATTGAGGTGCATTTATATTACAATCTCTCAATAAAGCGATATTGCTAAATTTGCATAACCCCAAAGCAATAGTTCATTAACTTATGAACCTATAGAAAACAAAGTAATAACTTATTTTTATAAAAATTGTGTGGTAAATCCATATAAACTCTGTATAACATCTTCATTGTAATTGCACCTACAGAACATTTCTTTAACAGCTTAAAAAAAAAATAAATTCAACTGTATTAGGAATTCTTCAGGGTGGGTTATCATCCAGCTGCATATCTAACACTGTCTAGTCATCTGCACGCAACAAGATGGTTTCTTTTACAGTTTACGTTTTAGAAAATATTTATTGTAATTTGATTTTGTCATAACAGGATTTCTATCTGACGTGGATTTGGTAATGGTTTCATTACTCCAAGATCAATCTACTATTAAATTTTCTTCTTCGGACACTCTGGAAAGGGATCAACAAGACCTCATGAAGACACAGGGGGATTCGGTATCCCCAGTTCAGCAAACTGTGAGTAAGACAGCCCAGTTCTGTTCTACTTCTTCAGAGGCACAAGTTCAGATACAATATTCAGCAATTTCTGTACGAAATCTCAGCGTACTTAACTGGTAACAAAGTAAGCACTGAAAGTTTTATTCTTGAAGAGTAGAAACCTGAGTTACTCTTCTTAGCTAGTCCTAAGCTCCATGCTAAATTTCTTATTCGATTGCTTAAAAATCCTATTACTTTAAAAACAAAACAGGCAATCCATCTAGCTACTAATCCAGTAAAAATGCTACATTTAGAGTAATTATCATCCTGTTTCTAAAATAAATAAATAAAAAAGCAGACAGACAGGGAGACATCAGAACCTTTTGGTCTACTCCCTGCCACTAGATGATACCTTCAAGCACTTCAGAATTCCTTGGTACTTTTTTGGAATACAATGATCTCTCTCCTGTTGCCTGTATATTCATCATGTTTACCTTTCATAATAAAAGTACAACTGAGAATAGGGTTCTTCATCAAACAACAGCAAAATAACCATTGTCATACTTTTATTATGAAAATTTCAGGTGGAGAATTGACAGCACTGCCATTCATACAGCTTTATATCACGAAATACAGGGTTTTTTTTAAATTCTTATTTAACAAAAGATATCATCAACACATGTATTAGGACTATAGAGGAGAGTGAAGAAGTAAGAATCAAGAAGTTACGAACTGAGCAGGTTCATGTTCATGTGAGAAGCCAAAAGTGTCATGAGGTCAGATTTGCTTTCTGCAGGAATCCACAACAGAACAAAACATTAATAGCTTTGACATGCAGACCCATGTGCAAATGAATGAAAAAGCTGTGCCGTGTTCCACTCTGCAGAAAGCACTGGGTTTCATGCTAACTTCCCTTTGGGACTTGAAATCTGGTTCTTCCATGAAGCCATATATTCCTTTACCTGTTCTCCTAAAATACTGTAAGACCAAGTTGGATTTGGAGGAGGAAGGAGGAAAGGGACCACTTGATAATCTGGTGTGACTTTTTGTGTAACACAGAACATTACGTTTTCCCCTTCACTGAACACAATAACCTGCTCTTGACTTAAGCACGTCTTCTCAAAAGGCATCCAAGTTGTTACTCATCCTTGATGTCAGGGAAAATATGCGTAATTTCTAAGCTGAATGTGTTCAGCTTCAGGATCCAGACACTAGTTCTTGTTAAGCTTTTCTCTTCTAGATTAAAGAGCACTTTAGTAGCTGCTATTTTCTTTTTGCTAAAGTGCAAAAGGGAAGGGAGGAGATGAGACAGGAAGAAGGTTAAAAAGTCTGCCTAGAGCCTACCTGTCTCACAGAATGAGTGTGGGTATGTTAATGAAAGGAAGTGATGTAACTAGCAACATATCTGGCAGCTTGTAACACCATCAGAGAATGAGATCAAGCTTATTTGACTAAACTTGTATATGACAAGACTTGCACTTATCATATTCCTGTCATTTAATCTTTCATCACTTGATCATACATCATCTTTTCCCTGAAATTGTCAGACCAACTAGTCAATAGTCACCTAAGACGTCCTGTTTTTCCAAGATAGTTCAGTCTTCTCAAAGCTTTTACTAATTTACTTTTGAACAGTTTTGGATACAGAGTAACCAGAAAAACCTTTAGATCTTTTAGGGATTCTCTGCATGAAGGTGGCTAGGACTAGTGATTTTATACTTCACACCAATAATATATTTTTAATGTACTTTTTTTGTAAATAATGAAAATAATAAAATATTTGCTCGTACTAATCCTAAATAAATGCCGATAAATCATTGCAGGATAATCCCAGCTATAACTGCCAAGCATACGAGTCAGACGGCAGGACAGAAAGGAAGAGTTCAGAGTCTTCTCACAGCCCCAGCCCTGCTTCTCCAGCACAGGATCAAATTCATGGGAGATATCCTACAAGCCAAGGAATCCACTGTGGCAAGAACAAATTTAAAGCATCTTTCAGTACTGAAAAATTCAGACGGTACAGTTACGAGGAAAGTACTGTAGGAAATTATGACAGGTTTCTCAAGAGCAGCAGAAACCCCTTTCACCCTTACAAGAGACAGATCAGCGAAGATGTCTTCCAGGAAGCACATCAAGCCCTCCCACCAGAAGGTTCACCCTTCAAAAATGCTAGAAGCATCGATGGTTTTGAGGGTCTACCAGGATCTACAGGTCCTGATGAGTCAGAGTCATTTCCCACACACATTCCAAACATCTCCACAGAACAACCATGGTGTAACAGCATCCAATACGGCACCACAGGCCAAGATCACAGTTCACAAGTCATGGTCAGTATTTTTTTTTAGTTTTTTCCTGTTTTCAATGGCAATAATATACTTTTGGAGTTATTTTCTTATCTCTCAATGTGATTACATGGCCATTTAGTCTCCTGTCAAGTTGCAGGGTAGAGCTTGGGATAGACATCCGAATTGACTTGTCAAAGTTCCTTTTATGGCCTTTCCCTACTGAAAAAACAGTCATCAGAAAGGTGCACAAGGACAAATTATTTTCCACTAGACACAATACATGAATCCTAAATATCTAAATTCTTCCTGACAGCAGGTTTTATATCAGTAGCTGTCATCAACTAGTATTTTCAAGGGACAAAAGTTCACAAAACTGTATTTTTCAAACATGAGGACATGTGCATCAGATTTGTCACAACACCTCAGCTGACCTGCATTTTTGTCGATGCAAATAGAAGAGCAACTCTAAGACATCAGTACTACTTAAAATTAAATATAAGATCTGTTTATGGTATGTGCACTGTAAAGGTACCTGGGCTAATTCACATACTGGATAGAGGTGACTGCCTATTTAGGGCAGCACAGAGATCCCTGAAAAGCAAAGTAAATTACCCTCCAGTATCTCCACAAGATATCTCTGTTGTGATCCAAAGCGTAAAGCTTATCTTCACAATCTAGTGCAGACAAAAACAATGACTACATTTGCCAGGAGAGGGCCCTAACCACTGGTTCTAAATTGCTGTGAGGCAAAGAATTCAAGGGTTACCAAAAGAAAGAGGGGTTAAAAAAAAAAGTCTTAACTGGATTAAGACAATTTACCAGGGAATGGAGGGATGTTGTCAGGGTACATACCTGGGGATTGAAGCCATTCAGGTTAAGGAGGAAATTGATCTAAATCTTTTATTTCCTGGATAAATACTCATCTAGGTCAGATGAGTTTAATGTAAAACCTATAAGCAGTTGATGAAAAAAATTCCCATTTTCTTCCCAAATCCTTGGGCTGTGAGATGTAGAGAATGTAAAGCTAGCACTGCAGGAACCCTTTACCAAGTATGTGTGACTATTCAGGAAAAGGCTGGCTACTTGTTAATGTCTCCACTGGTTCAGTCAGCATGCAACTTCAAAGCTCTTACATAGCTTACATGCTGCTGACAAGTTGACATTTCCAAAAAACTTCATCTTATGGTCATCAAAATAGCATGAACATTTATTAATACTGGATTTGCTTGGTGCCAGGATATCAAATCAAGTCTAATATGTACCCCTACATTAATCTATACCATAAAAGATGGTCATTATGGCCTTGCTTTAAAGCAGAAGGATAAGCGCTACTAGTTCCTTGAAATAATAAGATGTCTATCACATCAGCTCTCAGAGAAGAAATCCTGGCCAACTATGTTAAGTGGGCGAAGGAACCTGAAGTCAGTCACCAGACCTACAGATAAGGATGCTGCTTAAGACACATCCATTCCCTGCACTGTTTTATTACCAGCTAGAGCTCTATCCAGCTCTCTGCTTAGCATGCAGTTTGTTTGAATTGCTCTTCTAAAGCAGACAGTGTTACCACACACACTGCATGGCACACTCCGCATTCTAACTAAAAGACAGCAATATTTAACATCTAGGAGTCTGAGCCCTTAACAGAATCAAGCCCTACATGGAATCCAGGACTAGCAGCTGGGCAGATCCGTGAGAAATTGATCAACTTCTCTATGTTTATTTCCACAGTTGCAGAAATATATCACATCCTTGTTATATTTCCTATATCTTGATCAAATTCAGTAGTCAGCCTAGTTTGATTCTTCCCTGCCACCTCCTTCCTGTGCATTTTAGACCTCACCCTCTACGTAATGACAAAACGTCAGTGTCAGCTTGAGGTACTGACAGTCTGCAAGATAAAAATCAAGGAGTATGAAAAAGAGAGAGAGACAGAGACACATGTGCACACTCAGGAATGAAAGCTGGAGTATGCAGTTTGTCTATGTAGGGAAAAAAGATAAACAGAAACACATTTTCTGAATTGCTCTTTGCTGGAATTTGGACTGGGATTTTCTTTTTTAAAGTAGTAATTATACAAATGCAGGAAACAATGTTTCTTCTTGTACCACTAGAACATAAAACAAATTCTATGTAACACTGTGACAGAATCAAGTGTAAAAAAGTAGTAAGTATAATGAAAAACAAATCGGAACTAACAGAATTTACTCTATTTTAAATTTAGGTGTTTTCTCTAATAACTCTTTCCTTAAACATTTTCTAGCCGGATTCAGACATCAAGCTTAGGACATCCCCACTGGAAGGGCAGCCTGGTTTGTATTGCTATCAGCCTCAAGTGCAGCAGATGTATTGCCCCTCACATCCTTTCCATCAGGTCAGTATAATATGTAGACCAAGATCCCCTGTATTTCTAGCACTATAATGGTATAGTAGTTATGGTAATAATACAAAAAGACAGATGAAACAATACCTGCTAAATTTGTGTTTGCGGGGCCATGTTTGTGTACATACATTTTGTTTATGACAATGAGATCTTAAAAGAACCACAGCTAAATGCATTTTAAAATGGTCATCCAGAAGAAAAAAAAAAAAGTAAAAAAAACTTGTAAAAATGGAATCTTGGTACTGATTATTTATATTTTCATCATTATGCTAAAGAAAATTGGGTTTGAAACCAGATAAATTATTAACATAACTGTTGGCATTTCAGGATCTCAGGGAATTAACTGTGCTTTAAATTCAGAATAAAAAATTAAATAGATGTGACTGTATACTTAAAATTCAGACCTAACATAGAAAAACACTTTTAAAGCAAAATTTTAACAGCAAGATTATGCTTGCTTTCCTTGTGCTTGATGGCACACACATCTCTTTTGCAATCTTTTGACTGTTACATCATCCCCAGTGAAAGATTATTCAGCTGAAGCATAATTGACAACAATGCTGATGATGCATGAGAATGCACAATATTAAGGTTGTTCTTCCGTAATGTAACCATATTATTAATACTAAAAATGCACAAGAGTAACTGACACCTTGTTTTTCTTGAGTGTTTAGATAGATGTCTTTTGAATACATGTCAGTTCATATTTTCAAAGCAGTATACACACAGTATCTTTGTAAAATCATACATATATTCCTTAATCTTACATGTGATCCTAGTACATATTTATAGAGGTTAGCGAGTGTGGTCTACTGAGCTTTGAAAACTTGGCATAGAGGGAAGGTGTGTATTACAGAAGTAATTTTCATGACTCTGAAATGTCTTTAATTTAAATAATTTCCTTTACATATAAATGGTGGTGCTGTTCAATGCATTGAAATTTTCCTCTTTTATGCTCAATTATCTGCAATGTACAAAATTTTCAGTAAGAAAGACATTTGAGGAGATAAAAATATGCTTGAAACACCCTATCTAAAAAACAAACAAACAAACAAACAAACGAAACCCCAGAACTTATTTAAGGTGAGATTAAGGCAACAAGGATTTTTCAGATATATAGGCAGAAATCCAAACACAAAAATAGCACAACTACGAGAACTCCCAACCATTAGAACTGAATTAAGTTAAACTTACAGGAAATTCATATATATAAAATATTTGAACATAAAAGCTCACACTTGAGTTACGACTCCTTTGATTGCAGTGACTGATGACTGATATTGTAGAATCAACTGTACCATCCCATTCAACTTGCTCAAGAAGTACAAAAAATGTGACTAACAGCAGTGATCTAAAACAGTGCAAAGAGAACAAAAAACAGGTTGCCGTATATTTCATTGAGATTGTTAATTCATATGGTGTTACCAGTCTGAGTCATTGAAATAGTAATCATACCATTCACCATCAAGATTTAGTCCCTCACCAGGAAAAAGAAAGGTTATTTTTGGCATTGCTTTCTTTAATAGGAAATTTAAGTAACTTCTGAAAACAGATGGTGAATGACCATAAAGAACAAGAATAGACATATGTTTAATTGTACTATCATTGATGAAATGAAATCATCCATCACAGATGACTTTTTAGGAATTTAATTTGTTAGAGTTTTGTAAAACATTACTAAGGAGGAATGAAAGTATTCCATACCGCATTAGTGGATTTTCATATTTTAAGTGTGTATTTTTTATACTTATAAATCCCCCACTCATCTACTGAAACTTAAAGGAAGATGTCTCATTATTGCAGTACATAACTCCTCAGATATAGAGAGGAATAAAATAAGGACTAACTGTATCAAGCATTTGGAGAGCTTCAGGGACTTGACAGGCTTTCTGAACCTCTAGTGTCTGGGACAGTTAAAATGATCAACAGGATGGTGTGGCAAGGCAGCTCAATAAGCACCCTCAAGTACCAACACTTGCATGAAGCAAACTTCTAAAATCAATTTCCTATTACTGTCATCTTTCTCTTCCTGCTCCCTCAGCTGCGGCCAGCCCTCAGCTTAGGAACTCAGGGGCACAGAGGTTCTTCTCCAACTAGATATTGTGCAAGGACAGACCAATTTGCTTAGGGCATCCAGGTACTACTGAAGTTCACATAGTTTCAATATCACGGGCTTTTTGTATCTGCTGTCCTTAGTGCATAGCCTTGTAAAGCTTGAGAAGTGTACAGATGCTAAATAGATGTGAGAAGGCATAGATAACAGAATGAAGCAGTTCTCTTACATCAAGTCAGGAAATCTGGCTAAAGAATAATCTAACTCCTGGCTTTTTCTTTTACCTATTTACTGAACATTTTTTTCCCCACTATAATGTGGCAAAAAGGTAACTATCTTTCAAGTTCTTATCAACACCATCAAAATTAAATTACTTGTTTTTCTTGTTAGCCTAAAACTCAACAGAAGTGATAAAAGGTAATAATAAAATTAAACTAGAATAAAAAGAAGGGTGATATTACACTACCATCCTAATTTATAAATTGATTGATTTTATTATTGTTATTTTAGAAGAAAAGAGTTCCAGATGAAGGATTAACTTGCCACAAAAGCTCTGCTGCAAATATAAACTAATTCCCCACTGGGACTGCAGTACAGACATTGTGGATGTGCCATACATCTCACACACAGTATAAATGTCAGGTTTGTGCATTGCTTTAGCAGAAACTCCAGTTAGCTTGTTAATTCATTTCAATATTTTTTAATTTCTTTATTCATTCTGAAGCAGGCACCTTCCCCCTGTCACTGCTGTTTTGATACCAGTACTATTACTATACATTGCCATTAACCACATTCAAAAAACCTACAGAATCAAAGCTGAAATACACCTTCTGGGACTTGCTGGGCAAGATACAACAAGCACTAAGAGGAAAGTCTTCCATCCACCTGCAGGCTGGCACTGTGACAGATCTCTTACATGCAGCAGGTTTCTGTTAGACTTTTCAATATTGTGCTTCTTAACATTACTACAGTAAAAGCATGGCAACATGTTCTACTACTCAGAGGAAAAAAACAATGGGTATAAGCAGCCAAAGTCGTAACAGGTAGAATTGCTGCCCGTGTGCCATAATCAGATACTGGGAAATAAAAGAACATGTGATACAAGACTGAGAAGAAGTAGAATAACATCTTTTGCATGAAGCAGCTCTAGTATTAATACTTAGCATTTCAAACTTGAATGGAGCAGTGCAATTTAAATCACTAGGAAGTACACTCAAGAGAACGGGCCCTTTAGCCTGAAGTGAAGGATGTTCAAGCTACGCCTCACTTTTCATTAGAGGGATGAGAGAGATCAACTCCTTCGTTAATTTTGTCCAGATGATAAAATGGCCTCACCTTCCCCTTTGCTGGACACAACAGAAATGATGACTCATAAGAAAAATTACTTCTTATTGACCTGAAAGAAATAGGATACACTTACTGAAGTCACTTACCCACCCACAATAAAATATGGTCACCTTTCATGCCAGTTGTGCGACTGTAAAACCAGCTCAAGCCTGTCATACCAGACCATTCCCCTGCCTCTGTTCCCTCAAAAAGGAGTAATGAAACCAATAAAACAGAAATAATCCTTAAAACGCCCAGTTCTTGCCTTTGGTGATGACATCACAACCAGTCCCATCTTAGTATTCTTTCCTTTCAAAGAGCCACTAAAACCAATAAAATCAAAATTATTGCATGAACTGCCCAGTTTTCTACTCTGGTGAAAAATCTACACACAATGCAACAAAGCAGACAGCACAGAACTGCACACGGAAATGAGTTCATGGCTGCTCTGGAGACTGTAGTTCTGCCCAGTATTTAGTTTAACAAGGCAGGACATGATTAATTATGTACATCTCATTTCTTTCACCCTTCTTACTGTAGCAAACAAATTAGTGTACTCAGTATGTTTTTCCACATTCCATTTCAGGCAGTTCAATGTTAGAAAGATAAAAGCAAACCGGCAAAAACTCAAGCAACAACAATAAAATTACTGAGAAACTGAAATAAATTATTCAGAATCCAGAATAAATAAATAAACTATGAACATTTTGCAAGCATGTGATAACCTCTCACAGGCATTTTATGGGGTCAAAGACCAAGAGCAACAGAAGCTATTGGTCCAAAAATAAGAATGACAGTAAGAAACTAAGAAGATGTATAAACTAATTACCAAGGAAATTTTCTCAACAAGTCTCGAAAGCTACACTATAATCTTTCAGAGGAACCATAGAAACCTCATGACACAGGACTTCTAGAGCTAAGTAGTAAAACACTAGAACAGGGCTCAGCAACCTTTGATTACTAAGGAAGGCACGCAGGTAGATTTTTTAATAGCATATGACATGATTCCTAATTTTGGCCATGCCCTAGCACTGGCATCTGGAAAGATTCATCTGTAAGAGGCAGAAATTCCTCTCACACTGAGCTCTAAGTTCAGTGGGAGCCTTTGCCTCACAGAGAGCCAACTGATGGTATCTAACTTTAGCAGGGCAGTGTTTCTTTGTTCTTGAAAGTTGCTTGCCAGCAGGTTTAAACTGTGATTTGGAAAAGAAAAATATGTGACCAACTGCTGTGTTAAAAAATCGAGAGCAAACCTGCAGAAACTCTGATGTAATCAAGGCTATCTATATGTATTATCTCCCCTCTTTCACCTATTTTTTTGCATTGGCATTTTTCTATCTTGGTGATCGCATGATAGACCAGCCACTTATTTAGTGTGTCTTGAGAGCTCGACAGGCTTAGAGAGCTCTTCAAGAGATACCCTAGCATTTCAGTCTCAGGTAGCATTCTGCTGCTTGTCCCTAGGGGTGGGGTGAGGATAACATAAATGCTATCTGATTTTAGGTGTCCTGGCTATTCTTTTTAGCTTTCTGATATAGAAAATGGGGGAAAACCCAAGCTGCTTGAGGTGGTGGTTAACAGCACTTAAAACTCCCAGCCTTTTGGAGAAGCCTGTTTCTTGTCATTGACTATGAGGGAACCTACACAGAGTAGCCTCACAGCTTCAGCACAAGTCAGGCAATATGAAAACCACATATGAGAAATGCCTCATATGCCACTCTCCTGATCCCTGGAATGACATGACTAATTTATTCTAAAATAATACATTCACTTTATATATATTCTGATGCCATTTGTCCACTAAAGCTTTTTTTGTTGTTTGGGTTTTTAACTGCCTTGCCTGATAACAGCATATTGAATGGTTGCTTTGGGATGCTGTTGTCTTGGGAGTAGATTTTATACACTTTGAATTCTTGCTTTGTTGTATCCCTCTCCACCTAAAAAACAAAAAAACCCACAGAAAACCAAACAAGGCTTAGTCAAAACTTCCCTGTTTCTTCCTATATTTTTAGTGGCTTTACTTAATAGGCTTATTTTTCTGTGGTGCACATTGTTTGAAGTACTGTATTTGGGGGGGGGTTATTATTTATATAAATAAAATTACACCACTCACTTACTTGTCTGCATAGTGCAATGTTCAGGGGAGGCTGAGCAGGCTAAGATACTTCAACTGCAAAAGAGATGGCTGAAGGGAGGTATGCTTTAGGTCTATAAAATTATGAATTATCTGGAGACAATTAATAGGGTACAGTTACTCCCATTTTTCACAAGAACTCAGTAGCATAGCAGGCAATAATAAAAGAAAGCACTTTTTTATATACTTCAGTTTGGAACACACTGCAACAGGATCTGGTAACAGCCAACACATCAGTAAGTTCCTCCTCATACATGCCCCATTTCTTCTACTTCTTAAGCATTAGCTAGTAATATTAATGTTTTCCAATGCCATCCTAGAAAGACTTTAGGTCTGACTTGGCATAACAGCTATTACATGTAGGCAGAGGACAATATTCTCAGAACTTAATAATTTAATACTGTTACTAAGAAAGAAATATTTTTGAGAGCTTGTTGCTAAGTCAAGTAACATCTCTTTTATTGTATCATCAGTATCCCTCAGGAGGCAGCTATCCTGTGACTTATATTACTTCTTCACACTACCCTTACCAAAGAATTGCTCCTCAAAGCAGTCAAGAATCCCAGCAGCCTCTATTTCCCAAACCCATCTACTCCTACAGGTAATAAAATATTTTTTCAAGTCCTAATGTTACAGGAAATACACTGTTTACCCATGGCCTATTTCCAGCATCATTTGCAACAACATGCTTACTCTTATTTGTCTTGTTCTGAGTGTGCTCTGTCCTGTTTGTATGAATCACAAGATGTTCCAGACTCTGGGGCCAAGGCAGAGGGAAATGAAATGTTGTAAAGCGTGTGAACAGTCTTGATCACCCCCACAAAAGCTAGACATTTCTCTAATACAAAATCTTAGGTGTTGCAAATTTCATCAACACAAGACTAATCACACTTAGTTGTCTTTCCAGGACCTGTATTAAAACCAATTTTTTCTCCAGTTACTAGGGCAAGGAAATGCCTAGAAACATATCAGATATGCCAGTCACCACACAGGTTTAGCCCCCAAATAGCAGTCTAACAAAGTAGATCAGACAATTAAATTTTAATTATACCTTCTGTCACTGTCAGTTTGGTATTCTCTTTGTGGCCTTTATCAGTCTAAGCATTCAAACACAACCTTAAATAAATACACACTAGCAGGATTTGAAGGCTGTGGTCTTGATTCCACTTTCTATTACTTATTTTAAACCCACGCTGGACCTTCTATATGCGCTTTGAGAACTACCTCTAGAAGTTAGGCAGTGTAAGGATCTTGCTTATAAACAACTGAGTGGAAACTTTAAGCATCATTGGTATTCATGCTATGACAGTGAAAGCCAGAGTAATTACATGCACTGTGAAAAATAGTCTTTCTTTCTGCTTCTGAGGAGTGAAGCAGAACAGGCTAAAATACTTTTCTTTCTCTTCTACAGCATCCTGATCTTCATGGCACTCAAAAACAGCAAGACAGGGAGTTTGCCAGTCAGTGAGATCTACAATTTCATGACGGAACACTTTCCTTACTTTAAGGTGAGTTCCACAGGGAGGGAGGGAATCTCTCTCTAAGCCTACCTGGCAGCAGAGGTAATAAGGGAGGGGATTCAATCTATGAAAAAGGATAATTTCTTAGTAGATTAATATCAAATCAATTAAATGCTATACACCTTCATGATCACAAACTACCCAGCATTTTAGGCCTAGGCAGAAATGTGAACATGATATGTGGTAATATTTAACACAAAAAAGATATTAAGAATTGTTCCAACTTCGAGTTGGTGCAGCTAACAGTGGCCATTCCTCACTAAGAACTCATAAAAAGGATAAATATTTTTAAAAACACATCCATTCCTTCCTCTCAGATCTCAAATACAGGCAGAACTGGTCTTGTGGCTTCCTCTGACATCAATAGCACCTCCAGACTCAAGTGGAAGCAGAGGTTCAAGGTTATCTTGCTCTGTTCTGGAGCTGGGATATCCATCTTAGGCAACTCCATCAGTTGCATGCACTCTACAAAGGAAAGTATAATATGTGATAAATGGTACTAAGCTCGTAATTACCCAGTAATGTTGGTGAAGGTAAGGGTGTATGGTTTGCAGCAGATACTATTGAAATTTAAAACCACGCTGTAAGAGAAAGGTTTCTTGCACTTGGAATGCAGGTGGAAAGAGATTAGTCAGCACATGATCCAAGAGCAGAAGGATTACAGTTAAGATTTTAAAAAGAGCTATAATAGAATCGTCGACTGCTGCTCAACCCAGAGCTTTGTTATTGCTGATTCTTCAAAAACATCTCACTAAAAGTCCAGATGAGCTGTTAGTAAGGCCCAAAAATAAAAACAAAGCAATAGGAGTCTGTCCTGTTTCTTATTGCAAATAAACATGCAGCAATTAATCAAATTTAAAGCAGCTACAGGAAGGCAATTCGAACATTTGTATTAAGAACACTAAGAATAACTAAAAATAAATGTTCCAATACAATTTGGCAATGGTTTTGGACACTAACTGAGGATAAATAATGCCCGCCAAAAAAAAAAATAGAACGTGTCAGTAATCAGAGAAAAAGAATACACATCATGAAGGAAGAATGTTAGCATCCATTATACTTCTGTATTCCCAGATTTCATCCCAAAGGAATCACTAGCTACTCTGTTATTTGTTTCAAGCAAGAGAAGGGAGAAAAAATAAAGAAACCTACCATCATAATTCAAGAAGTATCCCATCACAACATGACTGGTCATAATCCACCAAAACAAATCTGAAGCACTCCAACTTTGTCAAGTCACAGAGACACAACTGATTTTTAGGCTAAACACACATGAAATTAAGTAATGATAGTAATCTAAATAGGGAAAGGAAGAAGGGTGGAATGGCACATGACAAGAACACAGTAGCTGTAAATTTTTTTTAATTTTCAAAACAAGAATAAATTTCAAGATTTGTATTTTGTCCCTAACAGAAGATTAACTCTATTTTCCATGCATTTACCACTAATTGCAAGAAATATTAATAATCTAAAGGAAAATAGTTTGAGGATTGTGAAAAAGGTCCTGGGTCACAACATCTTGAAATTGATACTTTGCAGAACTATGCTTCTTAGCATAATGCACAAATCATGTGATCTACAGCAAAGTAATACATTCTTACTGTTTTCTGGAAAAATAGCACGAGTTTCAAGCAGAGGTGGGAATATCAAAAATAAGTTTTACAGGCATGCCCATGTTTATTCATCAGACCAAACTGAAATTAATTCTCCTTTTGTCTTACAACACAATTGATTATAAAATTAATTGGCAGCTTGCAAACCAAATGCTGCTGCTGCCAACACGCACAGAATTCCTCAGATACAAGACTGTGGCTCTATCAGGTGTCACCTTCCTGGTCCTGAAGTTAAAGTTATTCTGACACAGCAGAAACATTAGGGAGATATACATAATTTCCTCAACTATATATTGTGTGTAAATATTGTGTATTGTATATATTGTGATATTTTGCATGTAAATGTGTATAGATAGGTATGTGTTCCTATGTCTGTCTGTGTGTATACATAGAGATGTGTGTATACATATGCTCATCTGCAGTAGGTACATTTCTACCACAGCTTTAAATAAGTGGTTTATACCTAATCTAAACTTTTCCCTTCTTTCTTATCAAAACTTGCCTGTTCCACAGGTAGGGGGTTTTGGTGGTGTGGTTCTGTTTGGGTTTTTTTCTGCAGATCATCATGTCTTTTTCTTAATTCTTTTAAAAATTGATGAAAATAAGGTTACTGCCATCATATGCATTATAGGAAAAGAACGGTACAGGTGGTACTACTGAAACATTCACTATTTTGTGATGGCTTTATTTTTGCATTTTACTTACAAATACAGTCAAATGATTGACTAGTTCCATCCCAAACATCCTTAAAATAAGCAGGGGAGGAAAAGCAAACAAATATTATGCTTACGGCACTAAGCCCTGTCTACCTCTGGTTTTTACAGCAGCCCACAGAATTATCAATATATGGCAAAAGCTAATATCCTCTATCCTCCCTTTTCTGGAGAGTCTTCAGCAAGATAAAGTAACATAAAAATCGGCAAAGAACATTTTGTTGTTGCCACCAGAACTCACTAAATAGCAGGATACAACAGGGGGAGGGGAAGCAATTTAAGTTGGAGAGAAACAGAGTACAAGTGTACACAGAATCTTGCTGGGAGACATTGGATGATACAAGCCTAGTCAAATTAACCTGTATTCGCTGCCACAGCAAATTTAGTTTCTATGATGCAACAATCTCATTTCTAGTTGAAACAGAGCAATCCAACTCCTACGTCCTAAAAAAAACATCTACGCAGCTAAAGTTGAATTACTCTTTGATGTACCTCTCCCTTCTTTTGAGACCTAGATTTAAAGAGAAAGGGTTTTGCAAGATCACTGAACTCTTTAAACTTCAAGAGGCGGTCAGGATCAATGGGTCTGTACAATAATATTTTTTGCTTGTCATCCTTTTTCTTCTTTGTAGTGATTAGTGAGTCTAACAGAAAGCTTTAATCTTGTTAATTGGAGTTATTGCCAGTGGTCCAAGAGGTTAGAAAGGTCTGTGGTCTGACGGAACTCATACCAGCAAGCATTCTCTTGCAGTGTCCAACTCCACACAGCTTCATTCACACTACGCAGAATGCAGCAATGGCAGAAACGAGCCACAGCAAGGAGATTCCAACTACACGAGAGCAACTTCAGTAGCCAAAGCTCAGTTCCTTAACAGACAATCAAATGCTAACTTAAAAAACTGGTGACAGTTCTAACACGAACATACTGCTGGAGGGTTCCTTCAGGGCCTACATAGGTAAACGACTATTTTTCCGCTGCTCAGCAATACCAAGTGTAATGCAAGAACCTGTTCAACTTTTGGCAGCAGTCTCCAGAATAAATCCATGTACTTTTTGCTCTTACGTTTCTAAAACTACATCACAGTTTACACCCCCACACATTCTGAAAACCTCTGAGAAACATATGCCACTCCCATCTTCTCTGGTGCTTAGCAGAAACACTAATTATCCTGTCTAGATACAGGCAGAGGTATATGTAGCCTCATGTGCAGGGCAAGAACCATGAATATTCTTTCAGGTCAGCTTATTCAGTAGCTAAGTACACATCTTACCTAGGAGGAACAGTTTTATTTACTTTTGGAACTGCCAGAAAGAAACTTGAATATGATCTGCAAGGGAGAAAAACTGATTCATCATCTTTAGTATTACCCTATGGCAGAAAGAGTTTTAAAGGGGTTGTTTGTTTCTAAAATAGAAATGCACATTGTCTCACCTATGCGACTGGCTAACAGAATAGTGAAATGCTGACATCAGGTGGGCCAAAAGGGTAGAAACTGTGCTGCTATGAAAGGAAAATAGTTTCTTTTTCAGTAAATACCATGTATTTAATTTCCACAGCTAATTATTTTTTTTAATGAAGAAAGCAAGTATTAAATTTGACGCCCAAATTCTTCAGTAAGGCTTTTAACACCTTAACCCACAAGACAGGCCTTCACAAGCTAGAAAAAAGAGATTTTACATTCCTGATAAAAGTAGAATTTCTGTCAAAGTATGTTCAAAAATTAATGGTGTATCACGTGAAAGCAAAAATGGAGAAAAGTCCATTTATAAAAGGTGGTCTTAGAGGAAATCTGTTACACTAGGCAACAATTAGAGAAACTATCAAAAAGCTGGCTTTCTATGAGAGAAGGATCCCTATTAATAAATCATAAAAATGGAAAGGAAACTTAATGCACATAAAAGAGAAATTTAAATTTTTAACCTCTTTAAAAAGACTATGGAAAATCATATTTATTTCTTGTGCTCTCTGTTCAATAATTCTCTGTGGTTGTTATAAACAATTGTGACAACAAATATTTTGCATCCATGAATATGAATCAATAGTGGCACATAGACAACTTCACGTACCTTTCAGAGAGTTGCTTAATTTCTTTTAATTCTTATGACACACAGATGAGGATTTTTTGGAAACAAGAAAAGAAAAAGCATCCAAAATTGATTTAAAAACAAAAGAAAAAAAGCCTCACATACACTAGTACTGAAGATCATTCATTGTAATCCGATGAGCTCTAAAGTCTCTCTCTCTCTTGAGATTTCTCATCTCTGCAAATGCAGACCTTTTGGAAAGAATATCATTTGACTGACACAGGTAAAGCTACAATTTTTTGTTTTTTAACTGGTCTTATAATGACAGGGGAAGTCTAGCTGGACTAGCAGTTACATCTATTACAATGAAGTTGGGTTTCTCCGATTGATTCCTGCCATTATGTAGCAAGTCATTTTTCCTGCTTTTTTTTTTTTTTTTTTTTTAAGATTATAGTGCAGTGGCAATGAGCTAAGACAGTTCTACTCAGATATGTAAGAAACAGCATTGTACAGTACTTACCAAAAGAAAAGCAAGAAGGCGACACATCAGGAATTTACTATAGGAATCTTCCGATATGAACGTGCATACTACTTTACAAAGCCTTAATGTGATGGGCAGTATCTTCTGGCTACATGACTAAGTAAGCAGAAATGAGTGAAATCAAATAAACAAACACCAGAAAGACTTATATGCAATGAAAGGATACAGTGCCATTTCTTCAAGATCAGTATTTCAGACTGGCAAGGAAACAGGCATATCCCATCAGACTCTGAGCATGACTGTTTTGCTGGGTATTTCCCTCTTCATCCTCTATAGCAATATTCATTTTCAAAGTCCTTTTACAAGCAATCAGGAAAAAAAAAGTAAAAATTAAATTGTATAAAGAGAGAGTTTGCATTAGGTTTTCTTCTCTTTCCATTCTTGCAGTTGGATGCAAAACTGTCCTCAGGGGAAGGAGGGAATTTTGTTTCCCTCATTGATCAGAAACAGCCTAAATAAAATAGAGGAATCATTTTAATGAAGCTTATATGTATTGTTCAGTTTGAAAGAACCTGCCAACTTCCACTACTGAGTTAAAAATAAATGCAAAGCAAAAAGATGCAGTGATCAGATGTAGAAACCTGTATCTCATCTGTAGGGCTTGTGATTAAACCATTTGGTTATATAATTGGCTAGCATACAAAGTTACACCTACAGTAGCATGCTAAAATTCTTTTGAAGTCTGCCTGGACACTTAATTTGAGTCCAAGTAGCACGTAGTCCTTCAATTAAGTCTTTGAATTTTTTCTAGGTGTTCCAAAATAGATAAAGATAGATTTCCTGTTAGTTCACACTTCTAGAATATAAGTCTTTACACACTTAATTCTTGTGATTTGCAAACTCAGTCTTAAAAATTCAGCAGCACCTCTGACAAGGCCAACCTTCTTGCTTCGAAGATCGGTTACTATTTTATCTGATTCCTCTCTTCCCGCACAACATGACTGTAACATTTTTGTGGCTTTCTTCTAACATACAAGTTTCATATTTTAGAAAGTATAATCTAAACAGCATTTCTTATAATCTCACCAGTCAAAACAGAGAAATATATTTGTATTTTTTTTTCCTTGAAGTGCCATTCTTAGACTGGATTTGTTTTTCCAGACAGCTCCAGATGGCTGGAAGAATTCTGTACGCCACAACTTATCTTTGAACAAATGCTTTGAGAAAGTTGAGAACAAGTCAGGCAATTCTTCTCGGAAAGGCTGTTTGTGGGCTCTGAATCCAGCCAAAATTGATAAGATGCAGGAGGAGCTTCAGAAATGGAAGAGGAAAGACCCAGTTGCTGTAAGGAAGAGTATGGCAAAGCCAGGTCAGTAATATGTTAGTGCATTAGATCTCAGACAGTGGTCCCCAGAACTTTTCTTTGCAATAGGCACCAAGATGTATAAGAGAATTTATACATGATTTAGGAAAGCATTTAAGAATTTTTACTGGTTATAAAGGTATTGGCAAAACAATAAAAAAAAAATCAATAAAAAGCAGAATTAAATAAGACCTGGTTTTGCAGGAGTGTTTTCAAATAGGTACAAAGAAGCTCCATCAGGAAAACATTCTCTCTTGACAACTCACTAAACTTTAAGATAAAAACAACACTGAATAAGTACTACAGAATAAAATCTGAAATTAACTGATAAGTATCCAACCATTAAACACAAAAATGCAATTTATTAAGTACTCACTTGGCACTGATAATTTAGAAAAACATTTCAGGCTTTTGGAGTTCTTATCGTATATGGGCTAGCACTTTTGTTTGCCATTCCACTCACACATTTCCCGAGGAACACTAAAATTCTAGCTGCAAGCTATGAAGATTAAGGCTCTGTTAGGAATAAGTAAGTCATGGACTTTTTTCTTGTTTTGTAGAAGAACTTGACACACTAATAGGCGACAAAAGTGAAAAGCTGAGATCTTCAATCATGTCCTGCAGTCCGACTGGTGTTGCAAGTGCATCCCTTTCCAGACAGATGGCAGTCCAATCCCATTCCTTATGCGAGCCCTCTCTTTCCTCCGGTATACCACAGCCATTACATAGTATCCACGCATCAGGAGCTCTACATGTCAAGACCCCATTACCAAATTTGCTCGGGGGCCAACAGACTGCGTGCTATACATCACCACAGGGTTTTCCTCAAATCTCAAGTACATTAATGCAACAGTCACCTGATCCTCAGACCCTGTTTCCTTCTGGGGACGCTCAAAGTGAACTCAGAACTCAGCCCAGCATCACCCAGGATTCTCCACTGCCAGCTCAGACCCCCCCCATGTGTGGTGTGAAGATGCTGACAGAGCACTCTACAGCGAGGACAATGCAGGACACGCTCATGCAGGAAGGAGATCTCAGCAATGATATCGATGCTCTTAATCCATCCCTGACTGATTTTGATCTCCAAGGTAGGTATCGAAGGCATTTTTATTTTGTAGACTCAGGCTTATTACACCACATCCCAAACGGCATAAGATGCTTTTATGTCCTTCCTTTTTAACTACTTGTCCTTGCCACTGCTACAAAGACCAGCTTACTAGGTTACATTATTTTGCACAACATGGAATTTTGCATTGTATCTTTAAAAAGTTTCCCAAGAAAACTAATGATTTACATCCAGAGTTTGAAAAGACCCTGCTTACTCTTGACTACGACTGCTGATATTAAATACCGCAAGACAGTATTTAGAATGTATTTTTTAAACTTCGACATATTTTCCACTGAAAACTGCTCAAACACAACCATTTGGTGCATAGCAAGAGAATTGTCATATAAGGAGCGCAAAAAGAAATAATTTGATTGAATTAACATGTTAACATTTCTCTTTATCAATATTTATTCAAACACCTTCCACATCTTTGCTCAAAAGAATGCTATTTACTCCTTCACAAGGCATTCATATGATCTACAAACAATTATATTTTCTAGGGTGTGTTCTTAAATACTTAGTCATGTAATTCTGACAGTAAAGTTCCTGATATTAAATAATTTAATCATCTTGAACTGGCAGGATTTTCGACACAGTTTTCCATGCAAAAATAAGAAAAAAAACCCACCAAGTTTAAGAGTGTGTGTGTGCGCGTGTATATTTATATATGTATACATATAAAACAAAACCTGCGGGTTCTAAATGATAAAGCTCTTGCTGCACCAAATAGTATGCAAGAATTGCCTTCCTGCACAGACAAAAAAGTGGTGCACAAGGCAACCTAAAAGAGAAAAAAATGCAGTCTTAATAATCTACACAACTCGATGAATGCAATTGCCTTGCCATTGTACTATCACAAATAATCAGCAATCCTGCCACGCCCAGATTGTTTTACTAATATAAACAACACAGTTTCTTGAATCCTCAGCTTCTTTCTCTTTCAGGCAGCCAGAGCTCACATTCCATTCATTTCTCTTAACCTCTTTCCATTTTATTCAGTTAATCTGGAGCATGCTCATTTGTGCTGTGAATACACTGTATACTTCACCAATATGGTACTAAAATTATTTAACCTTATCTAGGCTTTTTACTTCCTTTCTTTCTAAAATTACCAAATCTCAACTCAGAGGTCCTAGAACTTAAGACAAGGCCTGCATACTTGGAGCAAAATCATTATATACACACATATATTAAAAAAAAAAATTAAAAAATTAGAAAAATCAAAAGGCCTAAGTATTATCCCATTAGATAGTCTGCAGATGGTGGGTATAGCATTGGAGCAACAGTCTCCCTGCCACCAAACTTTTTGGTAAATGTCAGAAAAAAGTAACATTTCAGATCTTTTGATTTGTCAGGTCAATCACACATATCCAATAATTTAGTTCACAATTCAGACAACACTACACCATAAGAATACAAGAAGTCCAGTTGTGCAGCAATATTTGCAGATTTGTCTCATGGAAGAGCTAATGACATTTTACATCTTATAAAGATAACAGAGGCAATTTCCCCTGTCAAAATTAGTCAGGGTTTTTTTTCAAACAGAAATTATGCTTCATAAGGATACATTTGCAACAGAATCTTGCCAATTATCAAGTAAAATAATTTTGTTAAATTAATGCTGCTTTCTCCCAGATTTTAATTTATTATGCAAACAGACAAATAATAACTATCTAAACAATCTTTTTCCTTTCTCAATCTCAAGTGATTAAGAGTACCTACACATACACTACTGTATAATTATGACTTCTCCCGTAAAACAATGTTTCAAAAAGCATATATAAAGAAAGTTGAATCAATCCATTTTGTTTTGTTATAGGAAATCTTTGGGAGGAGCTGAAAGATGACAGCCTAGCTGTGGATCCCTTAGTTCTCATTTCATCATCCCCAACGTCTTCCCAGTGTTTCCCTTCTCACTGCCAGATGGATAACAGCAGCAGCAGCAGCAACGTCAACATCCAAAACGGAACTCCACACAACTTACCCGACCTACAGCTCACTACTCTTTACTCTGCCTTTATGGAATTGGATACAGTGTCTCCTGCCTACCTAAGTAATTCTGGATCCAAACCTATAGCACTAATGTGAACCACGCACCAACCTAATTATTATTATTATTTTGTCAAAGTGCAGTCCTAACCATGACACACACTTAACCTATCTGATTTATGTCAGCTGAAACTGTGTCCATCGGAATAAGAATAATCTTTTTCCAGAGCTCGCCTGCAGGATATGTAGCTTTACTATGATAATTTTCTACAGACAGATACTAAAAAAAAATTTAAAACTATTTAAAGATAATATTGTTAACGGCTGAACTGGTCAACACTGTTTTATCAAGCCACTCATCTTCTGCATCTTCCAGAAACAAATGACTATAACAGGAAAACAAATTATTTACTTTTTTTCTTCTTTTTTTTTTTTTTTTTAAATGAAAGCTGCTTGCAAACACAGAAGTCAAAACACACAATAATCTAACTTATTTCTTGGAGCCAATGATGGCAACAACATCTGCCACAGACCCCTCAAAAAAAAAAAATCCACACATTAAAACATTTATAGTTCCCTTGAAAGAAGTTCTGGTTTTGGTAAACAAGAACATAAACTGAAAATTCTGCAAGTATTAGAAGATAGAGGACTAGCTGCTGACAGACTAAACCAAAGCAACAAATATACTTCAGTGAAAAACCTAAGTTTTACTGTGTTTAAAAAGAAATTTAAAACCCTGCTTTTTTAATAAAAAAGAACAAAACAATTTAGTAGAATTTTTACTGGGCTGGAAATTATTCACATTCATTCCTCTATTTTTATCCACATAAGCCAAATAGTAAGATGAATTATTCAACAATTAAATCAAGATTTTGAAAAATGTTAATACAAAAGAGAACAATAATTGTTGCAGTTAGCCAAATCCAGAGAGCATCTCTATTTTAACATACAGCTGGCATCTGAAACATCCAACATGGTTTATTATGATGCTGAACTAGCCCTTGCATTAGGATAGCATTTAGTTCCAAACATGAACTAAACTAAGGAATTTCAGTAGCCAGTTTCTCAGGAACACACTTCTCTCTGATTTACCATAAAGGTGCTGCTTGTGACATGACAGAACAGTATTTTATTCCAAGTGAAGCAATCTAAAGACAAAGCAATTTGGAGCAGGAACCTTTAACAACACTAAAGAATATAGTCTACAAACAAAAAAAAAAATATCAAAGTACACTTTCTTGGTTGACATGTCTATTCACATGTTACGGAAACTCAGAAGAAACTAAGCAGGTTACAATTTGAGTCAGACTGAGCCACTTACACTACAAAAAAGCAGCAAGGAATTACAAAGAAAAGTACAGACCGGGTAGAATAGCGAGATAGTATTGTTAAAATACATGCATGCAGGTTTGATTAGCCTGTTTTCTTACAGCAAGGTGGGAGTACTGCCAGTTAAGACTGAAGCCAAACCCATGTTCCAATCTACACCCTCAACCATGCCTACTAGCCCAGACTTAAAAACAGATTAGGGGCAGACAGATAGAGAAGACTTAGGAAGAATACATGTGATGCAACTTTGTAATAATCCCTTATGCAGCTGTCAAGAAATCCTCACTTGACTTGAGCCCCTCGTCCTCTCATTCCTGCAAACAGAATATGCAGAGTGAGGAATGCAGTCGAGTTCACCAAGCTGGTCTATGCAAAAAGACAGCAGGAAGACAGTTATGCAAACATACTAGAGCTAAATGAATCAATTCTTGACCATCCTAACTTCAGATAAAGAAATAAGGAAAAAATTAAGTATGCCACATTACTAGAAACATACATATTAAATGATAAGCCTGAATATAGTAAGTATAAAGCTGCTTAAACATTATATTCAGCATAATTTAAGAGTTACCAAGTTACAAATAAATACCTACCAAGTACAAACTTTAAGAGCAATAATATTATCCTAGATACCTTTTTTGGAAAAAAATCAAACAAATATATATCCTAATATAACCATACACTGAGGAAAAGCAAAACCAAGCTGATCTCCCAACCTGCACTCAGGCAGCATGTTTTTGTACTCCTGCTAGCTCTGCAACACATAGCTGCTATTATTCCTTAAAATATGTCAACATCACTCTTAAGCCAAAAATAATAATATTTGGTAAATAATGTTATCTACAAATATTAGACTGTTTACAGCAGATCTGGCTTGCACTTAGTGATTGGTTTCCACTGCTCTGTGTGTTTGTATGCTCTCTCTCTGACTTCAACAGAAGACAGCACGACTGTGCCAGCACCCCCCACCGCCAGGTGACCATCTGTCCAGGAGTCTCTCAAACTCCTCAGATACATTTACTTAACTTCAGTGAACAGCCCCTCGACGTCAGCAGGACTTTTGCATACAGCTACCTATATCGTTAAGGACATTCCAGGATAAGATTCTTTCTATTTTGAAGTCCTTCACTGCAAACACCAAAGAGTTGGTACACAGCCCAAAATTTTCACAGGCCTGAGCGAGATACTCAGTTCTGAATTATTTTCAATCACCATTTGCATCAAATTCTTGTTAGCCCTTTTTAAAATCCTTAAAATGATACATACTGAGTAACATACAGTGAACCACATTATGGCCAGTATACAGAATGATACAGACCTTTGCAAGATTATTACCCTACAGAATTAACAAGCTTCCCAATATTTTATATTTGGCAGAGGGAGAGGTGACAAAAAAATGCATGAGAACATAGCAGATAAAGGGCATCAGGAAGGCCCATGACCCTAAAAACAAAGCAAAATTGTAATAAAATATTTGTGATTAAAGCAATTCCATGGCACATGAAAAAATCCATTAAAATTGACAGTATGATTCTGGACAACACTTTACTAAGATGAGCTAAGTATCTGCTACAGAAACTCCAAATGCACAGATTTTAAATCAAGAAAAGCTAAGCTTCTTTTTCTGTGTTAAAGACTTATAATTTATGGGCATAGCAACTCATTCATGATTTGTAAATTCACATACTCTGTGATCTGTGTTTAACAGGCTAGGGCATTCTCTCAGATGCACCAATATATTCCATGCTTGTGACCATACTCATGATCACAAGGTGGAGGGGGAGGAAGACATAGAGAAAGAAATCTAAGTGTCATACTGTATCCTATATTTTTCTTGGTAATAAGTCTTTGAAGAATGATCAGACATAAAGAACAAAAGGGAAAAGAACACTCTAACATGTTTTTTCTTGTGTTTTGCTTGACTTTCTTGACATACTGTATCTACACAAGAGAGTTTTGTCGTCCCTATATAAAGTTATTTATTCTAAGCACCTTAAAGTATTTTCTCCAATGCATTCCATATTTAACATGGTTGGACATTTCACAGAAGTTAAAAGTCATTACATGATTCTTCTTACATTAAAAAAGTCATGTTAAAAAAAAATAAAAAGACTGCAAGTTATTAACTAATATAAATTGTCTGGGTTCCACCCCCACCCCCTGCCCCCTTCAGGCTCTTACATCTAGAATTTTATTGTCTTGCTTCAGTTTAGCATTAGTGATTCCCATACACGCGAAAAAATCCCACTGAAATACAGCTGCATGAGGAAAGAGTCATACTATAAATGACAATTCTGGAACAATTATTTTTTAAAAAGTAAAAAACTATATTTATTTAACTACTTTTATTTAAATCTATATAGAAGAATAATCCTTATCTTGTGCAATACTTATCTTGTACTTTTAAAATAATTTTTGACATAGTCATTGATAGCACAGTAAACATTCTCTTAGAACTTGTAGAGCTGGTGACACCTTACTTTGTACCTACCATAAAATAAGTATTTTGCACACATTGCAAACCTATTTAAGATACATTTGCATTAAAGACCATTTTAAGTACTACTCTGAAAACAGGGGGGGAAAGGAGGAAAAGAATGAAGTTTTCCCAGTCCAAGGCTAATGATGTTTGCTTAATCAGCCTAAACCAAACACATTATGCAAACAGCTATTTCTGTCTAGGAAAAAAAATAAAATCTTAAGTGTAAGTACCATAAAAATATCTTATTACCAAACAGAAGAAAGTGTTCACTCTTGCCCTCTCCAACATATGATTAGGAAAAATTTGCATTCTAAAGTTTAGGATTACTTAGTTTAACCTTTTTTTATTGTATGTTTCGTCTAAGCTTCAGAAAATTCAAATAATAGTGATTTATATTGGAACTATGTTTTCAAGCTCTTTTTTTCTTGACATGAGCCCAAATTTACTGTCACAAGACTTCTGGCTAAAGTAGGCTGCCTCCCATATGTTTTCCTGTACTTGGTATAAAACCATCACCCCTGAAGATTCATTTGCTTTTGTCGATACAGTTCTTTCCATATACTTCCATACCTTTGCACAATCTTTCAAAACCCTGGCACAGCACTGAGCTACTTAAAAATGACAGTGATTAATAGGTATTATGGAACAGATGAAGTATTAAATAGCACATCAGTGTTACTTTACATCTCTAACTTTGTACACAAAGCTTGAGAAGACAAGCGCAACTGACTTAATGGCACTTTCAAATAAGTTTAAACTACTGGCTGAAACACATATCCCAATTCCAGAACTTAGTTTATAAGTGCTGATGCTCCATTTTTATACTTCAGTCAGACTTCCAGATCTGTGTCTAAATGCTTGTGTTTATAGACTACTAAGTATCAAAAATGGTAAACAGTTTTACTTAGGCTTCTTCTGACCTCTTAATCCAGTTCTAGTCTAACGCAAACAAAACTGAAACATTCACTAGCTGAAGAAAACTATATGGCTCGCCATGCATCCCCTCACTGCAATAATGTAAATGGAAGCTTTAAAGTAGCATTTCCCATGTATGGCCATCGCAAAAATTTAATTGAGAACTACTGATTTGTTCTTCACTAAAAAAATGAATGATAGAGTTAGTTCATAAAATAAAATTTAAATTCAGTCCTCCTGAGAAGCAGAAAAGGGCAAATTTTTTTTGTCCATACAAAGAAACAAACACACACAAACAATACTTGCTTGCACTGAAAATAAACAGCAGTAGGAACACCATTAATGCATGTTGGATTTATTTCCCCTGGCTGCTTCTCAGTCAGCTAGCACACTGATGAAAAATCTTAGATACTAGATATCAATATAACAAATGATGAATGGATTATGAACTGCCAGATCTCAGCAGACATGCATCATTGTGAACCCATCACCACATAACAGCCCTCCCTGGTGAGAAGCCGGTAGCCAGTGCTGTTCAGCATTTTGTAATAATGATTTTTTGTGTTTTGTTATCTCCGTGTCAAGACTGGATACCTTTCTAGTACCCTTTAGTTACAGATTCCTAAATTTGGGCTCAGTACAGTGAGGGACACAGAGCTAAGTAGGAAGCCAGACAGCCTAGCAGCCTTTTCTAGGATTAATCTCTGAATCACGAAGGGGCACGAGATGCCAACAAGTGCTGGAATTAGTTTCCAAGAACTCCTGAGTTCACACCAACTTTGCTGCAAATTATTTTTACGCATAGAAAGCGCACTACAGGCCTCAAGGGCAATAAATACTGACGAGCAGGCTGCAGTTGCTATTAAACCTAATAATAAAGTGCTGAAACACTTTGCTGCTTAGATGAAGAATTCCTATTCTGAATGTATCGATTTTTGACCTGGGCACAGAAGAGGCGACTAAAGCCATTAAACATTTATTACTGACAAAACCAATGAGGCCCGGCTGCACAACGAAGACCGTCATTAGCCGCATTACTCAAATTTCTTATTCACACGATCGTCACCGGAAAAATTAATTACGTCAACTAACGAGCAGCAGGCACAGGCGGGGTGGATGACAGCCTTCCAAGCCAACCCTGAGGTGATTTACCGAGACCCACCTCGCCGGCGGCGATCCGCCCCCGCCCGACAGGGGAGCGTCCGAGCCGCCGCTCCGCCGGGCGCCGTGCCCGCGGAGCCGCCCTTTCCTGCCGCCCGTCGTCTCCGGTGTGCCGTCTGCCTTGCGACAGCGACCGGCCCGGTGACCGGGCGCCCTTGAGCCGCTGCCGACCGCAGGGACGAGGCTGGCGAGCGGGCGGGCGGCCGCCTCACCGCGCGCGAGCGTGGACCGTCGGCGACGTGGGGGGGGGGGCGCCCAGCCCAGCCCCGCCGATTGGCCGCGGCGCCGCGGCCGTTGGGATTTGAAGGGGAAGGCGGGAAGGGCCGTTGGGCGGGAATGGGGTTTGCCGCCTCACGTCGCCACCACAGCCGCGGGCGAGGAGGGCCGCGTTTCGTGGTGTCGGAAAGGCGCGTTTCGTGCGCTGAAAGTAAAGGTGAAAGGCCTGGCAGCGGGGCGGGGATGAGTAATAAGCTAAAAACAAGGCAGGTGTGGCTCTGCGTTTCCTATAGGCTTTGCTTTCCTCTCCAGAAACCTCTAGGGAGGTGGTTGACCAGAGGATTCGTGCTGTTGAAGTGAGTGACTGCAAGTGGCCATGCACCAAACTCTCGGGCAGAAGCATATCCGTAACAAAAAACACGAGAGAAGGGAATTTATGTGATTTGGATGAACAAAGAATTTAAGATCTCACTCATCAGGCAGCTCCTGAAGAATTTAATTTCAGCCACATGAATAAGCCCAGCGTGTTTGTGCCTGTCTGAGGCACCAGGCTTAAATGATTACTTAAGGCATTTAGTATACTTACCTTTAACTCCATTACTTTAGAACATAAAAAAAAACACCAAACAAAACAACAAAACCAGCCAACAAAACCTACAGAAAAAAATATTTTATAGCAAATACCCAGTCAATCTAAGGAGATAAACTGCAATGCTTTTAGTGCAAGCTTTTGCTTTGGCTAGAAATTATCTTTCTCATTTTAACTTCTCTTACAGAAATTTAAATGTTAGCTGAAGTAATAGTCTTCAAAGTTATCTAAGTGGTGACACTTGTGCTCGTGTTTCCTGCAAACATCTCTTGCCAGATAGCCACAGGAAGTGTATGTGTGTATTTGTCAGCTGCAAAGAACACGGCTGGACTGTTATTTCAGATTTAGCTTATGATGAATGCCAGCTGATGAACTCTAGTGGAGGAACGTCTTTGAAAGGTACATGACATCTCAGTGCTAAAGAGGCTTGGCCTGTCTGGGGCAGAAATTTTATTTCCTCTGAACTTACATTCAGGTCTCTGTGCATGCTTTAATTTTAGGGGACGTAGTGTACCCTCTGTTCTCCTGACTTACGAAACTGTACAGACATCAAAGCAGTCAGCATGTTTAATTAGACACTTAATTATATATAAGGGTGGTAAGGTATGCATTTGGGAAATAAAAACATGGTTTTCAAAACTAGTTGAATGCCAGTAAACAGAGTAACATTTGCATAACTGTGGTACACCATACCTTTCACAACATCATTCATAGAGAAAATGTTTTGGGGTTGAGTTTTGGTGGGGGGTTTTCACTAAAATAGGTTCTGGATATTTCTAGGTTTCTGGTCTGGTGCACGTAGCACCTTTCATATCTGACACAGGGTCTCTGTACACATGCTCAGAGGATGCTTTGTACACCCATTTCTTTGCTTGGCTGCATGGGCAGGGAAATAGGCTTTACAGCATACACAGGACTAGCAAGTGATACATAAATGTAACCGTTTGATATTTTACTGAAAGCTTTACCTATAACTGCTAGACCTTTGCCCAAACTTTGCTACTCCAGTTTTCATCTTGCCTTTCTTGAAAAAACAAAAGCTACATACACATCAATAGCCAAGCAAGTCCAAGAAGTACAACTGTGTGCATAACTGTTCAGTAAATATGGTAAAACTGGCAATTTTTTTACTCTTTATAGCTAAACTATAAAGATTATCAAATACCCAGTTTGCTATTCCCCTCTTCTGACTCATTCTGTTATTCAGTAGGAAAGGAAGAACTGAAAGTGTTTAAAACTCTTCTCTCTGGTATGTGTTAACTTCCTTTCATAAAGTAAATTTCATTATGTCTTTTCTATATTGCTGTTTGAAACTTCCCTGCCTGTTTTTATTTCTTGCTACAAATTACTTTCATATGCAAGCGTCATTAACATGGTTTACGCCCTCCACTAGAATAATTAAATTATTATTAAATAAAACAGGCTTTTGTTTTTTTAAAGTCCCATGTCAGTTTTCAAAATAATGGCTGGGAATCATCCAACTGCAATTACGCTTTACCTACCTAAATGCTCTTTGTAGTTTTAATTAAAATACATTATCCAGCATGATTTCACCTCCTATTTTAAGTTCTTGTATAGCACCGGTTAAGGAAAAAATGGCTGTAAAACAATTACTCCTTTTTGTGGATTTAAATAGGTAGAATAAATACCTTTGTTTTATCCTAGCATGCAATGATAGACTTCTGTAATCTCTAAAATGTTCTTTAAAAATAAGATTGTCTTAAAAGTATACTTTGGGAAACTTGGAATACTATATCACTGAGAGTTGTTCTTACTGTAGTTAAGAAATGTTAAGGGAATGCAAGTCAGATAGATGAATGCCCCTGAACAATGACAAAAGAATTAGAAGCATGTGCGAACACATAAATTTGCCACAGTAGCTAAGCAGCTGACGAATGCCATAAGAAAGAAGAATCTGAGGAGAGGTACAGAACATCTCCAGGATAATGAGGCATATTTATTAATAAATCAGACTGACATACTAGCTAAGGAAGAAAAAATGAAAAAGCATTGGTAATACAGCATATTTCTGGCAGAAATTTAACACTGGGAAACTTTCTCTTGAATAAAATTTGGATTTTTTTATTTTTTTTAAAGGTTCTCTTCAACCTCAGAAGTTTTTCAACCAGTCTAGGTAATTGTACTAAAGCCTCAAAATCTGAGAGACTGTTTAACCTACCTTATTAGATTTATTAGTACCGATTTTGCTATTGCTTCTGTTTAGGTATTCAGTGAAATCAGCACCTAGTCCTTTCAAGAATTCTGAGAAAATAGACCTGATGCTTCCAGTTGTTCGGGTAATTCTGAGAGTAAGCTTAATCAGGAGAGAACATCTAACCACAGAGAACCTGTACAGGCAAAACCAGAAACTATACTCGGATTTAGAAGAGCCCGTAAAAGAACTGATGTCAAAGTTTGAGTATATCTTCATTGCAGATTTCAGATCAGTGATAGCTGAACAATAGTCACATTACAAACCTGTGCTCAGGTCATCACCTTATTGCAGAACTCAGTGCAGGTATTTCATGCAGCTCCAAGTAATAGTCCAAAAGTTAAAGCCTTGTATTAATAAATTTCTTCCGCAAGTTCCAGTACACAATAATTGTTCTGTTGGATACTGTGTTACTAAGGCATCCCCGGTAATTCTGAGGAATCAAAATGAGTTACAGCAGGTATTTTCAAACAAAAACATTATACTTCTTCCCTTCCTACTCTGAGAGTAGGTAAATTGTTCTGCTTCACAGAAAAATACAGAGATATTCCCAGGAATTTCTGACTAAAATATCAAAAACATCAAGAGGGAATTACCCCAATACAACTCCAGTCTGAGCAGATGTTTCAGTTTTACTCAATATGGCAGAGACAGCAATTGCAGGTGTCATTAAGTTTCAAAAACTGATTCTCCATAGTGCAGCCAGCAGATTTTTCAAAAGCACAACCTGGTGTTTAACTGTGATCTGTGGATTGCTGAAATTCTGTTAATGTACTTTGAAAATAATTTATTTTAATTATGCCCCAAGATATTTTCACCAATCAGAAAGCTGAATCCCATTTAAACACTTTTAATGTAATTGTTTTGCTCATGTAACTACGCAAACCACTGCAGAGTTTTTACATGTGCATTGCTTAGTTTATAATCATCAGAAAGTGAAGCCAGTTACATAAATTTGCACAAAACTGGAGTTCAAATATTGATGGAAGACATCTGAAATGAACATCTGAATGTTTTTCATGTGCTAATATAAGTATTTAAATAAAATAGACAATCACCCTTATTTCTAGGATCAATAATTTATTTAGTTTTATTACATTTTGCAATTTGTTACAGAAGAAACACTTGCTAATGACATGTTTTTTAACCATTTTCCAAGGTAATGGAAAAAGTTAAGCATATTCCCTAGTATGCACACTTATGACTAAGCTGCCAATATTAAATAATTTTAAGCAAGTGTACTCCCTATTTAATCCTTGTATAAATTAATTTTAGTACTCTCCTTCTCCTACAGGAAGACTAAATTGTAACATCTAATTTTCTTTATCCTGAAGTCTCAATCTTTGCTCTCGCTACTTATCTATCTGCAAACAAGTCAAACAGACTAGTTACTGAAGCCAAAGCCACAGAAGTGGATTCGGTGCCAAGGTTCCTTTTCATCCTGGCAACCTACTCCATTTCCTACTGTCCCAAAAGGAAACAAAAGACTCCCAGTTTTCTGAAAACCAGATTCTCTGCATGACAGTGCATTGCATTGCCACTAAATGGGCCACAGTGGATGTTCTTATAGGAAACAAATCAGGTAACTAACAAGATACAAAGAATTATAAATGAATTGGTAAAAATGTTTCTAACATTTTCCCAATGGTATATTAACTAGAATCCTACTTTCCTTCCACAAAAAATATATATTTTTTTATAAATACATTTTAATACAGACAATTCTGATTCTATGCAAAAAAGTCAGTGTCACATTCAAACAGGTTTTCTCAGTGTAGCATTAAGATACAAGCGGACATCACAGTAGGCATTAACACAGTGATTCTAGGGAGGCAGTTAACTACAGCTTGTGAACAGATACACAAACACACAATTTCACCCGCTTAGTCAGACTGTCCTGTTATTTAGAAAGCAACTGAGCTGCAGCTTGAGGCCTAGAGTATCACAGTCTCCAAATATATTTCCATGTTTAGAAAATTATATGAACTGTCAATGATATTTAAGATCTGATTAATATCGAAACATTTGTATAAACTTAGGTAGTGCTTATGCTGGGGGTATAGAAAAGAACTGCTAACAGAAGCTACCAGCTACCTCAAGCTCAAGAGAAAAAGCATTTACACTTGCCATGGCCTTAAAGCTCTTGGTTCCAATTAGCTGAAATTAACTGTTTTCCTGTCCTTGTCCCTCTCCCTCATTTTTTCCCAAAGATAACTTTTACCACTGGAGTCAATGCATGTAAACCTGTCTAGCTTTTGTGCAATACATACAGTTCGAGTCACCCTCCCTTGCCCCCCCATAAAGGATATTAATAATCTCTATAGTTTCATTCCTAACCAGATCTAATTAAAATTGAGCTGTTAACCATATTTTTTCAGGTTATGAATAATTAATAGAACACTTTTATAATACTTATTAAGTATGGGAGCTAGAGGTTAGCATTTCCTTACCTTAAATAGCCCCCAAATAATCTTTACATGATTAAGAGTTCCCTTTAATTTTTGTCATGAAGATTGGAATTTAGTTTTTATGGGTCAACATGTAGCACTATTTCTCAATATACCTTAATAGTCTGTTTGCTCAAAATGAAGGAATTTGGAACTTGGTAACCTGCAATGTTACACACACACAGCCACTGCTTTAACACTCTACACACATTTTTTGAAGTGAAACTCAAATGGAGGACAGAGGTGGTAAATAGAGCTGTCTTACTGACCTGCTCCAAAACAACAGGTAGAGAGAGATTATGAGGAGACTTTCTACATTTAAAATTTAAAAAAAAAAAAAAAAAAAGAAATTCTTATGAGTCAGGGAGAGTGGATTATTCAGTTATTTCATAAATGTCACCACATAAAAGATACATTCACAGAAACAATTTTGGCTTTTGTCACTGATCTGAGAACAAAGTTCCTACAATTTAAACCATACTTATACTTGGTGTGTTAATTTTAAAAATACATTGTTCTCTTGCTGCCACTAAAGTCTGTGAATTATTAGACCACACAGCATAGCAGTTAACCACAAATGTATTACTGTTGCTTTTCTTTAAAAAACCTGAAGTTTAGAGGAATCCAAGACTGATAAAGTGAAAGAATGTGTTGAGTTATAATTTCCTTGTCTCTCAGAAAAATTATGTCACTGTTAGCACTCACAGAGACTTAGTTTCTTTTTCCAAGATTAATTCACTCTGTAAAGTACACATATAATCCTGTCTTATGACAGGAAACAGCTAGTCATTACTAGCAGATAATCTTGGTTAGCTCTTAGATGTTTTCTTTCACTTTCAAAAAGTCAGATCCCGAATTTCCAGACTGGCTTATTAAAACAGAGCTGTAGTGCCAATTAAAATAATTTTAAAAATTAAACTAAAGAAAAAATACAATAATTCTTTTTTCCAGAGCCAATATTTGGTGATTTTGTAGATGAACTTCCCAAGGAAACCCAATAATGATTAATATTAAAATACAAAATAGTAACTAGTCAAGGAGACTAACAAAATCTGTGAACAATGCTGTTAAGAATTGACTTTCGACTGGTTTACAATAAGAATCAGCTGCCAGTTTAAGGGAAGAAAACATGGTTTCATTTTACAGCTGATCTGAGAGCTCTTGCCTCCCTTTCAGATGAAAGCTGAAGTTGTTCAGTGCTGTACAAAGCATGGTCTTTAACATTAAATTTTGTATGTAGTTTTAATGCAAAACAAGGACAGAAGTGGCATTGGAACAGCAACTGTGCTGCAAAAGTTCTTGAAGGTACACTCTTCTAGTGCTGTTTATGTGCAACAATATAAAGTCTGATATCAACACTACACATACTGCTGCATAAACGGGTAGAAAAGCAATGGAACCCCTCCCTTGGACAGTGATTCCCACGTGTTTCTAAACATTGTGGATGTAGATGACCTTAAAGAAATGCAAACAACCTGTTTGAAGTGAAACAGGGAAATAACAGTGATAACTGTTGCAGTGGAATACAGAAAAAAGCACCTTCATTACACTTCCCACAGAAAGCTTTGTTATTTGCCTTGGTTTAAGAATCAGAACTTGTTATTTGGTAGCCAACTGGGGGGGCTTTTAAAAAGTAAAATTCCTCAAACTGAAACACTAAATCTAAAAAAAGTTGAAATTTATTTTATTGAATATGTCCAATATTTGTTTCTGCTTTAAAGTATTCCTAATAATAGAACACAACAAATCCACTCAATAAAATATCTCCTGTATGATTCACACTAAATTTTCTGTTAGCCTGAAGTTATTACCCATAGAATCTGAATTATCAGAACAGTTAGCACAATTCAGGAGATCCTCTTATGTTTAACATCAAACCTACCACAAAACGCAGAGTGTCATAAAGTCCATTCAACAACATACTACATTATTGGGAACAAGGTAACTTCCTCTAGGTTCTTTTTTAAAGGGGCACATCTACCACTCAAGTTTTCCTTGATTACAGTAATATTTTTTATGGAATTACTTTTGGTTTTGAAGTCCAAAGTCCTAAAAGGAGGTAGCATAAAAAAGGAGTAGAACAGGACTATTTCAGATCAGCTGACAGTGATATGCTATACAGAGAGGATACTCAGTATGACAACTCAAGAGTATGCACCAAAGTACAACAACTGCTCTCACCAAAATATACCGAGATGTATATTTCTGTCTGAAATGTACAACTGGCAATTCTGGGCAAGCACCATTTCTAGAAGTCTTTTAAAAAATTTTATGCACAGAAGGGATTATTATGAACAGCAGGTGAGAGTTGAAAGATACCCCCCAAAAAAACTGTATAACATACTACTTATAAACACACATACTCTCTTCTGCCTTCAAATGGGTCTATTTTCTTCTCCAAGAGTTGGAACAAAATTAATAAAAACTTAAACTTGCAAAATGTCTTTGAATATATAGATAGTTTAACAGCCCTGATGCAAAAAAAAAAAAAAGCGGGGGGGTACCCTAGACTTTTTGAAACTATTTTCACCTTTAGTAATTATTGTGCTATAAAACTTAATGATCAGTAGCTCCAAGCATTGTACAAATAATAAGGAAATTCTTTGTAACTCTCAAACAGATAAGTCAGCCATAGGCTAATTATATGATTTAATACACTAGAGACAAAAAATAGTGATAAATACAAGTCTCATTGTGATAATTACTACAAGATACTAGTTCTGTAAAATCAATGAACTTTACATACTTCCTTAGCTATCAATCTTAATACAAAAATTCTGTGCTGTAGCCTAAACTCACTGCATTTTCTTTAGAAAATTGAATCTCTTTCAGAAGTAAAGAAAGCCAAGCCAAATACAAATGGTAACACATTTAATAGTGATCACAACCCCAATAAGAGCACAAAAAACCTCCCTGTTCTTAGGCAGATGGCTACATTTGGAACCATTTGTAGTTCTGTTTGACTTAGGCTGTGACTAGAAAGATGCTAATCACGACTAAAAATGGTATTTTATAAAAATTATTACAATCACACCTATCTGAGGCTAACATATAATGTTCCACTTAAACTCACAGAATTAGACATGGAGACATCAAGTATTTATAGAAATATCTACAAACTGCAACTGCCTTTTATTTTTTTTAAAGTGTCAGTGAACTGACCTTTAGAGTAAGGGTTTCATGACAACAGGCTACCCCACACAGCCTTCTCAGGTCTTGTTTTGCATACACTAGTTTACTCTCTTGATGTTGCTACTTCTTTGTACTTCTATCTTTCTAAGCACATGCTTAAAAACTTGGGCAAAATTGGCCTTAAACTTCTTATAGAGTCTGAAGAGAGACCTCTTGCTAAATTTTTGCTGTGCCTTAAAGTCCTACATTATTAGACTTACTGTTTCACCTGTATTAATATCCAATGCAAAACATTTTTAACAAAGGGAAAACACTGTCATAACATTCTTCAAATTCAGATACAATGGAGAATTGGAAATTCCACACTCTCCAACTGCCCTAGACAAATGAAAGCATTGCTCTAACAAGCAGTGCTGAAGCCCTTATCTTAGTACTGAGCAGAGATGAAACAAAATAGACATGGAAAATGTATAGCATGAATAGGCTGAATGTTAGCTATGTAAAAATGCCAAATAAAGCTAAAATCCTTCAATTTCTCCTGATTATTCTGCAATCAGTTTGCAAAAACTGAAATTAATGGAAAATGCTTATGGAGGTTCACAGCCCCTCAATGCTATTTTGCCTTCATCTGAAATGTAAAAGGACAGTACTGAATTAAAAACAGCTCTGTCATTGAACTGCTGCTCTTCATTGTGAGTTTCAGTGTTTCCAAGATTAAACAGAATATTACATAGAAGGAACAAAACTAAAGGATGAAATACTTATTTAGAGAACTAATCTAAAGATGAAACTTGCTTTTGTAAGATGTTATGCTCCACATTTTCAACTGGATGTACAAGTTAAATTGGCCATGTCTTTGAAGCATTCACAAAGAGAAACAAATAAACAAAACTCTGCATTTGCATCCATCCACTCACGTGGTTTCTCAAATTACATTCTTTGAGAAAGCAATCACATCCTAAAAGATACTTGAGGGCAAGAACACAAACCCACAGAATTAGGGCAAAATCCCCCAGGTCCCACAAGGCCATTTCCAAAGCAGACACTTAAAGAACTTAGGGAAGTGGTATCCAAAGATCATTTACCATTGTAGAACCACTTAAAGTTCTGAAGAATTGGGTCTGCTTCAAAGCTCAGAAAAGATGAGACTGGCAAATTTAGTCATGAAACTCCTACTGTGGCAAAGAGTCCTTGGTTTGTGGATCCTTGTCTGGTTGACATTGTAGGCAATGGAACTGAAGGTGTTGGTATCCCTGACAACTTCAATAGGAAAGGGAAGGCCAGCGCAGGTTGGCTGTCTGTCCTGTGCTCAAGGTCCTCCACTGTATGAATAATCTGCCTTGTTGTGCATCACGAGCTTGTTGTCTACAAAGTAGAAACTGTCCGACTGTGTCTCATATGGATGAAGGATCATCTCTCGAACTGAAGGGGAAAAAAGAAGAAAAGAAAAAAAATTAATCATGTTACACAGAAGCCCTACTGAGGCAACGATCTGCACTGGGTTTCATTTACATTTAATAGCATTGCTCAGATAGCAGCAAACTCTCAAGCGAAAAACCAAAATCAAAATGGGAACCTACCCAAACCATTCGATGCCAGTATCTTTTAAAGAACTCAGACATAATCAAAATATGTTAAGGCACCATACAAAGTGTAAGTGCTCTACCTAATCTCAAAACAGTATCATACTAGAGTTTGTGGGGTTTTGGTTGGGTTTTTTTGTTTGTTTTAAAAAAGGTGATAAAACAGCGAACTCAGAAGAAATTTGTTCTGGTGTGAAAATAAGTAAGCAGCAGTGCATCACTGTATTTTCCACAGACTCTGTAATATTAGTGCTGACATACATGATTAGGGGTTGTAAAGAATATAAGATTACACAGATTTAGTACTCATGCTATTGTATCTTGGGAGAGAGGAGAGAAAATAAAAGTTATGTTCATACTAAAACTAAAACCTCTCCAGCTATCAATATAGCACATCAAACATTAAAACAGAACATGACATTTAAGTCATCCATTTATTGGACGTCTTTTTAATCCTATTTTTTTGGTTGTTTTATAACACAGTTATCTTTTTTTCTCCCTGACACTGAAGCTTCCCTTTTAAGAATTAAAAAAAAACAAAAACCAACAAACCAACTGTTTGGTGGGTGACAAGATACATGCTACTAGAAAACAAAATCCGTGTTAATACAGACACAAAACTGCCTGGAAGTATTCTACCCTACCCACTTTCTACAGACAGCTTTTAAGAAAGGGCTTCCTCAAAACACCTTAGATTAACATTGCTGTGTGGTAACCCAGTAATTAAAGAGAGCTTACTGAGATCCTCAGAGAGCTGTGGGAATTCATAGATGTGCTCACACGTATTTTTACTGCTGGGGATGCAGAACCCAAATTCAAAATCAAAACTCTTAAGCAATTGATCCCGGAAGTAATGCCTCTCAATCATGCGGAAGTTATTAATGGGTTTGTCCCCTACTGTGAATTCCACCCTGAAAAAGAAGGATAAGATTGAAGTGAGCTTTCTTCCTTAAGGAGGATTTTCAACCATTCCTGAAAGGTAGAAGAGAGCTCTTCTAAAAAAAGCCAAAAATCTAAAGCAATGGTACGAACCAAATTATCGTTTCCTCTTTTTCTTAAAGCATGCTATAAGGACACAACATAGCATTACAAATCATAGATTACACTATATTATGATTCATTTTACTCAAAAAAAAAAAAAAAAAGATACATGCAAGACAATTTTACAATCTTAAAATCCTCTTCAGTGAAGAAAAGATCCCTCCAATATTCTGGATAGGCACTTCACTAGATCACTCATTAGACGTTCCTTATTGCTTTGGGGTTTTATACAAGTTACTTTAATTCTTCTGGTGGGTACTAAAAAAAATGCCAGATCTATAGAAAATGGTCTTTCTTCTGTTCCTGCTTTGTAAGTGGTAAAGGGGGACAAGTTTCAGTAAGCACTATATTTAAGTTTCTCTTGCCAAGAAGCATGACCTCTTGGAGAAAGATAGGTATTAGTTACCTACGATACACTATGAGTAAGCCAGGAAGACACTGTTACTAGTCTGGCACAAATCAAAAGTTGGGTATTTACCATTTTAACCAAATAGTGGCCAAAGAGGTGCTAATTGATCCATAACTCTAATTTTTCTTCCAAAACAAAATCAAAATGGTGCACATCTTTAAGATTAGCAGGAAACAGTAATGTGCAACCTTGCTCTAAATATATTCTTTGACAACAAATTTTAATTCTTTTGCATCATAACCAAATGCTGGATTTTAATCAAGCTCTTAAAAATACTTTTTTTTTTTTCAAGCAAGGGTACTGTACATCAGTTCTTGTGAAATACACATTTGCTGCTGAAGACATCTATCAAACTGCACTCCAACGTATATCCAAACTAATGATTTCTGTATACCTGAAACAAACAGGTTTGTGCTGGAAACTGTAACTGATGCTCGATTATAGTATTAGACTTAATGACATAATAGCAATGGGCATAAAGCTCTTCATTACATATACTAATTTAAACTTAAGTGAATGTAAAGAAAAACAAAGACAACAAAGAACCTGTCATGCTATGACCCAATACCCTTCTAAAATCTCCAGTAGAGACAAAGCAGCCCACCAGCCTGCTCTTTGGAGGGCCAGAAGAGGAAACATGAGCCAAAAATTGCATCTCCCCATGCATGCTATTTAACTGCGGATAAATCTGTAGTTAAGTTAGTAGTAATAGCATAGTTAGTAGTAATTACTACTAACTTTTACTAAAGAAACAATACACTCTGTCACCTGTATTACACTAACAATAACTTTGGCCTAAAGCTTTACAGAAAGATACTTTAGGTGTCACGGTTTTGGTTTATTGATAGATGCAAGCAGTACTACCAGACGTGTCGAAGATCATTCTAGTACTTAAAGTGACAAACATTACTTCAACATTTCACATGCATGTATGGATTAATATTTTGGGGAGAATGCAACATGGAGGACTGCAGACACACCTTCCAAAACTGGCAGAGCCTCTGACAAATAGTCTGTCCACCTTATCTTGCCCCTTTTAGCATTCATCTCTCCAACCCCATGCCTATTCCTGAGGTAAATAAGCTAAAGGGATGGAGAAAGCAAGGCACCCAGCAAAGATGTTTGGAGATCCTTTTAATAACAAAAGATCCCTATTAAATCAACTTCCTGAGAGGATCAACAAGCAAGAGCTGTTTTTTGTAAGATTTCAAGTTGTTTCCTGTGCTAGAAAAAGTAGCACAGGAGGAATTACTTACGTGGCTCCCACTTGCCGAAGTCTAAGAAAAGCTGGGGTAAACTGATAGCGTACAAACCGTCCGGCATTGGGGTCAATGTCCTTCTTGTCGTTGTGTTCACGTTCTGGAAAAGTGCAAAGTAAAGCTCCGTCACAATCGTCTGAGAAACAGAAACTCGGTGAAAACACTTGCAGTCGTACATTATTGAGTCATATAAGCCAAGGAACTATTCTGAGAAAGCCCGATGATGTGCTTACCCTCTTCCTGTCCTCTCTAAGGCATCCGCTACTGGTCACTCAGAGACAGAGTATTGCAAGATGGCCCTTTGGTTTGATACACTTCTTATTTTCTGAAGTGACTTACTGCTCCTACCTCTGATTCAGGATTGCAGTGTGACTCCGAACAAGGCATTTCACCTTAGCGTGTCTGCTTTGCTATCTATAAGCTACAGAAAACTTCCCCTCACTTGCAGGGAGATGGGGAAGACTTAAAAGAGCACTTGATCAGGAAAAGAACAGTTGCGCCGGGTTTTTATTACCACTGGCAACAGGTAACATTTTGATGGTTACAAGTAACACCTAAAAATTATCAAGAGGGGAAAAAAAAAAAAGCAGCAAACTTTCAGTTTGTCTAATTTGCACAATTGACCAAGTTTCTCCCTTTTGGAAATACCATTTTCCTGACTGCTGAGTGAAAGATGTTAGACTAGCAGTTAAACTATGTACAGGGGGACTAGCTGATGAACAGCCAAGAAGCGAACACACGGTGATCTCCTCCTCCTCTGCTTCTGTTTACAACATCCATCTGTCCTTTCTCATCACAGATGGCAATCATCAGAATACAGCAGCAACGAGTTCTGTTCAGTGTGTTGGTACAGAGGGACACCCGAATGGTATTTCTGCTGCAAGCTGGGACTCTAGCCCTCTTGCAGTTGAGAGTATCTCCTATTTTGAGGAAATGTATCGAGTAAAAGGAGTGTGGGCATGGTTAATGGTTGGACTCGATGATGTTGAAGGTCTTTCCCAACCTAAATGATTCTATGATTCTATGAGTGGGAGAAGGCAAAAGGAAGCAGACACTAGCAGTTGTTTGTTCATTAAAACAGTATTTTGTGTGTGCACTCACCTGAAGCTGCTGGTTTGGTGATTTCAAACAAGACTGTGCCAGATTCCATGTCCCGGATTTTGAACCTGGTGAAGTCTATCTTGTAAACATTTTCCTCTGGAGTGCACAAATAATCTGCAGAGGAAAACAAATTTAAATGAAGGCTGCCCAGAACTACCAGGTATTTCTGGCTATTCTTTGGAGGTCACAACCCCAAACGCATCTCCACTACTACTTTGTTTTTAATCCAAACCTGATGTCTAGGAAGACAATCTCGGTTCTGAATGCTTACTCTGCCCTGCTTGGACAGGACAGGGGCAAGGCTTTTCTCCCTCAGCGCTAGGAGGTCATCACCCTTTTCCAACCCTGTGCCAGCATCTTCTGCATCCATTTCCCCTCAGGGTATTGAGAATAGTCAGCACCTCCATCAAATCCTAGCCTTTTCAGTGTAAGAGGCTTTGCCTGTTTTAAAAACTGCCCTCTGGCAGAATGCAAGTGCTAAGCAGCTTTGTGAGCACTAAGCTGACTGCGCTTAACTGGAACATAAGTGTCCCCCCTTGTGCCATCTCCCCTGTCTCCGACCCTCTGCAGACAGAGGACGGCCTCTTCTCTCCACCGATGCTTGTCCCATGCAAAGACTTATTTTCCTCGGCACTGAAAACAGCGTTGAAGCCTTTCCCTGCATTAGGAAACCAGTCTGTGAACAGAGCCCTTCCCTGCTTCCACCAGAGTCAGTATCTTTGGGAGAAAGTCCTTGTTTCTGGCTTCAGCCTTGTTGTGCCCCAAGACAGCTTCCCGGCCTGCGTATCAGCCTCCTCTCTGGGGAAAGAGCAGTGGTACTTGATTGACAGCAGCTCCAATAACTTACTTTATCCTGTCAAATCTAAATAAATGTTGTATGTATACAGGCTGGGTTAGCTTTTGAACGACTGTGCATCTGCATGTTGTAAGAGACTTGTTTTGGAGGTTCTAAGGTGAAAGTAATACTTTAACATTCTAATTCTAAGCCCTTTCTCAGCTACTAATTCCTGCTGTTAGTCTGGGTTAATCACTTCTGTCTGCTTTCCTATTTCTAAAATTCAAATATACCCATCCACCTAAGAGCTTATTCATTGACTATATCAAAACAAGTTGCAGTGTCCTCAGAGATCATACCTGCCCATTACAACCCCTCCTTCAGCGCCGGTATAACAAATCGGGTACCTACATTATGGTCAGGGGTTACGGTCCATGGGCGGTGGTTAGCACATCCCATAGATAAGGAGTTAATAAAAGATTGCTGTGGCGTAGTAAAACATCCCAAATGCCAGGCATTGCGACAACCAGACAGCAAGGCCCTCATGCTGGGATCTGTAATTACAGAAATCAGGCCCCCATGTAGTGAGAGACAAAGCTAGCTGGAGTCAGCACTATGGAAGATTGCTCCTAGGCGCCGCTGAGCATGAACTGCACATCTAGCACCTGTAGTTTCCTAGAAGCCTTCTAGTCTTTGCAAACCTCCTTAGAAGCCTTCTAGTCTTTGCAAACCTCCTTAACTTGGAGAACTGTCCGAGTGCTCACTGGTACAAGGAACTGAGGTGTTAAACGTACTCTCTGGAGGGTTTTACTGCTCTTCTTCATCACCACCATATGTGAATGCTCAAAGGAATGGGCTTTAAGAGAGAGGACTGTGTTCAAAGCATCTCTGGCATTTGGCAGGGAGGTTTCCCTTTCCTATCAACCCAGCACAAAGAGAAACTAACACCAGTACCCACGCTATCAGGAAGAACAAGATGAAAGCTCAACCTTCTTACTACCACAAGAAAATGCAAGCCTACTGTTAAATAGCTGAAGAATTGCACAAAATCTTCTTTTCTGCCCTTAACAGCAGCCAAGGAGATGGGACAGAAATTTAAATCAACCCCTTGCCTTAAGCCCCAAGGTTTAGCAATCCTCAGGTAGACGTCCTGCAATTACACGATGATTTTAGGTTCTTAACGCATCAGCCAGCCCAAATTCTTAACCCGTCCCACAACTTCCCAGCTCAGAGCCGCCGCATGCAAAACACTAATTGCCAGAAGCAGGCACAGCTTCCCACAGTCCCGGCTTCGCCTCCCTCGGCCGCGCTCGGACCAGCTGCTCTCCACGAAGGCAAAGGGCTGTACCAGAACAGGCTGGCGGTCGCCTGGGAGCCCGGGACACCTTCCCTAGAGCACGCAGGCAAAGTCTGAAGCCTCGTTTGTCTGCAAGTTAATAATTAAGTGTTTTTCCTCCTGCAGAATTCCTGCCCATCCAGCACCATGGCAACAGCTTTATCCCCCTCCTTGGCAGTAGCGTTGCTGCAGTAACAGTGTCCATGACTCATCTGGAAGAGAGGAGAGCCAAGCAGAGCCATCGAAGAGGAGTAAACCCCGGGCAGAATCCCTACCAGGCTCCTGCTCACTGATGTTTCCACCCCTGCGCTATATTTTCCAACTCTTTTTGCACTGAAAATATTTTAAACCTTTTTTTTAAAAAAAAAAAAAATCAACATGCCAGTATGTAACTGGATGACATCTAGGAAGATTAGCTGCCAGAGTACTGCAATCAAGTGGTTTTTTCCTCCCCTGGCAGTGCCCAGTCTCCTAGCAGGACAAAAAAAAAAAAAAAAAAAGAGGTATATATATTCCTCTCAGTCTGTATTAAATTTGCTTGCTGCGATTCCTGTTCAAAAGTCAATCAAAGTAGCCACATGCTGGTTTTTTTCCCCATACGTAACAGAAGCCTGCAGCTACATTGGAAGGTCTTATTGCGAATGGGCTGCTTGCAATTGGCAGATACTTCTGCTTAGCTGAGCACTGTCAAATTTGCTAATCTCATCCCATACACACTTATTTTTAAATTACTGTAGGGCCCAGTTGCCCACACTTCCGTGACACACTTAAATGTATCATCTGCTTTCATTATCCTAATTCACCGTCAGCACAATTTGGGGAATGGAGGCAGCATCCGTGTCTATTTTAGTTAGACATAAGGCAGCTCAAACCTCCATCGAGTGAAGTGGATCATTACAGGAAAGGTAGGATTGGTCTCTCAGGACAGAACATTTTCTCGTTACTTCCACTTCCTCTGAAGCAGGCTGCATTGTTTCCTCGTTAATAACCAAATAATCACTGAACAAACCTTCAGTACTCACCTGAGCACACTCTGAACAAAGGATGAAGGGATGGACACATCATCACTGTCTTAGGAAACCCAGCAGATTGGCTTTTGTCCTGAAGTACCCACATTAAGAGTGCAAAAACAGGTCACAAAAGAGGAGCATTTCCTACTCCTTCCTAAAGCCCAGTGAATTGCCATATCCCAGACCTCCACACCCAAACTCTTCCTGGAAGGAATTCACCCACTGAGTTGGACTTGTTCTTAAAGAAAAGAGCAAACTCTTGCAACTTGGGCAAGCCTGGTATTAGCAGCTACTTTTCACTCACATATCACTATTCCTGCTCGTGCCTCTGCAGCTTCTTTCCCATAATCTCTGTATCATGCCCAAAGATCTGCAACTCCCCACTGTTAGAGACATTTTCTCTCTTAAGTTCTACCATGGTTTGGAAGTGTTTGGAAGCACAACTAGCAACACTGTGGTGGTCTGAGGAAGCAGCAGAGGTGATGGACTTCCCGAGCCAGACACAACGGATTCCTTCCCGAATTCTCCTATTCCCTTTGTATGAAAAAGTGATTCCAAAAAAACTCCAAAGAGCAATCTGTAGCAAAGCATTTGTTAAGAGGTGTCTGTCTAGCTTTGTTATCAGAAACAGTGGATGCTCATTCCCTGTTTACAGTTCCGAGGTGGTACCTTGGTCCAATCCAGAGAAGAGCGGGTTCTCACCCAGGAAACTTTCCTCCCCTCCCAAGACCAACCAAGATTGCAAAAGAAACCGGCAAATCACCCTCGAAAATGACAGCAGGCACTGTCTATTCTCTTGTGAACAATGGTACACTGTGAACCCTGGTGCGTATTTCCAGCCTTGTATTTTTGCAAGCTGGTCTTACAAAGGAGCACAAAAGGTGAGGGAAACACAGTGCTAGATAATAGAAGAAAGCTAATGAAGGCACTTTCTCCTCTTGCCCCTCTCCCTGTTATTTCAGTTATCCAATGGATGAGATTAGGTGTTTGATCCTCATCAGAGAAAGCTAAAAGTCGATCCTATATTTTCAGGTTTCCTTTGCAACCACCCCACCAGGCACATTTTATCAAGAGGACTTCATGGGCAATAGGGTTAGCACTCCTTGTTGTACTCCTTTCTCCCTTCTCCTTCTCTGCAACCAGGAGAAAGCACGTGTCCCCTCTCACAGACATTACAGATATTTCTGCAATGCTCATCAGAGCATCTAAGCTCAGATCAGGCAGCTCCTACTTTAAGGCTTTAATAGCCCACAAAGGAAAGCAGAGTGTACCTGGGGTAAGAAAGAACTCAAAATCTGGTCATGAAAATGGGTGTAAATCAGGAGGATGCTGTACAAGAAACTGATGCAACAGCAGTGACCTCTAATAGGGACGTCTTCCCCAGCACAGGCAATAACAAGAATTTGGGGAATGAGAAGGCTCCTGTAGCTATGCAGGCCTATTTCTTAACACGCATTAGCCAACAAGGTCAGAAGCTATTTTGAAGACCACTCCTAAGACATTAGCCAGGTATAAAGCAAAGACAACTGCAGATGAATTACTAGGAGCTGGAGATTAGGAGATTATCAGATTGAAGAGCCTCAGGAGGAAGTGAACAAAAATAGCACGAACCCCATGAAGATGCAGAGCAGTGACGCAGGACAGAGTGCAAGACCTCGAGGGGAAGGCAGGGCAAGTTTCGAGCAGTACTGATATGCCTGCTCAGACAACCAGAGTTCAATTAAAGAAAAAACAACCATTTCCCCTGCCCTCTGCCTCAGGAGTTCATGTCCCATAAAGAGAGGGGCAGAGAAACAAGCTTAAGCTAGCCAGGATCCACTCCATTTCTAAAGCCGTGGGGTTTGGATAAGCAAAGACAGTGGGGGTAAATGGGGAGGGAGGTACCTGCAGCCCTCCCACCTAGCTCAGTAATTAGGCTGCTGTGAATGCCCCAGAGGAAAAATCCCACACCAGGAGGATCCCACGAGAGTTTTTCTGCAGCGGCACATTTACTGACCGACATTGTGAATGAAGCAGAGGGGTGCATCCCAGCGGGCTCCGAGCTGGGGCATTTACAAAGGTCCCCATAGCCCGTAAGGTGTACCCACCTGGCAGCGTGCCTTGCACCGCATCCTACTGCGCAGCTCACCAGGCTCTGCTTTTTGTGGCTGCCTGCTTTTTTTTTTTTTTTTTTTTGCTAGAGCTTTCCAGACTTCACCCTCTCGCAATTAATCTGATCGCAGCCCTCCAGGCCTTGTTAAGGAAAGATGGAGCTGCTCTTCCCCTGTCCCCAAGGCATCCAAACACTCTTTCCTGCCCTCTCGTTCATGCTGATTGCAGTCAAAGTCTGAAAACAAGCGCACAACATTAACGAAATCAGCTCACTTTGCCCTTACACAAAGCTAAGCCAGAGCACTTGGGCCCTGCCCAAGCCCCCAGGCTGACTCCCCCAGGGTATACCACAGCATTCCTCTTACCTTTGCCATTTCCACCGGGGATGGCCCAAACTCACAACACTGGCAGAAGGAAGAATCCACTCAGCTGCCAGCCCGGCGCCCTGTGCTACACACATGCCACGTGTGCTGCCCTGGAAATCTTAACAGTCCATATTATACTGCGAGACTACTAAAAATACCCTTCGTCTACACAACACTTCGAGTTGCACGTTATCACAAAGCCTTGAAAAGGTTCATAACGTATGTGGTGTTGCCGAGGAAAGGAGTCACGGTGAGAGCAGCTTGACACAGCTCTGGGATATTGCTCTGTGACAAGAAATCAGCATATCAAAACGCTTTTACACATCACAGCCCTGGAGAACTCAGAACAGTGATTCATTAACCTCCTCACAAACAACCCCAGCTAATCAGAGCTCCTCATACAATAAATTTTCCTAATTAATTGGGGAAGGAAAGGAAAGTCATGGTCCAGGAGCAGCTTTGAAGATTGATTTGTGCACCTCAGCTTCCCATTAACGCTACAGGGAAACTGGTAGGAAAGTCACCCACAAAGGGTCTGCCCTGACCGACCTGTCGAGGCAGCCCTCTGCCAAGCTGGCCTTCAGCTAAAGCTGCCAAGAGAAGTCTCACAGAAATCCTAAATGACAGGTCGGGGAAGAGATTAGTTTCAGAAATGATTAAGTGTGTGTGCGTTCCTTATTTTTAGGTTTCGTTTTGTAATTGTTTCCAAGTATGTAATCAATTATTTAACCCGTTGGTTTGCTAAAATAAAATAAGCTTTAGAATAAAGCTTAAAATATAAGCTGTAATCTACCCTTACAAACCGTACAGGTGCCTGAAGCTGTGACAAGCAGGGCTGCCTCGGAGGCTGAAGCTTGCTTTTCGTTACGTATCTGTTTGAAGCCTAGTAGTATTGCACACCGGCAAAAAGGGATGGCGTTACCAGGGCTGTAATATCATCTTCCTGCTGACCACCGATGACTCTAGCACCAAAGATGGAGGAAGAAATTAAAGCTCTGCTTGAATTAACCTTGCCCTGCAGCTAACGTGGGAGTAGCACAGCGTGACCCAGCAAAGCTGCGAGATGCAGCATGGTTGACGATATGAGGAACGGTGCCCAGGGATGACAGGCCCCAGCTCCTCAGCTGGCTCCATGAGGCAGGACGTGGCATTTGCAGACAGCGATATCCCAATAACTGCAGACAGACTCCTCCGATCCTCTGGCTGCTTCGGTAATTAATTGCAATTTGAACTGAGCTCTGCCCCGCTCCTTTGCTAATCCTAAATTAATCGCGTCATAAGGTTTTTCCTCTTTTTGTAACTGCAGTTGTGTGAGCAAGTAACAAATCTTGCTAATTGCAAAGAAAACGGTTCATTCGCCTTACATCTAATCCAGCTGGAGCAGCGCCAGAGCCAGCTCAGCCAAAAGGCCCAGATATTCCAAGGCAGCACCCCAGGTCCGTCAGGCTGGAACCCTAGCGTGCCCGGAAACGTTATGACCCAGAGCTGCTGGAGAATTTAACATTGAAAGGACGCAGCACATGCAGGACAGTTTGCACAACTCCCCCTTTAAGCCTATTAGATGCACATTAAGAGCAGAGCCCAGCTGGCTTTTCTGGCTGGTTACAGACGGGGTTTCTCTGGGTTAGCAGTAAGCGTGCTTTTGCCACAGAGCCACATCCTGCATCTCCACCCTCCCAGCCTGAGACTGTTAACATTTGGTCATTTATCAGCTGTACCTATTGGAAGAGGAAAGCCCAGCTGTGTTTCCCGATGCAAAAGCAAAGGCTTTTCCCTGGACCCAAACGCCAGAGCAGGGCTAACAGCCTGCCTGTAGCCTGCCTGCATGCTGCCTGGTCGACAGATACCAACCACAACCAGCAGTTTGGCTCTGCAGACACCCAACTCTTCCAGGGCCGAAGGGCGAGCAGATTTGCCCAGCGTTATCAGGAAGCATCGAGGAGCTCCGCAGCAGGCAGAGCAAGCATAAGATGGCAAATCCTGGCTCCAAAAGAGCATCTGCAAGATCAGCACACCCCAGGCGCATGGAGGGCTGCAAGGGCCCTCCCGGGTGCGAGCATGGTGCCCTGCTGCCACAGGCAGCCACGTTATGGAATCCCTTTTGTAACTGGGTCCATAACCGTGCTCCATACAGTAGCTAGGATTCTGCCTTTCCCCACACAAGCCGGAAGGCCATTCAGAAACACACGGGCTACTTGTGGCGTAAGCATTTCTAAAAGACACATTTCTGTAGTACCAAGCCCTTCTCCAGCATGGTTTATCCAGGGCTCTGTCTGCTGAAGCAATGTTAAAATGTGGCCAGACCGCTTCAGGTCCCTGGGCAGCACACAGTTCAACCGCAGTCCCTCAACAGCACGAGCTACCGTGTTACTGGTCCGTGAGTTTGGATGAAGATGAATCATCCTCCACCTGGAACAACAAAGAACATCCAGGGCACCAGGACATTTCTGCTGCAACCCCACCATCAATTCCCCCTTCAACTTCAAACTGCCTGGAGCACCACAACTTTAGGCATCAAAACCAGAATTGCTGAAATCGGGCGTCATGTCTGCCTCAACTCAGCATCTCCAAGGGAGAGGTTGAAGCTGGGGTAGCCATGAACTTCTCTCCCACAGTCTGGTCCTTCCTCCTCCCTGCAGCACCCTCCACTTGGAGCAGAAGGCTGGAACAGTTTCATGTCGGTATTTTTGGCAATCTGTTTTGAAGAGCTTGCTGTAGCACGTGGAAATGAGAAAAGGCCAGAGAATGCCCCAAGTAATCATTACATGTTAAGGAACAGAAAAACATTCTTGTATCTTTGCTCTTTATGTTAAACCTACCAGGTTGAAAACCGAGTTTGAGAAGGGGTGCTGCAAAATACTCCTAGGTAATAAAATACAACATGCTCAACCTGTATCCCCAAGCACACACTGAGGATTTCAGGTGCAGAGAGCATTTGCTGGCTCCCATGTTCCCAGCAGGATAGACAAGCACTTCCCTTGGGAAGGCATTACCCATGGCTCATCACAGTACCTGGTTCTTGTTCGGCACGATCCATCCACACCCCCTACGCTACCAGCAAGTGCCATAGCAGGAGGAGAGCAAAACATTTTCATGCATTTCACATCTTCCCTGTGCTCCAGAGAGCAATGCCCCATGGTTGGAAGAGGCAGGCGACAACCAGCTCCACTCCCAGCCTGGCTTTGACACCAGGGTGACCAGCTTGGCCTTCCCTGCACACTGGGAACGCGGGCGCTTACCAAGAGCCACGCACCATCCACCTTGAGAGGTCTGCACGTCCCGGGAGCGAGGGTACAGGGCGGCCATGTGCCTGCAGCCCCTCCAGACAGCACCACCGAAGGCAGGGACGTGCAGGCTACCCTAAAGCAAGCGTGCAAAGTGCTTAATGCGACCGTCGCTTGGATTCACCACCTAACTGCTGCTCCTCAAGAGTATGCTGGCAGTGCGCTTCAGTGCCTGCTGCACAGCTCTCCCTGCCACAGGCAGGGGATTTCTGGGCCTGGGCAGTGAATCACACTGCTGCAGCCCATCAGAGCATCTCAGCGAGGAGAAGGGGAGCCAAGGACTCCCCCAGCATCAGCAGCCCCTCCTTCAGAAAAGCCTCCATAACCCCTTCCTGAGGACTAACACCGAGTCCCCGCAGGGCTTTCCTTCTTCCACCCTGCTCACCGCACACAGGGCCCACGGGGCTGCCTGCACGCACCGATACTCACAGCCGCATCCTTCCTCTCCGGGGCTCTCGTCATGCCGCACGGCCTGGCCTGCGACACGAAACCTGCTTCTAACGCCACATCGCAGAGCGCTCCCAGGCAAAGAGGAGCATGGCCGGACACCCAGGCCAGCCTCCTCCTCCCTGCCAGAAATCGCCTTCCCCTGCCCAACCTGCTGCCCACAGAGAGACCACCCAAAGGTCCCAGGACACGCAAAAAGACCTTTTTGGGGACAGCGGGGGCTCAGCCCACCCCTGGGCATTACTGAGGCCAAGCTGGCCTGAGGCACATGCCTTCTCCCAGCCCAGCGTGCTGCAACCTCGACAGGTCCAACGCAGCCGCCCGGTCCTGACCGAGCTGTTCTGCCAAGCACAGCAAACCTTCCAGCCGGCACGCTCCTATGCCTGCCACCTCCTGAGGATGCTCTCAAGACCAGCGGTGCTATACTGGGGAAGGAGAAACTGGGGAGAGGGGGGGGGGCTGCAGTGGAGCCCCCTCATATTGCAGCCATGGATCCAGTCTGCCCCCCCCCCCCCCCCCCCCCCCCCGCCAGCCCCACTGCTGTGGGCACAGGCTAGGGGCTCAGCTTGGCCCAGGCCTATGCACAGGGGCACAAATACAGGAGAGGGGCGATGGGGGGACATCTCACCACCGACCTCCAGCCCCGGGGAGGGGGGGGGGGGTGGGGGGTGGGGAGCTGCTCCACAGCCTGTGCATCCCTGGGGCTGAGGGGAGGCGGGTTGGGGGGGGGGGGGGGGGGGGGGGGGACAGCATCCCCAGCCCTGAGCCTCAGGTCCGGGCATCCCCTGGGGGAGGATAGGTCCTTGATCCTTAGATGGCACCCATCCCCGGGGAGGACCCTGTTCCCTGCGGTCCTGCATCCCCACTCCTTATCCCCCCAAGGAGGGGGGACCGGCTCCCCCTGCCGCCTTCCTCTCCCCCCCCCCCCCCCCCCCCCAGCGGATAACCCCAAAAGAAACGCAGTCCCCATCCCCTACCCCGAGCCCTCCACCTCCCCCCTGTCCCATATCTCCTCTCCTTCCCCCCCCCCAAAAAAAAAAAAGCCCCCGGGGCAGCCCCCTCCCCAGCACGTACCGCTGGTGACCCGCTGCAGCCCCAGCACATCGTCGGGCCCGATGAGCGTCTTGCGGCCCAGCTCCTCTTCGGTACGCGCTGCTGCTGCTGCCGCCGCCGCCCCCCCCCCGGCCCCACCGCTCTTCTTCACCTTCATGGCCCCACCGACGTCGCCGTCACCGCCGGTGTGAGCGGTCCCGGCCCCGCTGCGCGCCGCCGCCCGCCCCGCCGCACCGGGAGGGGCATCGCCACCCCGCCCGCCCCGCGGACCGCCCCCCGCCCGGCCCAGCACCGCCCGGCGACTGGGGGGGGGGGGGGGGGGGGGGTAAAGCCATAACCACCCCCCCAACAGCCTGAGGCTAACACACTGAATGGAGGAGCTGGACCCCATTAAGCTGTAAGTGCCCCCCCCAGGCTCTGCCCCAATACCCATCAATGAGACACCCCATTAAGAACTGTGTCCATCCCCCCCCCCCGCAACAGCTGAACCTCCTACCTGGCCCCCACAATAAACGTTTTGGGCTAAATCCCTGAAAGACAGGAGCCACCCCCCCATAAAAGCAACCGGGGGGGGGAGGGGGGCAGGCAAGCCAGGCCGGGGGAATGTAAGGCAACCGGCACCCCCACGGAAGGCTAACGAGAGGAGGGTCACACAGCCCTACACCAGCCCCCCCCCGCAAAACTGGGGGTTTTCTTTATTTATACAGCAGCATGTTCTGAACACAGTGCAGGGCGAGGGGTGCACACAGGGAGGTCCCCCCCCGCCCTCCTCTATGATCTCTCTGCCTTTCAGGATGGAGGGCTCAGGAGCCAGATTGAGAGCATCTCCCACCCCTCAAAGCACCCTCTCTTCCCGCTCTTCCATCTTGGCCGCAGCCTGGCCTTAACGCCGTTCTGGGGTGCCTTCTTTGGCCATGGGTCCGTGACAACACACTCCACAAAGCGGGGACAGCCCCAGCCCCAAGAGGGGACACCATCACCATGGGCTCAGTCCATCTTGGTGGGCTCCTTCTCACGCTGCCTGGCCTCCCGGACGATCTTGGCCAGGGAGAGGAGAATGGGGACGGCCATAGGCAGGAAGAGCGGGATGTAGATGGCAAATTTCTGGTCGTCAGGAAAGTAGAGGAGATGGAGGAGAGATGGGTCAAAGAAGGCCCGCTCCGAGGAGGTGACTGCCTCCTTGCTGGCCTGGAAAGCCAAGTGCAGGTGGCCCGCGGCCAGCTCGGCCATGGCACTCTGCGCCGAGGCCACCGCTTGGTACACCTGTGTGGGAACAACACCAACGGTCAGTGCCCGGCCAGGGAGGACCACAGGAACAGTCTGGGAGCTTTGCTCCCAGCACCACACCAGCGAGAGCTCATGGTCCCCCTCCGCTCCCCACCTCAGGGTGCCCCAGCCCTACCTCAGAGGCGACATCATCTTTGATGACAATGTTCCCGATCTTGTCCAAGAGCTGGGCCAGTGAGGTCAAGGTGGTGGACACAGTGGCAATGTTCTCCACAGTGTGGGCCCAGAGCAGGCGGTCCAGCTCCCAGTCAGCCAGCCCCTCGTTCCCTGGGCTCTCCAGCAGGAACTCGGGGGGCAGCTCCTCCCGAGATAACCCAAAGAGTAACCTGGGAGTAGAGGGGAAGGTCCCAGCCCACATCGCAAACCTGCAGTCCCTCATGCACTCCCTGCTCTTCCCCTTCCCTGCTGCATTCAGTCCTTGCGGGGCTCGACCATGCCTAATGGCCTCCTGGATGCAGGGCAGGACAAGACAAGCCACCTACCTCAGGAGATGGAAGATACGCCAGCACCCCTGGCCAGAGAGCAGTGCTGGCCAGTGGTCAGCATCTCGAAAGCCACAAAAAGCCCCCCTCAGCCTCCCAGAGCCCACGGAGAAGCGAACAAGCTGCATGGGTACAGCCTGCTCTGACCCCCCCCTGATTTCCACATGTGCCAGGAGAGCGCACAGAGGCCCGGGGAGGGAAGAGAGCATCCTCACCGGAGCTGGGCCAGGAAAACCTCCATCACTCGTACCATGTCCACATCCACGTGCAGCGGGAGGGAGACTTGGGGGGAAGCAGGGGCTTCAACGTTGTAAACCTGCAGGAGAGCATGTCACCCAGGCACAGCCGGAGCCCCAGGGCTGGCAGGGCCACCAGCACTCGCTGGGGATGTGAAGCCACCTCCTTGTCTGGGCACTGCCAGCACCCCCATGGCCCCCTACCATGATGCCGCCCCAGCGGGGGCTGTGGAAGGCGTTGGTGCTCACTGGGGCTCCATCCTTGTCCTGGATGTACAGAGGGGAGTGGGAGCGCTCTGGCACATACAGCAGGAAGTTCAGCACGGGGTAGAGCGAGGCAGCGCTGGAGCCTGCAGCGGGACAGAGTCAAAGAACTCCCCTGGCTGGCAGGGACAGTGAGAGCAGACCACCCATGCGCAGCGCTGAGGCAGAGCCCAGCCCAGCTCCTCCTTCCACAGCAAGCTCTGAGCAGAACTGCCAGCCCAGCAGGTCTCGGTCACCCTCACTCCCACCCGGGGCTGGCAGGGCACGGTGCTGCAGGGAGGGAAGGGGCACAGGCCCCAGGCACAGCTGTCCCCTCCTCCCTCAGCAGAGCCCGGTCCCACAAGAGCCAGGTCAGGAGCACAGCGCTCACCCAGCCGGGCCTCCACAGGGTTGATGACGTGCGGGAGGCTGTGAGCGCTCAAGAGGAAGCTGGAGGACTCCTTGTCAAAGCGTGGTGTCACTCCTAGGACAGCGTAGTACAGGATCTGCAGGCACACAACAAAGACGTTGCTGGCAGAAAAGCGCGTCTCGGGGCACCTGGCAAGGCCCAGGGCCGGGCTCTCCCCATCGCCTCTCCCAGTCCTCACCTGCGAGTCCACAGAGAAGTTGGCCACCAAACTCAGTTTGTCCAGGACAGGCTGCACGTAGCGGTTCACGGCATCCTCGATATCCCAGTCCACGGCATGGGACTTGGGGTCGGGGTTCAGCAGGCTGAAGGTGATCTCATACCCTGCCGAGGACACACAGTCTGTGAGGCACTGGCACAGCTACTGCCTGTTGATGCTGAGGCCGGGCACGTGGCCATGACAGAGCTCCCAAGAGCGGCAGAACCCAACCCCCTCCTCCCTGGCCCTCCCCAGTGCGGGGCCACGCACCAGTGCCCCAACACACAGCGACCGCAGCATGGATCTTGGCCCAGAGCAACTGCCAAGGGCAAAGGGAAGACCCCGGGGTCTGTCACCCCAGAAGACATCCAGGGATACTAAAAGTACACCAGGAACGGGATCTCCCCCCAGAGACCGGGGGCTTTTCCCAGGTCAGAGAATGGGGCTGGGGTGCACATCCATACCCAGGCTGGATTTCAAGTGCCGCCGGGCATCAGGGCCCAGCTGGCCATTGGGCACGCGGTCTGAGAGGGCGGCGGAGATGGAGCTGGCCGTGAAGGACATCACCTGCGTGAGCTGCTGGAGGCGGGTGCGGAGAGCAGCCAGGCCCCCCCCAGCCCTCACCAGGGCACTGCGGTGCTTCCCCACGTAGACGTTGATGCCCTGGGGAAGGGGCAGAGGTGAGGGCCAGGAACAAGGCTGGCTCCTGTCAACGCGCCAGGGAACAGCACGGTGCCACCTGCGACAACCTGGGGACGCAACATCTGGTGCCTCCTCCCAGGGCACCTTCGAGGGGTGAAGCGTGCAGAGGCTGGCACCGCAGGGTGCTGCTCCCTACCTGAGGCAGGAGAGAGGAGGTTTCGGGGACCACGTACACGGTCAGAGAGCCCAACAAGGTGTCCTGCAATGGGTGCAGAGCAGCGTCAGCCTCTAGGGAAAATGGAGGCATTAGCAGGGTTGGGAATTTCACTCCAATCCCCATCCCACCCTGAGATGCAGCAAAGCCGAGTCCTTTGCTCAACCAGCTTCAGAAAGAGGAGCCTGCTCTGCCACAGAGCTCCTCCAGCTAACTGCAATCTCTCGTCCCAGTACCTCGTGCAGTAGCCACATCCAGCGCTGCCTCCTCCTGAGACGCGGTCCTGCGATAGACCGTCTCGTAGCGGGACGTGATGCTGGGTCTCACTGCCAGGGGAGAAAGCCTGAGTGAATCTGCTAATCCTGGCCCTCGCACCCTTTGTAAGAGCCAGGTGCTAAGAGGGACAAGGGACAGCGCCAGGGAGACACATGCCACAAGGTCCTTTGGGCACCAGCCCTAACCTCAGCTGAGTGACCCACCACGACACGTGGCCTCAGCCGGTCCACGCTGGCGGGCAGGACAGCCCCATGCCACCCAGGGCACATCCCACCCTCCGAGGGCTGCCATCACCCCCATCCCCAGGAAGGGGAGCTGGTTTCTTCCCTTTGGCACCCCCGGGAACTTGTCGTCCCCAGTGCTCCGCTGTACCGCCAGCTCATGACAGGATGATACTGGCGAACGTGGGGTGGGGGTCCGGGGAGCTCCGGGCTGACAGCCAGGGAGAAAAGCTGTGGGGACGTAGGGACCCCCCCGCCCCGGTGAAGGATGAGGCCACCCAGGAGGGACGGACAGACGGACAGGACAGTGACAGCCAGAGATGTCTCTCACGGTTGACGGAAATCTCCATCTCCTGCACGTCCCTGAACGGCAGCGGCCTCGGCAGGTCCCCGGGCACCGACCCCGGGGCGAAGACCACGGCGACGGGGACCGCCAGCTGGAACTGAGCGGAGACAGCGTCAGCCCGGTGTCAACCCCCGAGGACCCAGGGCACCCGGCCCCCCTCCCGGTGCTCACCGGCAGCTGTCCCAGCCCCTCGATGTCCCCATAGGGCAGGGCGGCGCGGTAGGTCTCGGTCGTCCTCCACCACAGGGGCAGCCCCAACACCACAGCGATGGCCGCGAAGGACAGGGCGGCCCGCCGGCCCCGCGCCCGCTCTGCGGGGACAGCGCTCAGCACCGACCCGGCTCCCCGGGGACGGGGCGGGGACCGGGGCTGAAGGAAAGCGAGCGAGCGCCGGGCACCCGGGTGCCGCCGGTACCTGCTTCATCCGCCGCCATCGCCGCCGCCGCCGCCATCTTCACTTCCTGTGTCATCCGAGAGGGCGGGGCCTACGCCCAGTCCAGCCATTCAGAGCGCCCAGTCCTCAGAACAGCCAATAGAAGCCGAGTCCGGAGAACGGCGGCGCAGACGGGCGGGAAGGAGCACCAATCAAAGCGCGGCACCGCCCCCGAGGAGGCGGGCTTTGGCCGCACGGCCTCTACGAGTGCCGCGGAGGGACAGGCCGTGCCCCTGCGCCGGCGGGAGGGGGCCCAGCGGGCGCCTGCGCCAGCGCCGAGCACCGCGGCCGGGAAAAGGTCGGAGTGGGGGGGGAACAGGGACTTCACAGGGGCTCCTCACCCGCCCCACGGCCCGTAGGGAGAGCCCAGCCACCCCCCCACCACCACCGGCTCTCAGAGCCTCACGATGGGTGTGGGTGAGCTGAGACCAGGCACAGCTCATTGCATGGATGAGCACAACGGGCTGCGGGTGGTGCCCAGAGCCGGAGGAGGGACGGGGCAACCCGGGATGGGGAAGGGCACGGTCCCAGGGTGCCCGGCAGCGAGGGAGGAGGCGGCACAGCGATGTCTCTACCGTTTATTTGTTGTTAGGCTATTTGGTACACGGGGTGCACACGGCGAACACAACACAGGCGCCCCAAGGGCGGCAGCGACCGGGACTGCGAAGCTACGGCAGGGCAGGGGCACCCCCCAGGCCTCCCCTCCTGCCCCCCACGTGGCCGGGCCTCGACCCCCACACGCACACAAAACGGCCTGGCCGGAGCCCCCCACCAAAGGGGCACCCGGGTGGCTCCCTCCGGAGGCCGGGTAACCCGGGCCCCCCACTTCATCTGCGGACGCGGTGGTGTAGGGCCAGCCGGCGGGACGCGATCCCCTTCCCCTCCCCGCGTGGCTGCTCCCCTGGGTGGCTGGGGTGGAAGCGGGGTGTGAGCAGTGGCGGGGAGGGGGCCGGGGCGGGGGCCGGGGGCGCGCCCGGCCGGGGCTCAGTAGGCATGGTTGGCCACGTAAAGGGACTGCCCGGCGGCCCCCGAGTCGTCCCCGCTGCCCTCGTACTTGCCCAGCGCCGCCAGCCCGTTCACCTGCGGGAAAAGGAAATGTCAGCGGCCCCCCATGGGGTGTGCCCCCCGCCCCCCCCCCCCCCCACCACTGTGGGGTATGGCCCTTGGGGTCCCCCAGTCCCTGGGGACAAAGCCTTCAGGGTCCCCCAGCTCATAGGGACACGGTTCTTGGCATCCCCCATGCCCCTGCAACAGCGCAGCCCTTGGCATCCCCCTCCCATGGGGACAGAGCCCTCGGTGTCCCCCATCTCACTGGGCACAACCCTTGGTGTGTCCCCATCACCCCACGGGACACGGCTTTTGGCATCCCTCCTCCCACAGGGACAGAGCTCTCGGTGTCCCGTGTCACCCGAGGGGGCATGGCCTATCCCACATGGCCCTTGGCGTCCCCCGTTCCCCCGTGGGGACGCAGCCCTCACTTCCCCCCATGGAGACAGTACTGTGCCCCCTCCATGGGGACCATGGTCCTCGGCATCCCTTGTCCTGTGGGGCACAGCCCTTGGTGTCTCCCGTCACCCCGTGGGACACGGCCCTCGCCATCCCCTATCCCGAGGGGCACAGCCACCGGCGTACCCCCCGCCATGGGGACACAGCCCTCGGTGTCCCCACCACGCCAGGGGACGCAGAACCTCAGCACCCCTCTCCTGCAGGGGGCCCGTCCTCATCACCTCTGCGCGCTTGACGAACTCCTCGGTAGCGGCGGTGGCGTTGTCCCGCTGCCCGCGCCAGGCGCTGAGCGCCGACGCCTGCAGCGCCCGCCCGTAGGAGAAGGTGAGGGCCCATGGCCGCACCAGCGGGCACGTGTTGATGGCGTTGAGGTTGATGGAAGCCTCCTCCTCGCTCTGACCCCCGGACAGGAAGGTGACACCTGGAGAGAGCGGGATTATGGCACTGGGACGTCCACAGGGCATCCCCCTCCTGGTCCCCGCCACGTGCCGGTGCTGGTACCTGGCACGGCTGGGGGTACAGTGCGGCGCAGGGCGGTGACAGTGGCCATGGCGATCTCCTCGGGGCTGTACTTGGTGGGGCAGGAGTGCCCGGGGGTCACCATGTTGGGCTTCAGCAGGGTCCCCTCCAGGTAGACGTGGTGGTCGCTCAGTGCCTTGTAGACAGCTGCCAGCACCTGGGAAGGATGGGCAGCGTGGTGTCTCCCGGCACAGCGTGGCACAGCACGGCAAGGTGCCCACCCTGCTGCCTGCCCCACCGCTCACCTTCTCCGTCACATACTGGCACCGCTTGAGGTCGTGGTCACCATCAGGCAGGATCTCCGGCTCCACGATGGGCACGATGCCGTTCTGCAAACGGCAGGCAGATGCCGTCATGGGGATGTCCCTGGGCATCACCCTGGCCCCATGGCAATGTGGGCCAATGCCTGGACCCAGGGGGTGATGCTCAACCCCCAGGTTCAATGTCCACCCTTGTCAGTGATGCCCACCCCATTGGGGTGATGCCCGGCCCCACGGGGTGATGCCCAACCTGGGAAGGTCTATTCTTGGCCCCATAGAGCAATGCCCATGTTTGTGGGGTGATGCCCAGCTCCATGGATTGACGCCTGGTCCCATGGGTGATGCCCACCCCATGGGGCAACGCCTTGTCCTGGGGGTCAGGTCCCATCCACGTGAGGTGTTACCAAGCCCGCAGGTTGATGCCCAGCCCCGTGGGGTGATAACCAGGCACGGGGCCAATGCTGAGCCCCGTGGATCAGTGCCCAACCCGTGGGGCAATGCCCGGCCACAGACACGTACCTGCTGGCAGATGCTGGCGTAGCGGGCCAGGACGTTGGCGTTCTCCATGATGGCGAGCGCGGAGGGGGTGTTGTCGCTGATCTTCAGCACGCAACGCCACTTGGCGAAGTCGGCCCCATCCTTCTTATACTGGGCACAGCGCTCCGACAGCCCGTCCAGACCTGCCGGGCAGTGCGTCAGCCCCGCAGTCCCAAACCTCAAGGCCCCCACCCCGCTACCCGCTCCACCTACCTTGCGTGGTGGTCTCGCCATCCGTCCCGGCCAGCGGCACGACGCCCTTGTCCACCTGTGGTGAGAAGAGGAAGGCAGCGCTGAGCCCCACCAGCACCCCGCAAGCACCCTCAGCGCCCCGCAAACCCACCGGACACCCCCCACACCTTAATGCCCACGACGATGCCCTTGTCCTTGATCATCTGGACGAAGGGGGTGCCGTCGTCAGCCTTCTGGTACATGGTCTCGTGGAAGAAGATGACCCCCCCGATACATTTCTTAACCCGGCTGTCGGCGCTGAAGAGGATCTGGCGGTACAGCCGGCGGTTCTCCTCCGTGTTCTCCACCCCAATCTGGTTGAGGCGCTTCGCCATGCTCCCTGCGGGCACCCGGCACCCTCGTCAACCTCAGGCGTGGGGGGGAAAAAGGGGTGACGGGACAGATTCCCCCCGTTTTCCACTGACCTACGGACTCATCGGCGGCCAAGATGCCCTTGCCGGGGGCCACGATACGCAACGCGATGTCCGACAGCTCCTTCTTCTGCTCGGCCGTCAGCGCGGGGTATTGGTGCGTCATGGTGGCGGTGGCTGCGAGCGGATGGAGCTTGAGTCACGCGCAGCCGGGTTGGGCCCCCGCACCCCCCCATCTACCACGCACCCTCATCCTGCGGGGACCGGGGACCCCCACGGGGCTGGGATCCCGGTCCTGCCGGTCAGTGGGGAGGAGGATGAGTTGCATAAGCAGGCAGCTGCCCTCACCCCGGGACGGGCAGGGCCTCGTGGAGGATGCCGGGGAGCTCCCAGCCATTTTGCTGCCTGCTCGCCCGCCCCCAGCCCAGCCATCTTGAGGGAGCGCAGCTCCCCGGGGCGGGGGGGGGGGGGGGGGGAGCCTGGGGATGGAGATAAACCGGGGTGGGGGATACCCCGAGCGGGGAGGTACGCGGGGAATGGCGATAGCCCGGGGATGGGGATACTGAAGGCATGGAAATAACCCGGGAATGGAGCTACCTGGGGAGGGAGAGACCCCGGGGGCGGCACTACCCGGGGCTGGGGGTACCCGGGGTTTGGGGTACCCCGGGGTTGGTGATCCCCCCCGGGGCTGCCGCCGTCGCGGCACCCAGAAAGCCGGTGCTCCCCCCGCCCGGGGCGGCGATTCCCCCTACCGGCCCCGCCTGGGCTTGGGTATCTCCGGGCCTCACACCCCCCAAAAAACACCCCCATACCCGGGGCTCCCTCTACCCCGGAGCCCGCCTCCAGTCCTACCCGACCCCCGGGATATCGGCGGCGCCGCACGGAGCCACCCCGGCGGAGCTTGCCGGCTCCCGCCTCCGGGTTCCTTCGGCTGCACCCCCGGTTGCCCCCCCTCCCCCCCATCCACCCCCGGTCTCCCGGTTCCCTCTTACCGTGCAGGGCGGGCGGCGGTGGGCGCTGACTGCGGGCTGTGCGCTCCGGCCCCGCGGTAAATGGGGCTGCGGTGCCGCAGAGCTACGTGACCGGCGGGGCGGCACCCGGTAGGACCGGCCCCCCCCCCCACCTCCCACGGCCCGCTCCGCCCCGCCCCCCCACACCCCCCCCCCCGCCGCCGCCGCCGCCGCCTCCCGCCTTGCCGGTGGTGGCGACAACCCCCGGCTGGGGACCCCGCTGTGTTACCCCTTTGTAACCTTCTGCTGCCGGTGGAGACCCCTCTGTGCCCCCCCCCCCCCTCCCCCGGTCCCGGTCAGGGACTCGGCTGAGTGACCCCCCCCCTGTCGTGGGTAGGGACCCCCATGCCACACGGGCACCCCACTGTTGGTGCTGGAGACCCCTCTGGGTCACCGACCCTGCTTGGTTATGGGGAGGGTCTTCCCCTGACACCCCCTTGCTGCTGGTGGCCCCCCCCCCCCCCAAATTGCCACTATCAACAACAGGCAGGGGACCTTCCCCTCATGGCCCTCCAGGCCAGGGACCCCCCCTGTGCCACCCCCAGGCTGGGGCTCACCGTGTCACCCCACTGTCATCGGGCCAGGGACCCCAGCTGCGTCACTTCTGCTACCAGGAACCAAGCCCCAGCACTGCCCCCCGGGACAGGGTGGGGGCTCCCACAGGAGACCAACCCCCCCCCCCCCCACAAAAAAAAAAAAAAGCTGCCCACAGCCGGCACAGGGACAATAGCGGTGTCCCGGTTCACCCCACGGGGCCTGCTGCCAGGGCCTTGCTCTGCTGAATCCCTACCGTAAAAGGAAGGTTCGGCCACCCCACATGGCCCTAATCCAGGGAAGGGAACACATTTGCCCCCGCATCCCAAAGCTGGGCACAGCCTGAGGCCCCCATTGCCAGCCTCGCATCTTTGGGGGGGGGGGGGGGGGGGCCATATCTGACCCCCTGCCAGCAGGGTCACAGCCATAGCAGGGAAGGAGGCGATGCCAGGGCTGCTTCTCCATGAGCCACCCACGCACCCGGTAAATAGAGGCACAACCCTAAACATCTCCATTTCCTGGGCGCGGGGGCTAATAAACGTGCCAGCACCCAGCATGTTGCAGCACCCGCCCGGCCCAGGGCAGCAGGGCTGCGGCAGAGGGCAGAGGAAGGTGAACAACCCCCCCCCCCCTCCACCCCCAGGCAGGAGAAACAGGCCATTAAAAACCAGAGCACTTGTTTGAACAGTGCTATTTTTGGGCTGTGCCAGGGGAGGGAGGTGCCGCATGGCCCCCATGGCGGCGGGGAGCATCCTTGGGGTCAGGAACACCGGGAGGGGGATCCCGCAGGAGATGCCTTAGCAGGGAAATAGGGATGTAAGGCTGGAGCTGTACTGGGAGCAGGGGAGCCCCTGAGGGACCCCCCTCCATGCAGCAGCGGGGACAAGGTGGAGGGGGGGGGGGGCTGGGAACAGGAGCTGGCAGAGCTCCCAGCGCCTGGCAGGCAGCGCTCGCCTCGACCCAAGGGATGCTGCATGCCGGAGCCACGCAACAGGCGTGTGGCTCACAGCCCCGTGATGGGGGTGCAGGATCCAGCCTCCGATACCCTCTTGGGAGAGGGGGGGGGAAAGCACAGAGGGAATCTAGGGCAGGAGGAGGAGCGGGGGCCCAGGGAGGGAAGCTAGGTCAGCCTGGGCATGCTGGAGCCGCAGGGTGGGAGCTTGGGGAATGCAGTGCCTTAATGAGAGCAAACGCCAGTGGAGGTGTGCGGGGGTGGGTGCATGTCCCCCGCCAAGAAGGAGAGGCCCTGGGGTGACAGGGAGTTGTGCTCATAGCCCCGTGACAGGGACGAAGCGGGAGCAGCCGGTGCAGGCTGGACAAGTTGTCCCCACCCAAGGCACCAGGAGCTTCCTGCATCCATGCAGGGTGAAAGCCAACAAAACTTTATTCAATAAATAATTACAGCATTAAGAGGAAGGTTTCACGCTACAGGCTATAGCGGCTCAGCAACTTCCTTGCTGCCACTGGCTGGCTTCAGGCCCAAGTACCGCAGCAGGCTGTGGAGTTCCTGGCAGCCGGCTGCCACGTCAGGGACGGCCGACAGGACCTGGGGACAGTAGCAGCGTTAGTGACAGTGTTTGGGATGAGGGTTTTGTGTTGCTGCAGTCACAGCAAGGGTGGGAGTGAGGAACCACAACAAACCTCACCTCTTTCATCTTCTCCTGCATCTCCTCGTGGGTCCTCAGCATTTTCTGGGCATGACAGAGCCTCAGCTCCAACCCCTGGACCTGCAGTGAGAGATACCACCTGTCAGGAACCTGCCCCAAAATTGGGCAGGGACCAGCCCAGGATGGAGAGGGCACAAGAGCCAGGGCAGCCCCTTGGGGGTCCCCATACCTGCTCCAAGTACTTGTCGGAGAGCAGCAGATTCTCATCCTCTTTCTCCAGGAGCAGCAGCCGCAGTTTGTCCACCTGCAAAAAAAGCAAGCGCCGCTGAGACATCACTGTGGGGCAAGAGCCCTGGTGTAGGGGGGGCTCCCCCCTGCCATCGCACTGGTCGCCTGCTTGAGGACCGAGGGCTGGAGAGGTCCCCTGGCCACAGAGGGATGGTGACACGAGGAGCTTTCAGCCCCGGCAGCCCCCTGGCCTCACCTCCTGCCGCAGCAGGACTCGCTCCTGGACGTACACGGCATCCACCTTGGGCTCCTGCCCCCGCATCTCCTCCCACAGCACCTTGGCCTCCGTCTCTGCACGCTGGAGCGAGCGCTTCAGCTGGGAAACCTCTCCCTTCAGCCTCTGCGGGGGGGAGAGGAGATGCTGAGTGGGGTCCTGCAGCCGGCACCCCCCCAGGCATGCAGCTCAGCCAGGTCCCCGTCACACACCGTGACTTCCCCACTCTTGTCGATGAGTTGCAGCATCTTCTCTTCCTGCTGTTTCACCACGTCCTGCAGCTCCTTCTCGCTCTACGGGAGGGGGAAGAAGCAGTGTCAGGCAGTGCCCAGCCCTGGCCATCCACATCACCCCAGGTGGGAGCAGGTTTTCTCATGTTTGAGAAGGTCAGACGAGCCAGGAGCACCCATGGGGCATCGCCGGAGCCGGTCACCCAGATTTCTCTGTGTCCTAGATCAGCGCCCGTCCCAGTTTGGCTCTGCCCTGGGGTGAGCGCTGGCCCACTTCTGGCACCAGCTCACCTCTAGCTTGCCCCTCAGCGCCTTGTTCAGCTTGATGATGGTGGCAGCCTGGGCATCCATCTTCTCCTGGCTCTCGGTTGTCACCGTCTCCAGACGGAGCTGCAGATCGGAGCTGGGAGAGGACAGCGGTGCTGAGTGGGTGGGTATAGCAGCCGAGTGTGGTGCTGGCTACCAAACCCCCTCTAGGGCATCCACCAGTCCTGTGGTGGGAGAGGTCAACCCACCAGCCCGGCCAGCTGGAAAAAGCCCTTCTAGCCATGGCAGGAGAGGTCTAATCCAGGGCTGGGGACAGAGGCAGAGCCCAGACAGGCTGCCCGCAGGAGAGGCCATTCCCAGGAGAATGGTGCCTGTGCCCGGCCCTCAACATGAGCCCCCACTGAACTCACATCTCCATCTGCAGCGCCTTGAACTCGCTCTGCTCCAGCTCCTGGATGCGGGAGCTCAGCATGGTGAGGTCAGAGACCATGGCTCTCAGCTCCTTCACGCTTTCCAGCAGACCATCCTCGGGCTCTGCGGGCAGGGCAGAGGCTCATGAGTCGCATGGAAGAAACTGTCAGCCCCAGAGGACACGGAGCCAAGCGGGAAGGCATGCCTGCTCATTCCCCCCATGCAGGCAGCCCTGCAGCTTCAGAGCAGGGTTCAGGGCAGGGTGACAGCTCCAGTACCTATCAGCTTTGGTGTAGAGGCAGGTTTGTCCTTGGTAAATACACTCCCACCTCCGGTGGCTTCATCGACATCTGTGAGAGGAGAGTGCAGATGCGCTGTGCCCAGCCCTGCGTGCTGCAGGGAGCACGACCAGAGCTCACTCATACACCCATCCGCCCCGGGGAGCCCAGAGAAGACCCCTGACACTCGCAGCAGTAGTGAACCCCCAATCCATGGATGCCACAAAGGAGCAACCAGGGAATCCGCAGCGAAAGGCACTGGGATCTCCTCCACACACAGCACCAGCGCACATCCCCAGCATAGGAGGGAGGGATCTCCATCCCCATCCAGGGACCCCCAGCACCCAGATAGCGGGTGTCAGCTCACCTTTCCCCGACACCGCTTTCAGGACACTGCCCACAAAAGAGGGCCTGGCATGGTATGGGGTGCGGCATGCCGGCGTGCGGCAGGCGGGGGTCCAGGCACGGCGGGGTGTCTGCCAGCCTGGTGTCCGCGGAGCGGGGGTCCAGGCTCTGCTTCTCAGTGGGGCATCGTCATCCTTCAGAGGGGAGAGAGAACACGGTGCCAGAGCGCAGCTTGCGACAGCTTTGTACTGCCCTGGCGAGCCAGAGGGGGTCTCGAAGCCACACCATGAAGAGCCACGGGTGTCTGAACCCCCTCCCCCCCGGCCACCTTCTTGTCCTCGTCCCCAGGGCAGGGGTCCTACCTCCTCTTGTAGAGCAGCCCTGAGGCAGTCAGCGAGCTCCTGAAGCCGCATCTTGCTCTCGGTGATGTCCGTGGAGCACCAGGAGATTTTGTCTCTCTTGAGCTGCAAGTCGAGGAGCTCGGCCTTGGTGGTCTCCAGCTCCTTGCCAAGGGCAGCCTGCTCTTCCCTGCGGGATGGCATCAGCCTCAGCGGGAGCAGCGTTCTCCCTCAGTGGAGGATGGGGACGTTTCCCATGCCTGCCTCCTGCCATGACCCAGGGGTGGTGCAAACCCTACAGATTTAGGCAGCTTCCCCCAAGACGGGGTCTTGCTGGGCTTCCCCACAGCCTCTTCCACCCACCTGGGCAATCAACGCTTGGTTGGGGCAGCAGTGACCAGAACCGCGTCCCCCTGTGTGTCCCCACCCCCCAGGAGGGGCTCGATTTCCCAAAAACAGAGGGGTTCAAGTGAAGGTGGTGAGCGGGGTCAGTACCGCAAGCGCTGGTGGGAATCCATCAGCTCCTCATACTGCAGGCTACGCTCCTGCAGGGTGGTCAGCGTGGACTTCAGCCTGGCCTCTACCTCCAGCAGCTGCGTACGGGACATGCAGTTCTCCTGATCGAGGAACTAGAAGAGGGTGGGGGGACACGGCTGTGAGTGCCCAGGAAACCCGAGGGGGCCCCTTGGGACCCTCAACACAGTCACTCCCATGCCTCAGGGTGCCTTTTCTAGTTAGGTGCAGCTTTATCCCAGCAGACCAACCCCTGGAGACCAACAGTTTACGAGGGACATAGGAGAGGCTGGGGAATGGCACCACGCCTGCAGCCACAGGAAAATTATCCCAGAGAGCTGCCCAGCCCCCCCTCCCTGGGAATCACCGCCGGGCAGGATAGAGATCTGCGCTACGTGCGGGATGTCAACCACCCTTGAAGCGCTCATCCCCCCACCGCCTCCGCTGCAGGAGGGCTAATCCCGCTCCTGGCCGGCCGCCAGCGTTCCCGCGAGGCCGTGACGGGGGCCGGCAGCGCGTGATGGTGCGGGCAGGGTCAGGCAGCTCCTACCTCCCGGCACTCGGTTGATTCCCGCAGCTCCTGGCACAGCCCGTTGCACTCTCGCTGCAGGGTGTCCCTCTCCCGCGCCAGCCTGCGGGGATGGGATGGGGTCAGGGGGTGCCACGTTTTGGGGGTGAGGGGTGGCAATTTGGTGACTATGGTGGAGGGGGGCAATGCCCTGCCCCAGGGTTCAGACCCACCAGGCCATCTCCTCCCACTGTTCCTCATTCTCCTGCTGCAGCACATCCCGCTCCTGCTCCAGGCTGGCCAGATTCGTCATCAGATTGCTCAGGTCTACAAGGGGCAGAGCCGTCAGCGTGGGGGGGGGGGGAACGACACACGACAGGGGCAGCAGGGACAGAGCAGCTCCAACCCCCACGTCACCCACCCCTACCTGCGCTGAGGCGTGTGTTGGCCACCGTCAGCTGCTCCAGCTGAGCCACCGTGTCCCGCAGGGCCACCGAGGTCTCCTCCAGCTGGCAAGACACCTGCAGAGACACGGTGCCCTCCGGGCTCGCTTTGGGCTGCTCTTCCCCATGGGGTGTTCCCACACCAACAGACGCCCCAAGTCACCCCATGCCTGCCGTCAGCCAGGCTGCGAGGGAGCATCCCAGACACCCGCAGGCACCACTCAGCACCAGACAACCCCTCACCTCCTCCTTGGCTTGAAGAGCTTCGTCCGCTCGTTGCCTCATTGCATCCCGCTCCTCCAGGCAGCTCCGTAGCTTGCCGGGCACGCTCTCCAGCACAGCCCGGCACCGGGACACCAGGGCCCTCGCCTGCTCCCGCTGCGTTGGGGGAGAGATGGCATCGGGCAGAGCTTAGCATGGCACTGCCAGCCTCGGAGCCAGGGCAGCGCAGCCGTGCCGGCTGGTGGCACTGCCCCACTGCCCGACCAGGGACAGGTCTGGCAGCCGGGCTGCCCGCGGTGCCCAGGGCACAAAGTGCTCCGAAACAGAGTGAAGCGGCACCAGCTCGCACCACACCAGCAGGGAGGCGAGGGGCTGGGCCCGCCGCCAGCCCCCACCGGGACAGCCCTCACCTCCGCGTCCAGGGCTCTCCTTTCCTCCTCTAGATTTTCAAAGGTGATATCTATGAATTCCCGGAAAGGCTGAGCCTCGGCAGCCAGGGATGCCTGGGGGGTAGGAGAGATGGGTCAGCGCTGTTGTGGTTGAAGAGCCACGTTCAATGGCTGTGGAGGGAGGCAAGCGCCAGCCCCGAGGCCGGATCCGTGGCAGCTTCCCAGCAGCAGTGCCAAGAAACCTCTGGTGGACCCAAGCCCATCACAGACCATTGCTCAGAGCATCATCACCCAAGCTCAGGATGTGGGGATGCCCTTCCAGCCCCCAGGGACCCGGGTGGGAGGCAGCTGGAGGTGCCCACCCGTTCAGTACCTGCTGCTCGATGGCATCCGCCAGCAGCGTGCCCAGCTCTCGCTGGGATGCCAAGCTCTGGTCACGGGCACCGATCTGGGCGCTGGCGTGGGCGCGGAAGGTCTCCAGGAAGCGATCTCCCTGCCGAGGGAAAGAAGCTGCTCCAGGCACGGTGTCGCACGAGGGGCAATTCCCAGAAGCCATCCCCGCATACTGCTGCAGCCCAGGGCTCCTGCTCCCGGCGGGACACAGCCCAAGCCAAAAACCCATCCAGAGAGTTCCAGCCACTCCGGGCAGCCCCAAGCACTTCTGGCCTTCCAGGGCCACATTGGGCTTTCCCCTGGGATGCCAGGAAGACCTTCACCCCCCCAGAGATGGGCAGAGATGCAGGACAACCCATCAAAGGCACGGGGACAGCAGACCCTGCCCCGACCACCCCACCGGCTGCCCCTCTCTACCTCCTCCTTGGCTCGGAGGGCTTCATCTGCTCGCTGCCTCATGGCATCCCGCTCCTCCAGGCAGCTCCGCAGCTTGTTGGGCACGCTCTCCAGCACGGCCCGACACCGGGACACCAGGGCCCTCGCCTGCTCCTGCTGTGAGAGGAGATGGCACCAGGAGGCACCAGGTATAGCCAACAGCTGCCGTGTGTTCCAGCAGCACCAGCATCTCCCAAATCCCAGGGGCAAGGGGGGGCCAGCCTGGCCGCATTGGGCACTCACCTCCTGGGCAAGGGCTCCCTGCTCATCCTGCAAGCTCTGAAAGGAGGCATCTACGAGGCCCCGAAACAGGAGGCACTGCTTGCTCCAGGCACTCTGGGGAAGGGACAAAGGCACCGGTGCTCAGGCAGCGCTCCCAGAGGTGGCACAGGCAGCATCGGGCACACACGTGCCCTGCCCAGCTGAGACCCGGCGCACTCAACACACGCCAGCCAGCCGAGACGCACCGTTCCCGCGGCAGCCAGCTCCAGCTCCCGTTGCAGGTCCCGTTCTGCTCCCCGCTGCCGCTGCAGAGCCTCCGTTTTCCTCCGCAGCTCAAGGTAGAGGTTGCAGTAGATCTCTTCCTCCTAAGGGCATCCCGGCAGAGGGGAGGGGGCTTCGCACCAGCCCCGTTCCACCCCGGGGTCCAGCGAGAGCCGGTTAGCCATGACAGCTCCCATCCTCCCCCCCACGTGTGCCAGGGATGTTTCCCCGCACAAAGGGTTCAAATCCAGCAAACTCAGCGGGTTGAGCCAGGCGCGTGATGCCGTGCCATGCCGCAGCAGCACCGCTTTATTTCCGCTCCACCGGCTCACGGTCTAGCCGGGGCCACCATCCCGCTGGCGGCACGTGGGCACTGTCACGGCACCGAGGCCGCAGGGAACAAGGGTGGCATCGCCCCCGCGAGGACTCTTACCCCTTTGGGGTGGGTGATGTCAGTCTGCGTGAGTGCGTCCCTCTGCTCGGCCGGCCCCACACCGGGCAGCGGCCGCTGGCTCTCCTGCCAGTCGCGCAGCTGGAGCGAGAGGGCTTCGATGATGATGAGGGTGCTCTCCAGCCGCCCCTCCAGCTCTGGCCGTGGCAGGGACTTCAGCTGCTCCCGGGGACAGCTGGGGACAGAGAGAGGACTTGGGGCAGGGACAGACCACAGGTGACAGCCCTGGCTGGGTGGGCACGTCCCCACACTTACTGCCAGAGCAGGGAGTCTGTTTCGGCAGCGCTGTCCTTGGCACAAGGGAGGCCGCCCGCAGATGTGTTCATGCTCTTATCCCGCAGGTCCCGAGGGGTCATGAAGGTGCCGGCGGCCGCGGTGGCCACGGGGGTGACGCTGGTGCCGGCGGCCGCGGTGGCCACGGGGGTGACGCTGGTGCCGGCGGCCGCGGTGGCCACGGGGGTGACGCTGGTGCCGGCGGCCGCGGTGGCCACGGGGGTGACGCTGGTGCCGGCGGCCGCGGTGGCCACGGGGGTGACGCTGGTGCTGATGTCCTGCCGTGGCAGAGGCAGGCTGTTCCGTAGGGAATCCAGCAGGGACGAGGCGTTGAGGCTCTTCTCCAGCCACACCAGCGGCAACACCCAGGAGATGGCACCCTGGGCCACCTCAGGCGAGGGGACGGGGGTGGCCGTTGCCTCTGACCTGGCAGGCTCCGACCTACACGCCTCGGTGGGAGGGAGCCCGGGGGTGCCCTGCTGTGGGGGGGCAGGGGACTCGGCTCCCTCAGGGGTGCTTTGGCAAGGTAGGGAATCAGCACCCCCATCTCCAGCCAGGGCCTCGGCGGCCACGGGGCTGCAGGAGAGGTCGGCGGGTGCCGCTCGCCACCCGTGGAAGGGGGCTTCCTGCGGGGTGGAGCTGGTGCCGGGGGGCCCTGGGGTGCAGGAGGCCAGGCTGGTGCTACCAGGGGACCTGGGGTTGCAGGGTGCTAGAGGGGTGCTGCCTGGGGAGTTTGGAGTGCAAGGCACAGAGCTGATGATGTCGGGGGGTCCTGGGGTGCAGGGTGCTGGGCTGGTGCTGCCAGGGTGCTCTGGGGTACACAACCCCGGGACAGGGCTGCACAGGGGGGCTGGTACGGTGTGGCTGGGGGGCTCTGGGGTGCTGGGCCCTGGGATGGAGCTGCACAGGGGGGCTGGCACGGTGCTGCTGGGGGGCTCTGGGGCGCTGGGCCCTGGGACAGAACTGCACAGGGGGGCCGGCACGGTGCTGCTGGGGGGCTCTGGGGTGCTGGGCCCTGGGATGGAGCTGCACAGGGGGGCTGGCACGGTGCTGCTGGGGGGCTCTGGGATGCTGGGCCCTGGGACAGAACTGCACAGGGGGGCCGGCACGGTGCTGCTGGGGGGCTCCGGGGTGCTGGGCCCTGGTATGGAGCTGCACAGGGGGGCTGGCACGGTGCTGCTGGGGGGCTCCGGGGTGCTGGGCCCTGGGACAGAGCCGCACAGGGCGGCTGGCATGGTGCTGCTGGGGGGCTCTGAAGTGCAGGACCCCAGCATGGGGCTGCACGTAGGGGCTGGCACGGTGCTACCGGAGGGCTCTGAGGTGCTGGGCCCTGGGACAGGGCTGCACAGGGGGGCTGGCACGGTGCTGCTGGGGGGCTCCGAAGTGCAGGACCCCGGCATGGGGCTGCAGAGGGGGGCTGGCACAATGCTGCTGGGGGGCTCCGGGGTGCTGGGCTCTGGGTCAGGGCTGCACAGGGGGGCTGTCACAGTGCTGCTGGGGGGCTCCGGGGTGCTGGGCCCTGGGGTGGGACTACCAGGCGGCTCTGGGATGGTCCTGCTGGGAGGCTCCAGGGCACTGGGCGCCAGGGTGGGATTGCTGGGGGTCTCAGGGGCACCAGGCTTCAGAGAGGGAGTTCCGAGGGGCTCCAAGGTGCTGGAGCTTAGGGTGGGGGTCCCTGGGGTGCAAGGCACTAGGGTGGTGCTGCTGGGGGGGAGCAGGATAGCACTTCTGGGGCGTCCTGGGTTGGAGGGCACTGAGATGATGCTGCTGGGGGGGCCCCGGGTGCAGGATACTGGGGTGGCGCAGTCATGGTCCTACAGGACATTTGGGGGGGTAGAGGGGGTCAGGGCTGCCCTGCCCTTCCCCCCAACACCCCATAGCCGTTTGCCCCAGTCTCCCCATTTCCCCCAGCCCAGTAGATACACTTATCCTCCCACCACCCTGGTACCCCCCCCCCCCCCTCCTCCCTCCCAGTATCCCCAGTTCCGGTACACCCCAGCACCCTTCCCTGTTCCCTTCCCCGCTGCCCCCCAGCCCGTCCCGGTTCCCCTGCACCGACCTTGAGCCGCAGGCGGCGGAGCAGCGGGGTGAGGGTGGTGCGCTCGGCGCCCGGCTGCAGCCGCAGCTCCTGCAGGGGGGGGCGCCAGGGCCGCTGCTGCCTCTGGGGGGGGGGGTTGGGGAGAAGCACCGGGGGTCACCGGCGGCACCACCGGCAGCACACTCTCCCCTGTATACATATATACCGGCAGCGCTCCGGCCTGCACCGGACCCACCGCCTCCCGGCCAACCCCCCACGGTCGCAGCCGCCACGCCGGGACCCTCACCCCCCCACCGGGACCCTCACCCCCCCACCGGGACCCTCACCACACCCCCCACCGGGCCGCCCAAACCGGGCTGCCCAAACCGGTGTCCCCCCTCCTCCCCGCCCGCCCCGTGCTGACCCCTCCCCCGGTCCCGGACCGCACTCACGGTAGGGGTCTGGGCAGCCCGCATGGCCCCGGTCCCGCTCTCCGGTCCCGGTCCCGGTCTCTGTCCCGGTCCCGGCTCCGGTCCAGGTCCCGCCGTTCTCCGCGCGCCGCCCGTTTGAAAACCACGCACCGCTCTGATTGGCTGCTCCGCGCACGCGTCACTCCGCCGGAAAGGTTTGTTAAAGGCGGGGCTACGCCAGGCGGTGGGTGGGGGAGTGGGCGTGTCTGAGGGTGAGGCCCCGCCCCTACGGCGCTATGTACAGCGCCGAGCACGGGGCGCGTCGGGAGCGCGCAGCCCGTCGGGGACGCGCAGCCCTTGGAGGTGGGGGGAACACACGGACAGACAGGCCCAGCTCCCCCCATCCCCCCCCCCCCAATCCCGGGGCTTCCCCAGCGGCTACCCCGAGGGAACCAGCCCTGCACGGCCCCCCAGACCTGCCCCGACCCCTACCCGAGGGATGAGGAGGGGAAACCAGCCCCGCACACCCCCCTGAGGGTCCCGCTCTCCCCCGCAGGAGTCAGGGCAGCACCCACAGCGGTGCCCGCGGCTCTCGGGTTTATTGCTCCCGCGGGGAGAGGTACAGCGTTGGGGTAAGAGGGACCCGGCCCAGCAGGGTCCGACCCGCTGCCGGGGTAAGGGGTGGTGGGGGGGGGGTTGTCCCTGAGCGATGTCGGGGGTCCCAGCCACGGTGGCTCAGCCAGGCCAAGGCCGGCCCGGGGAGACGGCGAGGTCGCAGTCGAAGTCGGCGAAGGTGGCGGGATCGGGTGGGGGCTGCTCGAGGGGGCGCGGGGCCACCGCCATCGCCACCGGGTCCTTCTGCAGCAGGTCGGCGTCGAAGGCCACCCCGCGGAAGAAGGGGTGGCCTTGGAAATGGTGGAGGTAGCGCAGGCGGCGCAGGGGGTTGTGGCACAGCAGCTGGGGATGGAGGGAGGACAGTGAGCGGTGAGGACCCCGACATCCAGTCCGGGGGGCCAGCAGGGACCCCAAAATCCAGGTGGAAGGGTTACCTCGGCAAGCAGCCGGGCCAGTGCGGGGCTGAACGCGGGTGGGATCTCGTAGCTGCTCTCCTTGACGCGCTCCAGCATGGCCACATGGTCCCCTGCCGGTGCCACAGGGAACTGGGGGGGCAGGGAGCAGATTTAGGGGCTCCATGGGGTGCCCATATTAAGCCCCCCGCCGTGGTCCTCACCTCCCCGCTGGCCAGGGCGAAGAGCAGGACTCCCAGGGACCACCAGTCGGCTGTGTGGCTGTAGGGCCCCCCGCTCAGCACCTCCGGGGCTGCGGGGATGAGCGGGTGAGTGCCTGGGGGGTCCGTGCCCCCCACCGCAGCCCCCCGCTGCCCCCTTACCCATGTACTGCAGGGTGCCGCAGATGGTGTGGGCTCGCTCGCCCCACCGCAGGTGCCGGGAGAGGCCGAAGTCGGTGAGCTTGAGGTGCCCTGTGGGGCGAGACACCGCGTGGGGACCCATGGACGGGGTGTCCCACTGGACGGGGTGTCCCCACGAATGGGGCGTCCCCAAGCCAGTGCCACCAGACTCTTACCTCTCTCATCCAGGAGGATGTTCTCCATCTGAAACGAGACAGGCGCTGGGGTGGCCTCTCCATCTTGGGGGGTTTGGAGACCCCCCCACCCCATCCTCCGGCCCCCCGGCCCCGCTGCCACCCACCTTCACATCTCTGTGCATGATGCCCAAGTCATGGAGGTACACTGGGGAGAAGACAGAGCCGTCGGAGTGGCGGGTCCCCTCCCGGCACGGTGCCCGCTGCCACCCCCACGGCACCCCGCAGGCAGCTGCCCACCCCCAGGAATGGCTGAGCCTGCCCGCTGGTCTCCATCAGTGGGGACAGTGGGGACTGTCCCCGGCACGGCAGGCCACTTACCCAGAACCAGCACCAGCTCGGCTGCAAACAGGCGGACGGTGGCTTCGGCAAAGTGCCCGGCGGCACGCCACAGCGCGTGCAGGTCTCCGGTGCTGCAGTAGGTGCACACTGCCGGGACGGGCGATGTGCCTTACCGATGGGCTGCCCTGCGGGGCCGGGCTGGCACGAGGGGCAAGGGCACCGGGGTGGCACGGGCACGGGGAGCCTGGTGGGTCACTGGGGCCATGCACCAAGGTGATGCAAGCAGTGGGGCCATAAGGGCAGCGAGGTGGCACAAGCACCAGGACCACGCTGGCACCAGGACCACGGACTAAGGTGACATGGGACCACGCCGGCACCAGGACCACGGACTAAGGTGACATGGGACCACACTGGCACCAGGACCACGGACTAAGGTGACATGGGCACGACTAAGGTGGCACAGGAGCATGCAAGTACCAGGGTCACGTACCATGGTGACATGGGCACCAGAGCCATGTGGCCACTGGGAACACACAAGCACCAGGGCCACGTGAACTCCAAGGCGGCACAGACACCATGGCCACACGGGTACCAAAGTGACACGGTCCCCGGGATCACACAGGCACTGGGAACACGCAAGCTACGTGGGCACCGAGGTGGCACGGCCATCAGGGCCACCGGGGCCAGGCAGGGACCAGGGCTGGGGTGCCTTATTCACCCCCGTGCTGGTCCCTGCCCCACTGTGCCTCATCCCCATCCCTGTCCCCCCCTGTCCCTGTCCCCGCGCTGGGCGTGGGGTGGGAGCCAGCAACCGAACGCCTGGATCCCCACGGGGCAGCGGGCAGCACGGGGGGAGCGTGCGCGTGTGCGGGGACACGTGTGCGGGCGGCGGGGACACGTGCGCTGGCGGGGGGGGGGTGCGGGGGGGGGGCTGGGGCGAGCCCGTGGGCAGATGGTCACTCACTGATGAAGAGGTGGCGCTGGCCCTGCCAGCTGTCCCCCAGCCCGTGGACAAACGGGTGCCTGACCTGTCTCTGGGGACACAAAGCAGAGAGGGTGAGCGGCCCCCCGGGGTGGGGGGGGGGGCCAGGGGGGGCCGGGGACCCCGCTCCTGCCACCCTCCCTTCACAGCTCTGGCGGCCTCCTGCCATCCCCACGGCCACCTTGACCCCCCCCCCATGGGTTGGGGTCCCCCCTGGACCCCCCAACCTAACCTGGATGCTGACTTCTTCCTTGCACTGCTTGAGGGTGTCGCGGCGCAGCACCTCCACTTTGGGGACGACCTGTGGGGGGGGATGAGGGGCCGTGGGCGGGGGGGGGGGCAAGGGCAGGTGGGAGCACCCACGGGCCCCAGGGGCAGCACCCACCTTCACGGCGCAGACCTTCTCCCGCCCGCAGTCCAGCACTTTGAGGATGGTCCCGAAGGAGCCTTTGGCCACGAAGCCCAGAATCTGGGGGGGTTTGGGGGGGGGGGGGGGGGCAGGGGCTGAGCACCCCACAGAGACGGGTCTGGGGTGCTCAGGGTGGGGCAGGGTCCTGCGTGGGGTGAGGTGGCACAGGGCACCCAAGGCAGGCGGTGGGGACGCATGGGGACCAGGAGGACCCAATAGGGACCCCAGTGGGATGCATGGGGACCCAGTATGGGGCACATAGGGATGGGGGACAGGGACACGGGGACCCCAGCAGGGCGGTTGTGGATGCTGGCGGGAGGCACAGGACCCCGGTAGGACACACGGGACCCCGGTAAGACGCCTGGGGACCCCATTAGGGTGCAGAGGGACCCCATTAGGGTGCAGAGGGACTCGACACGGGGCACAGGGACACCCCCGCCGGGGGTAGAAGGAGACCGGGTGGGACGGTCGGGGGACGCCGGTAGGATGCACAGGGACCCGGCACGGCGTGCGAGGAGAGCCGGTAAGACGGTCGGCGCTCCCGGTAGGACGGCACGGGATGTACGGACGGCGCGGGAGGACGCTCGGGAAGGATACACGGGGCGCTGGGGGACCCCGGTAGGACGTGCAGGGACCCCGGTAGGACGTGCAAGGACCCCGGTAGGACGTGCAGGGACCCCGGTAGGACGTGCAGGGACCCCGGTACGAGGTGCGAAGGGGACCCGTTAGGGCGCTCGGGGCTGCCAGGGCGGGGATGCTCTTGGCGCCCCGGGAGGACGGTCGGGAACCCCGGTAGGATACACCGGGACCCCGGTAGGAGGGTGGGGGGTGGGGGGCCCCGGGACGGCACCTTGAGCTGCTGCTGGCGGGCGGAGGGGCGGACGGGGAACTCCGGCAGGAAAAGCGAGACGAGCTGCGGCAGCGGCCACCCGGGCAGCGGCGGCTCCTCGGCGGGGCCCCGCGGGGCCAGGGCGAGTACCGACCCCGGTACCGGTACCGGCCCGGCGCGGCTCAGCAGCGCCCGCACCCACGACCCCACGGCGCGGCTCTGCGGAAACCGGGGGCAGAGTCAGCGGGGGGGGGGGGGGACACCGGGACCGGGGCGGGGGACGGACACGACACCCCCGGGGCCACCGCCGCACGCACCTGGGGGGGCCGCACCGGGGCAGGGGCCGGCCCGGGGCCGCTGCTCGTTGCTCCCATCGCGGCGCCGCCGCCGCCACGGCCGCGCCCCGGGCCCGGGCCCCGGTAATCCGCCGCCCTTACATAATCCCGCCGCCCCGCCCCGCCCCGCCCCGCCCGGGGGCGACCACCCCCCGCCCCGGGGTCGAGCGCCGGGGCTGCCCCCTTGTACCGGGAGCGCACCCCGGGACAAGCTTCGGCACCGGGGGCTCCCCCTTGCAGCCGGGTGCGCACCCCACCCGTGACTGATCCCCCCCCCCCCCCCCCCGCGCTGCTTCTGGGCAGGGCACACCCTCCGGGACCCCCCCTTTGCACACTTCGGGGTTCCCCCTAAAACCACTCATTCTCCCCTTGCACCCCACTTTTTGCCCCGCGGCAGCCGGTGGGGTACCTGCAGCCCCCACTGAGCCGCGGGCACCGACGGGGCTCACAGAGGAGATGGGAGAGGGACGAGTCCGGGGCGATGCAGGTGCTGCAAGGGACCTCCGAGTCCCCAAAAGTGGGTGCCCTGAGCAACCCCCCAGGAAGGGCAGGGGGTGAAGCTATAGTAGGTGGGGGCTGCCGAGCTGGGAGAGCGGTGACGGTGCTGAGCCTGGCACTGCGGCATGAACGGGGAAGGCGAGTAATGAGCCGCTGGCCCAAGAGTCTTCCAAATTAAAAACTCTTTTATTTAAACTCTCTCCAGTTCCCCTTTCTCCCAGCCTGGAGCGATCCTGCTGCTTCACCAGGCCCAGGGGCTGGGCCCAGCACCCGCACAGCAGGGAGGGGGGAAGCTCGCGGGAACCCTTGGCACGGGGGTCTGCGCCCCACGAAGCGGCCCCGGAGCACGCTGCGCCCCACATCCCCGTGCTGCTGCGCCCCTGCCCCGCAGCGACGGGGCTGCCGAGGGCCTGCGCGTGGCTAACCCCCGCCTTGGGCATCGCCGGTCCCAGCAGCGTGGGCCCCCCCTGCTATAGGGGTGCCCCTCCAGAGGGGGGGAGCGCGGGACACCCCCAGTCCCTTCCCGGCCTGCCGGGTGCTGCCGTCATTTGCGCCTGCCGAAGATCGACTTCTTGCTGGGGTTCTTCTCGCCCACGCTCAGCCCGATGAGCAGACGCGCCTTCTCGTCCTCTTCCTGCTGCTGGATGGTCCCGTCTGATTTGTTCTCCAGCTTCCCCCGCGTTTCCGCGCCCGCCGCTGGCTTCAGGCGTAGCTTCTCTTTGATCACCTGCCCCAGGATTTAGGGGGTTCAGCACCCCAGGGCCGCACCCGGGCTCCTCGGCACGGGTGAGAGCCTGAGCTGCTGAGCCAGCGCGGCTGCTTCCCGCTCTGGAGAACGTGCCGCCCACCGTGGGGTTTCCACCCGTGTCCTGGGCAGAACGGCTCCGGCAGCCTCCCTGTGAGAGGGAAGGAGGCACCGCAGGATGGGATCCCACATACCTGTGCCACCAAGGCTTTGCGGCTGTCCCTCTTCACCGCCATGGCGAAGTCCAGCCACGTCCACGTGTTGTTGTGGTATTCCAGGCACGGCAGCACCAGGTTCAGGTCGCCCCAGTCCACGCTGTTCTTCTCACCCTGGGTGACAGGGGTGTTAGGCAGGGTGGGACGATGCCCCAGACCACCCCCAGCTGGAGGGGCTGTGCCCCCTCCCCAGCACACCCTGTTCCATCAGCCCCGCACCTTGTAGCTGACGCAGAGTGGCACCTGCGGGATCTTGATGTAGATGAAGGAATTGTTCATGGCCGCGCGCTCCTTCATCTTGTCGATGTCATCCACGGGATGCTGGGGACAGATCAGGAGCCATGAGCAGAAGGGAAGGAGAGGGGACACAGCCAGGAACCAGCGGGGAAGAGACAGCTGGGCACTAGGCCATGGCATTGCTTCACCGGGGAGAGGCGAGAGCTGCTCTGGCATGGTGTTAGGAAAATGAGACGCTGCAGGGATCACATCAAGTGTGCAGGTGCTTGGTTGTAAAGGATGCAAATCCTCACGGTGGGAGGGAGCAGGAGAAAACGGGCAGGCAAGCGGGGTAGGACATGGCTGCCCAGCCCTGCGGCCGAGGGAAAACAGACTGGCTGCACGGCAGGACTCTTCCCGATTCCCCCCTCAAGGCAGCATCAGGTACCTCGGGCGCTTTTCGGAATGATCTTCTGACTCCCGATGTCCGGTTCAGTCCCTGGGCGACCCCCTTCCCTGGGCCCAGCGAGTCATCAGCCACGATCAGCTGCCGCGGCTTCACCACGGGGATCCCTGGGACAAACAGAGTGGGAGGTGGTGGCTGGCATCTGGCTGGGGGTTAGCCATGACCCAGACTCCTCCCAGCTTTGCTGCTCTCCCCCCTGGCTCCCTGCCCACAAGGTAGACCACAAGTCCCTGTTCCTCGATGTGTGGTCCACTAGCAGCTGCCCACAAACATATCCTGGACATGCAGCCAGAGCCGCTCAAGGACATGGCTCGGGTGCCAGGGAGCCGGGTGACCATGAGCGTCTCACCTGTCGTCACCAGCTTGGACTTATCTTCCTCATCCCCCACCTCCTCCTCCTCCACATTGCGGCCGGGGAAGAAGAAACCCATCATCCTGTGGAAGAACTGGTGGGTGAGCTGGATCGTGAGGGGCACCACGTTCACCTGTGGGGAGAGAGGCACGTCAAAGCCAGGCACACGCTGCCTGTGCCCCACAGGGACCCTGCCACCTCCCAGCCTGGCACCGGCACCTCAAAGTGCTCCTTGATGGAGATGCCTCCCACGGGTGGCCGGACCTTGCTGAAAATCCTCAGTGCCAGCTGCCGTCCGGACTGGCAGGAGCTCTGGGGACGCAGCACCACCTGCAGGGAAGAGGATGGGTGGCTGGGGTGAGGATAGGCCACCCTGGACAGGCCACCCATGGGTCCCCAGGGTGCAGGGCTGCTCCCGGAGGCGGCCGCTTGCCTTGTACACAGCGTTGGGCAGGAGGTTGTTCATCGTGACCCAACCCAGTTCCAGCAGATGCTCAGCCGTGTCATCAGACTTGTTGACCTGCGCACACAGACCCATCAGCACCGCAGGTCCCGGGCCCTGGCTCGGGGGCTGTGGGTGCCACCGGCTGGCTCGGTACCTTGCTGTAGAGGAAGCGCTGGAGCTCCAGCTCGGCTATGCCCAGCTGCCCGTCCTCCTCAGTCAAGCGCCAACGTGCCTGGGCGAAGTAGAACTCAGTCCGCCGTGCCACGCTCACGTCCTCCGGCTGCTTTCGCAGCTCCATCTTGTTGGCTCGCTGCAGCTGGAAGTCCTTGAAGCACCTGCAGCAGAGAGGGGAGCGCCGGGATGTGGAAGCCCTGGAGTAAGGGGGACACAACGCTGGGGAAGCCAGAGATGGTGCCTACCTGATCAGTATGTTCAGCTCCTCACTCTCTAGCTGCAGGTCAGCTTTCTCCTGGCTCAGCTGCTGCTGCAGCCTGTGGTTGAGGTCGAGCAGGCTCTCGTTTTTGCTGTCATCCTGCAGGGACTGAAGGACAGACAATCCTCAGCACCCTCTGCCCCAGAGCAGGGACCCCAGGGAGCCAGGCTCTCCCTGGAAGAGGGCTCACCTTCACATTGGAGTACATCTGCTTCTCCAGCTGCCGGATCTGGGCGACGTGCTGCCTCACGGCCTCTTGCAGGTGTAGGATACTGCTGCGCTGCTCCTCAGGATTGCTGGAGATTTCCAGCTGGAAGCGCACCCGCTGTTTCTTCTCACTGTGCTCCTGGATGTGGGGATAGGGCAAGGTTAGGATTGCCCTGGGCATAGCGAGCGACACGGTGACCCGAAGCCTTGTGAGTACCTTGCGCTTGGGCTCCACGTGCAGCAGCAAGTTGTTGACTATGTCAAGGATCATGGCATACTGCGCAGGGTTGGTGGAGATCTCCAGGTCGTGGTGGATCAGCGTGAACGTATCCACAGCTCCTGCAGGGACAAAGGGCAAATTGGGCCTCAACATGGCTAGAAATGGGAAGCGTGTGGGGGCCAGCCGGAGATGGAGGGGGATGGGGAACGAGCCAAGGTGGTTACGCTGGCTCCAGCAGGCACAGCACGTCCAGCACCATCTGGTGCACTGCCACGTGGCTGGGGACCCCTGCTGTATGCACCCCTCTGATCTCAGCAGGGCCAAGACAGACCATCCTTGAGCTTAGCTGTCACCCGTGGGTCAACCCAGAGGCTCTACCCCCCTGAGACACACTGCCTGGATGCACCCACCCTCCTGCTTCTTCAGCAGATCCTCCTTCTCCTGGTTGGCGGGAGTCTCGGGGGGCTTTATCTGCGTGGCCAACTCGGGGTCAATGTCATGGCTGTAGCTGATATAGTACATTCGGCAGCTGCAGCGAGAGATGATCCTCTGCACCTGCTGGGTCTGCTGGGCTTCTGAGGGCTGGTTCCAGTCTGGGGACAGGGAGGGGACCACAGTCAGAGGGCCATGGCCCGGCACATTGGGGACCTTACGGCACAGGGCTCAGAGCATCAGCCAGCTCCTGGAGCCATCTGGCGACAGGCCATGCTACTCTCAGGTTCACAGCCTTGGGGTCACACGCAAGTGGGATTGGGGTAGGCACAGCAGCCAGCTCTGCGGGCAGTACCTGTGGTGGTGCTGACCATGCCCCCCACCGCCTGCCCGCTCTCCATCAGCTCCTGCACCGAATCCAGGCTCCGCTGCCGATGCTCCTCAATATTTTTCACCTGTGGAGGCAAGAAGGCACCACTGGCTGTCCCTGCTCTCCCTGCCTTGGCCGGGGTACTGACAGCGCTGCTTGCCCCCCCCCCCCCCCCAGCTCACGCATCGCAGCCCCCCAGCCGCTCACCTCCAGCCAGAGCTGCCCATGCTCCCTCTCGGTGGGGCTGCTCTCCGTCGTGGCAAAGTACTGCATGCCATCCAGCAAGCAGGTCCAGGACGTCTTCTGCTTCAGCGTGTCCCCGTACCAGGCGGGGTGGTGCTGGCACTGCAGCAGCTGGGCCTTTGCAGCGGACACGATCACGCAGCCCTCTGTCTCTGCACCGCGCAGCACCATCTGCGGGGGGAGAGACCCTGGGGGTCAGACGAGCCCTTCTGGGGCAGGGACAGACTCTCTAACAGCAAGGCCATGGGGAGAGGAGAGCGTGGGGACAGGCAGGCTGGCCAAGGACAGGTACCTGGCAGTTGACCAGTTCGATGAGGCAGTTGCGGTTGTAGATGTCATCGGTTTGGCAGGCGGCAATGCCGCACAGCTGCTCGCTAGCCCCCGACTCCTCCTCCGTGAAGACCACGAACTTGTCTGTCTCCTCAATGAGCTTCTGCAGCATGTAGGCCCCTGGGGGAGGAGAAAGGGTCAGTGCAAGGCTACGGGGGGCTGGCTGGGGGTGACAGGGTGAAGGCAGGCATGGTTTTGGGCTAGCATGCACATTGCTGGCTGTGGGTTTCCCCTTGCTCCCCTCCTTGCCGTGCTCACCCCCTGAGGAGGCTCTCTCAGGACGGCCGCTGGTGATGGGAGCGGTCACTCTGGCAGGGACAGAGTGAGCAGAGAGCGGGCCCCGCTTCAGCTTCTTGGCTTGCAGCTGCGTGTCGATCTTCAGCCCCTTCAGGGCCTCGGTGGAGAGGTTGCGCTTGAGCACAGCCGCTTTCTTGTAGCCGTCATAGAGGCCGAAGGCGATGTCCCGGTTGGTGGTGGTCCAGGACGCCCGCAGGTCCACCAAGTGCAGCTGGTGCGTGTGGAAACCGTCGTCCCCATCCCGCAGGGGCAGCTCCTGGGCACAGAGGGTCAGAGCCTCAGCATGGCAAAGCCACTCCCAGCCCCTGCCCATGGGCCTCACACACTGGGGCTGGGAGCCCTGCTGGTCCCTGCAGGCAGAGCGTGGGGACCAGAGCCCAGGGGACCACCCCAGAGCCCTCAGCACGGACCCATACCAGGGATGCTGTGGCTGGAACAAGGCATCCCTTTGGCCAGGCGCTGGGGAGTTCAGAGGCCTTGCAGGTCTGTCTCCTCTCCAGCCAAATCCCTCCCCCATTGCACCCAAAGACCAAGGTCCCCTTGTCCCAGAGGGATGCCGTCAGGCCAGCACAGGCTGCATGCCCTATGTCTTTGCAGCGGTACCTCCTCAGCCGTGCGGTTGCTGTGTCGCTGGTAGGTGAGGGAGGACAGGCTCAGCAGATGGGTTTTCTTCACCAGGGTGTCGAGCCGGTGGTCGGCATTCTCGTCACAAGTGGAGGCCATGAGGTGCACGGTGACCTGGCTCAGGTCGCTCACCATCTGTGTGATGCTCCACTCCGAAATGAGGCGTCGCATCACTGTGCCGGCTGGGGGACAGGGAGAGGGGTCAGCCGGGGCTCTGCCCTGCCTGGGAGTGTGGCCAGCAGGGCCCCCACTCACCTTGCGGGATAAGCCGCTGGGTGCCGCGAGTGAAGATGTGCCCCTGGCAGCACTCCACCTGGATCCCCCGCTGTTGGGCAAAGGAGGCCCAGTAATGCACCTACAAGGGAGCAGAGAGCAGGGGCTGAGAGCCCAGCGCAGGCAGAGCAGGGAGGTAACACCGGACCCCCACCCCCAAGACTTGCCTGCAGCCGGGGGAAGAGCGCAGTATAAGACAACTGCTTGTAATGCTGCCCCAGCTTCTTCTTACTGGGTTTCATGTTGTTGAAGAGCTTCCCGCGACAGATGGGGCGCGTCACGCTGGTCCACGTGGCCCAAAAGTTCTGCATCCAGCGGAGGGTGCTGCTGTAGAGCAGGATCCGGGGCTGGGAGTGCTCTGAGAATACACCCGCCGTCAGCCAGCACTGCGGGGCAGGGACACAGCAGCACCCAACCCAGGACTGATAAGGATCGCTAAAACCAGCATGCCTCGCCCCATCCCCCTTGGCCCCAAGGGTTCCCCGGGGCACCGTCACCCACCCTCACTGGGCCGTGTCAGGTCCATCCGGATGGAGAGGTTGAGGTTCTCGGAGCGGAAGGCACGGTAGGAGTCGTACTGCTGCCCCACCGGCACCTCGGGCAGGAACTCGGGGGAGCGCAGCACCACGCCGTGGTGGTCATGGGGGTTCCCATGGCACAGCCACTGCAGGTCCAGCGTCATGCAGAGATCAGGCAGGTGCAGGAAGCAGCAGTCGTCGTACCTGAACGGGGAAAGAGAACCCAGTTACCCCCCAGCACTGGTGGCAGGCCCTGCACTCCTGGGCCCACGCTCACTTGGAGGCTGTCCGGACGTTGATGTCCAGGTTGCCCTTGAAGACGAACTGCCCAGGCTTCCAGTGGAAGGAGAGGTGGCTCCATTCCCAGTGCATGTTCTCCGTGGTGTTGTAGGGGTCCTGCAAGGACAAGCATGGGGAGAGGCAGGTGTGAGCCTAGCCCAGGCCACGCTCTGCTCCCTACCCCAGCAGTACCCACCTCGGTGGCCAGCTGGTGCAGGTTGGCCTGTTCAATGTCCATGTGCCAGTCCCCGTGGAAGAGAAGGCGGCTCTTGTCCCACCAGGGCAATGGGGCACTGGGGTCCTCTGAGGGCTTGGTGAGGAGATCCACGCACTGGCCGATCAGGGTCCAGGCTGGGTCCCAGCAGGGCCCCCAGACGATGGTGTACTGGGAGATCTCAGCTGGGGACATAGAAGTTGGCTCAGCCCTTTGCACGTCCCACGCAGCCCCGTCCCCACCGCGGCACAGAGGCCCCCTGTCCCTCCAGCTCTTACAGTGGAAGTCGTGGTAGAACTTCAAGGGTGGCATGTTCCTCTCCACTGTCGCATCTCCCCAGGGCAGTCCCAGCTTCAGGACCTGGCGGCGCCGCGAGCAGGCCTGGCCACACTGCTCGGCTCCGATCAGCCGGCCGGAGAGCTGCCAGTTCCGGATCTCAAAGAGGTAGCGAGGGTAGTCACGGATCCGCACTGCAGGGCAGAGGATGGGCTGAGAGATGGGGCAGTAAAGGGACGCCGCCCCAGTCCTCTACTCTGGGCCACGGCAGGAGCCGCTGTCCTGTCCCATCTCGGCTCCCTTCCCACTCCCTTGAACCTCCCCCTGTTTAGTTACACATCACGTGGTGCCAGCAGGTGCCTGTCCTGGGACCCCAGGCCACGCAGCCACCATGCTGTCCTCCAAGGTCACCCTCATGCAAAGCAACTCACCGAAGAAGCTGCCAACTCTGCCCTTCATCATGCGGCACCACTGGGTGACCATCTCCAGACCCTCAGGGGGGAACGGGCTGACACCGTCCACATCCCTCATCTGTTCCAACACACGCTCCGTGCCATGGAAGGACTCATCAGCCATGGCCACCAGCTCCAAGTGGGCCAGGGTCCAGGTGAGGAGGGCCCTCCGCATGGGCGTGTTGGCATAGAGGCGCCGTGAGCGCTGGATGTAGATCTCGATGTTCTTCTTCTCCAGCGAGGCGTAGAGCTCCTCGATCTTACGGGCAGGCAGCAACTCGCCGTGCTGCTTGCGCAGCGCAGCCACCTTAGTGTCCAGCAGCTGCAACCGCTTGGCACTCTCCTTGCTTTCGTCCTTCATCAGCTCGTAGTTGTCTCGTAACTTGACCTCAAAGACGTCATCCAGGAAGACCCAGGAGAAGTGCGTCACTTTGAGCAGGAGGTCGGGGGGCAGCGCCGTGCTGGCAGGGCGGCCGTGCCGATGCAGGCCTTTCAGCCACTTCTGCACGCCCACAGCAGCGTCCAGCGTGCGGGAGAAGTCGTACTGGTAGGGGAACTCGATGGTCACGCTGGCAAAGGAGAAGGCCCAGCCACGGTTGCGGAGAGTACGCAAGGTGGGGAAGGCGCAGCGGTGCAAGATGACCTCCTCCAGCTCTGGCAGCAGCTTCACCTCCACCTCCTTGAAGCTGAAGATGCTGTGTCCGTCAAAGCCAGCGGCCAGCTCGGGGCAGTAGCCGTGCAGGGCACCGCCGTGCCAGCTTACGGAGGTCCGTTCGGCAGCCAGGCTGATGTAGTTGGCCTCAGAGACAAAGGCTGTGAGCTTGGCAGAGCTCAGCTCCAGTGACAGGGACAGGAGTCTTTTGGGGGAGGTCCCATCTGGCTGGAGGGGCCCTGGTGTCTCAGTAGGGGTGACTGGGTGGGATGCTGGGCTCTCTGGGAGCGGGGAATGAGGTGTCCTGTGGCCGAGGGCGCTCCGCAAGGCTTCATGGCACTGCAGGGTGGCCAGGGTGTGATGGTACAAGTGCATGTGGTCGGGTGGGCTCCACAGCACCGCCAGCCCCTCGCCACACTGCACCTACACCGGAGAGAGCGAGCAGGCACCAAGTCACCACTGGGTCCAGCACAGCCCAGCTCCATTCTCCTCTCCAGCACCTTTCGGTGCCAGCCAATCCTTGCCCTGCCCCATCCATCCCAGTCCCACCAGTACAAGACAAAGCAAAGACATGACACCCAAACCAACCTCCAGGGAGCGGATGCTGCTGTGGTAGGTGACAGAGAGCATGGAGAGGTTGGCCACCGGATTGGGGATGGCAGGTGCTTTACAGCATGGCTGCATCTTCTCCGTGATGCTCTTCACCAAGGCCAGCACCATGCCTTGGACGCTGACCGTGCAGCTCTCGGCACTCCCCAGGATGGTCAACGTGTCCAGCCGCAGTTCCAGGGCACCTAGAGAGATGGCACGTCAGTGCTGGAGGCATGGAGGAGGAGGCACACCACGACATGCCACGTTCCTCTGACCGCGGGGCTCTTCCAGGACAGCCATCTGGGATCAGTCTGGATGCTACTTACCCACCAGAGCTGAGAGTGTGAAAAGGTTCACGTCCTCCACCTTCAGATCCACCTTCCAGAGCAGCCCCCAGGGCTCAGCTGAGGCAGAGGGTGGCTGCTTGGCAAGCCCAGTTCCACTGGGCCTTGGGCAGAACAGGGGCAGGACCCTAGCCAGGCACTCCGTGCAGGTGTCCGACGACTCCACTTGCAACCCCCGGATAGTGCAGTCCAGGAAAAGCGTGTCCGACTGGGCACTGGACATGCCCAGGGGCTGGTTGTAGCTGCCCTGCAGGACAAACAGGATGATCACTCTCAGGCTGCAGGATGTCCCCGTGCCACCGTGTGTCCCCATGCCACCTACATGGAGTTGCAAACAGGCAATCCCCCCTTCCGAGAGCCAACCCTCGCCCCCTCAGCTCGCCCCTCACCTGCAGGTTGAAGGAGTCGAGGATGAGGGCTTCTCCCCACACATGCATGTTGGGGGGATGCGGGGCACGCTGGATGTGCGAGTCATTGCCCACGCGCCAGCAGAGGTGGTCCACAGCCAGCACCGCTCGCTGGTGCACGCTCTGCGGCCGCAGGTGCTGGTAGTCTGCAGGCAGAGAGGAGGGGGTGAGTGCGGGCAGGGCTCACTGCTGCCTGCTCAGCTGCCCCCGAACAGGGGCAACCCAGACACAACCAGGCAGGAGTCCACAGCCCCTGGCCAGACACAGACATGGGCAAGCACAGAGATAGCATGGCCCTCCCCATTTTCATCCTGGTGCCTCTCCGGCAGAGCCACCAGCCCCCAAGAGCCCAGCAGCCACCGTGGTGCCAGCTGCCAGCCCGTACCTGCAGAGATGGAGTTGAAGCCCAAGGCGAAGGGTGGCGTGTCCCCCAGCTGCACTGACACATTGACATTGGACAACGAGGCACACAGGATAATGGGCGCTATGATTTGGGGGTAGCTCCTGCATGGGGCAAGCAGGAATAGGCTGTTACCCGGGGCACTGCGTGCCCCAGAGCCTGACAGGGAGCAGGCCCAGAGGGACACCCTCTCCACAGGGGCCCCCCGACTGCCTGCCACCCTTCGTACCAGCCTCCCCATCCCACAGGCCGTGCACAGGGCAAAGAAGTTGCTGTGTGCCTGGGCACCCTGCCAGAGCCTAGCAGGCAAGAGGAAACAAGCTGTGATACCAGCAACTGCCCTGAGGCTGAGTTTACCTTCCCTTACGCCCTTCGCTGGGGACAGGCACTGCCTGGCACCTGTATTCCTGTGCCAACAGGCCCAGCCAGTGTGAAAACTCTTGGTGACGGTAGTGGATGATGCAGGTGTTGAGCAGCACGGCAGCTGAGAGGTCAATGGCTGTGACCTAGAGAAGGGAGAGGGCCAGGTGGCAAAAAACTCATGCCAGGAGCCGAACCAGCTACCCCCGGGGGACAGAAGCATACCCAGCACCCACTCACCTGCACGCTGGTCTTCAGGGAGTTGAGGCACACGATGCGCTGGCGGCTCTGGGACAGGAGAAGGCCATCTGGGGAGAGAAAGGAGCAGAAGTGAGGGGTGGCAGAGGGCAGTGACAGCAGTCCTGTCCTGCAGGCGCCCTCCTGGCTACTTGCCCTCCAGCTGGAGGTCTACACTCATTTGGTCCAGGTCTGAGGTTGGCGTGAAGTTGCGCAGCGGGATCTGCTCCTCTTCACGCTGATATAGAAACTGCAGTAGCTTCAGGCTCCAGGTGAGGTGCCTGTAAGAAGCAGGGAGTCACTGCCAGAAGGGAACTGCACCGTCACGTCCTCCATCTACCCGTCTCTCATTCCCAGCTGACCAGCATGCTGGCACAGAAGACGACAGCAGCCAGTGCCCAGCTACAGCCCAGCCCCGGGCTCTCATCAGCAGAGGAACCCATCAGGCTGTCCTACTGGAGACCCAGCTAATGTGCCTTCCTCCTTCCCCAAGAGCCCAGCCCCAGGCCAAGCTCAGTCCTTCCCACTAGGGGTGGGCTCTAGGACTCGCTCTCTGCGGTCTGGCAGAGCAGGGGACGAGCAGGGAATGGCGCAGTTGTCCATAGGTCTGTATCCCCAGCGCTAATTGGGGCTAGGACGGCCTCCCCCTCCACCTGCCTCCTTACCTCTTCTGGCTGTTCATAGACAGCACCATGCTGGTGCTCTCCAGCTTCACCTCCACCCTCCTGGGGATGAGCTGCAGCGTGTCCCTGCTCAGCAGAGACAGGGACTTTAGGGGCTCCCCCGGGCCTGGAGAGGGACACACAGAATCACGGGAAGGCTCTTGCCCAAACCCCCACACCCTGCAGCGGGAGGGAGCGACGGCACAGCAAAATCACTCTGGCTCCAGGGTAAGCGTGGGGGCTGCCAGCCCCTGCCCTGCCCAGAGCTTGTCCCTGTCTCCGTCCCTGACCTGCGCTGGGCTGTTCCCCCACGCTGCTGCGCTGGGCCCTGGCAGTGATGCGGTGCAGCAGAGGGCTGCAGAACAGCCCTTCGTGTAGCTCTGCCTGCAGGGTCCGGACGCGCAGCCTGACGCCCACCAGCCGCCGCTTGCTGCTGATCTCCAGTGAGAGGGAGAGTGCCAGGGCCAGCTCCGCCAGGCAGGCGTCATCCTGCACAGGGACACGGGCAAGGAGCGCACAAAGAGTCACCCAACTCCCTGCTGATGGACGCTGCAGGTGAAGCACTGGGCACAGCACAGAGCCCAGAGCATTGCAGCATTGCCCAGCCTCAGGGACACACTGGAACAGGTCCTCAGGGTGTCCCAGAGAGCCAGTGTCCAGGCTCGAAATGTTGAATTTCTCCCTTTCCCAGCACTCACCAGCTGGCTGCTGCGGAGGACTTTGCTGTTCACCTTTGTCAGGCTCACCTCACAGGTCAGGCTGGGGAGAGCAGAGAACAGATGGAGGATGCGGGTCCTGCTGCCTGTGAACCAAGCCCCTGCCTTTCTCTTTTCTGTGGGACACAGGGACTCCAAGTCCCTGCTCCAGGTCCTTCCAAAAGCAGAGCACACCCTAACTGTGCACAGTGCAGCAACTCATAATTTGGAGGACACACAACTTGAGCTTCCCATGAAGGGAAAAGGGACCAGGCTGGCCTCAGAGGAGGTTAATGCGTCACATCGCAGGTGACATGGGATGCTGCTGAGCAGGACAGAGAGAGGCAAGACACCAGATTGGGGTTGGAAGAGCCTCCCTGCCCCCGAGACCCAGGGCCAGGCTAGGGAAGCAGAGTGGGGCGCGAACACAGCGTTACCTCTTCCCATCACCGTTCAGGAGGAGACGTGTCTTGCTGGCCTGGATGTGCCAGAGAGACTCTGAGGTGGCCACATGCAGAACCATGACGTTGATGGAGTCCATGTGGATGGAAAAGAGCTGGGGGGAAGGTGCTGCTGTGAGGGACGTCCGAGAGCAGCACAGCCCACAACAGCCTCTCACCGAGCCAGTGTCTCACCTGGCTAAGGAGCCTCAGCAGGGAGGGTTTAAGAGTCAGGTCTGCTCTGCTTTCATCTCCATCAACTTCTCTGGGAGCCTCCAGGACGGACGGCTGGAACCCACGGCCCTTCTGGAGATCTGTGCGGATTCGCACCTCGCCAAAACACAGCTCGAAGTAGCGCCTGCAGAAGAACAGCATGGGCAACTCTTACAAGAGCTCACACATGGCATACCCAACCCCATCGCCAGGGATGCCCCCCCGCCCTGGGAATGTGCAGGATCAGCACAAGGACATCCACAAGACACTGCCACCTCAAAGAAGAGCGATTCACTCCCACACAGAGCAGACCATGGGGAAAGAGGGACTGCAGAAAGATGTAAAGGCAGCAGAACCGCAGTCAGTGGGGCCAGGGATAAGCCAGACCCCCCCAAGAGAGCAGGGAAGGAGCCAGGGCAGCGGTACGTACGGCAGCTCCCGGCTCAGTTTACTGGAGATCCAGACGTTGTCGATCTCCTGCAAGGACGCACAGGTAGGTCAGAGAAGAAACAACCTGGCTCTGCCTCGTGATGCTCATCCCTACATTCCCGCTCCGCTCCCAATGACGGGCATCATGCAGGGAGCAGCCAAAAACCCCAAGTTTGGCTGTGGGAGGAAGGGCCTGGCACCAGCTATGGAGCTGTGCAACAGCATCTTGGCTGCAGGGATTTGCTGCCAGCCTGGAAGTAACTGCAGCTATCCCGCTTGGCCTCATCTGCTGATGACTGCCCCTTGCCCGGTACCCACCACAGTCTGCTGCTCCTGCTGGAACTTCAGGCTGATGTTCTGGGCCCAGAAGAAGCCGAAGGACCCAATCTTCAGCTCCGCATGAAGCTTCTGCCTGCACCAGGTGACAGCCAGGCGACATGCCAGCCACCTGTGGGGACAGGAGGAAGGCCAGGGTCAGCCTCCCCACTGGGAACTCTCTTTCCCCTTTGAGCAGCAGCATCAGCTCCAGCACCCACAGCTGGATGGGAGCTTCCAGGGCCCGGCCCTGCCATCACAGGTGCCCCAAGCTGGAGCAGGGACCCTGCGGGGTCACCACCCCCCCCAGCCTTAAAGGACCCCCTTTCACTCCCACACTCCCCCGACACCCCGTGCCACCCCTGTGGGCTCCCCTGGACTCCTGTAAGCCCCCAAGCCCCTGACACCCTCCCACCCAGCCCTATGAGCCCTCCCAACCCCTCCCAGCACCCCCCCATGCCCGGCACACCACCCCTCCAGCCCTAGGACCCCCCCAAACCCCTGCAAGCTCCCACCCCCCCCCCGACACCTCTTCCCCAGCCCTATGAGTCACCCCAAACTCCTGACACCCCCCCCAAGCCCTCTTTGTCCCCCCCTAACACCTGCCCCCCTCCCCCCAGACCCCCAACACCTCACCCTCAGGCCCGTGGGTCCCTTCCCACCCCTGGTAGCCCCCACACAGCCCCGTGGGCCCCTTCCACCACCCCAACCAGCCCTGTCACCCCCCCCCAAAACACCTACAGGCCCCCAAAACCTCCTGCCACCCCACTTCCAGCCCCATGAGCCCCCCTCCCCATCCTTGTCACCCCCCCCAAACCCCTGCGGGCCCCCCTATACCCCTTGTCACCCCACTACCAGCTCCGTGGGCCCCCCCCACGCCCCCAAACCCGCCCCCTCCCCAGGCCCTGACCGCGCCAGCAGCCCGGCGAGCAGCGCAACGACGACGAGGCCGAGCAGCACGGCGGGCAGCGGCGGCGGCATGGCGACCCCCGGTCCCGGTAGATTTCCCACCGCCGCCGCCGCCGCCGCCAGTGGGGCCGACCGCCCGCGCACCCGGAGTGGCCGCTGGGAGGGGCGGGGCGGGGGCGGGGCCGGCGGCGCGGCGAGGGCCGAGCGATGTTTTCCCGGAGTGAGCGGGAGCGGCAGCGCCCCTCCGGGGTTAGCACCGGGATGGGGATGTACCGGGTCCGCCCTTCCCCCAGTCCCGTTCGTTCCCTCGACCCCCCGCACAAACCAGCCACACGACAGGGGAGGATTTAGCTCTTTTATGGCCTTAGGTTCCCGACGGGGAGCGGTTTGGGGTACAGCAGAGGGGGGGGGAAGACGGGGACCGGAGCACAGGTTCCAGGGGGGGGGACAGCAGCCCTTTGGGGGGGTCCTCGGCCGGAGGGGACCGGGAGGGGGACGACAGAGGAGGGTAGTCCTCCGAAAAGGGTTGGGGAGTTCAGGAATCTGCTCCGGGTTAGATCTGGATGTTGGGCTCAGCTTTGGATGTCAGGTTCGGTTTTGGGTCAGGTCTGGACATTGGGCTCGGCTTTGTGCTGGATTTGGGACACGGGGACCTGCTTTGTGCTGGATCTCGGATGTTGGGATCTGCTTTGGGTCAGGTCTGGACAGGAAGATCTGCTTTGGGTTGGATTTAGGACGTGAGGACCTGCTTCATGTTGGATCTCAACTGTTGGGCTCTGTTTTGGGTCAGGTCTGGACATTGGGATCCGCTTTGTCTCAGATTTGGGGCACCGGGATCTGCTCCACATCGAATTCAGGACACTGGGATCTGTTTCGTGTTGGATTTGGGGTTCTGCGTCCTGGCATGTGTCAGACCCGGGTGGGGACAGGGGCCGGCCCCAGGTCGAGCAGCCCCAAACACCGCAGGGCAGCGCCCAGAGGCTCAGCGGCAGTCTGTCTGTCTGTCCATCACAACTCAGCGTGGTACCGCTCTGCTTTGAAGACCTCGCTGGGCTGCATGAAGATGCCCTCCATCACCTTCCAGTAGTTATTCTGGCTGGAGGCAGCCATGCCGTGCACCTCCTTCTGCCCATGGATGGGTCGCCCGTACTGCTCCCCCGTCACCGAGAGGAAGACGTCAGTGGAGGCGTGTTGGAAGCGCACCTCGCCGTCCCGCGCCCAGTAGGTCCCACTGCACACCACTGTCCAGTCATCCAGGTAGTCGCCCTCACCGGCCTCCCCGAACGCGCTCACCTCCTGCGGGTGAAAAAGAGCTCGTTTTGGGGCTGGGAGGAAAGGGGGGGACACTACTCAGGGGTGCTCAGCTGGGCCCAGAGGGCAAAGGATGGGGGGACAGGGGAAGGGGCTGGGGGGCGAGGAGGCACCTGGTTGGGACTGGGGCTCTGCTGGGACTTGGGGCGTCTGGTTGGGACTTGGGTGCTGAGGGGGGCAAGGGGGAGCCGGTAGGGATGGGGAAGCAGGGTGGGACTGGTAGGGATCCAGTTGGGACCAGGGAACAAGGCAGGGCTGGTAGGGACATGGGGGACAAGAGGAACCCAGTCTGAACTGGGGAACAAGGTGGGACTGGTAGGGACATGGGGGTCCCAGTCGGGACCAGGGAACAAGGCAGGGCTGGTAGGGACAAGGCGGACCCGGCTGGGACCGGTGGGGACTCGGGGGACCCGGTACGGCCCGGGAAAAGGGGCTGGGCCCGGGGGACAAGACGGGGTGGGAGGGATCCCAGTCCAGCCGTTGTCCCGGGGGTCCCGGCGGGTACCTGGTTTCCGGAGAGCGGGGAGGCGAAGCGGTGGCTGTGGAGGTTGCGGCCGGTGCCCAGGTGGGTGAGGCGGATGGCCTGCCCGCAGCGCACCGGCGTGCCCCGCTCGCAGACGGCCGCCGTACGGCCCCGGACCCGCCAGTAGCTGTTCCCGTCATCCGCCGCCGACACCCCGGTCACCGACTGCTGCCCGCTGCCTGCGGAGGGGGGAAAAAACCCAAACGCGTTCAGGTCCGGCCCGGTCCGGCAGACGCGGTGCCGGCGGGGGCGGAGAAAGGGGGGGGGGGGGGGAACGGACGGGACACGACATGTTCCGTTACCGGAGCCGTAGCGAACGTCGTGCGAGTGCAGACGGACATTGTGCCGCACGTTGAGCAGCTTCACCACGGAGCCGCAGGTAACGGGCCCGGGACCGCCGCGCACCGCCGCGCCCAACGCCAGCACCAGCACCGGCACCAGAACCGGCGGTACCCGCCGGCCCGCCACCTCCGTCCCCATCCCGCCGCCGGCGGAAGCGGAAGTAGCGCCGCTCCGCCCGCCCGGAGGTCGCCGCTCGTCTGCTCCGCCCCCCCTCGCTCGCCGCCGCCGCCGCGGAGGCCTCCATTTTCCCTCGGCGCTTCGGGTAAGGCCGCACCGGGTGGGACGGGGGGACCGCGACGGGCCGGGTGGGGGCGAGCGGCGGCGGGGGGCCGTGCCGGTGCCGGTAAGGCACGCGTCGCCCTGGTATTGGGCCGGGGGAGCCCGTTGCCACGGGAACGGCGGGGTCGCGACGGGCCCGGGGCGGTTACGAGGCCTCCCGGGCTGGGCGTCTCCGGCGGGCCTGGGTCTCGGTGAGGGCGGCAGGGACGTTCCGGTGCTTGGCGTGAGGCTGGGCCGCGGGGCCCGTGGTGGGTGGGTTGGTGAAGGCAGTGGTGGTTCCCTCCGTTCCCGGTTGCCGGCGGCGGGTGGGGCTGGCGGTAGCAGGAGTCTCCCGGGGCGAGGACCCCGTTTAGGGGGCCGTGCCGCAGCGGGGTGAGCCGGGCTGGGACGGGCAGCACCGGGGGCTGGGCTGGGGGGAAGGTGAGGCGGTTGGTAGGGGGGGGCCAAGGCCGGGGTGGGGGGCTGCTCCTCCGGGAACGGGAGGGTGCCGCAGCCCCCCACGCACCCCCACCCACCGGAGCGACCCGGTTCCCCCGTAGCAGAGATGGCAGCGGAGCCTGGGGCTGGGGAATATCGCTGACACGGTAGGAAAAGCCGGTAGGTGTGAGGTGATGGATATGGAAAGTGTCGGCTTGTTTTCCTGAAGGGAGCGGGGAAGGGGGGGGGAAGGATCTGACCTTTGTTTCTCAGGTACTCTGGGAGTCCGGATCGGCTCCCGCTCCGTGCGTGTAATTCCCGGGGTGCTGCATTTGGTTTTGCAAACTTCTGACAAGGTCTTCCGTGAAAAGCCGAGGAGCAGCAGCCTTGGAAGGCCTTTTCGGGGATTAATAATTGATTAAAGGGTGGCAAAAAAAGGTAGGGACGAATGATTGGTGCTCATGGTGGAGTAAGGTTATTGTGGAGTTTCACAGCCATCTCTGCTGCTTTTTTTTTTTTTAATATGGTGATGTGGAGAAGGAGAATTTAATCCTAAGTTATTTAGGATAGCTAAACCGGACTGTGGGAAGTTGCAGAGACCAGATAATACTGAGTGGCTGAGTGCTGGTGTGGTAAACAAGATACGATGGCAATGGGTGTAATGAAGGTGACAAACACTGCAGTGATTGACTCTACATCAGCTTTTACTATTCAGGAAAGAGCTGTTGGTGTCTCAGCAATTGTTTCTTTTAAAACACCGCTTCAACGCCCTGCCGTAGCCTAAAAAGGATATTTTGGAATTACTTAAAAGGAGCAGAGTACAAAACAGAAAACATCATTATGCTGCTGCATAAACGGTTGGCAGTTTGTGCCCTTGCTGTTGCCGGCAGTTCTGGTTAGCCCATCTCAAAAGGGGAGCACTGAAAAAGTAGGGGCAGGAGCAGTGCGGACAAGCAGGTTTCTGGGCAAACGAAGCCTTCCTTTCCTCACCTTAGGGGAGAAGCTTGCTGACAGGAGATACGATGCAGGTGCATGAAGTCATAGGCAGGTCAGAGAAAGCGAGGAGGCAACATCAGTTTACTGTTTCTTACAGGAAATTACAATGCAGCAGGTCTAAAATAAACAGGCGGAAGTGCTTTTTTTCACACAACATGCTATTAAACTGTGGCACTCTGCTACAGGATGTTCCACCGCCCGGTAGCATCGGGGGCGGTGGGACCAACGGGGAGCATTAAAACTAGCGAAGCAGGTATGGGAAGTTCCTGAGCTGCAGTGGCTGGCTGGCTGGACTTCCCCTGTCACAGCATCATCGGTCTCCAGTTGTCATTTTGACCCTGTGCTCCTTCACACATCTACCACTGAGGAGGGTGGGAATGTCTGGTTTGGGTCCCGACTTCAGAAATTTATAAAACAGCTATAAAAGCTAAGCACAAAACTATATATTGCTGATGCTGTATCAGGGCTGGCAGGCCCCGGGGGAGATTGGCCCTACAGAAGTCCCTGCCTGTACCAAGGAGTGGCTCTGAGGAAGAGCTCAGCACCGATGAGGTGCCCGTGAGCGTAGTTTGTTGCGGTGCGAATGCCTTACAGTGCTTCACGGGGATGTTTTTGTTAGTCTTATAAGCTTCAAATTAAAAGATACCAATATGATCTCATCTGAATTCTGTGGTGGGATGCAGCCTGGAGATCATTGCTTAGTCATTAGTGTTAAGTTAATGCATACTGGCTCAACTGTGACTTCCCCCCCCCCCCCCCCCCCCCCAAGAAAAACAAAATTGATTTCATTGTGAGAGCTTCAGGGGGTGGAATGGTGGCATTACCTTTGCAGTTCATTTAGGTTTTTTCCTAATGAGCCATTTCTTGTCACAGTCTTTTATTCCTGTGGATGTACTAGGGCCGTGCTTAAATTAATTTAACGAGCATTTCATTGACAAAATGAAGAGATTGGGCTTCCTTAGGCTTTACGTTTTAGTTGGGTCGAGTTTCCCAGCCTTCTTATTCTCACAGTGCTTTCTGAATCCTCTCCAATTTAACTTTTCACTTCTAAGTGTAGACATGAGAACTGAGTGAAACTGTTCAGTGGTGGCTTTGGCAATGTGATTCCATGGACCTACATGATCTTAAGTAGACTGCGAGTTGAACCATGAAATGGCAGAGGTTAAAACAATCCCTGTCTAAACCCTCTCCCCCACCCCCAAAAAACCCCACAAAACCAGAATTAGTGTGCGTCAGGGCCTTGATGTAGTTTCTTCCACGAAGGACAGGGAGAAATCAAGGACTTGCTTCTTTTCAGCACCCATGCTGTAGTAAAGCCTAGATTAGCACTTGTTTTTGCTGTTTTGTGCAGACACTGATATCCTGAGGTTGGTTGCTGAATAATAAATGTATCTTGCTGTGAGGACGCTCCTTGGTTATTCTGTGAGTACTGCTGAGGTCTCATGTCTTAGTTGGTATCCCTGTGCCTGGAGAGCATGAGATGCTTGTAGTTTCCCTCACCCCACACCTGCTGAGGCTGCGAAGCTCCTGTGGGGCATTGCCGTTCCTGATGCCATCCTGCATGTGGATGTGTCCCTGCCTTGCCAAAGTGCCACCGTAACTGGCAAGGTGCAGGAGCTTTTCCCGTAACATATTCTGATATTTTGCAGGTGCTTGCAGCTTATCTCTATTTCTAAACCGAATTAGTTAAATTTTGCTAGTGTGTGATGTACAAAGCTGCATCTGCCTCCAGCACTGCGATGTTTTGCGGTCCTGAGCAGCCAGCAGGTATCTGGATGTGTGGCCAAGGCTTTACAGTATTTGAATGTATGGTTTGCAGAATTCTCAGGTCCATCACAAACCAGCACTTGTTCTAAAGGAGCTGCCCCACTTAACCGGGGTGGGGGCAGCCCACAGTGCCTGCAGCCGATGTCCAGCCTGGTCCTGCTGACCTGATCAGAGCTCTACAGTCACAGTATTGACAGCAAAGAGAGCTATCTTCTCAGGGTCACCTCAGTTAAAAGGAGCTGTGGACTCTGGACAATTGCCACTGTGCCCTTGAGCTGAGCAAAGTGCAGATGCCCCTGGTAGAAAGCAGAGGTTGTGTAGTTGCTCAGCCCTGAGCTGCTCCGGCATCGCTGCCGAGCGGGAGAGACCGTGCTCGATGTGGAGGCACCTGTGCTTCCCTCACCTGCTGCTGTGCTGCTGTTGCAGCACTGCTTGCTGCATTGCCGTTGTCTTTGGTCCATCTTGGTCGGTGTCTAGTGGCTGTCAGGCATCTTTGGGGTGAAGCTATATATATATATCACCTATAGGAGCCTGTCTGATTGTGTACAGGTAAGCGTGCAGGATTAGGCACAGTCTGCCTGCCTTTTTGGTGCTCTAGTGCAATTTAGTACTTGCTCCCGTGCTGCAGCAATCTCTGACCTTCTCCCGGGAGTGTTACAGGAGCAGGGATGCTGCTGTGCCCCTCCGAGGAAAGGCCCGTAGCATGATACAGCTGGGCTGGCCCAATGCTTCTCAGTCTGGAGACTCTTAAATCCTCCCCAAGCCAGACAAGCTGTGTTGCTAGAGCAGGGCTTTCCCTGTGTGACCGACAGCTTGAGGGACTCCTGCCAGGCAGCAGCAGTGGTCTGAGCTCTGCCTCTGCACCTCCATGCACACTGTCTGCAATCTCTGCCTGCTTCCCTGTCCTGTTGTATTTCAAATGAAGGCCTCTCTGGCGCTGAGTGTGGGTGAGGCACCTTTAGTCCATATCTGATTCAACATCTCCATGGTAATAGCTACCCTTGCTTCCATTTGCCATGCTAAGTGACATCCCTGCTGTCCTGAGGTGGATTTCACTGGAGCTGAAAACACCCAGTTTTGTGGATGGTTGGCTTGTGTGGAACCTGCTCGGCTGGATCATTAAATGAGATGGGTTTCTGAAGTCCTAGCTGTTCCCTGTGTCCAGACAAATTTGATTTGACATGAACTGAAATTGCTAGGAAAAGCTAGAACAAGTGATGAGGAAGAAAGTTGGAAGTGTGAGTGAAACGCTTCAGTGGCAGAGAATAGTAAAATTGTGTGTGGTGCTATGACAAGGGGTTTTCTTTCTTGCTTGATTTGTGTGTTGATCATGGACAGGAGAGAAATGAGATAATTAGACTTGGAAATGCTCTAGGAAAAGCCACTTAGCCTGCAGTTTTGTGTATGTTAGTACACCCTGATGGATATGTGTAGAAGAAGAATTGGTGAGAAAGTGTGAAGTTGACATAATATTCATACGCAGGCTGGTAAACATAATAATTCCTGTTCCTCTGCTGTATGTAGTTACACAATTCATCAGTGGCATTTGTTTCAGGAACACATATTTAACTAGCATCTGTACCGCCCTCTGAAGTGTTATTTCTGAGAGGGAAGCTTAAATACATGCGTGTGACTCCTACAGTGTCCTCTCAAGGATGGAGATCGCCCTGTGCCCACACACCAAGCCAGAGCAGCCGTGTCCTGTCCAGGTGCAGAGCAGTAGCCTTGGCCCACTGCGATTTCTGCCTGTCTGGAGCGTCGTAGATAGATGTTGGTCACAGCCATGTAATCTGCAGCCAAGGAGTATGAGCTGCTATCTGCTTGTGTATGAAATCTGGCAGAGGTCTTGCCCTTGTCTTTGTTGTGGGTTTTCTTTAATGAGGTACGGCCGACACATTTGTTTGGAACTATTAGTATTTTAAGACTTAAAAGGTTATCCAAGATCGGCCTCGCGTGTTTCGTTTGGTTTTTCTTCTTTAAGGGAGAAATAAGTCTCTGGTTTTCTCTAAGTTGTTGTGTTTGTGCACCAGATGTATGGATCTCAGGGCAGAACAAGAAGTCCTGCACACAAGAAGCGTCATGGCAAAGCCTCGATCAGGTTGTCCTGTATGGGACTGATTTCCTTCCTTCAGCTGTTTTGTTTGCAGTGGGGAAATAATTATGGGAACATTTTGAAGCGTGTTTGTTTAGGTATCGTTCCCTGGCATATGGAATTATTTTCTCATCTTTTTCTCCCCTTTTTTTTTTTTTTTTTGTGTGTGTGTGTATTAAATTACATCAGATGTAATTTAACATGGAGGTTTTGGCTTTAGATCTGACACCCCCTGTGAGCTGCTTTTTGTGCCTTCCCAAAGGCTGGTACTTCTTCCTGGACTGGCGTTTTCATCTTCACAGCCATTTGAGGAATTGGTTTGTTTTTTCCTATAGCTGACTTCTGTAAGCTTTTGTTGTTTTGGTGTATGTAAAAAGGAACCAAAAAAAAAAAAATCCTTTGAAAATTTTAAAAACAACAGCAAGTTTTGTAACCACAAGAAGTGGAAGGCTCAGAGAGACAGAACTTGAGCTGTGTCTTTATGGGGACACACTTTTCTTTGTGCCAGGCTTGATTTATACTGCTTCCAGAAACCCCAGTTGGGGGGAAAAAAATCAAACAAAAGGTTCTGGATATAGAAAGTACCGTTTCTTAGTCTCTTATTATTTCCTAATCTCTGGACAGAGGCTCGGCCATGACTCTGGCTGTGTGGGGCAGTGGAGCTGGGCAGCCAGCAGCCCCCAGCCCTGACCCTGCAGCACTCCCCAGGGCTCTCTCCTGTTTGCTCCGTGGGGCTCCTCAGAGTCTTGCTAACAGCCTGCAATTGCAACTCAGTCAAGGGCCTTTTCAGAATCACCCTGGCTTCATTAACTGAGTGAGGATTAATCATATTAAGATCCTAATTGGTTGGACTGTGTGCCTAACACTGTGCAGTGTTGGTGGCAGCGTGGGGTTGCTTTCCTGGCCTCATGGGAGGGTATGGACAGGATGAAGGGCTTTGGCTGCATGCGCCGTTTCAGCCGCAGTCAGGAGCTCGGCTGCGTAACAAATGCTGCTGTGGCAGATCCTGTCCTGCTTGCTGAGACACGGGTTGACAGGAGCTAGCGGCACTTGGCTGCTGGCTTCGCTTGCCTAATCTCTGATGACAGGGATGTCCAGGCAAGGTGGACATGGGTAATTCAGGGCCTTGATATATAATTTGAAACCCTCTTGCCTTAGCTGTCTTATCTCCAAAACCCAGCAGGGGGAAGTGCTTGTGATGTGATAGATGTCTCCTCTTTCTCCAGTTCCTGTGGAGCCGCGTGTGAGACGCTGCAGCCATGTCTGACTTTGTAGAAAGTGAAGCGGAGGAGTCTGAGGAAGAGTACAACCAGGATGGGGAGGTTGTGCCCAGAGTAACCAAGAAGTTCGTAGAAGAAGATGAGGATGGTGAGTCTGCCTGTCTGTTCGGAGTTTGCTAAATTGCCTATGTGCCTTGCTGCTCTGTTTTACATCCCATGGCTCTGCAGATGGAGTAATAACTGTGCTATAATAGCATGGCCATCTGTAGTTGATAATCTCAGCTGTTTAAGTGCTTCCCTTCCTCAGAGTGCTTAGGTGGTTTTTATATTCGGCAATAGAAAATACACTACTTCACCCCCGTGGGACTTGCAGTCACACAAATTGATAGTAAACAGTAAAAGCAGAGGAATTCTCCCAGTGTGGTCACTCCACCTGTTCCCTCTGCAGAGAGAGCATGAGACCACAAGACAAGAAGTGGGGTTCTGGCACGAGCAGCTTGCTGGGTTCTGTGTCAGTAAAAGTGTTCAGTTAAAACTCTCTGTGTGGATAGTGTGAAGGAAGATGCTGTTTGTACAGAGCCGAGAAGGAGTCTCAGCAGATAATCAATGAGTAAATGTCTAGCACTTGCTGCTCTCCACCTCAGATGAGGAAGAGGAGGAGGAGAATCTCGATGATCAAGATGAGCAGGGGAACCTGAAAGGATTCATTAACGATGACGATGATGAGGAGGAGGAAGAGGAGGAAGAAGCTAGTGACTCTGGAGACTCTGAGGACGATGTTGGCCACAAAAAGAGAAAGCGCAGTAAGTTTTGTGATGAATGTTCATAGCAGGCCACAGCGTAATGCTCTCAGTGCCCTGCTGGAGAGCAGAGCTCTCGCTCTGCCCTGGGTGTCTGCATTGGCTGGGTAAGTTGTACCCTTCTCAGTGGTTGTTCTATTCCCAGGTTAGTAAAGGGAGAGTGTAACTTGTCTCTACTTTCTTCTCTTAGCTTTTGATGACCGCCTGGAAGATGATGATTTTGACCTGATTGAAGAGAACTTGGGCGTTAAAGTCAAAAGAGTGAGTTGTGTTCCCATGCTGCTGTTAATGGTGTGGTGTCTTGACACGAAGGAGGGTGGGCTCTTGCCTGGAGCGAGCGAGTGGTGCCTCCCATCTGCTCCTGCCCTCTTGGAAAGGGAGAACTGAGTGCTTGAAGGAAGCAGGATCTCTCCCTGCCCAGGCAACTAGGAACTGGCTTCCTAGGGTTTGCAAAACACTTTCTTCTGATTCCTAAAGTTTGCTGTACTCCTCCCTTCCCACTCTGCAAGACAGTCTCAGAGGAGCCTATCTTCCAATAACTTTCTCCTGCGTGGTACTAACCTCGAAGTCAGCACAAGCTCTAAAGCTCCTATGAGCTCTAAAGCTCCTTCCGTAACGCTTGCTAGAGAGGTATCAAGCCAGGTTAACATTGGTGGTGACAACATGCAAGTGACACAGGCCTGGACACAGTGCAGTCCTCAGCAGACAGTTATAGTGTATACACACTGTGCCCAATGAGCACCTGCAGTATGGCTCCTGAGGGGGTGGCTCTTCTCCCCTGTGTGCCTGTGCTGTGCTAGGCTCCATCCTGCTCCTGCTCAGGTGCCTGTAGAAGAAGTGCAGTTCAGGCCTGACAGAGACCACACTGAGCTTTCAATGTCTGTGCCAGGAATTATGTGCACTAACAAGCCATTTCACTTGCAGCAAAAATTCAGGCGTGTGCGAAAAATGTCGGATGATGAGGATGACGAAGAGGAAGACTATGGAAAAGAAGAACATGAGAAGGAAGCCATTGCTGAAGAAATCTTTCAGGATGGTGAAGGCGAGGAGGGAGGGGAAGCTGTTGAAGCTCCTGTTGCTCCACCAGAAGAGGAAGAGGAGGAGGAGGAAGATGAATCTGGTGAGTATGGATGGTCAGTTACATCCAAAGTTTGTCCTAGGATTAAAGCACAGGAACCAAGTGAAGACTTTTTCTGAGCTGTAAGTAACTAAAGGCTGTAGCCCTGTTGTGGTCAAGCCCTTGCTGGTCTGATTAGTACAATCTTTAGAATTAAACGTTTCTGGGTGGCAGATTTAGTTTGTCTTCTAAAGCACTATGTCCAGAAGCACATTACATGTGCTGAGGTGTTGAACCTCTCCTCTAAGCTGCCTCGAAAATGGAAATGCTTCAAAGGAAGGAAGTCAAGGTGCTGTTTAGTACCTCGCAGCACAGTGCATGCCTGCCTTACTTCTCTTCAGCATCAACCTATCACCACTGCTAGTACCATACTGAAAGGGTTTGAAGAATTCTGTCTATTGTCCAAAGCAACAAGGCCTTTTCTGACTGTATTTTCCGTGCACTGGGCTGCAGATAGTTGCCAGATGGCTTTGCCTGTGTCTGGAAGTTCATTCTAGCTTGTTATTGTGGTTCAGGCTCCTGGAATGTCTGAGGTTGATGTAGGAGATGCTGTGGGTAGCTGGGCAGACTGACAGCCAGCAGCAGCCTAAGTCTGTGGTGGAGGCTCATAGTTGCACTGGCTGAGCTGAGCTTTGTCAGAGGTACCAGTTGAATATCCAAGTGTCCTGACCACTAAATTGTTTCTCAATATCCAGACATTGATGACTTCATCGTGGATGATGATGGACAACCTCTGAAGAAGCCAAAATGGCGAAAGAAGCTCCCTGGATACACAGATGCGTAAGTATTGATTGGAAATTGGCCTGGAGCTTTGAAAACAGTGCTTAGCTTGATTCTTGCAACTGCAGAGTGATTCAGCTTGTGGTTGGATACCACTGGTCTCTTTCCCCAAAGCAACCTGGTAAATTTAAACATGGGGCTTTTAGTCTGTGATTTCTTAAATGTCTGACTCTGTCCTTTCTCCCCTGGATTTTTTACAGGGATACCAAAACCAGTCCCTTAAGAGAAGTATTTGCACGTAAAGCACAGAGTTGTGTACCTATCCATGATTTTTTTTAGCCTAGGTGCAAAACTAAAGCTTAGACTTAGGTACTCTGGCCACCTCTGTGTGGCTAGAAGGATGTTCTATGAATTGCACCATGGGGCTGAACAATAGTTTTTGCCTTCCAGCGCTTTGCAGGAAGCCCAGGAAATCTTTGGTGTGGACTTCGACTATGATGAGTTTGAGAAGTACAACGAGTATGATGAGGAGATGGAGGAGGAATATGAGTATGAGGATGAAGAAGCCGAAGGGGAGACCCGTGTACGACCCAAAAAGACTGCCAAGAAGCGCGTCAGTCGGCGTAGCATCTTTGAGATGTATGAGCCCAGTGAGCTGGAGAGCAGTCATCTAACGGACCAGGACAACGAGATCCGCATGACAGACATGCCCGAGAGGTTCCAGGTGAGGGAGGAGGGGCAGGTGTACAGGCAGAAAGCATTTCAGCTCCCACCGAGTACAGCAGGCCTGGGACCTGCAGGCCAGCTTTTTCACCTTGCTGCTGGCTGGATTTTGGCATCTCTTTTTCCCTCTTTGAAGATCCCACCTGTCAAATGTATAGGCTAAAACTCTGCATTCAAACCTGTCAGTGACATTGTGAACTGTTATAGCTGTGCAAGCCTGGTTTTAGCACTGGTCATACTTTCTCTTTGCCCACTGGGTGCCAGTGTTGCACTCTTGGGGATGGTGCAGGGCTTGCGCTCTGCTGAGATGTCCTTTATGCTGGATGCTGTTAGTAATCGCATCAGTTGTATCTCTGGATAGCAAGAGTGAAGCTGCAGTGCTGGAGAAGGTTTGCTACGGTTTTCTAGCCTACCGATGTGCCAGCCAACGTGTAACTGTTCTGTACAAGGTGTTTCTGTAACACACTTTAACCAAGCGATTGAGACTTATACTGCTCTCAATGTGGTGATCTGTTTGTGCTGCTAGGAATCATTGCAGTATCTCATATTTTTGTCCTAATTTTGCCCTGTAATCAGGTTTTCCCTGAACAGTCCATGTTCTTCGATCTCCCTTAAGCGTATGTTAATGTAATTCTGTGCAGAGGCTTGTTACTCTCCTTTATAAAATGGGACATCTGAAGCTGCCAGCTTTTCAGAAGGACCTTTTTTCCCATGCTAGCATGCACAGCACAAGGGAAAGCTGTGTGTAATGTCTTCTGGCCATATGTGGCCTGTTCAGACATTTTGTCATCTTCACGGATGTCAGTGATGATTAGAGCAGGCCTTGTGAAAGAGAATTGGCTGGGACTAAATGCCCAGAGAGGGTTTGGAGCTGCTTTATGTGCTGCTATTCTATGGCTGCAGCAAGAAAAGTGATAACAAGACTAGAACAGGCACAGATAGATTGGAACAAAGCATGTAGCTACAGAGCGTTTGGGAGTCTGGTAGGAAGTGGGGGTACCCCGACTTGATCATCACGGAAGATTTTGCACCATTGCAGGCCTTTCCACAAGCCTCTGATAGAATTGTTAACTGCTTCTACCTAGTGTAAAGCTGATGCACGTTTCCTGTGTGCTCAGAAGATGCAGACATTGAAGTGCTATCCTCAGCAAAGCCCTGTGGTGTGGAAGGTGCTGACACCCCATAAGCAACCTGCAGCTCAATACAATAATTTCCAGGCTTCTTGAAGACATGGTAGCACAAGCCCTGGTGTCGCACATGCCTCTACTCATCCTGCTGTCTTTTCACAGTTGCGATCCATTCCGGTGAAGAACGCTGAAGATGATGAGCTGGAGGAAGAAGCTGACTGGATTTACAGGAATGCATTTGCAACACCCACCATCTCCTTGCAGGTAAAGGACTATGTCTGGGACTTATCTCCTAAGAGGACTTGAAGGTGCTGCAGATTTCCAGCCTGGAGACGTTGTTCCAGGAGTCTGCTCAGAGGAATGTGGTGCCCAATATACCTTTCTTTCTGGTTTTGAGCAAGTCATTTAACATGCACATGTCTTTGCTTTCGCATCCATAAAACAGTACAAAAAGGAATGCAGAGAAGTTGCAAGAATAATCGTCAAGAATGATTGAAAGATTTCTGAGCCACTGTGCACTTAGGGCTAAACTAGTATTAGCCAGGATCTGCTTTTAACCTTCAGTTACTTTGGCCAGATGCTGCTTCTCTGTTTTCCTTTAAGCCAGTCAGGGCTAGGATACTTCTCTGTGGTCTCTAAAATCACAGCATGCAGCTAAGCCTGCATTGCCAGCTAAAAAGGGACCACCGTTTTCCAGCCTTAGCCTGGGCCGGTCTTTTAGGAGGTCAGTTAGGGAATATGATCTGTGTTGTGTGTGTTTCTCCTTTTAGGAAAGTTCTGACTACCTCGACCGTGGACAAGCCAGCAGCAGCTTCAGCCGCAAGGGGCCCAGCACTATCCAGAAGATTAAAGAAGCCCTGAACTTCATGAGAAATCAACATTTTGAGGTAATTTGCGACTTGGCTTCATTGTCAAAATAAGGTCTGAGTTCCTGTCTCCTTATCGAGACAAGATCACCAGAGGGGCTGCTGGAAGCATTTAAGGCAGCAAACTAGAAGGGACTGAGATGCCATACCTGGTTGCCTCTCCTTTGACAAAATGGTGCTTCATTGGAAAGTGCAGCTCATCTTATGTGAGCTGTGGCAATGCAGGTTTTTAAGGCCTATTTGGTGCTATCGTCATCTTTCCCTGATCCTGAACAAATTGATACTAAACGAGGTGGAGGAACTTCAGAGTCTCTTGAGACTTTCTTGGTCCATTCAGCCTATTCTCTGAGGTGTTGTCTGATGTTGCAGAAGCTTTTTGGTTTATGTGGCGTATTCTTTTGTGGAACGGTCTTAAGAGCTGGGGGCATGGCTTGGTACATCTCCCACACTGCTGCCTCATTAGCTTGTTCTCCCACACGCAACTTCAGCATTATCTGGACTCCTGGCTGCCAGCAACAGCCTGGTCTCCTGCATGGTGGTGATGAGTCTCATTTCTGACCCAGGTCCCATTCATCGCTTTCTACAGAAAGGAGTATGTGGAGCCAGAGCTGCACATCAATGACCTGTGGAGGGTCTGGCAGTGGGATGAGAAGGTGAGGGGTGTTTTCACTGCTTGTTATCCCATCAACATTTAACATGTCTTTCCACCTAGCCTGATACTTTCAGCAGATTTTGTTTTGGCCATGGAGACCTTGTGTGCTTTTTTTACCCACCTTTTTTTGCGTGTTTGCTATCATGTGGTGGTAAAGGGTTATCTGACAAAAGAAGATTCAAAACAGTCCTTCCCCTTCACCAAGTTTCTTTTGTCTAGTGACCTCTCCTGGAAGGATTGCAGGTTCCTTCTCTACTATCAGGTAGATCCAAACCTTGGTTTATTTTTTTTCTGTTAATATAATCCATCTCTGAGATGAGACCTGCCATGTGTGTCACATCTGGGCTTGGCTGCGGATGACAATTTTGATGATTATTTTTGACAAATATCCCAAGATCCTGGGAGCCCCTGTTTAGGAAGGGAGGAGACAGATGTGACACCGCGATGGTGCGTTTCACTGGAATTCTTTTGTTCTCGTTTTAGTGGACCCAGCTGAAGATCCGCAAGCAGAACCTGACACGCTTGTTTGAGAAGATGCAGGCCTATCAGTACGAACAAATCTCTGCTGACCCAGACAAGCCCTTGGCTGATGGAATAAGGGCCCTGGATACTACTGACATGGAGAGGTATGGTTCCATGACTTTCTTATATTTGTTCCAAAATGACTTAAAATGTGCGTTAACTTGCCCAAACAGCACAGGCTTTCTGGCCACGGCAATGCATTGACTTTAGCCTCCCCACAAAACCAGTAATGAGAAATATTTAAAACTCTTTTGGAAGATGAGCCCAAGTGCTCCTTCTGCCTGACCTGTACCAGGGCAGGTTCCTTAAGCACTCTGACCATGGCTCTGCTGCAAGCAGGGTGTAACATGCTGGCTTTGCATGCCGTAGGCTGAAGGACGTGCAGTCCATGGACGAGCTGAAGGACGTGTATAATCACTTCCTGCTGTACTATGGGCGAGACATCCCCAAGATGCAGAATGCTGCCAAGGCTGCTCGAAAGAAGCAAAAGCGTATCCGAGAGGATGGTGAAGAGGAGGAAGGTTTGTCCCCAGATTTGATAGTCTCCTAATTGTGGACTGTTTGAAAATCCTGGTTCAAAAGAATAGTAAGAAAGTTTCTTGAAAAGCCCATGTGTTTGCACAGAGCATCTCTGCTGTTCACTCTATCTCAAGTTAGTCCCAGGTCTTCCAGGCATCTCTGAAAATTTTTAAAGTCTGCCACACAAGGTGCTGCTTTCCAATGTACTGAATACCACACCTCATGGCAGAGGCCAAAGCAAGGATTAACCACCTCGATGTGTGTTTTAATGTGCAACCCAGCAACTGAAGAGAAGACAGTGTTTTCAGGGTGTTTGTCTACCCTGAATAATTTTAAGGGTACTGTGACCTTTGAGGTGTGGTTGTGGAATTTAGGGACTCTGTTGCACAACATAGGTTGTGTTTAATCCCTTTGCTGTGCTTCTGACATACTGCAGTTGTCTGGATGCCTCTAAAGAGGCCTTGCTAAACATATCCTTCCCATAGGTGAAGGGGAGGATGCAGAAGACGATGAGCAGAAAGGGCCTGAGCTGAAGCAGGCTTCCCGTCGGGATATGTACACCATCTGTCAAACAGCTGGGCTGGGTAAGGGCTGTGTTCTGTCATGCTGAGCTTGCAGTGGCCTAGCCTGCATGCTCTTCTGGGTGCTGTGGCTTACACCTGTAGAAGAAGGACTGATAGTTTTGCTCATTATAAGCTACAATACCCTTGTCTTCATCATTTTTGTGGTTTGGTTTTGTTTTTTGTTTGTTTTTTTTTTTAATCAGATGGCCTGGCTAAGAAGTTTGGTCTGACACCTGAGCAGTTTGGAGAGAATCTCCGAGACAGTTACCAGCGTCATGAGACAGAGCAGTTTCCTGCAGAGCCCCTGGAGCTGGCCAAGGATTATGTGTGTAGGTCAGTGTGTGGGGATCTTTGTGGAGGTCCTGCAGCTGTGACACAAGGGAGGGCGTCTGGGGGCATTCTCAAGTCCTAAGCCTTCATGTTGCCTTTTTGCTTTTAGTCAGTTCCCAAGCCCTGAAGCTGTGCTGGAAGGAGCCCGGTACATGGTGGCTTTGCAGATAGCCAGGGAGCCTTTGGTCAGGCAGGTCCTGAGACAGACTTTCCAAGAAAGAGCTAAAATCAACATTTCACCAACCAAAAAGGGGAAGAAGGTAAGGAAGGGAGCTCTGACTCTGTGGGTCAATTCAGGGAAGGCTCTAAATAACACACAAATGTTCATTTTTGCATCTGAAAACTTGTCCCATGTCAGTGGCAACTCTGAATAAATCTCAGAGCAGCATGTGAGCTGGGCTGTTACAGAGGCCAGCTCAGCAGCGTGCTGCATTTTTAGTCTCAGCGTTTCATCAGACCTGATTCTTGCTGTTGAGATGTTGCCTTCCATTATTGGAACAGTCTCTGTTTCTCTGGGACTGGGAACGAATTCTGCTGTGTCCTGCTGGGGAAGGAAATGCAGACTGGCAGGCATAGGGGTGAGAAGGGTATTGAATAAAAACCATTGTCTGCCTCGGTATACAGAAGGGTCTTTCTTCATGAATGCCCTGCATGCATGGCGACTGTCTCTCCTCTCTCCCAGGACATTGATGAAGCCCACTATGCCTATTCCTTTAAATACTTGAAGAATAAGCCTGTGAAGGAGCTGCGAGATGACCAGTTCCTGAAAATGAGCCTGGCAGAGGACGAAGCACTGCTCACTATAGATATCAGCATTGACATGAAAGGAGTGGAGGGGTGAGTCCTCACTGGCCGTGCCTTGGCAGAGTTTGTTCATCCAGTGCTGCCGTGCTGTTAGAGCTCCTCTGTAACCCAAACTGCTCCTGGAAGTCAAGGCCTTAAGTCCCTGCACCTTAAGTCAAGCAGCCTCTCGGGGTCTTGCTTTTTTTCTTCATCTTAGTGAAAACTTTAGCAGACATCTGTCTTATTAATTTGAAGGCAAACTCTGAAGCCTTTAGGATTTTTGTGAAAGATGATGCTTGTTTCCCAGCCACCCTCACTGTGTGGTCCTTGGTTCATTCCCTGCACGTCTGAGTAGCCACACTGTGCAATATGGATATGCTGGAGTGGCTGTGGACTGCACCGTGTTGCACCGATCAGGCCTGTCTGTGCTGCCAGCATGGCATTCAGCTGCAATCTGTCTAGCAACGTCACTTTTGCAGCTAAAGGAGTGTTTGATGGGAGGATTGGCTCTTGACTAATTTTTCCAGGCAGCTCCCTGAGTCTGAGGTGCTGCTATTGCATCCCTGTGCAGGAATCTGCCAGTGATGATGTCAATGCTGGTGTTTGGAGCCATTCTGTATCTCCTCCTCTCATTTCTTGCAGTTATGGTAGCGACCAGACATACTTTGAGGAAATCAAACAGTTCTATTATCGGGATGAGTTCAGCCACCAGGTGCAAGAGTGGAATCGGCAGCGTACGATGGCCATTGAGCGGTCCCTCAACCAGTTCCTCTACGTGCAGATGGCTAAAGAGTTGAAGAACAAGCTGTTGGTGGAGGCCAAGGAGTACGTCCTCAAGGTAAGATGGGGGACAGGTGGGTTTGAGTCAGAGCTGGGTTACAAATGCTAACAGTCCTGCAGCATGCTGGGGATAGCTGCTGACAGGCCGTACACAGGCTCTTGGGAAGGAGGAGGCGGCAGGCAGGGGTTTGAGTCTTTTTCTTTCCCAAGGATGAAAAGAAAAGCAGGTATCTCAGTGGGAGGGAAGATGGGCTCCATGGTACTGGAGAGCTCGTCCCAGTCCTGGCAGAATATACTGTCTTGCTGCCTTGAGCATGACCTTCCCTCTGGAGAAAGACTATGCCAAAGCACTTGCAGTGGATTTTCTCACTCCTCTCCGCCCTTCTCTGTTCTACCAGGCTTGCAGCCGGAAACTGTACAACTGGTTAAAAGTAGCTTCATACCGTCCTGATCAGCAAGTGGAGGAAGACGATGATTTCATGGATGAGAACCAAGGGAAGGGGATTCGGGTGCTAGGCATTGCATTTTCCTCAGCCAGGTAGGAGGAAAGGAATTGCCTCTGGATCCATGTACAGCTTCAGCAGTCCCCCATGTCTGAGCGATCTCTGTTTTGCAGGGACCATCCCGTGTTTTGCGCCCTTGTTAATGGAGAGGGTGAGGTTACAGACTTCCTCCGACTGCCGCATTTCACAAAGAGAAGGAACGCCTGGCGTGAGGAAGAGAGGGAAAAGAAGGTAAACCTTGGTGCAGCTATTGTTGAGATGAATGTCTGCACATTGCTTTTGGTACTGTGCAATCCACTGTGGGCTGGAGAGGAATAGTCAGCCTGAAGGCAGCTCAGGCCTTGTCACTCTTGCGTGCAAGAATACTGCCTTTTTCCCACCTTGTAACTATTCTGGCAGAACAGTTGCTTCCAGTTAGATTCCAATTAATCTCTTCTGCTCCTCTTATGGGGAGTGGCAGGGCCTTGCCATTCCTGAGTTCTGCTGGTTGGGGGTTTGTGAGCTTCAGTGGTCGCAGCTACAGAATTTTTCTCCCCTTTCCCTGATCACATTATAATAGTGAGAGGCTGTGGGACCTACTGGAGCTTGGGGCAGGCTTTTGACTTCCACTGCCTACTTGCGCTGATTTTCTGTAACACCAGAACGTGATGCCATCAGTCTTTCCTCTGCAGAGCTTTCCTGTTTGTACTTATAGTGGTGAGGAGCTGCAAACCCAGCCTGTGGAAAAGATGCTTAGCCATGTTCATGTCATGGTGGCAGGTCAGGGTGACAGTGGGGGAGGATTTGCCCTGTGAAATAGGAACCTAGGACTGGTATCTAGCTCCGTACAGAAACTATCTAGCTTTTCTGACCTGTCTCACTTTTCTTTCCAGGCTCAGGATATTGAAACCTTGAAAAAATTTCTCCTGAACAAGAAGCCTCACGTGGTGACAATTGCAGGCGAGAACAGGTCAGTCTTTGTGTTCCTTCCACTTCCTAGTCTCTTTGCAGTCCTTTCCTCATGCCTGTCCACATTTCACTGTTTCTGTCTGTAGTGTGAGGTAACCCGCTGAGGTTATCTCCCTAAGTGATTCCAGGACCCAGCTTTGCGCTCTCCCCTCAATCCCCTTGGCCATCTGTCCCTAGGGATGCTCAGATGCTGATGGAGGATGTAAAGAGAATTGTTCATGAGCTGGATCAAGGGCAGCAGCTGTCCTCTATTGGAGTGGAGCTGGTGGACAATGAACTGGCTATCCTCTACATGAACAGCAAGAAGTCTGAGGTGAACCTTCTGTTATTCCAGCTTAGTCTGTCACTCATTCATGCTGTGTCATCCTCCATTTGTTGTGCTGGCCCTGCCTTGCGTCATTGGCTGCCTCATGTGATCCATCTAGACAGTGACGTACTGATCTTTGGATCAAGGCAAAACATCTTTATTTAGGCTTCCCTGAGAAGATCAGCACCAGCAGAGGTACAAAGTAGATATTGATGTAGTCTGAAATCAATCTTGCTCAGCTGAGTGAGTGAGGTTGTTTCATTCTTAGTTGCAGCAGAGCTCCTGGGAGCCTTTAACCTCAGGTCTCTTTGCCCCAAGCACCAAATGCTTCCCTTGTTCCAGTCCCTGTCTGATGTGTGTGTGCTGCTTGTGCTACAAAGTGTGAAAATACCATCAGGCTTTTCCCTGATTCTCTGGCCTCTTGCAGAATGAGTTCCGGGATTACCCACCTCTGCTGCGTCAAGCCGTTTCCCTTGCTCGCCGTATTCAGGACCCCCTCATAGAGTTTGCCCAGGTCTGCAGCTCCGATGAGGATATTCTCTGCCTGAAACTCCACCCTCTGCAGGTAACTTTTCCTTGTGAGATCCTTGGGCAAGAAGATCCTTCTCTGCAAGAGAAAGTGGCCTGGGACAGTTTGCTGTCAAAGAAAAGTATTCCAGATTGAACCGGTGCAAGTTCTGCCTGTTCTATACCATATTCGGGCTATATAGCACCTTTTTTGGCCTCCTTTAGCTCATCTGCCTGCTACCTTTAGGCTGCTCTCAGGGGTAACTCTGAGGTGCAGTACAGCTCCTGAGAACCAGTGTGTTGGGTTTGGCTCAGCTTGCTTATGGCAAAGTGTTGCGCGCATCTCCATGCGAGGCTAACGCCTCTCCTTTCTGTCAGGAGCACGTGGTGAAGGAGGAACTGCTGAATGCCCTCTACTGCGAATTCATAAACCGTGTGAATGAGGTGGGAGTGGATGTCAATCGGGCGATTGCTCACCCTCACAGCCAGGCTTTGCTGCAGTATGTGTGTGGCCTGGGACCACGCAAAGGCACTCATCTGCTAAAGGTAAGAAGGCTTCTGTCCCTGCCTACAAAAACTGTGCATCACCAATAATGTGCGAGTTGGCCTGATGGCAGTGCTGTCACGAGATGAGTCAGGGTCCCATGTGCCAGATGCAGCTGACAGCTTCGTTGACGTGTGGTTTAGTATGTATTATCTCGCTGCGCCTAACCCCGAAGCTCTGCATGGACTTATGTCCTTGATAGACCCAAGCAACTCAGCAGATCTGTCAACCCTAGCTAGCTTCTGAACCCACAGGAACGGATGTGCTGTTACTGTATCAAGACGCCTCCATACTATAGAAAACACAAGGCAAAAAGCCAACACTTTTCCTGAGAGTTGGAGGCGTTCCATGTGGAGTCATCTCCTTTCATACAACATTGAGACACAGGCAGGGGGCAACAATTTATGAGTTGTGATGGGCTCAATTGTGTCAGATGCTTTTGAACACTGTAGTGTCCAGTGTGAGTCCTCTGCTTTTCCTGGAGAACCCTTGTGTTTGAATAGCAAGGCTTATACTATTACCTTTCTGCAGATCTTAAAACAAAACAACACGCGTCTGGAGAACAGGACCCAGCTGGTTACGATGTGTCACATGGGACCCAAGGTGTTTATCAACTGTGCCGGCTTTATCAAAATTGACACAGCATCGCTGGGCGATAGGTGGGTATTGGGTTGCATTCAATGTTGTACAGGGCATGGAGTTAGCATGAGCAACAGGCTGAAGCAATAATATTCTGTGGAGTCCACGTTCCCAGAAGTTTATGTGTGGCCCCTCTGATCACTGGCCAAGTTCAGGTATTGGTGGTTATTAATCTGATTCTTAAGGGCAGCTAAATTCACACAGCAGTGCAAGCTGCAGAACATTAATTATATAGCTTGCTATGGCTTGAAAGACCCTTTGTGATCAAGAGGAACTAAACTGAAAAACAGTTGTTCCCCAACATAGTCGTCATGCATGTCCGTCGGTAACCCCTGTGCACTTTTGCTTAGTTTCTGCCTAGTCCCACCATCAGTATTTTATTTTTCTAAAGTTTCAAACTTGAGGCATAACTTGGCCATTTAGCTTCCTCTTAAACTCGTAGCAATATTGGGAAGTTTGTAGACCGTTAGGTTACTGGTAACTAAACAAGAGAGAGGTGTTTGGAAGACAGCAGTAACCTAGTTTCTAAATCTCTGACTGCTTTGCACAGAAAGGTCACTTGTTGGAAATGTCCTTTCTCTAGGTTTGGCACAGTATGCTTTTTGCCTTTGAAAAGCATGTCTGAGAAAGGACACCCGGCTGAATCTGTACACTGAGTGATCCAACCCCACTAGGTCCCTGGTTCTTGCAGGATACAAGTCCCAGAGATGCAGGGGGCAAAGTGTAGTCTCATCCAAAGAGCTAGATGGCAACACTTAATTTGTATGAGGAGAGAAACTGTAGAGAGCTGTGTGCTCATACGGCAGCTATAGTACATAGAGTGATCAAATCTACCTAGCATCCAAAATGCCTGGCTGTATCTTTGCAGTGCAGAAGCTGCAGACTGGAATTTGTCACGTCTTGCCCTGGCTCCTGTTGATTTAGCACTGAAGAATTCACTGTGTCCTTTTTTAGAGTAGTTTGTTCCATGGAGGTCAACTGTGGCAAAGCACCTATACAGCCAACAGTGTGCTTTATTACTGAGCTGGAGGAGGTGATTTTGAACCCTGCAGAGTCTTTATCTGAATATTGCTTTGGTTTTATTTCAGTACTGATTCCTACATTGAAGTCCTAGATGGGTCTAGGGTCCATCCTGAAACCTATGAATGGGCAAGAAAAATGGCAGTGGATGCCTTGGAATACGATGAGTCGGCAGAGGACGCTAACCCCGCAGGAGCTCTAGAGGAGATCTTAGAAAACCCTGAGCGTCTGAAAGACCTGGATCTTGATGCCTTTGCTGAAGAACTGGAAAGACAGGTGCACTGAGGGTTCCTGGTGCTGAAAAACAGAAGCTTTGCTGTCCAGCTCAGTTTCTTAAGTTTTATAGCTGGTGACCCTTATCCTTTTTAGGAGCTGAGCATTTAGCTGTTGCCATTGTAAAATGTATAAACAGCCATGATGAGTATTCAGTGTCTGACAATGGCATGTAGTAAACGGTTACAGAATGTACACTTGGGGCAGAGGGAGGAAGGAGGCAGGAGACAGCAATTAGACCGTTTAAGCCGTTCTTCCTGAAATTATCTAACTTTTTTTCTGAATGTATTGGTACTTTTGACCTCTTCAACATCCTGTGACTGAGTTCTACAGTTTGATGGCACCCTGTACATTCCTTTCTTTTAAATTTGCTGTTTGATAAGTTCCTTGAGTTTTTTCATAACTTACACTGGATTCCCTACTCACCTCCTTCCTGCTGCTCATGGCTTTATAACCTTTGAATACCACACAGGGCTACGGTGACAAGCATATCACTTTATATGACATTCGAGCTGAGCTAAGCTGCAGGTACAAGGACCTGAGAACCCCATACCGTTCTCCAAACACAGAAGAGGTCTTCAATATGCTGACCAAAGAAACTCCAGAGACTTTTTATATAGGTACATCCCCATTTACATCCCTGGTTTCTGTCATCCTAAGTTGACTTAGGATGTGTAAAGGCGGGGCAGAGGGGGATCTTGGTGAGCGTGATGTTGGGATGGTGCTACGGTTGCATGTACGTGAAGCAGCTTTTCAAGTACCTGGGTAGTATCCTAACATTTTTATGCACAACTACCTTAGGTCAAGGGAACTGCCCAGCCTGGCAGTTGGCTTTAAGTTTTTCATTCTTTCCTTCTCTCCCATCACACCACAGGTAAAATGATCATCTGCAACGTGACTGGGATAGCCCACAGGCGGCCACAAGGAGAAAGCTATGACCAGGCAATACGGAATGATGAAACTGGCCTTTGGCAGTGTCCTTTCTGTCAGCAGGATAACTTTCCAGAGCTCAGCGAGGTGGGGCTGCTTCTCCTAATGGGCCTGCCTTTGTCAGGAGTCTGCTGTCAGCAGGCTTGAGTGTTTTATAGGTGCTTGGGAGACAAGGTATCACAGCCCAGATTGTGCCTGCAGTGCCCCAGGATCCCAAACTGAATGTGGCCTTTGGCTGCAAATATAATCTGTTCCACTTTTGACTAATTACTTCAGTATCGATTTGACAGGTCCTTTATGACTCCATTATGGATGTTAGTGAACAGGGCTAGGAGTGAAATGGACCTGGAGCTAAGCTGACCAGTTCTTTGCAAATACATAAAGCAGGCTTGTTTGTGGTCTAGGATTGTGTTTTATGCAGAGAAACTGCCTGTGACACTGAGAACAGAAGGTTGTTCTGCCACCTTCTCAATTTTAAGAACTTATCTGGACTCCCTGCTGCTTAATGCAGCTGTACTTTAGGTCTCTTCTAAACACTGCTGAATTCCAGCCTTGGTAATCCATGACTTTAAAACCCTATAGCGTTCATTAGAAACCAGCCCTAGCTGCAGGCTTGTGTTCAGGATCTAAAAATGTTCTGACCTTCCTGGTTACAAAGCCCCATAAGTTGAGCAGAACTGAAGTAGGAAGATTGCGTTACTGGGTAGCATTCACTGAAGTCCTCTGTCCCCTGCCCTTCCACGTGTTTCTGCTGGCAGCACCAGTTTGCTGACACAGCTTTTAGATTGGTTTGAGTGTGAGCTGCCGGGGCTATTTTGTTTCCATGCTGAATGACTTTTACTTTTGCCTTGCTCAAGGTTTGGAACCACTTTGACAGCGGTTCCTGCCCAGGTCAGGCCATCGGAGTGAAGACACGTCTGGATAATGGTGTCGCTGGCTTCATCCCAACAAAATTTCTTAGTGATAAGGTGGTCAAGCGGCCAGAAGAAAGAGTGAAGGTATGAAAGCAGTGGATTCCACATAACCAGCAAGAGCTGGAAGAGCATGGAGCCGATACCAAAGATTCAGAGTTTGGTTAATACCACTCTTGCCTAAATGACTTTTCAAACCTTATTTTTATTTAAGGACTTCAGATCAGCAGCGAGTTCAGGTTCTGGTTAGTGTCGTTCTCCCACAGTGCAAATCTCTCTTGGCAGCTGGTGGGAACCATGTTAATCAGTTAACATGTTGCACTGCAGGAGGATTTATTATAGTCTGGCTAAAGTCTGGGTTTAGGAGACCAGAAGGCATTCTAATGCAGAGCTGCCCTTTGTTTCTGGCTTTCTAAAGAGTTCATGGAACTGCTGTTAGATATGCAAGGGTCACTTTTCCTCTCTCATAGCTTTTTCTTCTGTCTCAGTTCATTTGTGGAGGTCATCAGTTACTGGTCTTGCTCAGGAGAGGGATTGGTGTTCCGAAAGAAACAGAATCGCTTATTTTTATCACATGATAAAATAGAGGTTTAACATCTTTTCTGTCTTTTGGGGTTGCCCAGACAGCCCATGCAGGTGATTGATAATCCTGTAAGCTCAGAGGTTTCTTAGCATTTCTTTAAAGAGTCATTAACTTCAGCACGGTTAACTGGACTAAGACATTGCGTTTTTTGTGGTGGAATTTTCTGTTTCCCATTTTATTAGGGCAGTCCTTTGGGTGCCTTCCACTCTGTTTTTGAACAGACTTAACTGCTTTCTTGCACATGTTGAAGTCCAGTTTTGCTGCTCCCGTTGTTAAAGATATGTAAAATAGCAAACTTAATTGTCCTCAGCCTCCAGACATACAGTTTTCTGTATGTTATGGGGCATAGGTAGTAGACATGCCAGACAACTGCCTGTTTTTCCTTTAATCCCTTTTAATTCTAGTCAACTTGGGGATCAGTTGTTTTTTGTTTCCTATGGAATGATCTCTTTTAAAGGTTGTATCAGTCTGAAGTAGGTGAGGTAATTTGTACCTCCTTATTGTCAGCGTGACCCCACACAGATTGCTCTGTAGCGCAGGGAGGTTGGCGTATCAGCCAAACCCACTGATCAGCTTTTCCTGCCCCTTTCTCGTAGGTGGGAATGACTGTTCACTGCAGGATTATGAAGATTGACATTGAGAAGTTCAGTGCAGACCTGACCTGCAGGACCTCAGACCTGATGGATAAGAACAATGAGTGGAAACTGCCTAAAGACACCTACTATGACTTTGACTCTGAGGCAGCAGATCACAAACAGGAAGAAGACCTGAAGAGAAAGCAGCAGCGGACAAGTGAGTCTCTAATTTTTCTCTCCCTTGTAACGCCAGCCTTCCCAGGGCGCTTCAGGAGAATAAGCACAATTAGACATATAATTCCAATAAAGCAGTTCCTCTTGGAAGCCTAAACACTCTGCTTTGTCCCCTAGCGTACATCAAGAGAGTGATTGCTCACCCGTCATTCCACAACATTAGCTTCAAGCAAGCAGAGAAGATGATGGAGACCATGGACCAAGGGGATGTGATTATTCGGCCAAGTAGCAAAGGGGAGAACCACCTGACTGTCACCTGGAAGGTGAACGATGGGATTTACCAGCATGTGGATGTCCGAGAAGAGGGCAAGGAGAATGCCTTTAGCCTGGGCTCCACGCTTTGGATTAACACAGAGGTAAGAGCCCTGCAGAGCATGCCTGGGAAGGAGTTGGTGGGGAAGCAGAAGCACCTATTTGGGAGGGACAGTCTGGCACATCCTTTCTGTCCTTGCAGCTGCTTTCAGACTGTTGGAGAGTTACTTCCGTTGCAGTTCTCCAGATTCTTAGACAATACTCAGCACTCCTTTTTTTTTTTTTTTTCCTCAAAGCATCCAGCCTTGCTGTGCAGACTGTATGACTGAGAGCTGTATACTAGAATAAGAGTTCCTCATCATGCACCCTAAATACCTCTTTAAATGTGTTTTGTTCAAAGGAATTTGAAGACCTGGATGAAATTGTTGCACGCTATGTCCAGCCAATGGCTTCTTTTGCCAGAGACCTGTTGAATCACAAATACTATCAGGACTGCAACGGTGGAGACAAGAAGGTAAGCCTGTCCTGAGATGTGGTAGCTTCTGTAGGAGATGTAGGAGCATTATATAAATTTCTCTGCTGCAGGACAGGTCTTAAACTCTTTCTGTCTGGCATGAGCTGCTGCTGGAGTGAGCTCTCTGATCTTCTTGTCTCTTGAGGCTTGGCAGTCACTTTCCAGGTCTCACGGGGATTTTGTCTGGGAGCAGTGGAGTTAGGAGACCAATGGGGGAGTATTGTGTGCTAGAGCAGTGTGCCAGAGCAGCAAAGGGTTGCCCTGTCAGCAAATATCACTGAAAGGAGAGTAACTGCCTTTTTTGTGATCTGGTGACATTTGTGCACCAGCCCTGTGCAGAAATGGTGCAGTTGGTGGTCCTTGTTGGATTGCTAACATCAGGGCTTGGGGGGTAAAAGGGCTAACCACAACATGGAGGGAGATAGCCATAGGCTCTGTGTGTTGCTGAAAATGTAGGCTCTCCTTGAGCATTTCTCTTATTTCTCTCTCTAATTAGAAGCTGGAAGAGCTGCTGATAAAGACCAAGAAAGAGAAGCCAACATTTATTCCCTACTTTATCAGTGCCTGTAAAGATCTACCTGGCAAATTCCTCTTGGGATATCAGCCTCGAGGCAAACCAAGGTAAGTGAGAGGGAAGCCCAGCATCTGCAGCTGAGTACTGCCAGTACCACACCTCAGCTTATTGCTGCCAGTTTTGATTCTAGCTCTGTCAGTATCCCCGTAAGTCATCCCTCCCTTTACCCAGGGTTTGGCCTCATGACAGTAGCGGACCCATGTCTAGCAGTAAATCTCACTCAGGAGACTCCTGTGTTTCTAACTAGCTGGGTGCTACAAGCAGTACTGCCCTGTGCTGGGGATGTCACAGGAGTATAGGCAGTGATTGATAGATTTTGCGTGGAAAGGCATGGTATTTTGGAGCAATTGTTTGAAAATAAAATGAAAGTGTCTTGGGTAGGTCTATCTGTTCATTATCAGTACAGCCATTGCCAGAGTTTGTAGGCCATGCCTGTTCTGACTGTGACCTGTTACTGTGAGGGTGCTGTACAGCGGCAGGTATAGCTCTGAAGCAGCCTGTGATCTCTTCTGCTTTCCTGCATTCACTGCTTCTCGCAGGATAGAGTATGTGACAGTGACGCCAGAAGGATTCCGCTACCGGGGCCAGGTCTTCCCTACCGTGAATGGACTCTTCCGATGGTTTAAGGATCATTATCAGGACCCTGTTCCAGGTGAGCACCACAAAACCTGAGTGCCTCAGCTGTTTGTTTCCTGGGTGTCACACAATAGGGACAGTTATTAAAGGACAATGTCATGTTCTTTGTCCCCGAAATGTGTCCTAGGATTTTCTATATGTAGGAAGTTTCAAAGCAGCACTCAAGTGTTTGGCTTCCATGAACCTACTGAGAGCTCTCCTGAGAGTTAATCTTTCAGCCAAGTAGGCCATGCAGCAAAGGCTGGGCTTGTCCCTTTCCTCTCCCTTAGGTTACCTCACCATACAAGCCTGCACACACCATTCCGTGGTAACATAGCATCTTGCCAGTACAAGTGTTGCCTGCATTTTTTCAAATCCTGAGTTTCAGGTCAATAGCTGCTCTTCTAGGAGAACTAATCTATCTCTCTTGGTTTGTGTGTTATACAGGTATTACCCCCAGCAGCAGCAGTCGGACCAGGACTCCAGCCTCCATTAATGCTACTCCAGCTAACATTAACCTGGCAGGTCAGTGCAGGCCTTTCCTGGTTGGAATTGGGATGAAAGCTCCTTCTCCAGGCTCCACTTTGTCTAACATGATGGGTCTTCCTTGCAGACCTGACCCGTGCAGTGAACGCTCTACCGCAGAACATGACTTCCCAGATGTTCAGTGCCATCGCTGCCGTGACAGGACAGGGACAGAACCCAAATGCCACCCCGGCTCAGTGGGCATCCAGTCAGTACGGCTACGGAGGCAGCGGAGGCGGCGGCAGCGCGTACCATGTAGGTGTCACTTAAGTTTCTGACAGGAGGTGCTGCGTGACTTTTCCTTCCTGCTAGAAACCATCCCATGGGGGCTTTAAGTAACCCTAAGGAGTTACTCATTGCCTGGGACCATCCAGTCGTAGTTGCGTACCCATGGTGCTGCACAGGGGAGCCTGGCTGGATTCTTGGACTGCGTTTCTTCTTGCCTCCTGTGGCTGAGGAAATGAGGCATGTAATACAGCCCTGCTCTGGGGAGAGTTGAAGCAAGTAGCAAATTGGTCTGGCCCCCAAGGAATGTGGCAGGGTGGAGAGGCGGGATCCAGCGGTGAGGGCACACAGCCTTCTGATTGTGCCCCTGAATTGGCAACGTGAGCTGCCAGTGGAAGAGATTAGCTGTGAAACTATGCGCTGAGTTTGCAGGGCTTTTCAGCTCAGCGTGCTAATCTCTGAGCTGCACCAGCAGGCGAACACCTCAGCCTGACTGAACACCCAGAGGCTTTGCAGGGAATAAGATGGAATTGGACAGTTTTGGCTCACACTGAAGCCTTTCCTCATGTGTGCTGGTGCCTACCTCTTCCCAGCCCGCGCTGCCAGTTCACCAGCTGACACCGAGGCTAAATCCAGCTGCAGAAGGACTGAGGTGCCTGGGTACAAAAACCACACCCAGCCGTTAAAGAGATCTAGTGAAGAGGTGCTGCAAGACAAGGCTTGCAGGGAGGAGTGATCCTCTTTTAGACCACCTTGGGAGGCTTTCACAGAGTTTGGCACAGTAAATGCTGAGCTGGAGATAGGCAGGGACTGTGGATAACCCAATGTATTAATCATCAAGACAATCTGAAGGAAAAGGGAGGTGAACACTTGGAGGCAAAGAGACTAAGTGCTGCACTGGACAAATAGTGAGCCAGCCAGCTTCGGATGGGGGAAGAAGCCATCTCGGGAGCTGCTGCGCCTTCTCTGCAGCCCACAGGGGAGGAATTCATCTGTTCTTCATGCCTGCTGCAGGACGTCATTTCTGCTAGCTTGCCCTAAGTGTCTCTTGTGCCTGTCTTTTGCAGCCCCTACCTTTGCTTGGCTTAAGCATCTCCCCTGGTACCCTGTGTGGGGTGAACAAGGAAGGCAGGCTGTGGTGGCCCTGCTGACCCAGGTTGGGTGGGCAATCAGGGCCTCTCAGGGGAACAAATGTCCTGGGCTCAGCAAGGTGTTGCTCCTTCTGCCCTGCAGCCCCCCATTCCCTGGGCAATGGTTACTGCAAACATCTCCTTGCCCATATGAGGGGCTCCAGCAGGGCTGGGAGCGTGCAGCAAGGACATGCACCAGCCTCCTGGGCGAGTAGGGCAATGCAGAGCACACCAGAACTCTTCCCCACAGCCTAGCAGGGTTTGTCCTCTGTCCCCTAACAGTATCTGCTCTCTGCAGGTCTTCACGACTCCAGCACAGCAACCGGTGGCCACCCCTCTGATGACCCCCAGTTACTCCTACACTACCCCCAGCCAGCCAATTACAACGCCCCAGTACCAGCTCCAGGCCAACACCACACCCCAGTCCACCCAGTCCCAGACACAGTCGCAGCCATCGTCCAGCTCCAGGCAGAGGCAGCAGCCAAAGTGAGTGTCTCTGGTGCTGGGTACATGGATCCATCTGTGTCCCGTCTCGATTGCTTTTGTTGATTTTTGTGGAACCAGCATGGTGGGGTTACCTTGCACCTTCCTGCATGAGACCCTTGCGGAGGGAGGGCAGGGAAGCTCTCCCGCTAGCGTGTCTCACTTTCCGCCTGTGTTGTTTCAGGACCAACAGTCACGCTGCGATCGACTGGGGAAAGATGGCCGAGCAGTGGCTCCAGGAGAAGGAAGCCGAAAGGAGGAAACAGAAGCAGAGGTTGACTCCTCGCCCATCTCCCAGCCCCATGATCGAAAGCACGCCCATGTCCATCGCTGGGGACGCCACGCCGCTGCTGGATGAGATGGATCGATAGGCTGTGCTGGACCTGACCCGTAACCTCCATACCCTTCTCTAGGAAGGGGAAGGGAGAGTGAACAGTTGAAAACAACTTCCCTTCCCTTAGCCACATTAACTCCTGTTTTATACGTCGTGAGATGGTGGGAAATGACTCTTGGTGACATGCACCTGAGCAAATGAATAGACTTGGCAGGGCTGGTCTAAACACATATACTATATATATAAATATATCATAGGAAGGGAAGCTGCAGCGGCCTCCGCGTTCCAGGCCCTGGTTCACCACTTTGGAAGCTCGGCAAAGTAATTATGAGGTCAAACGAGTCTGTCCTTGTACATGTACAGCAGTCTGCTTTCACCGCAAAGACTAGGAAGCAAACGTAGCTGAAAGTGCAGACCATTGGCCTGGAGTGAGCCTGTTTCATTTGGATTCTCCCAAACCCTGACTGTCACCTCTTCTTGTCCTGAGAGCACAAAGTCATGGGGGTTGTGACAAGCAAACCGGAGTTCTCAAAAAGCTTCTGTTGTTGTTTGCTCCATGTTTTCGTGCGTAACAGGCTCTGTCTGCGGAGTCTGGGCCAACCCCCAGCTGTGTTTGTAGGGGTCTAGCACAGCAGCTCTGGGGCTTGGGGTCTTGCTGGAGAGAAATGCAGCTGTCGTACCAAAGGCTTGCTCTCTCCTCTGGCTTATTTTGGAACAATATTTATTTAGTTTTGATTATTATTTTTTTTAATCAGACTGCGAAGCAAAACGCCAGCCAACGGCAGCTTTCCCGAGCGCGGGACAGATGTGGGCTAAAATGCTGCAAGAGCAGCCGCTCCTATGGTGGAGAACGCAAAGCAGCTGGGAGCGCATGGCATCCTCCTCCGTATCCGCTTAACCCTGCCCAGTTGTAACCAAGAGGGGTGAATAAATAGTTTCTACTGAACGCTAGTTGAGAGGTTTTCTGCCTGCACCCTGTGCTGCCTGCCTGCCCTCTCCTCTTAGCAGTGGCTTTGCTTAGAAGCAGAGTTCAGTGGTGAAAGTCGATGCTCCTTCTTCCTTTGTTGCTTGGAGTTGCCCTCTGTGCGCTGAAACTTTCACAGAGAAGCTGATTTCTGTTGAGCTGATAAAGAATAATGTTTTGTTCTGAATGCGTTGTATAAAGACATCACACCGACATCCGGGGCACCTCTCGGAGGCCCACGTCTCTCTGGCTGGGAGAGGCACTGGGGGGCCGGGGAGGAGGGCAGGTAGCGCAGATAGCGTCGGTCATGTCAGAAACAGCCCACTGCAGTGTTGCAAAGCGACTGCCAGCGCTGAGAGCCATTTCTGAACTGGAAAGTTCCTGCTGCACACACTTTCCTCTCTCCTGCTTTGTTAGCAGGGATTTTCTATGGAAGCAGAGTCTTTGTTCCTTCCAAGTGCTCCTGGTTAGCCTCCTCTTGCTAGGAAATGAGCAAGAACAGCAGATCTTAAGAAACAAAGGTCTTCTTTGCATGTAAATGCTCCTGAAGAATGGCAGCAACCCGGGAGACAAAGCAAAGCCGTTTCCACAGAGAAATGCAGGTCCTGGCTTCCTTGCCATCTCCTCAGCGGTACTGGGGGGCTGACAGTTGTGTTCCTCCCCTGCAACTGCTCGGGCCAGGCCAGAGGACCATGCGCCGGGGCCCATGGCTGCTGTAGGTTGCAGGTGTACTAACCTTACGCTATTTTTTTATTTTATCAAAATCTGTATGACAGGAATTTGACTGGGAGCAGCTCCTTACCAGGGATGTGTCGGACCTGTACAGGGAGGGGCTAGTTGTGTGTTGTCAGCTCTCCTTTTTGGCTGTCTTTGTTTTTAGTTTTCCCTTACCGTCAATAAAAATTCTACTTTTGGGAAACTGCCTGCATGACACGTCTGTGCTTCCTGCTGTGACACTATGGCAAGGACTTTGCGCCCATTAGCAGTGCTCAAGAGTGTTTGATGCCTCACTACAACCTTGGTATTTCCCCCCTGGGCTCTTGTGGTCCGCTTATTTCGTATTTTGGGGATTTGGGATTGTGATCCTCTGGGAGCAGTGGGGGTTGCATGGGGCAGCTCTGCTCTCCGGGCCTTGGTCCTGCCTGATCTCCCAAGTCTGTGTCGTGGCAAAACAGGAGACAGCACTCAGCTCCCATCACTCCAGCTTTTTCCAATTCTGGAATTTGGTGCTGGTGCAGGAAGGTCTTTCTACCGGCCTCACCAGGTAGGAGAGGGGCCACCGTGTCCAGCCACATTTCTCACTCGGAAGCCCGTTCCTGGAGTTGGTGGCAATGCCTTATCTCTGGGCTCTGCCCTCAAACTCTTCACTAGAGCAGCCCAGTTATGGGCAAGGGGAACAAGTCGGGCTGTGACCGCCATCCGCCAGGCAGGGCCACAGGCAGCTTGCCCTGCCCCTCCCCAGGGCAGCATCTGCCTTTGTCCAAGGGCTGGAAAAGCTTCTATTGTCCCACTCCAAAGAGCTCTTGTATGGCATTTGAGGAGCCTCTGGGGAGGGATGAGGCCCCAGTTCGTCCCAGCGCAACCCTGGCTGCCTGTTGCTGGGGGCTGGAGAAGGAGTCGGCGCTGGCGTGGGAGCACTGGGAAAAGGAGAGAGCTGGGGTGGTGTGATTCATTAACTGGTCCTCCAGAGAAATACAACCCTGGGGAGCTGGAGCTCAACCCCTCTGCAGCAGGGGAGATAAAATCAGGGCTCTGCCCTGGGCCAGCATGGGGACAGGAGCTATGTCCCCAGCCAGAGCAGCAACTCGCTGTCCCCAGTGCCCAGGAAGATGACACGAGCCGGTGGGAGCGGTGAGGAACCACTCAAACCTGCTCGCTACCCACCCCGTTCCGGGTGCTTCTCCTCCCACAGCCCTGCAAGCGGGATCAGCCCCAGGATTGCCCCTGGATCCCGCGCCCGGTGCGATCCTTTCTCCCCACGAAGACGGGGCCGAGGCTGCGTTATCTGCTCGAGTGACCAACTTTATTACACAGCCAAGACCTGCGAGGGGGGAGTCAGGGCCGCAGCTCTCATGCAGGCTCTGCCTCAGCTTTGCTTTTCAGCCTCTTCTTTCTGTTTCTCTCCTTCCTCCTCTTCTTCCCACTGGTGGTGGGGACCGGAGATGGGGTGGCCGGCGCTGGGTCCCTGTCCAAGCCCTCCCAGGCCGGGGCATCGCTCAGGATGGCGTTGGCTGCTTCCCCCAAGTCCGGCAGCGGGGCCCAGGGGTCCTGCCCCACAGTGGGACGAGCGGGGGCAGCGGCTGCAGGATGGCTCGGCTCCCTGTTTTTGGAAGGGCCTTTCTTTTTCAGACCTTTCTTCTTTTTCTTATCTTTCTTCTTCCCCTTCCTCTCTTTCTTGGCTGCTTTGGGGCGGGACGGCGGGCGGGCGGGCGCGTGATGCTCCACGGGGATGGTTCCTCCACCCACGCTGCTCCACGGGGGGCTCAGAGGGACCCCCCGGGGCCTCGCTGCCCGGTCGATCAGCTCCCCGCCGAACTCGTACAGCACCGGCTCCTTGGGCACCGCGATGGCCACCGTGTTGTACGCCTTGCACCTGCAGAGAGCGGGATGAGGCGAGCCCCGGCGGGGCCGGGGAGGGGTGCCCGGTCCCCGCGGCGGGGAGCACTCACCAGACGTAGAGGTAGGGCTCCACGCACTCCTCCTTGTAGGCGAACTCGAAGCAGGGCACCTGGATGACGTTGAAGAAGGCCTGGCCCACCACCCGCGAGGCCGTGTCGTTCACCTGCCGCAGGCACTCCTTCAACCTGCCGTGGGGCAGAGCTGGGGTGAGGAGGAGTCGGGATGGGGGCTGCCAGAGGGGCTTGGGACGCCCCCCCCAGGATGTAGGGATGCTGCGGGGCACAGTCGGGTGCTGGGACGCTCACCTGCGGTCGCAGTCGCAGTGGCTGATGGTGTGCCAGCGCAGGTTGCGGTACCCATAGCGGGCGGTGAAGGGGTGGATGACGTGCTGGCAGTGGTCATGGTCCCGGCAGCAGCGGTCCGTGTCCCGGTGTTCCCCTGCAGGCAGGGGTGCAGGCAGGGGTGCAGGCAGGGCCCGCACGCATGGGCTGGGGCTAGATGGGGTTGGGATCGGGGATGCGCTGGGCTAAGATTGGGATCAGAGTTGGATCGGACTGAGATAGGACTGGGATCAGGCTGGGATGGGTAGGGTCTGGGACTGGACTGGCACTTGGATAAGGACAAGGCTGGCCCTGGGATGGGGACTGGGGCTGCACCAGCACCACAGTGGGGATGAGACTGGGACTAGGCTAGGATCAGGATGGGGACCAGGACTGGAACAGGACCAAGAGAGGGACTAGGCTGGGATCAGGACAGGGACTGGGAGTGAACCAGGTTGGACCAGCAGTGGGATGGAGACCAGAATGGGAGCAGGATGGACCAGGGATCAGGCTGGGGACAGAGGGTGGACCAGAACTGGACCAGCACCAGGATGGGAACAATGACGGGACCAGTGTGGGGACCAGGAGGGGTCAGCTCTGTGATGGGGAGTAGACAGAGGCGAACCGGGACTGGACTGGCACTGGGGTAGAGACTGAACTGGGACAGACAGGGACTGCACTAGCATGGGGATGGGACGGGGAGGGGAAGGGAAGGGAAGGGAAGGGAAGGGAAGGGAAGGGAAGGGAAGGGAAGAGATGGGAAGGGAAGGGAAGGGAAGGGAAGGGAAGGGAAGGGAAGGGAAGGGAAGGGAAGGGAAGAGATGGGAAGGGAAGGGAAGGGAAGGGAAGGGAAGGGAAGGGAAGGGAAGGGATGGTTAGGGAAGGGAAGAGATGGGAAGGGAAGGGAAGGAAAGGGAAGGGAAGGGATGGTTAGGGAAGGGAAGGGAAGAGATGGGAAGGGAAGGAAAGGGAAGGGAAGGGATGGTTAGGGAAGGGAAGAGATGGGAAGGGAAGGGAAGGGAAGGGAAGGGAAGGGAAGGGAAGGGAAGGGAAGGGAAGGGAAGGGAAGGGAAGGGAAGGAAAGGGAAGGGATGGTTAGGGATGGGAAGGGAAGGGAAGGGAAGGGAAGGGAAGGGAAGGGAAGGGAAGGGATGGGAAGGGAAGGAAAGGGAAGGGAAGGGATGGTTAGGGAAGGGAAGGGAAGAGATGGGAAGGGAAGGAAAGGGAAGGGAAGGGATGGTTAGGGAAGGGAAGAGAAGGGAAGGGAAGGGAAGGGAAGGGAAGGGAAGGGAAGGGAAGGGAAGGGAAGGGAAGGGAAGGGAAGGGAAGGGAAGGGAAGGGAAGGGAAGGGAAGGGATGGGAAGGGAAGAGATGGGAAGGGAAGGGAAGGGATGGTTAGGGAAGGGAAGGGAAGGGAAGAGATGGGAAGGGAAGGGAAGGGAAGGGATGGTTAGGGAAGGGAAGAGATGGGAAGGGAAGGGAAGGGAAGGGAAGGGAAGGGAAGGGAAGGGAAGGGAAGGGATGGTTAGGGAAGGGAAGAGATGGGAAGGGAAGGGAAGAGAAGGGAAGGGAAGGGAAGGGAAGGGAAGGGAAGGGAAGGGAAGGGAAGGGAAGGGAAGGGAAGGGAAGAGATGGGAAGGGAAGGGAAGGGAAGGGAAGGGAAGGGAAGGGAAGGGAAGGGAAGGGAAGAGATGGGAAGAGAAGGGAAGGGAAGGGAAGGGAAGGGAAGGGAAGGGAAGGGAAGGTATGGTTAGGGAAGGGAAGGGAAGGGAAGGGAAGAGATGGGAAGGGAAGGGAAGGGATGGTTAGGGAAGGGAAGGGAAGGGATGGTTAGGGAAGGGAAGGGAAGAGATGGGAAGGGAAGGAAAGGGAAGGGAAGGGATGGTTAGGGAAGGGAAGAGATGGGAAGGGAAGGGAAGGGACGGGAAGGGAAGGGAAGGGAAGGGAAGGGAAGGGAAGGGAAGGGATGGGAAGGGAAGAGATGGGAAGGGAAGGGAAGGGATGGTTAGGGAAGGGAAGGGAAGGGAAGGGAAGAGATGGGAAGGGAAGGGAAGGGATGGTTAGGGAAGGGAAGAGATGGGAAGGGAAGGGAAGGGAAGGGAAGGGAAGGGAAGGGAAGGGATGGTTAGGGAAGGGAAGGGAAGGGAAGGGATGGGAAGGGAAGAGATGGGAAGGGAAGGGAAGGGATGGTTAGGGAAGGGAAGGGAAGGGAAGGGAAGAGATGGGAAGGGAAGGGAAGGGATGGTTAGGGAAGGGAAGAGATGGGAAGGGAAGGGAAGGGAAGGGAAGGGAAGGGAAGGGAAGGGATGGTTAGGGAAGGGAAGAGATGGGAAGGGAAGGGAAGGGATGGTTAGGGAAGGGAAGAGAAGGGAAGGGAAGAGATGGGAAGGGAAGGGAAGGGAAGGGAAGGGAAGGGAAGGGAAGGGAAGGGAAGGGATGGTTAGGGAAGGGAAGAGATGGGAAGGGAAGGGAAGGGAAGGGAAGGGAAGGGAAGGGAAGGGAAGGGATGGGAAGGGAAGAGATGGGAAGGGAAGGGAAGGGAAGGGAAGGGAAGGGAAGGGAAGGGAAGGGAAGGGAAGAGATGGGAAGGGAAGAGATGGGAAGGGAAGAGATGGGAAGGGAAGGGAAGGGAAGGGAAGGGAAGGGAAGGGAAGGGAAGAGATGGGAAGGGAAGGGAAGGGAAGGGAAGGGAAGGGAAGGGAAGGGAAGGGAAGGGAAGGGAAGGGAAGGGAAGGGAAGGGAAGGGAAGGGAAAGGATGGTTAGGGAAGGGAAGAGATAGGAAGGGAAGGGAAGGGAAAGGGATGGGAAGGGAAGAGATGGGAAGGGAAGGGAAGGGAAGGGAAGGGAAGGGAAGGGAAGGGAAGGGAAGGGAAGGGAAGGGAAGGGAAGGGAAGGGAAGGGAAGGGAAGGGAAGGGAAAGGATGGTTAGGGAAGGGAAGAGATGGGAAGGGAAGGGAAGGGAAAGGGATGGGAAGGGAAGGGAAGGGAAGGGAAGGGAAGGGATGGGAAAGGAAGAGATGGTTAGGGAAGGGAAGGGAAGGGAAGGGAAGGGAAGGGAAGGGAAGGGACAGGTAGCAGCGGCCCCGCCGCCCTTACCCAGCTGCTCGTAGGCATCGGCGTTGCTGCCCGCGCCGCACCACAGCGTCCCGGGGTAGGTGAGCCCCCGGCGGGCGCGGGACCGTCCCGGCGGGGCCGCTCCGGGGCCGGCTGCCAGGAGGAGGAGGAGGAGGAGGAGGCGGCAGAGCAGCCCCGGGACTCCCATGGCACCGTCGCCGGCCACCGCGGGGCTACCACGGCACGGAGGGGCCCGGCGAACCGGGCTGCCGGAGCCGCTGCCCGGAGGGGTTACCCCTCCCGGTGGGGCCGGGCCCCGTTGCTGTGGCAGCCGGTGGGGTGATGTGCCGGGGGCCGGTAACGAAGCGGCCCCGAGGCTCCCGCCCCGTGACGTGCCGGCCCCCCCCCCCCCCCCCCCCCCGCACGGCCCCCGGCCCCGGAGCGGCCCCCGACGGGAGAACGATGCTCCCCGCCGCCCCGCGTCCCGGCCCACGGACGCTCCCCACGGTCCCGCCCCACGGCGTCTTTCACAGGGGCAGCCCCCGGTGCTTCGTGGCCAGCCGGGGCTGGTAGCACCCCCCCCCCCCCCACCCGGCACCCGGCTGCTCCCAGCACGGCTGCCGGGGCTCACCCACCCACCCACCCCCTCCCCAGGCCTTGGCCACGGAGCCCCTTGGCGATCCGGATCTGGATCTGGCACGCTGGGCGGCCGTGGGAGCCAACGCTCGGCGAGACAAGACGGTGCCCGGACACCCCAACGGGGACTCGGGCCACCCTCCGAATGGCCCCGCGCTGCCCGAGCGCCCGTGGTTGGGCTGCACCCTGAGCGTCACCCCGGTTTGCTGACCCTTGCACCCAAGGGGTGCTTCGGGCGCTGGGTCACCCGTGCTGGGGACACCCACGCGGGGTGCGAATGCCCCAGCCTCGCCGTTGCCCACCATGCAACCGCCCGGTTGGGACAGCAGAGCCCGGTGGGGGCACGTTATTTGCCCAAGGGCAAGGCTCCAGCATTGGCACCAACCCAGGGCCGAGCTGGCCGAGGGTGCTGGCGGGGGCCCAGCGCCACAGGGGCTGCCCCCACTCAGCTGTCGCTGTCTGTGACGCTCCCCGTGACGGTCCCGCTCGCCTCAGCCTCACCGCCGGCACCCAGGTACGGAGCCGATTCGGGCGCGTTGGGACCCCGGGGTGTCCGCGTGTGGGTGCGGATGGGGAGGGTGGGTGGCACCGAGCCGTGGGGAGCCCTGTGGGGACTGGGGGTGGGGTGGGGTTTCACCCCCATTTCATGCTCAGTGCTTGCAGCGTCGGTGGTCCCCACACATGGACTTGTGCCACGTCCCCGCCGCCCGGGAGAAGGGCTGGTACCTGGCGCGGATGGCCCCCAACGTCAAGGGTCCCGACTACGCCTGGCTGGACCCTTCCCGGCTCTACTGTCACCCGCAAGTACCCAGTGCCTGGGGGGGATGGCACCCGTAGGGGTGCCAGGGTGGGCTGCACCTCCACGGGGCTGCCGAGGCACCCGGCCATGCCCACGGGCACTAGCATATGGGCTGTGGGTGCCCACGGTGGGCTGCGGGCACCCAGCACCTCCGTTCTCTCTCCCCAGGGCTTGCAGGACTGCGTGGCTGACCTGCTGCAGCCCTTCCAGGGAGACCCCATTGACATGGTGGCCGGCATTGATGCCATGGGCTTCATCCTGGGTGAGCGGGGATGCGGGTGAGCGCTGGGTCCCCATTCCTCGTCCCTGTGGGCCTGACAATGCCATGCCCACCCCCAGGCGCTGCCGCCGCCGCCATACTACGGAAAGGTTTCCTGGCCATCCGCAAAGCCGGGCACCTCTGCGTGCAGACGCTGACGCAGCCCTACACCGACTACTCGGGCCGAGAGAAGGTGATGGAGGTCCGCACCGACGCCATCTCGCCGGGTGAGCCATTGGGGTGCTCCTTGTCGTGGGGTGCGGCTGCTGGCACGGGTACCGGGCACTCAGCCGCAGCCTTTGTCCCCTCCCAGGTCTGCGCATCCTCCTCGTGGACCAGTGGGTTGAAACTGGGGGCACCATGCGAGCAGCCATCCAGCTGGTGGAGCGGCTGGGGGGGGTCGTGGCAGGTAAGGGGGGGCCCCAGGGCACCCCAGGGGTGCACCCATGGGTGCAGCGGGACCACCATCCCCGTACCCCACAGTGGCCAACGCCGAGCCCCCTCCGTGTCCCCGCAGGCGTCGCCGCCATCTGCATCGAAGGCAGCGAGGGCGGGCGGTGGATCCAGGAGCACTACAAGTGTGCCCACTGCGTCCCCCCCCGCCTGCAGCCCCGCTTCGACCGCCACCAGTTCGGCTGGGAATGACGGCGGGACTGGCACCTCAAGTGTCCCTTGTATCCCCCCGTGGGGTGCAGGGCTGCTGGCTCTTCAGGGCAGGGATGTCCAGGGCATCCACCGCCTGGTTTGGCTTTCACCGTACCCAAGACGATAACCCCTCCTCGGTAGCAGCCATCCTCCCCTGGCTCCATCTTCTCGCCTGCCCAGGAGCCTGGGGGCCGTGCCCTGGAGCAGACCCCAACTTCTCCCCACCGCCCAGCTCCACACCTTCCTTAAAAAGCATAAAAAAGATTTTATTAAGACAAATGGGAGCCCGGGGACATCTCCCGCTGCGAGCAGTACCTGGGTTTGCATAGCTAAAGGAGCTGCATGGGCACTCCTGCCCGCCCCAGCCGTGGGTGCCCGGGCAGGCGGGGGGCCGGGGGGAGCTGGGGGGCGGCAGGGACGGCTTCTTGGGGCCGGCCGGGGCCACCCTTCTTTGGTCCAGAGGTGTGAGCGTGGGGGTGGGCCGGGGGCTGCCCCCTCACTGGCAGCACTTGGGTTTCTTGCGGGGTGCCGACAGGTACAGGTCACTCTCATTGCTGCTGATCCCTGGAGGGGCAGAGGGAGGGAAGGGGGGGTGAGTGGGTGGGTGGGGGATAAGGGGGAGGGCACCCACACAGGGCCAGCCAGGGGTACTCACGCACGGTGTCGCCGATCTTGCGGGCACTGCTGCGCTCCAGCTCAGCCAGCACGCTGCTCTCGAAGGTCAATGCCGCCACGCGGAAGAAGAAATCCCGCACGTTCTCCCCTGCCCCGTGGGATGAGACCCCTTGAGTGTCCCCACACCTGGCTGGACACTGGGGTTCACATCTCGCCCCCACCCAGCCGGGGACCCACCGGTGAGTGAGGAGACAGCCCAGTATTCCGCCTGCATCTCCTGGGCCACCTTGAGAGCATCCTTCTCCATCAGGCTGTACTGTGCCGGCGTCTGCCAACCGAGCCGGGGGTGGTGGGTGGGTGATGGGGACAGCCCTGCCGAGCTGGGGCACAGGGAGCCCGTGGGAAGGGGGGGACACTCACGCTCAGGTCCTTCTTGGAGCCCACCAAGAAGAGGATCACGTTGGATGGGTCGTTCTCCTTCAGGGCGTCAGCCAGCCACTGCCTGCGGGGGGCCACTGTCACCGGTCGGTGGCCAAGCGCTACCCTCTTGCTCGCACGACGCAGCGTTGCCAGCAGCCCGGTGCCCTCCTGCCCGGCTCTCACC